>NC_139169.1:6814583-8177500 GCF_965202585.1 Thalia democratica
ATTTTAAGGTTTTGAAAAAATAACAAAAACAACAATAAGTGTTACAGCTTTAGAATACCTTTTTAAAGAATTGAGTTTATATAATGCAGAAAAATGCAATTAGTAATACTGTATACAAATATTTACCGTATAAAATAAAATTTTGCGATTAAATATGTCTACAAAGCAAAATGGGACTAAATTATTAACTTATTTTAAGACTTTATGTTAATTATCATTTTAATAAAGGTTAAAGTTTCAAAGCTGAAAAATATTTATTTGCTTATTATAATACACTTTTCTACAAAAGTTGACACGTTTTACATAATTTTATCTACTACAATACTTAAACGTTGCAAGTTTAATATTTCAAAAAATTCTTCTTAAAACGATGTTACGCCTTCTACTAAAATTCTAGTTCGAATAAAACTGTTTAAAATATTTATTAGTTATTAAATATCATTTTGAAAGAATTCTAAAAACATTGAATTTTATTTTGTCAAAGTGACTACCTTCTGTTAAAAATATTTCCCGTAGAAACGATATTATATATAAAACTTGACAATTATTTACTTGTCAGTTATTAGATAACCATTCGAGAAATGGTTTAATTATAGATTTAAACGAACCACTAAAAAGGATTTAAATTATTTTGTTTTTAAAACTTTAATTTTCTTCTTGCTTTTTTATTAATTATTAGTTGCCATTTCAAGAAATGGCTTAAAATATTGACCTATACTCTTCCGGAGTAACAATGTACTGCGAAATAAATGGCCTGTTGAAACAGTATTATTTTTAAAACTTGCCAACTTTTTACAGTAATTTGTCGTTATACGTTACTAACAATTTCAGACGCATTGTTTCTGGAAGAAACTAATTAGGCGCCAATTTTTCGTTCTTCTCGCATTTTTTCCCAATTTTTTCACCTTTGTCGAGTTATTCGACAAAGACTTTTTTTTACAACCGTAAAATACTGATAGTTATTTAATATAAACTTATTAAAAACAAGTAATTCTAACAAGTTAAAAAAAAGTTTATATTTGGCAACATTTTGGTAAACAATCAAAAAATAATTTTGAAAAACGTGTGATATTTAATTGGAAAATAAACTTTTGATAACAGCAATTGGTTTTATAAGTGTTATTTCAATTATTAAAAAAGTGCCGCCAGAGAGGTTTGAACTCCCGACCCCTGCTTTACGAGAGCAGTGCTCTGCCACTGAGCTATAGCGGCTTACGATTAAGGACTGAATTTTGCGTATATAACTCACAAAATTTGCGCGCGCCAGTGTAATTCTCTCTTATACGTTGTGCAATTGCTGTTGTAAACTCTTTCAAGTTTTGTGTTCTTTTTATTAAATTAAAGTTGAAATAATCAGATTTTATAAAATACTACAACCATACATTTTAACTTAGTACTAAGGCTATAAATAAAAACATTATTTTAAACACAAATATTTTAAAATAAACTATACATTTGAATTATTAATAATAAAACTATACATATAAGCCTAAATATTAAACTATACATTTTAACTTAAATAATAAAAATATAGATTAAAGTTTGAATTGAACATTTTGTTTGATAGAATATTTTTAGTTATTGATTAAACTAATTAAAAACAAAAAAACAAATTCATTTTCATAAACACTTTTACTATTTAAACAAGTTTATTGAAGTAAATGTACATTTTAAGTAAATTTAATAAGGTTAGGCATAAAATTTACTTGCAGCTTTTACAAATTGTGTATATAGTTTTAATCTGATCACTAAATTACAATTTGTGTTTTAAAACAAAACACTTTATCAATGTTTTTTTTTAATTTTTGGTGCAAACTGTCTTATATCAATAATAAATGTATACTTTTTTCTTAATAACCATGATTGATAGTGTCTATGAAAATTAATAAACTTTATCATATACATTATCTAGAATAAATAAGTAAAAAAAAATATATATTAATTTTGAACACTATACCAATGCTTAACTATTTTATGTTTCAACATTAACAATAAACTTTTTATTAATTTTGCTGACTTGTTTTAACTGTTGTTATGAGATATACAAGTTTAGATATTTTATATTTTGTAAAAATAACAAAATCAAACTAAGCTTAACTAATAAAAGAAACATTTTTAACAATTCCAATAGATTTTTTAAAATTTACTAGCACTAAATTTAAAATTTGATTAAGTATATTTAAACATTAAAAAGTTACTCGTATAGCTTTTACCTTCAGACTTTTATTAATTATTATTTGTATCTATCTAACAAAACTTTTTCAAAAACAACAAAATGCATTAGTTTATATAATGCATTCTAAACATTGTTTAAAAAATTTGATAGACTATACATGTTTTTTTTAAATGTAGTAAAAGTATATACAATAAATTATAATACAATATAATTATAATATAAATAAAAGTATATACAATAAATTTGAACAACATTCATTTTATTTTTTTAGAAAAACAAAAATGTGATCATTTTTACAGTATAACACTTTTTTATAAGCACAATTTAACCAAATATAAATATTTCAAAAGTAAGTTTTAATAATTAATATAATTCAAGACTGTAAATGCTTTGATATAAAAGTGTTTAAAAGACTGCAAATTGTTTTAATCAAAAACACAACTCAGACTTTTGAATTTAAAAACTTATTTATATTTTTAGAAATGAAAACTAACTTAGTTAGTAGTATACTATTTTAAGATGTGCAAAAAAAGATAAGACTTATAATGTTAAAATTAACAAAAAACAATTACATTTTGAGATATTTTGACTTAAACAACCGTATAATACTAAAACTAAAATAAACTATAAAGTATGATTTTTTAACAAAATTAAAAAAAAGCTTTTTTTTTCTAAAATATTAAAATTAAAAGTCAACATATCATATAAAATATACATATATATAGTTTATTTCATCTAAAGAGACTAATATAAAAACTTAACTAAAACAATTGAGCTAAGTTGTATAAATATTAAAAAAAAATCAAACAAACTGCATTTATAAATTTAAAGATATATTTTAGAGTATTTAACTTTAGGAATTCAAATAAAAAATAAATGTTATAATATTGTTACTGTTAGCCAAAGAAATAAAATAAATCTTATAAACAGTTTTTCCTAATAAACAATTCAACTATATAAAAACAAAAATAAAATGAGTTTTTAGATTTGAAAAATCTATTAGGAAAAAAATTAAATGGTATTTAAATGTTTCGTTATCAGAACAGTTTTTATAATGCCTTTTAAATATCTAAAACTATGCATTTGAATATTTGAGAAAAAATTTTAACTGCATAGTTTAATCATCCTAACATCATAAAAAATTAATCAAAACTTAAAGAACAATGTGTATACATAATATTAACTTCTACATATTTGAGGCATAAAGTTGTATGAATATCAATAAAACTTGAACAACTATATTTCCATAGAATTACTAAAGTACAGGAAATGTAATAGTATTTGTTCGCAAGTTAAATGTATTAAACTTTAACTTAAAAAACTATTTCCTAACAATGGCATAAAACATTTACTAAAAATAAGGTTCTACTGCATTTAACTCTTTACTTTACAATAAACTTTATATGCTGTAAAAAGTTCAGACACTCTAACTTAAAGTAATAATTAAACTATAAAACAAGTTTTACAAGCAATAACTGAAAATTTAAACTCAGACAATTTTTTTTTCCACGTCTACATTTTACTTGTACAGGTCGCATTGATTCATGAATCTCTTTCTTCTTGGCCGGTGGGTTCTCTGTATTTAAATATTATAAATAAACTAGTTTTAGAAATTTATTTAATTATTTTTTCTTTGTATATGAGTTTTATCATTTTTAATTAATAAAAAAACCTAAAAACCAGCAAACTAAAATTTATAAAATAAAACGGTTTGTTTAAATTTTAATGAATGGAAATCCACATAAAAACACTATTTATTAAAAAAAGTTGCTATTTTTTAAACAAAAAAAAACAACCAGAGTTAAATAAAACATTCCTGATTCAGTTTAAGTGTACAGAAAATTAATAAAAAGAGATTATTTTAAAAATCTTAGTAGCCTAAGTTTTGCAAAAACTTTAGAAAAGCCTGGATTTTCAAATCAGAAAGATGCAAACTGAGTTTTTATAGTTTTAAACTAGCGTGAGTCAGGATTGCCAAAGGTTTTTCAAAACTCTAGGTTTTTAAAAGAACTAGTTTTTTAGTCCATTTTTAATGCCATATTAAATTTTAGATAAAAAATTGTCTTACAATTATATTATACACAATAAAAATAAAACTCCAAACAATAGATTGTTTTTTGTATTTTATATATTTTTTGTATCTTATCAAAATTTCATTGTTTTACAGGTAATAATTGTTCAAAAATTAGGATTTTCCAGGTTAAAAAAATCTTTAACTCCTAAGGGTTTTTGCCTAAGTTGTCAAATTCAAAGAACAAGTTTTTTGGCAATTCTGATCTAAATCTTTGCAGTAATCAATGCTTACCAAATACAAAAGTTTGTACTTTTTAGTATAAAATATAAAAAATGGTACTTTTTAGTATAAAATACAATAATTAGTATTTTTCAGCTTGAAATATAAAAATGTACAATTTTATAACAAAATGTAAATTTTAGTACTTTTTAAACAAAATATAAAAACCTGTACATTTTAAATACAATATAAATTTCAGTTTGTACTTTTCAATATGAAACACTTACCTAAATGTATTTTTATTGAAATAGGCATATTAATTGTTTACTAAATACCAGTGGCGTAGCGTAGTATTTTGGTCAGCGGGTGCGCAATTTTATATCAAAAAATCCCCTAAATTGAACTTTTGTAATTAGCTATAAAAAGACCTTTTTATAAGTAATATAATTGAAATAAATTCATTAAGTAAAATAAGTAACTGTTTTAAAAATTACTTATTTATTACAAGGTTAAGCAAATAAAAAAAGGTATGAATTTTATTAGAATTACTTATACTTGACAAATGTAAACTTACTAAACAAAAGTTGTTTTTACTACTTACAGTAGACTTTATATCTTTAAAAATGAAAAAACTCAATAAAAAGAAAGTATCTGTTTTATAAGCGAAAAAAAGTATTAATCTCTTTAATATACAATACAAGAGTGATAACAACATTTCATTGCATATAATTTAAATAAAATTAAACAGAAGTTAAAATAGACCAACTTTATAACTGTTATTACAATTTATTTCAAGTTTGTAAAATAGTTAAAGGTATTCTTTTCAAATTTAATTCATCTGATTGTATTTGTTTAAAATAAAAATCACAAACAGAGTCTATTTCTCATAGGCCGACACGCTTTTTCTTGTATGTTTACAAAAATAAAGTTCAGAAAAATAACAGTAGTCTTAACATATATTTTAGCATAAAAAAAAACTTGTAGAATTGTTTAATTTTCCCTTAATCGTGACGTATTTTTGTAAACTTTTTGTAGAAAAATAATCTGCCATAAGGTTATACTACAGCGGTGCAGTAATTAGTTGCGTACTTTTTGAGTCTAAATTATTATGATGTTAATGAAGTTATAAAATTTTTCTTTATGGAGTTTTTAATCAACATCGGTGCACTCTTTCCTTTGCGCACCGGTTTAGTATATTGGGTAATTTTCCTAACTTGTCACTAATTGGTATTCAAAATTTCGTTTAACTTTTTGAATACTAGATAAGCATAGTTGAAAAAAGGCAAATTAAGCAGAAGAAATAAACAATAAAGGATAAAAATATTACAATACTTTGTTTTACTTCTTTTCGTTTTTTGGGTGGCACGCTTGCGCCAGTGTCCCTCCCCACGCTACGCCGCTGCTAAATACTTAAAAAAATACTTTTTAAATAAAACATAACTATTTACTTTTAGTATGAAACAATTAGCTGATGGTATTTCAATTAAACTATATTTGATATTTGTTTACCAACTAGTTAAGAATGCGCTTCTTAAATATAAATATAAATTTCAGGAGTTTATAGTAAGAATGTACTTTCAAAATAATTTATAAAATGTAGTAGTTTTAATTAAAATTTTTTACCTGATGGTATTTCAATTGATCTATGTTTGATAACTGTTTTCCACAAGTCTTGCATTTGTGATGTTTGACATGAATTTTATAAAAAATAGTACTTTTTTTGTTAAATTGTAATAAAAACTAACATATCCTAATATACAGTAACAGTAAGCAACCTTTAAAAGTAACGATTAGTAGTTGCTTAAAAAATCTTTTTTCGGAAAGAATATTTTGTGGGCAATATTATTTTTAAAAGATTATACTGAAAATAAAAACACTAACTTTCAAAAGAGAAATTAAAATAAATTAAATGAACTAAAGTTTTGTTTGCTGATCACTATTATAGAACTTTATAAAAAAATGTTAATTGAAAGCATTTACTTTAAGCTTTCATATAAGGTCGAATGTTAATTTTTTTTGAATATGCTAGACCCCCTATGGTTTCAAACTGTTAAAAAGTAAACCATTAGTCAACAAAACAATTAGTCATCAAACTACACAAACATGATTTTTTTTTCGCTCAAAAAATTCATTTTAAATTAAACTGTTTATACCCAAAAATAGTCTGTAACGCTTTTTAAACTCTTTTACTCAAACACAGTTTAAAAAACTATAAAATTAAACCACAAATAAGGCTGTATTGTTTTTTTTTTGCAAGTAAACTATTTGTGAAAACAATAATTAAAACTACAAACAAACCTGTAATGTATACCAAGTTTTTTCTTGCAAGTAAACAATTGGTGGCAAATATCGCACGGGGTCTTATTTGAATCGATCACTTCTAACAATTCCTCCATATGTTTTTCTTCCATGGACTTTTTCTTTGGGGATTCGTTGAGGTTTACAACTTTTAATTTTGGTTGAGAATTGGCGTCTATTAAAAAAATCTAATCACTTTATAATGTTTTTTTCTCCCTTGAATTTGCTATAGGGATTTGTTAAGATTTACAACATGGGCTATGACATCTTAAATAATACTAAACATAATCACACTATTGACAAACAAACTAAAATGAGAAAAAAAATAGGTTCATTAATATCCACTTTTTGTTTATTTTGCTAAGAAGTGATATCTAGAATCAAAAGACATAAAATCATATCTCACTTAGTAGGTATGTGCTTGATACTATAATTACAACCTCATTAAAAACAACAAACCTGATTTTTTAGAAGTGAAAGGCCTGAAAGAATAAATTTTTTGCGAGCTGCTTGTACCTTCAGTGTCAAAAGCTGGGTTATTCTGATTGGGAGATTCTGAAAAGTTTTAAATTATTATAAGCTTTGTTGTGTTAGTTCTATAGACATTTGCTAACAAAATATTGTTACATTTTTACAACAAATTTTAAGATATAATCAAGCAAAGCTGGAGAGTTTAATGAGTTCATCATAGTAGGAGAAAACTTAAAAAGCAAAAAAACATTTTGGTTAAAATCGCCCTCTTTTTACAGTTTTTAAGCAGGGTTTCCAAAGTGATCAATTACAGAAATTTAGGGGGCCACAGGGTGTCATGGGTAGTAAAGGGGCCTCAGGGGGGGGGACTTTAAAATTTACACTAGGTATTATGGACTTGATGGTGAAGAGCAAAATAAAAAAGATCTTGGGTGTAATTAACGGTAGTTTTGTTATGTTCCTCATAGAAGGCGAAAACTCAAAAGTTAAAAAAAACTATTTTGTTAAAAATCTCTCTCTTCTTGCATTTTTTCAAACTAGGGTTTCCCAAAGCGGTCAATTACAGAAGGCCACAGGGGGGGATAATTTAAAACTTAAACTAGGTATTCTGGAGTTGGAGTTGATGTTTAAGAGCGAAATAAAAAGGTTCTAGGCGTGTGTTTTTTTTTAGAAATTTTGTCAGAGGGGTAATAGTTTTTCATTTCTTTAAAGGGGCTCTTATGAATAAAGATTGAGAAACCCTGTTTTACCAATCATTTTCAATTTTCTTAGTCTGCTTTCTTAAAAATATCAACTTTTTGTAAGAATGAAATTTATTTTTAATATTCTTTAACATTTTATCTCAATAAACAAAAAAAAAATTATAGTATAAAACTTCAGCTTTCAGTTGAGGAGCATTATTATTTTCAGTTAAAATGTTGGATTTTATAAGTCTTTAATTGTATAAATAGTAAAACTTTAGCAAAAGTGATTACTTTAATAATAAAGTAGGAATGAAAAGTTTACATTATTAATGTTTAAATATTTTATGTCAATTTAAGTACACTTATTGAATTAAGGGCATAGGAGAGTCAACATTAAAAAAAAAAATTAAAACTAACATTGGCTTTTATCTCAAATATACTATAAGATAGTTTTTATAGAACAAAAAAAAATCAATTAACTTTTAGATATAATTTTTTTTGTAAAAAAATTCAATTACAACTGTATGGAATCAAAAATGTTCAAGGCCAATTTTTTTGGTCTTTGAAAAATTTACTAATAATCTATCTCCTTCTTCATTTTTAAAGCAATTTAATTCAAATTTCAAGAAGTGAAGTTTTCAATATTACAAACAACTTGAAGGAAGCAGATTTTTGAAAAAAAACAATAAAAAAATTTTGAAAAGTCTTTTTTTTTTGATAATTTTTTATAAATTTTGTTTTTACAAAAATTATAAAAACTTTTCTCCGCATCAAAAATGAAGGAGGAGATGTATTTTTAGTGAAATAGTCTATTATTGCCCTTTTAATTTGGGCCTACCATAAAGAACCTACTGAATGCTCTTACTTTGATTGCTTATATATCAAAAGTTACTGTGAACAAGCAGTGACAAGATGCAAATCTAAATAAGTTAAAAGAAATCTGAATAAAAAAATGTTTAAATATAAATGTATTTAATAATTTTGAGCTATTTGCAATAATTTTATGGGTATTGGTAACAAAAACTTTGCAAAATATGTTAATATAGTTGTTTTTGAAAACTGAAATTTATTTTAAATAAAATTAGTATTACTATGATCTAAGACAGTGGTCGGCACATTACTTCGGATCCGTGAACCCAAATCACTAAATAAAATTCTGTGCACCCCAATTTGTAATCTTTAGCGCCGCCAGTGTTTAAGAAACACTTTTAATCGTTTTTTTACTAATAATTCGGTAACACCCAGTTAATTTTTACACTCTAACTTTAAATTTACAAGTTAACCCTATCCATTTCAATAAACTTTTAATATCAATGATCTAATTTTTGCAACAAAATTTTACTTTTATCATCCAGGTCTAAATAACTAACTAGATTAATTTGATACATCACCACTACCCCAATTAACAATCAGTAGTCTTGGTACTTTTTTTTGAATGGTAAATTTATATATTTAGTAAGTAAACATAATAATTTTTTATTATGCAACTACTACCAGTGTTAAACAAAGGTATCACTTTAGTTTCTGCACAAAAAAAAAATCATGTACACCAAAATAAGTTTCATACACCCCGAAAGTCTTGTGCACCCTAAAATAAATTTAAATTTCAGTACACTAGTGTGCACCAGTGTACACCGTGTCGACCACTGATCTAAGATATAAAACCTATCATTTAAAATTTAAAGCAACTCAAAAAGCTATATTTATTTAAGATTCAGCACCAAATTAATAATAAAAATACACTAGTTTTAAACAGTTTCTCACTTTCTTTCCTTTTACTTTTCGTATAAACCACATCAACCTGACTTCCGCCTCTTGCAACCACATCTCCTGGTCCCAAACTAATTTTCCTCTTCTTTCTCCTGCTCTTTTCCAAGTCACCGGGTCCCAGTCTGGTGATAAACTTTCTTATACTACCATCCGAGCTTTCTTGAATATTTCCTGGAGTGGCTAAAAATAAATGATGTGTATAAAAGGCTTTTGCTATGCTTACAACTAAAATCTTAAAATTGCTATAGATTTATTACCAATCCAAAATTGTGATAAAAAAAAACTCGTTCTTAATTTGGTATTATTTTTCACATTATTTTTATACATTAAAGTCCTTTGTAAAAATAATTTTAAATTATAAAATTAATTAAATAAAGGCCATAGGTGGTCATCCTTGCTTTTACATACTTATTTTAGGTCGTGCAACTGAAGGTGATTAAAAAAGCACCAAAATAGTTTTAACTTGGGAAAAACGTTAAAGTTTAGAGAACTTCAGACAAAAGTAAGAGAATTGTTACATAATTTTTATTTAAAGTTCTGTTTAATTTAAAACAAAAATGCTTTATAAAAACTGAAATGACCGTTATAAATAAAACAGTTGTGATTTACTTTACCACAAACTCAACTATTTATAAATTTTTTGTTTAAAAAAATATTAGAAACTGTTATATACTTACAAAAGCTTACCTTTCATACTTGAACCAGACTTTTTCGACTTTTGTGGCAAATTATTGGTTTGAGATGTAGCTTCATTTTGTTGGGGTTCATCAGAAATATTATTGTTATTAGGCTCAACTTTTATTAATTTAAAACTGCTTTGGCTTAAACCATCACCATGAACTATTGTAGAACTCACTGTACCATCTAGTTAAAAAAAAGAATAACTACAATTTTTATTAAAGTGATTTTTTCAGAATAATGTGACAAAATGAATGTTATTTAATTATGTTTTTAATTACATATCGAAATGTTAACTTAATGACAAAACTAAAAACCAGATAATCTTAAATTTAGATAAAAGTAGCTTTATGCATTAAGTTCTAAATAAATGTTTTAGTTTGTAAATAATTAAACTTCAATTTACTATTTTTTATACAAAGATTTTGAGGCTTTAAAAAATATGTAAACACATTAAAAAATTTACAATTCTATGGTTTTATTTCTAGAAAACAATTAAATAAAATTTCCTTAAAAAATATACATTTAAAAAACAACTGACCATCTTTACCTCTCAAAGCGTGATTAGAAGCTTTTCTTATCTTATTGATTGTTTCATCTCTCTCAATTAACCTTAAATTTTCTAATACAAGTTCTTAAATATAGATAGTTTAAATAAATATCTACATAAGTTTACTTCTAATATAAAACATATTATAATATAAACAAAAATTATTTGTAGTCATAAATACGTTATTTGTAGTCAATAACAACTCAACTAACTTCAATCCTCTTTTCAAAGAATCCTTTTCAACTGTGTCGAGAATGTTCAAAAGGTTCACAACGGTTCGGTGCAGCACTTTTTTCTCATGCTCCAGCTCACCTATCTTCTTCTCTAGATTTCTGTTTTCATCTGTCTGGTTGTCTATTATCATCTTCAAGCCGGACAGATACACATTTGCCTGACCTGGACCTGAAAAAATAATATTATTGTGAATTAAGCAAATGTTATAAAACACTATTTTGATATTCTATGAAGGCCATGTGTAAATTTTATCAGCTTCCAGCTGAACAGAAATATATTTGGCTAACCTATATCATATTCTATTATTACATGCTATAAACTCTACACATATTTTGTTGACTTTTTGCATAATGGATGCTATAAAACACTGTGGAGTTTATAATAAAGAAGCAACAGTTATTTTTTAATCTCTACAAAAAATAAAATCAAACAAACATATGTAAGTTTTTCTGCAGTTTCCAAACTTTAAAATGCAAGACACTTAGTTTAATAAAAACTGCCAATTCCTATGTTTAGATAAAAAGTGCTTTTTTTTCTTTTAAAAATACTTAATTAATATGCTTTAAGTAGATGCTTATTTGATTAATGTTGAACATACCATATTCCTTAAAATTTTAAGTTTTTTATTAGACAATTTTTTTTCTTAGTGTTAAAATTTATTATAGTTAAACTTATTTTATCATTTATCAAAAACTGTAAGTTTATTTTTTTATTATTTTATAACCTTGTTATGATATTTTAATATTTTTAAGCAACAACAATAGTTTCATTCATTTTGTTTACTAAGAATTCTTAGTTGAGCTCAAATTGGTTAATATAAGTGTTAATAAAATAGTTATAATAGTTGTCTTTTGAAAAATAAAAAATAAAATAAACACTTTTACATAAATTAAATATAAAACAAAATTGTGGAACTTACTTGTCATCGCTTTATTGATGTTCTCCATTTTAAACAACCTTTTAAACTTTCCTTTAATTTTACTTAAATCAAAAAATTTAGAAGACTTTGTGTTAATGGCATAAGTTCAAAACTATTTTTTAATTGTAATAATACAGATTGTAAAAATATAATGACAAAAATTGCAACTTATTATAAGATATAACAAAACTACTTACAATATTAGGATCAAGTATACAAAAACTTCTTAAGTTTAATTCTAAACACTATCTGAATTATTCATTAAAATTTACTAACTAGTATAAACAAAAAATCCTATTTCAACCCTGTATATTTGTTTCTAGTTGAACAATAAGAGTTTAAAACAATAAGCAAAAAAAAAGTCTGAGATTTAGAAAAATATCAAACTAGCCTGATTAAGCTGAGTGTTCTAATTTTAAATTTGCCTGAGTTTGGCGTTTAAGTATTAGCAACCTTTGGAATTATATGACTTAAGAACATTTTTTGGTCATATTCTAAGTTTTAATTTTACAAGCTTTAACAAGCAGGAAAATCTATTTAGTGTAGAAATATAATTAGTATATTCATTAATTTATTATTATTAATTTGATAATTATTATTATTGCATAGTATATAGAAAATACATTAGTATTGAGAATTATCAACAACAAACTATTAAATGGTACAAAATTTAAGGAAGATTAAACTAAAATTGAGTTGTAACTGCTGTTACATTTTGTAGAAAAAAATATTTTAACTTTAATACATAAAATAATAGAATTCACTATAGTATAAATACTTTTTTTGCAATAGTATACAGTTTGATACAAAAGACCTTGGACATTTTTTACTTTAAAAAATGCATACTTAAGAACACATTTTCTCTTTTAGCGTTAATTGTAACTACTTGTCTTATAGTTTTACAAAAAATTAAAAAAAAATTACGAGCAAGAAGGATGCAATTATGTTTCATTTTAATTAAGAGACTTGAGTTTTGAAAGTGCAGTTAATAAATATTTTTATGGAGCTTGGTACAACTAAAGACTGTCCTAGGAACAGAAGCACTCAATTGAAGTTGTTTAAGGTAAGAGGGAATCTGAAGAGATCTGAGATTCTGGTTAGCTGTGTGAACTCAGTGAGAAGAGACACCAAAAATGATCTAAAACTGCATTTCTGCTTTTATCTACAAACTTTCTACAAATGTAATAACACCTCAAACCTGTCCAAAACCAAAAGATAAAAAACAAAGACTTTTTTCTATGATTTGAGGACTATCAGAGCAAGGTATAGTTTTTCAACAAAATAATTCACAGTTTTAACCTTTGTTTATAACTAGAATGGCAGCAGTTATTGATGAATCTGTTAAAACAGCTTACTGCCCAAAAAGTAATTTTTATTGAAGTGTTAACTGCAGTCTCTTACCTTGGAAGCTACCTCATTTTTTTGTACAGTAGTGGGTTTAAATAACACAGATCTCTAGAATAATATTATTTTTTGATATTACAATTTTTACAGATGAAATAAATCTTAAAGCAGATGTATTTTCCATTGTTTCTTATTTACGTCATATTACACTAGGGGTGGGCAATGTACAACTTGCAAGTCTGATTTTATAGGCCAAGCTGTAATAATAAAAACATTAAATCTAGAAAAAAATTCCTTGTATTCTTATTTTTAAGTAAAAGTATAAACACATCAGTCCCAATTTTCACAATACATATCTTAAATATTGGATCTGAACTAAACAAGTTAGCAAAATATTGAACTTTAAGGTAAATAGTTGTTGTTCATTTAGTTATTTACCATTCAGGTTAGAACTACCATAGTAAAAATAATTTATAGTAGTCAATATAAATTAACATTTTCTTACATTAGTATATTTTTATATTTTACAGCTTGGGTAGTTTCTAAATTTCCCGCGACCAAATATGATTTAATTGTGTTTGTCGCTAAAATTATCAAGGACGTTTGAAAACTTTTGTGCAAACGTCTTATTTATTTACAGTTACCTCTCGCAAATCTAAACTTCTTTTTTTGCCATTAAATACATGTTTTATTAAATTAAAAAATACTTTAACACATAAGCATAAAACAGGCAGCAAAGTTTCCTAACAAACAAAAACTTGAGTACTTGTAAATTTTCTTTTTTTTTTCGTTGGCTGTTTTTCAGCCAAAATCAACGTCGCGAGCTTTTTTTATTTTATCAATTGGTTGGCTGCATTTGTCGATGGTATAAGCAGCAGTAATATTTATTTTCTTCAGCAACTCTTAAAAGTTCTAAATCTGAGATAATATTAATTCTATCCAAATAAATTATAGAAACTGTTAAATTTGTAAGTTTTACATTTTTTCTGTGTATCATTACTTTGAATATTTTAACAGAAATAAATCAATTTTTTACTTAATGTTTACAAATCTTTATGTTTCTTAGTGTTATAGTTAAATTTAAAAAATTTACTACATAAATTAAATGATTTTTTGTTTTGTTTTAACCGGTTTAGTGATATTGACATAAAGTATGTGGGTTATTTTTAACAATATTATTTCATATTTTCATGTTTTATAAAGGCTCTTTTGAAGCACAAACTAAAAGAAACTAGGCAGGATTGCAAAAATATCAAATTTAAGAGTTCTGAGAATTAAGTAAATTGTTAATAAGATAACTTAAAATTTCACGCTTGAGTAACTGTATGGCGATTTTTTTATACAAATCTGGCAGTTTTGAAGCTGAAAGATAAAGTAAGATGTAAATTTATAAGTACAACATTAACGACAAACCACATTTAATTTAAAATCGACAAATAACTTTAAGACAAGTAACCGGGCATTACCGGCCGATTAAACGATCTCATATATTGTATGTAGTTTGCATTGCATCATGATAAATTTTTTAAATCACGCCTGAAAAACAGCTATGATAATTTTTTTACACAAATTAGTTTATTCTTGGTCAATTAATAATCTTATTAGTGGTTTAGCAATTAGATTTAATATTTAGTTTATGAGGAAGAAGTATTATTAACCTTATTTTTCTCTTATTTATTATTAAAAAACATGGATAGTTCTTATTGCTTTTTACTAAAAATAGAAAAAAATATCAGTAATTTAAATATATTCTTATAAGTTAGTTACAAAGGTGATAAAATTTTCATCGGTCTTTCAAAGACTTAAAGATTGTCTTTTACTTTGATTTTACTTCAATCTTCAAAGTTATGGAACGTTTAATATATTTTAATGTTTCAATTAAACTAAAAAAAGTTTTTATTATAAATTTTATTTATCCATTTAAAAAAATATCACTGATTTAAAGGTTCTAAAACTTGTAGCTTCACTTAAAACAAACTGACTAAAAATTATTATTTAAGTTTTGATGTGTTAACGTATCTGATATTTGATTATGTTGTAAGAAAGGAAATCAGTTGTTATGCTCATTTATATTACAATCAATAAACATAACAATGCTATAAAAGGTGAAGACTTTATACAGCTGTATGTTTTTCAATGTTTTATCAATTAAAACTACACTTAGTTAAAATAAATTGTTAAATCAATATATTCTACTGTATATTTATTTATATACGACAACAATTTGTTAACATGTTTACATCTAAATTAAAGAAAGGTTAGAGCTAAGATAGAGTTAAATGTTCAAAACAATTAATTAAACTAACAATTTCGTCTACTGCTTGATAATACACAATGCTAAGACTATACAACGGCGTAATACATATTAACATACAATAGACAACACTTAAAACTTATATTAAAGGTTTTCAAAATTTAATTCAAAAAAGAATTAGTATTTTACACAAAACTAGTATAAGATTTTAAAAATTAGTTAAGCAATTGCAAAACATCAACAACATTACAAGTAAATTAGTCAATTTAAAAATATGTTGAGAATGTTTAAACTAAGATTTAATTTTAAAACTCATATTTGCCAAAACTAATTGCACTTAAGTATTTTAATTATAAAATGTCACTAGTAACATAAAAGTATACAATTATAGCTAAAATAATTAATTAAAGTTTTTGATTTCTCAAACCCAATATTCCCAACCAAACAAGTTACTGTAAATTCAAATATACCAAAGTTACAGGTTTAAAATGGCAGTTAGTTTTTCATCTAAAACAACACAAATTTTGTACCAGAATAGATTTTGTGAACAAGAAAACTTTGATGTTATTGTTTCTGGAAGCACTAATGTGTTGGAACGAGAAAGTTTAAGGTTAAACTCGCGTAACTTTGATAAAATTGAAACAATATATAATTCAAAGACACATTCAATCAGTGACAGAACGATTTGTGAAAGATCCAATGTTTGGACTGTTTGCTCAAGATTAGATGTTAAAGGCGTATCTGAAAGACGATCTTCTTTCAGGATTTATATTGATAAAACTGACCAATGGGTTAATGTAGTTCAAACACCTAATGGTAGATGCAACTTTAGCGCTTGTTCATTTATGAAAAACATTTATGTCTTTGGTGGATTTACTAAAAAAAGAGCTATAAAAAGTTGTTATAAATATGATACAAAAAGGAGTAAGTGGATATTTATAGCAAGTATGAATGAACGTAGGCAAGTTGCAGCTTGTACAGTATTCAAAGGTAAAATTGTCTTGACTGGTGGTTGGGACGGTAAAAATAAAGTAGATTTAAGTTCAGTAGAGGCATATGATTACTACGAGAATAAATGGGACTTTCTGCCTTGTATGATCAACAAAAGATATCTACATGGAGCAGTTTGTATGGGCAACAAGCTGTTTGTGATTGGTGGAGAGGAAAATGCTACTTGCGAGGTATTTGATAGCAGTTCCATGAAGTTCACTAATATCAAGCATTTAGATCGCGATTGTTATCAGTTTGTTTCTGCGGTCAGTGTTGGTGGCGAAATTTTGTATTTTTGTTCAGGGCATATGGCAGGAGAAGAAAGAATTCGTTCTTATAATGTTGACAAAAATGAATGGTACTGTAAAAGTAATTGTTTTAAGCAATTCGAAGGAGGTTTGGTATGTCTTTCAAAACTTTCTGTTATTTAACAGTTTAAAATATCCATGTTACCTGGTAATTTATTCAATGTACAATGTGTATGTTGTTGTTTGATAGCTATATTTTACTTAAACTTTTTTTAGTTTTCGAAATTAAAAAGAATATGTTGCTGTTTGGTACTGACTTTTTTTTTGTAGTTGAACTACTTAGTATTCAAAGGTAACTGTGGATATTGTTGTTTTGTTTATTTTGTCTTTTCACTTCAACAATAAACAAAAAAACATAAATTTTTTAACTTTTATAATTAAAATCATTATAATTAATAAAAAATTAGATTTTACAGATAAATGTTACGGATGAAACTAATTTGATTACTGGTGAATTCTACGTTATTAATCTTTAAAATCTAATATAAATTTCGACAAAAAAGATTTGAAGAAAAAATTGCAAATGTGTCGATTTAAAATTATAAAATAAACAGTATAGTTTTTTTTAAATTAATACTAGTAGATTTTATGAAACGAGTTAAGAGTTTATATTATCTAAAAATGTGTAACGTAAGCGTACACTGTTTTTAGTATTTTTGATTTAATGATAGCATTTTGTAACATCTAGCATAAAACATAATGAGAAGATTAATGTAAAATAACTAAAGTCAAATTAATAGCATTTTTTAACTTTTTTTTTAGATTTTTTCAATTTACATCTAGAAAGTATTTTTATGGTTAAGTTGTTTTTATTAAGTATAAAACACGAGATACTTATATTTTTTTAACTTTTAGGTATTACATTGTCATTTATATCCTTATTTAGGTCGACAGACTCAAAATTTACTAAAAAAATAAAAATTACATGTGTTTTTGACATATTTTACCAGATAAAAAAAATCTATTAAATTAGTTTTATAAATTAATTAAATCTAGGTTATTAATCTTCTGTTGTTTAAGAATTATTGTTTTTTTTAATATATTTCAGAATGGAAGTTTAAATTTGTTGATTGTATTATGTAAAATTTTTATTATAAACTAGTTAAAGATTATTTTACGTAAAGTTTTATGTAAAGTATTTATCTAAGAATGTTTTTGTTCTCATAAGTATTTTTATACTTTTAAATTTAAGTAGCTAATTCTCATTCTAATTTAATCATTCTCAAACTCTTCTAGATTTTATTTGTGTTTAAAGGTTTTAATCAAATTACATAGTAGTTTTTAAATCATAACATTTATTATGTTTTAACATGGTTCTTTATATTTTTAGTGTTTGCAATGGTTCTCCTACACAATACTTTCAGCCAATGTCATGCCTAGTTTTTTCAAGTATGTAGTATAAGTAATTTAAATTATCATTTATTTCAGTATTAAATAGATCAATGTTGTTATTATTTTTTATGGTCATCAGTGTGGGTTTAAAACATACTATAACCACATTAATTTATTTTTTATAGTAACCAACAATCAAGGTTAGTTATATATCTTCAACTTGTTTGATAATTTCACCTCCGAAATAAATACAACTTTTTAATTCCAAGATGTTTAAGGTCATAGATTTGAGTAAAGTAGTTATATGATCATTACAATTTTTTATCTGTTGAATTTAGTACATCAACTTCGTGTTTTCCCAAAAAATAACTTAATTAAACGATAAAGTTTTAAAGTTAACCTAATTAAATTTAAATTTTGTATACGGAAAAATTACAAAAAATTGTTTAAATATATAAACATCAGTACAATATCAAATTTAAAAACACGCAAAAGACTTTTTCAGTTGCAATTTTGGTCACATGACTGGAAAAATTGCCCAAACCTTATTGGTTTTCAGTTTATTTTAACCTTGTGCAGTTAAAAAATGTATAAAAAAGTAGACTTTGCTAAACTAATCTTGTTTTTTTTTTCATAGAAACGTAGAATAAACTAAAAATAAAAGATGATCTTGAAAAGAAAGACCCTGGTACTTGACTTAGACGAAACACTAGTTCACTCTAGGGGACTTTATACTTGGTTGGAATACAAAACCGCAGAAACTGAAAACAAGCCTGATTTTGTTTTAGAGTTAGTTTAATTTTTTCCTGTTTTTTTCATAAAATAAAAACAATCGGAAAAACTATTATAAGTGTGAAACTTTGCTTTTAGCAATGTACTTTATTATTTTTTTTCAAGTATAAATAATAATTATAGAATAAATAAATTTGTATGTACCATGAAAACAAAGTAGTACAAATAATAATCTAATGTTTCTATGATTTACACGCTAAATATTTGATAGAATATCTCCAATCGTTTAAGTCTTTTAATTTTCAAAAATAACACTTTAATTTAAACAGGCACCTCTATATGTATTCAAAATGAGTGTATATAAAACCTGGCGTTGACAAGTTTATTGTGAAATCAAAATTTGTAGAGATTAAAAGAAAAAATATTTTTTTGGTTACTTTATAAGTTTAGAACTAAATTGTGGTGAAAAAAATTTTCATGTTTAAAACAAAAAGTTATACATTTATTCGATAAAATAAATATTAAAAGCTTTTTATTATTGCAATATAAAAAATAAATGTTTAGTTTTTATTAAATAACATCACAAGAAAAGGACAAACATTATCTAAATATTTAATCAAAAATCTTGGCAGTTATTAATTTAGTTTTTAACAACTTGTTTTTCAAATTAATAAATGTTGAGCAATGATTTTTCAAACTACTAAAATTTTTTTATTTGCATAATATAAGTAACTTTTTTACGATAACTAACAAAAAAAACTAGGTTGAAATTCTCAATAGAAGGTTGATGTATTAAGCCTTATTGTCTTTGTTGAACTCTTAAAATACAAAAACAAATTAAATTTTCTAAGAAAAAAATATAGGGAATAACTAAAATAGGCCAAATGCTAATGAGAAAAAATTTATACTGTCAGTTTAAAAAAAAAGTAATCTAAATACTTAAAATTCCAACTTTAGCCTTAATTATGATGATTAAATATAATGGTGAAAAAAATTATGATAAAAAAATATAAAATTTTTATGAATATTTACATTGTATAGAAAACAAGTTTAATTTTTGAATAATTTTATTGCTTCAAAAAATATTAAAATAAATAGAAAACAATTGTTAAAAAAGCGCTAGACAGGATTTGGTTTCGGCTGCCCGTCCTGCGTACGTTTAATCTAGTCAAATATTCTTTAAAATGGCAATAATATTGTCTTTGAGAAATAAAGTCAAAAAGAACACAGTAGAAACTTTCCACTCAATTTATTTTATTCTATCATCAAACAAACAAAAACATTTAAAAACTAATTTTTATTTTTATCAAATAATGAGTGCTGTTTAATTCTAATATGAAGTATAGTTTTTATGACACTTCAAAAAATTCTATCTTGGCTTGTTGTCTATTCTGGTCTTCGGTATTCTTTCAGGAACGTTCTGACGTCATCGCATGACCTGTAGTGACGTAAAGTTATTAATGACGTCATAAACTGAAACGATTTGTTAACACTTGTATACACCAACAAGCGTGTAGCTGTTAAATGTTTATAACACAAAAACAAAGATGTTTGCCTTTTATTTAAATTGGCACAATTAAGAATTAAGTAGATTATCATAAAGGCTAAAAAGTTAAATGAAATGACACAATATTTTTTAAGTAGATATTATTACCTCCATTTATGTTAGGAGAACCTCAATAAGTATGTTTTAATAAAAAAAAACTTGAAAATTAACTTGATGAAAAATTTATAAAGTTCAATTATTAAATACTTAGTATACAAACTAGCACAACAGTATACAAACTCTTTAAAAAAAATGGATAAATATACCTCAAAACAAGACGATTAAAGTAATTTTTATATATAAAAACATAAGTTTCAAACATAAGTATCTGCTTTAAGTTTAAATGAAATAAAAAGTTTCTTGGATCGAGTTCTCAAAAATAAAAGCTATTTTTCAAGAAAATTACTATTTTGTATTTTTAGTTATCAATCAAAAAATAATTTAGTTGAAAATAACTTAGCATTACCTCATTTTTTTGAACATTGGAATTAGTTCATCAAGACAATTATCATTTCGGTCTTCATACCAAGACTCGATAGGTATTCCATTTTCTGTTGAGTTTATTAAAAATTAAATTATTTTAATTAGCTTATAAAATAAATATTTTTAACCAACAAAGATATTAAAACTCTTTCCTGTAAAATTGTTCAAGCAGTTATTAGAACTTTTTTTTTATACATTTTTAAGTTTTTAAAACAATTCTACTTGTATCTACATGTATATACATGTATCTAACAGCTTTAACTTACCTTTAAGAGCCTGTAAGTTTTCGGAGAGTTGTCCAACAAAACAACGTTTTTAAGATCTTTTTCGACCAGTCTCAAGTCTTTGGCATGGCCACAGCCACAGTGCTGAAATAATGATCTTTGTTAAATAAAAAAAAAACTATTTGCAAACCGTCGTAATCGTAAACATATTTTTTATTAAGACGAGGCTTTAAAAATACGTTACTGAAAAATAATGAAAGTTAAAAATATTAAAGATAGTAATTTTCGTTCGATTAAATATATTAACTGAATATAAAATATAAGTTTTATAACTTTGATAAACGCAAGCTAAAATTAAGAAAAATAACAGATGTCATTGTATAATCGATTGAGCTCAAAGTTTCACAAAGTGATTTTTACAATAACTTATCAAACTAAAGTCAATATTGATGAAATTGATATTTAAAATAAGTAATTGAAACAAAATTAAAACATTCCGTCTACTAAATCTTCCTCTCAATGACAAGATATTTAACAATTGGTCATATGTTAATATTAAACTGTGTTTAAAATACAAATACCTGTCTGAAAAATCTCCTGTTGAGAATCCCTCTTCCATTATCCAGGTAATCAAGAATAGGTGTCGCGTACGCTTCAGCGCCATGCGTGTATACGACCAAATTGTACCATTCGGAAACAGTATCAAGGAACTTGTCAACTGCAGGTCTTTTGTAAACCCACATGTAATTTGAAAAACGGTTCACCTGTTTAAAAATATTTTGTTTAGTTGTCACCACCTAGCTCTAGTTTACTCAAAATGATCATAAAATGAAAATAAAAATGTAATTATGTAATTCTCAATGTTATTTGCAGTTTAGTTTAAACATTTTTTCCATATTTTATTGTTTATATATAAATGCAATAGTTTTCCTTTCTCTTTTTGGTTTTCACGTTTTCCTTTCTCTTTTTGGTTTTCACGTACACAAGTATTACAACTGTCTATATTAGAAAAGTCATAAAACATAAGAATATTACTTGAAAACAAGCTTTCATTAACATTAAAAGTTATTAAAATAAACTTGGTTAACAGGTGAATTTAATGTTTATGATGCTTTATTTATACGGATTATCAAAAGGTTGATCAAAAAGAACGAAAAAACTTACTTTGAAAACGAAAAGTGGTTTTCCACTTGTTTTGTACCTTATCCCATTACCGATTTTCCTGGAATGGACCAGTTGCTCGTCCAAGTTAAGAACGAGCGTTTTTCTTTTGACCATTTGTTTGACAATTTTAACGGTCATTTTGATGCTTTTCTGATAGAAATCAATTTACAACAGAGAGAAATTGTAATTTCAACACCTCAACTTTGCAAATTTATCCGGCAATGCAATAACATTTAATTTAAATTCAAAGTTAAAAACAAGTAAAAATGTCATGGAACTGAAATGTTTTAAAGCTAAATAACTTCAATAATTCTATTTATTGAAATCTACTCATTATAATTAATGTCTACTAGTTTTGCTTTTAAAACAACATTTAATAAAACAACAAAACAACGTAAATAATAAAATAGTTAAGTCACTAAATGTAAATACTTGAATTTAATAAACATGAAAACAAAAATTAAGTTTATTTCTAATAAATAATCATACTTTGATTGAGCTGGTTAAATTTGATACAACTTTGAAACTTACAATTTAGCTTAGTAAAATGAGAAAAATTTGGTAAATTTAAATGTAAAGACTTTTAATAAGCACAAATACTTTAAGCATATATAAGTAAAGAAAAAAACTAAGAAAAAAAATTAAGTTTAAAACTAGATCTCAGTTATAAAGTCATAAGAACAACTTTATTTTGCAAGAACATTTAAATAAACTGGTTTAACTTAATCACCTCTAATAAGTTTATATACCTGTACAATACAAATGATTAACTAAAAGTTTTACCAGTCCGTTTTCCTTGAACTAATTTTATCAATATTGAAACAGTGAATATATTATTAATATTCAAATGATAAGGATACTTTTTTATGACATGACATCTAAAGTAAAAGATTAAATTTTATTTTTATTTTGTTATAGCAATTAACAGATAACAAATAAAACAATTAACTAGTTGAAGATTAAACGTGGTATGCTGTGGCTGAATTGAGTTTTAAAATTGTTTTCTTGAATTTAAAAAACCTATCTTGTTATTTTCTTGTTTTTTAAAACAGTAATTAAGATAATTAAGTTTTAGCTCACATGTGATTTAGGTTGATTAGTTGTGTAAACTTTCGTTATGATTATTATGATTGACATTACCAATCTCGCCTATGAAAATAAAACTAAGATATTATTTTTAAGTAACTTTTGGATAGATGTGTAATTAGATAAAGCAAAGTAAAAGAGAAACTTTTTGTTTTTAGTATAATATATGTATTTTGTTTACTTATAAATTAAAAATATTAGATGTTCACTAATAGTTAGATTAGTTCGGTAGTTAGATTGGTGCTAACTTTTTGATTCTATGCTATGCTTCGCTTTCTTCGTACTTCTGTTTTGGGATTTCTTTTCTAACCTACCCTTTAAAACGTTTTTTTAACGACATTACTATTTCCTTCTTTGGCATCAAGATAAAAATTTAAATTTAAAGGGTATTTGTTTGCAACATATTTAAACAGGAGGTGAAGTATATCATTCTGGTTGTCATAGCTAAAAAAAGAAATGTTTGGCTGGTATGGTTTGTTATAGCTAATTTGTTCTAATCTGTATACAAAAAGTTTAAACACATAATAGATTACACACCAGATATATATTTTTACATAATACATATATACACTTGTTATAATTATTTTCCTGGTATACAAAAGGCTGACTGCTAGTCAAAGGTATACGAAGGGGTTCTATAAAGGGCTGACTGCAAACTTATTGAGAGTTATTCCTGCAAGCTGTACAACTTTCATCACATTTAAAACTGTAAAATACTACCTCTAGTAGTTCCATGTCTTTTAGTTTGAATTAGAGAAATCCTTAATTTTTTGCCAATTGTCATTTCAGATTTAAATAAATTTTTTATTGATAATTTAGTAATTTACTTCAAAGTTTAAAATTTCTCAAAGAAGCAAATTTTTGGAAATTAATATTTTAATAGTTTTCATAAGTTTTTATTTTTATTTTACTTTTTGGTCGTGTTCAATTTGCGTACCTAAGCGGTAGTCTACTGTACTTTACCAATTATTTACGTAGATGTAGTAGTACAAGAATGAAAAATATCTTCAGACAAACATTCTTATATAAAAATTTTAGATTAATCTACCTAAAGTTTATATTCAGCTGTTTTTCAAGTGACATTTTTTTATAGCACATTGACTTTCTTTGTTTTATTTATTAGCTTTTACAGTTGTGTAATACTTTATTTATTTCTTAAACGTATAACACTGTTATTTATTAAGTAATTTTAAAGTAAAGTTCCAAATATATTAAACTTGATAATGAACTCAAAAAATAAATTATGCTAATTTTATGCAAATTTTTATACATATTTTTGAACGATTTTATGTCGACTAAAACAGGACACCTGGAAGAGTTAGTGACGTAACATAAAATTTCTGAAATTTAAAAAAAAAGTTTAAAATATATATTTGATATAATTTTTAGTGTGGGTGGGATGGAGAACAAAACCAAAAACAGCAGCACGAACAAGGCCGAAAGCAAGATCGCACAATCGCGCGCAAAGCGCGTTGTTGTGCTTATTTCGCGAAGCAAAACCGAAAAAAAGCGGAGCATTCTGAGGTTGTGACGTACAAAGAAAGCGGAGCTTTCTGAGGTTGGGACGTAAAAAGAAAGCGAAGCTTTCGATGCATGGAAGTCAAAGCAAGATCGCGCGCGAAGCGTGCCTTTTTTGCGAGGCAAAACCGAAAGAAAGCGAGCTTTCTGAGGCAGGAATTTAGGTCAAAGAATTCAGATTTGTTAAAGTGAAAATTCCATATTTTATTTCTAGTAGAGTAATTGTCTTTTAATGCTTAGTTAAATCGGCAGTTTTTAAAGCAGGAATTAAAGTTTTAAAGGCAGGAATTTAGGTTAACGAATTTAGGTTTGTTTGAAGTTTAAATTAGTTAGGATAGTATGTTTTAATACTTAGTTTAAACGGTATTTTTTAAATACTTCATGTATTTTATAAGAGAATTTGAAAAATAATACAAAATTTAAAAACTTTTATTATTTTTAACACTTTAATTATAATTTTATTTACGTTCTTATTTATTAGTATTTGCTTTATTTGGCTAGCACAAAAGCGCGCTCTGCGCGCGGTGTGCGATACTTTTAGCTACTTATTACAAACTATTTTCTTACTTTTGTAGTTCTTTTTGTTTTATATTTAAGTGAATAGATATATTAATTTTTTTTTTCTTTTTACAATATCTGTTCAAACTAATTTGTTCTAATCCTTAGTTTAAAATAAGTTGTCTTAAATTTTAATAGTCTTTCAAAACTATCATAAATTTGAAAAAATTCTAATTAATAATTTTTTTTTACTTATCATATTATTTATCTGCCTTATTCGGCTAGCACAAAAGCGCGCTTTGCGCGCGGTGTGCGATGCTCTTGGCTATTTGTTAATATCTGTTTTCAATTTAAAGTACCTCTTTATTGTTTTCTAGTTTACTTCATAGAAATATTTAACCTAAAAACCACCACTCCAAGAAAATATATAACTTGCTATCTCAATACTTTTGTTTAACTTTAATAATCTTTTACTTTACAGCTAATTCAAAACTAATATACAGTGAAAACATATTTTATTTCTAAATGACAAATTATTTTAACTAAAACTAAAAAAAATTATTTTAACTAAAACTCTTAATTATTTAAAGTTTGTAAGTAAACGCGACAATGAATTTTTAAAAGAAATTCCAACTAAAGCCTTCATTATGACGATAAACTGTAATGTGTAGAAAATTATTATAGAAAAATTCAAAATTATAAAATTCAAAAATGTTTATAAGTATTTACATTTATAGAAAACAAATTCAATTTGTGAATAATATTACTATTTTTAAAAATATCGAAGACAAAATTGGGAAAAATTATTTGAAGAAAAAAGCGCTGGACAGGATTAGTTTCGGCTGCCAGTACCAAACTAAAGGACTTCGTACATTTAATGTAGTCAAATATTCTGTGAAACGTCAATAATATTTTCTTTGAAAAATAAAAATTTAATAAAATACAGAAAAAACTTTCCACTCAATTTATTTTATTCTATAATCAAACAAACAAAAACAACTAAAAACTAATTTTTATTTTTATAAAATAATGAAATGCTGTTTAATTCTAATATGAAATATAGTTTTTATGACACTTCAAAAACTTCTATCATTACGAAGTTTGCTGCTTATTCTGATCTTCGGTATTCTTTCAGGAATGTTTTGACGTCATCGCAGGACCTGTATTGACGTAAAATTATTAATGACGTTATAAACTGAAATGATTTGTTAACACTTGTATACAACGACAGGCGTGTAGCTGTTAAGTATTTGTAACACAAAAACAAATGTATGATTTTTTTTAAATTTTCACAATTACAAATTAAGTAGATTGTTGTAAAGACTAAAAAGTTAAATGAAATTTTAGGTAGATGTTATTACCTCCACTTATAAGAAAGGAAAACCTCAATAAGTATACTTAAATAAAAAAACTTGAAAATTAACTTGGTCAAAAAAATCTATAAAATTCAGTTATTAAATACGTAATATACAAACTAGCCAAAGTATACCTACTCTTTCAAAAAAATAAGAATGGAATAAATATATCTCAAAACAAGACGATTAAAGTAATTTATATATATATATATATATAAAAGATTCAAACATAACTATCTGCTTTAAGTTTAAATAAAATTTAAAACTTCTTGGATCGAGAACTAATTTTTCAAAAAAATTACTGTTTTGTGTTTTTAGTCATCAATCAAAAAAATACTTTATTTTAAAATAACTTAGCATTACCTCATTTTTTCGAACATTGGAATCAGTTCATCAAGACAATTATCATTTCGATCTTCATACCAAGACTCGATAGGTATTTCGTTTTCTATTGAGTTTATTAAAAGTTTAACTAATTTAATAAGCTTTTAAAATAAATTTTTTTAACCAACAAAGGAATCAAAACTCTTTCTTGTAAAGTTGGTCAAGCAGTTAATGGAATTTTTTATAAATACTCTTTAAGTCTTTTAAACAATTTTACTTGTATCTGCATGTATATAAATAATTGAAATTACAAATTTAAACTACTTTTAAAGTGTCTGTAAGTTTTCGGAGAGTTGTCCAACAAAACAACGTTTTTGAGATCTTTTTCGACCAGTCTCAAGTCTTTGGCATGGCCACAGCCACAGTGCTTAAATAATGATCTTTGTTAAATAAATTTAAAACATTATAAAAATTTGTAAATCGTCGTAATAGTAAACATATTTTTATTAAAACGGAGCTTTAACATTACGTTGCTGAAAAATAATGAAAGTTAAAAATATTTAACCTAGTAATATTTCGTTCGCTAAAAGATATTAACAAGTAAGTTCTATAACTTTATTAAAAACGAGCTAAAAATAAAAAAATAATAAAAATATGGTATGGTGCATTGAGCTCAAAATTTCACAAAGTAATTTAACAATAACTTATATAAACCAAACTCAATATTTATGGAATTTTTATTTAAATAAGTAATTGTACAAAATTCAAACATTCCGTCTACTAAATCTTCTTCCCATTGTCATGATATTCAACAATTGGTCATATATTAACATTAAACTTTGTTTAAAATACAAAAACCTGTCTGAAAAATCTTCTGTTGAGAATCCCCCTTCCATTATCCAGGTAATCAAGAATAGGTGTCGCGTACGATTCAGTGTCATGCGTGTATACGACCAAATTGTACCATTGAGAAACAGTATCAAGGAACTTGTCAAGACCAGGTCTTTTGTAAACCCACATGTAGTTTGAAAACCAATTCACCTTTTTAAAAATATTTTGTTTAGTTGTTTATACTTAGCGTTAGTTAGCTCAAAATGATCATAAAATGAAACTAAAGATGTCTCAATTTTATTTGCAGTTTAGCTTTAACACTTTTCCATAATTTAAATTGTGAACAAAAAAAATTAATCAAACTAATTTATAGATATTGAATTATTTTTATTTAGATACATCAGTTTTCCTTTCTCTTTTTAGTTTTCACATGCATAAGAATTACATTTGTCTATGCTAGAGAAATTATAAAAATAATAGTACTTGAAAAAATGAACACATTAACATTAAAAGTAACTAAAATAAACTTGGTTACCAGATGAATTTAATGTTTATCATACCTAATTTATACGGTTTATGAAAAGATTAATCAGAAGGAATAAAAAAACTTACTTTAAAAACGAAATCTGGTTTTCCACTGGTTTTGTACCTTATCCCATTACCGAATTTTCTGGAATGTACCAGTGTCTCGTCCAAGTCAAGAACGAGCGTTTTTCTTTTGACCATTTGTTTGACAATTTTAACGGTCATTTTGATACTTTTGTTTTAGTTTCTGCTGTTGAAAACTTAGCATTAGAATAAAATCATTTTTTCTTAAGATTCTTAGTTCAAATTTATTTTACAACATTAAGATAAACTCTGTAGGACACTTGTGCAAAATCTTATTTTGCCTTGTGTCCAAATTTTTATAATTTAAAGGAATTAATGTTTTTCACTTGATATTATATTTTTTCCTTAAAAAAGAAAACATTGAATAAATATAGTAAAACTGATTTCCGAAGAAAAAACTATTTTTCACAAACAAAATAAGTGCTAGTTAAAATGATTGTTGTCTTTGATTTCTTGATTAAACTGGAAATTGCTGTTCATGGGTGTGGCTAAGGGAAAATGAGAGAATAAAATGAGAGATCAAGTGATCTACAGTCCAAAGTCCAGGAAAATGAGAGAATCAAATGAGAGATCGCGTGATTTATGGAAAATTCTAGAAAAAGAATTCAAAATCTATAAATACGCCCGATCAGAGCATGAAGCGGGCAATCCACCACGAAACAAGCACGAAGCGACACTCTGCTCCGCAAAAGAAATAACATCGTCAATCTTCAAGCAAGAAGATTTCAACAACCATCTAATCGAAGAAGCCCACGCATTCTGTGGCATCGAGAATTTGAGTACTGGAAGTACTCTTTCATCAATTACTCTAAGTTGGACTCCACGATTGAGTCACAGCGTTCAATCAGATTAAAGTGTACATTCATCTCAGCAAGTAAACCCACACAGACTGGGCGCCAACCTTAGCTACACTTCTACGAACAAGTTGTTTTCATACTGTTTGATTCTATCGTATTGTTTATATATTCATATTATCATATATACTCACTATTGTATTTGCATTGTAATACTTATATATATTTATATCACCGCATTTATTCACTATTGTATTTGTATTGTAATAATTATACATATTGATATCATCGTGCCTATTTAATATCGTATTTTATCGCCACGCTCTGCTTACGAAAAGGAAAGGAAAACAGACCACGCAACGTTTAGCAAGATTCTGCAAACGAGACGGACCAACGTCGAGTGCCAGAAGCTGAGCGACCGGAGACCAGTGACACGCCAAAGGGGGAATCCGGAGCACGTTTCCTTCTATTTGTTAACATTAAGTGTCTAAACTTATTGTGAGCTGTCATTGCGTATTTGTACATAATAAACCAACATTATTTAGTTTCATTATATTTAGTTAAATAATTATATAATTATGTCCTAAAAACCCTTAAAAAAGGCATTAGTCCTGAAGGTACCCAGGACTCGGTCCAGAACCGAAATAAGTTGTTCCGAGACTACTGCTAACCTGGAATCCGATGAGATTGTTGAGACTGAAACCGAGGCAGTTTCGTAGGAAAACAGTGAGGCTCCTAGTCTGGGTAACAATAACTCTAATTATGGCTTTTATTATAAAAGTATAGATTTTGATATGTTTTTATGCGGTTTTTGCTTCTAATAGTAGAAACACAGCGCTAAAATTAGCAAAAATATCTTTTAAAAACAAAGGCTTTTTTATTCCACAAGGTTTAATTGAACTGTGTACTATGTGAGAGACTTTTGGCGACCCGTTTGGTACTAAAATATTATGCTGTACCGATATGTTGAAAAAAAATTAAATACTTTATTATGTTTATTTAAGAAAATCAATTATTGTCAAACAAAGAGTTGTTATTAAATTGAGGTAGTAAAGCTGCTTAAAACCTTAAAAAATAAACTAATTATGCTTTATATAATACCATAAAAATATTTAGATCAAAGAATTAAATATTTAATGAAAATAAATTTGAAGCATAAAGTTTTCATAAGTTTTAAAAAAGCATTTAAATTGTTTCTAATTTATCAGTGCCAATACTTTTACTGGTCAATTAAAAAGTCTAACTCATTAGAACAGAAGTTAATATTGCTTTTTATTATAACTTTTATCTTTATTTTTTTAAAATAAACATTTGTATAGATAACTTATACGCTTTAGTTAACAAAACACTTTAGTTTAGATTAATTAATTTTTATTGGGTTGTGTACAAACAGTTATGTGGAGCTCAACTATTTTATGACAGATTTTTAAATTCTATTTTTAAATTATACTATAATCAGATTTTTTATTTAAGAACTGACAAAGGTGTTTGACCGAAACTTAGTTTGCATTATAAACTCCTAAAAGAATTAATGTATTATTTTTCCTCTAGTAGTTAAGATTTTTTATTTTTTTCTAAACATAAAAACATGAAATAGATTTTTAACTTTTAAGTTGTGCTATTTAGCATCGTAACAGTTATAAACAAAATTTTAAGATGAACGATTACACGGTACAAAGTTGAAAGTTTAAGATAAGTCAAAAATTTTATAAACAGATATTTGTACAAACAAATAAAAAATATTTTTAATAAACTTGACATAACTTAATTAGGTAACCTGAAACTAAGAATAAAAGTCATAATGTTCTAAAAAAATCTGTGCACACTAAGCTAGACCGGTGGTTTTTAGTTTAAAAATCTGTGGGCATTAAACTAAAATAAAATTTTCTGTGGACCACAAGCTCAAAACTCATCAAAAAAATTTTTGACTATTTTAAACATTTTTCTTTTAAGTTTAGTGTAAGTTTTTAATTAAATATATCTATTCAGTAAACTATAAAACAAAAGGAACTATTTTAACAAGAAAACAGTTTATAACAGATAACTAAAAGTATCGCACACCGCGCGCAAAGCGCGCTTTTGTGCTAGCAAAAAAATAATGTTAGAAGTATAATTATTACAAAAAAAAGGAAGTTTTTTAATTTAGTTATAAGTTTCAAATGTTATCAATAAATTCTTAAAATTTAAGAAAGCAGTTGTTTAAACTAAGCATAACAACAGAATGAGTTCCAAAAAGAAACTATAAAAAGAAGAGAAACAGCTTAATATATCTATTCATTTATTATAAATGAACTACATACAAAATGAACTACTAACAATTTACAATAAATAACCAAGAGTATCGCACACCGCGCGCAGAGCGCGTTTTTGTGCTAGCCGAATAAAGGAAACAAATAATATTTAAGTAAGTATATTACAAAAAGTTAGAAATTTTTTAAATTTTGAATAATCACGAAAATTTTTCAAGTTTTAAAAAACTGCTGTTTAAACTAAGCATTAAAACAGGATGGTTTAATAAAAAAAAAGTATTTTAAAGTTAAATAAATCTAAGTTCTCTAACTAAATTCCTACCTCAGAAAGTTCTGCTTTCTTTCGGTTTTGCTTCGCAAAAGGAAGCACGCTTCGCGAGCTATTGGTTTAGGCTTCCCTGCCTCGAAAGCTTCGCTTTCTTCGTACATTTTAGTTTCAGAAAGCTCAGCTTTCTTTCGGCTTTGCTTCGCAAAGAAAAGCACAAAAGCGCGCTTTGCGCGCAATTGTGCGATATTGTCTTGAGCTTCACTTTACTTGTACTACTGTTTTTTTTTATTTTGCTGAAACATTCCACCCATTCCAAAAGTTATATATGATATATATTTTAAACTATTCTATAAAATTTTTTAAATTCATGTTACGTCACTAACTCTTTCAGATGTCCATTTTTTGTCCGCACAAAATTGTTCAAAAAAGTTTACAAAAAATTTGCATAAAATCACATAACTTTTTTTTGACTTAACTATTTAGTTCAATATCTTTGGAACTTTATTTTTAAATTACTTTAATAACGTTAATTGTTAATAAATAAAAGTGTTAAACGTTTAAGAATTAAATAAAAAATAACACAACTGTAATAACTAATAGATAAAGCAGAGACATTTTATGTGCTACAAGAAGAAATTACTTGAAAAACAAGCTTGTGTCCATACCAATTAGTTATAAATACTTTTTCGGTTCAGATTTTATATTTTACTTTTGTGTTATGTTTTTGTTTCCCATCAGGACTGGCTTAAAACTTACCAAAACTTTAAAAGATCTTTTTTTAATTAAATTAAGTTTTTGATAAAACTTTAATCCGTTTGCAAAGTTTGACTGTTAAGAAAAATTATGTCCCAAACATTTTGAACACATAAAGCTGTATTGTGTTCAAAATTACAATAAATGTTCAAACTAGTTCAAACACTGCAAAAGACCAAAACCATTCAACTATGCATTCAACGATCGGCTTTGCCGAGTGATAAGTCCCACTTACCAATTGACTAATATTTCTCTCTACAATTCTTTAGTTTTTATTGATATAAGGTAAACCAATTTTGTAAAGTTTGAACGTTATTACTCATTTTATTAATTCTCTCAATATTATATTTCTATATATTAATCAAGGCAAACTACTAGTCAGTGTCTTTTTTATTTTTAATATTTTTAGTATAATTTTTTTTTAAACTTAAGGTTAAGGTTAAATTTGTTTCAAAATGTTAACTTTTTTTTTGTAGAATAAGTTTTAAGTTTTCTATATGGAAAATTTTTTTTAGTATTCTTTGTTTAACTTATTTTCACATGTTAAACCGTAAAAATTTGAGTATTAGAAAAACTGCTTAATAGTAAACTAATTTTGTTATTCTTAACTTAAAGCTTACAGTTTTACTTTCAGTTTTAGGGTTTAACAAAGTAATTGCAGAAATCAATCAGATTTTAAGTAGATTAGTCAGAAAAAATCTTTTTTGAATGTATAGATAAAGATTCAAGTTTATTATTTCTACTCATATAAGCCGAAACAGTTAATTTAACTATAACACATTACATTTATAGACAGTAATTACTTTAAATATAAAAGTATTTTATTCTACTCACAATATCTATAGTTAATTCTAAACAGTATAAGAAATCTAATACAATAAGAAAGAAAATACAGTTGTTGTGCTTATTCATATTACAATCAATAAACATAATTATGCTAAAAAAGATATAGACTTTATACAGCTGTATATTTTTCAATGTTTTATTAATTAAAAATACACTTAGTTAAAATAAATTGTTCAATCAATATATTCTAATGTATATTCTACTGTTAAAATATTTGTTCATATATATACAGTATATTTATATACGACAACAATTTGTTAACATGTTTACATCAAAATTAAAGGAATGTTAGAGATAAGATAGTGTTGAACGTTCAAAACAATTAACTAAATTAATAATTTAGTTTACAATTAAATGACATATAATGCTTTGGTACAACATCGTAATAAATATTAACGTATAGTAGACATTACTTAAAAAATTATATTCAAAGTTTTCTAGATTTGTTTCAAAGTAGAATAAATATTTGTATACTAAACTATTATAAAATTTTATGAATCAATTAAGCAATTGCAAAACAAGTAAATTAGTCAGTTTAAAAGTTTGTTAAGAATGTTAAAATAAAGATTCAATTTTTTATAACTTATATTTGCCAAAACTATTTACACTTAACTAGATTACATTTATAATTAGTCAAATATCACTATTAAAAAAAAAGTATATAGTTCTGCCTAAAACAAATGAAAGAGTTTTTGATTGAAACAATACGCATAATCTTTTATAAAAAACCACAAATTACTGTGAATTTGAGTATACTTAAGTTTCAGGTTTAAAATGGCAGTTAGTTTTTCATCTAAAGCAATACAAATTTTGTACCAAAACAGATTCTGTGAACAAGAAAACTTTGATGTTATTATTTCCGGAAGCACTGCTGTGTTAAAACACTCTGTGGAAGGAAAAATATTAAGAATAAGCTCGCGTAACTTAGAAATAATTGAGACTATATATCATTCGAAGAGACATTCATGTAGTGACACAACATTATGTGAAAGATCCAATGTTTGGGTTGTATGCTCCAGATTACCCGTTCGCAGCAAAACTCATTTAAAAGATAAATACAAGCTTGTTGATTCGTTCAGGATTTATCTTGATAAAACTGACCAATGGATTAACGTAATTCAAACACCTGATAGTAGAAGAAACTTTAGCGCTTGTTCGTTTATGAAAAACATTTATGTCTTTGGTGGATTTACTGGAAAGGGACTTATAAAAAGTTGTTATAAATATGATACAAAAAGGAGTAAGTGGATATTTATAGCCAGTATGAATGAATGTAGGCAATATGCAGGTTGTACAGTATTCGAAGGTAAAATTGTCTTGACTGGTGGTTACGATGGTAAAAATAAAGTAGATTTAAGTTCAGTAGAGGCATTTGATAGTTACGAGAACAGATGGGACTTTCTGCCTAGCATGATCAACAAAAGATGTCGACATGGCTCTGTTTGTATGGGCAACAAGCTGTTTGTCATCGGTGGAAATAAAAATGCTACTTGCGAGGTATTTGATAGCAGTTCCATGAAGTTCACTAGTATCAAGCAGTTAGAGCGCGATTGTTACTATTCTGTTTCCGCGGTCAGTGTTGATGGTAAAATTTTGATTTTTGGTTCAGGGTTTAGGGCAGGAAAAGAAAATGCTTGCACTTATAATGTTGACAAAAATGAATGGTACTGTAAAAGTAATCGATTTAAGCAATTCGAAGAAGGTTTAGTATGTCTTTCAAAACTTTCTGTTATTTAACAGTTTGAAATCTCAATGTTGCCTGATATTTTTATTAAATGTACAATGTGTATGTTGTTGTTTGATAATCATATTTTATTTAAACGAATTTTAGTTTTCAAAATCTAGAAAATATGTTGCTGTATGGTACTGAGTTTTTTTTGTAGTTAAAATACTTAGTTTTCAATGATAACTGTGGATTTTGTTGTTTAGTTTATTTTGTCTTTTCACTTCAACAATAAACAAAAAAAAAATTTGGTTACTTGTATAATTAAAATCATTGAAGTTAATAAAAAAATAGTTTTTACAGATAAATTTTTTGGATGAAATTAATTTGATTTCTTGTGAATTCTACGTTGTTTATATTTAAAATCTCACATAAATTTCGACAAAAAAGATTTGAAGAAAAAATTGAAAATGTGTCGATTTAAAATTATATAATAAACAGTACAGTTTTTTTATTTATACTTGTAGATTTTATGAAATGAGTTAAGAATTTATATTATCTAAAAATGTGTTACGTAAGCGTACACTGTTTTTTAGGATTTAAGATTTAATGATAGCATTTTGTAACATCTAGCATAAAACATAAAGAAAATATTAAAGTAAAATAATTAAAGTCAAATTAATAGAATTTTTTAACTCTTTTTTTTTAGATTTTTTCCATTTACATCTAAAAAGAATTTTAATGGTTGATTTAGATGAAACATTAGTTCACTATAGGGGACTTTATACTTAGTTGGAATACAAAACCACAGAAATTGAAAACAAGCCTGATTTTGTTTACAGAGTTAGTTTAATTTTTTCCTGTTTTTATGAGAAAATAAAAATTATTAGAACGACTATTAAAAGTGTGGAACTTTTCTTTTAGCAAAATACTTTAAAAAAATAATTTATATTCTTAAATATAGAGAATAATTAAATATTAATGTACCATGAAAGCAAAGTAGAAAAAATAGTAATCAACTGTTGCTTTGATATACACGCTAAATATTTGATAGAATATATAAAACCTTTTAAGTCCTTTAATACTAAAAAATAACATTCTAATTTAAAGAGGCAATTCTAAACATATTCAAGAAGAGGCTATGCAAAAGACCTGGAGTTGACAAGTTTATTTTGAAAATTAAAACTTATAGAAATAAAAAAATATATATTTTTAGGTTACTTTATAAGTTTAGAACTAGATTGCGGAGAAAATCATTTTCATGGTTAAAACAAGAAGTCATGCATTTATTCAATAAAATAAACAATGAAAGCTTTTTTATTACTACAATATAATGAATAATTTTTTTTTATTAAATAACACCACAAGAAAAGAAGAAACATTATCTAAATATTTCATCAAAAAAATCTTAGCAGTTATTCATTTTGTTTCTAACAACTTGTTTTCCAAATTAACAAATGTTGAGCAATTATTTTTCCAGTTAATTAAAAGTTTTTATTTGAGTAATATAAGTAACTTTTTACCATAACTATCAAAAGAAAACTAAGTTGAAATTCTTAATACAAGGTTGATGTATTAAGCCTTATTGTCTTTATTGAACTATTAAAATACAAAAACAAATTAAATTATTTATGAAAAAAAAATACAGGGAATAACTAAAATAGGACAAATGCTAATGAGAAAAAAGTTATACTGCCAGTTTTAGAAAAATATAATTTAAGTAGTTAGAATTCCAACTTTAGCCATAATTATGATGATTAAGTATAATGATAAAAAAAATTATGATAAAAAAATTTAATTTTTTTATGAATATTTATATTGTATAGAAAACAAGTTTAATTTTTGAACGAATTTATTGCTTTAAAAAATATTAAAATCAATGGGAAACAATTGTTAAAAAAAAGCGCTGGACAGGATTTGGTTTCGGCTGCCCGTCCTGCGTACGTTTAATCTAGTCAAATATTCTTTAAAATGGCAATAATATTGTCTTAGAGAAATAAAAGTCAAAATAAACACAGAAAAATTGTTACACTCAATTTATTTTATTCTAACATCAAAAAAAAAACGCAAACGTTTAAAAACTAATTTTTATTTTTATCAAATAATGAGTGCTGTCCAATTCTAATATGAAGTATAGTTTTTATGGTACTTCAAAAACTTCTATCTTGGCTTATTGTTTATTCTGATCTTTGATATTCTTTCAGGAATGTTCTGACGTCATCGCAGGACCTGTAGTGACGTAAAATTATTGATGACGTCATAAACTGAAACGATTTATTAACACTTGTATACAACGACAAGCGTGATGCTGTTAGTTATTTGTAACACAAAAACAAAGATGTATGATTTTTTTTTAAATTGGCATAATTACAAATTAAGTAGATTATTTTAAAAGCTAAAAAGTTAAATGAAATGACACAATTTTTTAAGTAGATATTATTACCTCCACTTATATTAGGAGAACCTCAATAAGTATAGATAAATAAAAAACTTGAAAATTAACTTGCTCAATAAAATTATAAAATTTAATTATTATATACGTAACATACAAACTAGCACAACAGTATACAAACTCTTTCAATAAAAAAAGATCGAAATAAATATATCTCAAAACAAGACGATTAAAGTAATTTTTTATATAAAAAAAAGTTTCAAACATAAGTATCTGCTTTAAGTTTAAATAAAATTTAAAATTTCTAGGATCGAGTTTTTAAAAATAAGAACTAATTTTTCAAGAAAATTACCATTTTCTATTTTTAGTTATCAATCAAATAAAATACTTAATTTTAAAATAACTTAGTATTACCTCATTTTCTCGAACATTGGAATTAGTTCATCAAGACATTTATCATTTCGATCTTCATACCAAGACTCGATAGGTATTCCATTTTCTGTTGAGTTTATTAAAAATTAAACTATTTTAATTAGCTTAGATAATAAATATTTTTAACCAACAAAGGTATTAAAACTCTATCCTGTAAAATTGGTCGAGCAGTTATTAGAATTTTTTCAAATACTATTTTAAGTCTTTTAAACAATTTTACTTGTACCTACAGGTATATACATAATTGAAATTACAAATTTAAACTACCTTTAAAGTGCCTGTAGGTTTTCGGAGAGTTGTCCAACAAAACAACGTTTTTAAGATCTTTTTCGACCAGTCTCAAGTCTTTGGCATGGCCACAGCCACAGTGCTGAAATAATGATCTTTGTTAAATGAATTTAAAAAATCATATAATTATTTTGCAAACAGTCGTAATCGTAAACATGTTTTTTCATTAAGACGGAACTTTGTTGGTACGCTGCTAAAAAGCAATGAAAGTTGAAAATATTTAAGATAATAATATTCTGTTTACTAAAATATATTAACTAAGTATAAAAGATAAGTAAGTTTTAATTAAACACGAGCCAAAATTGAGAAAAATAATAAAGACTATGGTGAGGTGCATTGAGCTAAAAATTTCCCAAAGTAATTTTTACAATAACTTATATAAGCCAAAGCCAATGTTGATGGATTGATATTTAAAATAAGTAATTAAAACAAAATTCAAACAATTCGTCTAACAAATCTTCCTCTCAATGACAAGATATTTAACAATTGGTCATATGTTAATATTAAACTGTGTTTAAAATACAAAAACCTGTCTGAAAAATCTCCTGTTGATAATCCCCCTTCCATTATCCAGGTAATCAAGAATAGGTGTCGCGTACGCTTCAGCGCCATGCGTGTATACGACCAAATTGTACCATTCGGAAACAGTATCAAGGAACTTGTCAACTCCAAGTCTTTTGTAAACCCACATGTAGCTTGAAAACCAATTCACCTATTTGAAAACATTTTGTTTAATTGTTTATACTTAGCGTTAGTTTACACGTAACTTACTACTAGTATTATTATTACTAGTAACATAAAAGTATACAATTCTACATAAACAAAACAAATAAAATTTTTGATCAATTGTTCTACAAATCCAATATTTCATAACCATGTAATTTGAGAACCAATTCGGCTGTTTAAAAATATTTTGTTCAGATGTCACTACTTAGCGTTAGTTAGCTCAAAATGATCATAAAATGAAAATAAAAATGTAATTATGTAAGTTTCAATTTTATTTGCAGTTTAGTTTAAACATTTTTTCCATAATTTGTTGTTTATATATAAATGCAATAGTTTTCCTTTCTCTTTTTGGTTTTCACGTACACAAGTATTACAACTGTCTATATTAGAAAAGTCATAAAACATAAGAATATTACTTGAAAACAAGCTTTTATTAACATCAAAAGTAACTAAAATAAACTTGGTTAACAGGTGAATTTAATGTTTATCATGCTTAATTTACACGGTTTATCAAAAGGTTGATCAAAAGGAATAAAAACTTACTTTAAAAACGAAATCTGGTTTTCCACTGGTTTGGTACTTCATCCCATTACCGATTTTCCTGGAATGTACCAGTGTCTCGTCCAAGTCAAGAACGAGTGTTTTTCTTTTGACGATTTGTTTGACAATTTTAACGGTCATTTTGATGCTTTTGTTTTAGTTTCTGCAGTAGAAAACTTAGCATTAAAATAAAGTTCTTTTTTCCCAAGATTGCTTAGTTTAAATTTATTTTACAATATTAAGATAAACTCTAATTATGGCTTTTTTTATCAAAGTATACATTTTGATATGTTTTTTATGCGGTTTTTGCTTCTAATAGTAGAAACACAGCGCTAAAATTAGCAAAAATAGCCTTTAAAAACAAAGGCTTTTTTATTCCACAAGGTTTAACTGAACTGTGTACTATGTGAGAGACTTTTGGCGACCCGTTTGGTACTAAAATATTATGCTGTACCGATATGTTGCCAAAAATTAAATACTTTATTATGTTTATTTAAAAAAATAAATTATTGTCAAACAAAGAGTTGTTATTAAACTGAGATAGTAAATTTGCTTAAAACCTTTAAAACAAAACTAATTATGCTTTATATAATACCATAAAAATATTTAGATCAAAGAATTAAATATTTAATGTTAATAAATTTGAAGCATAAAATTTTCATTAGTTTTAGAAAAGCATTTTTATTGTTTTTAATTTATCAGTGCCAAAACTTAACTAAAAGTGTCAATAAAAAAGTCTAACTCATTAGAACAGAAATTAATATTGTTTTTTATTATAACTTTTATCTATAATTTTCTTAAATTAACATTTGTGTAGATAACTTATACGCTTTAGTTAACAAAACACTTTAGTTTAGATTAATTAATTTTTATTGGGTTGTGTACAAACAGTTATGTGGAACTCAACTATTTTATGACAGATTTTTATCACTATTTTAAAATTATACTTTAATCTGATTTTTTATTTAAGAACTGACAAAGGAGTTTGACCGAAACTTAGTTTGCATTATAAAGTCCTGAAAGTATTAATGTATTATTTTTCCTCTAGTAGTTAAGATATTTTACTTTTTTCTAAAAATAAAAACATGAAATATATTTTTAACTTTTAAGTTGTGCTATTTAGCATCGTAACAGATATAAACAAAATTTTAAGATGAACGATTATACGGTACAAAATTAAAAGTTTAAGATTAGTTAAAAATTTTATAAACAGATATTTGTACAAACAAATAAAAAATGTTTTTAATAAACTTAACATAACTTAATTAGGTAATCTGAAACTAAGAATAAAAGTCATAATATTCTAAAAAAATCAGTGCACACTAAGCTAGACCGGTGGTTTTAAGTTTAACAATTTGTGGGCATTAAACTAAAACAAAATTTTCTGTGGACCACAACTCAAAACTCATCAAAATTTTTTTGACTATTTTAAACATTTTTCTTTTAAGTTTAGTGTAAGTTTTTAATTAAATATATCTATTCAGTAAACTATAAAACAAAAGGAACTACTTTAACAAGAAAACAGTTTATAACAGATAATTAAAAGTATCGCACACCGCGCGCAAAGCGCGCTTTTGTGCTAGCAAATAAATAATGTTATAAGTAAAAATATTACAAAAAAGTAGAACTTTATAATTTTTAAACTAAGTTTCAAATGTTATTGAAAAAATCTTAAAATTTAAGAAAACAGTTGTTTAAACTAAGCATAAGAACAGAATGAGTTTCAAACAGAAACTATAAAAAGAAGAAAAACGTCTTAATATATCTATTCATTTTATTATAAATGAACTACATAAAAAAGGACTCGTATTGATAAAACTGACCAATCGGTTAATGTAGTTCAAATACCTGATTGTAGAGGTAACTTTAGCGTTTGTTCATTTATGAAAAAAATTTATGTCTTTGGTGGATTTACTGAAAAAGGAACTATAAAAAAATGTTATAAATATGATACAAAAAGGAGTAAGTGGAAACTTATAGCCAGTATGAATGAATGTAGGCAAGTTGCAGCTTGTACAGTATTCAAAGGTAAAATTGTCTTGACTGGAGGTTACGACGGTGAAAATAAAGTAGATATAAACTCAGTAGAGGCACATGATTGTTACGAGAATAAATGGGATTTTTTGCCTTACATGATCAACAAAAGAAGTTTACATGGAGCAGTTTGTATGGGCAACAAGCTGTTTGTGATTGGTGGAAATAAAAATGTTACTTGCGAGGTATTTGATAGCAGTTCCATGAAGTTCACTAGTATAAAGCATTTAGATCAAAATTGTTATTGTTCTGTTTCCGCGGTCAGTGTTGGTAGCGAAATTTTGATTTTTGGTTAAGGGTTTATGGCAGGAGAAGAAATTATTTGCACTTATAATGTTGAAAAAAATGAATGGTACTGTAAAAGTAATCGTTTTAAGCAATTCGTAGGAGGTTTAGTATGTCTTTCATAACTTTCTGTTATTTAACAGTTTAAAATGTCCATGTTGCCTGATAATTTTATTAAATGTACAATGTGTATTTTGTTGTTTGACATTGATATACTATTTAAACTCATTTTAGTTTTCAAAATTTAAAAATTCATGTTGCTGTTTGGTACTTACTATTCTTTTTGTAGTTTAAATCCTTAGTTTTCAATGGAAATTGTGGATATTGTTGTTTTGTTATTTTGTCTTTTCTCTTCAACAATAAACAAAAAATCGAATTTGTTAAATTATATAATTAAAATCTTGTCATAATCAAAAAATAGTTTTTTTTTTGATATCTTGAGTAGTACAAGTGATACGAATAAAATTAATTTGATTATCGGTGAACTCTAACTTATTTATCTTTAAAATCTAGCATAATTTTCAACGAAAACAATTTGATGAAAAAAGTTGCTAATGTTTCTATTTAAAAAGATAAAAAAAGCAGTATAGTTTTTTAATATAGTTATACTATAGTTTTTATGAAACATTCTATAAAAAGTATTTATATTATCTAAAAATGTGTAACAAGCGTACACTGTTTATAGCATTTATAATTTAATGATAGTATTTTGTAACATATTATATAAAACATATAAAAAAAATTAAATTAAAATAATTAAAGTCAAGTTTATAGCATTTTAATTTAACTGTTTTTTAGAAATTTTTCCATTTACATTTTAAAAGAATTTTTATGGTTAAGTTGTTTTTGTAAAGTATAAAACACAAGATAATAAAATATTTTTATAATTTTTATGTATTAAATTTTCATTTCTATCCTTATTTAGGTCGACAGACTCAAAATGTACTAAAAAAAATAAAAATTAAATGTGTTTTTGACATGTATTACCAGAGATAAATGTTCTATTACTTTAATTAGATGAATTAATTAAATATAGGTTTTTTAATTACTTTTCAATCAAAAAATGTAATACGCTTTAAATTAAAAGTTAATGGTTAGCACCAAAAATACTATTTTTACTGTTTAGTGATTTTTTTTAATTTTTTTCTATTTTAAAAATTTGTATCTAAATCATAGATATAAACTATATATCTTTTTAGTTATAATCTAGAAACACTTAGTTTGGCTTGATATAAACTATTGTGTAGTAGTGAAGTTTATCTTTAAATTTTTACTATAGTTGCCGAAGTTGTAAAATTAAAGCTTTATTTTGTACTTTACTAAAAACTTGACAGTTAATTAAAATCAAATTTCCATTAAAAATGTAAAAACAACTAATTTAAGTTAGGTGTAAAAAAAAATTATTTAAGCTTGCTAAATTTCAAAAAGCGACAACTTTAATAAGTAATTATAAAAACTTTTATTATTAATTTTTGTTTTAAGAAAGTGCAAAATCGTATGAAGCCGAAATGGCATTTTTGCTGTTCAGTACATCCAATGTCTTGTTTTCTAATTAGTTATATCTAATCGCAATAATATGGAGGCCAACATAATAATATAACTCATTTTTGATGAGTTTACAACTGTAGTGCTTGAAATATTATGAAAGTTTAATCAATAAAAAGAAAAACTTTAGTTTAATCGGCTCATTGTGTAAAAGCTAGTTCGTCAAAAACACTATAAAATTTTAACACTACAACATAACTGAAGTTTTATGTGAAATTGTGTTGAATAGTATTTGTTAAAAAAACAGATTTTAATAAACAACCAAGAGCATCGCACACCGCGCGCAAAGCGCGCTTTTGTGCTAGCCGAATAAGGCAGATAAATAATGTTATAAGTAAAAAAAAAAATATTAATTAGAAATTTTTAAAATTTATGATAATTTTGAAATACTAACAAAAACTCTTAAAATTTTATATAACTTATGTTTAAACTGAGGATTAGCACAAATTAGTTTGAAACAGAAAATGTAAAAAGAAGAAAAAAAAAAATAAATCTATTCACTTAAATATAAAACAAAAAGAACTACATAAATAAGAAAATAGTTTGTAACAAGTAGCTAAAAGTAACGCACACCGCGCGCAGAGCGCGCTTTTGTGCTAGCCAAATAAAGCAAACACTAATAATAATAATAAATAATAAAGTAAAAAAAAATCATAATTAAAATTTTTCTACTATTTTTTAAGTACTATAAAAAAATACTTCAAGTTTTCAAAAACTGCCGTTTAACTAAGTATTAAAACATAATTACTCCACTGATTTTAACTTTAAACAAATCTAAATTCGTTAGCCTAAATTTCTGCCTTAAAAACTTAAATTACTGCTTTAAAAACTGTCGTTTTAACTAAGCAATAAAAGATAAATACTCTACTAAAAAGAATAATAGTATTTTAACTTTAAAGAAATCTAAATTCGTTTACCTAAATTTCTGCCTCGGAAAGCTCGCTTTCTTACGATTTTGCTTCGCAAAGAAAGGCACGCTTCGCGCGTGCGTTCTTGCTTTAACTATTATGCCTTAAAATCTTCGTTTTCTTTGTACGTCCCAACCTCAGAAAGCTCCGCTTTCTTTCGGTTTTGCTTCGCAAAATAAGCACAACAGCGCGCTTCGCGCGCGATTGTGCGATCTTGCTTTAACTTTCATGCCTCAAAAGCTTCGCTTTCTTTGTACGTCCCAACCTCAGAAAGCTCCGCTTTCTTTCGGTTTTGCTTCGCAAAGGTAAGCACAACAGCGCGCTTTGCGCGCGATTGTGCGATCTTGCTTTCAGTCTCTCTTCCTACTGCTGTTTTCGATTATATTATCCATCCCACCCACCCCAAAAATTTTATCCAATATATATTTAATATAATTTTATAAATAACTAGAAATTTCATGTTACGTCACTAACTCTTCCAGATGTCCTGTTTTAGTCGACATAAAATCGTTTAAAAATATGTATAAAAAATTTGCATAAAATTAGCATAATTTTTTTTTTTGAGTTAATTATCAAATTTAATATTTTTGAACTTTACTTTGAAATTACTGTAATAACGTTAATTCTTAATAAATAAAAGTGTTATACGTTTAAGAAATAAATAAAATATTACACAACTGTAGTAACTAATAAATAAAACAAAGAAAGTCAATGTGCTATAAAAAAAACATCATTTGTTTACTTTTGTATTACGTTTTTGTTTACGAACAGGACAGGCTTAAAACTTACTGAAACTTTAAAAGAGCTTTTTGTACTTGAATAAAGTTTTTGTTAAAACAAAAATAACCAAAACTAACTTCAACCCTCTTTTCTTCAGGTCCTTTTCAACTGTGTCGAGTATGGTCAAAAGGTTCTTAACTGTTCGGTGCAGCACTTTTTTCTCTTGCTCCAGCTCACCTATCTTCTTCTCCAGACTTCTGTTTTCATCTGTCTGGTTGTCTATTATCACCTTCAAGCCGGACAGATACACATTTGCCTGACCTGGACCTGAAAAAAGAAATATTATTGTGAGTTTAGCTTAGTAAATGTTATAAATCACTATTTTGATATCCTATGAAGGCCATATGAAAGGTTAATTTTATCAGCTTCCAGCTGATCAGAAATATATTTGGCTAACCTAAATCAGTTAAAGGAAAATTCTACACATATTTTGTTAACGTTTTGCATAATGGATGCTATAAAACACTGTGGAGTTTATAATATAGAAGCAACATTTGTTTTTTTATCTCAACAAAAAATAAAATCAAACAGACATATGTAAGTTTTTCTGCAGTTCAAAAGCTTTAATATGCAAAACACTTAGTTTATTAAAAACTGCCAATTCCTATGTTTACATTAAAAGTCTTTTTTTTTTTTTTTAAATATACTTAATTAATATGCTTTAAGTAGATGCTTATTTGATTAATGTTGAACATACCATATTCCTTAAAATTTTAAGTTTTTTATTAGACAATTTTTTTTTCTTAGTGTTAAAATTTATTATAGTTAAACTTATTTTATCATTTATTAAAAACTGTAAGTTTAATTTTTTGTAACCTTGTTAAAATTATTTAAAGTAAAAAAGCGCTGGACAGGATTGGTTTCGGCTGCCAATACCAAACTAAAGGACTTCGTACATTTAATGTAGTCAAATATTCTGTGAAACGTCAAAAATATTTTCTTTGAAAAATAAAAATCAAAAAAAAATACAGAAAAAACTTTCCACTCAATTTTTTTATTCTAACATCAAACAAACGAAAACAATTAAAAACTAATTTTTATTTTTATCAAATAACGAGTGCTGTTTAATTCTAATATGAAGTATAGTTTTTATGACACTTTAAAAACTTCTATCTTGGCTTATTGTTTATTCTAATCTTCGATATTCTTTCAGGAATGTTCTGACGTCATCGCAGGACCTATAGTGACGTAAAATTATTAATGACGTCATAAACTGAAACGATTTGTTAACACTTGTTCACACCTACAAGCGTGTAGCTGTTAAATATTTGTAACACAAAAAAAAAGATGTGTGCCTTTTTTTAAATTGGCACAATTACAAAATAAGTAGATTATTTTAAAGACTAAAAAGTTAAATGAAAATTTAGTTAGATATTATTACCTCCACTTATATTAGGAGAACCTCGATAAGTACATTTAAATAAAAAAGCTTGAAAATTAACTTGGTCAAAAAAAACTATAAAATTCAATTATTAAATACGTAATATACAAACTAGCCAAAGTATACAAACTCTTTCCAAAAAAAAAGAATGGAATAAATATATTCCAAAACAAGACGATTAAAGTATTTTTTTTATATAAAATAAAGTTTCAAACATAAGTATCTGCTTTAAGTTTAAATAAAATTTAAATTCCTGGATCGAGTTCTCTAAATAAGAACTAACTTTTCTAGAAAATTACCCTTTTGTATTTTTAGTCATCAAACAAATAAAATACTTTATTTTAAAATAACTTAGCATTACCTCATTTTTTCGAACATTGAAATTAGTTCATCAAGACAATTATCATTTCGGTCTTCATACCAAGACTCGATAGGTATCCCATTTTCTATTGAGTTTATTAAAAGTTAAACTATTCTAATAAGCTTAGAAAAAAAAAATTAACCAATAAAAGTATTAAAACACTATCCTCTAAAATTGGTCAAGCAGTTATTAGAATTTATTTAAATTTCTTTTCAAAGTCTTATAAACAATTTTACTTGTACCTAAATGTATATATATAATTGAAATTACAGCTTTAAACTACCTTTAAAGTGTCTGTAGGTTTTCGGAGAGTTGTCCAACAAAACAACGTTTTTAAGATCTTTTTCGACCAGTCTCAAATCTTTGGCATGTCCACGACCACAGTGCTGAAATTATAATCATTGTTAAATAAATTTTAAAAATTGTAAAATTATTTTGCAAACCGTCGTAATTGTAAACATATTTTTTATTAAGACGGAGCTTTAACAGTACGTTACTGAAAAATAATGAAAGTAACTTAATTAGGTAACCTGAAACTAAGAATAAAAGTCATCATGTTCTAAAAAAAATCAGTGCACACTAAGCTAGACCGGTGGTTTTAAGTTTAAAAATCTGTGGGCATTAAACTAAAATAAAATTTTCTGTGGACCCCAAGCTTAAAACTCATCAAAAATATTTTGACTATTATAAACATTTTTCTTTTAAGTTTAGTGTAAGTTTTTAATTAAATATATCTATTCAGTAAACTATAAAACAAAAGGAACTACTTTAACAAGAAAACAGTTTATAACACATAACTAAAAGTATCGCACACCGCGCGCAAAGCGCGCTTTTGTGCTAGCAAATAAATAATGTTATAAGTATAAATATTACAAAAAAGTAGAAGTTTTTTAATTTTGTACTAAGTTTCAAATGTTATTAATAAATTCTTAAAATTTAAGAAAACAGTTGTTTAAACTAAGCATAAGAAGAGAAGGAATTTCAAACAGAAATTATAAAAAGCTTGCTATTAAAGCTTGCTAAATTTTTAAAAGCGTCTACCTAAATGAGTGAATTATAAAAACTTTAATTATTAATTTTTGTTTTAAGAAAGTGTAAAATCGTATTTAGGCTGAAATGGCAACGTTGTTGTTCAGTACATCCAATGTCTTTTATTTTTATTTATTTATACCTCAGCGCAATAGAGTGGAGACCAACAAAAATAATATAACTTATTTTTCATGAGTTTACAACTGTAGTGCTTGAAATATTGTGAAAATTTAATCAATAAAAAGAAAACTTTTATATAATCGGCTCATTGTGTAAAAGCTAGTTCGTCAAAAACACTATAAAATTTTAACACTACAACATAACTGAAGTTTTATGTGAAATTGTGTTGAATAGTATTTGTTAAAAAAACAGATTTTAATAAACAACCAAGAGCATCGCACAACGCGCGCAAAGCGCGCTTTTGTGCTAGCCGAATAAGGCAGATAAATAATGTTATAAGTAAAAAAAAAAACATTAATTAGAAATTTTTAAAATTTATGATAATTTTGAAATACTAACAAAAACTCTTAAAATTTTATATAACTTATGTTTAAACTGAGGATTAGCACAAATTAGTTTGAAACAGAAAATGTAAAAAGAAGAAAAAAAAATATATATCTATTCACTTAAATATAAAACAAAAAGAACTACATAAATAAGAAAATAGTTTGTAACAAGTAGCTAAAAGTAACGCACACCGCGCGCAGAGCGCGCTTTTGTGCTAGCCAAATAAAGCAAATACTAATAATAATAATAAATAATAAAGTAAAAAAAAAATATAATTAAAATTTTTCTACTATTTTTTAAATACTATAAAAAAATACTTCAAGTTTTCAAAAACTGCCGTTTAACTAAGTATTAAAACATAATTACTCCACTAATTTTAACTTTAAACAAATCTAAATTCGTTAGCCTAAATTTCTGCCTTAAAAACTTAAATTACTGCTTTAAAAACTGTCGTTTTAACTAAGCAATAAAAGATAAATACTCTACTAAAAAGAATAATAGTATTTTAACTTTAAAGAAATCTAAATTCGTTTACCTAAATTTCTGCCTCGGAAAGCTCGCTTTCTTACGATTTTGCTTCGCAAAGAAAGGCACGCTTCGCGCGTGCGTTCTTGCTTTAACTATTATGCCTTAAAATCTTCGTTTTCTTTGTACGTCCCAACCTCAGAAAGCTCCGCTTTCTTTCGGTTTTGCTTCGCAAAATAAGCACAGCAGCGCGCTTCGCGCGCGATTGTGCGATCTTGCTTTAACTTTCATGCCTCAAAAGCTTCGCTTTCTTTGTACGTCCCAACCTCAGAAAGCTCCGCTTTCTTTCGGTTTTGCTTCGCAAAAGTAAGCACAACAGCGCGCTTTGCGCGCGATTGTGCGATCTTGCTTTCAGCCTCTCTTCCTACTGCTGTTTTCGATTATATTATCCATCCCACCCACCCCAAAAATTTTATCCAATATATATTTAATATAATTTTATAAATAACTAGAAATTTCATGTTACGTCACTAACTCTTCCAGATGTCCTGTTTTAGTCGACATAAAATCGTTTAAAAATATGTATAAAAAATTTGCATAAAATTAGCATAATTTTTTTTTTGAGTTAATTATCAAATTTAATATTTTTGAACTTTACTTTGAAATTACTGTAATAACGTTAATTCTTAATAAATAAAAGTGTTATACGTTTAAGAAATAAATAAAATATTACACAACTGTAGTAACTAATAAATAAAACAAAGAAAGTCAATGTGCTATAAAAAAAACATCATTTGTTTACTTTTGTATTACGTTTTTGTTTACGAACAGGACAGGCTTAAAACTTACTGAAACTTTAAAAGAGCTTTTTGTACTTGAATAAAGTTTTTGTTAAAACAAAAATAACCAAAACTAACTTCAACCCTCTTTTCTTCAGGTCCTTTTCAACTGTGTCGAGTATGGTCAAAAGGTTCTTAACTGTTCGGTGCAGCACTTTTTTCTCTTGCTCCAGCTCACCTATCTTCTTCTCCAGACTTCTGTTTTCATCTGTCTGGTTGTCTATTATCACCTTCAAGCCGGACAGATACACATTTGCCTGACCTGGACCTGAAAAAAGAAATATTATTGTGAGTTTAGCTTAGTAAATGTTATAAATCACTATTTTGATATCCTATGAAGGCCATATGAAAGGTTAATTTTATCAGCTTCCAGCTGATCAGAAATATATTTGGCTAACCTAAATCAGTTAAAGGAAAATTCTACACATATTTTGTTAACGTTTTGCATAATGGATGCTATAAAACACTGTGGAGTTTATAATATAGAAGCAACATTTGTTTTTTTATCTCAACAAAAAATAAAATCAAACAGACATATGTAAGTTTTTCTGCAGTTCAAAAGCTTTAATATGCAAAACACTTAGTTTATTAAAAACTGCCAATTCCTATGTTTACATTAAAAGTCTTTTTTTTTTCTTTTAAATATACTTAATTAATATGCTTTAAGTAGATGCTTATTTGATTAACTTTGCTTTTAGCAAAACATTTTAAATATAGAGAATAAATAAATAAATATATATATACCAAGAAAGCAAATTAGAACAACTATTAATCTAGTGTTTCTATGATAAACATGGTAATTATGGATAGAATACCTCAAATTTTTAAATTCTTTAAATTTTAAATTCGAAGTTGTAAAATTAAAGCTTTATTTTGTACTTTACTAAAAACTTGACAGTTAATTAAAATCAAATTTCCATTAAAAATGTAAAAACAACTAATTTAAGTTAGGTGTAAAAAAAAATTATTTAAGCTTGCTAAATTTCAAAAAGCGACAACTTTAATAAGTAATTATAAAAACTTTTATTATTAATTTTTGTTTTAAGAAAGTGCAAAATCGTATGAAGCCGAAATGGCATTTTTGCTGTTCAGTACATCCAATGTCTTGTTTTCTAATTAGTTATATCTAATCGCAATAATATGGAGGCCAACATAATAATATAACTCATTTTTGATGAGTTTACAACTGTAGTGCTTGAAATATTATGAAAGTTTAATCAATAAAAAGAAAAACTTTAGTTTAATCGGCTCATTGTGTAAAAGCTAGTTCGTCAAAAACACTATAAAATTTTAACACTACAACATAACTGAAGTTTTATGTGAAATTGTGTTGAATAGTATTTGTTAAAAAAACAGATTTTAATAAACAACCAAGAGCATCGCACACCGCGCGCAAAGCGCGCTTTTGTGCTAGCCGAATAAGGCAGATAAATAATGTTATAAGTAAAAAAAAAATATTAATTAGAAATTTTTAAAATTTATGATAATTTTGAAATACTAACAAAAACTCTTAAAATTTTATATAACTTATGTTTAAACTGAGGATTAGCACAAATTAGTTTGAAACAGAAAATGTAAAAAGAAGAAAAAAAAAATAAATCTATTCACTTAAATATAAAACAAAAAGAACTACATAAATAAGAAAATAGTTTGTAACAAGTAGCTAAAAGTAACGCACACCGCGCGCAGAGCGCGCTTTTGTGCTAGCCAAATAAAGCAAACACTAATAATAATAATAAATAATAAAGTAAAAAAAAATTATAATTAAAATTTTTCTACTATTTTTTAAGTACTATAAAAAAATACTTCAAGTTTTCAAAAACTGCCGTTTAACTAAGTATTAAAACATAATTACTCCACTGATTTTAACTTTAAACAAATCTAAATTCGTTAGCCTAAATTTCTGCCTTAAAAACTTAAATTACTGCTTTAAAAACTGTCGTTTTAACTAAGCAATAAAAGATAAATACTCTACTAAAAAGAATAATAGTATTTTAACTTTAAAGAAATCTAAATTCATTTACCTAAATTTCTGCCTCGGAAAGCTCGCTTTCTTACGATTTTGCTTCGCAAAGAAAGGCACGCTTCGCGCGTGCGTTCTTGCTTTAACTATTATGCCTTAAAATCTTCGTTTTCTTTGTACGTCCCAACCTCAGAAAGCTCCGCTTTCTTTCGGTTTTGCTTCGCAAAATAAGCACAACAGCGCGCTTCGCGCGCGATTGTGCGATCTTGCTTTAACTTTCATGCCTCAAAAGCTTCGCTTTCTTTGTACGTCCCAACCTCAGAAAGCTCCGCTTTCTTTCGGTTTTGCTTCGCAAAGGTAAGCACAACAGCGCGCTTTGCGCGCGATTGTGCGATCTTGCTTTCAGTCTCTCTTCCTACTGCTGTTTTCGATTATATTATCCATCCCACCCACCCCAAAAATTTTATCCAATATATATTTAATATAATTTTATAAATAACTAGAAATTTCATGTTACGTCACTAACTCTTCCAGATGTCCTGTTTTAGTCGACATAAAATCGTTTAAAAATATGTATAAAAAATTTGCATAAAATTAGCATAATTTTTTTTTTTGAGTTAATTATCAAATTTAATATTTTTGAACTTTACTTTGAAATTATTGTAATAACGTTAATTCTTAATAAATAAAAGTGTTATACGTTTAAGAAATAAATAAAATATTACACAACTGTAGTAACTAATAAATAAAACAAAGAAAGTCAATGTGCTATAAAAAAAACATCATTTGTTTACTTTTGTATTACGTTTTTGTTTACGAACAGGACAGGCTTAAAACTTACTGAAACTTTAAAAGAGCTTTTTGTACTTGAATAAAGTTTTTGTTAAAACAAAAATAACCAAAACTAACTTCAACCCTCTTTTCTTCAGGTCCTTTTCAACTGTGTCGAGTATGGTCAAAAGGTTCTTAACTGTTCGGTGCAGCACTTTTTTCTCTTGCTCCAGCTCACCTATCTTCTTCTCCAGACTTCTGTTTTCATCTGTCTGGTTGTCTATTATCACCTTCAAGCCGGACAGATACACATTTGCCTGACCTGGACCTGAAAAAAGAAATATTATTGTGAGTTTAGCTTAGTAAATGTTATAAATCACTATTTTGATATCCTATGAAGGCCATATGAAAGGTTAATTTTATCAGCTTCCAGCTGATCAGAAATATATTTGGCTAACCTAAATCAGTTAAAGGAAAATTCTACACATATTTTGTTAACGTTTTGCATAATGGATGCTATAAAACACTGTGGAGTTTATAATATAGAAGCAACATTTGTTTTTTTATCTCAACAAAAAATAAAATCAAACAGACATATGTAAGTTTTTCTGCAGTTCAAAAGCTTTAATATGCAAAACACTTAGTTTATTAAAAACTGCCAATTCCTATGTTTACATTAAAAGTCTTTTTTTTTTCTTTTAAATATACTTAATTAATATGCTTTAAGTAGATGCTTATTTGATTAATGTTGAACATACCATATTCCTTAAAATTTTAAGTTTTTTATTAGACAATTTTTTTTCTTAGTGTTAAAATTTATTATAGTTAAACTTATTTTATCATTTATTAAAAACTGTAAGTTTAATTTTTTGTAACCTTGTTAAAATTATTTAAAGTAAAAAAGCGCTGGACAGGATTGGTTTCGGCTGCCAATACCAAACTAAAGGACTTCGTACATTTAATGTAGTCAAATATTCTGTGAAACGTCAAAAATATTTTCTTTGAAAAATAAAAATCAAAAAAAAATACAGAAAAAACTTTCCACTCAATTTTTTTATTCTAACATCAAACAAACGAAAACAATTAAAAACTAATTTTTATTTTTATCAAATAACGAGTGCTGTTTAATTCTAATATGAAGTATAGTTTTTATGACACTTTAAAAACTTCTATCTTGGCTTATTGTTTATTCTAATCTTCGATATTCTTTCAGGAATGTTCTGACGTCATCGCAGGACCTATAGTGACGTAAAATTATTAATGACGTCATAAACTGAAACGATTTGTTAACACTTGTTCACACCTACAAGCGTGTAGCTGTTAAATATTTGTAACACAAAAAAAAAGATGTGTGCCTTTTTTTAAATTGGCACAATTACAAAATAAGTAGATTATTTTAAAGACTAAAAAGTTAAATGAAAATTTAGTTAGATATTATTACCTCCACTTATATTAGGAGAACCTCGATAAGTACATTTAAATAAAAAAGCTTGAAAATTAACTTGGTCAAAAAAAACTATAAAATTCAATTATTAAATACGTAATATACAAACTAGCCAAAGTATACAAACTCTTTCCAAAAAAAAAGAATGGAATAAATATATTCCAAAACAAGACGATTAAAGTATTTTTTTTATATAAAATAAAGTTTCAAACATAAGTATCTGCTTTAAGTTTAAATAAAATTTAAATTCCTGGATCGAGTTCTCTAAATAAGAACTAACTTTTCTAGAAAATTACCCTTTTGTATTTTTAGTCATCAAACAAATAAAATACTTTATTTTAAAATAACTTAGCATTACCTCATTTTTTCGAACATTGAAATTAGTTCATCAAGACAATTATCATTTCGGTCTTCATACCAAGACTCGATAGGTATCCCATTTTCTATTGAGTTTATTAAAAGTTAAACTATTCTAATAAGCTTAGAAAAAAAAAATTAACCAATAAAAGTATTAAAACACTATCCTCTAAAATTGGTCAAGCAGTTATTAGAATTTATTTAAATTTCTTTTCAAAGTCTTATAAACAATTTTACTTGTACCTAAATGTATATATATAATTGAAATTACAGCTTTAAACTACCTTTAAAGTGTCTGTAGGTTTTCGGAGAGTTGTCCAACAAAACAACGTTTTTAAGATCTTTTTCGACCAGTCTCAAATCTTTGGCATGTCCACGACCACAGTGCTGAAATTATAATCATTGTTAAATAAATTTTAAAAATTGTAAAATTATTTTGCAAACCGTCGTAATTGTAAACATATTTTTTATTAAGACGGAGCTTTAACAGTACGTTACTGAAAAATAATGAAAGTAACTTAATTAGGTAACCTGAAACTAAGAATAAAAGTCATCATGTTCTAAAAAAAATCAGTGCACACTAAGCTAGACCGGTGGTTTTAAGTTTAAAAATCTGTGGGCATTAAACTAAAATAAAATTTTCTGTGGACCCCAAGCTTAAAACTCATCAAAAATATTTTGACTATTATAAACATTTTTTCTTTTAAGTTTAGTGTAAGTTTTTAATTAAATATATCTATTCAGTAAACTATAAAACAAAAGGAACTACTTTAACAAGAAAACAGTTTATAACACATAACTAAAAGTATCGCACACCGCGCGCAAAGCGCGCTTTTGTGCTAGCAAATAAATAATGTTATAAGTATAAATATTACAAAAAAGTAGAAGTTTTTTAATTTTGTACTAAGTTTCAAATGTTATTAATAAATTCTTAAAATTTAAGAAAACAGTTGTTTAAACTAAGCATAAGAAGAGAAGGAATTTCAAACAGAAATTATAAAAAGCTTGCTATTAAAGCTTGCTAAATTTTTAAAAGCGTCTACCTAAATGAGTGAATTATAAAAACTTTAATTATTAATTTTTGTTTTAAGAAAGTGTAAAATCGTATTTAGGCTGAAATGGCAACGTTGTTGTTCAGTACATCCAATGTCATATATTATTATCATACATATATGTCATATATTAAATATAAAACAAAAAGAACTACATAAATAAGAAAATAGTTTGTAACAAGTAGCTAAAAGTAACGCACACCGCGCGCAGAGCGCGCTTTTGTGCTAGCCAAATAAAGCAAATACTAATAATAATAATAAATAATAAAGTAAAAATAAATATAATTAAAATTTTTCTACTATTTTTTAAATACTATAAAAAAATACTTCAAGTTTTCAAAAACTGCCGTTTAACTAAGTATTAAAACATAATTACTCCACTAATTTTAACTTTAAACAAATCTAAATTCGTTAGCCTAAATTTCTGCCTTAAAAACTTAAATTACTGCTTTAAAAACTGTCGTTTTAACTAAGCAATAAAAGATAAATACTCTACTAAAAAGAATAATAGTATTTTAACTTTAAAGAAATCTAAATTCGTTTACCTAAATTTCTGCCTCGGAAAGCTCGCTTTCTTACGATTTTGCTTCGCAAAGAAAGGCACGCTTCGCGCGTGCGTTCTTGCTTTAACTATTATGCCTTAAAATCTTCGTTTTCTTTGTACGTCCCAACCTCAGAAAGCTCCGCTTTCTTTCGGTTTTGCTTCGCAAAATAAGCACAACAGCGCGCTTCGCGCGCGATTGTGCGATCTTGCTTTAACTTTCATGCCTCAAAAGCTTCGCTTTCTTTGTACGTCCCAACCTCAGAAAGCTCCGCTTTCTTTCGGTTTTGCTTCGCAAAGGTAAGCACAACAGCGCGCTTTGCGCGCGATTGTGCGATCTTGCTTTCAGTCTCTCTTCCTACTGCTGTTTTCGATTATATTATCCATCCCACCCACCCCAAAAATTTTATCCAATAATAAATTAGAAATTTTTAAAATTTATGATAATTATGAAATACTAACAAAAACTCTTAAAATTTTATATAACTTATGTTTAAACTGAGGATTAGCACAAATTAGTTTGAAACAGAAAATGTAAAAAGAAGAAAAAAAAAAATAAATCTATTCACTTAAATATAAAACAAAAAGAACTACATAAATAAGAAAATAGTTTGTAACAAGTAGCTAAAAGTAACGCACACCGCGCGCAGAGCGCGCTTTTGTGCTAGCCAAATAAAGCAAACACTAATAATAATAATAAATAATAAAGTAAAAAAAAATTATAATTAAAATTTTTCTACTATTTTTTAAGTACTATAAAAAAATACTTCAAGTTTTCAAAAACTGCCGTTTAACTAAGTATTAAAACATAATTACTCCACTGATTTTAACTTTAAACAAATCTAAATTCGTTAGCCTAAATTTCTGCCTTAAAAACTTAAATTACTGCTTTAAAAACTGTCGTTTTAACTAAGCAATAAAAGATAAATACTCTACTAAAAAGAATAATAGTATTTTAACTTTAAAGAAATCTAAATTCGTTTACCTAAATTTCTGCCTCGGAAAGCTCGCTTTCTTACGATTTTGCTTCGCAAAGAAAGGCACGCTTCGCGCGTGCGTTCTTGCTTTAACTATTATGCCTTAAAATCTTCGTTTTCTTTGTACGTCCCAACCTCAGAAAGCTCCGCTTTCTTTCGGTTTTGCTTCGCAAAATAAGCACAACAGCGCGCTTCGCGCGCGATTGTGCGATCTTGCTTTAACTTTCATGCCTCAAAAGCTTCGCTTTCTTTGTACGTCCCAACCTCAGAAAGCTCCGCTTTCTTTCGGTTTTGCTTCGCAAAGGTAAGCACAACAGCGCGCTTTGCGCGCGATTGTGCGATCTTGCTTTCAGTCTCTCTTCCTACTGCTGTTTTCGATTATATTATCCATCCCACCCACCCCAAAAATTTTATCCAATATATATTTAATATAATTTTATAAATAACTAGAAATTTCATGTTACGTCACTAACTCTTCCAGATGTCCTGTTTTAGTCGACATAAAATCGTTTAAAAATATGTATAAAAAATTTGCATAAAATTAGCATAATTTTTTTTTTTGAGTTAATTATCAAATTTAATATTTTTGAACTTTACTTTGAAATTATTGTAATAACGTTAATTCTTAATAAATAAAAGTGTTATACGTTTAAGAAATAAATAAAATATTACACAACTGTAGTAACTAATAAATAAAACAAAGAAAGTCAATGTGCTATAAAAAAAACATCATTTGTTTACTTTTGTATTACGTTTTTGTTTACGAACAGGACAGGCTTAAAACTTACTGAAACTTTAAAAGAGCTTTTTGTACTTGAATAAAGTTTTTGTTAAAACAAAAATAACCAAAACTAACTTCAACCCTCTTTTCTTCAGGTCCTTTTCAACTGTGTCGAGTATGGTCAAAAGGTTCTTAACTGTTCGGTGCAGCACTTTTTTCTCTTGCTCCAGCTCACCTATCTTCTTCTCCAGACTTCTGTTTTCATCTGTCTGGTTGTCTATTATCACCTTCAAGCCGGACAGATACACATTTGCCTGACCTGGACCTGAAAAAAGAAATATTATTGTGAGTTTAGCTTAGTAAATGTTATAAATCACTATTTTGATATCCTATGAAGGCCATATGAAAGGTTAATTTTATCAGCTTCCAGCTGATCAGAAATATATTTGGCTAACCTAAATCAGTTAAAGGAAAATTCTACACATATTTTGTTAACGTTTTGCATAATGGATGCTATAAAACACTGTGGAGTTTATAATATAGAAGCAACATTTGTTTTTTTATCTCAACAAAAAATAAAATCAAACAGACATATGTAAGTTTTTCTGCAGTTCAAAAGCTTTAATATGCAAAACACTTAGTTTATTAAAAACTGCCAATTCCTATGTTTACATTAAAAGTCTTTTTTTTTTCTTTTAAATATACTTAATTAATATGCTTTAAGTAGATGCTTATTTGATTAATGTTGAACATACCATATTCCTTAAAATTTTAAGTTTTTTATTAGACAATTTTTTTTCTTAGTGTTAAAATTTATTATAGTTAAACTTATTTTATCATTTATTAAAAACTGTAAGTTTAATTTTTTGTAACCTTGTTAAAATTATTTAAAGTAAAAAAGCGCTGGACAGGATTGGTTTCGGCTGCCAATACCAAACTAAAGGACTTCGTACATTTAATGTAGTCAAATATTCTGTGAAACGTCAAAAATATTTTCTTTGAAAAATAAAAATCAAAAAAAAATACAGAAAAAACTTTCCACTCAATTTTTTTATTCTAACATCAAACAAACGAAAACAATTAAAAACTAATTTTTATTTTTATCAAATAACGAGTGCTGTTTAATTCTAATATGAAGTATAGTTTTTATGACACTTTAAAAACTTCTATCTTGGCTTATTGTTTATTCTAATCTTCGATATTCTTTCAGGAATGTTCTGACGTCATCGCAGGACCTATAGTGACGTAAAATTATTAATGACGTCATAAACTGAAACGATTTGTTAACACTTGTTCACACCTACAAGCGTGTAGCTGTTAAATATTTGTAACACAAAAAAAAAGATGTGTGCCTTTTTTTAAATTGGCACAATTACAAAATAAGTAGATTATTTTAAAGACTAAAAAGTTAAATGAAAATTTAGTTAGATATTATTACCTCCACTTATATTAGGAGAACCTCGATAAGTACATTTAAATAAAAAAGCTTGAAAATTAACTTGGTCAAAAAAAACTATAAAATTCAATTATTAAATACGTAATATACAAACTAGCCAAAGTATACAAACTCTTTCCAAAAAAAAAGAATGGAATAAATATATTCCAAAACAAGACGATTAAAGTATTTTTTTTATATAAAATAAAGTTTCAAACATAAGTATCTGCTTTAAGTTTAAATAAAATTTAAATTCCTGGATCGAGTTCTCTAAATAAGAACTAACTTTTCTAGAAAATTACCCTTTTGTATTTTTAGTCATCAAACAAATAAAATACTTTATTTTAAAATAACTTAGCATTACCTCATTTTTTCGAACATTGAAATTAGTTCATCAAGACAATTATCATTTCGGTCTTCATACCAAGACTCGATAGGTATCCCATTTTCTATTGAGTTTATTAAAAGTTAAACTATTCTAATAAGCTTAGAAAAAAAAAATTAACCAATAAAAGTATTAAAACACTATCCTCTAAAATTGGTCAAGCAGTTATTAGAATTTATTTAAATTTCTTTTCAAAGTCTTATAAACAATTTTACTTGTACCTAAATGTATATATATAATTGAAATTACAGCTTTAAACTACCTTTAAAGTGTCTGTAGGTTTTCGGAGAGTTGTCCAACAAAACAACGTTTTTAAGATCTTTTTCGACCAGTCTCAAATCTTTGGCATGTCCACGACCACAGTGCTGAAATTATAATCATTGTTAAATAAATTTTAAAAATTGTAAAATTATTTTGCAAACCGTCGTAATTGTAAACATATTTTTTATTAAGACGGAGCTTTAACAGTACGTTACTGAAAAATAATGAAAGTAACTTAATTAGGTAACCTGAAACTAAGAATAAAAGTCATCATGTTCTAAAAAAAATCAGTGCACACTAAGCTAGACCGGTGGTTTTAAGTTTAAAAATCTGTGGGCATTAAACTAAAATAAAATTTTCTGTGGACCCCAAGCTTAAAACTCATCAAAAATATTTTGACTATTATAAACATTTTTTCTTTTAAGTTTAGTGTAAGTTTTTAATTAAATATATCTATTCAGTAAACTATAAAACAAAAGGAACTACTTTAACAAGAAAACAGTTTATAACACATAACTAAAAGTATCGCACACCGCGCGCAAAGCGCGCTTTTGTGCTAGCAAATAAATAATGTTATAAGTATAAATATTACAAAAAAGTAGAAGTTTTTTAATTTTGTACTAAGTTTCAAATGTTATTAATAAATTCTTAAAATTTAAGAAAACAGTTGTTTAAACTAAGCATAAGAAGAGAAGGAATTTCAAACAGAAATTATAAAAAGCTTGCTATTAAAGCTTGCTAAATTTTTAAAAGCGTCTACCTAAATGAGTGAATTATAAAAACTTTAATTATTAATTTTTGTTTTAAGAAAGTGTAAAATCGTATTTAGGCTGAAATGGCAACGTTGTTGTTCAGTACATCCAATGTCTTTTATTTTTATTTATTTATACCTCAGCGCAATAGAGTGGAGACCAACAAAAATAATTTAACTTATTTTTCATGAGTTTACAACTGTAGTGCTTGAAATATTGTGAAAATTTAATCAATAAAAAGAAAACTTTTATATAATCGGCTCATTGTGTAAAAGCTAGTTCGTCAAAAACACTATAAAATTTTAACACTACACCATAACTGAAGTTTTATGTGAAATTGTGTTGAATAGTATTTGTTAAAAAAACAGATTTTAATAAACAACCAAGAGCATCGCACAACGCGCGCAAAGCGCGCTTTTGTGCTAGCCGAATAAGGCAGATAAATAATGTTATAAGTAAAAAAAAAAACATTAATTAGAAATTTTTAAAATTTATGATAATTTTGAAATACTAACAAAAACTCTTAAAATTTTATATAACTTATGTTTAAACTGAGGATTAGCACAAATTAGTTTGAAACAGAAAATGTAAAAAGAAGAAAAAAAAATATATATCTATTCACTTAAATATAAAACAAAAAGAACTACATAAATAAGAAAATAGTTTGTAACAAGTAGCTAAAAGTAACGCACACCGCGCGCAGAGCGCGCTTTTGTGCTAGCCAAATAAAGCAAATACTAATAATAATAATAAATAATAAAGTAAAAATAAATATAATTAAAATTTTTCTACTATTTTTTAAATACTATAAAAAAATACTTCAAGTTTTCAAAAACTGCCGTTTAACTAAGTATTAAAACATAATTACTCCACTAATTTTAACTTTAAACAAATCTAAATTCGTTAGCCTAAATTTCTGCCTTAAAAACTTAAATTACTGCTTTAAAAACTGTCGTTTTAACTAAGCAATAAAAGATAAATACTCTACTAAAAAGAATAATAGTATTTTAACTTTAAAGAAATCTAAATTCGTTTACCTAAATTTCTGCCTCGGAAAGCTCGCTTTCTTACGATTTTGCTTCGCAAAGAAAGGCACGCTTCGCGCGTGCGTTCTTGCTTTAACTATTATGCCTTAAAATCTTCGTTTTCTTTGTACGTCCCAACCTCAGAAAGCTCCGCTTTCTTTCGGTTTTGCTTCGCAAAATAAGCACAACAGCGCGCTTCGCGCGCGATTGTGCGATCTTGCTTTAACTTTCATGCCTCAAAAGCTTCGCTTTCTTTGTACGTCCCAACCTCAGAAAGCTCCGCTTTCTTTCGGTTTTGCTTCGCAAAGGTAAGCACAACAGCGCGCTTTGCGCGCGATTGTGCGATCTTGCTTTCAGTCTCTCTTCCTACTGCTGTTTTCGATTATATTATCCATCCCACCCACCCCAAAAATTTTATCCAATATATATTTAATATAATTTTATAAATAACTAGAAATTTCATGTTACGTCACTAACTCTTCCAGATGTCCTGTTTTAGTCGACATAAAATCGTTTAAAAATATGTATAAAAAATTTGCATAAAATTAGCATAATTTTTTTTTTTGAGTTAATTATCAAATTTAATATTTTTGAACTTTACTTTGAAATTACTGTAATAACGTTAATTCTTAATAAATAAAAGTGTTATACGTTTAAGAAATAAATAAAATATTACACAACTGTAGTAACTAATAAATAAAACAAAGAAAGTCAATGTGCTATAAAAAAAACATCATTTGTTTACTTTTGTATTACGTTTTTGTTTACGAACAGGACAGGCTTAAAACTTACTGAAACTTTAAAAGAGCTTTTTGTACTTGAATAAAGTTTTTGTTAAAACAAAAATAACCAAAACTAACTTCAACCCTCTTTTCTTCAGGTCCTTTTCAACTGTGTCGAGTATGGTCAAAAGGTTCTTAACTGTTCGGTGCAGCACTTTTTTCTCTTGCTCCAGCTCACCTATCTTCTTCTCCAGACTTCTGTTTTCATCTGTCTGGTTGTCTATTATCACCTTCAAGCCGGACAGATACACATTTGCCTGACCTGGACCTGAAAAAAGAAATATTATTGTGAGTTTAGCTTAGTAAATGTTATAAATCACTATTTTGATATCCTATGAAGGCCATATGAAAGGTTAATTTTATCAGCTTCCAGCTGATCAGAAATATATTTGGCTAACCTAAATCAGTTAAAGGAAAATTCTACACATATTTTGTTAACGTTTTGCATAATGGATGCTATAAAACACTGTGGAGTTTATAATATAGAAGCAACATTTGTTTTTTTATCTCAACAAAAAATAAAATCAAACAGACATATGTAAGTTTTTCTGCAGTTCAAAAGCTTTAATATGCAAAACACTTAGTTTATTAAAAACTGCCAATTCCTATGTTTACATTAAAAGTCTTTTTTTTTTCTTTTAAATATACTTAATTAATATGCTTTAAGTAGATGCTTATTTGATTAACTTTGCTTTTAGCAAAACATTTTAAATATAGAGAATAAATAAATAAATATATAAATACCAAGAAAGCAAATTAGAACAACTATTAATCTAGTGTTTCTATGATAAACATGGTAATTATGGATAGAATACCTCAAATTTTTAAATTCTTCTAACATTCTAAATTAATACTTTAATTTAAACAGGCACCTCTATATATACTCAAGATGAGGGTATACAAAAGACCTGGCGTTGACAAGTTCCTTGATACTGTTTCTCAATGGTACATTTTGGTCATTTACACTGCTGGGTTTGAATATTACGCGAAACCGATTCTTGACTATCTTAATATCGGAAAAATATTAGCAATAAAAGATTTTTTAGTCAGGTAGTTATCTGTTTGATTCTCTAAATAAACTGACATTAAAGGTCGTTAGAAACATTGTAAGGGTAAGAAAACGAACTTTAATCATTCTTACGGATGTTTATACTGAGAGCAATTAGATATTTATTACAATTTATAATAAAAACTTGAAATATGATTTTTAACCAAAAGTTATAAACATTTTCAATATATCTTTTAATGTGTAACAAATAAAATTCTTGATAACTAGACTTATGATTTTAATGTAATAATTTCATGTACTAAAAACTTTAACTTTTAAAAATAATCCTACTATGGTAGTACGTAATCAGTATTTATATTTTACTAAAATAAAACATGCAATATTTTTAAGCTGCTAAAATTATTTGTTACATTTAATTGTAAAAATCAGCACATACAACTTTAATTTATAGAATCATTGATTTAAAATTGTTGTTGTAAAGCTGAATAACGAAAAGGGGTCCTTTAACGAAAGTTTTTATTCTTATTAGTTTTTATTTGAAGTTTTTATAACTTCTACTAAAGGATAATTGTTTATCAATTTAGGATGAGACTTGGAAAATTTAAGAATGGTTAATTAAAACTAATTTCAATTAAACTAAAAAAAACTTTTTATTATAAATTTTATCTATCCATTGAAAAAATATCACTGATTTAAAGGTTCTAAAACTTGTAGCTTCACTTAAAACAATCTGACTAAAAATTATTATTTAAGTTTTGATGTGTTAATGTATCTGATATTTGATTATATTGTAATAAAGGAAATTAGTTGTTATGCTCATTTATATAACAATCAATAAGCATAACTACGATAAAAAAAAAAAAACTTTATACAGCTGTTTGACTTTCAGTGTTTTAGTAATTGAAAATACACTTAGTCAAAATAAAAATGTTAAATCAATATATTCTACTGTATATTTATTTATATATGACAACAATTTGTTAACATGTTTACATCTAAATCAAAGAAAGGTTAGAGATAAGATAGAGTTGAACGTTCAAAACAATGAATTAAATTAACAAATTCGTATACTGCTTGATAATATACAATGCTAAGACTATACAACGATGTAATACGTATTAACATATAATAGACAACACTTAAAACTTATATTAAAGGTTTTCAAAGTTAAATCAAAAAAGAATTTGTATTGTTATACAAAACTAATATAAGATTTTAAAAATTAATTAAGCAATTGCAAAACATCAACATTACAATTAAATTAGTCAGTTTAAAAATTTGTTGAGAGTGTTTAAATTAAGATTTAATTTTAAAACTCATATTTGCACTAAGTATTTTAATTATAAAATGTCAAATATCACTAGTAACATAAAAGTATACAATTCTAGCTAAAATAATTAATTAAAGTTTTTAATTGTATAGTTCTACAAAATACAATATTTCTTAACCACACAAGTTACTGTAAATTCAAATTACCAAAGTTACAGGTTTAAAATGGCAGTTAGTTTTTCATCTAAAACAACAAAAATTATGTACCAGAATAGATTTTGTGAACAAGAAAACTTTGATGATATTGTTTCTGGAAGCACTAATGTGTTAGAACGAGAAAGTTTAAGGTTAAACTCGCGTAACTTTGATAAAATTGAAACAATATATAATTCAAAGACACATTCGAACAGTGACAGAACGATTTGTGAAAGATCCAATGTTTGGACTGTTTGCTCAAGATTAGATGTTAAAGGCGTATCTGAAAGACGATCTTCATTCAGGATTTATATTGATAAAACTGACCAATGGGTTAATGTAGTTCAAACACCTAATGGTAGATGCAACTTTAGCGCTTGTTCATTTATGAAAAACATTCATGTTTTTGGTGGATTTACTAAAAAAAGAGCTATAAAAAGTTGTTATAAATATGATACAAAAAGGAGTAAGTGGATATTTATAGCAAGTATGAATGAAAGGAGGCAAGTTGCAGCTTGTACAGTATTCGAAGGTAAAATTGTCTTGACTGGTGGTTATGACGGTAAAAATAAAGTAGATTTAAACTCAGTAGAGGCATATGATTGTTACGAGAATAAATGGGAGTTTTTGCCTTGCATGATCAACAAAAGATGTCGACATGGAGCAGTTTGTATGGGCAACAAGCTGTTTGTCATTGGTGGAAAGAAAAATGCTACTTGCGAGGTATTTGATAGCAGCTCCATGAAGTTCACTAGTATCAAGCATTTAGAGCGCGATTGTTATTATTCTGTTTCCGCGGTCAGTGTTAGTGGTGAGTTTTGATTTTTGGATCAGGGTATATAGCAGGAAAAGAAAGAATTCGTTCTTATAATGTTGATAAAAATGAATGGTACAGTAAAAGTAATTGTTTTACGGAATTCAAAGGAGGTTTAGTATGTCTTGCAAAGCTTTCTGTTATTTAACAGTTTGAAATTTCCATGTTGCCTGATAATTTATTAAATGTACAATGAGTATTACGTTGTTTGATAATGATATTTTATTTAAACTTATTTTAGTTTTCAAAATTAAAAAAATATGTTGCTATTTGGTACTGACTTTTTTTTGTAGTTTAAATACTTATTTTTTAATTGAAATTGTGGATATTGTTGTTCTTTTACTTTATAAATAAACAAAAAATTCGAAAATAATAGCATATTGTGAAATCTAATATAAAACAAAAAAAATTAAATAAAAATAATTAAAGTAAAATTAATAGCATTTTTTAACTGCGTTTTAGATTTTTTACATTTACATACATCTAAAAAGAATAAAAAAGAAAAAGTATAAAACACCAGATATTAAAATATTTTTGAAACGTTTATGTATTACATTGTGATATACAACCTTATTTAGTTCGACAGACTCAAAATAACAAACAGACTTGTTGACATGTTTTACCAGAGATTAAAAGTTCATTTCATATAAGTTATTAAACAACAAAAGAGCTTTTTATTGTTAAATAACAGAAAGTTTTGAAAGACAATCAAAATCTCTAAAATCAAAAAAATTATTACCTTCAGACTTCCATTCATTTTTGTTAACATTATAAGTGAAAATTCTTTCTACTCCTACTTTTTCACTTGAACAAAATACTAATATTTTGTCACCAACGCAGATTGCAGAAACGTATGTGAAACAACTGAGTTCTAACTGCTTGATACTAGTGAACTTCATGGAACTGCTATCAAATACCTCGCAAGTAGCAATCTTCTCTCCACCAATGACAAATAGCTTGTTGCCCATACAAACTGTTCCGTGTAGAAATCTTTTGTTGATCATGCAAGGCAGAAAGTCCCATTTATTCTCGTAACAATCATATGCCTCTACTGAGCTCAAACTTAATTCATTTTGACCATCGTAACCACCAGTTAAGACAATTTTACCTTTGAATACTGTACAACCTGCAAATTGCCTATATTCATTCATTTTGGCTATAAATATCCACTCACTTCTTTTTGTATCATATTTATAACAACTTATCATAGCTTCTTGTTCAGTAAATCCACCAAAGACATAAATGTTTTTCATAAACGAACAAGCGCTAAAGTTTCTTCTATCATCAGGTGTTTGAATTACATTAATCCATTGGTCAGTTTTATCGAGATAAATCCTGAACGAATCAACAAGCTTGTATTTATCTTTTAGATGAATTTTGCTGCGAACGGGTAATCTGGAGCATAAAACCCAAACATTCGATCTTTCACAAACTGTTAAGTCAATGTATGAACGTCTCTTTGAATGATGTATAGTCTCAATTATGTCTAAGTTACGCGAGCTTAGTCTAAGTAGTTTTCCTTCCTCACAGTGTTTTAACACAGCAGTGCTTCCAGAAAAAATAATATCAAAGTTTTATTGTTCACAAAATCTATTTTGGTACAAAATGCTTGTTATTTTAGAAGAAAAACTAACTGCCATTTTAAACCTGTAACTTTGGTATATTTGAATTTGCCGTAACTTTTGTAATTTTTTATATTGGATTTTGTAAAATGATTTAACCAAAAACTTTATTTAATTATTTTAGCTAGAATTATTTAATTTTATGATATTATTGATTTTTTTTTCTTTATAAATGTAATTTAGTTAAGTCTAAATAGTTTTGGCTTATATGAATTTAAACACTCTCAACATTTTATTAATTGACTAAATTACTTGTTTTGCAATTGCTTAATTGATTTATAAAATTTTATATTAGTTTTGTATACCAATATTAATTCTACTTTGAAACAAATTTAGAAAACTTTTAATATAATTTTTAAGTGATGTACATTATACGTTAATATGTATTACGATGTTGTACAGCCAAAGCATTATATATCATTAAACTTTAAACGAAATTATTAAGCTAATACATTGTTTTGAACGTTTAACTCTATCATATCTTTGACTTTGATGTAAATATGTACACCTATTTGTTATGTATAAATGAATATGTAGTAGAATTTCTTAGTTAAACAATTTATTTTAACTAAGTGTATTTTTACTTACTATAACATTTAACAACATACAGCTGTATATATTTTTTAGCATAATTGTGTTTATTGATTGTAATATGAATAGGCAGAACAGATGATTTTAGTTGATTAGAGTTTTTTACTCTAATACAATTAGAATTAAATACTTTTATATTAATAGTAAAATATGAGTGTCTATAAATGTAATTAACACCTGATTTACTTTCTTATAATATAATCAAGATCAGATATAATAAACACCTCAAACGTTGAACAATAATTCTTAGTCATTTTGTTTTAAGTGTAACAATAAGTGTTGAAACCTTTAAATCAGTGATATTTTTTAAATGGATAAATCAAAACCATACTAAAACTTTTTAATCTAATAGAAACATTAAAAACATGTTAAACGTTTTATTAACTTTGAAGATTGAAGTAAAACAAAAGTAGAAAACAGTTTATAAATCTTTGAAAAATCGATCGTATCTAAATGTTTGTATTCTTGGTAAATTCAATTTTATTAACCTCAACAAATAATTTAAAAAAATATATTTAAACAACTGATTTTTTATTTATTTATAATAGAATTAATAAATAATATCCATGTATTTTAATAATAGATTAGAGAAATTTAAAGTTAATAAAACTACTACTTTATAAACTAAATAATATATCTAACTGCTAAACAGTGAATAGGATTTAAAGATTAACTTTTATCTTAAGTTTTAAAACTGCAAGTATCAATACTTTAATTACATGCTAAAATCAATTACAATTATATGTAGATCAAATATCATTTCTATGCTGTTACACTTAGCCTTAAGCATAAACTAAATATTGTAATAAACTAAAAGTTTGTTACTTTTGAAAAAAAAAAATACTAAGTTTCACCGCAGAGCGGACTTTTAAATTGTAAATCTGTAGTTAAATAATATTAGTAAAAATGAAAAATAACTAAAAATTGGTGTGAATTATTTATTTTTACAAATAAAAAACCAAGTGAATAAATTAAGAATTATATTGATGCTAAACAACCTTTTAATTTTTAATATTTAAAAACTCTTAAATGATAGTTCAGAAACAAATACAATTAAACCATTATATACTGTTAGGTAGACCTAGTCATTTATGTTACGTATTTTATGATAAAGAATTTCTCTTAATTCTGTTAAGTTTAATTATCATCAGAAGTAAAATTTTCGAAAATTGCATACTTCAAAAAATAAATCACAAATGTAAGAACTTTACTATATATCGCGAATAAAAAATCTACATCTAAGACTTAAAATAATATTTCCAATGTTACAATAACATTTTAAGTCAAGAATTTTACAAGTTTAATTATAAATAAAGTGTTTGTAACAAAGTTGTTGTCATAACGTGTAGTGTTCTTGAAATTGTAAAAACACAACAAGAGCTTTTACTTAACTGCTAATAACATCTAAATTTTGTTAGTTTGTAAGTTTAAGGCAGGAATAAGTTATCCTAGAAAGAGCTGCTGATCTCCGCTAATTGTGTTAAGAAAAACTGCATTGGTGAGAATTAAAACAATCAGTAGATGTGTACTACTCTGTTACAAAATGAGACAATAATGCAATAAAAAATTGTAATTTCTAAGTATTAAATTAAGAGCCTTACAATAGCTTTTACCAAAATTCTTTTTTAGTTATGTTTTTAGCTAAATGGTTTAGTGTGGGCCGCCAACTTTTGTTTTCAGCGTAGAGGCTTCACGTTACCGACCTTTTAGTTTAAGGCATTTAAAAGTTTTTTTTAAACTTAAAAATAATAATTTTTAAGTATTGTATTTTATAATGTTTCTCCACTTTCTTACAAAAATTTAAAGTTAACAAATTAAATGTAAAAATCCTGCGCGGTAAAATTTACAAATAACTAATATTATAAAAAGGTATAACAGAAATCATAAAACTGTAGACAGTTATATATTAGACATTTATCTAAATTTATAATGTGTATTATTAATAAGAACTACAGAATATACACTGTTTTTGAATTTTTATATTTGATTAATAATGTAATATAAGCTTTTTATTATTACTATATAATAAAAAAATGTTTAGTTTTTATTTAATAATATTAACACAAGAAAAAAAAATTATCTAAGTACTTCATCGAAAGATCTTGGCAGTTTTTTATTTTGTTTCTAAATTAAGACATGTTGAACAATTATTTTATTAATAACTAAAAATTTTTTTTTTGCTTAATATAAGTAACTTTTTAACAATATTACCAAAGGAAAACATTTCTTAATACAAGGTTGATGTGTTAAGCCTTATTGTGTTTGTTAAACTACTAAAATATATAAAAAAATTATAAGAAAAAAAAAAAATTAAGGAAGAACTAAAATAGGACAAAAACAAATGAAAAAATTTTAGATTGTCAGTTTTAAACAAACAGTTTTAGGTAAATAACATTCCAACGTAAGCCTTCATTATGATTATATACTATAATGTGTAAAAATTATTATAGAAAAGTTCAAAAGAATTAAATTCAAAAATTCTTATAAGTATTTACATTTATAGAGAACAAGTTTAATTTGTAAATAAATTTATTATTTTCAAAAATATCGAAACAAAATTGGGCAAAATTATTAAAAAAAAAGCGCTGGACAGGATTTGGTTTCGGCTGCCTGTCCTGCGTACCAAGCTCAAGGTCCTGCGTGCGTTTAATCTATTCAAATATTCTGTGAAATGTCAAAAATATTTTTTTGAAAAATAAAAGTTAAAAAATATATAGAAAAAAACCTACAGTCAATTTATTTTATTCTAACACCAAACAAAAGAAAAAAACTAAAAACTAATTTTTATTTTATCAAATAATGAATGCTGTTTAATTCTAATATGAAGTATAGTTTTTATGACACTTCAAAAACTTCTATCTTGGCTTATTGTTTATTCTGATCTTCGGTATTCTTTCAGAAATGTTCTGACGTCATCGCAAGACCTGTAGTGACGTAAAACTATTAGTGACGTCATAAACTGAAACGATTTGTTAACACTTGTATACAACAACAAGCGTGTAGCTGTTAATTCATTGTTACACAAAAACAAAGATGTATGATTTTTTTTTTTTTAAATTGGCACAATTACAAATTAAGTAGATTCTTGTAAAGACTAAAAAGTTAAATGAAATTTTAGGTAGATATTATTACTTCCACTTATATTAGGAGAACCTCGATAAGTACATTTAAACAAAAAAGCTTGAAAATTAACTTGGTCAAAAAAAACTATAAAATTCAATTATTAAATACGTAATATACAAACTAGCCAAAGTATACAAACTCTTTCAAAAAAAAAAGAATGGAATAAATATATTCCAAAACAAGACAATTAAAGTAATTTTTTTATATAAAAAAAAGTTTGAAACATAAGTATCTGCTTTAAGTTTATATAAAATTAAAATTCCTGGATCGAGTTCTCTAAATAAGAACTAATTTTTGAAGAAAATTACCATTTTGTGTTTTTAGTCATCAATCAAATAAAATACTTTATTTTAAAATAACTTAGTATTACCTCATTTTTTCGAACATTGGAATTAGTTCATCAAGACAATTATCATTTCGATCTTCATACCAAGACTCGATAGGTATTCCATTTTCTGTTGAGTTTGTTGAAAATTAAACTATTTTAATTAGCTTAGATAATAAATATTTTTAACCAACAAAGGTATTAAAACTCTATTCTGTAAAATTGGTCAAGCAGTTATTAGAAGTTTTTTCAAATACTACTTTAAGTCTTTTAAACAATTTTACTTGTACCTACATGTATATACATAATTTAAATTACAGCTTTAAACTACCTTTAAAGTGTCTGTAAGTTTTCGGAGAGTTGTCCAACAAAACAACGTTTTTGAGATCTTTTTCGACCAGTCTCAAGTCTTTGGCATGGCCACAGCCACAGTGCTGAAATAATAATCTTTGTTAAATAAATAAAAAAAATTGCAAACCGTCGTAATCGTAAACATATTTTTTATTAAGACGGAGCTTTAACAGTACGTTGCTGAAAAATAATAAAAGTTGAAAATATGAAACATAATAATATTTCGTTTATTAAAATATATTAACTAAATATAAAAGATAAATTTTATAACTTTGATAAACACGAGCTAAAATTAACAAAATAATAAAAACTATGGTGAGGTGCATTAAGCTCAAAATTCCACAAAGTAATTTTTACAATAACTTTTACAAACCAAAGCCAATGTTGATGGATTGATATTTAAAATTGATAAGTAATTGAAACAAAACTTAAACATTTCGTCTACTAAATCTTCCTCTTATTGTCAAGATATTCAACAATTGGTCATATGTTAATATTAAACTGTGTTTAAATACAAATACCTGTCTGAAAAATCTCCTGTTGAGAATCCCCCTTCCATTATCCAGGTAATCAAGAATAGGTGTCGCGTACGCTTCAGCGCCATGCGTGTATACGACCAAATTGTGCCATTCGGAAACAGTATCAAGGAACTTGTCAACTCCAGGTCTTTTGTATACCCACAAATAACTTGAGAACCAATTCGGCTGTTAAACTATATTTTGTTTAGTTCTCACCACTTAGCGTTAGTTTAAATTTTACATGATCATTAAATAAAAATAAAGATGTAATTATGTAAGTCTCAGTTTTATTTTAGTTTAGTTTTAACACTTTTTCCATAATTTAAATTGAGAAAAAAAAACATCAAACTAATTTATTGATATTGAATTATTTATATTTAGATGCATCAGTTTTCCTTTCTCTTTTTAGTTTTCACATGCATAGGTATTACATTTGTCTATGTTAGAGAAAATATAAAAAGAATAGTACTTGAAAAAAATGAACACATTAACATAAAAGTAACTAAAATAAACTTGTTTACCAGATGAATTATTATACTTAATTTACACGGTTTATCAAAAGATTAATCAGAGATATAAAAAAACTTACTTTGAAAACGAAATGTGGTTTGCCTTTGGTTTTGTACCTTATCCCATTACCGATTTTCCTGGAATGGACCAGTGTCTCGTTCAAGTCAAGAACGAGCGTTTTTCTTTTGACGGTTTGTTTGGCAATTTTAACGGTCATTTTGATGCTTTTGTTTTAGTTTCTGCGGTAGAAAACTTAGCATTAAAATAAAATTCTTTTTTCTTAAGATTACTTAGCTCAAATTTATTTTACAATATTAAGATAAACTCTAATTATGGCTTTTATTATCAAAGTAGACATTTTGATATGTTTTTTATGCTGCTTCTAATAGTAGAAACACAGCGCTAAAATTAGCGAAAATAGCTTTTAAAAACAAAGGCTTTTTTATTCCACAAGGTTTAACTGAACTGTGTACTATGTGAGAGACTTTTGGCGACCCGTTTGGTCGCTGTACCGATATGTTGCAAAAAATTTAATACTTTATTATGTTTATTTAAGAAAATCAATTATTGTCAAACAAAAAGTTGTTATTAAATTGAGATAGTAAAGTTGCTCTAAACCTTAAAACAAAACTAATTATGCTTTATATAATACCATAAAAATATTTAGATCAAAGAATCAAATATTTAATGCTAATAAATTTGAATCATAAAATTTTCATAAGTTTAAAAAAAGCATTTTTATTGTTATAAATTTATCAGTGCCAAAACTTTAACCTGTCAATTAAAAAGTCTAACTCATTAGAACAGAAGTTAATATTGTTTTTTATTATAACTTTTATCTTTAATTTTCTTAAATAAACATTTGTATAAATAACTTATACGCTTTAGTTAACAAAACACTTTAGTTTAAATTAATTAATTTTTGTTGGGTTGTGTAAAAACAGTTATGTGGAGCTCAACTATTTTATGACAGAATTTTAACTTCTATTTTTAAATTATACTTTAATAAAAATTTTTATTTAAGAACTGACTAAGGTGTTTGACCGAAACATAGTTTGCATTATAAAGTCCTGAAAGAATTAATGTATTATTTTTCCTCTAGTAGTTTAGATTTTTTATTTTTTTTTACAAATAAAAATATGAAATAGATTTTTAACTTTTAAGTTGTGCTATTTAGCATTGTATATAAACAAAATTTTAAGATGAACGATTACACGGTACAAAATTGAAAGTTTAAGATTAGTTAAAAAATCTATAAACAGATATTTGTACAAACAAATAAAAAATATTTTTAATAAACTTGACATAACTTAATTTAGTAACCTTAAACTAAGAAAAAAAGTCATAATGTTCTAAAATTAATCAATGCACACTAAGCTAGACCGGTGGTTTTAAGTTTAAAATTCTATAGGCATTAAACTAAAATAAAATTTTCTGTGGACCCCAAGCTCAAAACACATCAAAATTTTTTTGACTATTTTAAACACTTTTCTTTTAAGTTTAGTGTAAGTTTTTAATTTAATATATCTATTCAGTAAACTATAAAACAATAGGAACTACTTTAACAAGAAAACAGTTTATAACAGATAACTAAAAGTATCGGACACCGCGCGCAAAGCGCGCTTTTATGCTAGCAAATAAATAATGTTATAAGTAAAATTATTAAAAAAAGTAATGTTTTTTAGTTTTGTACAGAGTTAAAAATGTTATTAATAAATTCTTAAAATTTAAGAAAACAGTTGTTTAAACTAAGCATAAGAACAGAATGAGTTTCAAACAGAAACTATAAAAAAAAGAAAAACATCTTAACATATCTATTCGTTTTATTATAAATGAAGTACATACAAAATAAACAACTAACAGTTTACAATAAATAACTAAGAGTATCGCACACCGCGCGCAGAGCGCGCTTTTGTGCTAGCCGAATAAAGGAAACAAATAATATTTAAGTAAGTATATTACAAAATGTTAGAAATTTTTTATATTTTGAATAATCACAAAAATTCTTCAAGTTTTAAAAAACTGCTGTTTAAACTAAGCATTAAAACAGGATGGTTTTATAAAAATAAAAAAATAGTATTTTAACGTTGAAAAAATCTAAATTTCGACCTCAGAAAGCTTCGCTTTTTTTCGCTTTTGCTTCGCAAAGGGAGGCACGCTTCGTGCGCTATTGGTTTAGGCTTCACTACCTCGAAAGCTTCGCTCCGCTTCGCTTTCTTCGTACATTCCAACCTCAGAAAGCTCCGCTTTCTTTCGGCTTTGCTTCGCAAATGAAAGCACAAAAGCGCGCTTTGCGCGCAATTGTGCGACATTGACTTAAGTTCGCTTTCCTCGTACTGCTGTTTTTGTCTTTGCTTAACATCCCACCCACCCCAAAAATTATATCAAATATATATTTCAAACTACTATATAATTTCTTAGAAATTTATGTTACGTCACTAACTCGTTCAGATGTCCATTTTTTGTCGGCACAAAATCGTTCAAAAAAGTTTACAAAAAATTTGCATAAAATTGTTATAACTTTTTTTTGACTTTACTATTAAGTTCAATATCTTTGGAACTTTACTTTAAAATTACTGTAATAACGTTAATTGTTAATAAATAAAAGTGTTATACATTTATAGATCAAATAAAAAATAGCACAACTGTAACAACTAATAGATAAAGCAGAGAAAATGTATGTGCTACAAGAAGAAATCGAACTAAGTTTAAATTAGTATAAGTAACTAATTTATTAAATCTTTATTAAATAGTAAGTAATTCATATTAGTTTATTTAAGTCGACTATAATTTAAGCTTTATCTTGGGCATCTACTATACAAGTTAAAGCGCTCGTTGCGTTATAAATCAGGCCAATAATAGTGTATAAGTAGAAACCCGGGTTAGCGACATAGAAAAATTCAAAATTATAAAATTCAAAATGTTTATAAGTATTTACATTTATAGAAAACAATTTCAATATGTGAATAATTTTATTATTTTTAAAAATATCGAAGACAAAACAGGGAAAAATTATTTAAAGAAAAAAAGCGCTGGACAGGATTGGTTTCGGCTGCAGGTACCAAACTAAAAGACTTCGTACATTTAATCTAGTCAAATATTCTGTGAAACGTCAAAAATATTTTCTTTGAAAAACAAAAATCAAAAAAAAAATACAGAAAAAACTTTCCACTCAATTTATTTCATTCTCTAATCAAACAAACAAACAAAAACAATTAAAAACTAATTTTTCTTTTATCAAATAATGAGTGCTGTTTAATTCTAATATGAAGTATAGTTTTTATGACACTTCAAAAACTTCTATCTTAGCTTGTTGTTTATTCTGATCTTCGGTATTCTTTCAGGAACGTTCTGACGTCATCGCAGGACCTGTAGTGACGTAAAATTATTAGTGACGTCATAAACTGAAACGATTTGTTAACACTTGTATACAACGACAAGCGTGTAGCTGTTAAGTATTTGTAACACAAAAACAAAGATGTACGCCTTTTTTGAATTGTAAATTTTTGTAAATTAAATGAAAAACGTAAAAAAATGTCTAAGTGCAAAAAAGAGTTAAAAAATTTACTTTTTCACATTGCTTATGTTGACTTATAGACCAATATTCAAGAAATTTTAGTTTGAAGTTTACAAAGTTAATTTTTAAGATATAATATGTATAAAATGAAATAATAAAATACTTTCTATCAAAAGGAATAGACATTTTTTAACTAATATACTATGAATTGAGCTGTTTTATTTTTTTCTATATGGTGAATAACCATCAGCCTCAAACTCTACTCCTTATTTTATTCGAAAAATGAAATTATTTTAACTATCTTAAACTAACAAACAAGATAATTATTAACTTAACCTTTTTTATGACAGTTTTTAATTAGACTTATAAAAATTTTTTTAAGGAAAGAACTGATTGTTATAATTTTACTTTTATCATTCAACAAGAGTTTGTAAAAAAAATTTAAAGCTAAAATTTAAGCTAATTTAAAATTCATTTTGACAAAAAATTTCATTATCATACATTAATTTCATTTTACTAATTATTTATGCTGTTTTACTCTTTATAAAAGGTTACTTAAGATCAAAAAGCTATTACTAGATAAGCTAAATGTTATAGTGATCAGAAACTAAAAGTTTTTTAAAAAAGGGGGTTTTATTTATTCAAAAGGCAATTTTTTTATTAAAACGGCAATATTTTTTTCCATAAGCTTATAGTGTAAAATCACTTATCGCAATTGTTTAAGGGCTAAAAGCTAATTTATTACCACCTTCAAAAAAAGCAATTTTTTTACTAAGATTTATAGCTTTATAGCTACTTATGGTAACTGTGCTAGCCACACCCTGCTGCAATAAACATGTAATTAAAGAATATGTATTTATTTTATTTGATTTTTTAATTTAAAGTTTTTATTTAAGAAGGTTTTTTTCACATAAGTGTTTTTATAAGTTAAAGCAGTTAGTTCTCATTCTAACTTAACCATTCTCATTGTATAATTCTTCCTAACTTAGTTTGTGTTTAAATGTCTTAATAACACATAAAGTAATTTTTGAAGCATAAAATTTATTAAATTTTGCATAGTCTTTATATATGTTAGTGTTCGTATAGTTCTTTAACACAATATGTTCATTCATTGTCATGCCTACTTTATATAAGTAGTACAAGTAGATGTAAGTACAACTTAAAATCAGTATTAGTTAGCTTAATGTAAATATTTATTTGTTATGATTACTAGTTGAGGTGGAAAACATACTATAACCGTATAAGTTTGTTTTCTTATGTAACCCACATTTTATTTTGGTTTTACATATTCAACCTGTTTAATTTCACCTATGAAACAGATACAATTTTTTAGTTTAAATTTTTTTTAAGGAAAAATTTTTTAATAAAGTTTTTAAATGATTGTTATAAAGCTTTTTATTTTTTGTTGCCAGTTAAAAAATTTGATATGTCAATGGGAGAGTTTAAATAAAAAAGGTTTTGTATAAATTAAACACTGTTGTGTTTCAAAACGAGATTTTTCTCTATAATTTTATAACAGACTTAAACTTATTAAATAAACAAAATATACTATCAAACAAATTCTACACATAAAAAAGTAAACACTTGTTTTAGAAACAAAAAGTTAAATATTTGAAATAAATTCAACCTAACCGTAAGTCTTATAAAATAGTTATATTTATAATATTTAATTAAAAAGACGCTGAGATGTAATTTGCCTAATGTAGAAAAATAGAAATGCACTATTAAAATTTTACTAAATAATTCACTTTAAGGCAATTTAAAAATATTCTACTGTACTGTTAAATACTTAAATTATTTATGCAGCTAGAACAGGGGTTGGTAGTTTTCGGTTAATCGCTGGCAAATTTCGACAAAAAGAATTTTTTCTATTTTTGTCTTTTTATATTCTTATTTTAAATCCCAAAATATTTACAGTAGTTAGTTGTAACAAAAAATACTTTTATTTCTGCTTCTTCGCAGATTGATTGATCTGATTTTAATACTAAAAGTTAATTCAATTTGTTTTTTAGTTAATTAGTCTGTCGTTAAACTTTGCACTTTTGCCTAAAAACTGTTTATTGTTTGTTTTTATGTGCGTTCGGCTTTGCAAATCTTTAAAAACTAGCATAACTTTAGGCTAAATACAAAATAAATAAACAAATAAATTGCAAAAATTACTTTAAAAAAAACAAGGGTTTAATTTTGTAAGTCTCAATTTTATTTGCAATTTAATTTTACTACTTTTACCATAATTTAAATTTAGAAAAAGCATTAATCAATTTAATTTATTGATATTGAATTATTTATATTTAGATGCAACAGATTTCTTTTCTCTTTTTGGTGTTCACGCACGTAAGTGTTACATTTGTCTATGTTAGAGAAGTCATAAAAATAAGAATAGTACATACAAAAAAAGGATACATTAACATCAAAAGTAACTAAAACAAACCTGGTTTACATGTGAATTTAATGTTTATCATACTTAATTTACACGATTTTTTAAAATTAATCAAAAGGAATAAAAAATTACTTTGAAAACGAAATCTAGTTTGCCTTTGGTTTTGTACCTTATCCCATTACCGATTTTCCTAGAATGGACCAGTGTCTCGTCCAAGTCAAGAACGAGCGTTTTTATTTTGACCATTTGTTTGACAATTTTAACGGTCATTTTGATGCTTTTCTGATAGAAATCAATTTACAACAGAGAGAAATTGTAATTTCAACACCTCAACTTTGCAAATTTATCCGGTATTGCAATAACATTTAATTTAAATTCAAAGTTAAAAAACAAGTTAAAATATCATGGAACTGAAATGTTTTAAAGTTAAAAAATTTCAATAATCCTATTTATTGAAATCTACTCATTATAATTAATGTCTACTAGTTTTGCTTTTAAAACAACAAAACAACGTAAATAATAAAATAGTTAGGTCACTAAATGTAAATACTTGAATTTAATAAACATGAAAACAAAAATTAAGTTTATTTCTAATAAATAATCATATTTTGATTGAGCTGGTTAAATTTGATACAACTTTGAAACTTACAATTTAGCCTAGTAAAATGAGAAAAATTTGGTAAATTTAAATGTAAAGACTTTTAATAAGCACAAATACTTTAAGCATATATAAGTAAAGAAAAAAACTAAGAAAAAAAAATTAAGTTTAAAACTAGATCTCAGTTATAAAGTCATAAGAACAACTTTATTATGCAAGAACACTTAAATAAACTGGTTTAACTTAATCACCTCTAATGAGTTTATATACCTGTACAATACAAATGATTAACTAAAAGTTTTACCAGTCCGTTTTCCTTGAACTAATTTTATCAATATTGAAATAGTGAATATATTATTAATATTCAAATGATAAGGATACTTTTTTATGACATGACATCTAAAGTATAAGATTAAATTTTATTTTTAGTTTGTTATAGCAAATAACAGATAAAACATTTAACTAGTTGAAAATTAAACGTGGTATGCTGTGGCTGAATTGAGTTTTAAAATTGTTTTCTTGAATTTAAAAAACCTATCTTGTTATTTTCTTCTTTGTTAAAACAGTAATTAAGATAATTAAGTTTTAGCTTACATGTGATTTAGGTTGATTAGTTGTGTAAACTTTCGTTATGATTATTATGATTGACATTACCAATCTCGCCTATGAAAATAAAACTAAGATATTATTTTTAAGTAACTTAAGGATAGATGTGTAATTAGATAAAGTAAAGTAAAAAAGAAACTTTTTGTTTTTAATATAATATATGTATTTTGTTTACTTATAAATTAAAAATATTAGATGTTAACTAATAGTTAGATTAGTTCGGTAGTTAGATTGGTGCTAACTTTTTGATGCAGAGTCAAAGATAGCAAGTATTTATAAAAAATAACTTTTGTTTTAATGCTGAGCTTAAGCAATAGTTTCCGAAATTTTAGAGAACTTTTAGTAGCAGTTGAAAATTTTCACGAAATTAAAAAAAAAATTGAAGCAAATCAATAATATTAAATTAAAAAGTCGATTATATTAATTAGCTAAAAATCAATTGTGCGATCTTGCTTTTAGCTTCCATACCTTGAAAGCTATGCTTCGCTTTCTTCGTACTTCTGTTTTGGGATTTCTTTTCTAACCCACCCTTTAAAACGTTTTTTTAACGACATTACTATTTCCTTCTTTAACATCAAGGTTAAAATTTAAATTTAAAGGGTATTTGTTTGCAACATATTTAAACAGGAGGTGAAGTATATCATTCTGGTTGTCATAGCTAAAAAAAGAAATGTTTGGCTGGTATGGTTTGTTAAAGCTAATTTGTTCTAATCTGTATACAAAAAATTTATACACATGATAGATAACACACCAGATATATATTTTTATAAAATACATATATACACTTTTTATAATTATTTTCCTGGTATACAAAGGGCTGACTGCTAGTCAAAGGTATACAAAGGGGTTCTACAAAGGGCTGACTGCAAACTTATTGAGAGTTATTCCTGCTAGCTGTATAACTTTCATCACATTTGAAACTGTAAAATACTACCTCTAGTAGTTCCATGTCATTTAGTTTGAATTAGAGAAACCCTTAATTTTTTGCCAATTGTCATTTTAGATTTAAATAAATTTTTCTATTGATAATTTAGTAATTTACTTCAAAGTTTAAAATTTCTTAAAGAAGCAAATTTTTGGAAATTAATATTTTAATAATTTTCATAAGTGTTTATTTTTATTTTACTTTTTGGTCGTGTTCAATTTGCATACTTAAGCGGTAGTCTACTGTACTTTACCAATTATTTACGTAGATGTAGTAGTACAAGAATAAAAAACATCTTCGGACAAACATTCTTATATAAAAATTTTAGATTAATCTACCTAAAGTTTACATTTAGCTGTTTTTCAAGTGATATTTTTTTATAGCACATTGACTTTCTTTGTTTTATTTATTAGCTATTACAGTTGTGTAATACTTTATTTATTTCTTAAACGTATAACACTTTATTTATTAAGTAAAGTTCCAAAGATATTAAATTTGATAATGAACTCAAAAAAGAAATTATACTAATTTTATGCAAATTTTTTTACATATTTTTGAACGATTTTATGTCGACTAAAACAGGACATCTGGAAGAGTTAGTGACGTAACATAAAATTTCTGAAATTTTAAAAATAGTTTAAAAAATATATCGGATATAATTTTTGGGTTGGTAGGATGGAAAACAAAACCAAAAACAGCAGTACGAAAAAGGCTGAAAGCAAGATCGCACAATCGCGCGCAATGTATTTTTATTATTTTGCTTAGTAGAAGATTCCGTAAGAATTTTATATAAAATCGATAAATATCTTTATAGTGACCGGGCATTACCGGCCGGTTAAACACACTCACATATTGTATGTAGTTCGCATTGCATCATGATAACTTTTTTAAATTACGCCTGAAAAACAGCTATGATATTTTATTTACACAAACCAGTTTATTCTTGGTCAGTTAATAATCTTATTAATGGTTTAGCTACTAGATTTAATATTTAGTTTATAAGGTAGAAATTTTAATAACCATATTTTTCTCTTATTTATTATTAAAATACATGGATAGTACTTATTGCTTTTATTAAAAATAGAAAAAAGCATCAGTAATTTAAAAATATTGTTATAAATTAGATTGTTAATATATTTGAATTGTAGTTACCAGGAAATACAAAGGTGATCAAATTTTCATCGGTCTTTGAAAGACTTAAAGATTGTCTTTTACTTTGATTTTACTTCAATCTTCAAAGTGATGGAACGTTTAATATATTTTTAATGTTTTAATTAAACTAAAAAAACGTTTTATTATAAATTTTATTTATCAATTGAAAAAATATAACTAATTTAAAGGATTCAAAACTTGTAGCTTCACTTAAAACAAACTGACTAAAAATTATTATTTATGTTTTGATGTGTTAACGTATCTGATATTTGATTATATTGTAAGAAAGGAAATCAGTTGTTATGCTCATTTATGTTACAATCAATAAACGTAACTACGCTAAAAAAAATAAAAACTTTATACAGCTGTTTGTTTTTTAATGTTTTATTAATTAAAAATACACTTAGTCAAAATAAATTGTAAAATCAATATATTCTACTGTATATTTGTTTATATATGACAACAAGGTGAACATATTTACATCAAAATTAAAGGATAGTTAAAGATATGATAGAGTTAAACGTTCAAAACAATGACTTAAACTAACAAATTCGTTTACTACTTAATAACATACAATGCTAAGACTATACGACGGCGTAATACATATTAACATATAATAGACAACACTTAAAAACTTATATTAAGGGTTTCCAAATTTAATTCAAGAAGAATTAGTAGTGTTATACAAAACTAGTACAACATTTTTTAAATTAATTGAGAAATTGCTAAATATCAAAAACATTACAAGTAAATTAGTCAGTTTAAAATTTTGTTGAGAGTGTTCAAATTAAAATTTAATTTTTAATACTCATATTTGCAAAAACTATTTGTACTTAAGTATTTCATTTATAAAAAGTCAAACATGACTAGTAACATAAAAGTATACAACTCTAGCTAAAATAATTAATTAAAGTTTTTGATTTAACAAATCTAATATTTTATAACCATACAAGTTACTGTAAATTTATGAATATCAAAGTTACAGGTTTAAAATGGCCGTTAGTTTTTCATCTAAAACAACACAAATTTTGTACCACAATAGATTCTGTGGACAAGAAAACTTTGATGTAATTATTTCTGGAAGCACTGATGTGTTAGAACGAGAAAGTTTAAGGTTAAACTCGCGTAACTTAGAAATAATTGAGACTATATATCTTTCAAAGAAACATTCATACAATGACTTAACAATTTGTGAAAGATCCTATGTTTGGACTGTCTGCTCAAAATTAGATGTTAAAGGCGAATCTGAAACACGATCTTCATTCAGGATTTGTAGTGATAAAACTGACCAATGGGTTAATGTAGTTCAAATACCTGACGGTAAAGGTAACTTTAGCGCTTGTTCGTTTATGAAAAACATTTACGTCTTTGGTGGATTTACTGAAGAAAGAGGTATAAAAAGTTGTTATAAATATGATACAAAAAGGAAAAAGTGGATATTTATAGCAAGTATGAATGAATGTAGGCAAAATGCAGCTTGTACAGTATTTGAAGGTAAAATTGTCTTGACTGGTGGTTACCATTGGTTTGGTGGAAGTAGGAGCTCAATGGAGGCATATGATTGTTACGAGAATAAATGGGACTTTCTGCCTCGCATGATTAACAAAAGATGTCTACATGGAGCTGTTTGTATGGGCAACAAGCTGTTTGTCATTGGTAGAGAAAAATGCTACTTGCGAGGTTTTTGATAGCAGCTCCATGAAGTTCACTAGTATCAAGCGGTTGGATCGCAATTGTTATTATTCTGTTTCCGCGGTCAGTGTTGGTGGCGAAATTTTGATTTTTGGTTCAGGGTATATGGCAGGAAAAGAAAATATTTGCACTTATAATGTTGACAAAAATGAATGGTACTGTAAAAGTAATCGTTTTAAGCAATTCAAAAGAGGTTTAGTATGTCATGCAAAGCTTTCTGTTATTTAACAGTTTAAAATCTCAATGTTGCCTAATAATTATATTAAATATACAATGAGTATTACGTTTTTTGATAACTTTATTTTATTTAAACTTGTTTTAGTTTTCAAAATTTAAAAAAATATGTTGCTGTTTGGTTCTGACTTTTTTTTTGTAGTTTAAATACTTAGTTTTCTATGGAAATTGTGGGTATTGTTTTTTTGTTTGTTTTTGTCTTTTCTCTTCAACAGTAAATAAAAAATCGAATTTGTTAAATTATATAATTAAAATCTTTTCATAAGCAAAAAATAGTTTATTTTATATATTGCGAAGTACAAGTGTTACGGATAAAATTATTTTGATCATCGGTGAATTATACGTTATCTATCTTTAAAATCTAGCATAAATATCAACAAAAACAATTTGATGAAAAAAAATGCAAATGTTTCTATTTAAAATTATAAAATAAATAGTATAGTTTTTTTAAATATATTTATACTTTTAGTTTCTATGAAACAAGTTAAGAATTTAAATTATCTAAAAATTATAGGGACTTATAAAAAGTTGTTATAAATATGATACAAAAAGGAGTAAGTGGATATTTATAGCCAGTATGAATGAATGTAGGCAATATGCAGGTTGTACAGTATTCGAAGGTAAAATTGTCTTGACTGGTGGTTACGATGGTAAAAATAAAGTAGATTTAAGTTCAGTAGAGGCATTTGATAGTTACGAGAACAGATGGGACTTTCTGCCTAGCATGATCAACAAAAGATGTCGACATGGCTCTGTTTGTATGGGCAACAAGCTGTTTGTCATCGGTGGAAATAAAAATGCTACTTGCGAGGTATTTGATAGCAGTTCCATGAAGTTCACTAGTATCAAGCAGTTAGAGCGCGATTGTTACTATTCTGTTTCCGCGGTCAGTGTTGATGGTAAAATTTTGATTTTTGGTTCAGGGTTTAGGGCAGGAAAAGAAAATGCTTGCACTTATAATGTTGACAAAAATGAATGGTACTGTAAAAGTAATCGATTTAAGCAATTCGAAGAAGGTTTAGTATGTCTTTCAAAACTTTCTGTTATTTAACAGTTTGAAATCTCAATGTTGCCTGATATTTTTATTAAATGTACAATGTGTATGTTGTTGTTTGATAATCATATTTTATTTAAACGAATTTTAGTTTTCAAAATCTAGAAAATATGTTGCTGTATGGTACTGAGTTTTTTTTGTAGTTAAAATACTTAGTTTTCAATGATAACTGTGGATTTTGTTGTTTAGTTTATTTTGTCTTTTCACTTCAACAATAAACAAAAAAAAAATTTGGTTACTTGTATAATTAAAATCATTGAAGTTAATAAAAAAATAGTTTTTACAGATAAATTTTTTGGATGAAATTAATTTGATTTCTTGTGAATTCTACGTTGTTTATATTTAAAATCTCACATAAATTTCGACAAAAAAGATTTGAAGAAAAAATTGAAAATGTGTCGATTTAAAATTATATAATAAACAGTACAGTTTTTTTATTTATACTTGTAGATTTTATGAAATGAGTTAAGAATTTATATTATCTAAAAATGTGTTACGTAAGCGTACACTGTTTTTTAGGATTTAAGATTTAATGATAGCATTTTGTAACATCTAGCATAAAACATAAAGAAAATATTAAAGTAAAATAATTAAAGTCAAATTAATAGAATTTTTTAACTCTTTTTTTTTAGATTTTTTCCATTTACATCTAAAAAGAATTTTAATGGTTGATTTAGATGAAACATTAGTTCACTATAGGGGACTTTATACTTAGTTGGAATACAAAACCACAGAAATTGAAAACAAGCCTGATTTTGTTTACAGAGTTAGTTTAATTTTTTCCTGTTTTTATGAGAAAATAAAAATTATTAGAACGACTATTAAAAGTGTGGAACTTTTCTTTTAGCAAAATACTTTAAAAAAATAATTTATATTCTTAAATATAGAGAATAATTAAATATTAATGTACCATGAAAGCAAAGTAGAAAAAATAGTAATCAACTGTTGCTTTGATATACACGCTAAATATTTGATAGAATATATAAAACCTTTTAAGTCCTTTAATACTAAAAAATAACATTCTAATTTAAAGAGGCAATTCTAAACATATTCAAGAAGAGGCTATGCAAAAGACCTGGAGTTGACAAGTTTATTTTGAAAATTAAAACTTATAGAAATAAAAAAATATATATTTTTAGGTTACTTTATAAGTTTAGAACTAGATTGCGGAGAAAATCATTTTCATGGTTAAAACAAGAAGTCATGCATTTATTCAATAAAATAAACAATGAAAGCTTTTTTATTACTACAATATAATGAATAATTTTTTTTTATTAAATAACACCACAAGAAAAGAAGAAACATTATCTAAATATTTCATCAAAAAAATCTTAGCAGTTATTCATTTTGTTTCTAACAACTTGTTTTCCAAATTAACAAATGTTGAGCAATTATTTTTCCAGTTAATTAAAAGTTTTTATTTGAGTAATATAAGTAACTTTTTACCATAACTATCAAAAGAAAACTAAGTTGAAATTCTTAATACAAGGTTGATGTATTAAGCCTTATTGTCTTTATTGAACTATTAAAATACAAAAACAAATTAAATTATTTATGAAAAAAAAATACAGGGAATAACTAAAATAGGACAAATGCTAATGAGAAAAAAGTTATACTGCCAGTTTTAGAAAAATATAATTTAAGTAGTTAGAATTCCAACTTTAGCCATAATTATGATGATTAAGTATAATGATAAAAAAAATTATGATAAAAAAATTTAATTTTTTTATGAATATTTATATTGTATAGAAAACAAGTTTAATTTTTGAACGAATTTATTGCTTTAAAAAATATTAAAATCAATGGGAAACAATTGTTAAAAAAAAGCGCTGGACAGGATTTGGTTTCGGCTGCCCGTCCTGCGTACGTTTAATCTAGTCAAATATTCTTTAAAATGGCAATAATATTGTCTTAGAGAAATAAAAGTCAAAATAAACACAGAAAAATTGTTACACTCAATTTATTTTATTCTAACATCAAAAAAAAAACGCAAACGTTTAAAAACTAATTTTTATTTTTATCAAATAATGAGTGCTGTCCAATTCTAATATGAAGTATAGTTTTTATGGTACTTCAAAAACTTCTATCTTGGCTTATTGTTTATTCTGATCTTTGATATTCTTTCAGGAATGTTCTGACGTCATCGCAGGACCTGTAGTGACGTAAAATTATTGATGACGTCATAAACTGAAACGATTTATTAACACTTGTATACAACGACAAGCGTGATGCTGTTAGTTATTTGTAACACAAAAACAAAGATGTATGATTTTTTTTTAAATTGGCATAATTACAAATTAAGTAGATTATTTTAAAAGCTAAAAAGTTAAATGAAATGACACAATTTTTTAAGTAGATATTATTACCTCCACTTATATTAGGAGAACCTCAATAAGTATAGATAAATAAAAAACTTGAAAATTAACTTGCTCAATAAAATTATAAAATTTAATTATTATATACGTAACATACAAACTAGCACAACAGTATACAAACTCTTTCAATAAAAAAAGATCGAAATAAATATATCTCAAAACAAGACGATTAAAGTAATTTTTTATATAAAAAAAAGTTTCAAACATAAGTATCTGCTTTAAGTTTAAATAAAATTTAAAATTTCTAGGATCGAGTTTTTAAAAATAAGAACTAATTTTTCAAGAAAATTACCATTTTCTATTTTTAGTTATCAATCAAATAAAATACTTAATTTTAAAATAACTTAGTATTACCTCATTTTCTCGAACATTGGAATTAGTTCATCAAGACATTTATCATTTCGATCTTCATACCAAGACTCGATAGGTATTCCATTTTCTGTTGAGTTTATTAAAAATTAAACTATTTTAATTAGCTTAGATAATAAATATTTTTAACCAACAAAGGTATTAAAACTCTATCCTGTAAAATTGGTCGAGCAGTTATTAGAATTTTTTCAAATACTATTTTAAGTCTTTTAAACAATTTTACTTGTACCTACAGGTATATACATAATTGAAATTACAAATTTAAACTACCTTTAAAGTGCCTGTAGGTTTTCGGAGAGTTGTCCAACAAAACAACGTTTTTAAGATCTTTTTCGACCAGTCTCAAGTCTTTGGCATGGCCACAGCCACAGTGCTGAAATAATGATCTTTGTTAAATGAATTTAAAAAATCATATAATTATTTTGCAAACAGTCGTAATCGTAAACATGTTTTTTCATTAAGACGGAACTTTGTTGGTACGCTGCTAAAAAGCAATGAAAGTTGAAAATATTTAAGATAATAATATTCTGTTTACTAAAATATATTAACTAAGTATAAAAGATAAGTAAGTTTTAATTAAACACGAGCCAAAATTGAGAAAAATAATAAAGACTATGGTGAGGTGCATTGAGCTAAAAATTTCCCAAAGTAATTTTTACAATAACTTATATAAGCCAAAGCCAATGTTGATGGATTGATATTTAAAATAAGTAATTAAAACAAAATTCAAACAATTCGTCTAACAAATCTTCCTCTCAATGACAAGATATTTAACAATTGGTCATATGTTAATATTAAACTGTGTTTAAAATACAAAAACCTGTCTGAAAAATCTCCTGTTGATAATCCCCCTTCCATTATCCAGGTAATCAAGAATAGGTGTCGCGTACGCTTCAGCGCCATGCGTGTATACGACCAAATTGTACCATTCGGAAACAGTATCAAGGAACTTGTCAACTCCAAGTCTTTTGTAAACCCACATGTAGCTTGAAAACCAATTCACCTATTTGAAAACATTTTGTTTAATTGTTTATACTTAGCGTTAGTTTACACGTAACTTACTACTAGTATTATTATTACTAGTAACATAAAAGTATACAATTCTACATAAACAAAACAAATAAAATTTTTGATCAATTGTTCTACAAATCCAATATTTCATAACCATGTAATTTGAGAACCAATTCGGCTGTTTAAAAATATTTTGTTCAGATGTCACTACTTAGCGTTAGTTAGCTCAAAATGATCATAAAATGAAAATAAAAATGTAATTATGTAAGTTTCAATTTTATTTGCAGTTTAGTTTAAACATTTTTTCCATAATTTGTTGTTTATATATAAATGCAATAGTTTTCCTTTCTCTTTTTGGTTTTCACGTACACAAGTATTACAACTGTCTATATTAGAAAAGTCATAAAACATAAGAATATTACTTGAAAACAAGCTTTTATTAACATCAAAAGTAACTAAAATAAACTTGGTTAACAGGTGAATTTAATGTTTATCATGCTTAATTTACACGGTTTATCAAAAGGTTGATCAAAAGGAATAAAAACTTACTTTAAAAACGAAATCTGGTTTTCCACTGGTTTGGTACTTCATCCCATTACCGATTTTCCTGGAATGTACCAGTGTCTCGTCCAAGTCAAGAACGAGTGTTTTTCTTTTGACGATTTGTTTGACAATTTTAACGGTCATTTTGATGCTTTTGTTTTAGTTTCTGCAGTAGAAAACTTAGCATTAAAATAAAGTTCTTTTTTCCCAAGATTGCTTAGTTTAAATTTATTTTACAATATTAAGATAAACTCTAATTATGGCTTTTTTTATCAAAGTATACATTTTGATATGTTTTTTATGCGGTTTTTGCTTCTAATAGTAGAAACACAGCGCTAAAATTAGCAAAAATAGCCTTTAAAAACAAAGGCTTTTTTATTCCACAAGGTTTAACTGAACTGTGTACTATGTGAGAGACTTTTGGCGACCCGTTTGGTACTAAAATATTATGCTGTACCGATATGTTGCCAAAAATTAAATACTTTATTATGTTTATTTAAAAAAATAAATTATTGTCAAACAAAGAGTTGTTATTAAACTGAGATAGTAAATTTGCTTAAAACCTTTAAAACAAAACTAATTATGCTTTATATAATACCATAAAAATATTTAGATCAAAGAATTAAATATTTAATGTTAATAAATTTGAAGCATAAAATTTTCATTAGTTTTAGAAAAGCATTTTTATTGTTTTTAATTTATCAGTGCCAAAACTTAACTAAAAGTGTCAATAAAAAAGTCTAACTCATTAGAACAGAAATTAATATTGTTTTTTATTATAACTTTTATCTATAATTTTCTTAAATTAACATTTGTGTAGATAACTTATACGCTTTAGTTAACAAAACACTTTAGTTTAGATTAATTAATTTTTATTGGGTTGTGTACAAACAGTTATGTGGAACTCAACTATTTTATGACAGATTTTTATCACTATTTTAAAATTATACTTTAATCTGATTTTTTATTTAAGAACTGACAAAGGAGTTTGACCGAAACTTAGTTTGCATTATAAAGTCCTGAAAGTATTAATGTATTATTTTTCCTCTAGTAGTTAAGATATTTTACTTTTTTCTAAAAATAAAAACATGAAATATATTTTTAACTTTTAAGTTGTGCTATTTAGCATCGTAACAGATATAAACAAAATTTTAAGATGAACGATTATACGGTACAAAATTAAAAGTTTAAGATTAGTTAAAAATTTTATAAACAGATATTTGTACAAACAAATAAAAAATGTTTTTAATAAACTTAACATAACTTAATTAGGTAATCTGAAACTAAGAATAAAAGTCATAATATTCTAAAAAAATCAGTGCACACTAAGCTAGACCGGTGGTTTTAAGTTTAACAATTTGTGGGCATTAAACTAAAACAAAATTTTCTGTGGACCACAACTCAAAACTCATCAAAATTTTTTTGACTATTTTAAACATTTTTCTTTTAAGTTTAGTGTAAGTTTTTAATTAAATATATCTATTCAGTAAACTATAAAACAAAAGGAACTACTTTAACAAGAAAACAGTTTATAACAGATAATTAAAAGTATCGCACACCGCGCGCAAAGCGCGCTTTTGTGCTAGCAAATAAATAATGTTATAAGTAAAAATATTACAAAAAAGTAGAACTTTATAATTTTTAAACTAAGTTTCAAATGTTATTGAAAAAATCTTAAAATTTAAGAAAACAGTTGTTTAAACTAAGCATAAGAACAGAATGAGTTTCAAACAGAAACTATAAAAAGAAGAAAAACGTCTTAATATATCTATTCATTTTATTATAAATGAACTACATAAAAAAGGACTCGTATTGATAAAACTGACCAATCGGTTAATGTAGTTCAAATACCTGATTGTAGAGGTAACTTTAGCGTTTGTTCATTTATGAAAAAAATTTATGTCTTTGGTGGATTTACTGAAAAAGGAACTATAAAAAAATGTTATAAATATGATACAAAAAGGAGTAAGTGGAAACTTATAGCCAGTATGAATGAATGTAGGCAAGTTGCAGCTTGTACAGTATTCAAAGGTAAAATTGTCTTGACTGGAGGTTACGACGGTGAAAATAAAGTAGATATAAACTCAGTAGAGGCACATGATTGTTACGAGAATAAATGGGATTTTTTGCCTTACATGATCAACAAAAGAAGTTTACATGGAGCAGTTTGTATGGGCAACAAGCTGTTTGTGATTGGTGGAAATAAAAATGTTACTTGCGAGGTATTTGATAGCAGTTCCATGAAGTTCACTAGTATAAAGCATTTAGATCAAAATTGTTATTGTTCTGTTTCCGCGGTCAGTGTTGGTAGCGAAATTTTGATTTTTGGTTAAGGGTTTATGGCAGGAGAAGAAATTATTTGCACTTATAATGTTGAAAAAAATGAATGGTACTGTAAAAGTAATCGTTTTAAGCAATTCGTAGGAGGTTTAGTATGTCTTTCATAACTTTCTGTTATTTAACAGTTTAAAATGTCCATGTTGCCTGATAATTTTATTAAATGTACAATGTGTATTTTGTTGTTTGACATTGATATACTATTTAAACTCATTTTAGTTTTCAAAATTTAAAAATTCATGTTGCTGTTTGGTACTTACTATTCTTTTTGTAGTTTAAATCCTTAGTTTTCAATGGAAATTGTGGATATTGTTGTTTTGTTATTTTGTCTTTTCTCTTCAACAATAAACAAAAAATCGAATTTGTTAAATTATATAATTAAAATCTTGTCATAATCAAAAAATAGTTTTTTTTTTGATATCTTGAGTAGTACAAGTGATACGAATAAAATTAATTTGATTATCGGTGAACTCTAACTTATTTATCTTTAAAATCTAGCATAATTTTCAACGAAAACAATTTGATGAAAAAAGTTGCTAATGTTTCTATTTAAAAAGATAAAAAAAGCAGTATAGTTTTTTAATATAGTTATACTATAGTTTTTATGAAACATTCTATAAAAAGTATTTATATTATCTAAAAATGTGTAACAAGCGTACACTGTTTATAGCATTTATAATTTAATGATAGTATTTTGTAACATATTATATAAAACATATAAAAAAAATTAAATTAAAATAATTAAAGTCAAGTTTATAGCATTTTAATTTAACTGTTTTTTAGAAATTTTTCCATTTACATTTTAAAAGAATTTTTATGGTTAAGTTGTTTTTGTAAAGTATAAAACACAAGATAATAAAATATTTTTATAATTTTTATGTATTAAATTTTCATTTCTATCCTTATTTAGGTCGACAGACTCAAAATGTACTAAAAAAAATAAAAATTAAATGTGTTTTTGACATGTATTACCAGAGATAAATGTTCTATTACTTTAATTAGATGAATTAATTAAATATAGGTTTTTTAATTACTTTTCAATCAAAAAATGTAATACGCTTTAAATTAAAAGTTAATGGTTAGCACCAAAAATACTATTTTTACTGTTTAGTGATTTTTTTTAATTTTTTTCTATTTTAAAAATTTGTATCTAAATCATAGATATAAACTATATATCTTTTTAGTTATAATCTAGAAACACTTAGTTTGGCTTGATATAAACTATTGTGTAGTAGTGAAGTTTATCTTTAAATTTTTACTATAGTTGCCGAAGTTGTAAAATTAAAGCTTTATTTTGTACTTTACTAAAAACTTGACAGTTAATTAAAATCAAATTTCCATTAAAAATGTAAAAACAACTAATTTAAGTTAGGTGTAAAAAAAAATTATTTAAGCTTGCTAAATTTCAAAAAGCGACAACTTTAATAAGTAATTATAAAAACTTTTATTATTAATTTTTGTTTTAAGAAAGTGCAAAATCGTATGAAGCCGAAATGGCATTTTTGCTGTTCAGTACATCCAATGTCTTGTTTTCTAATTAGTTATATCTAATCGCAATAATATGGAGGCCAACATAATAATATAACTCATTTTTGATGAGTTTACAACTGTAGTGCTTGAAATATTATGAAAGTTTAATCAATAAAAAGAAAAACTTTAGTTTAATCGGCTCATTGTGTAAAAGCTAGTTCGTCAAAAACACTATAAAATTTTAACACTACAACATAACTGAAGTTTTATGTGAAATTGTGTTGAATAGTATTTGTTAAAAAAACAGATTTTAATAAACAACCAAGAGCATCGCACACCGCGCGCAAAGCGCGCTTTTGTGCTAGCCGAATAAGGCAGATAAATAATGTTATAAGTAAAAAAAAAAATATTAATTAGAAATTTTTAAAATTTATGATAATTTTGAAATACTAACAAAAACTCTTAAAATTTTATATAACTTATGTTTAAACTGAGGATTAGCACAAATTAGTTTGAAACAGAAAATGTAAAAAGAAGAAAAAAAAAAATAAATCTATTCACTTAAATATAAAACAAAAAGAACTACATAAATAAGAAAATAGTTTGTAACAAGTAGCTAAAAGTAACGCACACCGCGCGCAGAGCGCGCTTTTGTGCTAGCCAAATAAAGCAAACACTAATAATAATAATAAATAATAAAGTAAAAAAAAATTATAATTAAAATTTTTCTACTATTTTTTAAGTACTATAAAAAAATACTTCAAGTTTTCAAAAACTGCCGTTTAACTAAGTATTAAAACATAATTACTCCACTGATTTTAACTTTAAACAAATCTAAATTCGTTAGCCTAAATTTCTGCCTTAAAAACTTAAATTACTGCTTTAAAAACTGTCGTTTTAACTAAGCAATAAAAGATAAATACTCTACTAAAAAGAATAATAGTATTTTAACTTTAAAGAAATCTAAATTCGTTTACCTAAATTTCTGCCTCGGAAAGCTCGCTTTCTTACGATTTTGCTTCGCAAAGAAAGGCACGCTTCGCGCGTGCGTTCTTGCTTTAACTATTATGCCTTAAAATCTTCGTTTTCTTTGTACGTCCCAACCTCAGAAAGCTCCGCTTTCTTTCGGTTTTGCTTCGCAAAATAAGCACAACAGCGCGCTTCGCGCGCGATTGTGCGATCTTGCTTTAACTTTCATGCCTCAAAAGCTTCGCTTTCTTTGTACGTCCCAACCTCAGAAAGCTCCGCTTTCTTTCGGTTTTGCTTCGCAAAGGTAAGCACAACAGCGCGCTTTGCGCGCGATTGTGCGATCTTGCTTTCAGTCTCTCTTCCTACTGCTGTTTTCGATTATATTATCCATCCCACCCACCCCAAAAATTTTATCCAATATATATTTAATATAATTTTATAAATAACTAGAAATTTCATGTTACGTCACTAACTCTTCCAGATGTCCTGTTTTAGTCGACATAAAATCGTTTAAAAATATGTATAAAAAATTTGCATAAAATTAGCATAATTTTTTTTTTTGAGTTAATTATCAAATTTAATATTTTTGAACTTTACTTTGAAATTACTGTAATAACGTTAATTCTTAATAAATAAAAGTGTTATACGTTTAAGAAATAAATAAAATATTACACAACTGTAGTAACTAATAAATAAAACAAAGAAAGTCAATGTGCTATAAAAAAAACATCATTTGTTTACTTTTGTATTACGTTTTTGTTTACGAACAGGACAGGCTTAAAACTTACTGAAACTTTAAAAGAGCTTTTTGTACTTGAATAAAGTTTTTGTTAAAACAAAAATAACCAAAACTAACTTCAACCCTCTTTTCTTCAGGTCCTTTTCAACTGTGTCGAGTATGGTCAAAAGGTTCTTAACTGTTCGGTGCAGCACTTTTTTCTCTTGCTCCAGCTCACCTATCTTCTTCTCCAGACTTCTGTTTTCATCTGTCTGGTTGTCTATTATCACCTTCAAGCCGGACAGATACACATTTGCCTGACCTGGACCTGAAAAAAGAAATATTATTGTGAGTTTAGCTTAGTAAATGTTATAAATCACTATTTTGATATCCTATGAAGGCCATATGAAAGGTTAATTTTATCAGCTTCCAGCTGATCAGAAATATATTTGGCTAACCTAAATCAGTTAAAGGAAAATTCTACACATATTTTGTTAACGTTTTGCATAATGGATGCTATAAAACACTGTGGAGTTTATAATATAGAAGCAACATTTGTTTTTTTATCTCAACAAAAAATAAAATCAAACAGACATATGTAAGTTTTTCTGCAGTTCAAAAGCTTTAATATGCAAAACACTTAGTTTATTAAAAACTGCCAATTCCTATGTTTACATTAAAAGTCTTTTTTTTTTTTTTTAAATATACTTAATTAATATGCTTTAAGTAGATGCTTATTTGATTAATGTTGAACATACCATATTCCTTAAAATTTTAAGTTTTTTATTAGACAATTTTTTTTTCTTAGTGTTAAAATTTATTATAGTTAAACTTATTTTATCATTTATTAAAAACTGTAAGTTTAATTTTTTGTAACCTTGTTAAAATTATTTAAAGTAAAAAAGCGCTGGACAGGATTGGTTTCGGCTGCCAATACCAAACTAAAGGACTTCGTACATTTAATGTAGTCAAATATTCTGTGAAACGTCAAAAATATTTTCTTTGAAAAATAAAAATCAAAAAAAAATACAGAAAAAACTTTCCACTCAATTTTTTTATTCTAACATCAAACAAACGAAAACAATTAAAAACTAATTTTTATTTTTATCAAATAACGAGTGCTGTTTAATTCTAATATGAAGTATAGTTTTTATGACACTTTAAAAACTTCTATCTTGGCTTATTGTTTATTCTAATCTTCGATATTCTTTCAGGAATGTTCTGACGTCATCGCAGGACCTATAGTGACGTAAAATTATTAATGACGTCATAAACTGAAACGATTTGTTAACACTTGTTCACACCTACAAGCGTGTAGCTGTTAAATATTTGTAACACAAAAAAAAAGATGTGTGCCTTTTTTTAAATTGGCACAATTACAAAATAAGTAGATTATTTTAAAGACTAAAAAGTTAAATGAAAATTTAGTTAGATATTATTACCTCCACTTATATTAGGAGAACCTCGATAAGTACATTTAAATAAAAAAGCTTGAAAATTAACTTGGTCAAAAAAAACTATAAAATTCAATTATTAAATACGTAATATACAAACTAGCCAAAGTATACAAACTCTTTCCAAAAAAAAAGAATGGAATAAATATATTCCAAAACAAGACGATTAAAGTATTTTTTTTATATAAAATAAAGTTTCAAACATAAGTATCTGCTTTAAGTTTAAATAAAATTTAAATTCCTGGATCGAGTTCTCTAAATAAGAACTAACTTTTCTAGAAAATTACCCTTTTGTATTTTTAGTCATCAAACAAATAAAATACTTTATTTTAAAATAACTTAGCATTACCTCATTTTTTCGAACATTGAAATTAGTTCATCAAGACAATTATCATTTCGGTCTTCATACCAAGACTCGATAGGTATCCCATTTTCTATTGAGTTTATTAAAAGTTAAACTATTCTAATAAGCTTAGAAAAAAAAAATTAACCAATAAAAGTATTAAAACACTATCCTCTAAAATTGGTCAAGCAGTTATTAGAATTTATTTAAATTTCTTTTCAAAGTCTTATAAACAATTTTACTTGTACCTAAATGTATATATATAATTGAAATTACAGCTTTAAACTACCTTTAAAGTGTCTGTAGGTTTTCGGAGAGTTGTCCAACAAAACAACGTTTTTAAGATCTTTTTCGACCAGTCTCAAATCTTTGGCATGTCCACGACCACAGTGCTGAAATTATAATCATTGTTAAATAAATTTTAAAAATTGTAAAATTATTTTGCAAACCGTCGTAATTGTAAACATATTTTTTATTAAGACGGAGCTTTAACAGTACGTTACTGAAAAATAATGAAAGTAACTTAATTAGGTAACCTGAAACTAAGAATAAAAGTCATCATGTTCTAAAAAAAATCAGTGCACACTAAGCTAGACCGGTGGTTTTAAGTTTAAAAATCTGTGGGCATTAAACTAAAATAAAATTTTCTGTGGACCCCAAGCTTAAAACTCATCAAAAATATTTTGACTATTATAAACATTTTTCTTTTAAGTTTAGTGTAAGTTTTTAATTAAATATATCTATTCAGTAAACTATAAAACAAAAGGAACTACTTTAACAAGAAAACAGTTTATAACACATAACTAAAAGTATCGCACACCGCGCGCAAAGCGCGCTTTTGTGCTAGCAAATAAATAATGTTATAAGTATAAATATTACAAAAAAGTAGAAGTTTTTTAATTTTGTACTAAGTTTCAAATGTTATTAATAAATTCTTAAAATTTAAGAAAACAGTTGTTTAAACTAAGCATAAGAAGAGAAGGAATTTCAAACAGAAATTATAAAAAGCTTGCTATTAAAGCTTGCTAAATTTTTAAAAGCGTCTACCTAAATGAGTGAATTATAAAAACTTTAATTATTAATTTTTGTTTTAAGAAAGTGTAAAATCGTATTTAGGCTGAAATGGCAACGTTGTTGTTCAGTACATCCAATGTCTTTTATTTTTATTTATTTATACCTCAGCGCAATAGAGTGGAGACCAACAAAAATAATATAACTTATTTTTCATGAGTTTACAACTGTAGTGCTTGAAATATTGTGAAAATTTAATCAATAAAAAGAAAACTTTTATATAATCGGCTCATTGTGTAAAAGCTAGTTCGTCAAAAACACTATAAAATTTTAACACTACAACATAACTGAAGTTTTATGTGAAATTGTGTTGAATAGTATTTGTTAAAAAAACAGATTTTAATAAACAACCAAGAGCATCGCACAACGCGCGCAAAGCGCGCTTTTGTGCTAGCCGAATAAGGCAGATAAATAATGTTATAAGTAAAAAAAAAAACATTAATTAGAAATTTTTAAAATTTATGATAATTTTGAAATACTAACAAAAACTCTTAAAATTTTATATAACTTATGTTTAAACTGAGGATTAGCACAAATTAGTTTGAAACAGAAAATGTAAAAAGAAGAAAAAAAAATATATATCTATTCACTTAAATATAAAACAAAAAGAACTACATAAATAAGAAAATAGTTTGTAACAAGTAGCTAAAAGTAACGCACACCGCGCGCAGAGCGCGCTTTTGTGCTAGCCAAATAAAGCAAATACTAATAATAATAATAAATAATAAAGTAAAAAAAAAATATAATTAAAATTTTTCTACTATTTTTTAAATACTATAAAAAAATACTTCAAGTTTTCAAAAACTGCCGTTTAACTAAGTATTAAAACATAATTACTCCACTAATTTTAACTTTAAACAAATCTAAATTCGTTAGCCTAAATTTCTGCCTTAAAAACTTAAATTACTGCTTTAAAAACTGTCGTTTTAACTAAGCAATAAAAGATAAATACTCTACTAAAAAGAATAATAGTATTTTAACTTTAAAGAAATCTAAATTCGTTTACCTAAATTTCTGCCTCGGAAAGCTCGCTTTCTTACGATTTTGCTTCGCAAAGAAAGGCACGCTTCGCGCGTGCGTTCTTGCTTTAACTATTATGCCTTAAAATCTTCGTTTTCTTTGTACGTCCCAACCTCAGAAAGCTCCGCTTTCTTTCGGTTTTGCTTCGCAAAATAAGCACAGCAGCGCGCTTCGCGCGCGATTGTGCGATCTTGCTTTAACTTTCATGCCTCAAAAGCTTCGCTTTCTTTGTACGTCCCAACCTCAGAAAGCTCCGCTTTCTTTCGGTTTTGCTTCGCAAAAGTAAGCACAACAGCGCGCTTTGCGCGCGATTGTGCGATCTTGCTTTCAGCCTCTCTTCCTACTGCTGTTTTCGATTATATTATCCATCCCACCCACCCCAAAAATTTTATCCAATATATATTTAATATAATTTTATAAATAACTAGAAATTTCATGTTACGTCACTAACTCTTCCAGATGTCCTGTTTTAGTCGACATAAAATCGTTTAAAAATATGTATAAAAAATTTGCATAAAATTAGCATAATTTTTTTTTTGAGTTAATTATCAAATTTAATATTTTTGAACTTTACTTTGAAATTACTGTAATAACGTTAATTCTTAATAAATAAAAGTGTTATACGTTTAAGAAATAAATAAAATATTACACAACTGTAGTAACTAATAAATAAAACAAAGAAAGTCAATGTGCTATAAAAAAAACATCATTTGTTTACTTTTGTATTACGTTTTTGTTTACGAACAGGACAGGCTTAAAACTTACTGAAACTTTAAAAGAGCTTTTTGTACTTGAATAAAGTTTTTGTTAAAACAAAAATAACCAAAACTAACTTCAACCCTCTTTTCTTCAGGTCCTTTTCAACTGTGTCGAGTATGGTCAAAAGGTTCTTAACTGTTCGGTGCAGCACTTTTTTCTCTTGCTCCAGCTCACCTATCTTCTTCTCCAGACTTCTGTTTTCATCTGTCTGGTTGTCTATTATCACCTTCAAGCCGGACAGATACACATTTGCCTGACCTGGACCTGAAAAAAGAAATATTATTGTGAGTTTAGCTTAGTAAATGTTATAAATCACTATTTTGATATCCTATGAAGGCCATATGAAAGGTTAATTTTATCAGCTTCCAGCTGATCAGAAATATATTTGGCTAACCTAAATCAGTTAAAGGAAAATTCTACACATATTTTGTTAACGTTTTGCATAATGGATGCTATAAAACACTGTGGAGTTTATAATATAGAAGCAACATTTGTTTTTTTATCTCAACAAAAAATAAAATCAAACAGACATATGTAAGTTTTTCTGCAGTTCAAAAGCTTTAATATGCAAAACACTTAGTTTATTAAAAACTGCCAATTCCTATGTTTACATTAAAAGTCTTTTTTTTTTCTTTTAAATATACTTAATTAATATGCTTTAAGTAGATGCTTATTTGATTAACTTTGCTTTTAGCAAAACATTTTAAATATAGAGAATAAATAAATAAATATATATATACCAAGAAAGCAAATTAGAACAACTATTAATCTAGTGTTTCTATGATAAACATGGTAATTATGGATAGAATACCTCAAATTTTTAAATTCTTTAAATTTTAAATTCGAAGTTGTAAAATTAAAGCTTTATTTTGTACTTTACTAAAAACTTGACAGTTAATTAAAATCAAATTTCCATTAAAAATGTAAAAACAACTAATTTAAGTTAGGTGTAAAAAAAAATTATTTAAGCTTGCTAAATTTCAAAAAGCGACAACTTTAATAAGTAATTATAAAAACTTTTATTATTAATTTTTGTTTTAAGAAAGTGCAAAATCGTATGAAGCCGAAATGGCATTTTTGCTGTTCAGTACATCCAATGTCTTGTTTTCTAATTAGTTATATCTAATCGCAATAATATGGAGGCCAACATAATAATATAACTCATTTTTGATGAGTTTACAACTGTAGTGCTTGAAATATTATGAAAGTTTAATCAATAAAAAGAAAAACTTTAGTTTAATCGGCTCATTGTGTAAAAGCTAGTTCGTCAAAAACACTATAAAATTTTAACACTACAACATAACTGAAGTTTTATGTGAAATTGTGTTGAATAGTATTTGTTAAAAAAACAGATTTTAATAAACAACCAAGAGCATCGCACACCGCGCGCAAAGCGCGCTTTTGTGCTAGCCGAATAAGGCAGATAAATAATGTTATAAGTAAAAAAAAAATATTAATTAGAAATTTTTAAAATTTATGATAATTTTGAAATACTAACAAAAACTCTTAAAATTTTATATAACTTATGTTTAAACTGAGGATTAGCACAAATTAGTTTGAAACAGAAAATGTAAAAAGAAGAAAAAAAAAATAAATCTATTCACTTAAATATAAAACAAAAAGAACTACATAAATAAGAAAATAGTTTGTAACAAGTAGCTAAAAGTAACGCACACCGCGCGCAGAGCGCGCTTTTGTGCTAGCCAAATAAAGCAAACACTAATAATAATAATAAATAATAAAGTAAAAAAAAATTATAATTAAAATTTTTCTACTATTTTTTAAGTACTATAAAAAAATACTTCAAGTTTTCAAAAACTGCCGTTTAACTAAGTATTAAAACATAATTACTCCACTGATTTTAACTTTAAACAAATCTAAATTCGTTAGCCTAAATTTCTGCCTTAAAAACTTAAATTACTGCTTTAAAAACTGTCGTTTTAACTAAGCAATAAAAGATAAATACTCTACTAAAAAGAATAATAGTATTTTAACTTTAAAGAAATCTAAATTCATTTACCTAAATTTCTGCCTCGGAAAGCTCGCTTTCTTACGATTTTGCTTCGCAAAGAAAGGCACGCTTCGCGCGTGCGTTCTTGCTTTAACTATTATGCCTTAAAATCTTCGTTTTCTTTGTACGTCCCAACCTCAGAAAGCTCCGCTTTCTTTCGGTTTTGCTTCGCAAAATAAGCACAACAGCGCGCTTCGCGCGCGATTGTGCGATCTTGCTTTAACTTTCATGCCTCAAAAGCTTCGCTTTCTTTGTACGTCCCAACCTCAGAAAGCTCCGCTTTCTTTCGGTTTTGCTTCGCAAAGGTAAGCACAACAGCGCGCTTTGCGCGCGATTGTGCGATCTTGCTTTCAGTCTCTCTTCCTACTGCTGTTTTCGATTATATTATCCATCCCACCCACCCCAAAAATTTTATCCAATATATATTTAATATAATTTTATAAATAACTAGAAATTTCATGTTACGTCACTAACTCTTCCAGATGTCCTGTTTTAGTCGACATAAAATCGTTTAAAAATATGTATAAAAAATTTGCATAAAATTAGCATAATTTTTTTTTTTGAGTTAATTATCAAATTTAATATTTTTGAACTTTACTTTGAAATTATTGTAATAACGTTAATTCTTAATAAATAAAAGTGTTATACGTTTAAGAAATAAATAAAATATTACACAACTGTAGTAACTAATAAATAAAACAAAGAAAGTCAATGTGCTATAAAAAAAACATCATTTGTTTACTTTTGTATTACGTTTTTGTTTACGAACAGGACAGGCTTAAAACTTACTGAAACTTTAAAAGAGCTTTTTGTACTTGAATAAAGTTTTTGTTAAAACAAAAATAACCAAAACTAACTTCAACCCTCTTTTCTTCAGGTCCTTTTCAACTGTGTCGAGTATGGTCAAAAGGTTCTTAACTGTTCGGTGCAGCACTTTTTTCTCTTGCTCCAGCTCACCTATCTTCTTCTCCAGACTTCTGTTTTCATCTGTCTGGTTGTCTATTATCACCTTCAAGCCGGACAGATACACATTTGCCTGACCTGGACCTGAAAAAAGAAATATTATTGTGAGTTTAGCTTAGTAAATGTTATAAATCACTATTTTGATATCCTATGAAGGCCATATGAAAGGTTAATTTTATCAGCTTCCAGCTGATCAGAAATATATTTGGCTAACCTAAATCAGTTAAAGGAAAATTCTACACATATTTTGTTAACGTTTTGCATAATGGATGCTATAAAACACTGTGGAGTTTATAATATAGAAGCAACATTTGTTTTTTTATCTCAACAAAAAATAAAATCAAACAGACATATGTAAGTTTTTCTGCAGTTCAAAAGCTTTAATATGCAAAACACTTAGTTTATTAAAAACTGCCAATTCCTATGTTTACATTAAAAGTCTTTTTTTTTTCTTTTAAATATACTTAATTAATATGCTTTAAGTAGATGCTTATTTGATTAATGTTGAACATACCATATTCCTTAAAATTTTAAGTTTTTTATTAGACAATTTTTTTTCTTAGTGTTAAAATTTATTATAGTTAAACTTATTTTATCATTTATTAAAAACTGTAAGTTTAATTTTTTGTAACCTTGTTAAAATTATTTAAAGTAAAAAAGCGCTGGACAGGATTGGTTTCGGCTGCCAATACCAAACTAAAGGACTTCGTACATTTAATGTAGTCAAATATTCTGTGAAACGTCAAAAATATTTTCTTTGAAAAATAAAAATCAAAAAAAAATACAGAAAAAACTTTCCACTCAATTTTTTTATTCTAACATCAAACAAACGAAAACAATTAAAAACTAATTTTTATTTTTATCAAATAACGAGTGCTGTTTAATTCTAATATGAAGTATAGTTTTTATGACACTTTAAAAACTTCTATCTTGGCTTATTGTTTATTCTAATCTTCGATATTCTTTCAGGAATGTTCTGACGTCATCGCAGGACCTATAGTGACGTAAAATTATTAATGACGTCATAAACTGAAACGATTTGTTAACACTTGTTCACACCTACAAGCGTGTAGCTGTTAAATATTTGTAACACAAAAAAAAAGATGTGTGCCTTTTTTTAAATTGGCACAATTACAAAATAAGTAGATTATTTTAAAGACTAAAAAGTTAAATGAAAATTTAGTTAGATATTATTACCTCCACTTATATTAGGAGAACCTCGATAAGTACATTTAAATAAAAAAGCTTGAAAATTAACTTGGTCAAAAAAAACTATAAAATTCAATTATTAAATACGTAATATACAAACTAGCCAAAGTATACAAACTCTTTCCAAAAAAAAAGAATGGAATAAATATATTCCAAAACAAGACGATTAAAGTATTTTTTTTATATAAAATAAAGTTTCAAACATAAGTATCTGCTTTAAGTTTAAATAAAATTTAAATTCCTGGATCGAGTTCTCTAAATAAGAACTAACTTTTCTAGAAAATTACCCTTTTGTATTTTTAGTCATCAAACAAATAAAATACTTTATTTTAAAATAACTTAGCATTACCTCATTTTTTCGAACATTGAAATTAGTTCATCAAGACAATTATCATTTCGGTCTTCATACCAAGACTCGATAGGTATCCCATTTTCTATTGAGTTTATTAAAAGTTAAACTATTCTAATAAGCTTAGAAAAAAAAAATTAACCAATAAAAGTATTAAAACACTATCCTCTAAAATTGGTCAAGCAGTTATTAGAATTTATTTAAATTTCTTTTCAAAGTCTTATAAACAATTTTACTTGTACCTAAATGTATATATATAATTGAAATTACAGCTTTAAACTACCTTTAAAGTGTCTGTAGGTTTTCGGAGAGTTGTCCAACAAAACAACGTTTTTAAGATCTTTTTCGACCAGTCTCAAATCTTTGGCATGTCCACGACCACAGTGCTGAAATTATAATCATTGTTAAATAAATTTTAAAAATTGTAAAATTATTTTGCAAACCGTCGTAATTGTAAACATATTTTTTATTAAGACGGAGCTTTAACAGTACGTTACTGAAAAATAATGAAAGTAACTTAATTAGGTAACCTGAAACTAAGAATAAAAGTCATCATGTTCTAAAAAAAATCAGTGCACACTAAGCTAGACCGGTGGTTTTAAGTTTAAAAATCTGTGGGCATTAAACTAAAATAAAATTTTCTGTGGACCCCAAGCTTAAAACTCATCAAAAATATTTTGACTATTATAAACATTTTTTCTTTTAAGTTTAGTGTAAGTTTTTAATTAAATATATCTATTCAGTAAACTATAAAACAAAAGGAACTACTTTAACAAGAAAACAGTTTATAACACATAACTAAAAGTATCGCACACCGCGCGCAAAGCGCGCTTTTGTGCTAGCAAATAAATAATGTTATAAGTATAAATATTACAAAAAAGTAGAAGTTTTTTAATTTTGTACTAAGTTTCAAATGTTATTAATAAATTCTTAAAATTTAAGAAAACAGTTGTTTAAACTAAGCATAAGAAGAGAAGGAATTTCAAACAGAAATTATAAAAAGCTTGCTATTAAAGCTTGCTAAATTTTTAAAAGCGTCTACCTAAATGAGTGAATTATAAAAACTTTAATTATTAATTTTTGTTTTAAGAAAGTGTAAAATCGTATTTAGGCTGAAATGGCAACGTTGTTGTTCAGTACATCCAATGTCATATATTATTATCATACATATATGTCATATATTAAATATAAAACAAAAAGAACTACATAAATAAGAAAATAGTTTGTAACAAGTAGCTAAAAGTAACGCACACCGCGCGCAGAGCGCGCTTTTGTGCTAGCCAAATAAAGCAAATACTAATAATAATAATAAATAATAAAGTAAAAATAAATATAATTAAAATTTTTCTACTATTTTTTAAATACTATAAAAAAATACTTCAAGTTTTCAAAAACTGCCGTTTAACTAAGTATTAAAACATAATTACTCCACTAATTTTAACTTTAAACAAATCTAAATTCGTTAGCCTAAATTTCTGCCTTAAAAACTTAAATTACTGCTTTAAAAACTGTCGTTTTAACTAAGCAATAAAAGATAAATACTCTACTAAAAAGAATAATAGTATTTTAACTTTAAAGAAATCTAAATTCGTTTACCTAAATTTCTGCCTCGGAAAGCTCGCTTTCTTACGATTTTGCTTCGCAAAGAAAGGCACGCTTCGCGCGTGCGTTCTTGCTTTAACTATTATGCCTTAAAATCTTCGTTTTCTTTGTACGTCCCAACCTCAGAAAGCTCCGCTTTCTTTCGGTTTTGCTTCGCAAAATAAGCACAACAGCGCGCTTCGCGCGCGATTGTGCGATCTTGCTTTAACTTTCATGCCTCAAAAGCTTCGCTTTCTTTGTACGTCCCAACCTCAGAAAGCTCCGCTTTCTTTCGGTTTTGCTTCGCAAAGGTAAGCACAACAGCGCGCTTTGCGCGCGATTGTGCGATCTTGCTTTCAGTCTCTCTTCCTACTGCTGTTTTCGATTATATTATCCATCCCACCCACCCCAAAAATTTTATCCAATAATAAATTAGAAATTTTTAAAATTTATGATAATTATGAAATACTAACAAAAACTCTTAAAATTTTATATAACTTATGTTTAAACTGAGGATTAGCACAAATTAGTTTGAAACAGAAAATGTAAAAAGAAGAAAAAAAAAAATAAATCTATTCACTTAAATATAAAACAAAAAGAACTACATAAATAAGAAAATAGTTTGTAACAAGTAGCTAAAAGTAACGCACACCGCGCGCAGAGCGCGCTTTTGTGCTAGCCAAATAAAGCAAACACTAATAATAATAATAAATAATAAAGTAAAAAAAAATTATAATTAAAATTTTTCTACTATTTTTTAAGTACTATAAAAAAATACTTCAAGTTTTCAAAAACTGCCGTTTAACTAAGTATTAAAACATAATTACTCCACTGATTTTAACTTTAAACAAATCTAAATTCGTTAGCCTAAATTTCTGCCTTAAAAACTTAAATTACTGCTTTAAAAACTGTCGTTTTAACTAAGCAATAAAAGATAAATACTCTACTAAAAAGAATAATAGTATTTTAACTTTAAAGAAATCTAAATTCGTTTACCTAAATTTCTGCCTCGGAAAGCTCGCTTTCTTACGATTTTGCTTCGCAAAGAAAGGCACGCTTCGCGCGTGCGTTCTTGCTTTAACTATTATGCCTTAAAATCTTCGTTTTCTTTGTACGTCCCAACCTCAGAAAGCTCCGCTTTCTTTCGGTTTTGCTTCGCAAAATAAGCACAACAGCGCGCTTCGCGCGCGATTGTGCGATCTTGCTTTAACTTTCATGCCTCAAAAGCTTCGCTTTCTTTGTACGTCCCAACCTCAGAAAGCTCCGCTTTCTTTCGGTTTTGCTTCGCAAAGGTAAGCACAACAGCGCGCTTTGCGCGCGATTGTGCGATCTTGCTTTCAGTCTCTCTTCCTACTGCTGTTTTCGATTATATTATCCATCCCACCCACCCCAAAAATTTTATCCAATATATATTTAATATAATTTTATAAATAACTAGAAATTTCATGTTACGTCACTAACTCTTCCAGATGTCCTGTTTTAGTCGACATAAAATCGTTTAAAAATATGTATAAAAAATTTGCATAAAATTAGCATAATTTTTTTTTTTGAGTTAATTATCAAATTTAATATTTTTGAACTTTACTTTGAAATTATTGTAATAACGTTAATTCTTAATAAATAAAAGTGTTATACGTTTAAGAAATAAATAAAATATTACACAACTGTAGTAACTAATAAATAAAACAAAGAAAGTCAATGTGCTATAAAAAAAACATCATTTGTTTACTTTTGTATTACGTTTTTGTTTACGAACAGGACAGGCTTAAAACTTACTGAAACTTTAAAAGAGCTTTTTGTACTTGAATAAAGTTTTTGTTAAAACAAAAATAACCAAAACTAACTTCAACCCTCTTTTCTTCAGGTCCTTTTCAACTGTGTCGAGTATGGTCAAAAGGTTCTTAACTGTTCGGTGCAGCACTTTTTTCTCTTGCTCCAGCTCACCTATCTTCTTCTCCAGACTTCTGTTTTCATCTGTCTGGTTGTCTATTATCACCTTCAAGCCGGACAGATACACATTTGCCTGACCTGGACCTGAAAAAAGAAATATTATTGTGAGTTTAGCTTAGTAAATGTTATAAATCACTATTTTGATATCCTATGAAGGCCATATGAAAGGTTAATTTTATCAGCTTCCAGCTGATCAGAAATATATTTGGCTAACCTAAATCAGTTAAAGGAAAATTCTACACATATTTTGTTAACGTTTTGCATAATGGATGCTATAAAACACTGTGGAGTTTATAATATAGAAGCAACATTTGTTTTTTTATCTCAACAAAAAATAAAATCAAACAGACATATGTAAGTTTTTCTGCAGTTCAAAAGCTTTAATATGCAAAACACTTAGTTTATTAAAAACTGCCAATTCCTATGTTTACATTAAAAGTCTTTTTTTTTTCTTTTAAATATACTTAATTAATATGCTTTAAGTAGATGCTTATTTGATTAATGTTGAACATACCATATTCCTTAAAATTTTAAGTTTTTTATTAGACAATTTTTTTTCTTAGTGTTAAAATTTATTATAGTTAAACTTATTTTATCATTTATTAAAAACTGTAAGTTTAATTTTTTGTAACCTTGTTAAAATTATTTAAAGTAAAAAAGCGCTGGACAGGATTGGTTTCGGCTGCCAATACCAAACTAAAGGACTTCGTACATTTAATGTAGTCAAATATTCTGTGAAACGTCAAAAATATTTTCTTTGAAAAATAAAAATCAAAAAAAAATACAGAAAAAACTTTCCACTCAATTTTTTTATTCTAACATCAAACAAACGAAAACAATTAAAAACTAATTTTTATTTTTATCAAATAACGAGTGCTGTTTAATTCTAATATGAAGTATAGTTTTTATGACACTTTAAAAACTTCTATCTTGGCTTATTGTTTATTCTAATCTTCGATATTCTTTCAGGAATGTTCTGACGTCATCGCAGGACCTATAGTGACGTAAAATTATTAATGACGTCATAAACTGAAACGATTTGTTAACACTTGTTCACACCTACAAGCGTGTAGCTGTTAAATATTTGTAACACAAAAAAAAAGATGTGTGCCTTTTTTTAAATTGGCACAATTACAAAATAAGTAGATTATTTTAAAGACTAAAAAGTTAAATGAAAATTTAGTTAGATATTATTACCTCCACTTATATTAGGAGAACCTCGATAAGTACATTTAAATAAAAAAGCTTGAAAATTAACTTGGTCAAAAAAAACTATAAAATTCAATTATTAAATACGTAATATACAAACTAGCCAAAGTATACAAACTCTTTCCAAAAAAAAAGAATGGAATAAATATATTCCAAAACAAGACGATTAAAGTATTTTTTTTATATAAAATAAAGTTTCAAACATAAGTATCTGCTTTAAGTTTAAATAAAATTTAAATTCCTGGATCGAGTTCTCTAAATAAGAACTAACTTTTCTAGAAAATTACCCTTTTGTATTTTTAGTCATCAAACAAATAAAATACTTTATTTTAAAATAACTTAGCATTACCTCATTTTTTCGAACATTGAAATTAGTTCATCAAGACAATTATCATTTCGGTCTTCATACCAAGACTCGATAGGTATCCCATTTTCTATTGAGTTTATTAAAAGTTAAACTATTCTAATAAGCTTAGAAAAAAAAAATTAACCAATAAAAGTATTAAAACACTATCCTCTAAAATTGGTCAAGCAGTTATTAGAATTTATTTAAATTTCTTTTCAAAGTCTTATAAACAATTTTACTTGTACCTAAATGTATATATATAATTGAAATTACAGCTTTAAACTACCTTTAAAGTGTCTGTAGGTTTTCGGAGAGTTGTCCAACAAAACAACGTTTTTAAGATCTTTTTCGACCAGTCTCAAATCTTTGGCATGTCCACGACCACAGTGCTGAAATTATAATCATTGTTAAATAAATTTTAAAAATTGTAAAATTATTTTGCAAACCGTCGTAATTGTAAACATATTTTTTATTAAGACGGAGCTTTAACAGTACGTTACTGAAAAATAATGAAAGTAACTTAATTAGGTAACCTGAAACTAAGAATAAAAGTCATCATGTTCTAAAAAAAATCAGTGCACACTAAGCTAGACCGGTGGTTTTAAGTTTAAAAATCTGTGGGCATTAAACTAAAATAAAATTTTCTGTGGACCCCAAGCTTAAAACTCATCAAAAATATTTTGACTATTATAAACATTTTTTCTTTTAAGTTTAGTGTAAGTTTTTAATTAAATATATCTATTCAGTAAACTATAAAACAAAAGGAACTACTTTAACAAGAAAACAGTTTATAACACATAACTAAAAGTATCGCACACCGCGCGCAAAGCGCGCTTTTGTGCTAGCAAATAAATAATGTTATAAGTATAAATATTACAAAAAAGTAGAAGTTTTTTAATTTTGTACTAAGTTTCAAATGTTATTAATAAATTCTTAAAATTTAAGAAAACAGTTGTTTAAACTAAGCATAAGAAGAGAAGGAATTTCAAACAGAAATTATAAAAAGCTTGCTATTAAAGCTTGCTAAATTTTTAAAAGCGTCTACCTAAATGAGTGAATTATAAAAACTTTAATTATTAATTTTTGTTTTAAGAAAGTGTAAAATCGTATTTAGGCTGAAATGGCAACGTTGTTGTTCAGTACATCCAATGTCTTTTATTTTTATTTATTTATACCTCAGCGCAATAGAGTGGAGACCAACAAAAATAATTTAACTTATTTTTCATGAGTTTACAACTGTAGTGCTTGAAATATTGTGAAAATTTAATCAATAAAAAGAAAACTTTTATATAATCGGCTCATTGTGTAAAAGCTAGTTCGTCAAAAACACTATAAAATTTTAACACTACACCATAACTGAAGTTTTATGTGAAATTGTGTTGAATAGTATTTGTTAAAAAAACAGATTTTAATAAACAACCAAGAGCATCGCACAACGCGCGCAAAGCGCGCTTTTGTGCTAGCCGAATAAGGCAGATAAATAATGTTATAAGTAAAAAAAAAAACATTAATTAGAAATTTTTAAAATTTATGATAATTTTGAAATACTAACAAAAACTCTTAAAATTTTATATAACTTATGTTTAAACTGAGGATTAGCACAAATTAGTTTGAAACAGAAAATGTAAAAAGAAGAAAAAAAAATATATATCTATTCACTTAAATATAAAACAAAAAGAACTACATAAATAAGAAAATAGTTTGTAACAAGTAGCTAAAAGTAACGCACACCGCGCGCAGAGCGCGCTTTTGTGCTAGCCAAATAAAGCAAATACTAATAATAATAATAAATAATAAAGTAAAAATAAATATAATTAAAATTTTTCTACTATTTTTTAAATACTATAAAAAAATACTTCAAGTTTTCAAAAACTGCCGTTTAACTAAGTATTAAAACATAATTACTCCACTAATTTTAACTTTAAACAAATCTAAATTCGTTAGCCTAAATTTCTGCCTTAAAAACTTAAATTACTGCTTTAAAAACTGTCGTTTTAACTAAGCAATAAAAGATAAATACTCTACTAAAAAGAATAATAGTATTTTAACTTTAAAGAAATCTAAATTCGTTTACCTAAATTTCTGCCTCGGAAAGCTCGCTTTCTTACGATTTTGCTTCGCAAAGAAAGGCACGCTTCGCGCGTGCGTTCTTGCTTTAACTATTATGCCTTAAAATCTTCGTTTTCTTTGTACGTCCCAACCTCAGAAAGCTCCGCTTTCTTTCGGTTTTGCTTCGCAAAATAAGCACAACAGCGCGCTTCGCGCGCGATTGTGCGATCTTGCTTTAACTTTCATGCCTCAAAAGCTTCGCTTTCTTTGTACGTCCCAACCTCAGAAAGCTCCGCTTTCTTTCGGTTTTGCTTCGCAAAGGTAAGCACAACAGCGCGCTTTGCGCGCGATTGTGCGATCTTGCTTTCAGTCTCTCTTCCTACTGCTGTTTTCGATTATATTATCCATCCCACCCACCCCAAAAATTTTATCCAATATATATTTAATATAATTTTATAAATAACTAGAAATTTCATGTTACGTCACTAACTCTTCCAGATGTCCTGTTTTAGTCGACATAAAATCGTTTAAAAATATGTATAAAAAATTTGCATAAAATTAGCATAATTTTTTTTTTTGAGTTAATTATCAAATTTAATATTTTTGAACTTTACTTTGAAATTACTGTAATAACGTTAATTCTTAATAAATAAAAGTGTTATACGTTTAAGAAATAAATAAAATATTACACAACTGTAGTAACTAATAAATAAAACAAAGAAAGTCAATGTGCTATAAAAAAAACATCATTTGTTTACTTTTGTATTACGTTTTTGTTTACGAACAGGACAGGCTTAAAACTTACTGAAACTTTAAAAGAGCTTTTTGTACTTGAATAAAGTTTTTGTTAAAACAAAAATAACCAAAACTAACTTCAACCCTCTTTTCTTCAGGTCCTTTTCAACTGTGTCGAGTATGGTCAAAAGGTTCTTAACTGTTCGGTGCAGCACTTTTTTCTCTTGCTCCAGCTCACCTATCTTCTTCTCCAGACTTCTGTTTTCATCTGTCTGGTTGTCTATTATCACCTTCAAGCCGGACAGATACACATTTGCCTGACCTGGACCTGAAAAAAGAAATATTATTGTGAGTTTAGCTTAGTAAATGTTATAAATCACTATTTTGATATCCTATGAAGGCCATATGAAAGGTTAATTTTATCAGCTTCCAGCTGATCAGAAATATATTTGGCTAACCTAAATCAGTTAAAGGAAAATTCTACACATATTTTGTTAACGTTTTGCATAATGGATGCTATAAAACACTGTGGAGTTTATAATATAGAAGCAACATTTGTTTTTTTATCTCAACAAAAAATAAAATCAAACAGACATATGTAAGTTTTTCTGCAGTTCAAAAGCTTTAATATGCAAAACACTTAGTTTATTAAAAACTGCCAATTCCTATGTTTACATTAAAAGTCTTTTTTTTTTCTTTTAAATATACTTAATTAATATGCTTTAAGTAGATGCTTATTTGATTAACTTTGCTTTTAGCAAAACATTTTAAATATAGAGAATAAATAAATAAATATATAAATACCAAGAAAGCAAATTAGAACAACTATTAATCTAGTGTTTCTATGATAAACATGGTAATTATGGATAGAATACCTCAAATTTTTAAATTCTTCTAACATTCTAAATTAATACTTTAATTTAAACAGGCACCTCTATATATACTCAAGATGAGGGTATACAAAAGACCTGGCGTTGACAAGTTCCTTGATACTGTTTCTCAATGGTACATTTTGGTCATTTACACTGCTGGGTTTGAATATTACGCGAAACCGATTCTTGACTATCTTAATATCGGAAAAATATTAGCAATAAAAGATTTTTTAGTCAGGTAGTTATCTGTTTGATTCTCTAAATAAACTGACATTAAAGGTCGTTAGAAACATTGTAAGGGTAAGAAAACGAACTTTAATCATTCTTACGGATGTTTATACTGAGAGCAATTAGATATTTATTACAATTTATAATAAAAACTTGAAATATGATTTTTAACCAAAAGTTATAAACATTTTCAATATATCTTTTAATGTGTAACAAATAAAATTCTTGATAACTAGACTTATGATTTTAATGTAATAATTTCATGTACTAAAAACTTTAACTTTTAAAAATAATCCTACTATGGTAGTACGTAATCAGTATTTATATTTTACTAAAATAAAACATGCAATATTTTTAAGCTGCTAAAATTATTTGTTACATTTAATTGTAAAAATCAGCACATACAACTTTAATTTATAGAATCATTGATTTAAAATTGTTGTTGTAAAGCTGAATAACGAAAAGGGGTCCTTTAACGAAAGTTTTTATTCTTATTAGTTTTTATTTGAAGTTTTTATAACTTCTACTAAAGGATAATTGTTTATCAATTTAGGATGAGACTTGGAAAATTTAAGAATGGTTAATTAAAACTAATTTCAATTAAACTAAAAAAAACTTTTTATTATAAATTTTATCTATCCATTGAAAAAATATCACTGATTTAAAGGTTCTAAAACTTGTAGCTTCACTTAAAACAATCTGACTAAAAATTATTATTTAAGTTTTGATGTGTTAATGTATCTGATATTTGATTATATTGTAATAAAGGAAATTAGTTGTTATGCTCATTTATATAACAATCAATAAGCATAACTACGATAAAAAAAAAAAAACTTTATACAGCTGTTTGACTTTCAGTGTTTTAGTAATTGAAAATACACTTAGTCAAAATAAAAATGTTAAATCAATATATTCTACTGTATATTTATTTATATATGACAACAATTTGTTAACATGTTTACATCTAAATCAAAGAAAGGTTAGAGATAAGATAGAGTTGAACGTTCAAAACAATGAATTAAATTAACAAATTCGTATACTGCTTGATAATATACAATGCTAAGACTATACAACGATGTAATACGTATTAACATATAATAGACAACACTTAAAACTTATATTAAAGGTTTTCAAAGTTAAATCAAAAAAGAATTTGTATTGTTATACAAAACTAATATAAGATTTTAAAAATTAATTAAGCAATTGCAAAACATCAACATTACAATTAAATTAGTCAGTTTAAAAATTTGTTGAGAGTGTTTAAATTAAGATTTAATTTTAAAACTCATATTTGCACTAAGTATTTTAATTATAAAATGTCAAATATCACTAGTAACATAAAAGTATACAATTCTAGCTAAAATAATTAATTAAAGTTTTTAATTGTATAGTTCTACAAAATACAATATTTCTTAACCACACAAGTTACTGTAAATTCAAATTACCAAAGTTACAGGTTTAAAATGGCAGTTAGTTTTTCATCTAAAACAACAAAAATTATGTACCAGAATAGATTTTGTGAACAAGAAAACTTTGATGATATTGTTTCTGGAAGCACTAATGTGTTAGAACGAGAAAGTTTAAGGTTAAACTCGCGTAACTTTGATAAAATTGAAACAATATATAATTCAAAGACACATTCGAACAGTGACAGAACGATTTGTGAAAGATCCAATGTTTGGACTGTTTGCTCAAGATTAGATGTTAAAGGCGTATCTGAAAGACGATCTTCATTCAGGATTTATATTGATAAAACTGACCAATGGGTTAATGTAGTTCAAACACCTAATGGTAGATGCAACTTTAGCGCTTGTTCATTTATGAAAAACATTCATGTTTTTGGTGGATTTACTAAAAAAAGAGCTATAAAAAGTTGTTATAAATATGATACAAAAAGGAGTAAGTGGATATTTATAGCAAGTATGAATGAAAGGAGGCAAGTTGCAGCTTGTACAGTATTCGAAGGTAAAATTGTCTTGACTGGTGGTTATGACGGTAAAAATAAAGTAGATTTAAACTCAGTAGAGGCATATGATTGTTACGAGAATAAATGGGAGTTTTTGCCTTGCATGATCAACAAAAGATGTCGACATGGAGCAGTTTGTATGGGCAACAAGCTGTTTGTCATTGGTGGAAAGAAAAATGCTACTTGCGAGGTATTTGATAGCAGCTCCATGAAGTTCACTAGTATCAAGCATTTAGAGCGCGATTGTTATTATTCTGTTTCCGCGGTCAGTGTTAGTGGTGAGTTTTGATTTTTGGATCAGGGTATATAGCAGGAAAAGAAAGAATTCGTTCTTATAATGTTGATAAAAATGAATGGTACAGTAAAAGTAATTGTTTTACGGAATTCAAAGGAGGTTTAGTATGTCTTGCAAAGCTTTCTGTTATTTAACAGTTTGAAATTTCCATGTTGCCTGATAATTTATTAAATGTACAATGAGTATTACGTTGTTTGATAATGATATTTTATTTAAACTTATTTTAGTTTTCAAAATTAAAAAAATATGTTGCTATTTGGTACTGACTTTTTTTTGTAGTTTAAATACTTATTTTTTAATTGAAATTGTGGATATTGTTGTTCTTTTACTTTATAAATAAACAAAAAATTCGAAAATAATAGCATATTGTGAAATCTAATATAAAACAAAAAAAATTAAATAAAAATAATTAAAGTAAAATTAATAGCATTTTTTAACTGCGTTTTAGATTTTTTACATTTACATACATCTAAAAAGAATAAAAAAGAAAAAGTATAAAACACCAGATATTAAAATATTTTTGAAACGTTTATGTATTACATTGTGATATACAACCTTATTTAGTTCGACAGACTCAAAATAACAAACAGACTTGTTGACATGTTTTACCAGAGATTAAAAGTTCATTTCATATAAGTTATTAAACAACAAAAGAGCTTTTTATTGTTAAATAACAGAAAGTTTTGAAAGACAATCAAAATCTCTAAAATCAAAAAAATTATTACCTTCAGACTTCCATTCATTTTTGTTAACATTATAAGTGAAAATTCTTTCTACTCCTACTTTTTCACTTGAACAAAATACTAATATTTTGTCACCAACGCAGATTGCAGAAACGTATGTGAAACAACTGAGTTCTAACTGCTTGATACTAGTGAACTTCATGGAACTGCTATCAAATACCTCGCAAGTAGCAATCTTCTCTCCACCAATGACAAATAGCTTGTTGCCCATACAAACTGTTCCGTGTAGAAATCTTTTGTTGATCATGCAAGGCAGAAAGTCCCATTTATTCTCGTAACAATCATATGCCTCTACTGAGCTCAAACTTAATTCATTTTGACCATCGTAACCACCAGTTAAGACAATTTTACCTTTGAATACTGTACAACCTGCAAATTGCCTATATTCATTCATTTTGGCTATAAATATCCACTCACTTCTTTTTGTATCATATTTATAACAACTTATCATAGCTTCTTGTTCAGTAAATCCACCAAAGACATAAATGTTTTTCATAAACGAACAAGCGCTAAAGTTTCTTCTATCATCAGGTGTTTGAATTACATTAATCCATTGGTCAGTTTTATCGAGATAAATCCTGAACGAATCAACAAGCTTGTATTTATCTTTTAGATGAATTTTGCTGCGAACGGGTAATCTGGAGCATAAAACCCAAACATTCGATCTTTCACAAACTGTTAAGTCAATGTATGAACGTCTCTTTGAATGATGTATAGTCTCAATTATGTCTAAGTTACGCGAGCTTAGTCTAAGTAGTTTTCCTTCCTCACAGTGTTTTAACACAGCAGTGCTTCCAGAAAAAATAATATCAAAGTTTTATTGTTCACAAAATCTATTTTGGTACAAAATGCTTGTTATTTTAGAAGAAAAACTAACTGCCATTTTAAACCTGTAACTTTGGTATATTTGAATTTGCCGTAACTTTTGTAATTTTTTATATTGGATTTTGTAAAATGATTTAACCAAAAACTTTATTTAATTATTTTAGCTAGAATTATTTAATTTTATGATATTATTGATTTTTTTTTCTTTATAAATGTAATTTAGTTAAGTCTAAATAGTTTTGGCTTATATGAATTTAAACACTCTCAACATTTTATTAATTGACTAAATTACTTGTTTTGCAATTGCTTAATTGATTTATAAAATTTTATATTAGTTTTGTATACCAATATTAATTCTACTTTGAAACAAATTTAGAAAACTTTTAATATAATTTTTAAGTGATGTACATTATACGTTAATATGTATTACGATGTTGTACAGCCAAAGCATTATATATCATTAAACTTTAAACGAAATTATTAAGCTAATACATTGTTTTGAACGTTTAACTCTATCATATCTTTGACTTTGATGTAAATATGTACACCTATTTGTTATGTATAAATGAATATGTAGTAGAATTTCTTAGTTAAACAATTTATTTTAACTAAGTGTATTTTTACTTACTATAACATTTAACAACATACAGCTGTATATATTTTTTAGCATAATTGTGTTTATTGATTGTAATATGAATAGGCAGAACAGATGATTTTAGTTGATTAGAGTTTTTTACTCTAATACAATTAGAATTAAATACTTTTATATTAATAGTAAAATATGAGTGTCTATAAATGTAATTAACACCTGATTTACTTTCTTATAATATAATCAAGATCAGATATAATAAACACCTCAAACGTTGAACAATAATTCTTAGTCATTTTGTTTTAAGTGTAACAATAAGTGTTGAAACCTTTAAATCAGTGATATTTTTTAAATGGATAAATCAAAACCATACTAAAACTTTTTAATCTAATAGAAACATTAAAAACATGTTAAACGTTTTATTAACTTTGAAGATTGAAGTAAAACAAAAGTAGAAAACAGTTTATAAATCTTTGAAAAATCGATCGTATCTAAATGTTTGTATTCTTGGTAAATTCAATTTTATTAACCTCAACAAATAATTTAAAAAAATATATTTAAACAACTGATTTTTTATTTATTTATAATAGAATTAATAAATAATATCCATGTATTTTAATAATAGATTAGAGAAATTTAAAGTTAATAAAACTACTACTTTATAAACTAAATAATATATCTAACTGCTAAACAGTGAATAGGATTTAAAGATTAACTTTTATCTTAAGTTTTAAAACTGCAAGTATCAATACTTTAATTACATGCTAAAATCAATTACAATTATATGTAGATCAAATATCATTTCTATGCTGTTACACTTAGCCTTAAGCATAAACTAAATATTGTAATAAACTAAAAGTTTGTTACTTTTGAAAAAAAAAAATACTAAGTTTCACCGCAGAGCGGACTTTTAAATTGTAAATCTGTAGTTAAATAATATTAGTAAAAATGAAAAATAACTAAAAATTGGTGTGAATTATTTATTTTTACAAATAAAAAACCAAGTGAATAAATTAAGAATTATATTGATGCTAAACAACCTTTTAATTTTTAATATTTAAAAACTCTTAAATGATAGTTCAGAAACAAATACAATTAAACCATTATATACTGTTAGGTAGACCTAGTCATTTATGTTACGTATTTTATGATAAAGAATTTCTCTTAATTCTGTTAAGTTTAATTATCATCAGAAGTAAAATTTTCGAAAATTGCATACTTCAAAAAATAAATCACAAATGTAAGAACTTTACTATATATCGCGAATAAAAAATCTACATCTAAGACTTAAAATAATATTTCCAATGTTACAATAACATTTTAAGTCAAGAATTTTACAAGTTTAATTATAAATAAAGTGTTTGTAACAAAGTTGTTGTCATAACGTGTAGTGTTCTTGAAATTGTAAAAACACAACAAGAGCTTTTACTTAACTGCTAATAACATCTAAATTTTGTTAGTTTGTAAGTTTAAGGCAGGAATAAGTTATCCTAGAAAGAGCTGCTGATCTCCGCTAATTGTGTTAAGAAAAACTGCATTGGTGAGAATTAAAACAATCAGTAGATGTGTACTACTCTGTTACAAAATGAGACAATAATGCAATAAAAAATTGTAATTTCTAAGTATTAAATTAAGAGCCTTACAATAGCTTTTACCAAAATTCTTTTTTAGTTATGTTTTTAGCTAAATGGTTTAGTGTGGGCCGCCAACTTTTGTTTTCAGCGTAGAGGCTTCACGTTACCGACCTTTTAGTTTAAGGCATTTAAAAGTTTTTTTTAAACTTAAAAATAATAATTTTTAAGTATTGTATTTTATAATGTTTCTCCACTTTCTTACAAAAATTTAAAGTTAACAAATTAAATGTAAAAATCCTGCGCGGTAAAATTTACAAATAACTAATATTATAAAAAGGTATAACAGAAATCATAAAACTGTAGACAGTTATATATTAGACATTTATCTAAATTTATAATGTGTATTATTAATAAGAACTACAGAATATACACTGTTTTTGAATTTTTATATTTGATTAATAATGTAATATAAGCTTTTTATTATTACTATATAATAAAAAAATGTTTAGTTTTTATTTAATAATATTAACACAAGAAAAAAAAATTATCTAAGTACTTCATCGAAAGATCTTGGCAGTTTTTTATTTTGTTTCTAAATTAAGACATGTTGAACAATTATTTTATTAATAACTAAAAATTTTTTTTTTGCTTAATATAAGTAACTTTTTAACAATATTACCAAAGGAAAACATTTCTTAATACAAGGTTGATGTGTTAAGCCTTATTGTGTTTGTTAAACTACTAAAATATATAAAAAAATTATAAGAAAAAAAAAAAATTAAGGAAGAACTAAAATAGGACAAAAACAAATGAAAAAATTTTAGATTGTCAGTTTTAAACAAACAGTTTTAGGTAAATAACATTCCAACGTAAGCCTTCATTATGATTATATACTATAATGTGTAAAAATTATTATAGAAAAGTTCAAAAGAATTAAATTCAAAAATTCTTATAAGTATTTACATTTATAGAGAACAAGTTTAATTTGTAAATAAATTTATTATTTTCAAAAATATCGAAACAAAATTGGGCAAAATTATTAAAAAAAAAGCGCTGGACAGGATTTGGTTTCGGCTGCCTGTCCTGCGTACCAAGCTCAAGGTCCTGCGTGCGTTTAATCTATTCAAATATTCTGTGAAATGTCAAAAATATTTTTTTGAAAAATAAAAGTTAAAAAATATATAGAAAAAAACCTACAGTCAATTTATTTTATTCTAACACCAAACAAAAGAAAAAAACTAAAAACTAATTTTTATTTTATCAAATAATGAATGCTGTTTAATTCTAATATGAAGTATAGTTTTTATGACACTTCAAAAACTTCTATCTTGGCTTATTGTTTATTCTGATCTTCGGTATTCTTTCAGAAATGTTCTGACGTCATCGCAAGACCTGTAGTGACGTAAAACTATTAGTGACGTCATAAACTGAAACGATTTGTTAACACTTGTATACAACAACAAGCGTGTAGCTGTTAATTCATTGTTACACAAAAACAAAGATGTATGATTTTTTTTTTTTTAAATTGGCACAATTACAAATTAAGTAGATTCTTGTAAAGACTAAAAAGTTAAATGAAATTTTAGGTAGATATTATTACTTCCACTTATATTAGGAGAACCTCGATAAGTACATTTAAACAAAAAAGCTTGAAAATTAACTTGGTCAAAAAAAACTATAAAATTCAATTATTAAATACGTAATATACAAACTAGCCAAAGTATACAAACTCTTTCAAAAAAAAAAGAATGGAATAAATATATTCCAAAACAAGACAATTAAAGTAATTTTTTTATATAAAAAAAAGTTTGAAACATAAGTATCTGCTTTAAGTTTATATAAAATTAAAATTCCTGGATCGAGTTCTCTAAATAAGAACTAATTTTTGAAGAAAATTACCATTTTGTGTTTTTAGTCATCAATCAAATAAAATACTTTATTTTAAAATAACTTAGTATTACCTCATTTTTTCGAACATTGGAATTAGTTCATCAAGACAATTATCATTTCGATCTTCATACCAAGACTCGATAGGTATTCCATTTTCTGTTGAGTTTGTTGAAAATTAAACTATTTTAATTAGCTTAGATAATAAATATTTTTAACCAACAAAGGTATTAAAACTCTATTCTGTAAAATTGGTCAAGCAGTTATTAGAAGTTTTTTCAAATACTACTTTAAGTCTTTTAAACAATTTTACTTGTACCTACATGTATATACATAATTTAAATTACAGCTTTAAACTACCTTTAAAGTGTCTGTAAGTTTTCGGAGAGTTGTCCAACAAAACAACGTTTTTGAGATCTTTTTCGACCAGTCTCAAGTCTTTGGCATGGCCACAGCCACAGTGCTGAAATAATAATCTTTGTTAAATAAATAAAAAAAATTGCAAACCGTCGTAATCGTAAACATATTTTTTATTAAGACGGAGCTTTAACAGTACGTTGCTGAAAAATAATAAAAGTTGAAAATATGAAACATAATAATATTTCGTTTATTAAAATATATTAACTAAATATAAAAGATAAATTTTATAACTTTGATAAACACGAGCTAAAATTAACAAAATAATAAAAACTATGGTGAGGTGCATTAAGCTCAAAATTCCACAAAGTAATTTTTACAATAACTTTTACAAACCAAAGCCAATGTTGATGGATTGATATTTAAAATTGATAAGTAATTGAAACAAAACTTAAACATTTCGTCTACTAAATCTTCCTCTTATTGTCAAGATATTCAACAATTGGTCATATGTTAATATTAAACTGTGTTTAAATACAAATACCTGTCTGAAAAATCTCCTGTTGAGAATCCCCCTTCCATTATCCAGGTAATCAAGAATAGGTGTCGCGTACGCTTCAGCGCCATGCGTGTATACGACCAAATTGTGCCATTCGGAAACAGTATCAAGGAACTTGTCAACTCCAGGTCTTTTGTATACCCACAAATAACTTGAGAACCAATTCGGCTGTTAAACTATATTTTGTTTAGTTCTCACCACTTAGCGTTAGTTTAAATTTTACATGATCATTAAATAAAAATAAAGATGTAATTATGTAAGTCTCAGTTTTATTTTAGTTTAGTTTTAACACTTTTTCCATAATTTAAATTGAGAAAAAAAAACATCAAACTAATTTATTGATATTGAATTATTTATATTTAGATGCATCAGTTTTCCTTTCTCTTTTTAGTTTTCACATGCATAGGTATTACATTTGTCTATGTTAGAGAAAATATAAAAAGAATAGTACTTGAAAAAAATGAACACATTAACATAAAAGTAACTAAAATAAACTTGTTTACCAGATGAATTATTATACTTAATTTACACGGTTTATCAAAAGATTAATCAGAGATATAAAAAAACTTACTTTGAAAACGAAATGTGGTTTGCCTTTGGTTTTGTACCTTATCCCATTACCGATTTTCCTGGAATGGACCAGTGTCTCGTTCAAGTCAAGAACGAGCGTTTTTCTTTTGACGGTTTGTTTGGCAATTTTAACGGTCATTTTGATGCTTTTGTTTTAGTTTCTGCGGTAGAAAACTTAGCATTAAAATAAAATTCTTTTTTCTTAAGATTACTTAGCTCAAATTTATTTTACAATATTAAGATAAACTCTAATTATGGCTTTTATTATCAAAGTAGACATTTTGATATGTTTTTTATGCTGCTTCTAATAGTAGAAACACAGCGCTAAAATTAGCGAAAATAGCTTTTAAAAACAAAGGCTTTTTTATTCCACAAGGTTTAACTGAACTGTGTACTATGTGAGAGACTTTTGGCGACCCGTTTGGTCGCTGTACCGATATGTTGCAAAAAATTTAATACTTTATTATGTTTATTTAAGAAAATCAATTATTGTCAAACAAAAAGTTGTTATTAAATTGAGATAGTAAAGTTGCTCTAAACCTTAAAACAAAACTAATTATGCTTTATATAATACCATAAAAATATTTAGATCAAAGAATCAAATATTTAATGCTAATAAATTTGAATCATAAAATTTTCATAAGTTTAAAAAAAGCATTTTTATTGTTATAAATTTATCAGTGCCAAAACTTTAACCTGTCAATTAAAAAGTCTAACTCATTAGAACAGAAGTTAATATTGTTTTTTATTATAACTTTTATCTTTAATTTTCTTAAATAAACATTTGTATAAATAACTTATACGCTTTAGTTAACAAAACACTTTAGTTTAAATTAATTAATTTTTGTTGGGTTGTGTAAAAACAGTTATGTGGAGCTCAACTATTTTATGACAGAATTTTAACTTCTATTTTTAAATTATACTTTAATAAAAATTTTTATTTAAGAACTGACTAAGGTGTTTGACCGAAACATAGTTTGCATTATAAAGTCCTGAAAGAATTAATGTATTATTTTTCCTCTAGTAGTTTAGATTTTTTATTTTTTTTTACAAATAAAAATATGAAATAGATTTTTAACTTTTAAGTTGTGCTATTTAGCATTGTATATAAACAAAATTTTAAGATGAACGATTACACGGTACAAAATTGAAAGTTTAAGATTAGTTAAAAAATCTATAAACAGATATTTGTACAAACAAATAAAAAATATTTTTAATAAACTTGACATAACTTAATTTAGTAACCTTAAACTAAGAAAAAAAGTCATAATGTTCTAAAATTAATCAATGCACACTAAGCTAGACCGGTGGTTTTAAGTTTAAAATTCTATAGGCATTAAACTAAAATAAAATTTTCTGTGGACCCCAAGCTCAAAACACATCAAAATTTTTTTGACTATTTTAAACACTTTTCTTTTAAGTTTAGTGTAAGTTTTTAATTTAATATATCTATTCAGTAAACTATAAAACAATAGGAACTACTTTAACAAGAAAACAGTTTATAACAGATAACTAAAAGTATCGGACACCGCGCGCAAAGCGCGCTTTTATGCTAGCAAATAAATAATGTTATAAGTAAAATTATTAAAAAAAGTAATGTTTTTTAGTTTTGTACAGAGTTAAAAATGTTATTAATAAATTCTTAAAATTTAAGAAAACAGTTGTTTAAACTAAGCATAAGAACAGAATGAGTTTCAAACAGAAACTATAAAAAAAAGAAAAACATCTTAACATATCTATTCGTTTTATTATAAATGAAGTACATACAAAATAAACAACTAACAGTTTACAATAAATAACTAAGAGTATCGCACACCGCGCGCAGAGCGCGCTTTTGTGCTAGCCGAATAAAGGAAACAAATAATATTTAAGTAAGTATATTACAAAATGTTAGAAATTTTTTATATTTTGAATAATCACAAAAATTCTTCAAGTTTTAAAAAACTGCTGTTTAAACTAAGCATTAAAACAGGATGGTTTTATAAAAATAAAAAAATAGTATTTTAACGTTGAAAAAATCTAAATTTCGACCTCAGAAAGCTTCGCTTTTTTTCGCTTTTGCTTCGCAAAGGGAGGCACGCTTCGTGCGCTATTGGTTTAGGCTTCACTACCTCGAAAGCTTCGCTCCGCTTCGCTTTCTTCGTACATTCCAACCTCAGAAAGCTCCGCTTTCTTTCGGCTTTGCTTCGCAAATGAAAGCACAAAAGCGCGCTTTGCGCGCAATTGTGCGACATTGACTTAAGTTCGCTTTCCTCGTACTGCTGTTTTTGTCTTTGCTTAACATCCCACCCACCCCAAAAATTATATCAAATATATATTTCAAACTACTATATAATTTCTTAGAAATTTATGTTACGTCACTAACTCGTTCAGATGTCCATTTTTTGTCGGCACAAAATCGTTCAAAAAAGTTTACAAAAAATTTGCATAAAATTGTTATAACTTTTTTTTGACTTTACTATTAAGTTCAATATCTTTGGAACTTTACTTTAAAATTACTGTAATAACGTTAATTGTTAATAAATAAAAGTGTTATACATTTATAGATCAAATAAAAAATAGCACAACTGTAACAACTAATAGATAAAGCAGAGAAAATGTATGTGCTACAAGAAGAAATCGAACTAAGTTTAAATTAGTATAAGTAACTAATTTATTAAATCTTTATTAAATAGTAAGTAATTCATATTAGTTTATTTAAGTCGACTATAATTTAAGCTTTATCTTGGGCATCTACTATACAAGTTAAAGCGCTCGTTGCGTTATAAATCAGGCCAATAATAGTGTATAAGTAGAAACCCGGGTTAGCGACATAGAAAAATTCAAAATTATAAAATTCAAAATGTTTATAAGTATTTACATTTATAGAAAACAATTTCAATATGTGAATAATTTTATTATTTTTAAAAATATCGAAGACAAAACAGGGAAAAATTATTTAAAGAAAAAAAGCGCTGGACAGGATTGGTTTCGGCTGCAGGTACCAAACTAAAAGACTTCGTACATTTAATCTAGTCAAATATTCTGTGAAACGTCAAAAATATTTTCTTTGAAAAACAAAAATCAAAAAAAAAATACAGAAAAAACTTTCCACTCAATTTATTTCATTCTCTAATCAAACAAACAAACAAAAACAATTAAAAACTAATTTTTCTTTTATCAAATAATGAGTGCTGTTTAATTCTAATATGAAGTATAGTTTTTATGACACTTCAAAAACTTCTATCTTAGCTTGTTGTTTATTCTGATCTTCGGTATTCTTTCAGGAACGTTCTGACGTCATCGCAGGACCTGTAGTGACGTAAAATTATTAGTGACGTCATAAACTGAAACGATTTGTTAACACTTGTATACAACGACAAGCGTGTAGCTGTTAAGTATTTGTAACACAAAAACAAAGATGTACGCCTTTTTTGAATTGTAAATTTTTGTAAATTAAATGAAAAACGTAAAAAAATGTCTAAGTGCAAAAAAGAGTTAAAAAATTTACTTTTTCACATTGCTTATGTTGACTTATAGACCAATATTCAAGAAATTTTAGTTTGAAGTTTACAAAGTTAATTTTTAAGATATAATATGTATAAAATGAAATAATAAAATACTTTCTATCAAAAGGAATAGACATTTTTTAACTAATATACTATGAATTGAGCTGTTTTATTTTTTTCTATATGGTGAATAACCATCAGCCTCAAACTCTACTCCTTATTTTATTCGAAAAATGAAATTATTTTAACTATCTTAAACTAACAAACAAGATAATTATTAACTTAACCTTTTTTATGACAGTTTTTAATTAGACTTATAAAAATTTTTTTAAGGAAAGAACTGATTGTTATAATTTTACTTTTATCATTCAACAAGAGTTTGTAAAAAAAATTTAAAGCTAAAATTTAAGCTAATTTAAAATTCATTTTGACAAAAAATTTCATTATCATACATTAATTTCATTTTACTAATTATTTATGCTGTTTTACTCTTTATAAAAGGTTACTTAAGATCAAAAAGCTATTACTAGATAAGCTAAATGTTATAGTGATCAGAAACTAAAAGTTTTTTAAAAAAGGGGGTTTTATTTATTCAAAAGGCAATTTTTTTATTAAAACGGCAATATTTTTTTCCATAAGCTTATAGTGTAAAATCACTTATCGCAATTGTTTAAGGGCTAAAAGCTAATTTATTACCACCTTCAAAAAAAGCAATTTTTTTACTAAGATTTATAGCTTTATAGCTACTTATGGTAACTGTGCTAGCCACACCCTGCTGCAATAAACATGTAATTAAAGAATATGTATTTATTTTATTTGATTTTTTAATTTAAAGTTTTTATTTAAGAAGGTTTTTTTCACATAAGTGTTTTTATAAGTTAAAGCAGTTAGTTCTCATTCTAACTTAACCATTCTCATTGTATAATTCTTCCTAACTTAGTTTGTGTTTAAATGTCTTAATAACACATAAAGTAATTTTTGAAGCATAAAATTTATTAAATTTTGCATAGTCTTTATATATGTTAGTGTTCGTATAGTTCTTTAACACAATATGTTCATTCATTGTCATGCCTACTTTATATAAGTAGTACAAGTAGATGTAAGTACAACTTAAAATCAGTATTAGTTAGCTTAATGTAAATATTTATTTGTTATGATTACTAGTTGAGGTGGAAAACATACTATAACCGTATAAGTTTGTTTTCTTATGTAACCCACATTTTATTTTGGTTTTACATATTCAACCTGTTTAATTTCACCTATGAAACAGATACAATTTTTTAGTTTAAATTTTTTTTAAGGAAAAATTTTTTAATAAAGTTTTTAAATGATTGTTATAAAGCTTTTTATTTTTTGTTGCCAGTTAAAAAATTTGATATGTCAATGGGAGAGTTTAAATAAAAAAGGTTTTGTATAAATTAAACACTGTTGTGTTTCAAAACGAGATTTTTCTCTATAATTTTATAACAGACTTAAACTTATTAAATAAACAAAATATACTATCAAACAAATTCTACACATAAAAAAGTAAACACTTGTTTTAGAAACAAAAAGTTAAATATTTGAAATAAATTCAACCTAACCGTAAGTCTTATAAAATAGTTATATTTATAATATTTAATTAAAAAGACGCTGAGATGTAATTTGCCTAATGTAGAAAAATAGAAATGCACTATTAAAATTTTACTAAATAATTCACTTTAAGGCAATTTAAAAATATTCTACTGTACTGTTAAATACTTAAATTATTTATGCAGCTAGAACAGGGGTTGGTAGTTTTCGGTTAATCGCTGGCAAATTTCGACAAAAAGAATTTTTTCTATTTTTGTCTTTTTATATTCTTATTTTAAATCCCAAAATATTTACAGTAGTTAGTTGTAACAAAAAATACTTTTATTTCTGCTTCTTCGCAGATTGATTGATCTGATTTTAATACTAAAAGTTAATTCAATTTGTTTTTTAGTTAATTAGTCTGTCGTTAAACTTTGCACTTTTGCCTAAAAACTGTTTATTGTTTGTTTTTATGTGCGTTCGGCTTTGCAAATCTTTAAAAACTAGCATAACTTTAGGCTAAATACAAAATAAATAAACAAATAAATTGCAAAAATTACTTTAAAAAAAACAAGGGTTTAATTTTGTAAGTCTCAATTTTATTTGCAATTTAATTTTACTACTTTTACCATAATTTAAATTTAGAAAAAGCATTAATCAATTTAATTTATTGATATTGAATTATTTATATTTAGATGCAACAGATTTCTTTTCTCTTTTTGGTGTTCACGCACGTAAGTGTTACATTTGTCTATGTTAGAGAAGTCATAAAAATAAGAATAGTACATACAAAAAAAGGATACATTAACATCAAAAGTAACTAAAACAAACCTGGTTTACATGTGAATTTAATGTTTATCATACTTAATTTACACGATTTTTTAAAATTAATCAAAAGGAATAAAAAATTACTTTGAAAACGAAATCTAGTTTGCCTTTGGTTTTGTACCTTATCCCATTACCGATTTTCCTAGAATGGACCAGTGTCTCGTCCAAGTCAAGAACGAGCGTTTTTATTTTGACCATTTGTTTGACAATTTTAACGGTCATTTTGATGCTTTTCTGATAGAAATCAATTTACAACAGAGAGAAATTGTAATTTCAACACCTCAACTTTGCAAATTTATCCGGTATTGCAATAACATTTAATTTAAATTCAAAGTTAAAAAACAAGTTAAAATATCATGGAACTGAAATGTTTTAAAGTTAAAAAATTTCAATAATCCTATTTATTGAAATCTACTCATTATAATTAATGTCTACTAGTTTTGCTTTTAAAACAACAAAACAACGTAAATAATAAAATAGTTAGGTCACTAAATGTAAATACTTGAATTTAATAAACATGAAAACAAAAATTAAGTTTATTTCTAATAAATAATCATATTTTGATTGAGCTGGTTAAATTTGATACAACTTTGAAACTTACAATTTAGCCTAGTAAAATGAGAAAAATTTGGTAAATTTAAATGTAAAGACTTTTAATAAGCACAAATACTTTAAGCATATATAAGTAAAGAAAAAAACTAAGAAAAAAAAATTAAGTTTAAAACTAGATCTCAGTTATAAAGTCATAAGAACAACTTTATTATGCAAGAACACTTAAATAAACTGGTTTAACTTAATCACCTCTAATGAGTTTATATACCTGTACAATACAAATGATTAACTAAAAGTTTTACCAGTCCGTTTTCCTTGAACTAATTTTATCAATATTGAAATAGTGAATATATTATTAATATTCAAATGATAAGGATACTTTTTTATGACATGACATCTAAAGTATAAGATTAAATTTTATTTTTAGTTTGTTATAGCAAATAACAGATAAAACATTTAACTAGTTGAAAATTAAACGTGGTATGCTGTGGCTGAATTGAGTTTTAAAATTGTTTTCTTGAATTTAAAAAACCTATCTTGTTATTTTCTTCTTTGTTAAAACAGTAATTAAGATAATTAAGTTTTAGCTTACATGTGATTTAGGTTGATTAGTTGTGTAAACTTTCGTTATGATTATTATGATTGACATTACCAATCTCGCCTATGAAAATAAAACTAAGATATTATTTTTAAGTAACTTAAGGATAGATGTGTAATTAGATAAAGTAAAGTAAAAAAGAAACTTTTTGTTTTTAATATAATATATGTATTTTGTTTACTTATAAATTAAAAATATTAGATGTTAACTAATAGTTAGATTAGTTCGGTAGTTAGATTGGTGCTAACTTTTTGATGCAGAGTCAAAGATAGCAAGTATTTATAAAAAATAACTTTTGTTTTAATGCTGAGCTTAAGCAATAGTTTCCGAAATTTTAGAGAACTTTTAGTAGCAGTTGAAAATTTTCACGAAATTAAAAAAAAAATTGAAGCAAATCAATAATATTAAATTAAAAAGTCGATTATATTAATTAGCTAAAAATCAATTGTGCGATCTTGCTTTTAGCTTCCATACCTTGAAAGCTATGCTTCGCTTTCTTCGTACTTCTGTTTTGGGATTTCTTTTCTAACCCACCCTTTAAAACGTTTTTTTAACGACATTACTATTTCCTTCTTTAACATCAAGGTTAAAATTTAAATTTAAAGGGTATTTGTTTGCAACATATTTAAACAGGAGGTGAAGTATATCATTCTGGTTGTCATAGCTAAAAAAAGAAATGTTTGGCTGGTATGGTTTGTTAAAGCTAATTTGTTCTAATCTGTATACAAAAAATTTATACACATGATAGATAACACACCAGATATATATTTTTATAAAATACATATATACACTTTTTATAATTATTTTCCTGGTATACAAAGGGCTGACTGCTAGTCAAAGGTATACAAAGGGGTTCTACAAAGGGCTGACTGCAAACTTATTGAGAGTTATTCCTGCTAGCTGTATAACTTTCATCACATTTGAAACTGTAAAATACTACCTCTAGTAGTTCCATGTCATTTAGTTTGAATTAGAGAAACCCTTAATTTTTTGCCAATTGTCATTTTAGATTTAAATAAATTTTTCTATTGATAATTTAGTAATTTACTTCAAAGTTTAAAATTTCTTAAAGAAGCAAATTTTTGGAAATTAATATTTTAATAATTTTCATAAGTGTTTATTTTTATTTTACTTTTTGGTCGTGTTCAATTTGCATACTTAAGCGGTAGTCTACTGTACTTTACCAATTATTTACGTAGATGTAGTAGTACAAGAATAAAAAACATCTTCGGACAAACATTCTTATATAAAAATTTTAGATTAATCTACCTAAAGTTTACATTTAGCTGTTTTTCAAGTGATATTTTTTTATAGCACATTGACTTTCTTTGTTTTATTTATTAGCTATTACAGTTGTGTAATACTTTATTTATTTCTTAAACGTATAACACTTTATTTATTAAGTAAAGTTCCAAAGATATTAAATTTGATAATGAACTCAAAAAAGAAATTATACTAATTTTATGCAAATTTTTTTACATATTTTTGAACGATTTTATGTCGACTAAAACAGGACATCTGGAAGAGTTAGTGACGTAACATAAAATTTCTGAAATTTTAAAAATAGTTTAAAAAATATATCGGATATAATTTTTGGGTTGGTAGGATGGAAAACAAAACCAAAAACAGCAGTACGAAAAAGGCTGAAAGCAAGATCGCACAATCGCGCGCAATGTATTTTTATTATTTTGCTTAGTAGAAGATTCCGTAAGAATTTTATATAAAATCGATAAATATCTTTATAGTGACCGGGCATTACCGGCCGGTTAAACACACTCACATATTGTATGTAGTTCGCATTGCATCATGATAACTTTTTTAAATTACGCCTGAAAAACAGCTATGATATTTTATTTACACAAACCAGTTTATTCTTGGTCAGTTAATAATCTTATTAATGGTTTAGCTACTAGATTTAATATTTAGTTTATAAGGTAGAAATTTTAATAACCATATTTTTCTCTTATTTATTATTAAAATACATGGATAGTACTTATTGCTTTTATTAAAAATAGAAAAAAGCATCAGTAATTTAAAAATATTGTTATAAATTAGATTGTTAATATATTTGAATTGTAGTTACCAGGAAATACAAAGGTGATCAAATTTTCATCGGTCTTTGAAAGACTTAAAGATTGTCTTTTACTTTGATTTTACTTCAATCTTCAAAGTGATGGAACGTTTAATATATTTTTAATGTTTTAATTAAACTAAAAAAACGTTTTATTATAAATTTTATTTATCAATTGAAAAAATATAACTAATTTAAAGGATTCAAAACTTGTAGCTTCACTTAAAACAAACTGACTAAAAATTATTATTTATGTTTTGATGTGTTAACGTATCTGATATTTGATTATATTGTAAGAAAGGAAATCAGTTGTTATGCTCATTTATGTTACAATCAATAAACGTAACTACGCTAAAAAAAATAAAAACTTTATACAGCTGTTTGTTTTTTAATGTTTTATTAATTAAAAATACACTTAGTCAAAATAAATTGTAAAATCAATATATTCTACTGTATATTTGTTTATATATGACAACAAGGTGAACATATTTACATCAAAATTAAAGGATAGTTAAAGATATGATAGAGTTAAACGTTCAAAACAATGACTTAAACTAACAAATTCGTTTACTACTTAATAACATACAATGCTAAGACTATACGACGGCGTAATACATATTAACATATAATAGACAACACTTAAAAACTTATATTAAGGGTTTCCAAATTTAATTCAAGAAGAATTAGTAGTGTTATACAAAACTAGTACAACATTTTTTAAATTAATTGAGAAATTGCTAAATATCAAAAACATTACAAGTAAATTAGTCAGTTTAAAATTTTGTTGAGAGTGTTCAAATTAAAATTTAATTTTTAATACTCATATTTGCAAAAACTATTTGTACTTAAGTATTTCATTTATAAAAAGTCAAACATGACTAGTAACATAAAAGTATACAACTCTAGCTAAAATAATTAATTAAAGTTTTTGATTTAACAAATCTAATATTTTATAACCATACAAGTTACTGTAAATTTATGAATATCAAAGTTACAGGTTTAAAATGGCCGTTAGTTTTTCATCTAAAACAACACAAATTTTGTACCACAATAGATTCTGTGGACAAGAAAACTTTGATGTAATTATTTCTGGAAGCACTGATGTGTTAGAACGAGAAAGTTTAAGGTTAAACTCGCGTAACTTAGAAATAATTGAGACTATATATCTTTCAAAGAAACATTCATACAATGACTTAACAATTTGTGAAAGATCCTATGTTTGGACTGTCTGCTCAAAATTAGATGTTAAAGGCGAATCTGAAACACGATCTTCATTCAGGATTTGTAGTGATAAAACTGACCAATGGGTTAATGTAGTTCAAATACCTGACGGTAAAGGTAACTTTAGCGCTTGTTCGTTTATGAAAAACATTTACGTCTTTGGTGGATTTACTGAAGAAAGAGGTATAAAAAGTTGTTATAAATATGATACAAAAAGGAAAAAGTGGATATTTATAGCAAGTATGAATGAATGTAGGCAAAATGCAGCTTGTACAGTATTTGAAGGTAAAATTGTCTTGACTGGTGGTTACCATTGGTTTGGTGGAAGTAGGAGCTCAATGGAGGCATATGATTGTTACGAGAATAAATGGGACTTTCTGCCTCGCATGATTAACAAAAGATGTCTACATGGAGCTGTTTGTATGGGCAACAAGCTGTTTGTCATTGGTAGAGAAAAATGCTACTTGCGAGGTTTTTGATAGCAGCTCCATGAAGTTCACTAGTATCAAGCGGTTGGATCGCAATTGTTATTATTCTGTTTCCGCGGTCAGTGTTGGTGGCGAAATTTTGATTTTTGGTTCAGGGTATATGGCAGGAAAAGAAAATATTTGCACTTATAATGTTGACAAAAATGAATGGTACTGTAAAAGTAATCGTTTTAAGCAATTCAAAAGAGGTTTAGTATGTCATGCAAAGCTTTCTGTTATTTAACAGTTTAAAATCTCAATGTTGCCTAATAATTATATTAAATATACAATGAGTATTACGTTTTTTGATAACTTTATTTTATTTAAACTTGTTTTAGTTTTCAAAATTTAAAAAAATATGTTGCTGTTTGGTTCTGACTTTTTTTTTGTAGTTTAAATACTTAGTTTTCTATGGAAATTGTGGGTATTGTTTTTTTGTTTGTTTTTGTCTTTTCTCTTCAACAGTAAATAAAAAATCGAATTTGTTAAATTATATAATTAAAATCTTTTCATAAGCAAAAAATAGTTTATTTTATATATTGCGAAGTACAAGTGTTACGGATAAAATTATTTTGATCATCGGTGAATTATACGTTATCTATCTTTAAAATCTAGCATAAATATCAACAAAAACAATTTGATGAAAAAAAATGCAAATGTTTCTATTTAAAATTATAAAATAAATAGTATAGTTTTTTTAAATATATTTATACTTTTAGTTTCTATGAAACAAGTTAAGAATTTAAATTATCTAAAAATGTGTAACGTAAGCGTACACTGTTTTAAGCATTTAAAATTTAATGATAGCATATTGTAACATCTAATTTAAAACAAGAAGAAAAATTAATGTAAAATAATTAATGTCAAGTTAATAGCATTTTTTAACTGTTTTTTTATAATTTTTTCCGTTTAAATACATCTAAAAAGAATTTTTATGGTAAGTTGTTTTTATAAAGAATAAAACACAAGATGTTAAAATATTATTATAATTTTCATGTATTACATTTTCATTTATATCCTTATTTAGGTCGACAGACTCAAAATGTACTAAAAAAAATAAAAATTACATGTGCTTTTAACATATTTTACCAGAGATAAATGTTCTATCACTTTAATTTAATAAATTAATTAAATATAGGTTTGTTAATTAATTTTTAATCAAAAAAATTAATACGCTTTAAATTAAAAGTTAATGGTTAGCACCAAAAATGGTATTTTACCTGTTTAATAATTTTTCTGATTTTTTTTATAATTTTTAAAACTGGTATCTAAATCAAAGGTATAAACGATATATCTTTTTCGTTAAAATGTAGAAACAACTAGTTTAACTTGATATAAACAGTTGTGTAGTAGTGAAGTTTATATTTACACGTTTACTATAGTTGCTGAAATTATAAAATTGAAGCTTTATTTTGTATTTAACTAAACACTTTACATGTGAATTGAAAAAACTTTCCATAAAAAATGCAAAAACAAGTTATTTAAAATAGGTGTACAAAAAAGTAAGTTTATTAAAGCATGCTAAATTTTGAAAAGCGTCTACTTAAATAAGTAATTATAAAAACTTTCATTATTAATTTTTGTTTTAAGAAAGTGCAGAATCGTATTTAGGCCGAAATGGCATTGAGTATAACGGTTGAACGGAAACTATCTTGAAACACAAAATGTTAAAGCTGCATTAAACCTTTCTAATTACCACCTGCAAAATTTCAATTGACTACTAAAGGTAAAATTAATTTGTTATAACAGAAATAGAAAGAGTTCTCACTTATAATGTTGACAAAAATGAATGGTACTGTAAAAGTAATTGTTTTACGGAATTTGAAGGAGGTTTAGTATGTCTTGCAAAGCTTTCTGTTATTTAACAGTTTAAAATTTCCATGTTGCCTGATAATTTATTTATTGTACAACTAGTATTACGTTGTTTGATAATGATATTTATTTTAACTTGTTTTAGTTTTCAAAGTTTAAAAAAATCTCTTGCTGTTTCGTACCGACTTTTGTTTTGTAGTTTATATAGTTAGTTTTCTATGGAAATTGTAGATATTTTTGTTTTGTTTTTTTTTTGTCTTTTTACTTCAACAATAAACAAAAAAATCGAGTTTGTTAGCTTATTTAATTAAAATCTTGTTATAACTAATCAAGAAATAGTTTTTTTGATATATTGAGTAGGAGTGTTACGGATAAAAATAGTTTGATTATTGGTGAATTCTACGTTATTTATCTTTTAAATCTAGCATAAATTTCGACAAAAAAGATTTGAAGAAAAAAATTGCAAATGTGTCTATTAAAAACACAATTGTAATATACACAGTATAGTTGTATATATATATATATATATATACACTTGTAGTTTTTATGTGTAATGTAAGCCTACACTGTTTATAGTATTTAAAATTTTATGATAGCATTTTGTAGCATATTATATAAAACATAAAGATAAAACTAAATTAAAATAATTAAAGTCAAGTTAATAGCATTTTTAAACTGTTTTTTAGATTTTTTTCATTTACATCTAAAAAGAATTTTTATGGTTAAGTTGTTATTAAGTAAATAACACAATATATTAAAATATTTAAAAAAATTTTAGGTATTACATTGTCATTTATATCCTTATTTAGGTCGACAGACTCAAAATGTACTAAAGAAAATAAAAATTACATGTGTTTTTGACATATATACCAGAGATTAAAAGTTCTAACACTTTAATTTAATAAATTAATATATAGAATATAAAATATGCGTAAACTACATGTAATAAAAAAGTAAAATATAAATAGCTAATAATTTAAACAGCCTTAATAAAAGCTTTATTAAAGTTTTAAAATGGAATCAAATAAAGCAGATGAAGTGTTGCAAAAATTATAATAATTTAGTTAAATTTTTATAGTTAAAAAAGTTGCCCTTACTTTTAAGTAAGTATTTTAGATGCCGTACTGATTAAATTAATTCCCCAATTGTTTTTCTAGGGAAGTTTCAATATTTATGTTTACCTTAAATTAATGAAACACATTTTAATTTTCTTAATCTGTTTCAATAAGTTTTAGATGAAGAAGTTTATCTTTACCTATAAGTTGTATAAAATTGTTCTACATTTTATCTTTGAAATTATACATTGAGTATTAATGGTTAAAAATCCAAAGAACAACTAATTAGTTATAGCTAGTTCTACAAAACAACATATGAACGTTATGCTATAAGAAAAACACACTAATTTTCATAAGATTTTAATAATAACTGTTATAAGTAAATTATTAACAAAGTATAAACATGTACTTGTTCTTATTTAATTTTTTAAATTAAAAAAACTGAAATGAAAACAAAAAGAACACAACAACAATATGCATTTAAAACTAAGTTTGTAATTTACAAAAAGTTTAAACGAAAATCAGTACCTTACAAATTTTTTCAACATTTCGTATAAGTTATTAGACAACAAAATTGTTTTTTATTGTTAAATAACAGAAAGTTTTGAAAGACACTCAGTATATCCAAAATTAAAATAACTAACACCTTCAGATTTCCATTCATTTTCCTCAACATTATAAGTGAAAATTCGTTCTACATCTACTTTTTCACCTGAACAAAATATTAAAATTTTGTCACAAATACTGACTGCAGAAACAAATTTGAAACAACTAAGTTCTAAATGCTTGATACTAGTGAACTTCATGGAGCTGCTATTAAATACCTCGCAAGTAGCATTTTCATTTCCACCAATCACAAACAGCTTGTTGCCCATACAAACTGCTCCGTGTAAATATCTTTTGTTGATCATACAGGGCAGAAAGTCCCATTTATTCTCGTAACAACCATATGCCTCTACTGAGTTTAAATCTACTTTACTTTTACCGTCGTAACCTCCAGTTAAGACAATTTTACCTTCGAATACTGTACAAGCTGCATTTTGCCTAAACTTGTTCATGCTGGCTATGAAATTCCACTTACTCCTTTTTGTATCATATTTATAACAACTTTTTATAGCTCTTTTTTCAGCAAATCCACCAAAGACATAAATGTTTTTCATAAACGAACAAGCGCTAAAGTTGCTTCTATCATCAGGTGTTTGAGTTACATTAACCCATTGGTCAGTTTTATCAAGATAAATCCTGAAGGAATCAACAAGCTTGTATTTATCTTTTAAATTAGCTTTGCCGTTAATGGGGAATCTGGAGCAAACAACCCAAACATTGGATCTTTCACAAATTGTTAAGTCACTGTATGAATGTCTATCTGAATGATATATAGTCTCAATTATATCTAAGTTACGCGGGCTTATTCTTAATATTTTTCCTTCCTTAGAGTGTTTTAACACAGCAGTGCTTCCAGAAATGATTACATCAAAGTTTTCTTGTTCACAGAATCTATTCTGGTACAAAATTCGTTTTATTTTAGATGAAAAACTAACAGCCATTTTAAACCTGTAACTTTGGTTTATTTAAATTTACAGTAACTCATGAGGCTTTTTATATTGGATTTAGTAGAATGATTCAATTAAAAAAATATTTATTTTAGGTAGGATAATACACTTTTATGTTACTAGTGATATTTGGCTCTTTTTTAGAATGTAATGTATTTAAGTGTAAATAGTTTTAACTTATATGAGATATGAAAAATTGAATCTTAATTTTAACATTCTTAAAAAAATTTTAAACTTGTTAATTTACTTGTTTTGCAATTGCTTGATTAATTTATAAAATTTGATAGTAGTTTAGTATACCAATATTAATTATACTTTGAAATAAACGAAATAAACTTATAATATAAGTTTTTAGTGTTGTCTAACATACGTTAATATGTATTACGACTTTGTACAGCCTTAGCGTTGCAAATTTTTAAGCAGTAAACAAAATTATTTTAAACGTTTCATAAATAATTTCACCTAGTTCTCATATATAAACAAATACAGAGTAGAATATTTCAACTAAACAAATTATTTTAACTAAGTGTATTTTTAATTACTAAAACATTAAAAAACAAACAGTTGTATAAAGTCTTTATTTTTTTAGCATAGTTATGTTTATTACTTGCAATATGAATAAACACAAAAATTCCTGTTATATAAGATTTTTTATACTGATTAAAACTAACTATAGCTATTATGAGTTGAAATAGATAATTTTATGTTTATAGTATTGTTTAGATGTCTGCAAATGTAATGAAGTTAAGTTAACTGTTTTGGCTAATATGAGTAGAAATGATAATTTTGAACCTTAAACTATAAACTTTAAAAGCATCTTGTTTCATTAATTAACTTAAAATCTGATTAATTTCTTCAAACACTTTCTTAAACTCTAAAATTGAATGTAACTTAAGAATATCAAGCAATTTTTCTTGTGCTTAAATTGTTATGGTTAAACATAATAGATTAATATGAATAAGCAAATTAAACAAAATACATATTATATAAAAAAAATCCCACAGATAGAAGTAAAAAATAGTTTCAGAAACAAAAATTATATGTTTGAATATTTAACCTGAACTTAAGTCTAATAAATAAGTTATGTTAAAAATATTAAGAATTAAAAAGAAACTGATGTGTAATTGGCCTCGTTTAGAAAATTTTAATAAAGTAAAATACACTAGTATATTACTAAATAAGCAACAATAAGGCAGTTATACAGCAGTCTACTGTGCTTTTTAAACTAATCGTTTATTTACGTAACTAGAACGGGTAGCTGTCTAAATTGCACGAGGGTTCAAAACTGCACGAGTGCACAAAATTGCATGAAGATACTTTTGCACGAGGGGATAAAATTGCACAAAGATACTTTTGCACGAGCAGACAACTTTTCACGGGTTAATTATATATATTTTTTTTATTAATTTAGTTTTTTTTTTCTATCACTGTTACCCCAAACCCTTATTCTCGGCCGGTAATTTTTTAATTTCTTTTTGTTGACTTTTTTTATTTTAAATTTTTTATTTTGTTTTTTTAATTTTTTTTTTTTTAACTTTTTTTTATTCTACCACTGTTACCCCTAATCCTTACCCTCGGTCAGTAGCTTTTATTTTTTAATATTTTTTTTTAATTAATTATACTAGTTATTATTTTTTTTTTACTATCACTGTTACCCCTAAGCCTTACCCTCGGTCAGTCTTTCTTCTTTTTTTCATTAAAATATTTTCATATTTTATTTTTCTGTTTATTTTTATTTTTAATTTTTCTGTATTTTTTATATTTATTCTATCTTTATTTTTTGACTCTCGTCAAAAAATGTAATTCGTGCAAATTTGACCCGTGGTGCAAAACCGTCATCGTGTAGTTTTGTTCCCTCGTGCAATTTTGTTCCCTGGTGCAATTTTGTTCCCTCGTGCAAATTAGTAACTTCGTGCAGTTTTGTCTTCGTGCAATTTAGACCCGCTCCGAACTAGAACTTGGGTCGGCAGGTTTTTGTAGGTCGCAGTCAAATTAAAAAAAAAAATAGTTGATATGTTATTTTTTTATATTTCTCTTTTCAAACCCCGCAACGTAATCACTGAACGACAGAAAAGGCGTTTAAAAAATTTGGTCCAAAGACCCGGTGTACGAAAAAACCTTTTGCTTATCGAGTCGTACATCTGCATGAATTTTTTATACGTCTTGTCCACTTTTTATAGTTATTTGTAATAAAGATCACTTTCATTTCTGCTTCTTTTCATCTTAATTTATGTGATTTTTAATCGCTCAAAAAATAATTAAATTTGATTTTACTAAAATGTGTAATTAGTTCAATGTTTTTTACTGAAATAGTCTAGTGTTAAAATTTGCACTTTTGCCTAAAAATTGTTTACCATTTATTTTCTTGTGCTTTCTACTTTGTAAATTTTTAAATAATAGCATAACTTTCGGCTAAATACAACTTAAACAAAACCAAAAACTGCGAAAGTTCCTGTTAAAAAGTTGAAACAAAATAAAATCGGTTTAAAAATTTTTTTTTATATCAATAAGATCTATAAACCTAGTTAAGTAATAATAATATATTATTAGCTTCTAATGTAAGCGTACAGTGTATTTATATTTCAAGTTTTGTGTAATAATTTTATATCGCCTAACATGTAATAAAAATAAAAAGTATTTTACTTTTACGATTTTATTTTTTATAAAACAAGTTGGTGTCTGAAAATTAAGTTACTTATATAAAGTACTGTATATATTTCTTTCCCATATATATTTAGATAAAAAAGTACATGTCTGAGTTGGGCTCGTAAAAATGTTGTGAAGTAATTACCAACATAAACTAAAGTACTAAGTAAGTTAATATTTGTATTACATTGTCTTTTTAATATATTCTGAGTTTGCACTTACTTAAATTGTATTAAATGAAAAAATACGATTACATGTGTTTTCAAATATTTTAACCTTACGAGAGTTACAATTTGTTAAAAATTTTTAAAGGCGCACTTCTAATAGCACCTTTAGTTTATTTTAATACCTCAAGAAACTAGCAACGATACAAACTAAAAAACTGTAACTTATTAATAATAGCCTACAACAACTTTGGTTCTACAACAACAAAAAATACTAATTTTTAATTGAATGAATTAGCATACAAATAAAAAATATATTATAATATTTACAGCTCCTATTTTTCAGTGTTGTCTTTGGCTTCCTCGCTATAATAATGAATAAATTAATAAATACATTACCGTTCAGTTCAAAAAATTTTGAACATCTCAACATTCGGACTTTCTTCGAAATTAGCATTATTTTAATAATAAATTTATTTAATGTATGTACATTCTTTGTATTCATATTTCAAACTTTTATCTAATTGTTCAACTTTGAAATTTTAAATTTATTAATTTTTTAAAAATTAGCTATAAAAGTTAATTTTAAATGATGTTTTTTGAGAAAATTAAAAAACAAAATTAAAATACAATAAAAAGTTGTATAAGTAGTTTAATACAATAAATTTTCTTACTTAAAACGTATGTTTAGATTAAAAAACCAATCTGTAATCTGTATTAAAAAAAGCTGGTGTAAACTATTTTTTAATTTATATAAAACAGCGTGAATAATTTTAATGTACAAGAACACACCTTAAGTTTAATTTTTCTATATTTTTGTAACTTCCTACCTACTGGTAAACAATTACATGGCTCTTATTATTTATATTGTTTGATAGTTCTGTTAAACAAACAAAAACAATTTACTTGTTGTTTATATTTTGGCTTGAGAGATTATAGGTATGGAAGTATCAAGGTAGAGTGAGTAACTAAGTTTTTTGTGTTTATTTCTGAAACAGTTATAATTGTCAGATACTAATCTGTTGTTAGATTTTAAATGAAATGAGTTAAAACTATAAAAATCATTTACTATTAACTCTGTTTAAATTTTTTGTTTTGTTTTTAGTTTTAGAGTTAATAGTCTTACAATAATTTAAAGTATAGAAAAATTTCACGGTAACCTAATGAACTAGTTAATACTATAAAGAGGTATTACAGAAATCAAAAATCTTTAGAAAGTTATATATTGGACATATATATATATATATTTCTAATGTTGTTATTAAAAGCAACTACAAAAAATATTCTATTTTTGAACAAAAACAATTGAGCTATTACACTAAAAAAATTATAACAAGCCCTTGGTACAAACATCTTACCTACTCTTTAGTTAATAAATAAGAATTTTCTAATTTTAACAAAAAAAATTAACTATAATTAGCTCAAAGTTTATCTATATAAAGCAGGGTTTTCCAAAGTGGGCCAAATGGCCCCCTTGGGGGCCATGACAGATACTTAGGGGGCTACGAGCAGCAAAGGGGTAAGAGTGGGGCCATGAGGTCATAACTTGAAATTTACACTAGATATTTTTGAAATGCAGATGAAGAGCAAAAAAAAAGTGTTAGGTGTTTTTTATGATAGTTTATGAGTTATCTTGTTGAAGGGGGCCATGGCTTTTTTAACTTCTTTAAAGGGGGCCATGTGAAAAAAAGTGAAACGTTCAAAACAATGAATTAAACTACTGCTTGATAATATACAATGCTAAGACTATAAAACGGCGTAATACATATTAATATATAATAGACAACACTAAAAAACTTATATTAAAGGTTTTTAAAATTTAATTAAAAATAGAATTAGTATTTTTAACAAAACTAGTATAAGATTTTAAAAATAAATTAAGCAATTGCAAAACATCAACAACATTACAAGTAAATTAGTCAGTTTAAAAATCTGATGAGTGTGTTCAAATTAAGATTTAATTTTTAAAACTCAAACTGCCAAACCTCTTTGCACCTAAGTATTTTATTTATAAAAAGTCAAATATCACTAGTAACTTAAAAGTATACAATTCTTACAAATAATTAATTAAAGTTTTTGATTGAATAGTTCTACAAAGTCAAATATTTCGTAACCACACAAGTCACTGTAAATTCAAATATACCAAAGTTGCAGGTTTAAAATGGCAGTTAGTTCTTCATCTAAAGCAACACGAATTTTGTACCAGAATAGATTTTGTGAACAAGAAAACTTTGATGTTATTATTTCTGGAAGCACTAATGTGTTAGAACGAGAAAGTTTAAGGTTAAACTCGCGTAACTTTGATAAAATTGAAACAATATATAATTCAAAGACACATTCGGAAAGTGACATAACGATTTGTGAAAGATCCAATGTTTGGACTGTTTGCTCAAGATTAGAAGCTAAAGGCGTATCTGAAACACGATCTTCATTCAGGATTTATATTGATAAAACTGACCAATGGGTTAATGTAGTTCAAGTACCTGACGGTAGAGGTAACTTTAGCGCTTGTTCATTTATGAAAAACATTTATGTCTTTGGTGGATTTACTAAAAAAGATGCTTTAATAAGTTGTTATAAATATGATACAAAAAGGAGTAGGTGGATATTTATAGCCAGTATGAATAAGTTTAGGCAAAATGCAGCTTGTACAGTATTCGAAGGTAAAATTGTCTTAACTGGAGGTTACGACGGTAAAAATAAAGTAGATTTAAACTCAGTAGAGGCATATGATTGTTACGAGAATAAATGGGACTTTCTGCCTTGTATGATTAACAAAAGATGTCTACATGGGGCTGTTTGTATGGGCAACAAGCTGTTTGTGATTGGTGGAGATTACAGTGGTACTTGCGAGGTATTTGATAGCAGCTCCATGAAGTTCACTAGTATAAAGCAGTTAGAGCGCGATTGTTATTGTTCTGTTTCCGCGGTCAGTGTTGGTGGTAAAATTTTGGTTTTTGGTTCTTTTGGTTTGTTAGGAGAAGAAAATATTTGCACTTATAATGTTGACAAAAATGAATGGTACTGTAAAAGTAATTGTTTTACTAAATTCGAAGATGGTTTAGTATGTCTTTCAAAACTTTCTGTTATTTAACAGTTTAAAATTTCCATTTTGCCTGATATTTTTGATAAATATACAATGAGTATTACGTTGTTTGAAAACTTTATTTCATTTAAACTTATTTTAGTTTTCAAAATAAAAAAAATCTGTTACTGTTTGGTACTGACTTTTTTTTTGTAGTTTGAATACTTAGTTATCAATTGAAATTGTGGATATTGTTGTTTTTTTACTTGAACAATAAACAAAAAATTCAAAGATGATAGCATATTGTAACATCTAATATTAAACAAAAAAAAAATTATAGTCAAATTAATAGCATTTTTTAACTGCGTTTTAGATTTTTTTCCGTTTTGATACATCTAAAAAGAATTTTTATCGTTAAGTTGTTTTTATAAAGTATAAAACACTATATATTAAAATATTTTTGAAACGTTTATGTATTACATTGTGATATATAACCTCATTTAGTTCGACAGACTCAAAAGAAAAAAAAATTATATATTTTTGACATGTTTTACCAGAGATTAAAAGTTATATTACTTTAATCTGATAAATTATTTAGTTCTATGTTTATTAATTAACTTTTAATCATAAAATGTAATACGCTTTAAATTAAAAGTTAATGGTTACTATTTACTAAGCGAAAATGGTATTATACTTGTTTAATGACTTTTCTGATTTTTTTTTAATATTTAAAACTGATATCTAAGTTATAGATATAAACTACATATCTTTTTAGCTAAAATGTAGAAATACTTAGTTTAGCTTGATATAAACAATTGTGTAGTAGTGAAGATTATCTTAAAAATTATTATTATGGTGTTGAAGTTTTAAGAGTAAAGCTTTATTTTGTATTTCACTAAAAACTTTACAGTGAATTAAAAACAAATTTCCAGTAAAAATGTAAAAACAAGTAATTTAAAATAGGTTTTAAAAAAAACTTATCAAAGCTTGCTAAATTTTGAAAAGCGTCTACTTAAATGATCAATTATAAAATCTTTCATTATTAAGTTATTTTTGTTTTAAGAAAGTGTAAAATCGTATTTTATCGTAATCTTTGCTGTTGAGTACATCCAATGTCTGTTTATTAAAAGTAGCTATACCTCAGCGCTACAAAATGGAGGCAAACAATAAAAATATAAATTATTTTTGATTAGTTTACAACTATAGTGCTTAAAATATTGTGTAAGTTTAATCAATTATAAGAAGACTTTTATTTAATCGGCTCATTAAAAAGAAGCATTGTGTAAAAGCTAGTTCGTCAAAAACACTATAAAACTTTAACACTACAACATAACTGAAGTTTTATGTGAAATTGTTTTAAATAATATTTCTTAAAAATATATTTATAGAACTAATTCTAAAAACAAGACTTTTTCTTTAAGTGTATTTAAATGTTATCACAATTTCATTCTTTATAGTCATACCAACAAAATATTTTTATTTTAGCCAATAAAAAAGAATAAGATTGAACGAAGACATTATTTAAACATATTTTATAAAATGTACTCTTAAAAATCTAAATAAAATGTAATCTTACACCATGTCAAGGTGTTTTTAAGAATGAGTTTTTAAAAAAAATCTATAATATTTATCACAAAAATTAAACCTACGACTACTTTATACTTAATCAACTAACATTTTGTTTTTAAATAAATAATTCTGGTTAATGACGTAAACGTTTTCAACATATATGTCAACTTCAAAATCTAATTTATGAACAAAATCATTTACAGAAATATACTCAAAGACAGGTTAAGCCATTTTAAAAGATTTCAAAACATTCCACAAGAAGTACTTCAGATGATCTATTTCAATCATCTATAAATACAAACAATTTTGTTTATCATTTTTAATTGTTTATCATTTGTATATCATAGAAAAATTATTTTTTCTAAACTCGATGACTTAGAGTTTCCTTTGTAGACATAAGATCAAACTTTTTGAGCATTTTGTTATCGTTAGATAAACAATACTTCAGAATAAGGTTTTTATTTTTTTAAACTTTTATTCGTAAGGCCCCTAAAAAGAAATAAAAAAATCTATGGCCCTCTCCGAAAATATTTCTTAAAAAGAATACCATTAAATACGCCTAAGACTTTTTTTTTTTTGCATTTTATCATCAACTCCAGGATATCTAGTGCAAGTTTCAAATAATGTCCTAGTGGCTTCTTCCTTTGCAGCTTATTATAAACTAATTAACATATATAAACTTATTACTAACTAAGAGTATCGAACACCCCGCGCAAAGCGCGCTTTTAAGCTAGCAAATAAAAGAAAATAAATAATATTATAATTAAAAATATTAGAATAAAAGTAGAAGTTTTTAAATTTTTTACTAATTGTCAAACATTACTAAAAAATTCTTAAAATTTAAGAAAACAGTTATTTAAACTAAGCATAAGAACATAATAAGTTTCAAACAGAGACTAAAAAAAGAAGGAAAATAACTTAATATATCTATTTATTTTATAATAAAACGAGTTGAAATACTAATAGTTTATAATAAATTTCTTTGAGTATCGCACACCGCAAGCTAAACGTGCTTTTGTGCTAGCCGATGAAGGAAAAAAATAATATTGCAAAAGTTAGTAATTTTTTAATTATCGAATACTCTCGAAAAATCTTAAAGTTTTAGGAAACTGCTGTTTAAACTAAGCATTAAAACAGGATGATGAAAATGGTGTTTCAACTTTAAACAGATCTATATTCGTTAAGATAAATTCCTACCTTAAAAAGCTCCGCTTTCATTCGATTTTACTTCGCAAGGGGAGGCACGCTTCGCGCGCTATCGGTTTGGGCTTCCATGCCTCGAAAGCTGGGCTTTCTTCGTACTGTTAAGCCTCAGAAAGCTCCGCTTTCTTTGTACTGCTGTATTTGTTTTTACTTAACCATCCCGCCCACCTCAAAAATTATATCAAATACATATTTCAAACTATTTTATAAATTCTTTGAAATTCATGTTACGTCACTAACTCTTCCAGATGTCTGTTTTAGTCGGCACAAAATCGTTCAAAAAAGTTTATAAAATATTTGTATAAAATTATGATAAATTTATTTTCGACTTAACTATTAAATTAAATATCTTTGGAACTTTACTTGAAAATTACTGTTATAATTGAATAGCGTTAATTGTTAAAAAATAAAAGTATTTTACGTTTAAGAATTAAATAAAAAGTAACACAACTGTAATAACTAATAGATAAAGCAGAGAAAATATATGTGCTACAAAAAGAAATCACTTGAAAAACAAGCCTGTGTCCATACCAATAAGTAATAAATACTTTTTCGGTTCAGATTTAATAATTTACTTTTGTATTATGTTTTTGTTTACAAACAGGACTGGCTTAAAACTTTAAAAGAGCTTTTTGTAATTAAATAAAGTTTTTGATAAAACTTTAATCCGTTTGCAAAGTTTGGCTGTTAAGAAAAATTATGTCTGAAACATTTTGAACACATAAAGCTGTATTGTGTTCAAAATTACAATAAATTTTTAAACTAGTTCAAGCATTGCAAAAGACTAAAACCATTCAACTATGCATTCAACGATCGGCTTTGCCGAGGGATAAGTCCTACTTACCAATTGACTAATATTTCTCTCTACAATTCTTAAGTTCTTATTGGTATATGGTGAATCAATTATCGGTAAATCCAACATAGAGGACACCTACCCTATGATGGCTCTGCTTGTTTCTTTTTTACAGCCCATTTCGTTTATATTGATTGTAAAATTTATTAAAAAAAATGTTTATTTTCTACTGTTTATTATGACGTAAGAGAACGAACGATTCTAGTTTAGTAGAAATGTTATTTTTAAATTTAGTGCAGCATAATAAAGCTATAAATTCCAGAATGAGTTTTAGAAACTGCACTTATCCAATTCCTTTAAAAATCAACACAAAAAGTGTTGTATATTTTTTATTTTCAACGCAGTATAAACAACTAATCTGAGTAAAAAGTAAAATGCTGCAGTAAAATTTGTTTGCTCTAAACTTTTACACTAAAACATTTGTAGGTGTATGTAAGTAATTTTGTTATATTTTTTTAGATTTTGTCTCCTATGTAAAACTAATGCGATCTTTTTAGGCAAAAGTGCAAAGTTTAACAATAGACTATTCTAGTAAAATTAGTAACAATTTTAAAACAAATTGAATTATAACAAATTGAATTAGATTAATGTCATTTGTCAAATACAAACATAATTTAAATCTAGAACCTTCTAAAAATATATAAATTATATCTATACCTAGAAATGTATCGAAATGGAATTGATATTTGAATTTAGACCAAGAATCAACGAAACTCAAAGTCACTGTAAATTTGATAATTTATTTTGTATTAAACTAATGTAACAGCCAAAAATTAAATGGATTTAAGAACTATGAGAAAAAAGCTCTAAAGCCACGTCTTGATTGAATTTAAAAAATCTAAAAGTATATAAAATATTTTTTTTTTCTTTCATTTGTCGAAATTACGATAGCTAACAAAAAAATTAAGCAAGCAAATCAAAATCAACAATTTTATCTAAAAAACTTTAGCAATAATTTCAACACTTTTGTCGTGAATAGACTATACTGGTTTTCATTGAAATCTAGTCTTATTAGAATCCAACAAGCTAAATTTCAAGTATTTAGCTTATATTTCAGTAAGAAAAAAATGTAGATTTAATAATATGCGTAATCTACATGTAATAACAAAGTAAAATTAAAACAGCAATTAAATTAAAAGACTATAAAAAAAGCTTTATTAAAGTTTTATAATGGTTCAAAATAAGGTACGTAGAGTCTTTCAAAAAACTGTTATAAGTTTTCAAAAAATTACCCTAAAATTTCAAGTAAGTAGTTTAGATAAGATATTGTAATGATTAAATTAGCTTTTTTAACTATTTTTTCACACCTGACTTTCAATACGCAAAAATATTTTACCTTTAACTAATAAAACACATTTTAATTTTGTTAATTCTTTAAAATCCATATTAGATGAAGAAGTGTTTTTATAACTACAACAAGCTTGAAAATGTTCTACATTTTATCTTTGAATTTATACATTGAATATTAATGATTAAAAGTTCAAAGAACAACTACCTAATTATAACTAGTTATATACAACAATATATGAACATTTAGCTATAAGATAAACACTTAAACGCTAATGATGTTTTAATAACAAGAGTAATAACTAAACTATTAACAAATCATAAATATGCACTTATATTTTTATTTTCTATTACAAAATAAAGAGAAAAAAAAACGAACACAACAACAGTATGCATTTAAAACTAAGTTTGTAAATTACAAAATGTTTAAACATAAATCAGTACCTAACAACATAATTATGTACATTTCATATTATTATTAGACAACAAAAGTAATTTTTATTGTTAAATAACAGATAGTTTTGAAAGACACTCATTATATCCAAAATTAAAATAACCACTTCTTTTAGATTTCCATTCATTTTTGTCAACATTATAAGTGAAAATTCTTTCTACTCCTACATTTTCACTTGAACAAAATACTAAAATCTTTGCTCCAATACAGACTGCCATACGTATGTATAATAACTTTGATCCAACTGCTTGATACTAGTGAACTTCATGGAGCTACTATCAAATACTTCGCAAGTAGCAATCTTCTCTCCACCAATGACAAACAGCTTGTTGCCCATACAAACAGCCCCATGTAGACATCTTTTGTTGATCATGCGAGGCAGAAAGTCCCATTTATTCTCGTAACAATCATATGCCTCTACTGATCTTAAATCTACTTTATTTTTACCGTCGTAACCTCCAGTTAAGACAATTTTACCTTCGAATACTGTACAAGCTGCATTTTGCCTACATTCATTTATACTTGCTATAAATATCCAATTTTTCCTTTTTGTATCATATTTATAACAACATTTGAGGGATGAGTCAGTATATCCACCAAATACATAAATGTTTTTCATAAACGAACAAGCGCTAAAGTTTTCTCTACCATCAGGTATTTGAACTACGTTAACCCATTGGTCAGTTTTATCACTATAAATCCTGAATGAAGATCGTGTTTTAGATTCGCCTTTAACTACTAATCTTGAGCAAACAGTCCAAACATTGGATCTTTCACAAATTGTTAAGTCGTTGTATGAATGTTCCTTTGAATGATATATAGTTTTAATTATTTCTAAGTTACGTGAACTTAATCTTAATATTTTTCCTTCCACAGAGTGTTTTAACACAGCAGTGCTTTCAGAAAAAATAACATCAAAGTTTTCTTGTTCACAAAATCTATTTTGGTACAATACTCGTGTTGTTTCATATGAAAATTTAACTACCATTTTAAGCCTGTAACTTTGGTATATTTAAATTTATAGTAGATTGTCTGGTTTAGTATTGGATTTTGTAGATTGATTCAATTTAAAACTTTGTTAATTTATTTTACGAAGAATTGTATACTTTTATGCTACTAGTGATATTTGACTCTTTATGAATGTAATATAGTTAAGTGTAAATAGTTTTGGCTTATATTAATTTATACACTCTCAACAAATTTTCAACTGAATAATTTGTTTTGCAATTGCTTAATTGATTTGTTAAATTTAATATTAGTTTAGTATAACAATAAGAATTCATCTTTAAACTTTATAATTGTTGTCTATTATATGTTAATATGTATTACGATGTTGTACAGCCTTAGCAATGTATATTATTAAGCAGTAAACGAAATTGTTTTGAAAGTTTAACTCTATCTTAACTTTAAATTTGATGTAAATAAGTTCACCTAGTTTTCATATATAAATGAATACAGATTATAATATTTTAAATAAACAATTTATTTTAACCAAAACACTTATTTACTTACTAAAACATTGGAAATCAAACAGCTGTATATCTGTTTAGCATAGTTATGTTTATTAAATGTAATATGAATAAGCAGAACAATTGATTTTTGTTATATTAGATTATTTAACTGATTAGAATCAATTACAGCTGTTATTAGTAGATTTAAATACTTTTATTTTAATAGTAAAATATTAGTGTCTATAAATGTAATGAATATCAGATTTCCTACTAACAATATAATCAAGATCAAATATAATAAACACCTCAAACCTTGAACAATAATTCTTAGTCACTTTGTTTTAAGTGAAACTAGAAGTGTTGAAACCTTTAAATCAGTGATATTTTTACAATGGATAAATAAAAATCATACTATTTTTTTTTAAATCTATTAGAAACATTAAAAAAAATTAAACGTTTTATCTACTTTGAAGATTGAAGTAAAACCAAAGTAGAAAACAGTTTATAAGTCTTTGAAAAACCGATCGTATCAAAATGTTTGTATTCTTGGTTAATTCAATTTATTTAATCTCAAAAAATAATTCATAAAAATATATTAAAGTTACTGATGTGTTTTTTTTTCTGTTTATAATGAAGGCAATAAATACTATCCATGCACTTTGATAATAAATAAAAGAAAATGAAGCTCAATAAAACTATTACATTGTAGACTTTATTTTAAATCCAATTGCTGAACCATGAACAAGATTATTAAGTAGTAAAAGTAAGTAAAAGTAAAAGTAGTAAAACTAAATTGCAAATAAAATTGAGACTTACATAATTAAACACTTATTTTTTTAAGAGTAATTTTTGCAATTTATTTATTTATTTATTTTGTATTTAGCCTAAAGTTATGCTAGTTTTTAAAGATTTTAAGAAAAACATTAGCAATAGTTATTAACACTTTTGTCTTGCTTAATGGTTCAAAATAAAGCACCTAGAGCGTTGCAAAAGTTATATTTATTTAGTTAATTTTTAGTGTTGTAAAAGTTACCCTTAACTTTTAAAATAAGTACTTCAGATACTTTTATGATTAAATTAGTTATTTATTTATTCAATTATTTTTTCAAACTTGGTTTCAAATACGCAAAGATATTTTAACTTAAATTAATGAAACACATTTTAATTTTTCAAGTATTTTTAATCAATTTGAGATTAAAAAATTTATATATATCTATAACTAATTTAAAAATAATCTAAATTTGATCTTTGAAATCATACATTGAATATTAATGGTTAAAATGTAAAGAAATTAATTATTTATAAATACTTATATTCAACAATATATGAACGTAAGCTATAACATAAACATACTAACTTAAATAACATTTTAATAACAACTGTCAGAGTAAATTATTAACAAAGTATAAATATGTATTTGTCCTAATTTGATTTTTCTATTAAAAACTAAAAAGAAAAAAAAAACACAATAACAATAAGCATTTAAAACTAAGTTTGTAAATTATAATAAGATTAAACGAAAATCAGTACCTAAAAACATTTTTTCAACATTTCATATAAGTTATTAAACAACAAAAGAGCTTTTTATTGTTAAATAACAGAAAGTTTTGAAAGACAATCAAAATCTCTAAAATCAAAAAAAATTATTACCTTCAGACTTCCATTCATTTTTGTTAACATTATAAGTAAAAATTCTTTTTACTCCTACTTTTTCACTTGAACAAAATACTAATATTTTGTCACCAACGCAGATTGCAGAAACGTATGTGAAACAACTGAGTTCTAACTGCTTGATACTAGTGAACTTCATGGAACTGCTATCAAATACCTCGCAAGTAGCAATCTTCTCTCCACCAATGACAAATAGCTTGTTGCCCATACAAACTGTTCCGTGTAGAAATCTTTTGTTAATCATGCAAGGCAGAAAGTCCCATTTGTTCTCGTAACAATCATATGCCTCTACTGAGCTCAAACTTAATTCATTTTGACCATCGTAACCACCAGTTAAGACAATTTTACATTTGAATACTGTACAACCTGCAAATTGCCTATATTCATTCATTTTGGCTATAAATATCCACTTACTTCTTTTTGTATCATATTTATAACAACTTATCATAGCTTCTTGTTCAGTAAATCCACCAAAGACATAAATGTTTTTCATAAATGAACAAGCGCTAAAGTTTCTTCTATCATCAGGTGTTTGAATTACGTTAACCCATTGGTCAGTTTTATCAAGATAAATCCTGAACGAATCAACAAGCTTGTATTTATCTTTTAAATTAGTTTTGCCGTTAACGGTTAATCTGGAGCATACAACCCAAACATTGGATCTTTCACAAATTGTTAAGTCATTGTATGAACGTCTCTTTGAATGGTATATAGTTTCAATTATTTCTAAGTTACGCGAGTTTAGTCTTAATATTTTTCGTTCCTCAGAGTGTTTTAACACAGCAGTGCTTCCAGAAAAAATAATATCAAAGTTTTCTTGTTCACAAAATCTATTCTGGTACAAAATTCGTGTTGTTTTAGATGAAAAACTAACTGCCATTTTAAACCTGTAACTTTGGTATATTTGAATTTGCAGTAACTTTTGTAATTTTTTGTATTGGACTTTGTAAAATGATTTAACCAAAAACTTTATTTATCTATTTTAGCTAGAATTATTAAATTTTATGTTATTAGTGTCTTTTTTTTTTCTTTATAAATTTAATTTAGTCAAGTCTAAACAGTTTTGGCTCTTATGAATTTAAACACTCTCAACATTTTATTAACTGACTAAATTACTTGTTTTGGAATTGCTTAATTGATTTATAAAATTTTATATTAGTTTTGTATACCAATATTAATTCTACTTTGAAACAAATTTAGAAAACTTTTAATATAATTTTTAAGTGATGTACATTATATGTTAATATGTATTACGATGTTGTACAGCCAAAGCATTATATATCATTAAACTTTAAACGAAATTATTAAGCTAATACATTGTTTTGAACGTTTAACTCTATCATATCTTTGACTTTGATGTAAATATGTACACCTATTTGTTATGTATAAATGAATATGTAGTAGAACTTCTTAGTTAAACAAATTATTATGACTAAGTGTATTTTTATAATATTTAACAACATACAGCTGTATACCTTTTTTAGCAAAATTATTATTATTAATTGTAATATGAATAAGCAGAACAGATGATTTCAGTTCTTATTGTATTAGTATTTTTTACTGTTTACAACTAATAACAGCTGTTGTAAGTAGAATTAAATACTTTTATATTAATAATAAAATATGACTGTCTATAAATTTAATGAACACCTGATTTACTTTCTTATAATATAATCAAATATCAGATGTAATAAAGACCTCAAACGTTGAACAATAATTCTTAGTCAGTTTGTTTTAAGTGTAACAATAAGTGTTGAAACTTTTAAATCAGTGATATTTTTTAAATGGATAAATAAAAATCACACTAAAACTTTTTAATCTAATAGAAACATTAAAAACATATTAAACGTTTTATTAACTTTGAAGATTGAAATAAAACAAAAGTAGAAAACAGTTTATAAGTCTTTGAAAAACCGATCGTATTTAAATGTTTGTATTCTTGGTAAATTCAATTTAATTAACCTCAACAACTAATTTATAAAAATATATTTAAACTACTGATTTTTTATTTATTTATAATAAAATTAATAAATAATATACATGTATTTTATTAATAAATAAGAGAAATTTAAGGTTAATAAAACTACTACATTATAAACTAAATAATAAATCTAACTGCTAAACCGTGAATAAGATTTAAAGATTAACTTTTATCTTAAGTTTTAAAACTGCAAATATCAATACTTTATTTACATGGTAAAATCAATTACAATTATATGTAGATCAGATATCCTTTCTAAGCTGTTACACTTAACCAACCTTAAGCATAAACTAAATATTGTAATAAACTAAAAGTTTGTTACTTTTGAGAAAAAAAAACAATTACTAAGTTTCACCGCAAAGTGGATTTTTAAATTTAAATCTGTAGTTAAATAATATTAGTAAAAATGAAAAATAATTAAAAATTGGTGTGAATTATTTATTTTTACAAATAAAAATCCAAGTAAATAAATTAAGAATTATATTGATGCTAAACAACCTTTTAATTTTTAATATTTAAAAACTCTTAAATTATAGTTCAGAAACAAATACAATTAAACCATTATATACAGTGGGGTATTGATATCTAATAGATTTAAAAAGACAAACCTTCACAGAGTTAAAAATTATGGAGTAGTGAATTAATATTATTAAGTACGAAGTTCCTATAATTGATTAATAATGTAATAATGTTTGAAATAAATCAACTTGCAAAACACCTATGGGATTTAAACAGTAACTAAATAAAACACTCAGTAGAATCAGTAAAATCTAACACAAACCATACTAACATGTGCACTTATGTAACCTAGAAAGATTCTTATAGCCTATAACAGAATAACTATCCAGTTTTTATCAAATAATATCAGCACAAGAAAACAACAAACATTATCTAAATATTTTATCGAATAAACCGTGGCAGTTTTTCTTTTTGTTTTTTAAATTAACACATGTTGAAAAACATTTTTTTAACATTTTTTTTTGCGTCATGTAAGTAAAAGTAATGCGTAAAAAAAAAGCAAGTTGTTTTTTATTTTATTGTTTGTAAATTTTAAAATATAAAAACTATACATAGTATTTGTATAAGGCCTAGATAGTATCTTATTTTTCATTTAATTGCAGCAATTTAATTTCAGCAACATCTAAATACTACCCATAGTTTAAATTAAATTGCATCAAATAATGGGCATAATTGATTGAAGCAATTCTACACATAAAATAGTGCCCATAAAATAGTACACATAAGTCCAAACAACTACTTCTATAAGTTTATTAAATATAAATTACTTATATACAATTATAAATCAAACAATTGGTTTATGTGTGTTCAATTTTAATTATCTTATTTTGTATATAAAATCTTAAACAAAAAAAAATATCCAAAATATTTCTAATATGGTAAGCCATTACTTCTGTTAGTATAAAAAATATAAATTACATAAATATTAAATCAAACAATTGGTTTAAGTGTATTCGAGTTTTTTTTTTCTTTATTAAATGTTACATAAAACAAATATACATTATCTTTCAATAAGTCTAGCCACTACTATTGGTTTCAGTGTAGTCAAGTTATTTTTTATTTGTTTGTTTGAAAATTTTAGAATAAAAAGACTAATCAGGTTTGCAAATCTTTTAGATATAAAAGAATTGATAAAAGCTCTTTTTTTTAAACAGGAATTTTTGAATTTTTTGTTTTTTTTTAACTTTTATTTAGCCGAAAGTCATGCTAGTTTTTAAAGATTAACAAAGTAGGATGCACAATACAATAAATAATAAACAATTTTTAGGCAAAAGTGCAAAGTTTAAGAACAAAATATTTTACTTAAAACAAATTAATTAATTTTTAAGTTGAAAATAAGACAAATCAAGCTGTTAAGCAGAAATAAAAACGACCTTTGTTACAAAACAAAAACTGGACAAGACGTTAAAAGGTGTACGACTCGATAAGCGAAAGGTTTAGCTACAGTAAATATTTTGGGGTCTGTAAAGAGGAATATAAAAAGACCATAGTACAACTGATTTTTTTTTGATATTTGCCTGGGACTAACAAACACCTGCCGACCCCTGTTCTAGTTGTGTAAATAAAAAATTAGTTTAATAATTTAATAGTACTGTGTTAGAATGCTGTTTAATTGCCTAAAAGTGAATTATTTAGTAACAAACTAGTAACAAACCTATATTAAATTATATTAAACAAGGCAAACTACTAGTCAGTGTCTTTTTATTTTTTCTTAAACTTAAGTTAAGGTTAAATTTGTTTCAAACTGTCTGTTTAAAACAAATAGTTTTAGGTAAGTAGCTCCAACTAAAGCCTTCATTTGGACGATAAACTGTAATGTGTAGAAAGTTATTATAGAAAAATTCAAAATTATAAAATTTCAAAATGTTTATAAGTATTTACATTTATAGAAAACAAATTCAATTTGTGAACATTTTTATTATTTTTAAAATATCGAAGACAAAATTCCGTAAAATTATTTAAAGAAAAAAAGCGCTGGACAGGATTAGTTTCGGCTGCCAGTACCAAACTAAAGGACTTCGTACATTTAATCTAGTCAAATATTCTGTGAAACGTCAAAAATATTTTCTTTGAAAAATAAAAATCAAAAAAAATACAGAAAAAACTTTCCACTCAATTTATTTTATTCTATAATCAAACAAACAAAAACAATTAAAAACTAATTTTTATTTTTATCAAATAAGGAGTGCTGTTTAATTCTAAAATGAAATATAGTTTTTATGACACTTCAAAAACTTCTATCTTGGCTTATTGTTTATTCTAATCGTCGGTTCTAAACTAACACGTGCAAACGTTTTAAAGATAGCATTTACAAAACATAATTAAATTAATTTTAATACAAAATATAATATAAAATACTATAACTTAGACTCAAATAATCAAAACTATGAAATATAAAAAATGTGCTGTCATTAAAAAATTATTGTCTTGACAGCATAATAATATTGGAACGCTTTAAAATGCTCTCAAAACTAATTTATAACCGTGTTAGACATCTTTTAAACTAAATGGAACTCCTATTTACTCTAAAACACTTCAAAATTTTCTCTTATATAGGAAAAACTTATATAAAGTTTGATCTTTAAAATTTTTCATAAAATTCAAATTTTTTTTAATATCTAGTCAAAACTTGAAAGCTAGATGACTGGCAATTTTGATTGATTCATAATTTAATCTTCTATTTTAAAATTGTTACTTAATACTTACTTATTTAAAAATTAGTTTTTATTATAATATTTTTTGTTTGTAAGTACTTTTCTCTCATCCTAAGAAAAACATATTTGGAAAGAACACACAGTTCTAGACTCTGGATATTTACACTAAATGTCGTAATTATTAAATTGATTTATAGCAAGTTTAATTTTCATTTGTACACTAACAATTTCACTATAAAATGTAACTTTTTTTTCAAAAAAAAAACTACTGTTTGCAGATAAAACCCGTTAAAAAAACATTTTCTTCTTCAAAAAGCAGTAGAAAGTTTTTTTTTCATATGAATAAACTTTATTAACAATAAAAAAGTTGAAACAACAACAAGTATAAATATAAACACATATTTAATATTAACACTGACATGCACTACACAGAAAACCAAGCTTGTAAGCTATATGAGTATAAGTAAAACTAAATTACTTTCTGTTTTTGAAAAATTTGCACTTTAAATTGTAATAAAACTGCTTAGCAATTGATAACTTATATTAAAACAAAAATAGTGCTGTAAAAATATTACTTTTGCAGAACTGTAAACCTTTTTGTGATTTTTATGTTACAAGAAATGTTTATATGTAGCATACTAAATTTTAAAACCGTTTTACTAGTAATATTTACTAGTAATTTTCTTTAAATACTGCCCTTAGAACTAGAAATTTAAGGACAGTATGTAAAAAAAGTTTTAAAACCAGAGTATACTTTTTTATTTACGGATTATTTATCTATTTTATACTTTAATATTGCATTATGTAATTATTTTTTACTTATTGTTTTGGTGCTAGCAAAAAAATATTTTAAAAGAATTGTCACAAATCGGCATAAGTAATCATCAGAAAATACAAGCTTAGTTTTTTTTATAAAATAACTTGGAATATCAATAATCGAATATTTGAAATAATGAAAAAGTTCTTTTAAAGTACAATTGAAATACTAATAAGGCGAAACTTTAATTTACAAACTACACAGTATTTTATAATCGTAATGTATTTTGAACTTTTAAAGTTAATTGAAAGGTTTTTTTTAAAGGTTAGATACAGCCAATGGCAAAAGCTTTTTTGGTACCTAAAGTTTCAAATGTAACAAAGCTCTTATTAAGTGTTAGAAAACTTTACAAAAAGCTTATAACTTTTATTTATATCAACCATTTATTTCCAACAACAGTGATATCGTTGTAGCACGTCAAAAAGTTGAAATATATATCAGAAAACAAAACAAAAAAGTTATAGCGATAGATATTTTAAAGTTCCTAAACAATTTTATTCTATTAAGTCCACTGCATACAAGTAAAATTAAACTTTAAACGAAACTTTTTATACTATAAATAAATCTATATCAACTCTTCAGAAAATGTACTCGTGCAAAATTGACCATTGGTGCAAAACCGTCATCGTGCAATTTTGTTCACTCGTGCTATTTGGTAACTTCGTGCAATTTTGTCTTCGTGCAATTTAGACCCGCTCCGAACTAGAACTTGGGTCGGCAGGTTTTTGTTAGTCGCTGGCTAATTTCAAAAAAAAACATTCCTCTTTTTTATATTCCTCTTTTTAAACCCCAACGTATCTACTGAACGACAGAAAAAGCGCTTAAAATAATTGGTCCAAAGACCCGGTGTACGAAAAAACCTTTCGCTTATCGAGTCGTTAACCTGTATGAATTTTTTAAACGTCTTGTCCACGTTGTTTGTAATAAGGATCACTTTCATTTCTGCTTCTTTTCATCTTAACTTATGTTATTTTCAATCGCTCAAAAATTAGTTAAATTTGATTTTACTAAAATAGTCTGTTGTTAAACTTTGTACTTTTGCCTAAAAATTGTTTACCATTTATTTTCCTGTGCTTTCTACTTAGTAAATTTTTAAATACTAGCACAACTTTCGGCTAAATACAACTTAAACAAAATCAAAAACTGCGAAAGTTCCTGTTAAAGATTGAAACAAAATAAAATTGGTTTTAAAAAATTTTTTAATATCTATTAGTTTCATAAACCTTGTTAAGTAGTAATAATACATAGTTAGCTTTTAATGTAAGCGTACACTGTTTTTATATTTCAAGTTTTTTGAAGTAATAAAATATCGACTAACATATAATAAAAACAAAAAGAATTTTACATTAACGATTAAGATTTTTAACAAATTAAAGTCTTAAAATTAAGTTACTTATATAAAGTACTGTATAGATTTCATTCCCATATATATTTAGATAAAAAAGTACATGTCTGAGTAGTGCTCATAAAAAAGGTATAAAGTAATTACCAATATACATTAAAGTACCGGGTAAGTTTATATTTATTACGTTTTCTTTTAAATCTCTTCTGAGTTTGCACTCACTCAATATCTATTAAATGAAAAATGTAAGAATGCACGTGTTTTTAAATATTTAATCTCACTAGAATTACGATTTGTCTCCTAAACTTAAATAAACAAATAGTATAATGCAATGTTTAATTCAACAAATATTATTTAAACTATGGTAGTACGTAATCAGTATTTATTTTATGATTAATATAATATAATAAAAAATCCAGTATTTTCAAGTTGCTTAAATTATTTGTTAGATTTAATTTGTAGAAACCAACGCATACAACTTTAAATTTGTTGTTGCGTATCTAAATGATGGAAAAAAATCCTGTGACCGAAATATTTATGCTTACTAATTTTTATTTGAAGTTTTTATAACTCCTACTAAAGGATTATTATTTATCAATTTAGGATTAGACTGAAAAAATTAAAGAATGGTTGATTAAAAACTATAGATGAAAGTATATTTTTACTGAAATAGCATTTTTTAAATTTTGAATTCATTCTTTACACAAGGAACCAATTAAGCTATCTAACTTCGTAGCTTTAGATCTCAAAAACTATGTTAGATTTTTGTAACGGTAAAAGAAACTGTTAAAGGTTTAAAATCTTTAAAAAAAGGACGGCATGTAAAAAAGTTTAACAAATAAGCATAAAACAGGCAGCAAAGTTTCCTAACAAACAAAAATTGAAGTTTTTGTAAATATTCTTTTTCTGCGTTAGCTGTTTTTCAGCCAAAATCAACGTCGCGAATTTTTTTTAGTTTATCAATTGGTTGGCTGCATTTGTTGATGGTATAACCAGCAGTAATGCTTATTTTCTTCAGCAATTCTTAGAAGTTCTAAATCTGAGATAGTATTAATTCTATCCAAAATTATAAAAAATTTTATTTTTACACATAAAAAACAACTAATTCGTAAATTTTACATTTTTTCTTGTTTTTTTTAATGTTTCAATAGAAACTAATCAATTTTTACTCAATATTTACAAATCTTTATGTTACAGTTAAAGTTAAAAACTCTACTGTATAAACAAAATTGTTTTTTTTATTAACCAGATTAGTAATAATGACATAAAGTATGTACTAGTAGATTATTTGGTTTTTTTCTAGAACTAATTTTATTTTTTGAGGTTTATAAAGTTTTTTTTTTTAAACTGAAAATAACTATGCAGGGTTGCAAAAATGTCAAATTTAACAGTTCTGAGAAGTAAATTTTTATTGACTTTTGACTTAAAATTTCACGATTGAGTAATTGTATGGCGACGTTTTTATACAAATCTAGCAGTAATGAAGCTGAAAGATAAAGTAAAATGTAAATTTATAAGTACAACATTAACGACAAACCACATTTAATGTAAAATCGATAAGTATTATTAAAACAAGTAACCGGGCATTACCGGCCGGTTAAACACTCTTACATATTGTATGTAGTTCGCATTGCATCATGATAACTTTTCTAAATTACGCCTGAAAAACAGCTATGATATTTAATTTACAAAAACCAGTTTATTCTAGGTCAATTAATAATCTTATTAATGGTTTAGCAATTAGATTTAATATTTAGTTTATAAGGTAAAAGTTTTATTAACTTTATTTTTTTCTTATTTATTATTAAAGTGCATGGATAGTATTAATTGCCTTCATTATAAACAGAAAAAAAACACATCAGTAACTTTAATATATTTCTATGAATTATTTTTTGAGATTAAATAAATTTAATTTACCAAGAATACAAACATTTTGATACGATCGGTTTTTCAAAGACTTATAAACTGTTTTCTACTTTGGTTTTACTTCAATCTTCAAAGTAGATAAAACGTTAGATGTTTTTTAGTGTTTCTAATAGGTTTAAAAAAATTAGTATGATTTTTATTTATCCATTGTAAAAATATCACTGATTTAAAGGTTTCAACACTTCTAGTTTCCCTTAAAACAAAGAGACTAAGAATTATTGTTTAAGGTTTGAGGCGTTTATTATATATGATCTTGATTATATTGTAAGTAGGAAATCTGATATTCATTACATTTATAGACACTAATATTTTACTATTAAAATAAAAGTATTTAATTCTACTAACAACAGCTGTAATTGATTCTAATCAGTTAGATAATCTAATATAACAAGAATCAATTTTTCTGTTTATTCATATTACATTCAATAAACATAACTATGCTAAAAAAATATATACAGCTGTTTGATTTCCAATGTTTTAGTAAGTAAATAAGTGTTTTAGTTAAAATTAATTGTTTACTTAAAATATTCTATTTTGTATTCATTTATATATGAAAACTAGGTGAACTTATTTACATCAAATTTAAAGTTTAAATAGAGTTAAACTTTCAAAACAATTTCGTTTACTTCTTAGTAATACATTATGCTAAGGCTGTACAACATCGTAATATATATTAACATAAAATAAACAACACTTATAAAGTTTAAAGAAGAATTAATATTGTTGTACTAAACTAATATTAAATTTAACAAAACAATTAAGCAATTGCAAAACAAGTTAATTATTCAGTTGAAAATTTGTTGAGAGTGTTTAAATTCATATAAGCCAAAATTATTTACACTTAACAATATTACATTCATAAAGAGTCAAATATCACTAGTAACATAAAAGTATACAATTCTTCGTAAAATAAATTAATAAAGTTTTAAATTGAATCAATCTACAAAATCCAATACTAAACCAGACAATCTACTATAAATTTAAATATACCAAAGTTACAGGCTTAAAATGGTAGTTAAATTTTCATATGAAACAACACGAGTATTGTACCAAAATCGATTCTGTGAACAAGAAAACTTTGATGTTATTTTTTCTGAAAGCACTGCTGTGTTAAAACACTCTGTGGAAGGAAAAATTTTAAGATTAAGTTCACGTAACTTAGAAATAATTAAAACTATATATCATTCAAATGAACATTCATACAATGACTTAACAATTTGTGAAAGATCCAATGTTTGGACTGTTTGCTTAAGATTAGTAGTTAAAGGCGAATCTAAAACACGATCTTCATTCAGGATTTATAGTGATAAAACTGACCAATGGGTTAATGTAGTTCAAATACCTGATGGTAGAGAAAACTTTAGCGCTTGTTCGTTTATGAAAAACATTTATGTATTTGGTGGATATACTGACTCATCCCTCAAATGTTGTTATAAATATGATACAAAAAGGAGTAAGTGGATATTTATCGCCAAAATGAATAAATTTAGGCAATTTGCAGGTTGTACAGTATTCAAAGGTAAAGTTGTCTTAACTGGTGGTTACGATGGTAAAAATGGTGTAAATTTGAGCTCAGTAGAAGCATATGATTTTTACGAGAATAAATGGGACTCTCTGCCTCGCATGATCAACAAAAGATGTCTACATGGAGCAGTTTGTATGGGCAACAAGCTGTTTGTCATTGGTGGGGCTTACAATGTTTCTTGCGAGGTTTTTGATAGCAGTTCTATGAAGTTCACTAGTATCAAGCATTTAGAGCGCAATTGTTATCAGTTTGTTTCCGCGGTCAGTTTTGGTAGTGAAATTTTAATTTTTGGTTCAGGGTTTAGAGCAGGAAAAGAAAGAATTCGCATTTATAATGTTGACAAAAATGAATGGTACTGTAAAAGTGATTGTTTTAAGCAGTTTGAAGGAGGTTTAGTATGTCTTTCAAAGCTTTTTGTTATTTAACAGTTTAAAATCTCAATGGTGCCTGATATTTTTGTTAAATGTACAATGTGTTTGTTGTTGTTTTATATTGATATACTATTTAAACTTATTTTAGTTTTCAAAATTAAAAAGAATATGTTGCTGTTTGGTACTGACTTTTTTTTTGTAGTTGAACTACTTAGTTTTCAAAGGTAACTGTGGATATTGTTGTTTTGTTTATTTTGTCTTTTCACTTCAACAATAAACAAAAAAACATAAATTTTTTAATTTTTATAATTAAAATCATTATAATTAATAAAAAGTTAAATTTTACAGATAAATGTTACTGATGAAACTAATTTGATTACTGGTGAATTCTACGTTATTAATCTTTAAAATCTAATATAAATTTCGACAAAAAAGATTTGAAGAAAAAATTGGAAATGTGTCGATTTAAAATTATAAAATAAACAGTATAGTTTTTTTTATATTTATACTAGTAGATTTTATGAAACGAGTTAAGAGTTTATATTATCTAAAAATGTGTAACGTAAGCGTACACTGTTTATAGCTTTAGATTTAATGATAGCATATTGTAACATCTAGCATAAAACATAAAGAGAAGATTAATGTAAAATAATTAAAGTCAAATTAATACCATTTTTATTAAAAAGTTTACAAAAAATTTGCATAAAATTATCACAACTTTTTTTTGAATTAACTATTTAGTTCAATATCTTTGGAAATTTATTTTTAAATTACTGTAATAACGTTAATTCTTAATAAATAAAGGTGTTATATGTTTAAGAATTGAATATAAAATAACACAACTGTAATAACTAATTGATAAAGCAGAGAAAATTTATGTGCTACAAAAAGAAATCACTTGAAAAACAAGCTTGCGTCAATACCAATTAGTAATAAATACTTTTTCGGTTCAGATTTTATAATTTACTTTTGTATTATGTTTTTGTTTCCCAACAGGACTGGCTTAAAACTTACTAAAAGAGCTTTTTGTAATTAAATAAAGTTTTTGATAAAACTTTAATCCGTTTGCAAAGTTTGACTGTTCTTTGAAATTTGCCTGCGACTAACAAAAACCCGTCGACCCCTGTTCTAGTTCGGAACGGGACTAAATTGGACGAAGACAAAATTGCACTGAGTTACTAATTTGCACGAGGGCACAAAATTGCGAAAGGGCACAAAATTGCACGATGACGGTTTTGCACCAATGGTCAATTTTGCACGAGTTACATTTTCTGACGACAGTTAAAAATACAGAAAAATTAAAAAAAAAAATAAACAAAAAAATGAAAAATAAAATATTTATGAAAAAAAAAGAAAGACTGACCGAGGGTAAGTATTAGGGGTAACATTGATAGTAAACAACAAATAACTAATAAAATTATTTATGATAAAAAAAATATTAAAAATTAAAAACTACCGACCGAGGGTAATGGTTAGGGGTAATAGTGGTAGTAAAAAAAAAATTAAAAAAAAAAAACAATAAAAAACTAAAATAAAAAATTTAAGTAAAAAAAAAAAAAAAAACTTACCGACAGAGGATAAGGATTAGGGGAAAAAGTGATAGAAAAAAATATATACATATCAAATTAATATAAAAAATTGAAAAAAACTATAACTGATTCGTGCAAAATTGTCTACTCGTGCAAAAGTATCTTCATGCAATTTTATCCCCTCGTGCAATTTTGTACCCTCGTGCAATTTAGACAGCTACCCGTTCTAGTTACGTAAATAAACAATTAGTTTAAAAAGCACAGTAGACTGCTGTATAACTGCCTAAAAGTTTCTCATTTAATAATATACTAGTGCATTTTACTTTATTATAATTCAAACAACGCAAATTACACATCAGTGTCTTTTTAATTCTTTATATTTTTAGTATAACTTTTTTACTAGACTTCGGGTTAAATTTATTTCATTAATTAAACTTTTTATTTCTAAAACAAGTTTTAATTTTTTATTTAGAATTTTTTCTTAATTAATATTTTGTTAAACCTATTTTCACGTGTTAAACCATAAGAATTTGAGCATTAGAAAAACTGTTTAATAATTAACTAACTTTGCTGTTCTTAATTTACTTTCAGTTTTAAACTTTAATAAAGTGATTGTAGAAATTAATCAGATTTAAAATTATTTAGTCAAACAATATCTTTTTTGATTGTATAGTTAAAGGTTCAAAATTAATTATTTCTACTCATATAAGCCAAAACAGTTAACTTAACTACACTGAATTTATAGAAAGCCATATATACTTCTACTTACAATAGCTATAGTTAGACCTAATAAAATAGAAAATCTAATACATCAGGAAAGGAAATCAATTGTTGTGCTTATTCATATTACAATCAATAAACATGACTATGCTACAAAAGATATACAGCTGTCTGTTTTTAAATGTTTTAGTAAGTAAAAATACACTTAGTCAAAACAATTTGTTTAAATAAGATATTTTAATTTATATATAATAATTAGGTCAACTTATTTACAATAAATTTAGAGATACTCACAGTTGAACGTTCGAAACAATGAATTAAATTAACAATTTCGTTTACTTCTTAGTCATACATTATGCCAAGGCTGTACGACATCGTAATACGTATTAACATATGATAGACAACAATTAAAAAGTTTTCTTTTTTTAAAGCAGAATTAATATTGTTACACTAAACTAATTTAAAATCTTATAAATCAATTAAGCAATTGCAAAACAAGTTATTTAGTCAGTTGAAAATTTGTTGAGAGTGTTTCAATTCATATAAGCCAAAACTATTTACACTTAACTATATTACATTTATAAAGATTCAAATATCACTAGTAGCATAAAAGTATACAACTCTTCGTAAAATAAATAAAGTTTTTAATTGAATAAATCTACATTTCAAAAGATTTCAAAAAATTTCACCAGAAGTACTCCAGATGAACTATTTCAATAACATGTTATTAATAAATACAAATAATTTTGTTTTTCATTTTTAATTGTTTATTATTTGTATATCATAGTAAAATTTATTTTTTAGACTCGATGACTTAGAGTTTCTTTTGTAGACATAAGATCAAACTTTTTGAGCATTTTTTTATCGTTAGATAAACAGTACTTCAGAACAGGGCTTCCCAAACTTTTATTCGTAAGGCTCTTAAAAAGAAATAAAAGAATCTATGGCCCTCTCCGACAATATTTTTCAAAAAGACTACCATTAATTATACCTAAGACTTGCTCTTCATCATCAACTCCAGAATAACTAGTAAAAGTTTCAAGTAATGGCCTTGTGGCTTCCTCTTTTACAGCTTTCCTAAATTTCAAAAATTTTACCTAGTAGCTAGCACAATTTGTAAAACTACCCTTAAATACGCCAGATATACTTTCTTTTCTTTATTGCTCTTTATCATCAACTTAACAGTATCTGTGTAAGTTTTTCGAATTAGTTGTGGCCTCGTGGTCCCTGATTGGCCCACTTGTAGCTTAAGACCCCTTAAATTTCTGAAATGGCATACAAGGGTACCATTGTCAATTTGATCCTTTTATCATTACTGCATTTTTTAAACACTAATACCTAAATGCAAAAATATTAGAATAAGATGTTTTATGTTATTTTGTTGAAATTCTTGAAAACTTTTAATCACCTGTCACAAGCTTTTTTTTATTATGATTCAAATATTTTTCAGATTACTTTAATTGTCTATACAGCAATTAAAATAAATAAAAGCATTTTTTACTTTAAATAAAAAACAATTGACTTGGTAGTTACGGTCGGGTAAAAACGCAAATAAAATTGAGCATTTTTTAATATATCAAACAAATTTATTAAAAAATATTATTCAAACAGTCACGGCTGGGAAAAAAAGTCAAGCAGACCTAATCATTTATGTTACGTATTTTATGTTAAAGAATTTCTCTTAATTCTGTTAAGTTTAATGAACATCAAAAGTAAAACTTTCAAAAATTGCATACTTTTTTTTTTCAAAAAATAAATCACAAATGTAAGAACTTTATATATATCGCGAATAAAAAACCTACATATAGGACTTAAAATAATATTTCCAATGTTAGAATAAAACTATAAGTCAATATTTTACAAGTTTAATTGTAAATAAAGTGTTTGTAACAAAGTTGTTGTCATAACGTGTAATGTTCTTAAAATTCTAAAAACACAACAAGAGCTTTTACTTAATTGCTAATATCATCTAAATTTTGTTAGTTTAAGGCAGGAATAAGTTATCCTAGAAAGAGCTGTTGATCTCCGCTAATTGTGTTAAGAAAAACTGCATTGGTGAGAATTAAAACAATCAGTAGATGTTCACTACTCTGTTACAAAATGAGACAATAATGCAATAAAAAAATTGTAATTTGCAAGTATTATAATAAGAGCCTTACAATAGCTTTTACCAAAATTTTGTTTTAGTTATGTTTTTAGCTGAATGGTTTAATGTGGGCCGCAAACTTTTGTTTTCAGTGTAGAGCAGGGTTTCCCAAACTCATTTTCTAAATCGCCCCCTTTTTAGAAATTTAAAAAATAATCGCCCCCCACGATTTTACAAAGTAGTTTTTCTATTGAGTACAAATTTTTGAGCCGAAAAAATTGTGTTCGAAATGTAATTTAGTCTGGTACTTCTTATGCACGCCTTTTTGGGCTGTGTTCAAAGTAGTTTATAGGGCTTGAGAAAATAAATTACATTTGTTTTCTTATAAGCCCAATAAAGTGTATTAAAATACTTAATTATAAAAAAGCCTTGTGTATTCTGTAATTAATCTTGTTTAAATATGTAATGTTTTAAAACTAATGAAACTTTTAGGATAGTATTGGACAACTTTCGTAGTCAGCAATTCATATTTACTATAAAATCTTTTCTAGTTTTAAATTGTTAAAAAATGTAATTGCGAGCTGCATAATTTAAAAAAAAATAACGTATATGAAAATTAAAAAACTCGAGCAGAATTGTAATAAAATTATTTAGTATTATTGTGATCTAGGAAATACTATTGTGAACTGGAAACCAAATTGAAAGTGTATTTCAAAATACTAAGTATCAAAAAACTAAATTTTGTTTATTTTGCACAAGTAGTTTTCAAGTTATTTAGTGGGTCGAAATTTGACTGAATCTTAACCGTACGTTACCTATCTGAAATCTTAACTTAAACTTGACATTATAATAATCTCTCATATTTGGACAATTAGAAGTTAATACTAAGTAACTTATTTAAGCCGCACAATATACTTAAATTATTTTATAAATAGGTATATTCTAAAATTACTATACCAGAGATCAAAAAACTATAAGTGAATGAACAGTTTATTTTACATATGATAAAATAAATATTAAAATATAATTTCTAATCTAGTTTGAGGAAGTTTGACCGACTGGTTGATTATCTCACATGAAAAGTAATTTCATCAACTTTTTCAGTTAATGCAGTAAAATTATTAATTTCAATGCTAAGATATAATTATAAGTAAGTTAGTTGTAAAATTAAAAACTTAATTTAAAAGTTTTTAAACTATATGTTTTGTAGTAGAATACCATTAAACAGTATTTGACTTGGAATAACCTTTAGGAAACTAAACCTTAATTTTAACAATTTTTTTTTTTTAACTTAAATTCAAAAAAAAATCAAAAGTTTTACAGTTAATTCTGTGAACAGAAAGTAATTGATTAAAAAAATCTTTTAATTAGGTTAACATTTTTTTGTAACAGTAGCATTTTTTTTGATGGCTTATTTAATACTGTTTAAATTTATTTTTTCTCTAGTTATTAGCCAATAATAATTTACCAGAAGAAAATAGTGAAAAACTAAAAGCTAGTTTAGAACTATTAAAATAAACAACACAATCTAATTGCTAATATATTAAAAATTAAGATAAAACAAAAAACAGTTGTATTAATAGTTTAAAATTCCTTAATATATAGATTTTTCAACAAAAATAAATCAAGTAAGAAAACAAAATTGAGTTTAAGAATCTTTTAAATGAAAAATTTGAAGTCATTTCAAACAGAGACCTCAAATCTATACTCTTTTAAAACCAAAAAATAAAATTATGAAATAAAAACTTTAATAGTTATCATTTTTTTTATTTATACAGACTAAACAAGTAATAAAAAAATATGTCAAATAAATTTATTTAAAACAAATACTTTAATCACTATGCTATAAAAATTTTAGTGTAATGTTTAACGACAAATATAAACTAAAAAGTTATACAGGTCAAAATAAAACTATTAACAGATTTAAAACATAAACCATTTAATAAATACAGTAGACTTCCGCTTGAGTTCACACTTTGAACAAAATCAAAAAGTGCAAACTAAAAAATTACTACCATTTTTTTTACAAAATGATAATTTTAAATATGTTATATGCAATAATGTTATGCATAAACATGAAATCAACTAAAACATAAAACAAACATTCATTAAAAAACAGATCTATATAAGCTATTAAATATTAGGTATTTTTTGTTTTATGTAATAGACTATATTTAAGTTAAATTTTAGAAAATATAAATTTGCACTTTTTTTGGGTAAAAAGTGCGAACTCAAAAGGAACTCTACCGTAATTAATATTTATAAGGCATTATGCAAACCTGTTGTAAAATAAATAACTTAAAAAAATTTTTATTATAAATAGACTACTTAAATACAATACAAACCAAGTTAAATAAGAAGTGTTTTAAAAGATCGAATAAAACAAAATAAACTTTCCAAAAATAATGTCTGCTACTGAAGTCTAACATAATGTGAAGGATGAGTTTTAAGACTGCTTGCAAGTTTTTTTAATCTGATTCTTAATCCGTAAAATAAAGTCTCCTTTACAAATATCTAGATTAGATCTTTTGCTCAAGATGTTGATAACTGAACTGAAAGCTTTCTCAACAACATAGCTAGAAGGAAAAACTATAAACAGCAATGTAAATTCCTCTCAAATGATTGGATACTTTTGCCTTAATTTTTGTTGAGTCCAAAAGCTTTTATATCGTTATTTGGAAAAATTTACTTTAAGTTCAAGGTCAATTTGTAAGTCTGAGAAGGTTTCCTGTAAGTCGTTTACTTTAAAAAGATCTGCCTCGAAGAGATCTATATTTTTATCTATATGATAGCTTTTTTGTGTCAAATCGAAATTTTACTTCTTAATATGTTAAAATTGTTAAAGATTCCAGATTTTTTAGGTTTTTTTTTTGCCTAAACTGTCAAATTCCAGGTTTTTCCAGGTTTCTAGGTAAATAAGCAACCCTGTATAGTTTTATTTCTTAGTCTAACTTAGTGACTTTTCAAAAAGCATTTGGAAATAAAAGTATACAGGGTTGCCAGTTTACCTAGAAATTTAATAATATATAACATAGATTTTTACAAACACTTTATGATCCCAAATAGCATTTTGTCAGGTTATAAAATGGTGAGAGGGATTCCGATCGTCTATGATCTATGTAAATGTTAAATAAAAAAAACATATAAACGAAAATATGTAATTTACTTAAAAGTAGGAGTTATAAGTACCTGATTTTTTTCTCTTTATTTTACATAAACAAAATAAACTTTTTTATGTTTAAGTTTTACCTCAGGGTCAAATATTTAATAGCAAGCTAAAATTAGTAAAATAGCAATATAAAAAGTAAAAATTTTATGACAGCCCAAAACTTTAAAATCGCCCCCTTTTCGCCCCCTCACTAGTTATCGCCCGACCTTTCGCCCCCTTACTAATTATCGCCCCCCGACTTACTAAAATCGCCCCCAGGGGGGCGATATCGCCCACTTTGGGAAACCCTGGTGTAGAGGCTTCACGTTACCGACCTTTAGTTTAAGGAATTTAAAAGCTTTTTTTAAACTTAAAAATAATAATTTTTAAGTATTGTATTTTATAATGTTTCTTCACTTTCTTACGAAAATTTAAAGTTAACAAATTAAATGTAAAAATCCTGCGCGGTAAAACTTACAAATAAGTAATATTATAAAAAGGTATAACAGAAATCATAAAACTTTAGACATATATGTATTAGACATTTATCTAAATTTATAATGCGTATTATTAATAACAACTATAGAAAATACTCTGTTTTTGAACAAAAACAATTGTGCTATCCCACTGAAAAAAGTCTAGACACGCCATGGTACAAACATATTAATTTCGGAAATTTTCTTAGTTCAAATTTTTCGTACTACATCTATACAAAATAACCGCTCATAGTTGATTTAAGAAACGGTTTTTGATTCTTTTAAAATATAAGATTTTTACTGCTAAATCGTTTACCTTTTTCGCTACTTTATTTGAGCAGCGTTCAAAATTGTAATGGTAAAAACTAGTATTTTTATAGAAAGTTTTAGTTTTTTAACTACTATGTCTTGTTTTTTAGTAAGTAGATCAATAAAACGATTTTATATTAAATACACTTTACAAAAACTTCAAAAGTGATAAGTCCTTTACTAATTAGATCTTAAAAAACACAGCTTTTTTTTAGTGTAGAAAAGGATACTTTTTTAAATAGTATTTGTTGTACTTATAAACGTATCCAAATTTAATTTTGTTAGACCAGTCTTCTTATTAGTTATTCATTAAAAATTCATTACTATTACATTTAAATAAAATGCTTGAATAAAACTTCAATGAAACATTCTCTAAAATATTTTGTTGGTATGACTGTAAAGAATGAAATTGTGATAACAGTTAAAAAAAATTAAATACAGATAGAAAAAAAAGTCTTTTTCTAAGAATTAGTTCTATAAATATATTTTTAAGAAATACTATTCAGCACAATTTCACATAAAACTTCAGTTATGTTGTAGTGTTAAAATTTTATAGTGTTTTTGACGAACTAGCTTTTACACAATGAGCTTACTAAATTAATTTTTTTTTATAGTTGATTAAATTTTCACAATAGTTTAAGCACTACAGTTGTAAACTCATCAAAAATAAGTTAAATTATTATTGTTGGCCTCCATATTATTGCGAAATTTGTTTTTAACTCACAGTAGAATTTTTAGTAAAATACAAAATGAAGCTTTATTTTTACAACTTCGGCAACCATAATAATAATTTTTAAGATAATCTTCACTACTACACAATTGTTTATATCAAGCCAAACTAAGTATTTCTACATTTAACTAAAAAGATATGTAGTTTATATCTTTAATTTAGATATCAGTTTTAAATCTTAAAAAAGTATCAAAAAAGTCTTTAAACAAGTAAAATACCATTTTTGCTTAGCAAATGCTAACCATTAACATTTAATCTAAAGCGTAATACATTTTTTGCTTAAAAGTTAATTAATAAACATATAATTAAATAATTTATAAAATTAAAGTAATAGAACTTTTAATCTCTGGTAAAACATGCCAAAAATTCATAGTTTTTTTTATTTTCTTTTGAGTCTGTCGAACTAAATAAGATTATATATCACAATGTAATAAATAAACGTTTCATAAATATTTTAATATTTAATGTTTAATACTTTATAAAAACAACTTAAGCATAAAAATTCTTTTTAGATGTATGTAAATGGAAAAAAATCTAAAACGCAGTTAAAAAATGCTATTAATTTTACTTTAGTTGTTTTATTTTAATTTTTTTTGTTTTATGTTAGATGTTACAATATAATATCATTTTCGAATTTAAATCAATATCCACAATTTCAATAGAAAACTAAGTATTTAAACTACGAAAAAAAAAGTCAGTACCAAACAGCAACATATTTTTATAAACTTTGAAAACTAAAACAAGTTTAAATTAAATAAAGTTATCAAACAACGTAATAGTCATTGTACATTTAATAAAATTACTAGGTAACATGGAAATTTTAAACTGTTAAATAACAGAAAGCTTTGCAAGACATACTAAACCTCCTTCGAATTGCTTAAAACGATTACTTTTGACACCAATCTATAATAAAAACACCCTCTCCACCAATGACAAACAGCTTGTTGCCCATACAAACAGCTCCATGTAGAAATATTTTGTTGATCATGCGAGGCAGAAATTTTTGTTAAATTTTTTTAGATTTTGTCTCATATGTAAAACTAATGCGATCTTTCCTAAATGACTAGGATGTTAACAACTATCTGTAACTTTTTAACTTGTAAAAGCATAGTTTAATCTAAAATAATGATTAAACGTCTCAACTACTGTAGAGTTAGTTTAAGTCAAATTAGTTGTGACTACTTGCTAAAATAAAACTGACACAAAACTTTTATAAAAGTATTTATTACAAATACCTTCACAAACTTGATTTACATGAAGTAAAATATATTATTTTTTAAATAATATAATATTATAAAACATCCAGTATTTTTCAAGCTACTAAAATTATTTGTTACATTTAGTTTGTAGAAATCAGCACATACAACTTCAATTTTAAGAATAGAATGTTTTAAATTTGTTGTAGCTCAATTACGGAAAGGGGTCCTGTGACCGAAATATTTATGCTTACTTATTTTTACTTGAAGATTTTATAACTCATACTAAAGGATATTTATCTAAGTTTAGACTCTAAAAGTTTAAGAATGGTTGATTGAAAACTGGTGAAGAACTTATATTTTTACTGAAATAGTATTTTTTAAATTTTGAATTTATACTTTACACAAGGAAACAATTTAACTAACTAACTTCTTAGCTTTAGATCTCAAAAACTATGCTAGATTTTTGAAACGGTAAAAGAAACTGCTAGAGCTAGGTTAAAGTTCTTTAAAATAAGATGGGCATGTAAAATAGTTTAACAAATAAGTATAAAACATACAGCAAAGTTTCATAAAGAATCAAAAATTAAAGTTTTGTAAATTTTCTTTTTTGCATTAGCTGTTTTTCAACCAAAATCAACATCGCAAGTTTTTTTTTTATTTCATCAATTGGTTGGCTGCATTTGTCGATGGTAAAAGCAGCAGTAATACTTATTTTCTTCAGCAATTCTTAAAATTTCTAAAACTGAGATAATATTAATTCTATTCTAATAAATTATAGAAACTGTTAATTTTTACAAATAAAAACAATACATTTGTAAGTTTGACATTTTTTCTTATTTTTTTTAATGTTTCAACAGAAACTAATAAATTTTTACTTAATATTTAGAAATCTTTATGTTATAGTTAAAGTTAAAAACTCTACTAAATAAATAAAGTAGTTTTTTTTCTAACCGGTTTAGTAATAATGAAATAAAGTATGTACTAGTAGATTATATGGTTTTTATCTAGAACTAATTTTATTTTTTGAGCTTAATAAAGTTTTTTTATTACCGGCCGGTTTAACATTCTCTCATATTGTTTGTAGTTTGCATTGCATCATGATAACTTTTATAAATTACGCCTTTTAAACAGCTATGATCTTTTATTTACACAAACCAGTTTATTGTTGGTCAATGAATAGTTTTGATCATGTTTAAGCAATTAGATTTGATTTTTAGTTTACGATGTTATAGTTTTATTAAGCTTTATTTTCTCTTATTTATTATTAAATAACATAGAGAGATATACATTTATTGCTCTTTATTAAAAACAGAAAAATAAACTCAGTAACTCAGAAATATTTTTATAAATTATTTGTTTAAAGTTAATAAATCGAATTTACCTGGGAATACAAACGTGATAAAGTTTTGATACGATCAAATTACAAAAACTTAAAAAATTGCTTTCTACTTTAATTTTACTTTAATCTTCAAAATTAATAAAATGTTTAATATATTTTTAATGTTTTATTTAAATTTAAAAAAAGCTTTGTAATAAATTTTATTTATCCAGTGAAAAAATATCACTGATTTAAAGGTTTCACTTAAAAAAAACTGGCTAAGAATTATTATTTACGTTTTGAAGTGTTTATTATAACCGTTCTTGATTATATTGTAAGAAAAGAAATCAGTTTTTCTTCTCATATATATTGCAATCAATAAACATAAGTATGCTAAAAAAGGTGTAGAGGTTTTACAATTGTTTGTTTATAAATATTTTAGTTAGTAAAATAGACTTAGTCAAAATATATTGTTTAATTAATATATTCTACTCTTAAATTCATTTATATATGACAATTTGGACACGTTCAAAATCCACCCACGTACAAAATCCACCCGATCAAATTCGAGAACCACTTACCGATTGAGTGTAGGGGTTTGGTTAACAGTGATAGTGAAAAATAAATAAAAATAATGTAATAAAATAATATATATAACATTTTGAAGGATTTTGAACGTGGGTAAACTTTAATCAGTAGGATTTTGAACGCGGGTGGATTTTAATAGTAAACCATGACAATTAGTTGTACATATTTATATTACAGTTAAAGGACGGGTAAAAATAAGCAAGAGTTACCGCTTAAAAAAATGAGTTCAATTAAAAACTTCGTTTACTGTTTAATAACATATAACGCTAAGGCTGTAAAAGGTAGTACATATAATATACAAAACTTAAAAAGACTATATTAGAATTTTTCTAAATTTTTATCAGAGAAGAATAATTATTGTTGTACTAAACTAGTATAAAGTTTTATAAACTGATTAAGTAATTGCAAATCAAGTAAATTAGTCAGTTTTTAAATTAGTTGAGAGTATTCAAATTCAGATTCAACTTTTTTTAAATTTTTTTAAATTTATTCCAAAACTATTTAAATTTAACTACATTGCATTTATAAAGAGTCAAATATTACTAGTAACATAAAAGTATATAGTTCTACATAAACAAAACAAAAAAGTTTTTGATTAAATTATTCTACAAAATCCAATATTTCATAACCACACAAGTTACTGTAAATTCAAATATACCAGAGTTAAAGGTTTAAAATGGCAGTTAGTTTTTCATATGAAACAACACGAATTTTGTACCAGAACAGATTTTGTGAACAAGAAAACTTTGATGTTATCATTTCTGGAAGCACTAGTATGATAGAACGAGAAATGTTATGGCTAAACTCGCGTAGCTTTAATAAAATTAAAACAATATACTATTCAAAGACATATTCAGACAGTGACAGAACGATTTGTGAAAGATTTAATGTTTGGACTGTTTGCTAAAGATTATATGAGAAAGGCGAATCTAAAATACAACCTTCATTTAGGATTTATATTAATAAATCTCACAATTGGTTTAATATAGTAGAAACACCTGAAGTTAGAAAAATGTTTAGCGCTTGTTCATTTATGAAAAATATTTATGTCTTTGGTGGAATTACTGAATAAGGAGCTATAAAAAGATGTTATAAATATGATACAAAAAGGAGTAAGTGGATATTTATAGCAAGTATGAAGGAATGTAGGCAATTTGCAGGTTGTACAGTATTCGAAGGTAAAATTGTCTTGACTGGTGGTTACGACGGTCAAAAAGTTGATAATGATGTAAGTTTGAGCTCAGTAGAGGCATATGATTGTTACGAGAATGAATGGGACTTTCTGCCTCGCATGATCAACAAAAAATGTCTACATGGAGCAGTTTGTATGGGCAACAAGCTGTTTGTCATTGGTGGAGAGAAAAATTCTACTTGCGAGGTATTTGATAGCAGTTCCATGAAGTTCACTAGTATCAAGCATTTAAAGCGCGATTGTTATTATTCTGTTTCCGCGGTCAGTGTTGGTGGCGAAATTTTAATTTTTGGTTCAGGGTATATAGCAGGAAAAGAAAGAGTTCGCACTTATAATGTTGACAAAAATGAATGGTACTGTAAAAGTAATAGTTTTAAGCAATTTGAAAGAGGTTTAGTATGTCTTTCAAAACTTTCTGTTATTTAACAGTTTAAAATATCCATGTTACCTGGTAATTTCATTAAATGTACAGTAAGTATTACGTTATTTGATAATGATATTTTATTTAAACTTGTTTTAGTTTACCAAATTTAAAAAAATATGTTGCTGTTTGGTTCTGACTTTATTTTTGTAGTTTAAATATCAATTTTTTATTGAAATAGTGGATAGTGTTATTTTGTTTTTTTTTGTCTTTTTACTTTAACAATAAACAAAAATCTCGAGTTTGTTAGCTTATTTAATTGAAATCTTGTTATAACTAATCAAAAAATAGTTATTTTTGATATTTTGAGTAGTATAAGTGTTACGGTTAAAAATAGTTTGATTATCGGTGAATTCTACGTTATTTATCTTTAAAATCTAGCAAATTGCAAATGTGTCTATTAAAAACACATTCATAATATACACAGTATGGTTGTATATATATATATATATATACACTTGTAGTTTTTTTGTGTGACGTAAGCGTACACTGTTTATAGTATTTAAAATTTTATGATAGCATTTTGTAACATATTATATAAAACATAAAGAAAAAACTAAATTAAAATAATTAAAGTCAAGTTAATAGCATTTCTAACTGTTTTTTAGATTTTTTTCATTTACATCTAAAAATAATTTTTATGGTAAGTTGTTTTTATTAAGTAAATAACACAATATATTAAAATATTTTAAAATTTTTTTTGTTACACATTGTCTTTTATATCCTTATTTAGTTCGGCAGACTCAAAATGTACTAAATGAAAATAAAAATTACATGTGTTTTTGACATATCTACCAGAGATTAAAAGTTCTAATATTTTAATTTAATAAATTAATATATAGAATATATAATATGCGTAAACTACATACAATAAAAAAGTACAATAAAAATAGCTAATAATTCAAACAGCCTTGATAAAAGCTTTATTAAAGTTTTATAATGGTTTCAAATAAAACAGATGAAGTGTTGCAAAAATTATAATAATTTAGTTAAATTTATAGTTAAAAAATTTGCCCTTACTTTTAAGTAAGTATTTAAGATGCTGTACTGATTAAATTAATTTTCTCAATTGTTTTTCTAGGGAAGTTTCAAAATTTATGTTTACCTTAAATTAATAAAACACATTTTAATTTTCTTAATCAGTTACAATAAGTTTTAGATGAAGAAGTTTATCTTTACCTATAAGTTGTAAAAAGTTGTTCTACGTTTTATCTTTAAAATCATACATTGGGTATTAATGGTTAAAAATCCAAAGAACAACTAATTAGTTATAGCTAGTTATACAAAACAACATATGAACGTTATGCTATAAGATAAACACACTAACTTTAATAACATTTTAATAAAAACTGTTATAAGTAAACTATTAACAAAGTATAAACATGTACTTGTTCTTATTTAATTTTTTAAATTAAAAAAAACTGAAAAGAAAAGAAAAGAAATAAAAAGAAAAAGAACACAACAACAATATGCATTTTAAACTAAGTTTGTAAATTATAAAAAGTTTAAACGAAAATCAGTACCTTAAAACACATTTTTAACATTTTGTATAAGCTAATAGACAACAAAAGTGTTTTTTACTGTTAAATAACAGAGAGTTTTGAAAGACACTCAGTATATCCAAAATAAAAATAACTAATACCTTCAGATTTCCATTCATTTTTGTCAACATTATAAGTAAAAATTCTTTCTACTCCTACTTTTTCACCTGAACAAAATGTTAAAATTTTAACACAAATACAGACTGCAGAAACATATTTGAAACAACTTTGATCTAAATGCTTGATACTAGTGAACTTCATGGAACTGCTATCAAATACCTCGCAAGTAGCATTTTCCTCTCCACCAATGACAAACAGCTTGTTGCCCATACAAACTGCTCCATGTCGACATCTTTTGTTTATCATGCGAGGCAGAAAGTCCCATTTATTCTCGTAACAATCATATGCCTCTACTGAGCTCAAACTTATATCATTATCACCGTCGTAACCACCAGTCAAGACTATTTTACCTTTGAATACTGTACAACCTGCAAATTGCCTATATCTATTCATTTTAGTTATAACTTTCCACTTGCTCCTTTTTGTATCATATTTATAACAACATTTGAAGAAACAGTTAGTAAATCCACCAAAGACATAAATGTTTTTCATAAATGAACAAGCGCTAAAGTTACCTCTATTATCAGGTGTTTGAACTACATTAATCCATTGGGCAGTTTTATCAATATAAATCCTGAATGAAGATCGTGTTTCAGATACGCCTATAGCTTCTAATCTTGAGCAAACAGTCCAAACATTGGATCTTTCACAAATCGTTATGTCACTGTCCGAATGTGTCTTTGAATTGTATATTGTTTCAGTTTTATCAAAGTTACGCGAGTTTAACCTTAAACTTTCTCGTTCTAACACATCAGTGCTTCCAGAAATAATAACATCAAAGTTTTCTTGTTCACAAAATCTATTCTGGTACAAAATTTGTGTTGTTTTAGATGAAGAACTAACTGCCATTTTGAACCTGCAACTTTGGTAATTTGAATTTACAGTAACTTGTGTGGTTACGAAATATACGATTTTGTAGAACTATTCAATCAAAAACTTTAACTAATTATTTATAAGAATTGTATACTTTTATGTTACTAGTTATATTTGATTTTTTATAGATAAAATACTTAGGTGCAAATAGGTTTGGCAATATGAGTTTTAAAAATTGAATCTTAATTTGAACACACTCATCAGATTTTTAAACTGACTAATTTACTTGTAATGTTGTTGATGTTTTGCAATTGCTTAATTAATTTTTAAAATCTTAAACTAGTTTTGTTAAAAATACTAATTATATTTTTAATTAAATTTTGAAAACTTTTAATATAAGTTTTTAAGTATTGTCTATTATATGTTAATATGTTTTACGCCGTTTTATAGTCTTAGCATTGTTTATTATCAAGCAGTAGTTTAATTCATTGTTTTGAACGTTTCACTTTTTTTCACATGGCCCCTTTTAAAGAAGTTAAAAAGCCATGGCCCCCTTCAAAAAGATAACTCATAAACTATCATAAAAAACACCTAACACTTTTTTTTTGCTCTTCATCTGCATTTCAAAAATATCTAGTGTAAATTTCAAGTTATGACCTCATGGCCCCACTTTTACCCCTTTGCTGCTCGTAGCCCCCTAAGTATCTGTCATGGCCCCCAAGGGGGCCACTTGGCCCACTTTGGAAAACCCTGCTTTATATAGATAAAATTTGAACTAATTATAGTTAATTTTTTTTTGTTAAAGTTAGAAAATTCTTATTTATTAACTAAAGAGTAGGTAAGATGTTTGTACCAAGGGCTTGTTAGAATTTTTTTAGTGTAATAGCTCAATTGTTTTTGTTCAAAAATAGAGTATTTTCTGTAGTTGCTTTTAATAACAACATTAGAAATTTATATATAATAAATAATAATAAACTAGCAAAAATTCATATAACTTCAGTGACTCACTGAAGTTATATGAATTTTTGCTAGTTTATTGTCTGTTGGTAGATTAGTTTTTGCACAAGCCGTTTTGTACGATTTTTGATAGTTTCAAAATTACGTCATAATCTATTTATGCAAAAATTTTCTTACCTTCATTAGTGATTTTGTTTTGTGCTTTATTTTAAACTTGTTTTGAAGCTGATGAGTGAGTAATCACGAAACTCGAGTTCTTTGAGTTTTGCATCTTTAAATAAACCTTTTTATTAATGAAGCCCTCAAGGTGGGCTCAGTGTGAAAAATTTAATTTATTAAGTTAAATAACTTAATTCTATATATATATATGTCTAATATATAACTTTCTAAAGTTTTTTGATTTCTGTAATACCTTTTTATAGTATTAACTAGTTAATTAGCTTACCGTGAAAATTTTCTATACTTTAAATTATTGTAAGACTATTAACTCTAAAACTAAAAACAAAACAAAAAATTTAAACAGAGTTAATAGTAAATGATATTCATAGTTTTAACTCATTTCATTCAAAATCTAACAACAGATTAGTATCTGACAATTATGACTGTTTCAGAAATAAACACATAAAAGCTTAGTTACTCACTCTACCTTGAGACTTCCATACCTATAATCTCTCAAGCCAAAATATAAACAACAAGTAAATTGTTTTTGTTTGTTTAACAGAACTATCAAACAATATAAATAATAAGAGCCATGTAATTGTTTACCAGTAGGTAGGAAGTTATAAAAATATAGAAAAATTAAATTTAAGGTGTGTTCTTGTACATTAAAATTATTCACGCTGTTTTATATAAATTAAAAGATAGTTTACACCAGCTTTTTTTAATACAGATTAAAGATTGGTTTTTTAATCTAAACATACGTTTTAAGTTAGAAAGTTTATTGTATCAAACTACTTATATAACTTTTTTATTGTATTTTAATTTTGTTTTTTAGTTTTCTAGAAAAAAACTTTATATAAAAATAACTTTTAGAGCTGTCTTTGAAAAGAGTTATTAAATTTGAAATGTCAAAGTTGAATAGTTAGCTATAATATTATTAAAATAATGCTTATTTCAAAGAAAATCCTAATATTGAGGTGTTCAGAAATTTTGGATCTAAACGGTAATGTGGATAAATTTATTCATTTTTATAGCGTAGAAGCCAAAGACAACACTGAAAAATAGGAGCTGTAAATATTAACGTAATATATTTTTAATTTGTATGCTAATTCATTCAATTACAGATAAACTTTTTTTTTCTTGTTATTTTAGAACCAAAGTTGTTGTAGGCTGTTATTAATAATTTACAGTTTTTTAGTTTGTATCGTTGCTAGTTTCTTGATGCATTAAAATAAACTAAATGTGCTATTAGAAGAGTGCCTTTTAAAACATTTAACAAATTGTATCTCTTGTAAAGTTAAAATATTTGAAAACACATGTAATCTTATTATTTTCATTTAATAAAATTTGAGTAAGTGCAAACTCAGAATAGATTAAAAAGACAATGTAACAAATATAAACTTACCCAGTACTTTAGTGCATTTGTTAGTAATTACTTTACTACCTTTTTTATGAGCCCAACTCAGACATGTACTTTTTTTATCTAAATATATATGGGAAAGAAATATATACAGTACTTTATATAAGTAACTTAAATTTTAGACACCAACTTGTTTTATAAAAAATAAAATTGTAAATGTAAAATAGTTTTTATTTTTATTACATATTAGGCGATATAATATTATTACAAAAACCTTGATTTAAAAAACAGTGTACGCTTACATTAAAAGCTAACTATATATTATTACTTCTTAACTAGGTTTATAAATCTTATAAATATAAAAGAATTTTTAAAAACCGATTTTATTTTGTTTCAATCTTTAACAGGAACTTTCGCAGTTTTTGGTTTTGTTTAATTTGTATTTAGCTAAAAGTTATGCTAGTATTTAAAAATTTACAAACTAGAAATTAAATAAATTAATAAAAAATAAACAGAAAAATGAAAAATAAAATATTTATGAAAAAAAAAAGAAAGACTGATCGAGGGTAAGTATTAGGGGTAACATTGATAGTAAAGAACAAATAATAAAAAAAATTATTTATGATAAAAAACATATTAAAAATTAAAAGCTACCGACTGAGGGTAATGGTTAGGGGTAATAGTGGTAGTAAAAAAAAAGTTTTAAAAAAATTAAAAAAACTAAAACAAAAAATATAAGTTGAAAAAAAAACAAAAAAAAAAACTTACCGACCGAGGGTAAGGGTTAGGGGAAAAAGTGATAGAAAAAAATATATACATATAAAATTAATATAAAAACTTGAAAAAAACTATAACTAACTCGTGCAAAATTGTCTACTCGTGCAAAAGTATCTTCATGCAATTTTAAGCACCCGTGCCAAAGTATCTTCATGCAATTTCAGGAACTCGTGCAATTTTGTACCCTTGTGCAATTTAGACAGCTACCCGTTCTAGTTACGTAAATAAACAATTAGTTTAAAAAGCACAGTAGACTGCTGTATAACTGCCTAAAAGTTTCTCATTTAATAATATACTAGTGCATTTTACTTTATTATAATTCAAACAACGCAAATTACACATCAGTGTCTTTTTAATTCTTTATATTTTTAGTATAACTTTTTTATTAGACTTAAGTTCAGGTTAAATTTATTTCAAATATTAGACTTTTTATTTCTAAAACAAGTTTTATTTTTTTATGTAGAATTTTTTTTAATTAATATTTTGTTAAACCTATTTTCACGTGTTAAACCATAAGAATTTCAGCATTAGAAAAACTGTTTAATAATAAACTAACTTTGTTGTTCTTAACTTACTTTCAGTTTTAAACTTTAATAAAGTGATTGTAGAAGTTAATCAGATTTCAAATTAATTAGTCAAACAATATCTTTTTTGATTGTATAGTTAAAGGTTCAAATTAATTATTTCTACTCATATAAGCCAAAACAGTTAACTTAACTACACTGAATTTATAGACAGCCATATATACTTCTACTTACAATAGCTATAGTTAGATATAATGAAATAGAAAATCTAATACAACAGGAAAGGAAATCAATTGTTTTGCTTATTCATATTACAATCAATAAACATAACTATGCTAAAAAGATATACAGCTGTCTGTTTATAAATGTTTTAGTAAGTAAAAATACACTTAGTCAAAACAATTTGTTTAACTAAGAAATTTTAATTTATATATGACAATTAGGTCAACTTAATTACATTAAAGTTAAAGATACTCACAGTTGAACGTTCGAAACGATGAATTAAATTAACAATTTTGTTTACTTCTTAGTAATACATTATGCTAAGGCTGTACAACATCGTAATACGTGTTAACATATAATAGACAACAATTAAAAACTTTTCTTTTTTTTCAAAGCAGATTTAATATTGTTATATTAAACTAATATAAAGTTTTATAAATCAATTAAGCAATTGAAAAACAAGTGATTTAGTCTGTTGAAAATTTGTTGAGAGTGTTTAAATTCATATAAACAGAACTATTTAGACTTAACTACATTACATTTATAAAGAAACAAAAAACACAAGTAACATAAAATTATATAATTTTAGCTAAAATAAATGAATAAAGTTATTGGTTGAATCATTTTACAAATCGAATATAAAAAACTACAAAAGTTATTGTAAATTCAAGTATAACAAAGTTACAGGTTTGAAATGGCAGTTAATTTTTCATCTAAAACAACACGAATTTTGTACCAGAATAGATTTTGTGGACAAGAAAACTTTGATGTTATTTTTTCTGGAAGCACTGCTGTGTTAAAACACTCTGAGGAACGAAAAATATTAAGAATAAGCTCGCGTAATTTAGAAAAAATTGAAACTATATATCATTCAAAGAAACGTTCATACAGTGACACAACAATTTGTGAAAGATCCAATGTTTGGGTTGTATGCTCCAGATTACCCGTTCGCAGCAAAACTCATCTAAAAGATAATTACAAGCTTGTTGATTCGTTCAGGATTTATCTTGATAAAACTGACCAATGGATTAACGTAATTCAAACACCTGATGATAGAAGAAGCTTTAGCGCTTGTTCGTTTATGAAAAACATTTATGTCTTTGGTGGATTTACTGACTCACCACTTAAACGTTGTTATAAATATGATACAAAAAGGAGTAAGTGGAAATATATAGCCAAAATGAATAAATATAGACATAATGCAGCTTGTACAGTATTCAAAGGTAAAATTGTCTTGACTGGTGGTTACGATGGTAAAAATAAAGTAGATTTAAACTCAGTAGAGGCACATGATTGTTACGAGAATAAATGGGATTTTCTGCCTCGCATGATCAACAAAAGATGTCTACATGGAGCAGTTTGTATGGGCAACAAGCTGTTTGTCATTGGTGGAGAGGAAAATGCTACTTGCGAGGTATTTGATAGCAGTTCCATAAAGTTCACTAGTATCAAGCAGTTAGATCGCGATTGTTATTATTCTGTTTCCGCGGTCAGTGTTGGTGGTAAAATTTTGATTTTTGGTTCAGGGTTTAGAGTAGGAGAAGAAAGAATTCGTTCTTATAATGTTGACAAAAATGAATGGTACTATAAAAGTAATTGTTTTACGGAATTCGAAGGAGGTTTAGTATGTCTTGCAAAGCTTTCTGTTATTTAACAGTTTGAAATCTTAATGTTGCCTGATATTTTTATTAAATATACAATTAATATGTTGTTGTTTGATATTGATATACTATTTAAACTCTTTTTAGTTTTCAAATTAAAAAAAAATTGTTGCTGTTTGGTTATTACTATATATTTTGTAGTTGAAATACTTAGTTTTCAATAGAAATTGTGGATATTGTTGTTTTGTTTTTTTGTCTTTTCTCTTCAACATAAAAAAAAATCGAATTTGTTAAATTATATAATTAAATCTCGTCATAATTAATCAAAAAATAGTTTTTTTTTGATATCTTGAGTAGTACAAGTGTTACGGATAAAATTAATTTGATCGTCGGTGAATTCTACGTTATTTATCTTTAAAATCTAGCATAAATTTCAACGAAAACAATTTGATGAAAAAAGCTGCTAATTCCTTTATTTAAAATGATAGAATAAACAGTATAGTTTTTTTTTAATATAGTTATACTAGTAGTTTTTATGAAACATTATATAAACACTATTTATATTATCTAAAAATGTGTAACGTAAGCGTACGCTGTTTATTGCATTTAAAATTTAATGATAGCATTTTGTAACATATTATATAAAACATATAGAAAAAATTTAATTAAAATAATTAAAGTCAAATCAATAGCATTTAGTATAACTGTTTTTTACAAATTTTTCCATTTACATTTTTAAAGAACATAACTTAATTAGGTAACCTGAAACTCAGATTAAAAGTCATAATGTTCTAAAAAAAATCAGTGCACACTAAGCTAGACCGGTGGTTTTAAGTTTAAAAATCTGTGGCATTAAACTAAAATAAAATTTTCTGTGGACCACAAGCTCAAAACTCATCAAAAACTTTTTGACTATTTTAAACATTTTTCTTTCAAGTTTAGTGTAAGTTTTTAATTAAATATATCTATTCAGTAAACTTTAAAACAAAAGAAACTACTTTAACAAGAAAACAGTTTATAACAGATAACTAAAAGTATCGCACACCACGCGCAAAGCGCGCTTTTGTGCTAGCAAATAAATAATGTTATAAGTAAAAATATTACAAAAAAGTATAAGTTTTTTAGTTTTGTACTTCGTTTAAAATATTATTACAAAATTGTTAAAATTTAAAAAAACAGTTGTTTAAACTAAGCATAAGAACAGAAACTATAAAAAGAAGAATAAATCTTAATATATCTTATCATTTTGTTATATATGAGCTTCATACAAAATGAACTACTAACAGTTTACAATAAATAACTAAGAGTATCGCACACCGCGCGCGCTTTTGTGCTAGCCGAATAGAGGAAACAAATAATATTAAAGTAAGTATATTACAAAAAGCTAGAAATTTTTTTAAATTTTGAATATTCACGAAAATTCTTCAAGTTTTAAAAAACTGCTGTTTAAATTAAGCATTAAAACAGGATAGTTTTATAAAAACTGAAAAACAGTATTTTAACGTTACATGAATCTAAATTCTTTAACTGAATTCTTACCTCAGAAAGTTCCGCTTTCTTTCGGCTTTGCTTCTCAAAAAAAGCACAAAAGCGCGCTTTACGCGCAATTGTGCGATTTTGCCTTAAGCTTCGCTTTGCATTTACTGCTGTTTTTGTCTTTGCTTATCATCCCATTCTCCCCATAGATTATATCAAATATGTATTTCAAACTTTTATATAATTTCTTACAAATTCATGTTACGTCACTAACTCTTTCAGATGTCCATTTTTTGTCAGCACAAAATCGTTCAAAAAAGTTAGCAAAAAATTTGCATAAAACTATCATAACTTTTTTTTGACTTAACTATTTAGTTCAATATCTTTGGAACTTTATTTTTAAATTACTTTAATAACGTTAATTGTTAATAGATAAAAGTGTTATACGTTTAAGAATTAAATAAAAAATAACACAACTGTGATAACTAATATTTAAAGCAGAGAAAATTTATGTGCTACAAGAAGAAATCACTTGAAAAACAAGCTTGTGTCCATCCCAATTAGTTATAAATACTTTTTCGGTTCAGATTTTATTATTTACTTTTGTATTATGTTTTTGTTTACCAACAGGACTGGCTTAAAACTTACTAAAACTTTGAAAGAGCTTTTTGTAATTAAAAAAAGCGTTTGATAAAACTTTAATCCGTTTGCAAAGTTTGAATGTTAAGAAAAATTATGTCTTAAAGATTTTGAACACAATAAAGTTGTATTGTGTTCAAAATTACAGTAATTGTTTAAACTAGTTCAAGCATTGCAAAAGACTAAAACCATTTAACTATGCATTCAACGATCGGCTTTGCCGAGTGATAAGTCCTACTTACCAATTGACTAATATTTCTCTCTACAATTCTTCAGTTTTTATTGATATAATATAAATCAATTTTGTAAAGTTTGAACGTTATTACTCTTTTTATTAACTCTTTCTCTTTTCATAGTTGTCGCGTTTGACTAATAATATGGTAAGTGTGAATTTTTAAATATTTTTTACTGTACTAATTCCAATGAAAGTTTAATAGCATATATTCCTTACTGTAATAGCGGTTGTTGCTAACTTTATTAAGTTTGTTTTTTCATTAAGTATTAATCGAAACTTTTATTACCTAATTTAAAAACTACTTTATTCGATTTATTAAACAACCTTTTAAAACTGACTATCTTTTTATAACTGCTTAATACATAACTTTAACACTTACAATCGTTTTGACATGACAAAGTTAAAAAAAAGTTAATAATAAAAAAAAAAACTAAAAACAGGTGTTCTCTTTTTAGAAAGGTTATATAAAAAAAATTATCTAGACAGTGAATAATTATCTTGGCGAATTGTTCTTTTTACTCTTATTTTTGTCAACTTTGCGTTTTTTGTCAACTTTGTCGAAGTGATGTACTGTGCGCACCACATCACTGGGAAATTTTTCCAAATCAACAACCGCGAATTTCCTGAATGAATCCCTTGAACCTCTTGATCTGATCTGACGCTTTCCGCTTTGACATCGTTGAACTCCGTCTCGACGTGCTTTGTGACGTAATAGCAGTCGGGAGGTCAGTTTGCCGGTCGACCAGATCGTCGGCATACCTCCCCGTCGCCCAATGTGCGCGATATCCTTCCTGTCCATGGGGAACTCCCCCGTGTAGTTGCACTTCTCCTTGTCCTGTATTTCGAGCACCTGGTCCGCACCGCCTCCTGCCTGGCGTACGGGACGATTACTAGTGATTTTTGTTTCTTTATAAATGTAATGTAATTAAGTCTAAATAATTTTGGCTTATATGAATTTAAACACTCTCAACAAATTTTCAACTGACTAAATCACTTGTTTTCCAATTGCTTAACTGATTTATAAAATTTTATATTAGTTTTGTATACCAATATTAATTCTACTTAGAAACAAATTTAGAAAAGTTTTAAAATAATTTTTTAAGTGATGTACATTGTATGTTAATATGTATTACGATGTTGTACACCCAAATCATTATATATCATTAAACTGTAAACGAAATTATTAAGCTAATACACTGTTTTAAACGTTTAACTGTATCATATCTTTGACTTTGACATAAATATGTACACCTATTTGTTATATATAAATTAATATGTAGTAGAATTTCTTAGCTAAACAAATTATTAAGACTAAGTGTATTTTTATAACATTTAACAACATACAGCTGTATACCTTTTTTGGCATGGTTATGTTTATTGATTGTAATATGAATAAGCAGAACAGATGATTTCAGTTCTTATTGAATTAGATTTTTTACTGATTAGAACTTATTACAGCTGTTTTAATTAGAATTGTATACTTTTTTATTAACAGTAAATATGACTGTCTATTAATGTAATAAACATCTGATTTCCTTTTTTACATTATAATCAAGATCAGATATAATAAACACCTCAAACCTTGATACATTATTCTAAGTCAGTTTGTTTTAAGTGAAACAAGAAGTTTTGAAACCTTTAAATGAGTGATATTTTTTAATGGATAAATAAAAATCAAACTTAAATTTTTTTTAATCTAATAAAAAAATTAAAAATATAGTAAACGTTTTATAAACTTTGAGGATTGAAGTAAAACAAAAGTAGAAAATAGTTTATAAGTCTTTGAAAAAACAGATCGTATCAAAATGTATTGTTTCTTGGTATCAATTTATTCAATCTCAACAACTTTTTTATAAAAATATATTTAAATTACTGATGTTTGTTTTTGGTTATAACAAATGCAATAAATACTAACCATGTATTTTAATAATAAATAAGAGAAATTAAGGTTAATTAAACTATTAAGTTGTAAACTAAATATCAAATGTAATTGCTAAACCATGAATTAGGTTATTAATTGACCAAGAATAAACTGGTTTGTGTAAATAAAAGATCATTTGAAAATATCATTATGATGCAATGCAAACTACAAACAATATTGATTTTTTAACTGGCCGGCCATGCTCGGTTACTTATCTTAAATATACTTTTTAATTTTACTTTAAATGTGGTTTGTCGATAATGTTGTACTTACAAACCTAAATTATTTTGTCTTTCAGCTTCATAACTGCCAAATTTGTATGAGAAAATTGCCATACAATTACTCAAGCGTGAAATTTTAAGTTAAAACTAATAAAAATTTACTTCTCAGAACTCTTAAATTTGGTATTTTTGCAATCCTTGCTATTTTGGTAAGTTTGGTAATAAAAAATAGTTTAACAAATAAGCATAAGACAGGCAGCAAAGTTTCCTAACAAACAAAAATTAACATTTTTGTAAATATTCTTTTTCTGCGTTAGCTGTTTTTCAGCCAAAATCAACGTCGCGAGCTTTTTTTTATTTTATCAACTGGTTGGCTGCATTTGTTGATGGTATAAGCAGCAGTAATACTTATTTTCTTCAGCAATAGTTAAAAGTTTTAAATCTCAAATAATATTAATTCTATCCAAATAAATTATAGAAACTTTTTATTTTTACTGTAACAAATTTGTAAGTTTTACATTTTTTTCTTGGTATTTTTATTTTTTGAATATTACAACAGAAACTAAACAATTTTTTACTTAATGCTTATAAATATTTATATTTCTTTAGGTTTAGATTTAATTTTGAAGATACGAAGCGACATCTGTTCGTCAGAATTAAAGAACATACAAAACCTACAAATAGTGCAGTATATGAACAATGTAGAATCTGTCAGAATCATGATATTTTTAATTTTTTTGAGGTAATTAAACTTTGTAAAAAAAGAAACATTTTACTTACAGTAGAGGCTATTATAATTAGAAAAATTAAACCTAAAGTTAATTACTAACTAGGTCCTGATAAAGGATCTAGAATTACCCTTAACATTTTTGAATTGTCCATTTTTGTTCTAATTATCTATTTTATTTTTTATGATTAATTTGATTAGTTTTATATTGATTGCCTTTTTAGTCTACTCTTCTTTTGTTTGATTAATTAATTTTTGTGAATATTAATTTTGTTTTGACAAGAAAGTTAGTTAAATTTTGAAAGCATTGCTCAATAAACCGTTAAAATGAAAAAAAAAACTTTGTTAAGCAATTAATTGGTACATAGATAAAAGGATTTTTTAGATTTTTTTGAACCGGTTCAGTAATATTGACATAAAGTATGTACTAGTAAAGTATATGGTTTTTTATTTGAACCATTTTATTTCATATTTTCATGTTCTATAAAGGCTTTTTTGAAACACAAACTTAAAGAAACTAGCCAGGATTGAAAAACCTATCATATTTAAGAGTTCTGAAAAGTAAATTTTTATTAGTTTTAACTTAAAATTTCACGCTTGAGTAATTGTATGGCGATTTTCTCATACAAATATGGCAGTTATGAAGCTAAAAGATAAAATAAAACGAAAGTTTGTAAGTACCACATTAACAACAAACTGCATTAATATCGATAATTATCTTTATGACAAGTAACCAAGCATTACCGGCCGGTTAAACACTCTCACATATTGTATGTAGTTTACATTGCATAATGATAACTTTTTTAAATTTACGCCTGAAAAACAGCTGTTATCTTTTATGTAGACAAAACAGTTTAATCTAGGTCAATTAATAATCTTATTCATGTTTTGGCAATTAGATTTAATATTTAGTTTACAATGTGACATTTATTAACTATAGTTTTCTCTTATTTATTATTAATATACATGGATAGTGTTTATTGCTTTTTATTAAAAACAGATAATAAACATCAGTAATTTTAAAATATTTTTATAAACTAGTAGTTTAACTTAAATAAACTGTACTTACCAGAAAATACAAAGGTGATAAAATTTTGATACGATCAGTCATTCAAAGACTTAAAAATTGTTTTCTACTTTGATTTTACTTCAATCCTCAAAATTAATGAAACGTTAAATATATTTACAATGGTTTAATTAGATTAAAAAAAAGGTTTTAGTATGACTTTTATTTATCCATTGAAGAAATTCAGACTGATTAAGAACTATTATGTAAGTTTTAAGGTTTATATCATATCTGATCTTGATTATGTTGTAACAAAAGAAATCAAATGTTTATTACATTAATAGACAGTCATATTTTACTATTAATATAAAAGAATTTTATTCTACTTACAACAGCTGTAATTAGTTGTAATCAGTAAAAAATACTAATACAATAAGAACTGAAATCATCTGTTCTGCTTAATCATATTACAATCAATAAACATAACTACGCTAAAAAGATATAGACTTTATACAGCTGTTTGTTTTTCAATGTTTTAGTAATTAAAAATACACTTAGTTGAAATAAATTGTTTAATCAATACATTCTAATGTATATTTGTTTATTTATGACAACAAGGTGAACATATTTACATCGAAATTAAAGAATGGTTAAGATATGATAGAGTTGAACGTTCAAAACAATGAATTAAACTACTGCTTAATAATATACAATGCTAAGGCTATACAACGGTGTAATACATATTAACATATAATAGACAACAATTAAAAACTTAAATTAAAGGTTTTCAAATTCATTTCAAAAAAAAAATTGGAATTGTTATACAAAACCAGTAGAAATTTATAAATTAATAAAGCGATTGCAAAACATCAACAACATTACAAGTAATATAGTCAGTTTAAAAAATTTGTTGAGAGTGTTAAAATTAAGATTTAATTTTTAAAACTTATAATTTTTAAAACTATTTGCACTTAAGTATTTCATTTATAACAATTCAAATATCACTAGTAACATAAAAGTATACAATTCTAGCTAAAATAATTAATTAAAGTTTTTGATTGAATAGCTCTACAAAATCCAATATTTCATAACCACACAAGTTACTGTAAATTCAAATACACCAAATTTACAGGTTTAAAATGGCTGTTAGTTTTTCATCTAAAACAACACAAATTTTGTACCAGAATAGATTTTGTGAACAAGAAAACTTTGATGTTATTATTTCTGGAATCACTGATGTGTTAGAACGAGAAAGTTTAAGGTTAAACTTGCGTAAGTTTGATAAAACTGAAACAATATACAATTCAAAGACACATTCGGAAAGTGACATAACGATTTGTGAAAGATCCAATGTTTGGACTGTTTGCTCAAGATTAGATGTTAAAGGCGTATCTGAAACACGACCCTCTTTCAGGATTCATATTGATAAAACTGACCAATGGGTTAATGTAGTTCAAACACATGATGGTAGAGGTAACTTTAGCGCTTGTTCATTTATGAAAAACATTTATGTCTTTGGTGGATATTTTGAACAAGAAGCTATAAAAAGTTGTTATAAATATGATACAAAAAGGAGTAAGTGGAATTTTATAGCAATTATGAATGAATGGAGGCAAGTTGCAGCTTGTACAGTATTCGAAGGTAAAATTGTCTTGACTGGTGGTTATGACGGTGAAAATAGAGTATATTTAAACTCAGTAGAGGCATATGATTGTTACGAGAATAAATGGAACTCTCTGCCTCGCATGATCAACAAAAGATGTCGACATGGAGCAGTTTGTATGGGCAACAAGCTGTTTGTCATTGGTGGAAAGAAAAATGCTACTTGCGAGGTATTTGATAGCAGTTCCATGAAGTTCACTAGTATCAAGCATTTAGAGCGCGATTGTTATTATTCTGTTTCCGCGGTCAGTGTTGGTGGCAAAATTTTGATTTTTGGTTCAGGGTATATAGCAGGAAAAGAAAGAGTTCGCACTTATAATGCTGATAAAAATGAATGGTACTGTAAAAGTAATTGTTTTACGGAATTCGAAGTAGGTTTAGTATGTCTTGCAAAGCTTTCTGTTATTTAACAGTTTAAAATTTCCATGTTGCCTAATAATTTATTAAATGTACAATGAGTATTACGTTGTTCGATAACTATATTCTATTTAAACTTGTTTTAGTTTTCAAAATTTAAAAAATATGTTGCTGTTTGGTACTGACTTTTTTTTTGTAGTTTAAATACTTATTTTTTAATTGAAATTGTTGATATCGTTGTTTTGTTTTTTTTTGTCTTTTCACTTCAACAATAAACAAAAAAATCGAGTTTGTTAGCTTATCTAATTTAAATTTTGTTATAATTAATCAAAAATTTTTTTTTTGATATTATGAGTAGTATAAGTAATACGGATAAAAATAATTTGATTATCGATGAATTCTACATTATTTATTTTTAAAATCTAGCGTAAATTTCGACAGAAAAAATTTGAAGAAAAAAAATGCAAATGTGTCTATTAAAAACACAATTATGATATACACAGTATAGTTTTATATATATATATATATGTACTTGAAGTTTTTATGTGTTACGTAAGCGTACACTATTTATAGTATTCAAAATTTAGTGATAGCATTTTGTAATATAAAACATAAAGAAAAAATTAAATTAAAATAATTAAAGTCAAGTTAATAGCATTTTTTAACTGTTTTTTAGATTTTTTTCATTTACATCTAAAAAGGAATTTTATGGTTATTTATGTATTAAAATATTCTCAAAGTATTTATGTATTATATTGTGATTTATAACCTTATTTAGTTCGACAGACTCAAAATTTACTAATAGAAAATAAAAAAATTATGTATTATTGACATGTTTTACCAGAGATTGAAAGTTGTATTACATTAATTTGATAAATTAACTAATTATATCTTTATTAATTAACTTTTAATCAAAAAATGTAATACGCTTTAAATTAAAAATTAATGGTCAGCATTTACTAAGCGAAAATGGTATTTTACTTGTTTAATAACTTTTCTGATTTTTTTTTAATATTTAAAACTTATATCTAAATTATAGATATAAGCTACATATCTTTTTAGTTAAAATGTAGAAATACTTAGTTTGGCTTGATATAAAAAATTGTGTAGTAGTGAAGATTATTTAAAAATTTTTTATTATGTTTGTTGAAGTTGTAAAAATAAAGCTTTATTTTGTATTTTACTAAAAACTACACAGTGAATTAAAAACAAATTCCCATTAAAAATGTAAAAACAAGTAATTTAAGATAGGTGTAAAAAAATAAAACTTATTAAAGCTTGCTAAAGTTTGGAAAGCGTCTACTTAAATGAGTAATTATAAAAATTTTCGTTATTATTTTTTGTTTTAAGAAAATGCAAAATTGTATTTAGGCCGAAATGGCAACATTGTTGTTCAGTACATCCGATGTCTTTTTTTTTTAATTAGTTATATCTAAGCGATATGGAGGCCAACATTTATAATATAACTTATTTTTGATGAGTTTACAACTGTAGTGCTTAAAATATTGTGAAAATTTAATCAACTATAAGAAAAACTTAAATTTAATCGGCTCATTGAAAAATAGTATTGTGTAATAGCTAGATCGTCAAAAACACTATAAAATTTTAACACTACAACATAACTGAAGTTTTATGTGAAATTGTGTTGAATAATATTTCTTAAAATATATTTATAGAAATAATTCTTAAAAAAAGATTAATTTTACATTAATTTTAGATAAACAATACTTCAGAACAGGGCTTCCCAAAACTTTTATTCGTAAGGCCCTTAAAAAGAAAAAAAATCTATGGCCCTCTCCGACAATATTTCTCAAAAATGCTACCATTAATTATACCTAAGACTTCCTCTTCATCATCAACTTCAGAATAACTAGAACAAGTTTCAAATAATGGCCTTGTGGCTTCCTCTTTTACAGCTTTCCTAAATTTCTAAAATTTTACCTAGTAGCTAGCACAATTTGTAAAACTACCCTTAAATACGCCAGATATACTTTCTTTTCTTTATTGCTCTTTATCATCAACTTAAGAGTATCTGTGTAAGTTTTTCGAATTAGTTGTTGCTTCGTAGTCCCTGATTGGCCCACTTGTAGCTTAAGACTTCTTAAATTTCTGAAATAGCACACAAGGGTACCATTGTCAATCTGATCCTTTTACCATTACTGCATTTTTTAAACACTAATCCCTAAATGCAAAAATGTTAGAATAAGGTTTTTTATGTTATTTTGTTGAAATTCTTGAAAACTTTTAATCACCTGTCACAAGCTTTTTTTTTTATGGTGATTCAAATATTTTCCAGATTACTTCTATTGTCTATACAGCAATAAAAATAATTAAAAGCATTTTTATACTTAAAATAAAAAGCAATTGACTTGGTAGTTATGGTCGGGTATAAACGCAAATAAAATTGAGCTTTTATAATATATAAATCAAATTTATTAAAAAATATTATTCAAACAGTCACGGTTGTGAAAAATAGTTAAGTAGACCTAGTCATTTATGTTACGTATTTTATGTTAAAGAATTTCTCTTAATTCTGTTAAGTTTAATAAACATCAAAAGTAAAATTTTCAAAAATTGCATACTTTTTTTTTCAAAAAATAAATCACAAATTTAAGAACTTTACTATATATCGCGAATAAGTCTCTACATAAAGGACTTAAAATAATATATCTAATACTACAATAAAACTTTAAGTCAAGAATTTTACAAGTTTAATTATAAATAAAGTGTTTGTAACAAAGTTGTTGTCATAACGTGTAATGTTCTTAAAATTGTAAAAACACAACAAGAGCTTTTACTTAACTGCTAATATCATCTAATTTTGTTAGTTTGTAAGTTTAAGGCAGGAGTGAATTGTCCTAGAAAGAGCTGCTAATCTCCGCTAATTGTATTAAGAAAAACTCCATTGGTAAGAATTAAAATAGTTCACTGTTGGTGGAAAAGTTTTGATTTTTGGTTCAGGGTATATAGCAGGAAAAGAAAGAATTCGTTCTTATAATGTTGACAAAAATGAATGGTACTGTAAAAGTAATTGTTTTAAAGAATTCGAAGGAGGTTTAGTATGTCTTGCAAAACTTTCTATTCTTAATGCAATAATTTTAATGGTTTTTGTAATAGTGATTTTATCCATTTAATTTTGTATTTAAATTTGAAAATATGTTACTGACTTCAAGAACTTATAACTTAAATATTTTTAGAAAAGCTAATACAAGCTTCTTTTTTACAAACAAGCAATTGAACTTTCAAAACTAACCACAAATTAAAAATTGGAAAAAAGAACTACAAACTGATTTACAGAGTACTAAAATAAGAAAAGAAATCTAAATCAGGAACAATAATTGCAGGTTGTGCTTAAAAGAAGCTTTATAAATACTTTAATCCGATTGAATAACTTTTAGTTTGTAAACTTATTTTTGTTCACTTTAAAGTTGGTTCACAAGCTTCGTTTAACATAGACAATAAGAGAATAAGTTAACTTTCTTATATGTTTAATAACTTATATGTTTAACTTTCTTAGAGTAGTTTTTAGGTTAAGTATATCTATTCAGTATAACATAAAACGAAAAAAAAACTATATTAATTAGAAAATAGTTTATAACAGATGATAAAGGTTATTGCACATCGCGCGCAAAGCGCGCTTTTGTGCTAGCAAATAAATAATATTATAAGTATAAACATTACAAAAAAGTATAATTTTTAATTTTGTACTAATTTTTAAATATTATTAAACAATTCTTAAAACTTAAGAAAAAAGTTGTTTAAACAAAGCATAAAAACAGAATTAGTTTCAAAAAGAAAATATAAAAAGAAGAAAAAAATAACTTAATATATCTATACATTATTAATACAACAATATGAGCCACTAATAGTTTATAATAAATAACTAAAAGTATCGCACACCGCGCGCAAAGCGCGCTTTTGTGCTAGCCAAATAAAGGAAACAAATAATATTTAAGTAAGTATATTACAAAAAGTTAGAAATTTTTTAAATTTTGAATACTCACGAAAATTCTTCAAGTTTTAAAAAACTGATGTTTAAACTAAGCATTAAAACAGGATGATTTTTTAAAAATTAAAAAAAATGTTTTTCAACATAAAACAAATCTAAATTCGTTAACATAAATTTCAATTTTCGAATACTCTCAAAAACTTTTCAAGTTTCAAAAAACTGCTGTTCAAACTATGCATTAAAACAGGATGATTTTATAAAAATGAAAAATTACTGTTTCAATTTTAAACAAGTCTAAATTCCTTAACATAAAATCCTACCTCGGGAAGTTCCCTTTCTTTCGGTTTTGCTTCGCAAAAGGAAGCACGCTTCGCGCGCAATTGGTTTAGGCTTCTATGCCTCGAAAGCTTCGCTTTCTTCGTACATTACAGCCTCAGAAAGGTCCGCTTTCTTTCCGCTTTGCTTCGCAAAGAAAGCACAAAAGCGCGCTTTGCGCGCAATTGTGCGATGTTGTCTTAAACTTCCATTCCTCGAAAGCTTCGCCTTCTTCATACTGCTGTTTTCGTTTTTGCTTAACATTCCACCGACCACAAAAATTATATCAAATATATATTTCAAACTATTATTTAATTTCTTAGAAATTCATGTTACGTCACTAACTCTTTCTGATGTCCATTTTTAGTCGGCACAAAATCGTTCAAAAAAGTTTACAAAAAATTTGCATAAAATTATCATAACTTTTTTTTTGACTTAACTATTTAGTTTAATATCTTTGGAACTTTGTTTTAAAATTACTGTAAAAACGGTAATTGTTAATAGATAAAAGTGTTATACGTTTATGTATAACATTATGCTTGCAAAGTTTTATAGGTTTTTAAGCTTAATTGTAGAAGATAAATGAAAAACAAGAACAACGATTACTTCTAAAACAGTAGAAGTTAAGAAAACTGTGTTTTAAGCTAAGTTTTTTAGGTAAGCAAAGTAACATTTAAAAACGCTGTAACTTAATTTATTTTCGAGATAAAGACATAATATTTAAAGTAAAGTTTAATATATAATTCAAGATTATGCTTGCAAAGTTTTATAGGTTTTTAAGCTTAATTGAAGAAGATAAATGAAAAACAAGAACAACGATTAATTCTAAAACAGTAAAAGTTAAGAAAACTGTATTTCAAGCTAATTCTTTTAGGTAACCAAAGTTACATTTGAAAACTATGTAACATAATTTATTTTCAAGATAGAGACACAACATTTAAAATTAAATTTAATATATAATTCAAGATTAAGCTTGCAAAGTTTTATAGGTTTTTAAGCAAAATTGTAGAAGAAAAGTGAAAAACAAGAACAACGATTACTTCTAAAACAGTAAAAATTAAGAAAACTGTGTTTTAAGCTAAATTTTAAGGTAAGCAAAGTTACATTTGAAAACGCTGTAACTTAATTTATTTTTGAGATAGAGACATAATATTTAAAATAAAGTTAAATATATAATTTAAGATTATGCTTGTAAAGTTTTAGAGTTATTTAAGCAAAATTGTAGAAGATAAGTGAAAAACAAGAACAACGATTACTTCTAAAAAAGTAAAAGTTAAGAAAATTGTGTTTTAAGCAAAGTTTTTAGGTAAGCAAAGTTACATTTGAAAACACTGTAACTTAATTTGTCAGATAATTTGTAAGACTAATGTTTCCAGCAGTCTGGTTGTCTATTATCACCTTCAAGCCGGACAGATACACATTTGCCTGACCTGGCCCTGAAAAAAGAAATATTATTGTGAGTTTAGCTTAGCAAATGTTATAAAACACTATTTTGATATCCTATGAAGGCCATATGAATGTAAATTTTATCAGCTTCCAGCTGAAAAGAAATATATTTGGCTAACCTAAATCAGTTAAAGGAAAATTCTACACATATTTTGTTAACGTTTTGCATAATGGATGCTATAAAACACTGTGGAGTTTATAATATAGAAGCAACAGTTATTTTTTATTCTCCACAAAAAATAAAATCAATCATATGTAAGTTTTTCTGCAGTTTCCAAACTTTAAGATGCAAAACACTTAGTTTAATAAAAACTGCCAATTGCTATGTTTAGATTAAAAGTGTTTATTTTCACTTAAAAATACTTAATTAATATGCTATAATAGATGCTTATTTGATAAATGTTGAACATACCATATTCCTTAAAATTTTAAGTTTTTAATTAGACAATTTTTTTCTTAGTGTTAAAATTTAATATAGTTAAACTTATTTTATCATTTATCAAAAACTGTAAGTTTATTTTTTTATTGTTTTATAACCTTGTTATGATTTTTTAAAGTAAAAAAGCAACAACAATAATTTCATTCATTTTGTTTACAAAGAATTCTTACTTAAAACCAGACATAAGTTGAGCTCAAAATGGTTAATATAACTGTTAATAAAATAGTTATAATAGTTGTCTTTTGAAAAAAAATAAAATAAAATAAACACTTTTACATAAATTAAAAATAAAATAAAGTTGTTGAACTTACTTGTCATCGCTTTATTGATGTTCTCCACTTTAAACAACTTTTTATATTTTCCTTAAATTTTACTTAAATCAAAAAAGTTAGAAGACTTTGTGTTAAAGGCATAAGTTCGTTACTATTTTTTAACTGTAATAATACAGATTATAAGAATATAATGACTAAAAATGCAACTTATTATGAAATATAACAAAACTACTTACAATATTAGGATCAAGTATACAAAAACTTCCTAAGTTTAATTCTAAACACTATCTGAATTGTTCATTAAAATTTACTAACTAGTATAAACAAAAAATCCTATTTCAACCCTGTATATTTGTTTTGAACAATAAGAGTTTAAGACAATAAGCAAAGAAAAAAGTCTGAGATTTTGAAAAATATCAAACTAGCCTTATTAAGCTGAGTATTCTAATTTTAAATTTGCCTGAGTTTGGCATTTAAGTATTAGCAACCTTTGGAATTATATGACTTAAGAACATTTTTTGGTCATATTCAAAGTTTTTATTTTACAAGCTTTAACAAGCAGGAAAATCTATTTAGTATAGAAATATAATTAGTATATTCATTAGTTCATTATTATTAATTTATTAATCATTATTATCGTATAGTATATAGAAAATACATTAGTATTGAGAATTATCAACAACAAATTATTACTTGGTACAAAATTTAAGGAAGATTAAACTTAATTTGAATTGTAACTGCTGTTACATTTTGTAAAAAAAATATTTTAACTTTAAAACATAAAAAATAGAATTCACTTTAGTATAAATACTTTTTTTTGCAACAGTATACAATTTGAAACAAAAGACCTTGGACATTTTTCAACTTTGAAAAATGCATACTTGAGAACACCTTTTCTCTTTTAGCATTCATTGCAACTACTTGTATTATAATTTTACAAAAAATTAAAAATTTTATGAGCAACAAGGATGCGATTATGTTTCATTTAAATTAAGAGACTTGAAGGTCTTGAAGGTGCAGTTAATGAATATTTTTATGGAGCTTAGTACAACTAAAGACTGTCCTAGGAATAGAAGCACTCCATTGAAGTTGTTTAAGGTGAGAAAGAAAGAAAAATGTGAACGCTCAAAAAAAAGGTCAATGGATATGTGTGGATTCACACCAATCTCTTTAAGATGAGAGGGAATCTGAAGAGATCTGTGATTCTGGTTAGCTGTGTTACCTCAAAGAGAAGAGTCATCAAAAATGATTTAAAATTGCTTTTCTACTTTCATCTACAAACTTTCTACAAATGTAATAACACCTCGAACCTGTTCAAAACTAAAAGATAAAAAACAAAAACTTTTTTCTATATGATTTGAGGACTATCAGAGCAAAGTATAGTTTTTCCACAAAATAATTCACAGTTTTACCCTTTGTTTATAACTAGAATGGCAGCAGTTATTGATGAGTCTGTTAAAACAGCTTACTGCCCAAAAAATAATTTTTATTGAAGTGTTAACTGCAGCTTCTTACCTTGGAAGCTACCTCATTTTTTTGTACAATAGTGGGTTTAAATCACACAGATCTCTAGATTAATATCATTTTTTAATATTACAATTTTTACAGATGAAATAAATCTTAAAGCAGATGTATTTTTCATTATTTCTTATTTACCGTCATGTTACACTAACGGTTGGCAATGTACAACTTGCAAGCCTGATTTTATAGGCCAAGCTGCAATGACAAACACATTAAATCTAAAAAAAAAATCCTTGTATTCTTATTTTTAAGTAAAAGTATAAACACATCAGTCCCACTTTTCACAATAAATATCTTAAATATTGGATCTGAACTAAACAAGTGAGAAAAATATTGAACTTTAAAGTAAATAGTTGTTGTTCATTTAGTTATTTACCATTCAGGTTAGAACTACCATAGTAAAAATAATTGATAGTAGTCATTATAAATTAACATTTTGTTACATTTGTATATTTTTATATTTTACAGCTTGGGTAGTTTCTAAATTTCCCGCGAACAAATATGCCTTAATTGTGTTTGTCGCTAAAATAATCAAGGACGTTTGAAAACTTTTGTGGAACCGTCTTATTTATTTACAGTTACCTCTCGCAAATCTAAACTTCTTTTTTTGCCATTAAATACATATTTTATATCCATAAATTTGCTTCTTAATTAAAAATAAATCATATTAGTTGTGTTTTAAATTTATTACACTTTTCCTTACCGGTTTCTGAATTTTGAAAGTATTTTTATTATTTTGCTTAGTAGAAGTTTTCGTAAACATTTTATGTAAAATCGATAAATATCTTTATAGTAACCGGGCATTACCGGCCGGTCAAACACTCTCACATATTGTTTGTAGTTTGCATTGCATCATGATAACTTTTTTAAATTACGCCTGAAAAACAGCTATGATATTTTATTTACACAAACCAGTTCATTGTTGGTCAATTAATAATCTTATTAATGGTTTAGCAATAAGATTTAATATTTAGTTTATAAAGTAGAGGTTTTAATAACCTTATTTTTCTCTTATTTATTATTAAAATACATGGATAGTACTTATTGCTTTTTAATAAAAATATAAAAAAGCATAAGTAATTAAAAAATATTGTTATAAATTAGATTTTTAAATTATTTGAATTGTACTTACCAGGAAATACAAAGGTGATAAAATTTTCATCAGTCTTTTAAAAGCCTTAAAGATTGTTATTTACTTTGATTTTACTTAAATCTTCAAAGTGATGGAACGTTTAATATATTTTTAATGTTTTAATTAAACTAAAAAAACTTTTTATTATAAATTTTATTTATCCATTGAAAAAATATCACTGATTTAAAGGATTCCAAACTTTTAGCTTCACTTAAAACAAACTGACTTAAAATCATTATTTAAGTTTTAATGTGTTAACGTATCTGATATTTGATTATATTGTAAGAAAGGAAATCAGTTATTATGCTCATTTATGTTACAATCAATAAACGTAACTACGCTAAAAAAGATAAAAACTTTACACAGCTGTTTGTTTTTTAATGTTTTATTAATTAAAAATACACTTAGTCAAAATAAATTGTGATATCAATATATTCTACTGTATATTTGTTTATATATGACAACAAGGTGAACATATTTACATCAAAATTAAAGAAAGGTTAGAGATTTGATAGAGTTAAACGTTCAAAACAATGACTTAAACTAACAAATTCGTTTACTACTTAATAACATACAATGCTAAGACTATACGACGGCGTAATACATATTAACATATAATAGACAACACTTAAAAACTTATATTAAGGGTTTCCAAATTTAATTCAAGAAGAATTAGTAGTGTTATACAAAACTAGTATAACATTTTATAAATTAATTGAGAAATTGCTAAATATCAAAAACATTACAAGTAAATTAGTCAGTTTAAAATTTTGTTGAGAGTGTTCAAATTAAAAATTAATTTTTAATACTCATATTTGCAAAAACTATTTGCACTTAAGTTTTTCAGTTATAAAAAGTCAAACATCACTAGTAACTGAAAGTATACAACTCTAGCTAAAATAATTATTTAAAGTTTTTGATTTAACAAATCTAATATTTTATAACCATACAAGTTACTGTAAATTTATGAATATCAAAGTTACAGGTTTAAAATGGCCGTTAGTTTTTCATCTAAAACAACACAAATTTTGTACCAGAATAGATTCTGTAAACAAGAAAACTTTGATGTTATTATTTCTGGAAGCACTGATGTGTTAGAACGAGAAAGTTTAAGGTTAAACTCGCGTAACTTAGAAATAATTGAGACTATATATCTTTCAAAGAAACATTCATACAATGACTTAACAATTTGTGAAAGATCCAATGTTTGGACTGTCTGCTCAAGATTAGATGTTAAAAGCGAATCTGAAACACGATCTTCATTCAGGATTTGTAGTGATAAAACTGACCAATGGGTTAATGTAGTTCAAATACCTGACGGTAGAGGTAACTTTAGCGCTTGTTCGTTTAAGAAAATCATTTACGTCTTTGGTGGATTTACTGAAGAACCAGGTATAAAAAGTTGTTATAAATATGATACAAAAAGGAGTCAGTGGATATCTATAGCAAGTATGGATGGTGGTAGGCAAAATGCAGGTTGTACAGTATTTGAAGGTAAAATTGTCTTAACTGGTGGTTACCATTGGTTTGGTGGAAGTAGGAGCTCAGTAGAGGCATATGATTGTTACGAGAATAAATGGGACTTTCTGCCTCGCATGATCAACAGAAGATGTCTACATGGAGCTGTTTGTATGGGCAACAAGCTGTTTGTCATTGGTGGAGAAGAAAATGCTACTTGCGAGGTATTTGATAGCAGTTCCATGAAGTTCACTAGTATAAAGCATTTAGAGCGCGATTGTTACGATTCTGTTTCCGCGGTCAGTGTTAGTGGCGAAATTTTGATTTTTTGTTCAGCGTATATGGCAGGAAAAGAAAATATTTGCACTTATAATGTTGACAAAAATGAATGGTACTGTAAAAGTAATCGTTTTAAGCAATTCGAAGGAGGTTTGGTATTTCTTTCAAAACTTTCTGTTATTTAACAATTTAAAATGTCCATGTTGCCTGATAATTTTATTAAATGTACAATGTGTTTGTTGTTGTTTTATATTGATATACTATTTAAACTCATTTTAGTTTTCAAAATTTAAAAAATATGTTGCTGTTTGGTACTTACTATTTTTTGTAGTTTAAATCCTTAGTTTTCAATGAAAATTGTGGATATTATTGTTTTGTTATTTTGTTATTTCTCTTCAACAATAAACAAAAAATCGAATTTGTTAAATTATATAATTAAAATCTTGTCATAATCAAAAAATAGTTTTTTTTTGATATCTTGAGTAGTACAAGTGTTACGGGTAAAATTAATTTGGTTATCGGTGAATTCTACGTTAATTTTGTTTAAAATCTAGCATAATGTTCAACGAAAACAATTTGAAGAAAAAAGCTGCTAATTTTTCTATTTTAAATGATAAATTAAACAGTATAGTTTTTTTTTAATATAGTTATACTAGTAGTTTTTATGAAACATTATATAAACACTATTTATATTATCTAAAAATGAGTAACGTAAGCGTACACTGTTTATAGCATTTAAAATTTAATGATAGCATACAATATAAAACATAAAATAAAAATTAAATTTTAATAATTAGAGTCAAATTAATAGCATTTTAGTATAACTGTTTTTTACAAATTTTTCCATTTACATTTTTTAAGAACATAACTTAATTAGGTAACCTGAAACTAAGAATAAAAGTCATAATTTTCTAAAAAAATCAGTGCACACTAAGCTAGACCGGTGGTTTTAAGTTTAAAAATCTGTGGGCATTAAACTAAAATAAAATTTTCTGTGGACCCCAAGCTCAAAAATAATCAAAAATTTTTTGACTATTTTAAACATTTTTCTTTTAAGTTTAGTGTAAGTTTTTAATTTAATATATCTATTCAGTAAACTATAAAACAAAAGGAACTACTTTAACAAGAAAACAGTTTATAACAGATAACTAAAAGTATCGCACACCGCGCGCAAAGCGCGCTTTTGTGCTAGCAAATAAATAATGTTATAAGTAAAAATATTACAAAAAAATAGAAGTTTTTTAACTTTGTACTAAGTTTCAAATGTTATTAATAAATTCTTAAAATTTAAGAAAACAGTTATTTAAACTAAGCATAAGACCAGAAACTATAAAAAGAAGAAAAACATCTTAATATATCTATTCATTTTATTATAAATGAACTACATACAAAATGAACTACTAACAGTTTACAATAAATAATTAAGAGTATCGCACACCGCGCACAGAGCGCGCTTTTGTGCTAGCCGAATAAAGGAAACAAATAATGTTTAACTAAGTATATTACAAAAAGTTAGAAATTTTGAAAACTCACAAAAATTCTTCAAATTTTAAAAAACTGCTGTTTAAACTAAGCATTAAAACAGAATGGTTTTATAATAATGAAAAAATAGTATTTTAACGTTAATATCTAAATTTTTAAACTAAATTCTTACCTCAGAAAGCTCTGCTTTTTTTCGGTTTTGCTTCGCAAAGGGAAGCACGCTTCGCGCGCTATTGGTTTAGGGTGTCTTGCCAAACGTGAACTCTTTTCCTTTAAATATACACCAGTTTTTACTGGTTCACTAAGCTTTACTGAGCACAAAATATGCAGTTAAGTACTGTTTTTCAAAGTTCAACTCAAACTAATTAAAGACAATGTGTAAGCTAATAAGTCAATTCAGCAACAAAAAGGAAAGTGAATAATAAAAGATCGTTAATTTTTAAACAAACAAAAGAATTTATGCAAACAAAAAAAAAAAAAGCTACTTAATTAAAAAGGATAAAAACTATAAAAAAGAATTATTCTTTAGTTTAAATTTTAAATTTATTAAACGATATTGTATAGTGTAGATGTTTTACAAAATAATTAAATTACTATTTTTTACTTAGCTTTAAATAAAATTGCTTTTTTTCTTAATTAATGGAAGATTATACTGTAAATCAGGTCATGATTTTTTTTAACCTTTTTCTATATTTTATAAATTATTTTAAAATTAAAACACCTATATTCGATTTCGTTAAAAATTAAATTGATTTTTTAACTATTTATAACATTTTCACTTGGTAGTGGCAAGTAACTTGTTACAAACAACCGAATCTATAATATATTTTGTAGATAGTTACTCGAATTATTGAATACTAACTCAAATTAATTTAATTAAAAAGCAATTACATTAAGTTTTTGACGAATTTTTGTAAATAGATATCATTTAAACGAAAATTCGTGTTAAATAGTAAAGTTTGAAATTTTATTCAGTTATTAGTTAACTTATAACCTTCTTACTATTAAAACTATTAATCTAATTATACACTTAAAATTAATACTTCGAACAAAAAAAATCTTAACCATAAATACTTTAAATAATAACATATTTAGTATTTAAAAAACTAGATAGATACAAAGATTTGTTCAGACTTCAGTAGATTTTATTAAAATTGTATTTATTTTAAATATTGTTCACATTATTATTTATTGAAGGACAAAAAAAAAATCGCTCAAATTTTTTTATCCAAGGGCGTTGTGTACAAAAAATCTTTTAATTAGCTAGTCGCACACCTAAGAAGTTTAACTTTATCTTAGAAAATGTCCAGTTATAATGTTAGAATCCTCACTTCATTTAATCGATGATTATGAAAATTAGATTCTACTAGTTATTTAAAACATACAATAAGAAGTTTAGTTAAATGCTAAAAAGTTATTACTTGTGAGCACAGTATTATTATTTATTAAGTTCTACCTGTACTATAAAGATTTCAAATACGTTTAACAAATACAGTCTTACGAAAAACTTAAACATTATGTTTTAGTTTATTACATCAACGTAGTTGCATTTAGTAGAGATTTTTTATTTTAATGCCTTATATTTACTTATATAACAGAAAGTTAAGCATTCAACCCAAAAGAGTAATCAAATGTATAGTATTGTTTATTGAACGCCAAAATTAGCTCAAAAATTTTTGTCCAAGGACCTAGTGTACAAAAAAAAACCTTTCAGTTATCAAATCGTACACCAGAACAGTTTAATGTCATATCTAGGAGTCAGGACCTTTAGCTTTGTTAAGATATTAAGTTGTGTAACAAAAACAAACTTGTGGTTAATCAAACATATAATTTAATACTAATTTTTTGGTTTACTACACAGCTTCTTAATTTGCGAATGTTTAGGTTTGATGACAATAAAATGTAAAGATGTAAAAAATACACTCAATGTCTTCATCTTGTATTTATTTAAATACTAGCAGTTATTCTCAAGGAGAAAAGTCTGCTTTGCAGCATATAACCCTTACAGTTAACTTTCCTAACTAGTTGTACCAATCTCTGAAACCAGTTTTTAATAGTGAGCAACTACTAGTGAATTAATCAATTCAATAATAATTTAAATGTGACATATAATAGTATAAAATAAGAAGTAAGATGAAATTAGAAATTTTTTCAAGACTTAATACAAGTTTGAGTAGTATATCTTAGTTTTAGTTTATTATTTTAATTTACAACGACTATATACTAGTTTGCCTTAACTAAAAAAATATTTCATTACAAACAACAAATATTGATTTATCACATATTGCTTAAATAATAGTTGTGTATGAAGTATAACCGCAATAAATAATTTTGTTATCAAAAAGCAAAATTTAGTAAAATTATAAATGCAAAACTTGCCTCGCTGAACAAGTATCGATGGCCGAGTGGTCTAGTGCGTTAAGTAAATATATATCAGTTTTACTGCTTTGAGTTCGAAACCGGGCAGTAGAACATTTTTATTAAGTTTTTCACAAATCTTTAACTTTTAATTTTCACTTATTGCTACAAAATACTGTTTATTGTGTGTTTTTAACTGTATGACTGTTTGAAAATAGCTTTTTTTAATTATTTAAAAAACTATTTACAACAAATCAATTAGTTTTAACCACAGAAAATTGACACTAAAAATGAATTCAAAAAAAAAACTATTTATATTGAACTACTTTGTCTCCTCATACAGGGTTGCCACAGATCAAGCTGAGAAAATTTTCCTGATTTTTCTAAAATATATAATCAAAATAAACAAAGTAAATTTTAACTTATTCTAAAAAATTTTAAACAAAAACTAAACTAACTGCTTAAGGCCATAGGCTCAACACATTTTTTTATACAAAATATAACTTTGGTTTTTATATAAAATTTTGAATTACAGACTATAAGCCAGTTTTTAATTATTCAAAAATATTATTTAACTTATAGATACTTTATTTTTTATAAAAAACTTCCAGTACAAATGTATGGACCACATAATTTGGGTTAATTTTCTTGGAAACTTTAAAAATAACTAAAAATCTATATCCTCCTTTATTTAAGCAATTTTTTTCAAATTTTTATCAAATTTTCCTTACATTAAAAAAAAACGTTACTTATGAATTTTGATAATTTAAGAAATAAAAATATTATGACAAAAATTTAAAAATAACATAATTTTTTTCAAAAAAAAAATTTACAAAAAATTTTTAAATTTACAAGTAAAGTTTTTTGTTATTGTATAAAGATTAGACTGTAAAAGTTTGAAGAAGATTGCTTGAAAAATGTAGGAGGAAATAGATTATAAACAAAATAGTTTTTCTGCTGTTTTAGTTTTCCCTTCCCATAGGGAGCTTATTGTTTGGCCCGACTTTGACTGGTCGTATCTTAAAAAAAATTTAAAACCATGAAAAGCATCTTAAAGGTTAGAAAAAATTTTATAAAATAAGATCAACTTGTAAAAAACATGGCCTACCCCTATTGCCTTAAACTGACAAAATCTAACTTCTTTTTTTATTCTGTCAAATTTCATGACTTTTCCTGACTTTTTTTTTCAAAATATTTAATTTTGCCCCTATTTTTTCCTGACTTTTTTCAATTTTTTTAGTTTTTCCTAATTTCCTGACCTTGTGGCAAACCTGCTCATATCTCAAATTTGGACTCAACCTGTCTTGAGATTCATGAGTCTATGCCCATTATATTATAATGAACTTTGTGTCCTACCTAGCAAATGCTTTTCACAGTTTTTGAAATTCAAGAATAAAAAAGTACAATGAAAATAAATTCAAAAAGTTTTTTTTTTATATTAAAAAACCATAAAAAACTTCTGCATTACAAACCATTTTGTTGTACAGTTTTTGAACAATATTTCTTTAATTTTTTGCTTAATTATTTTTCTCAAAACAATATGGTTATGGTTAACTTTAGGCGAGCACCAATATCAAACTGAAAATATTATAAATTCAATGTCTTTTTTAATCATAATTTTAGGCTAAAAATAAGCTATATAAATACACAGAAAAAAAATAAATTAAAACATTATAAATTAAAAAAATTAATCAAGTTTATTTCACAATATCATAATCAATATAATTTATTGTATTGATATAATCACTTTATATTGTAAAACAAAAGCAATTACATATTTTAGTTTATTAGTTTATGATATATAAGCTTAATTTTATTCATGTATTTATAAAAGAGAAATATTTAGTCTAAAATTATGGTTAAATAAGACATCAAATGTCTTATAATTTTAGCTTGATATTGGTGCTTACCAAAAGTTAACCATAACCCAAAATATTGTTGATTGTGTCTTTGTAACTTTATGACTGTTGAACAACTTTTAGTTTTTCGGAATAATTAAATATTCCTTAAATATATTGATATAAATTTATTTACAAACTGTGAGGTAAAATATAAATCTATTACTTGTACATTATTACTCTAATTCTAAAACAGTATTAATTTGTGCTCAGTAAACTATTACACCTGCAATAAAAACTAGTGCATATTCAAAGGAAAAAAGTTCACGTAAAGACTGGTGCATATTTAAAGGAAATAAGTTCACGTTTGGCAAGACACCCATTGGTTTAGGCTTCCCTGCCTCGAAAGCTTCGCTTACTTCGTACATTCCAGCCTCAGAAAGCTCTGCTTTCTTTGGCTTTGCTTCGCAAAGAAAGCACAAAGGCGCGCTTTGCGCGCAATTGTCATTATTGTCTTAAGCTTCGCTTTCCTTGTGCCGCTGTTTTTGTCTTTGCTTTACATCCCATTCAATCAAAAAATTATATCAAATATATATTTCAAACTATTATATAATATCTTAGAAATTCATGTTACGTCACTAACTCTTTCAGATGACCATTTTTAGTCGGCACAAAATCGTTCAAAAAAGTTTACAAAAATTTTGCATAAAATTATCATAACTTTTTTTGACTTAACTATTTAGTTCAATATCTTTGAAACTTAATTTTTAAATTACTTTAATAACATTAATTGTTAATAAATAAGATTGTTATACGTTAAAGAATTAAATAAAAAGTAACACAACTGTAACAACTAATAGATAAAGCAGAGAATATTTATGTGCTACAAGAAGAAATCACTTGAAAAACAAGCTTGTGTCCATACCAATTAGTTATAAATACTTTTTCGGTTTAGATTTTATAATTTACTTTTGTATTATGTTTTTGTTCCCCAACAGGACTGGCTTAAAACTTTCTAAAACACTAAAAGAGATTTTTGTAATTAAATAAAGTTTTTGATAAAACTTTAATCCGTTTGCAAAGTTTGACTGTTAAAAAAATTTTTTTCGGAAACATTTTGAACAAATAAAGCTGTATTGTGTTCAAAATTACAATAAATGTTTAATCTAGTTCAAGCACTGCATATGACCAAAACCATTCAACTATGCATTTAACGATCGGCTTTGTCGAGTGATAAGTCCCACTTACAAATTGACTAATATTTCTCTCTACAATTCTTCAGTTTTTATTAATATAAGGTAAATCAATTTTGTAAAGTTTAAACGTTATTGCTCTTTTCATTAATTATATCTGTTTTCATAGTTGTCGCGTTTTACTAACAATATGGTAAGTGTAAATTTTCAAATATTTTTTACTGTAATAATTCCAATGAAAGTTTAATAGCATATATTCCTTACTGTAATAGCGGTTGTTGCTAACTTTATTGAGTTTGTTTTATCATTAAGTGTTTTATCACTTAAATCAAGAGTGATTTTCTTTGCTGCAAATTAAATGCCTTTATGTCTGTCCGGCTGATAAAAAGTGATTATATTTTTTACGACAAAAACAAGTGCAATGGGAGTTAAAAGTGCTTTCTTTGCGGCTTACATGCGCTTATTGACAGATAATATGCGATTAGCGACTTTTTAATAATAAAAGCTTCGCGTTAATATGTTGTACACATTTAGCACAAAAATAAAAACATAGATGACAAAAAAACTGCACATACATAAGAAAATTAAGCAATTCTTTATTTTTTTGCTAGCAATTAAACCACTCGAGAAATAAACATTATCATTTTAATAAAACTTAGTAGACTTTTACCACACGCTTTTACCTTTAATTTTACACTCACTGTCACCAAGACCGGTGATTTACACTACCATCTTTACTAAAATCAAATAAGCGATCATCGAAATTTATAATTAAGTTCAGTTTTACACGTAGAAAAGCATTGAAGAAAGCCGAAGTTTCAATATGCAAAAAAAAAAATACCTTAAATTAATGAAACACATTTCAATTTTAGATGAAAACAAGATATTTAAAATTGTTCTACATTTTATCTTTGATATCATGCATTGAATATTAATGGTTAAAAATCCAAAGAACAATTAGCTATAATTAGTTTTATACAACAACATATAAATATTAAACTATAAGTTATACACACTAACATAAATAACGTTTTAGTATCAACAGTATTTCAAATATGTAAGTGTTCTTATTTAATTTTTTATAATCTAAAAACGAAAAGAAAAAAAAAACACAACAACAATATGCATTTAAAACCAAGTTTGTAAATTACAAAAAGTTTAAACTAAAATCAGTACATAACAATTTTTTTTTTGTACATTTCGTATAAGTTATTAGACAACAAGGAGTTTTTATATTGTTAAATAACAGAAAGTTTTGAAAGACAATCAGAATCTCCAAAATTAAAAAAAACGTTACCTTCAAAGTACCATTCATTTTTGTTAACATTTTAAAGGAGAATTGTTCCTTTTTCTCCTTTTTCACCAGCGCAATATACTAAAATTTGGTCACAAATACTGACTGCAAAAACATATTTGAAACAACTGTGTTCTAAATGCTTTATACTAGTGAACTTCATGGAACTGCTATCAAATACCTCGCAAGTAGCATTTTTATTTCCACCAATGACAAACAGCTTGTTGCCCATACAAACTGCTCCATGTCGACATCTTTTGTTGATCATGGGAGGCAGAAAGTCCCATTTATTCTCGTAACAATCATATTTCTCTACTGATCTTAAATCAACTTTATTTTTACCGTCGTAACCACCAGTTAAGACAATTTTACCTTCGAATACTGTACAACCTGCATATTGCCTACATTCCTTCATTCCGGCTATAATTTTCCACTTACTCCTTTTTGTATCATATTTATAACAAGATTTTAGGGGTGAATCAGTAAATCCACCAAAGACATAAATGTTTTTCATAAACGAACAAGCGCTAAAGTTTCTTCTATCATCAGGTGTTTGAATTACGTTAATCCATTGGTCAGTTTTATCGAGATAAATCCTGAACGAATCTACAAGCTTGTAATTATATTTTAGATGAGTTTTGCTGCGAACGGGTAATCTGGAGCATACAACCCAAACATTGGATCTTTCACATACTGTTGTGTCACTGTATGAATGTCTCTTCGAATGATATATTGTCTCAATTATATCTGAGTTTATTTTAATTCTAAAAGCTTTTCTTTCCTCAGAGTGTTTTAACATAGCAGAGCTTTTAGAAACAATAACATCAAAGTTTTCTTGTTCACAAAATCTATTCTGGTACAAAATTCGTGTTGTTTTAGATGAAAAACTAACTGCCATTTTAAACCTGTAACTTTAGTACATTTTAACTTACAGTAACTAATGAGAATTTTTATATTGGATTTTGTAGAATGATTCAATAAAAAAATCATTTAAACTAGGTAGAACTATATACTTTTATGTTACTAGTGATATTTGGCTCTTTATAAATGTAATGTAGCCAAGTGAAATTAGTTTTGGCAAATAAGAGCTATACAAAATTGAATCTTAATTTTAATATTCTTAACAATTTTTTTAAACTGACTAATTTAATTATTTTGCAATTGCTCAATAAATTTGTAAAATTTTATATTAATTTAGTATTACAATATCAATTATACTTTGAAATAAATGTAATAAACTTTTGACTTTGTTTTCGAAGTGTTGTCTATTATACGTCAATATGTATTCCCACCTTTTACAGTCTTAGCATTGTATATTATTAAGCAGTAAACGAAATTATTAGTTTAATTTATTGTTTTGAACGTTCATTTCTATCTTATCTCTAACCTTCCTTTAATTTTGTGGTATTTATGTTCACCTTGTTGTCAATATAAATGAATATAGAGTAGGATATTTTAAATAAACAAATTATTTTAATTAAGTGTATCTTTAATTACTAAAACATAGAAAATCAAACAGCTGTATAAAGTCTATATCTTTTTTAGCGTATTTATGTTTATTAATCGTAAAAAGAATAAAAACTCTTGTTATATTAGGTTTTTTATACTGATTAGAACTAACTATAGCTATTCTAAGTTGAATTAAATACTTTTACATTTATAGTATTATATGGCTGTCAGCAAATGTAATTAAGTTAAGTTAAATGATTTAGCTTATATGAGTAGAAATAATAATTTTGAACCTTAAACTATAAACTTTAAAAACATCTTGTTTTTAACTAAGAAATGAAATAGATTTTTAACTTATAAGTTGTGCTATTTAGCATCGTAACAGTTATAAACAAAATCTTAAGATGAACGATTACACGGTACAAGATTAAAAGTTTAAGATTAGTTAAAAATTTTATAAACAGATATCTGTACAAACAAATAGAAAAATATTTTAAATAAACTTGACATAACTTAATTAGGTAACCTGAAACTAAGAATAAAAGTCATAATGTTCTAAAAAAAATCAATACACACTAAGCTAGACCGGTGGTTTTAAGTTTAAAAATCTGTGGGCATTAAACTAAAATAAAATTTTCTGTAGACCCAAAGCTCAAAACTGATCAAAAATTTTTGACTATTTTAAACATTTTTCTTTTAAGTTTAGTGTAAGTTTTTAATTAAATATATCTATTCAGTAAACTATAAAACAAAAGAAACTACTTTAACAAGAAAACAGTTTATAACATATAACTAAAAGTATCGCCCACCGCGCGTAAAGCGCGCTTTTGTGCTAGCAAATAAATGATGTTAAAAGTAAAAATATTACAAAAAAGTACAAGTTTTTTAATTTTGTACTAAGTTTCAAATGTTATAAATAAATTCTTGAAATTTAAGAAAACAGTTATTTAAACTAAGCATAAGAACAGAAACTATAAAAAGAAGAAAAACATCTTAATATATCTATCCATTTTGTTATAAATGAACTACATACAAAATGAACTACTAACAGTTTACAACAAATAACTAAGAATATAGCACACTGCGCGCAGAGCGCGCTTTTGTGCTAGCCGAATAAAGGAAACAAATAATATTTAAGTAAGTATATTACAAAAAGTCAGAAATTAAAACATTTGGTTTCTTTTAAGCTAGGCTTCGCTATCTTCGTACTTCTGTTTTGGAATTTCTTTTCTAACCAATCCTTTAAAACGTTTTTTTAACGACATTACTATTTCCTTCTTTGCCATCAAGATTAAAATTTTGATTTAAAGGGTATTTGTTTGCAACATATTTAAACAGGAGGTGAAGTATATCATTCTGGTTGTCATAGCTAAAAAAAGAAATGTTTGGCTGGTATGGCTTGTTAAAGCTAATTTGGAGAAATCTTCTGGTAAGTGCGTCTTTGTTTGAGGTTATTTTGTCAAATGGATCACAAACATTTGTAGTGATAAAAAATGCTGTGGACCCTTTTGGCATACTTGATCCCGGTTCTGTTACAAGTTTTGAAAACCTGGAAAATTTTTTGAAAAAACGAGTGGCAACCCTGTACTTATTCAATTATTTAACATATTTTTACGTCACAGAGCGAGTTTGACGTTATGCTGATGTCATCATCTTCAAAGTTCATAGGCCCTACCGCAACTTACCCGTACCAGGTATATAAAATAAAATTTATTTGAATAATTTTAATTTTTAACATACCCCTACCAGGTATACAAAAAGTTTATACACATAATATATAACACACCAGATATATATTTTTATATAATACATATATACATTTGTTATAATTATTTTCCTGGTATACAAAGGGCTGACTGCTAGTCAAAGGTATACAAAGGGGTTCTACAAAGGGCTGACTGCAAACTTATTGAGAATTATTCCTGTCAGCTGTATAACTTTCATCACATTTGAAACTGTAAAATACTACCTCTAGTAGTTCCATGTCATTTAGTTTGAATTAGAGAAATACTTAATTTTTTGCCAATTGTCATTTTAGATTTAAATAAAATTTTTTATTAATAATTTAGTAATTTACTTCAAAGTTTAAAATTTCTTTTATTGTAATTGATTCTTAAAATTTTTTAAAGAAGCAAATTTTTGGAAATTATTATTTTAATAATTTTCCTAAGTTTTTATTTTTATTTTACTTTTTGGTCGTGTTCAATTTGCGTACTTAAGCGGTAGTCTACTGTACTTTACCAATTATTTACGTAGATGTAGAAGTACAAGAATAAAAAATATCTTCAGACAAACATTCTTATATAAAAATTTTAGATTAATCTACCTAAAGTTTATATTCAGCTGTTTTTCAAGTGATATTTTTTTATAGCACATTGACTTTCTTTGTTTTATTTATTAGCTATTACAGTTGTGTATACTTTATTTATTTCTTAAACGTATAACACTGTTATTTATTAAGTAATTTTAAAGTAAAGTTCCAAAGATATTAAATTTGATAATGAATTCAAAAAGAAAATTATGCTAATTTTATGCAAATTTTTATACAGATTTTTGAACGATTTTATGTCGACTAAAACAGGACATCTGGAAGAGTTAGTGACGTAACATAAAATTTCTGAAATTAAAAAAATAGTTTAAAATATATATTTGATATAATTTTTTGAGTTGGTGGGATGGAAAACAAAACCAAAAACAGCAGTACGAACAGGGCTGAAAGCAAGATCGCACAATCGCTCGCAAAGCGCGCAGTTGTGCTTTTTTTGCGAAGCAAAACCGAAAGAAAGCGGAGCTTTCTGAGGTTGGGACGTAACAAGAAAGCGAAGCTTTCGATGCATGGAAGTTAAAGCAAGATTGCGCGCGAAGCGTGCTTTTTTTGCAAAGCAAAACCGAAAGAAAGCGAGCTTTCTGAGGCAGAAATTTAGGTCAAAGAACTCGGATTTGTTAAAGTAAAAATTCCATATTTTCTTTCTAGTAGAGTAATTGTCTTTTAATGCTTAGTTAAATCGGCAGTTTTTAAGGCAGGAGTTTTGGTTCAACGAATTTAGATTTGTTTGAAGTTAAAATTAGTTAAGATAGTATGTTTTAATACTTAGTTTAAACGGTAGTTTTTAAAAACTTTAAGTATTTTATAAGAGAATTTGAAAAATAATACAAAATTTAAAAACTTTTATTATTTTTAACACTTTAATTTTAATTTTATTTACTTTCTTATTTATTATTTTTTAGTATTTGCTTTATTTGGCTAGCACAAAAGCGCGCTCTGCGCGCGGTGTGCGATACTTTTAGCTACTTATTACAAACTATTTTCTTACTTATGTAGTTCTTTTTGTTTTATATTTAAGTGAATAGATATATTAATTTTTTTCTTCTCTTTACATTATCTGTTCAAACTAATTTGTTCTAATCCTTAGTTTAAACATAAGTTGTCTAAAGTTTTAATAGTATTTCAAAATTCTCATAAATTTGAAAAAATTCTAATTAATATTTTTTTTTTACTTATCATATTATTTATCTGCCTTATTCGGCTAGCACAAAAACGCGCTTTGCGCGCGGTGTGCGATGCTCTGGGCTATTTGTTAATATCTGTTTTCAATTTAAAGTACCTCTTTATTGTTTTGTAGTTTACTTCATAGAAATATTTAATCTAAAAACCACCACTCCAAGAAAACATATAACTTGCTATCTCAATACATTTGTTTAACTTTAATAGTCTTTTACTTTACAGCTAATTCTAAACTAATATACAGTGAAAACATATTTTATTTCTAAATGACAAATAGAATGATAAATTTGAATATGAATAAGGTGTATAAAACTTTACAAATAGTTATGTACAGACTTTTACTTTATAAAATATCAAAATTGTTGATAAACTGACATTTAATATTCCATCTCAGCTTCAACCAGTTGGCCCGATGAAAAAAAATCTGTTGATTTTTCAGCAGCAAGTTCCTGTTTGATATTGTTTTTTCAAAATCTTCCATTTTGTTGCTTTTAGTTTAGTCTATAGTAAAACTAAAATAATAATTTCAAACATACTTTTAAAACTTTTAATGATGCATATTATTAACTTATTTTGATATTAAACAAATTATATACTCCTAGCTTTGTAAAAATAAACAAAACACGAAAAGTTAAAACAATTTAAAAATCTAGCTTTAAGATAAATAATGTTCTGTTTTTAAAAATTAAAGTCCATAGGTGGTCAGCCTTGCTTTTACATACTTATAATAGAAGTGCAACTGAAAGTGATTAAAAAAGTACCAAAATAGTTTTAACTTTGGAAAAAGTTTGGAGAATTGTTACAGAATGTTAAATTTAAAGTTTTAAACAAAAATACTTTATAAAAATTGGACTAAATGTTAAAAATAAAACAGTAAATTGTTTTATTTTACCACAAACTCAACTATTTATGAATGTTTTGTTTAAAATAAAATATAAATTACATTATATACTAACAAAAGCTTACCTTTCATACTTGAACCAGGCTTTTTCGAGTTTTGTGGCAACTGATTGGTTTGAGATGCATTTTGTTGGGGTTTATCAGAAATATTGTTGTTATTAGGCTCAACTTTTATTAATTTAAAACTACTTTGGCTTAAACCATCACCATGAACTATTGTAGAATACACTGTACCATCTAGTTAAAAAAAAAGAATAACTACAATTTTTATTAAATTAAATTTTTCAGGAAAATTTATTAAAATGAATGTCTTTTATTTTAAATTTTTATTACAAATCAAAATTCTAACTTACTGATAAAACTAAAAACGTGATAAAGTTTAACGTTGATAAAATAGCTTTATGCAATAAGTTTTAAACCTTAAAACTTATTATTTTATTTTATAAAAAGGTCTTGAAACTTAAATCAACATATAAATTCATTAAAAAAATCAATATATAAATACATTTAAAAAATCAATATATAAATACATATACAAAATCAATATACAAATATATTTAAAAAACAACTTTGAATAAACTATATGAATTAACAATTTTTACCTCTCAAAGCGTGATTAGAAGCTTTTCTTATCTTATTAATTGTTTCATCTCTTTCAATTAACCTTTAATTTTTTTTGAACATAGTTACAAATATAAATATAGTTCAAATAAATATATAAGTCTATTTGTAATATAAAAAAAATCTGTATTATAAGCAAAAAAGATTAAACATAGGTGGTGTTTATACAAAACGTTTATGGTTTGGATTTTAACCTATTAAAAGATTTGGTGATAATAAAAGTTTTTTATCACTAATATAAACTAATTTATTTAAAACTTTACCTGAACAAAAAACAACTTTTAGCTTGTTTATTAATGTTAAAAATAAGACTAGCTTTTGGAAATAGTAAAGTTTTACCCCTTTTGGCCTTAATAATCTAGCTTGTGCTAGAAATAGGCACAACATTAGATTTTTAATGAAGAGTAACAAAAAGCTAAAATTTCTTAAAATTTCTAACCCACAACTTTCAGCTTAAGAACAGCATATGCAAAACAAATAAAATTGACCTTTTTATAACATATATCTTCATATATGTGCTCTTTTTCATAAACTTTAAAAATAAATTAGTGCCTATTAAATGGTTATCACATTCAACTATACTTTTAAAGAGATTAAAGTTTTTTTTTTATTAATTACAACCCCTGATAAAAATTTTTTAACATATCTAGGCAGCAAAATACTTTTTTCTGGTAAATCTGGCTTACTGAGTTAAAAAGTTGACCACTTTTAGTTTAAACTCTCAAGTTTACACTATTTTGAAGGAAAATATAAAAAAGCTCAAAAAAATTAAACAACTTATAACCCATTATCTGTTTTAAAATAAAATAAACGGTTTAGTTCTCTAATAAAAAAGTCAAATAAAAAAAAAATTAAAACTACTTTTCACAGATCCTTTATAGATCAGATATCTTATATATCCAGATATCTTATAGATAAATCACTAGTTTTATAAATTAAATTAATTTTCACCCAGTTTAAATAACTCATAACTTTTTATTATAAAATACATGGTATAGTACTATAACAAAAAATGTTAAAAAAATAAAACTAACTTTAACCCTCTTTTCTTCAGGTCCTTTTCAACTGTGTCGAGTATGTTCAAAAGGTTCACAACGGTTTGGTGCAGCGGTTTTTTCTCTTGCTCCAGCTCGCCTATCTTCTTCTCCAGATTTCTGTTTTCATCTGTCTGGTTGTCTATTATCACCTTCAAGCTGGACAGATAAACATTTGCCTGACCTGGACCTGAAAAAAATCATTTTTGTGAGTTTAGCTTTTAAATGTTATAAAACACTATTTTTGATATCCTATGAAGGCCATATGAGTTTCAATGTTTTTTTGTCAAGCCAGGTTTTTTAAATTTTTATATGTAGCAAAATTTTTGTGCCTTTAGGAAACTACAAAATATAAGGAAGGTGTTTCAATTTCTTATTTTCAAGTAATTAGTTTTTTTATTAAAAAATTATATAATATTTTTTTAACTGTGTTGTTGTTATGGAAAATTTAAGCTATGATACTAAAATATTAATAAGCTCCCTTGAAAGTGATCATAAATTACATTAAATGTTTTTAGAAGTTTTTCACTACATTGAAAGTTTTATTAAGTCAAAAACTAAAATAAGCTGCATTATGATTTAGAGATAAAAATTTAATAATTTTTTTAAACTAGAAAACTAGAAGTTTTTGAACTACTTTATTTTTCAAATTATTTTTATTTAGACTTAGTTAACCTAAATAGGGTGAAAACCTTTAATATATATATGCATTTTTGAATATAAATTTTATATATTTTAAACTAATTTTGAGTATCCATCTTAGTTTTGAGTTAACCAAAACATGTAGACAAGTAAAAACTTTACCACACGACCATCAACAACAGTATCCGAAATAACCTACGACTGGTTTTTGTCCTTGTTTGGACTCATCAGTCAGGTATAGTTGCGAGAAACCGCTGCTAAGATTTAAACTAAGATCGTTTGTCGGTTAGTTATTAGTAACACTTTTGTCATGCTTGGATTAAACTGATTTTCATTTAAATTTAGTAATTAGAACCCAACAACCTATATTGCATGTATTTAGCTTATATTTCAAAAACAACAAAAACAGAATTTATAATATGCGTAAACTACACGTATTAACAAAGTAAAATAAAAACAGCTAGTATTTTAAACAGCCTTAATAAAAGCTTTCTTCATGTTTTATAATAGTTCAAAATAAAGCATCTAGAGTGTTGCAAAAGATATAATAATTTAGTTAATTTTTTAGTTTTAAAAAAGTTGCACTTAACATTTAAGTGAGTGTTTTAGATGCTGTACTGATTAATTTTTACAATTGTTAATTTACACCGAAGTTTCAATATGCAAAACAAATTACCTTAATTTAATGAAACACATTTTAATTTAAGATGAAAATGTTTATCTATACCTATAAGTTATTTAAAATTGTTCTACATTTTACCTTTGAAATCATGCATTGAATATTAATGGTTAAAAATCCAAAAAACAATTAACTATAATTAGTTATATACAACAATATATGAATATTAAACTATAAGATAAACACACTAACATTAATAACGTTTTAGTATCAACAGTATATCAAATATGTACATGATCTTATTTAATTTTTTATATTCTAAAAACGAAAAGAAAAAAAAAGAACACAACAAAAATATGCATATAAAACCAAGTTTGTAAACTACAAAAAGTTTAAACTTAAATTAGTACCTAACAAAAATTTATTTGTATATTTCGTATAAGTTATTAGACAACAAAATTTATTATAAAAATTGTTTTTATATTGTTAAATAACAGAGAGTTTTGAAAGACAATCAGAATCTCCAAAATAAAAAAAACCGTTACCTTCAGAGTACCATTCATTTTTGTCAACATTATAAAGGAGAATTGTTCCTTTTTCTCCTTTTTCACCTGAACAATATACTAATATTTGGTCACAAATACTGACTGCAAAAACAAATTTGAAACAACTGAGTTCTAAATGCTTGATACTAGTGAACTTCATGGAACTGCTATCAAATACTTCGCAAGTAGCATTTTTATTTCCACCAATGACAAACAGCTTGTTGCCCATAGAAACAGCTCCATGTCGACATCTTTTATTGATCATGGGAGGCAGAAAGTCCCATTTATTCTCGTAACAATCATATGCCTCTACTGAGCTTAAATCTACTTTATTTTTACCGTCGTAACCTCCAGTTAAGACAATTTTACCTTCGAATACTGTACAACCTGCAAATTGCCTACATTCATTCATTTTGGCTATAAATTTCCACTTACTCCTTTTTGTATCATATTTATAACAAGATTTTAGGGGTGAGTCAGTATATCCACCAAATACATAAATGTTTTTCATAACCGAACAAGCGCTAAAGTTTTCTCTACCATCAGGTATTCGAACTAAGTTAACCCATTGGTCAGTTTTATCACTATAAATCCTGAATGAAGATCGTGTTTTAGATTCGCCTTTAACTACTAATCTTGAGCAAACAGTCCAAACATTGGATCTTTCACAAATTGTTAAGTCATTGTATGAATGTCTCTTTGAATGATATATAGTCTCAATTATATCTGAGTTACGCGAGCTTAGTCTTAGTAGTTTTCCTTCCTCACAGTGTTTTAACACAGCAGTGCTTTCAGAAAAAATAACATCAAAGTTTTCTTGTTCACAGAATCTATTTTGGTACAATACTCGTGTTGTTTCATATGAAAATTTAACTACCATTTTAAGCCTGTAACTTTGGTATATTTAAATTTATAGTAGATTGTCTGGTTTAGTATTGGATTTTGTAGATTGATTTAATTTAAAACTTTATTAATTTATTTTACGAAGAGTTGTATACTTTTATGTTACTAGTGATTTTTGACTCTTTATGAATGTAATATAGTTAAGTGTAAATAGTTTTGGCTTTTATGAATTTAAACACTCTCAACAAATTTTCAACTGAATAATTTACTTGTTTTGCAATTGCTTAATTGTTTTGTTAAATTTAATATTAGTTTAGTATAACAATATTAATTCTTCTTTAAATTTTATAAGTGTTGTTTATTATATGTTAATATGTATTATGATGTTGTACAGCCTTAGCAATGTATATTATTAAGCAGTAAACGAAATTGTTTTGAAAGTTTAACTCTATTTTAACTTTAAGTTTGATGTAAATAAGTTCACCTAGTTTTCATATATAAATAAATACAAAATAGAATATTTTAAATAAACAATTAATTTTAACTAAAACACTTATTTACTTACTAAAACATTGGAAATCAAACAGCTTTATATGTTTTTTTAGCATAGTTATGTTTATTGAATGTAATATGAATAAACAGAACAATTGATTCTTGTTATATTAGATTATCTAATTGAATAGAATCAATTATAGCTGTTGTAAGTAGAATTAAATACTTTTATTTTAATAGTAAAATATTAGTGTCTATAAATGTAATGAATATCAGATGTCCTACTTACAATATAATCAAGATCAAATATTATAAACACCTCAAACCTTAAACAATAATTCTTAGTCACTTTGTTTTAAGTGAAACTAGAAGTTTTGAAACCTTTAAATCAGTGATATTTTTACAATGGATAAATAAAAATCATACTAATTTTTTTAAAATCTATTAAAAACATTAAAAAAAAATTGAACGTTTTATCTACTTTGAAGATTGAAGTAAAACCAAAGTAGAAAACAGTTTAAAAGTCTTTGAAAAACCGATCGTATCAAAATGTTTGTATTCTTGGTAAATCAATTAATTTAATCTCAAAAAATAATTCATAGAAATATATTAAAGTTACTGATGTGGTTTTTTTCTGTTTATAATGAAGGCAATAAATACTATCCATGCACTTTAATAATAAATAAGAAAAAAATAAGGTTAATAAAACTTTTACCTTATAAACTAAATATTAAATCTAATTGCTAAACCATTAATAAGATTATTAATTGACCAAGAATAAACTGGTTTGTGTAAATAAAAAATCATAGCTGTTTTTCAGGCGTAATTTAAAAATGTTATTATGATGCAATGCAAACTACATAAAATATATGAGATTGTTTAACCGGCCGGTAATGCCCGGTTACTTGTCTTAAAGATATTTGTCGATTTTACATTGAATGCAGTTTGTCGTTAATATTGTATTTACAAACTTACATTTTACTTTATCTTTTAACATCATAACTGCCAGATTTCTGTAAAAAAATTGCCATACAATTACTGAAGCGTGAAATTTTAAGTTTTACTAATAAAAATTTATTAACATTTCAGAACTTTTAAATTTGATATTTTTGCAATCTTGGCTAGTTTTTTTTAAGTATGTGTTTCAAAACAGCTTTTATAGAACATGAAAATATGAAACAAAATGGTTCAAAAAAAAACCATATACTTTCTTAGTACATACTTTATGTCAATATTATTAAACCGGTTTAAAAAATTCTAAAAAAACCTTTTATCTATGAAGTAAAGCTTTTAACTTTCACTTTAACATAAAGAAGTATAAATATTTGTAAGCATTAAAAGTAAAAAATTGATTAGTTTCTGCTGAAACATTAAAACAAATACTGAAAAAAATGTAAAACTTACAAATGTATTGTTTTTGTTTGTAAAAATAAACTGTTCTATAATTTATTTGGGAAGAACTAATACTATCTTAGGTTTGGAAATTTTAAGAATTGCTGAAGAAAATAAGTATTACTGCTGCTTATACCATCAACGAATGTAGCCTACCAATTGATAAAATAAAAAAAACTCGCGACGTTGATTTTCGATAAAAAAAAACCAATGCAAAAAAAAGAGATTTTACAAATACTTTAACTTTTGTTTGTTAGGAAACTTTGCTGCTTGTTTTATTCTTATTTATTAAACAATTTTTTTTTTATGCCGATATTATTTTAAAGATCTTTAACCTAGCTCTAACAGTTTCTTTTACCGCTTCAAAAATTTAGCTTAGTTTTTGAAATCTAAAGCTACAAAGTTAGATAGTTTAAACTGGTTTCTTATGCAAAGAATGAATTTTAAACTTAAAAATACTAGTTCATTAAAAATATACTTTCTTCTGTAGTTTTTAATCAACCGTTCTTAGATTTTCTAAGTCTTATCCTAAATTGATAAATAATAATTCTTTTAGTATGAGTTATAAAAACTTCAAATAATCTAAAAAGCATAAATGTTTTGCTCAAAGAGCCTTTTTCCGTTATTCAGGTATACAGCAAGAATTTTAAAACATTCATTTTAAAAATTGAAGGTGGATTGTCTAATTTCTACAAATTAAGTGTAACAAATAATTCTAGCAACTTGAAAATACTGCATGTTTAGCATAACTTAAAGTAAGTTCTTATTAATTGAAAGATAAAGTAAAATGTAAGTTTGTAAGTACAACATTAACGACAAACCACATTTAATGAAAAATCGATAAATATCTTTATGACAAGTAAGCGGGCATTACCGGCCGGTTAAACAATCTCGCATATTGTATGTAGTTTTGATTGCATCATAATAACACTTTTAATTATTAATGTAATTTTATAAATTTTTTTAACGGTTTGTTCTTGGTCAATTAATAATGTTGTTCGTGTTTTAGCAATTACATTTGATACTTAGTTTACAATGTAATAGTTTTATTGTGCTTCATTTTCTTTTAAAAACCTTAAAATACATGGATAGTATTTATAGCTTTTTATTAGAAACAGATAAAAAAACATCAGTAATTTAAATACATTTTTATAAATTAGTAATTTAAATTAAATATAGTGAACTTACCACGAAATACAAAGGTGATTACTCCGATTTTACTCCGATTTTAATTCAATCTTCAAAGTTGATGGAACGTTTAATATGTTTTTTATGTTTTATTAAGATTGAAAAAAAATTATAGGATAATTTTTATTTATCCGTTGAAAAAATATCACTGATTTAAAGGTTTCAAAACTTATTTTTTCACGTAAAACAAACTGAATAAGAATTGTTATCTAAGTTTTGAGATGTTTAACATATCTGATATTTGATTATATTGTAACAATAGAATTCATTTTTTTGCTCATTCATATTACAATCAATAAACATAACTATGCTAAAAAAGTAGTAGACGTTTTTCAGTTGTTTGTTTTTTATGTTTTAGTAATTAAAAATACACTTAGTCAAAATAAATTGTTAAATCAATATATTCTACTGTATTTTTATTTATATATGATAACAATTTGTTAACATGTTTACATCTAAATTAAAGAAAGATTAGAGATAAGATAGAGTTGAACGTTCAAAACAATGAATTAAATTAACAATTTCGTCTAATGCTTCATAATATACAATGCTAAGACTATACAACGATGTAATACGTATTAACATATAATAGACAACACTTAAAACTTATATTAAAGGTTTTCAAAATTTAATTCAAAAAAGAATTAATATTTTATACATAACTAGTATAAGATTTTATAAGTTAATTGAGAAATTGCAAAACATCAACAACATTACAAGTAAATTAGTCAGTTTGAAAATTTGTTGAGAGTGTTTAAATTAAGATTTAATTTTAAAACTCATATTTGCCAAAACTATTTGCACTTAAGTATTTTAACTATAAAATGTCAAGTATCACTAGTAACATAAAAGTATACAATTCTAGCTAAAATATTTAATTAAAGTTTTTGATTTCTCAAACCCAATATTCCCAACCACACAAGTTACTGTAAATTATAAACACTAAATTTTAACAGGGTTAAAATGGCAGTTAGTTTTTCATTTAAAACAACACAAATTTTGTACCAGAATAGATTCTGTGAACAAGAAAACTTTGATGTTATTGTTTCTGGAAGCACTGATGTGTTAGAACAAGAAAGTTTAAGGTTTAACTTTGGTAAAATTGAATCATTACTTAAATCAAAGTCACATTCGGACAATGACATAACGATTTGTGAAAGATCCAATGTTTGGATTGTTTGCTCAAGATTAGATGTTAAAGGCGGATCTGAAACACGATCTTCATTTAGGATTTATATTGATAAAACTGACCAATGGTTTAATGTTCAAATACCTGATGGTAGAGGTATCTTTAGCGCTTGTTCATTTTATGAAAAACATTTATGTCTTTGGTGGATTTACTGAAAAAAAAGGTATAAAAAGTTGTTATAAATATGATACAAAAAGGAGTAATGGATATTTATAGCCATTTTGAATAAGTTTAGGCAAAATGCAGCTTGTACAGTACTCGAAGGTAAAATTGTCTTGACTGGTGGTTATGATGGTAATAATGATGTAGATTTAAGCTCAGTAGAGGCATATGATTGTTACGAGAATAAATGGGACTCTCTGCCTTGTATGATTAACAAAAGATGTCTACATGGGGCTGTTTGTATGGGCAACAAGCTGTTTGTCATTGGTGGAGAAGAAAATGCTACTTGCGAGGTATTTGATAGCAGTTCCATGAAGTTCACTAGTATCAAGCATTTAGAGCGCGATTGTTATTTTTCTGTTTCCGCGGTCCAAGTTGGTGGCGAAATTTTGATTTTTGGATCAGGGTATATGGCAGGAAAAGAAAATGTTTGCACTTTTAATGTTGTCAAAAACGAATGGTACTGTAAAAGTAATTGTTTTAAGCAATTCGAAGGAGGTTTGGTATGTCTTGCAAAGCTTTCTGTTATTTAACAGTTTAAAATTTCCATGTTACCTAGTAATTTTAATAAAATGTACAATGTGTTTTTTGTTGTTTGATATTGATATACTATTTAAACTCTTTTTAGTTTTCAAATTAAAAAAAAAAGTTGTTCCTGTTTGCCAATTATTATATATTTTGTAGTTGAAATACTTAGTTTTCAATGGAAATTTCGGATATTATTGTTTTGATTTTTTGTCTTTTCTCTTCAACAAAAAACAAAAAATCAAATTTGTTAAATTATATAATTAAATCTCGTCATAATTAATCAAAAAATAGTTTTTTTTGATATCTTGAGTAGTACAAGTGTTACGGATAGAATTAATTTGATTATCGGTGAATTCTGCGTTATTTATTTTTAAAATCTAGCATAAATTTCAACGAAAACAATTTGATGAAAAATGCTGCTAATTTTTCTATTTAAAATGATAAAATAAACAGTATAGTTTTTTTAATATAGTTATACTTGTAGTTTTTATGAAACAACTTAAGTATTTATATTATCTAAAAATGTGTAACGTAAGCTTACACTGTTTATAGCATTTAAATTTTAATGATAGCATTTTGTAACATCTATTATAAAACAAAAAATAAAAATTAAATTAAAATAATTAAAGTCAAGTTAATAGCATTATAATATAACTGCTATTAAAAAATTTTTCCGTTTAAATTTTAAAAGAATTTTTATGGTTATGTTTTTTTTTATAAAGAATAAAGCACAAGATGTTAAAATATTTTTATAATTTTTATGTATTACATTTTCATTTACATTTTATTTAGGGCGACAGACTCAAAATGTACTAAAAAAAGATAAAATTTACATGTGTTTTTGACATATTTTACCAAATATTAAAAATTCTATTAGTTTATTTAATAAATTAATTAAATATAGGTTTATTAATTAATTTTTAATCAAAAAATTTAATACGCTTTAAATGAAAGTTAATAGTTAGCACCAAAAATGATATTTTACCTGTTTAATGATTTTGTTTAATTTTTTTTTTTTTTTAAAAACTGGTATCTAAATTATAGATATAAACTATATATCTTTTTCGTTAAAATGTAGAAACACTTAGTTTGGCTTGATATAAACAAATTTGTAGTGGTGAAGTTTATATTTAAACGTTTACTATAGTTGCTGAAGTTGTAAAATTGAAGCTTTATTTTGTATTTAACTAAAAACTTTACAGGTGAATTAAAAAATTTAAATTTCCATCAAAAATTTAAAATAAGTTATATATGATAGGTGTACAAAAAATAAAAACTATAAAAGCTTGCTAAATTTTAAAAAGCGTCTACTTAACTGAGTAATTATCAAAACTTTCATTATTAAATTAATTTTTGTTTTAAGAAAGTGCAACATCTTATTTAGGCCGAAATAGTAACGTTGTCGTTTAGTACATCCAACGTCTCTTTTTTTAAAATTAGTTATATCTGAGCGACATAAATTGGAGGCTAACACTAAATATATAACTTATTTTTGATGAGTTTACAACTGTAGTGCTTAAAATATTGTGAAAGTTAAATCATTTATAGAAAAACTTAAATGTAATCAGCTCATTTAAAAAAGCATTGTGTAAAAGCTAGTTCGTCAAAAAGATATTAAGATATTTAAAACTACAACATAACTGAAGTTTTATGTGAAATTGTGTTGAATAGTATTTGTTAAAAATTTTTTTATAGAACTAATTTAAAAAAAAGACTAATTTTTTTCTTTAACTGTATTTAATTTTTTTTTAACTGTTATCACAATTTCATTCTTTACAGTCATACCAACAAATTTTTTTATTTTAGCCAATAAAAAAGAATTAGATAGAACAAAGACATTATATAAACATATATTATAAAATGTAATAAAACCTTACACCATGTCAAGTTTAACGAATGAGTTTTTAAAAAAATCTATAATATTTATCAAAAAATTAAACCTACGACTACTTTAAACTTAATCAACTAACATTTTGTTTTTAAATAAATAATTCTGGTTAATGACGTAAACGTTTTCAACACATATGTCAATTTCAAAATCTAATATATGATCAATATCATTTACAGAAATATACTCAAAGACAGGTTAAGCCATTTCAAAAGACTTCAAAACATTCCACAAGAAGTAATCCAGATGAACTATTTCAATAACATGTTATTGATAAATACAAATAATTTTGTTTTTCATTTTTAATTGTTTATCATTTGAATATCATAGTAAAATTTATTTTTTAGACTGATGACTTAGAGTTTCCTTTATAGACATAAGATCAAACTTTTTGAGTATTTTTTTATCGTTAGATAAACAATACTTCAGAACAGGGCTTCCCAAAATTTTATTCGTAAGGCCCTTAAAAAGAAAAAAAATCTATGGCCGACAATATTTCTCAAAAAGACTACCATTAATTATACCTAAGACTTGCTCTTTATCATCAACTCCAGAATAACTAGTACAAGTTTCAAATAATGGCCTTGTGGCTTCCTCTTTTACAGCTTTCCTAAATTTCTAAAATTTTACCTAGTAGCTAGCACAATTTGTAAAACTACCCTTAAACACGCCAGATATACTTTCTTTTCTTTATTGCTCTTTATCATCAACTTAAGAGTATCTGTGTAAGTTTTTCGAATTAGTTGTGGCCTCGTGGTCCCTGATTGGCCCACTTGTAGCTTAAGACCCCTTAAACTTCTGAAATGGCACACAAGGGTGCCATTGTCAATTTGATCCTTTTACCATTACTGCATTTTTTAAACACTAATCCCTAAATGGAAAAATGTTAGAATAAGGTTTTTTATGTTATTTTGTTGAAATTCTTAAAAACTTCTAATCACTTGTCACAAGCTTTTTTTTATGGTGATTCAAATACTTTCCAGATTACTTCAACTGTATATACAGCAATAAAAATAATTAAAAGCATTTTTATACTTAAAATAAAAAGCAATTGACTTGGTAGTTATGGTCGGGTATAAACGCAAATAAAATTGAGCATTTTTAATATATCAAACAAATTTATTAAAAAATATTTTTTAAACAGTTACGGTTGTGAAAAATAGTTAAGCAGACCTAGTCATTTATGTTACGTATTTTATGTTATAGAATTTCTCTTAATTCTGTTAAGTTTAATGAACATCAAAAGTAAAATTTTAAAAAATAGCATACTTTTTTTTTCAGAAAATAAATCACAAATGTAAGAACTTTACTATATATCGCGAATAAAATATCTACATATAGGACTTAAAATAATATTTCCAATGTTACAATAAAACTTTAAGTCAAGAATTTTACAAGTTTAATTATAAATAAAGTGTTTGTAACAAAGTTGCTGTCATAACGTGTAATGTTCTTAAAATCGTAAAAACACAACAATAGCTTTTACTTAACTGCTAATATCATCTAAATTTTGTTAGTTTGTAAGTTTAAGGCAGGAATAAGTTATCCTAGAAAGAGCTGCTGACCTCCGCTAATTGTATTAAGAAAAACTCCATTGATAAGAATTGAAATTATCAGTAGATGTGTACTGCTCTGTTACAAAATGAGACAATAATGCAATAAAAAAATTGTAATTTTCAAGTATTAAAATAAGAGCCTTACAATAGCTTTTACTAAACTTTTGTGTCAGTTGTGTTTTTAGCTGAATGGTTCATTGTGGGCCGCCAACTTTTGTTTTGTTTTGTTATAGTATTTAAAATAAGCTTTTTCAATATACCTATGAACAAAAAGAATTAACAATATGAGTTCCTTTTTGTTTATAAGCTTAAAATATTTTAATCTGGTTTAAAAAAGTTAGAAAAAAGTTACAGCATAGTTGTCTAAAAATTAAAAAAGTGTTATTATATACAGAAGGGATTATTATATTACAGAGGGATATATTGATTTTATATAATTATAGTACTATTAATATATAAGACCACATAGAATGTTTACTTATAAATTTTAATAGAATTGTTTTTTTTTAGTTTTAGTTCAGCTTTTATTTAACTAGTATGGTTGCCACACAATCAGACCACCTCAAATGTTTTGAAATTAAAAAATTAATTCAAGCTGGTTTGAACTTGAAAGTTTTATTTTAAATTTTATTATTTGTCACATTTTTTCTTATTTTTATACTTTTTATCATTTCTTTTTCAAATTTTGGCTGTTAGTTTTTTTTTTCAAATAATGACCAGGTCAGTTTTTTATCAGTCGTGATGATTTTACTTTATTTTCAAGAGTGGCAACCCTGACTTAATTAACACCAGTTTTTTTCTTGTTAAGTTATCTTAATTAGGTATTTAAAATAGCTATATTTATTAACTAAGTACAATTTCAACAGTCTTTAGCAACCGAACTAGCCACATCAACCAGTTTACAGCAACGTAACTAGACAATCCAGCAATCAACACCCTAACAAGCAGTTTGTCTATCCAGAAAATTGTGTCATCTAATTTTATAACTCGATTATGTTTTATGTTTGTTAAATAAACTAATCATTTCATTGTCCTGGACAAGACGTTAAACTGTATCCAAGTAGTGTACAACGAGATTACCGAAAGGTTTTTTCAAATAGTAGGTCATTGGACAAAGTATTTTTGAGTTCTTTTTTTTTCATTCCATAGAATATTAATTTCTTTGCAATTTTTATTCTTTTATTTTTATTCTTTTATTCTTTGCAATTTTTATTCAATAATTAACTTTGCAAGTTAATTATTCACTGTCTAGATAACTTTTTCATATAAGTTTCTAAAAAGAGAACACCTGTTTTTACTTTTATTTTTGTTGTTATTAACTTTTTTTAAAATTTGTCCTGTCAAAACGATTGTAAGTGTTAAAGTTATGTATTAAGCAGTTTTAAAAAGATAGTCAGTTTTAAAAGGTTGTTTGATAAATCGAATAAAGTAATTTTAAAATTAGCCAATAAAAGTTTCGATAAATACTTAATGAAAAAACAAACTTAATAAAGTTAGCAACAACCGCTATTACAGTAAGTAATATATGCTATTAAACTTTCATTGGAACTAGTACAGTAGAAATTATTTAAAAATTCACACTTACCATATTATTAGTCAAACGCGACAACTATGAAAATATAAAGAATTAACCACAAGAGTAATAATGTTCAAACATTACAAAATTGGTTTAACCAAATTAGGTTAATTTATTGCTTTTTATGTTTATGTCTTAACTACGTGGTCTCCAGTAACTTACTAACTGCTATACTTACGAGAAGTAAATAATATACAAACAGTATAAGTTACAAAACTATTTCCTAAGTTATGAATAAAACACACTTTGAATAAATGCAATTTACTTTATTTTCAATAATAATTCTTAGTTCTGAAGAAAGAAACTATTAAATCACGACACAAATAAAATCTATAAAAAGTATCAACAAAGTTACATAAATACTAACATCAACTCCGCAATGTAGACGTTTTCTCGAAACAAGTTAATGAAAAGTCTTTCAGTAAGTAACAACTAACTTTAACGCGTATTTGAAAGACAAACGCCGATATATACTCGTCGGAATGAAATTAACTCCTTGAAATAATAAAAATGTTTGTTTTTTTATAAAAATATGTTTGTTTTTTTAATACTAGAAGCACGTCACAAATATCTGCGCAAAACACTCCACAACATTCGCTTTAAAATACGAAAATGAGATGTTAATATCATTACATTGGTTTACCTTATACCAATAAGAACTCAAGAATTGTAGAGAGAAATATTAGTCGATTGGTAAGTGGGGCTTATCACCCGGCAAAGCCGATCGTTGAATGCATAGTTGAATGGTTTTAGTCTTTTGCAATGCTTGAACTAGTTTAAACATTTATTGTAATTTTGAACACAATGCAGCTTTATGTGTTAGAAATGTTCAAGACATAATTTTTCTTAACATTCAAACTTTGCAAACGGATTAGAGTTTTATCAAAAACTTTTTTTAATTACAAAAAGCTCTTTCAAAGTTTTAGTAAGTTTTAAGCCAGTCCTGTTGGTAAACAAAAACATAATACATAAGTAAATTATAAAATCAGAACCGAAAAAGTATTTATTACTAAATGGTTTGGAAACAAGCTTGTTTTTCAAATAGTTTCTTATTGTAGCACATAAATTTTCTCTGCTTCATCTATTAGTTATTACAGTTGTGTTAATTTTTATTCAATTCGTAAACGTATAACACTTTTATATATTAACAATTAACGTTATTATAGTAATTTAAAAATAAAGTTTCAAAGATATTGAACTAAATAGTTAAGTCAAAAAAAAGTTATGATAATTTTATGCAAATTTTTTGAAAACTTTTTTGAACGATTTTTTGCCGACTAAAAATGGACATCTGAAAGAGTTAGTGACGTAACATGAATTTTCTAAGAATTTATAAAATAGTTTGAAGTACATATTTGATATAATTTTTTGGGATGGTGGGATGGTAACGCAAAGACGAAAACAGCAGTACGAGGAATGCAAAGCATCAGACAATATCGCACAATTGCGCGCAAAGCGCGCCTCTGTGCCCTTTTTGCGAAGCAAAGCCGAAAGAAAGCGTAGCTTTCTGAGGCTGGAATGCACGAAGAAAGCGAAGCGGAGCGAAGCTTTCGAGGCAAGGAAGCCCAAACCAATAGCGCGCGAAGCGTGCTTCTCTTTGCGAAGCAAAACCGAAAGAAAGCGGAGTTTTCTGAGGTAGGAATTTAGTTAAAGAATTTATATTTATTTAACGTTAAAATATTGTTTTTTTTGTTTTTATAAAACCATCCTGCTTTAATGCCTAGTTTAAACAGCAGTTTTTTAAAATTTGAAGAATTTTTGAGAGTGTTAAAAAATTTCCTACTATTTGTAATATACTTACTTATAAAATTATTTATTTCCTTTATTCGGCTAGCACAAAAGCGCGCTCTGCACGCGGTGTGCGATATTCTTAGTTATTTATTATAAACTATTAGCAGTTTATTTTGTTTTATAATAAAATCAAAAGATATATTAAGCTGTTTTTCTTCTTTTTATAGTTTCTGTTTGAAACTAATTATGTTGTTATGCTTAGTTTAAACAACTGTTTTCTTAAATTTTTAGAATTTTTGAATGATATTTGAAAATTAGTAAAAAATTAAAAAACTTCTACTTTTTTGTAATATTTTTACTTATAATAAATTTATTTACTTTTTTTTTAGCACAAAAGCGCGCTTTGCGCGCGGTGTGCGATACTAATAGTTTTCTGTTATAAACTATTTTCTTATTAAAGTATTTCTTTATGTTTTGTAGTTTACTGAATAGATGTATTTAACATGAAAACCAGTCTAAGAAAGTTATACGTATAAATTATTAAACTTGTTCTGTTATTGTCTATGTTAAACGAAGTTTGTGAACAAACTTTAAAATGCACAAAAATAAGTTTACAAACTAAAACTATTTTTCTAAAAGTATCGTTAAGTTTCGAATTAAAATCGATTTCGAACTTGTCACGCTTCATTAAAAGTTATAGCCGAATTAAATAAATATGGGCAATTTACAGGTTGTACAGTATTCGAAGCTAAAATTATTTTAACTGTTAATTGTTATTTATTATAAACTGTTATTAGTTCATTTTGTATGTAGTCCATTTAGAATAAAATGAATTGATAGTTTTTCTTCTTTTTATAGTTTTTGTTTGAAACTCATTCTGTTCTTATGCTTAATTTAAACAACTGTTTTCTTAAATTTTAATAATTTATTAGTAATGTTTGAAACTTAGTACAAAATTAAATAACTTCTACTTTTTTGTAATATTTTTACTTATAACATTATTTATTTGCTAGCACAAAAGCGCGCTTTGCGCGCGGTTTGCGATACTATTAGTTATCTGTTATAAATTTTTTTCTTATTAAAGTAGTATCTTTTTAATTTATAGTTTACTGAATACATATATTTAATTAAAAACTTACACTAAACTTAAAAGAAAAATGTTTAAAATAGTCAAAAATTTTTTAATGAGTTTTGAGCTTGTGGTCAACAGAAAATTTTATTTTAGTTTAATGCCCACAGATTTTTAAACTTAAAACCACCAGTCTAGCTTAGTGTGCACTGATTTTATTTAGAACATTATGACTTTTATTCTGAGTTTCAGGTTACCTAATTAAGTTATGTCAAGTATATTAAAAATATTATTTATTTCTTTGTACAAATATCTGTTTACAAAAGTTTCAACTAATCTTAAACTTTCAATTTTGTACCGTGTAATCGTTCATCTTAAATTTTTTTTTTTAAGATCTAATTAGTAAAAGACTTATCACTTTTGAAGTTTTAGTACAGTATATTTATTATAAAATCGTTTAATTGATATGCTAATAAACAAAGACTTTTTTCTATGATTTGAGGACTATCAGAGCAAGGTATAGTTTTTCAACAAAATAATTCACAGTTTTACCCTTTGTTTATAACTAGAATGGCAGCAGTTATTGAAGAGTCTGTTAAAACAGCTTACTGCTCAAAAAGTAATTTTTATTGAAGTGTTAACTGCAGTCTCTTACCTTGGAAGCTACCTCATTTTTTTGTACAATAGTAGGTTTAAATAACACAGATCGATAGATTAATATTATTTATTAATATTATAATTTTTATAGATGAAATAAATCTTAAAGCAGATGTACTTTCCATTATTTAATATTTACCGTCATATTACACTAACGGTGGGCAATGTACAACTTGCAAGCCTGATTTTATAGGCCAAGCTGCAATGACAAACACATTAAATCTAAAAAAAAATCCTTGTATTCTTATTTTTTAATACAAGTATAAACACATCAGTCCCTCTTTTCACAACACATATCTTAAATATTGGAACTAAACAAGTAAAAAAAATATTGAACTATAAGTAAATAGTTCTTGTTCATTTAGTTATTTACCATTCAGGTTAGAACTACCATAGTAAAAATATTTGATAGTAGTCTATATAATTTAACATTTTCTTACATTTGTATATTTTTATATTTTACAGCTTGGGTAGTTTCTAATTTTCCCGCGAACAAATATGATTTAATTGTGTTTGTCACTAAAATTATCAAGGACCTTTGAAAACTTTTGTGGAACCGTCTTATTTATTTACAGTTACTTCTCGCAAATCTAAACTTCTTTTTTTTAATTAAATAAAAAATTTTATCCATAAATTTGCTTCTTAATTAAAAATAAATCATATTAGTTGTGTTTTAAACTTATTACACTTTTCCTCACCGACTTCTGAATTTTGAAAGTATATTTATTATTTTGCTTAGTAGAAGTTACCGTAAACATTTTATGTAAAATCGATAAATATCTTTATAGTAACCGGGAGTAACCGGCCGGTTAAACAATCACATATTGTTTGTAGTTTGCATTTAATCATAATAATATCCTAACGCAATAACTCCTAACTAACGTTTTTTTTTATTTTTGTTGCTCGTCTTTTATTTTACAACTAATATTTTTTAATGCAATATTTTTATTGCAGATTAAGAATTTTCAAATATTATCAAACAACTCTTAAAATTTAAGAAAAACGTTGTTTGAACAAAGCATAAGAACAGAATTAGTTTCAAACAGAAAATATAAAAAGAAGAAAAAAAACTTAATATATCTATACATTTTTTTATAAAACAATATGAACCACCAATAGTTTATAATAAATAACTAATAGTATCGCACACCGCGCGCAGAGCGCGTTTTTGTGCTAGCCGAATAAAAGAAATAAATAATATTATAGGTAGGTATATTACAAAAAGTTAGGAATGTTTAAACTTTCAAATACTGTCGAATATTCTTCTAATTTTAAAAAACTGCTGTTTAATCTAAGCATTAAAACAGGATGATTTTACAAAACTTAAAAAAATTGTTCTTCAACATAAAACAAATCTAAATTCGTTAACATAAATTTTAGTTTTCGAATACTCTCAAAAACTCTTCAAGTTTTAAAAAACTGCTGTCTAAACTAAGCATCAAAACAGGATGATTTTTTAAAAATGAAAAAATGCTGTGGACCCTATTGGCATACTTGATCCCGTTTCTGTTACAAGTTTTGAAAACCTGGAAAAATATTTGAAAAAACGAGTGGCAACCCTGTACTTATTCAATTATTTAACATATTATTACGTCACAGAGCGAGTTTAACGTTATGCTGATGTCATTATCTTCAAAGTTCATAGCCCCCACCACAACTTACCCGTACCAGGTATATAAAATAAAATTTATTTGAATAATTTTAATTTTAACATACTCCTACCAGGTATACAAAAAGTTTATACACATAATAGATAACACACTACATATATATTTTTATATAATACATATATACACTTGTTATAATTATTGTCCTGGTATACAAAGGGCTGACTGCTAGTCAAAGGTATACAAAGGGGTTCTACAAAGGGCTGACTGCAAACTTATTGAGAGTTATTCCTGCCAGCTGTATAACTTTCATCACATTTGAAACTGTAAAATACTACCTCTAGTAGTTCCATGTCATTTAGTTTGAATTAGAGAAATCCTTAATTTTTTGCCAATTGTCATTTTAGATTTAAAGTTAAAGTTAAAGAAAAGTTAAACAAAAGTATTGAGACAGCAAGTTATATATTTTCTTGGAGTGGTGGTTTTTAGGTTAAATATTTCTATGAAGTAAACTACAAAACAATAAAGAGGTACTTTAAATTGAAAATAGATATTAACAAATAGCCAAGAGCATCGCACACCGCGCGCAAAGCGCGCTTTTGTGCTAGCCGAATAAGGCAGATAAATAATATGATGAGTGAAAAAAAATTTTTAATTAGAATTTTTTCAAATTTATATTAATTTTGAAATACTATTAAAATTTTAGACAACTTATGTTTAAACTAAGGATTAGAACAAATTAGTTTGAACAGATAATGTAAAAAGAAGAAAAAAAAATAACATATCTATTCACTTAAATATAAAACAAAAAGAACTACATAAGAAGAAAATATTTTGTAAAAAGTAACTAAAAGTATCGCATAGACAATAACAGAACAAGTTTAATAATTTATACGTATAACTTTCTTAGACTGGTTTTCATGTTAAATACATCTATTCAGTAAACTACAAAACATAAAGAAATACTTTAATAAGAAAATAGTTTATAACAGAAAACTATTAGTATCGCACACCGCGCGCAAAGCGCGCTTTTGTGCTAAAAAAAAAGTAAATAAATTTATTATAAGTAAAAATATTACAAAAAAGTAGAAGTTTATTAATTTTTTACTAATTTTCAAATATCATTCAAAAATTCTAAAAATTTAAGAAAACAGTTGTTTAAACTAAGCATAACAACATAATTAGTTTCAAACAGAAACTATAAAAAGAAGAAAAACAGCTTAATATATCTTTTGATTTTATTATAAAACAAAATAAACTACTAATAGTTTATAATAAATAACTAAGAATATCGCACACCGCGTGCAGAGCGCGCTTTTGTGCTAGCCGAATAAAGGAAATAAATAATTTTATAAGTAAGTATATTACAAATAGTAGGAAATTTTTAAACACTCTCAAAAATTCTTCAAATTTTAAAAAACTGCTGTTTAAACTAGGCATCAAAGCAGGATGGTTTTATAAAAACAAAAAAAACAATATTTTAACGTTAAATAAATATAAATTCTTTAACTAAATTCCTACCTCAGAAAACTCCGCTTTCTTTCGGTTTTGCTTCGCAAAGAGAAGCACGCTTCGCGCGCTATTGGTTTGGGCTTCCTTGCCTCGAAAGCTTCGCTCCGCTTCGCTTTCTTCGTGCATTCCAGCCTCAGAAAGCTACGCTTTCTTTCGGCTTTGCTTCGCAAAAAGGGCACAGAGGCGCGCTTTGCGCGCAATTGTGCGATATTGTCTGATGCTTTGCATTCCTCGTACTGCTGTTTTCGTCTTTGCGTTACCATCCCACCCACTCCAAAAATTATATCAAATAAGTACTTCAAACTATTTTATAAATTCTTAGAAAATTCATGTTACGTCACTAACTCTTTCAGATGTCCATTTTTAGTCGGCAAAAAATCGTTCAAAAAAGTTTTCAAAAAATTTGCATAAAATTATCATAACTTTTTTTTGACTTAACTATTTAGTTCAATATCTTTGAAACTTTATTTTTAAATTACTATAATAACGTTAATTGTTAATATATAAAAGTGTTATACGTTTACGAATTGAATAAAAATTAACACAACTGTAATAACTAATAGATGAAGCAGAGAAAATTTATGTGCTACAATAAGAAACTATTTGAAAAACAAGCTTGTTTCCAAACCATTTAGTAATAAATACTTTTTCGGTTCTGATTTTATAATTTACTTATGTATTATGTTTTTGTTTACCAACAGGACTGGCTTAAAACTTACTAAAACTTTGAAAGAGCTTTTTGTAATTAAAAAAAGTTTTTGATAAAACTCTAATCCGTTTGCAAAGTTTGAATGTTAAGAAAAATTATGTCTTGAACATTTCTAACACATAAAGCTGCATTGTGTTCAAAATTACAATAAATGTTTAAACTAGTTCAAGCATTGCAAAAGACTAAAACCATTCAACTATGCATTCAACGATCGGCTTTGCCGGGTGATAAGCCCCACTTACCAATCGACTAATATTTCTCTCTACAATTCTTGAGTTCTTATTGGTATAAGGTAAACCAATGTAATGATATTAACATCTCATTTTTGTATTTTAAAGCGAATGTTGTGGAGTGTTTTGCGCAGATATTTGTGACGTGCTTCTAGTATTAAAAAAACAAACATATTTTTATAAAAAAACAAACATTTTTATTATTTCAAGGAGTTAATTTCATTCCGACGAGTATATATCGGCGTTTGTCTTTCAAATACGCGTTAAAGTTAGTTGTTACTTACTGAAAGACTTTTCATTAACTTGTTTCGAGAAAACGTCTACATCGCGGAGTTGATGTTATTATTTATGTAACTTTGTTGATACTTTTTATAGATTTTATTTGTGTCGTGATTTAATAGTTTCTTTCTTCAGAACTAAGAATTATTATTGAAAATAAAGTAAATTGCATTTATTCAAAGTGTGTTTTATTCATAACTTAGGAAATAGTTTTGTAACTTATACTGTTTGTATATTATTTACTTCTCGTAAGTATAGCAGTTATTAAGTTACTGGAGACCACGTAGTTAAGACATAAACATAAAAAGCAATAAATTAACCTAATTTGGTTAAACCAATTTTGTAATGTTTGAACATTATTACTCTTGTGGTTAATTCTTTATATTTTCATAGTTGTCGCGTTTGACTAATAATATGGTAAGTGTGAATTTTTAAATAATTTCTACTGTACTAGTTCCAATGAAAGTTTAATAGCATATATTACTTACTGTAATAGCGGTTGTTGCTAACTTTATTAAGTTTGTTTTTTCATTAAGTATTTATCGAAACTTTTATTGGCTAATTTTAAAATTACTTTATTCGATTTATCAAACAACCTTTTAAAACTGACTATCTTTTTAAAACTGCTTAATACATAACTTTAACACTTACAATCGTTTTGACAGGACAAATTTTAAAAAAAGTTAATAACAACAAAAATAAAAGTAAAAACAGGTGTTCTCTTTTTAGAAACTTATATGAAAAAGTTATCTAGACAGTGAATAATTAACTTGCAAAGTTAATTATTGAATAAAAATTGCAAAGAATAAAAGAATAAAAATAAAAGAATAAAAATTGCAAAGAAATTAATATTCTATGGAATGAAAAAAAAAGAACTCAAAAATACTTTGTCCAATGACCTACTATTTGAAAAAACCTTTCGGTAATCTCGTTGTACACTACTTGGATACAGTTTAACGTCTTGTCCAGGACAATGAAATGATTAGTTTATTTAACAAACATAAAACATAATCGAGTTATAAAATTAGATGACACAATTTTCTGGATAGACAAACTGCTTGTTAGGGTGTTGATTGCTGGATTGTCTAGTTACGTTGCTGTAAACTGGTTGATGTGGCTAGTTCGGTTGCTAAAGACTGTTGAAATTGTACTTAGCTAATAAATATAGCTATTTTAAATACCTAATTAAGATAACTTAACAAGAAAAAAACTGGTGTTAATTAAGTCAGGGTTGCCACTCTTGAAAATAAAGTAAAATCATCACGACTGATAAAAAACTGACCTGGTCATTATTTGAAAAAAAAAACTAACAGCCAAAATTTGAAAAAGAAATGATAAAAAGTATAAAAATAAAAAAAAATGTGACAAATAATAAAATTTAAAATAAAACTTTCAAGTTCAAACCAGCTTGAATTAATTTTTTAATTTCAAAACATTTGAGGTGGTCTGATTGTGTGGCAACCATACTAGTTAAATAAAAGCTGAACTAAAACTAAAAAAAAACAATTCTATTAAAATTTATAAGTAAACATTCTATGTGGTCTTATATATTAATAGTACTATAATTATATAAAATCAATATATCCCTCTGTAATATAATAATCCCTCTGTATATAATAACACTTTTTTAATTTTAAGACAACTATGCTGTAACTTTTTTCTAACTTTTTTAAACCAGATTAAAATATTTTAAGCTTATAAACAAAAAGGAACTCATATTGTTAATTCTTTTTGTTCATAGGTATATTGAAAAAGCTTATTTTAAATACTATAACAAAACAAAACAAAAGTTGGCGGCCCACAATGAACCATTCAGCTAAAAACACAACTGACACAAAAGTTTAGTAAAAGCTATTGTAAGGCTCTTATTTTAATACTTGAAAATTACAATTTTTTTATTGCATTATTGTCTCATTTTGTAACAGAGCAGTACACATCTACTGATAATTTCAATTCTTACCAATGGAGTTTTTCTTAATACAATTAGCGGAGGTCAGCAGCTCTTTCTAGGATAACTTATTCCTGCCTTAAACTTACAAACTAACAAAATTTAGATGATATTAGCAGTTAAGTAAAAGCTCTTGTTGTGTTTTTACGATTTTAAGAACATTACACGTTATGACAGCAACTTTGTTACAATCACTTTATTTATAATTATACTTGTAAAATTCTTGACTTAAAGTTTTATTGTAACATTGGAAATATTATTTTAAGTCCTATATGTAGATATTTTATTCGCGATATATAGTAAAGTTCTTACATTTGTGATTTATTTTCTGAAAAAAAAAGTATGCTATTTTTTAAAATTTTACTTTTGATGTTCATTAAACTTAACAGAATTAAGAGAAATTCTATAACATAAAATACGTAACATAAATTACTAGGTCTGCTTAACTATTTTTCACAACCGTGACTGTTTAAAAATATTTTTTAATAAATTTGTTTGATATATTAAAAATGCTCAATTTTATTTGCGTTTATACCCGACCATAACTACCAAGTCAATTGCTTTTTATTTTAAGTATAAAAATGCTTTTAATTATTTTTATTGCTGTATATACAGTTGAAGTAATCTGGAAAGTATTTGAATCACCATAAAAAAAAGCTTGTGACAAGTGATTAAAAGTTTTTAAGAATTTCAACAAAATAACATAAAAAACCTTATTCTAACATTTTTCCATTTAGGGATTAGTGTTTAAAAAATGCAGTAATGGTAAAAGGATCAAATTGACAATGGCACCCTTGTGTGCCATTTCAGAAATTTAAGGGGTCTTAAGCTACAAGTGGGCCAATCAGGGACTTAGAGGCCACAACTAATTCGAAAAACTTACACAGATACTCTTAAGTTTACTAGTTCTTTACTAGTTATTCTGGAGTTGATGATAAAGAGCAAGTCTTAGGTATAATAAATGGTAGTCTTTTTGAGAAATATTGTCGGAGAGGGGCCATAGATTTTTTTATTTCTTTTTAAGAGCCTTACGAATAAAATTTTAAAAGAATAAAAGCCCTGTTCTGAAGTATTATTTATCTAACGATAAAAAAATGCTCAAAAAGTTTGTTCTTATGTCTACAAAGGAAACTCTAAGTCATCGAGTTTAAAAAATAAATTTTACTATGATATACAAATGATAAATAATTAAAAACGAAAAACAAAATTATTTGTATTTATTAATAACATGTTGTTGAAATAGTTCATCTGGAGTATTTCTTGTGGAATCTTTTGAAATCTTTTGAAATGGGTTAACCTGTCTTTGAGTATATTTCTGTAAATGATTTTGTTCATATATTAGATTTTGAAGTATGTGTTGAAAACGTTTACGTCATTAACCAGAAATATTTATATAAAAACAAAATGTAAGTTGATTAAGTATAAAGTAGTCGTAGGTTTAAGTTTTTTGATAAATATTACAGATTTAAAAAAAACTCATTCGTTAAACTTGACGTGGTGTAAGGTTTTATTACATTTTATAATATATGTTTATATAATGTCTTTGTTCTATCTAATTCTTTTATATTGGCTAAAATAAAAATATTTTATTGGTATAACTGTGACCAGTGAAATTGTAATAACAGTTTAAAAAAACATTAAACACAGTTAAAGGAAAAAAAATCTATTTTTATGTTCTATAAATATATTTTTAACAAATATAACTCAACACAATTTCACATAAAACTACAGTTATGTTGTAGTGTTTAAATCTTAAAGTGTTTTTGACGAACTAGCTTTTACACCAGGGTTTCCCAAACTCATTTACTAAATCGTCCCCTTTTCAGTAAGTTGAAAAAAAATCGCCCCCCCCCTGATTTCACAAAGTAGTTTTCTTTTGAGTACAAACGTTTGAGCTAAAAAAAGTTGTGTTCGAAATGTAATTTAGTCTGGTACTTCTTATGCACGCACTTTTGTGTTCAAAGTAGTTTACAGGGCTTGAAAAATAATTTACAGTTATTTTCTTAGAAGCCCAGTAAAGTGTATTAAAATACTTAATTATTTAAAAGCCTTGTGTTATCTGTAATCATATCCTGTTGAAAAATGAACTGTTTTGAAACTAATGAAACTTTTAGGTCAGTAGTGGACAAATTTTGTAGTCAGCAATTCATATTTACAAAAAAAAAATTTTCTAGTTTCAACTTGTTAAAAATATGTAATAGCGGGCTGCATGATTAAAAAAAATAACAAATAAGAAAACTAAAAATTCGAGCAAAATTGTAATAAACTCATGTACTATTATTGTGATCTAGGAAATAATATTGTGAACTGAAAACGAAATAAAAGCGCATTTCAAAATATTAAGTATCAAAAAACTAAATTTTATTAATTATGCACAAGTAGTTTTCAATTCACTTAGCGGGTCGAAATTCAATTGGACCTGCGACTGGATCTGAGCCTTACGTTACCTATCTGAAATCTTAACTGGAAGCTGACATTATAATAATATCTCATATAACAAATTTTGGACATTTAGAAGTTAATACTAAATATAAATAGGCATATTCTAAAATAACTATACCAGAGATTAAAAAAACTAAAAAATGAACAGTTTATTATACACATAATAAAATAAAAACTATAAATAATTTCTGATCTAGTTTGAGGAAATTTGACCGACTGGTTGATTTTCTCACATGAAAAGTGGTTTCATCAACAGCTTCAGTTAACGCAGTAGATTTATTAATTTCAATACTAAGATATATTGTAAGGAAGTTAGTTGTAATAAAAAAAATGTTATTTCAAACTTTTTAAACTATTTGTATCGTAGTAGAATACCATGAAATAGTACTTGACTTGGAATAATCATTAGGGAACTAAACCTTAAATCTAACAATTTTTTTTCTTTATTTAATTAAAAAAAAAATTCAAAGTTCTAAAATTCTGTGAACAGAAAGTAATCAATTAAAAAAAACTTTTAACTTGGTTAAAATTTTGTTTTGTAACTGTAGCAGTCTTTTTAATGGTTTATTAAGTTTTGTTTAAAAAGTTTTATTTTTTTTTGAGACATAAAGAGTTTTTGAGAGTATTCGAAAATTAAAATTTATCTTAACGAATTTAGATTTGTTTTATGTTGAAAAACATTTTTTTAGTTCTATAAAATCATCCTGTTTGAATACTTAGTTTAAACAGCAGTTTTTTAAAACTTGAAGAATATTCGATAGTATTTGAAAATTTAAAAATTTCTAACTTTTTGTAATATACTTACCTATAATATTATTTATTTCCTTTATTCTGCTAGCACAAAAGCGCGCTCTGCGTTCGGTGTGCGATACTACTAGTTATTTATTATAAACTATTAGTGGTTCATATTGTTGTATAAAAAATGTATAGACATAATAAGTTTTTTTTTTCTTCTTTTTATATTTTCTGTTTGAAACTAATTCTGTTCTTATGCTTTGTTTAAAAAACTTTTTTCTTAAGTTTTAAGAGTTGTTAAATAATATTTAATAATTAGTACAAAATTAAAAATTCTTCTCTTTTGTAATATTTATACTTATAATATTATTTATTTGCTTTTATTTGCTAGCACAAAAGCGCGCTTTGCGCGCGGTTTGCGATAACCTTTACCATCTGTTATGAACTATTTTCTTATAAAAGTAGATTTTTTTCGTTTTATAGTATACTGAATAGATATATTTAACCTAAAAACTACTCTAAGAAAGTTAAACATATAAGTTATTAAACTTATTTTGTTATTGTCTATGTTAAACGAAGCTTGTGAACCAACTTTGAAGTGAACAAAAATAAGTTTACAAACTAAAAGTTATTCTATCGGATTAAAGTATTTATAAAGCTTCTTTTAAGCACAACGTGCAATTATTGTTCCTGATTTAGATTTATTTTCTTATTTTAGTACTTTGTAAGTCAGTTTGTAGTTCTTTTTTCCAATTTTTAATTTGTGGTTTTAATTAGGTTCTTACATTTGTGATTTATTTTTTGAAAAAAAAGTATGCAATTTTTGAAAATTTTACTTTTGATGTTCATTAAACTTAACAGAATTAAGAGAAATTCTTTAACATAAAATACGTAACATAAAAGACTAGGTCTGTTTAACTAGTTTCACAATCGTGACTGTTCAAAAAATATTTTTTAATATATTTGTTTGATATATTAAAAAAGCTCAATTTTATTTGCGTTAATACCAGACCATAACTACCAAGTCAATTGTTTTTTATTTTAAGTAAAAAATACTTATTATTTTTATTGCTGTATAGACAATTGAAGTAATCTGAAAAATATTTGAATCACAATAAAAAAAAAAGCTTGTGACAGGTGATTAAAAGTTTTTAAGAATTTCAACAAAATAACATAAAACACCTTATTCTAACATTTTTGCATTTAGGGATTAGTGTTTAAAAAATGCAGTAATGGTAAAAGGATCAAATTGACAATGGTACCCTTGTGTGCCATTTCAGAAGTTTAAGGGGTCTTAAGCTACAAGTGGGCCAATCAGGGACTACGAGGCCACAACTAATTCGAAAACTTACACAGATACTCTTAAGTTGATGATAAAGAGCAATAAAGAAAAGAAAGTATATCTGGCGTATTTAAGGGTAGTTTTACAAATTGTGCTAGCTACTAGGTAACATTTTAGAAGTTTAGGAAAGCTGTAAAAGAGGAAGCCACGAGGCCATTATTTGAAACTTGTGCTAGTTATTCTGGAGTTGATGATGAAGAGCAAGTCTTAGGTATAATTAATGGTAGTTTTTTTGAGAAATATTGTCGGAGAGGGCCATAGATTTTTTTATTTCTTTTTAAGAGCCTTACGAATAAAAGTATAAAAGAATAAAAGCCCTGTTCTGATTATTGTTTATTTAACGATAAAAAAATGCTCAAAAATTTTGATTTTATGTCTACAAAGGAAACTCTAAGTCATCGAGTTTGAAGAATAAATTTTACTATGATATACAAATGATAAACAGTTGATAATGAAAAACAAAAATATTTGATTTATTAATAACATATTTATTGAAATAGTTCATCTGGAGTGCTTCTTGTGTAATCTTTTGAAATCTTTTTAAATGGGTTAACCTGTCTTTGAGTATACTTCTGTGAATGATTTTGTTCATATATTAGATTTTGAAGTTGACATATGTGTTGAAAACGTTTACGTCATTAACCAGAATTATGTTTTCAAAAACAAAATGTTAGTTGATTAAGTATAAAGTAGTCGTAGGTTTAATTTTTTTTGATAATATTACAATATAATAATTTAATAAAATAGTTGTTGAGATTAAATAAATTGATTTTACCAAGAATACATACATTTTGATACGATTGGTTTTTTCAAAGACTGATAAACTGTTATCTACTTTTGTTTTACTTCACTCTTCAAAGTTTATAAAATTTTTAATATAATTTTAATGTTTCTATTATATTCAAAAAAGGTTTTAGTATGATTTTTATTTATCCACTTAAAAATATTACTAATTTAAAGGTTTCAACACTTCTTGCTTCACCTAAAACAAACTGACTAAGAATAATTTTTTGATGAGTTTTGAGCTTGGGGTCCACAGAAAGTTTTATTTTAGTTTAATGCCCACAGATTTTTAAACTTAAAACCAACGATCTAGATTAGTGTGCACTGATTGTTCTTAGAACATTATGACTTTTATTCTAAGTTTCAGGTTACCTTATTAAGTTATGTCAAGTTTATTAAAAATATTTTTTATTTGTTTGAACAAATATCTGTTTATAAAATTTTTAACTAATGTTAAACTATCAATTTTGATGCTGTAATGATTAAATTATTTTTTCAATTATTTTTTCCACTTAGTTTTAGCACGCAAAAATATTTTACCTTAAATTAGTGAAACACATTTTAATTTTCTAATTCGCACCTTTTAGAAAAAGGTCGTCTATACCTATAAGTTGTATATAATTGTTTTTTTCATTTCATATTTGAATTTATACATTGAGTATAAATGGTTGAAAATCCAAAGAACAAGTAATTAGTTATTACTTGTTATACAAAACAACAAACGAACGTTAAGCTATACGATAAACACACTAACATTAATAACGTATTAATAACAACTGTTATAACTAAATTAGTAACAAATTACAAGTATGTACTTGTACTAGTTTAATTTTTTTATCAAAAAAATGACAATAAAAATAAAAAGAACACAACAACGATATGCATTTAAAACTAAGTTTGTGAATTACAAATAATTTAAACAAAAATCAGTACCTAACAACAAATTTTATGTACATTTCATATTATTATTAAACAACAAAAGTGTATTTTATTGTTAAACAAAAGAAAGTTTTGAAATACATTCAAAACCTCTAAAATCATAAAAATTACTTCTTTCAAATTTCCATTCATTTTTGTTAACATTATAAGTGAGAATTCTTCCTTCTCCTCCTATTTCACCTGAGCAATATACTAAAATTTCGCCACCAACACTGACCGCGGAAACAGAATAGTAACAATCGCGCTCTAAATGCTTGATACTGGTGAACCTCATGGAACTGCTATCAAATACCTCGCAAGTAACATTTTTATTTCCACCAATCACAAACAGCTTGTTGCCCATAGAAACAGAGCCATGTCGACATCTTTTGTTGATCATGCGAGGCAGAAAGTCCCATTGATTCTCGTAACAATCATATGCTTCTACTGAGCTCAAACTTACATCATTATCACCATCGTAACCTCCAGTTAAGACAATTTTACCTTTGAATACTGTACAACATGCAGCTTGCCTATATTCATTCATTTTGGCTATAAGTATCCACTTACTTCTTTTTATGTCATATTTGTAACAACATTTGAGTGGTGAGTCAGTAAATCCACAAAAGACATAAATGTTTTTCATAAATGAACAAGCGCTAAAGTTTTCTCTACCATCAGGTATTTGAACTACGTTAACCCATTGGTCAGTTTTATCACTATAAATTCTGAACGAATCAACAAGCTTGTAATTATATTTTAGATGAGTTTTGCTGCGAACGGGTAATCTGGAGCATACAACCCAAACATTGGATCTTTCACATACTGTTGTGTCACTGTATGAATGTCTCTTTGAATGGTATATTGTCTCAATTATTTCCAAGTTACGCGAGCTTATTCTTAATATTTTACCTTCCACAGACTGTTTTAACACAGCAGTACTTCCAGAAAAAATAACATCAAAGTTTTCTTGTTCACAAAATCTATTTTGGTACAAAATGCTTGTTATTTTAGAAGAAAAACTAACTGCCATTTTAAACCTGTAACTTTGGTATATTTGAATTTGCCGTAACTTTTGTAATTTTTTATATTTGATTTTGTAAAATGATTTAACCAAAAACTTTATTTAATTATTTTAGCTAGAATTATTTAATTTTATGATATTATTGATTTTTTTTCTTTATAAATGTAATTTAGTTAAGTCTAAATAGTTTTGGCTCTTATGAATTTAAACACTCTCAACATTTTATTAACTGACTAAAATACTTGTTTTGCAATTGCTTAATTGATTAATAAAATTTTATATTAATTTTGTATACCATTATTAATTCTACTTTGAAACAAATTTAGAAAACTTTTAATATAATTTTTAAGTGATGTACATTATATGTTAATATGTATTACGATGTTGTACAGCCAAAGCATTATATATCATTAAACTTTAAACGAAATTATTAAGCTAATACATTGTTTTGAACGTTTAACTCTATCATATCTTTGACTTTGATGTAAATATGTACACCTATTTGTTATGTATAAATAAATATGTAGTAGAATTTCTTAGTTAAACAATTTATTTTAACCAAGTGTATTTTAACTTACTATAACATTTAACAACATACAGCTGTATACCTTTTTTAGCATGGTTATGTTTATTGATTGTGATATGATTAAGCAGAACAGATGATTTTAGTTCTTATTGTATTAGATTCTTTACTGATTAAAACTAATAACAGCTGTTGTAAGTAGAATTAAATACTTTTATATTAATAGTAAAATATGAAAGTCTATTAAAGTAATTAACACCTGATTTCCTTTCTTACAATATAATCAAAATCAAATATAATAAACACCTCAAACCTTGAACAATAATTCTTAGTCATTTTGTGTTTTAAGTGTAACAATAAGTGTTGAAACCTTTAAATCAGTGATATTTTTTAAATGGATAAATAAAAATCATACTAAAACTTTTTAATCTAATAGAAACATTAAAAACATATTAAACGTTTTATTAACTTTGAAGATTGAAGTAAAACAAAAGAAGAAAACAGTTTATAAGTCTTTGAAAAACCGCTCGTATCAAAATGTTTGTATTCTTGGTAAATTCAATTTAATTAACCTCAACAACTAATTTATAAAAATATATTTAAATTATTGATTTTTTATTTCTTCCTAATAAAATCAATAAATAATATCCATGTATTTTAAAAATAAATAAGAGAAAATTAGGGTCAATAAAACTACTACATTATAAACTAAATAATAAATCTAATTGCTAAACCGTGAATAGGATTTAAAGATTAACTTTTTTCTTAAGTTTGAAACTGCAAGTATCAACACTTTAATTACATGCCAAAATCAAGTACAATTATATGTAGATCAAATATCATTTCTATGCTGTTACACTTAACCAACCTTAAGCATAAACAGTTTGTTACTAAAAATTTGTTACTTTTGAAAAAAAAAACAATTACTAATTTTCACTGCAGAGCGGATTTTTAAATTGTAAATCTGTAATAAAAAAACATTATTAAAAATGACAAATAGTTTAAAATTGATGTGAATTAGTTATCTTTACTAATAAAAAACCAAGTAAATAAATTAAGAATTATATTGATTCTAAACAACCTTTTAATTTTGAATATTTAAAAACTCTTAAATTATAGATCCGAAACAAATACAATTAATCAATTACATACAGTGGGGTATTGATATCTAATAGATTTAAAAAGACAAACCTTTACCGAGTTAGAAATTATGGAGTAGTGAATTAATATTATTAAGTACGAAGTTCCTATAGTTGATTAATAATGTAATAACGTTTGAAATAAATCAACTTGCAAAACACCTATGGGATTTAAACAGTAACTAAATAAAATACTCAGTAGAACAGAAAATAGTTAAATCAGTAAAATGTAACACAAATCATACTAAAATGTGCACTTTATGTAACCTAGAAAGATTCATATATCCTATAACAGAATAACTGTTCAGTTTTTATCAAATAACATCAGCACAAGAAAACAACAAACATTACTTAAATATTTCAACCAATAAACCTTGGCAGTTTTTCTTTTTGTTTTTTAAATTAACACATGTTGAGAAACATTTATTTAATAACTTTTTTTTTTTTGCGTAATGTAAGTAAGAGTAATGCGTAAAAAGCAAGTTGTTTTTTATTTGTTTGTTTATAAATTTTAAAATATAAAATACATTCATAGTATTTATATAAGGCCTAGATAGTATTTTATTTTTCATTTAATTGCAGCAATTTAATTTCAGCAACAGCTAAATACTACCCATAATTTAAACGAAATTACATCAAATTATGGGCTTATTGTATCCACCAGTCAAGATAATTTTACCTTTGAATACTGTACAACTTTCAAATTGCCTATATTCATTTAATTCGGCTATAACTTTCCGTGAAGCGTATCAAGTTCTAAATCGATCTTAAATCAAAACTTAAAGATACTTTTAGCTTTCTTGATAACTTTCTTAGAGTGATTTTCAAGTTAAATATATCTATTCAGTAAACTAAAAAACATAAGGAACTACTTTAATAAGAAAATAGTTTATAACAGATAACTAAAAGTATCGCACATCGCGCGCAAAGCGCGCTTTTGTGCTAGCAAATAAATAATGTTATAAGTAAAAATATTACAAAAAAGTAAAAGTTTTTTAATTTTGTAGTAATTTTTAAATATTATTAATAAATTCCTAAAATTTAAGAAAACATTTGTTTAACTAAGCATAATGACATAATAAGTTTTAAACAGAAACTATATAAATAAGAAAAACATCTTAATATATCTATTCACCTTATTATAAATGAACTACATACAAATTGAACTACTAATAGTTTATAATAAATAACTAAGAGTATCGAACATCGCGCGCTTTTGTGCTAGCCGAAAGAAGGAAATAAATAATATTAAAGTAAGTATATTACTAAAAGTTAGAAATTTTTTAAATTTTGAATACTCCCGAAAACTCTTCAAGTTTAAAAAACTGCAGTTTAAACTAAGCATTAAAACAGGATGGTCTTATAAAAACGAAAAAATAGTATTTTAACGTTAAATAAATCTAAATTCTTTAACTCAATTCCTACTTAAAAAGCTCAGCTTTCTTTAGGTTTTGCTTTGCAAAAGGAAGCACGCTTCGCGCGCTATTGGTTAAGGCTTCCATGCCTCGAAAGCTTCGCTCCGCTTTCTTCGTACGTTCCAGCCTCAGAAAGCTCCGCATTCTTTCGGCTTTGCTTCGTAAAGAAAGCACAAAAGCGCGTTTTGCGCGCAATTGTGCGATATTGTCTTAAGCTTCTCTTGGCTCGTAATGCTGTTTTTGACTTTGCTTTCCATCCCACCTTCCCCAAAAATTATATCAGTTATATATTTCAAACTATTTTATAAATTCTTAGAAATTCATGTTACGTCACTAACTTTTTCAGATGTCCATTTTTAGTTGGCACAAAATCGTTCAAAAAAGTTTTCAAAAATTTGCATAAAATTATCATAACTTTTTTTTGACTTAACTACAGTAGACTACCGCTTAAGTACGCACTTTTTTTGGTACGCATCACGCCTTAAGTACGCACTTATCAAGAAAGGTAGAATGTCCAACCTGCTGAGTTAGCCTAAGACTTTCACAAATTTTAAACTAGGTAGTCTAAGTGGCATGAAATTGTGACAGTCCTATTATTAAATGTTAATAAACTAAATACTTAAGTAGTGGTTGCAGAAAAATGAAAAGAATAATGATATTTGAGCTGTAATGCTAACAAATAAATAAATCTACATGACAAAACTAAAAACCTACAAATACAACATAGTTAAGTCATATCTTAATTTAGATGTACACACATTGATGTTTTCAAAATGTTTGGTAAACATAATGTAGTTTGGTACTTTGCCTATAACAAAACAAAATATGGCTTAATATTCTTTTCTATACCATTGACTGACATTGACTTTCTATTTTAATGGTATGTATTAATTATGTAGAAACGTTTTAGAGACAAAATAAATCATTTTAAAATCTAATAAAAAGTTTTGCAGACTAGAATTATGTATTAAATGTTATTTAAAATAAAAAGACTAGTTTATTTGGTTTAATTATTTAATGGCTAGTTGTAAGAAAGAAAACAAAGAACTTGAGTTCATATTATACTATGTCTTCAAAAAGTACGCACTACCCATGCTAAGAACGCACTTTTTGGTCGGGTTCAATTTGCGTACTTAAGCGGTAGTGTACTGTATTAAGTTCAATATCTTTGGAACTTTAGTTTAAAATTACTGCAATAACATTAATTGTTAATAAATAGAAGTATTATACGTTTAAGAATTAAATAAAAAATAATACAACTGCAATAACTAATAGATAAAGCAGAGAAAATTTATGTGCGACAATAAGAAATCACTTGAAAAACAAGCTTGTGTCCATACCAATTATTAATAAATAATTTTTCGGTTCTCATTTTATAATTTACTTTTGTATTATGTTTTTGTTTTCCAACAGGATTGGCTAATACTTACTAAAACTTTAAAAGACCTTTTTGTAATTAAATAAAGATTTTGATAAAACTCTAATCCGTTTGCAAAGTTTGACTGTTAAAAAAATTATGTCTGAAACATTTTGAACACATAAAGCTGTATTGTGTTCAAAATTACAATAAATGTTTAAACTAGTTCAAGCACTGTAAAAGACTAAAACCATTAAACTACGCATTCAACAATCGGCTTTGCCGAGTGATTAGTCCCACTTACCATTTGAATAATATTTCTGTCTACATTCTTGAGTTCTTATTGATATAAGGTAAATCAATTTTGTAAAGTTTGGACATTATTACTTTTTTTATTAATTCTTTCTATTTTCATAGTTTTGCGTTTGACTAATAATATTGTACGAGTGAATTATTAAATATTTTTTACTGACTAATTCTAAAAAAAGTTTAATAGCATATATTCCTTACTGCAATAGCGGTTGTTGCTAACTTTATTAAGTTTGTTTTTCCATTAAGCATGAATCAAAACATTTATTAACTAATTTAAAGATTACTTTATTCAATTTATTAAACAATCTTTTTAAAATGACTATCTTTTTAAATTGCTTAAAACATAACTTTAGCACTTAAAATCGTTTTGACAATTTCTAAAATAGCACACAAGGGTACCGTTGTTAATTTGATTCTTTTATCATTACTGCATTTTTTAAACACTAATCCCGAAATTGAAAAATGTTAGAATGAGGTTTTTTATGTTATTTTGTTGAAATTCTTGAAAACTTTTAATCAACTGTCACAAGCTTTTGTTTTTATGGTTATTCAAATATTTTTCAGATTACTTCAATTGTCTATACAGCAATAAAAATAATTAAAAGCATTTTTTACTTAAAATAAAAAACAACTGAATTTGTAGTTATGGTCGGGTACAAACGCAAATAAAATTGAGCTTTTTTAATATATCAAACAAATTTATTAAAAAATATTTTTTAAGCAGTCACGGTTGTAAAAGATACTTAAGTAGACCTAGTCATTTCAGTTATTGTATTTTATATTAAACAATTTCTCTAATTCTGTTAGTTTTAATGATCTTCTAAAGCAGGGGTTCCCAACCAGGGGTGCTCGCACCCCTTGGGGGTGCGAGGCAGCATTCCAGGGGGTGCGAGATGGCTTTTCATTTTTGTATGATAAATAAAAAGATTTTGACTCTCTGATGAAATTTATAAAGTTAAGAAGTACATTTTGTTATAAAAAGAAGTTGGTACTAATTTTCTAAATAAATTAATTTTATTAATACGTCATAGAGCAAGAGCGCTTTTCTAGAAGTAAATTAATTTTACTAACTTCATTTAATAGCTGTTGGTTTAGAATTAACATTTCAGTAAAGCTTTCTTAGAGTTTTACACCTGTGGATTTTAATCATCTATTCTTTAAATATTTTATTTTCTTAACTGGCCATTAATTGTTTGAAACAGTTTATGAACTAGCATCTATTTTAATTGAAATACTTAGATAAAATTTAGTATCTTCAGCAGGTTTTTTATTAGCTGTTAAGAAAAGGTTTTGTTAAGTCTATTACATTTATAATGTAACCTTTTATTAAGCTTAGTTGTGCAGAAAGTGGTGCTTAAAAATTTAACATTAGTAAACTTTAATGTTAACAGCAATTACTGTATGTAATACCATTTAAGATATAGTTTAAGATAGATAATAACATCTTTTAACTTATAAATTCTTAACTCTAACCTTTATTATTTTTAAACCTGCTAGCTGCTAATAGTTTTGAAAATTAAACATTACATAAGCTTAAGTTAGAACAGCTGATTTTAATTTTTAAAATATTTTTTTTCTAACACTTTTTCCTCACTTCTAATATTTTTTCAAACCTTAGAAAACTAGATGACAAAGTCATAGGCTAAAGCATTGTTTTTGTATAAATTTTATGAAAAAAAATGTCTTAGTAATTGACTTTTTTATTTTTCTTAGAACACATTTATTTAATTAGTACTCAATCATGTCAAAGATAAGGAAGTGGAATGATAGTTATGTTCAGTTTGGTTTTACTTGCACTGAAACAGCTGGAGGCCTGCAAAAACCGCAATGCATGTTATGTAATATTGTATTTTCGAACTCAATTTTGAAGCCATCTAAGTTGAAAGAATATTTTAACAAACGACATGGTGGAGCAGATATTTCAGGTCATGATTTTGAGTCATTGAAATTTAAAAGGATTCGCTATGTATCACAAGGAACACTTCCAAAGTTCGGTTTTGTATCTGCTGGCAAACCTCTTTTATTGGTTTCTTACCATGTGGCGTATAACGTAGCTAAATTCAAAAAGCCTCATACAATTGCTGAAGAGTTGATAAAGTCATGTGAGTTACAAATGACGGAAGATGTTCTGGGAAAAGAAGCCTCAAAAAAGCTTGAATTAGTGCCGCTATCTAATAATATTATTCAAAGTCGAATTAAAGATTTAAATTCGGATGTTTTGGATCAGGTCATTGCTGAAACCAAAGCTAGTTCTTTAAAAGTCTCTCTCCAGTTGAGATAAAAAATAGATAAGCTTATTCGAATATAGTTTGTTATGTTTTTAAATTTCCAAGTATTTTATTTTTGTTAATATAGTACACTATCATAAAAATTAAAATACAAACTGTTAATTAATGAAATCAATGATTTTATAATCAAATTATTGATAAATAGTTATAGCATATAGTGTTAGGGGTGCGAGATCAAATTAAGAGACTTTAGGGGTGCGGGGCATCAAAAAGGTTGGGAACCACTGTTCTAAAGTAAAATTTTCAAAAATTGCATATTTTTTTTTTCAAAATATAAATCACAAATGTAAGAACTTTACTATATATCGCGAATAAAAATCTACATATAGGACTTTAAATAATATTACCAATCTTACAATAAAACTAAAAGTCAAGAATTTTACAAGTTTAATTATAAATAAAGTGTTTGTAACAAAGTTGTTGTCATAATGTGTAATGTTCTTAAAATTGTGAAAACACAATAAGAGCTTCATTTTTAATTGCTAATATCATCTAAGTTTTGTTAGTTTGTAAGTTTAAGGCAGGAATAAGTTATCCTAGAAAGAGCTGCTGATCTAAGCTAATAGTATTAAGAAAAAACTCCATTGGTAAGAATTAAAATAATCAGTAGATGTGTATTACTCTGTTACAAAATGAGACAATAATGCAGTGAAAAAACTGTAATTTTCAAGTATTAAAATAAGAGCCTTACAATAGCTTTTACCAAAATTTTGTTTTAGTTATGTTTTTAGCTGAATGGTTCATTGTGGGCCGCCAACTTTTGTTTTCAGCGTAGAGGCTTCACGTTACCGACCTTTAGTTTAAGGCATTTAAAAGTTTTTTTTAAACTTAAAAATAATAATTTTTAAGTATTGTTTTTTATAATGTTTCTTCACTTTCTTACGAAAATTTAAAGTTAACAAATTAAATGTAAAAATCCTGCGCGGTAAAACTTACAAATAGCTAATACTATAAAAAGGTATAACAGAAATCATAAAACTTTAGACAGTTATGTATTAGACATTTATCTAAATTTATAATGTGTATTATTATTAACAACTACAGAAAGTACTCTGTTTTGAACAAAAACAATTGTGCTATCCCACTGAAAAAAGTCTAGACACGCCCGGGTACAAACGTCTTACTTACTCTTAAGTAAATAAATAAGCGTTTTTTCAAATGAGCAAACGAATTAATTTCGAAAATTTTTTTAGTTCAAATTTTTCGTATTACATCCATACAAAACAACCGCTCATAGTTGATCTAAGAAATATTTTTTGACTCCTTTAAAATATTAGATTTTTACTGCTAAAACGTTTACCTTTTTCGCTACTTTATTTAAGCAGCGTTCAAAATTTTAATGGAAAAAACTAATATTTTTATAGAAAGTTTTAATTTTTTAATTACTATGTCTCGTTTTTTAATAAGCATATCAGTTAAACGATTTTATATTAAATATACTTTACTAAAACTTCAAAAGTGATAAGTCCTTTACTAATTAGATATTTAAAAACAAAATTTTAAGATGAACGATTACACGGTACAAAATAGAAAGTTTAAGATTAGTTAAGAGTTTTATAAACAGATATTTGTACAAACAAATAAATAATATTTTTAATTAACTTGACATAACTTAATTAGGTAACCTGAAACTAAGATTAAAAGTCATAATGTTCTAAAAAAAATCAGTGCACACTAAGCTAGACCGGTGGTTTTAAGTTTAAAAATCTGTGGGCATTAAACTAAAATAAAGTTTTCTGTGGACCACAAGCTCAAGACTCATCAAAATTTTTTTGACTATTTTAAACATTTTTCTTTCAAGTTTAGTGTAAGTTTTAATTAAATATATCTATTCAGTAAACTATAACACAAAAAGAACTACTTCAACAACAAAACAATTTATAACAGATAACTAAAAGTATCGCACACCGCGCGCAAAGCGCGCTTTTTTGCTAGCATAATAATGTTATAAGTAAAAATAATACAAAAAAGTAGAATTTTTAATTTTGTACTAAGTTTCAAATGTTATTAATAAATTCTTAAAATTTAAGAAAACAGTTGTTTAAACTAAGCATAGGAACAGAATGAGTTTCAGCAAAAACTAAAAAAAGAAGAAAAACATCTTAATTTATCTACTCATTTTATTATAAATGAATTACATAGAAAATAAACTACATACAAAATAAACTACTTACAGTTTACAATAAAAAACTAAGAGTATCGCACACCGCGCGCAGAGCGCGCTTTTGTGCTAGCCAAATAAAGAAAACAAATAATATTTAAGTAAGTATATTACAAAAAGTTAGAAATTTTGAATACTCACGAAAATTCTTCAAGTTTTCAAAAACTGCTGTTTAAACTAAGCATTAAAACAGGATGGTTTTATAAAAATGAAAAAATAGTATTTCAACGTTAAATAAATCTAAATTCTTTAACTAAATTTCTACCTCAGAAAGCTCCGCTTTCTTTCGGTTTTGCTTCGCAAAGAAGCACGAAAGCGCGCTTTGCGCGCAATTGTGCGATATTGTCTTAAGCTACGCTTTCCTCGTACTGCTGTTTTCGTCTTTGCTTACCATACCACCTACCCCAAAAATTATATCAAATATATATTTCAAAATATTATATAATTTCTTACAAATTCATGTTACGTCACTAACTCTTTCAGATTTTTATTTTTTGTCGGCACAAAATCGTTCAAAAAAGTTTAAAAAAAAATTGCATAAAATTATAATAACTTTTTTTTTTAATTAGTTATTAAGATCAATATGTTTTGAACTTTATTTTTAAATTACTTTAATAACGTTAATTGTTTAATAAATAAAAGTGTTATACGGTTAAGAATTAAATAAAACATAACACGACTGTAACAATTAATAGATAAAGCAGAGAAAACTTATGTGCTACAAAAAGAAATCACTTGAAAAGCTTGTGTCCATACCAATTATTAATAAATACTTTTTCGGTTCAAATTTTATAATTTACTTATGTATTATGTTTTTGTTTCCCGACAAGACTGGCTTAAAACTTACTAAAACTTTAAAAGAGCTTTTTGTAATTAAAAAAAGTTTTTGATAAAACTTTAATCCTTTTGCAAAGTTTGACTGTTAAAAATATTATTTCTTAAACATTTCTAACACATAAAGTGTATTGTGTTCAAAATTACAATAAGTGTTGAAACAAGTTCAACCACTGCAAAAGACCAAAACCATTCAACTATGCATTCAACGATCGGCTTTGCCGAGTGATTAGTCCCACTTACCAATTGACTAATATTTTTCTCTACAGTTCTTCAGTTTTTATTGATATAAGGTAAATCATGTTTGTAAAGTTTGAACGTTATTACTCTTTTTATTAATCCTTTCTATTTTTATAGTTGTTGCGTTTGACTAATAATATGGTAAATATGAACTTTTAAATAATTTCTACTGTACTAGTTCCAATGAAAGTTTAATAGCATATATTCCTTACTGTAATAGCGGTTGTTGCTAACTTTATTAAGTTTGTTTTTTCATTAAATATAAATCATAACTTTTACTAACTTATTTATAAGTTACCTTAACTAATTTAATAGTCGCCGCAGGACGCGATATCCTCTTCCTGTCCTTGGGGAACTCCCCCTTGTAGTTGCAGTTCTCCTTGTCCTGTATTTCGAGCACATGGTCCGCGGATGGCGCCGCCTCCTGCGTGGCGTACGATCCAAAAAACGAGGACCAAAGTGAACGATAAAAAATATAGAGGACACTATGATGGCTCTGCTTGTTTCTTCTTTTTATTTCGTTTAAATTGGTTGTAAAATTTATTAAAAAATAATGTGTTAGTTTTATACTGTATATTATGACGTAAGAGAATGAACGATTCTGGTTTAGTAGAAATGTAATTTTTAAATTTAGTGCATCATAATAAAGCTAAAGCTATAAATTCCAGAATGAGTTTTAGAAACTGCACTTATCTAATTCATTTAAAAATCAACACAAAAAGTGTATTTTTTAGTTTCAGCACAGTATAAAAAACTAATCTTGGTAAAAAGCAAAATGCTGCAGTAAAATTTGTTTACTTTAAACTTTTACACTAAAACATTTGTAGGTGTATGTAAGTACAATTTTTTAGATTTTGTCTCATATATAAAACTTATTCGATCATTCAAAACTGACTAGGATGTTAACAACTATCTGTAACTTTTGAACTTGTAAAAGCATAGTTTAATCTAAAACAATTACTATTTATTATACCTGATATTTGATTATATTGTAAGAAAGGAAATCAGTTGTTCTGCTCAGCTATATTACAATCAATAAACATAACTATGCTAAAAAAGTTGTAGACGTTTTACAGTTGTTTGTTTTTTATGTTTTGGTAATGAAAAATACACTTAGTCAAAATAAAATGTTAAATCAATATATTTTACTGTATAGTTATTTATATATGACAACAATGACATATTTACATCAAAATTAAAGAGAGGTTAGAGAAATGATAGAGTTAAACGTTCAAAACAATGACTTGCTTAATTATATACAATGCTAAGACTATACAACGATGTAACTTATATTAACATATAATAGACAACACTTAAAACTTAAATGAAAACAATGTTAAATTTTCATATGTGAACAAGAAAACTTTAATGTTATTATTTCTGGAAGCACTGATGTGTTAGAACGAGAAAGTTTAAGGTTAAACTTGCGTAACTTTGATAAAATTAAAACAATATATAATTCAAAAACACATTCGGAAAGTGACATAACAATTTGTGAAAGATCCAATGTTTGGACTGTTTGCTCAAGATTAGATGTTAAAGGCGAATCTGAAACACGATCTTTATTTAGGAATTATATTGATAAAACTGACCAATGGGTTAATGTAGTTCAAGTACCTGATGGTAGAGGTAACTTTAGTGCTTGTTCATTTATGAAAAACATTTATGTCTTTGGTGGATTTACTGAAAAAGGAGCTATAAAAAGTTGTTATAAGTATGATACAAAAAGGAAAAAGTGGATATTTATAGCCAGTATGAATGAATGTAGGCAAAATGCAGCTTGTACAGTATTCAAAGGTAAAATTGTTATGACTGGTGGTTACGATGGTAAAATGATATAAGTTTGAGCTCAGTAGAGGCATATGATTGTTACGTGAATAAATGGGACTTTCTGCCTCGCATGATTAATTGAAAAAATGATTAATACTTTTGCTCTAAAAATCTACTAATACTCCCATACTTAAACTTTCAGAACATTATGTAAAAAAACAAAACTATTATTTTCCACAACGCACATCTAACTTACAGAGACAACCTACAACCCTTTTCGTTCTTATTAGGAGTCATCAGTCAAGCATAGTCGCGAGAAACCGATGCTATTTGTTGTAGGTTGTCTTAGATGTTGTTGATGGTCGTAGGCTGTCTCGGATACTGTTGTTGATGGTCGTAGGTTGTCTCGGATACTGTTGTTGATGGTCGTAAGTTGTCTCGGATACCTTTGTTGATGTCGTGTGGTAGAATTCATTATTTGTTATTGATGGCACGAAGCATCTTATGATGACCTTGATATTACAATATAAAAAGCTGGTAAACTTATATAGTTATTTAATTTTTAGAAAATTATTATTTATTTTATTTTTAAATATTGCAATAAAAAGTAAACACGACTTTACAACTTTTATAACTGCAAAGAAGCTTCATAAAACCTTTTTTACTTTAGTATGCAACCCTTTAAAACATTTAATCATAATTGGTTTTTGGGTGACAGTATTAGTTTTGGTTGATTATTTATGACGTATAAATAATTATTATAACTATTTTTATATTTATATACTTTTTAGTTGTTTTGATCATCAAGTTTTTAAGTTAAGGTTAGATTAAAACATAATTTTATTGTTTATGTAAAACTGATTGTTTCCATTTGATTTTGTCTTTAAATATAAAAATATGTTATTGAATTCAACAACTTCAAACCTATTTTTTTTTGAAAAGCTAATACAAGTAACTTACAGTACACACAAGCAACTGAGCTTTCGAAACTAACCATAAATTAAAAAATAAAAACAAAACTGCAAATTAACTTTAAAATTTAATAGAAAACATATAAACCCGGAACAATAACATGCAGGTAGTGCTTAAAAGAAGCTTTATTAATACTTTTATCCGATACAAACTGCATCAATGAAAGAACAGAATTGATGGCAGTTTGTATCGAATTTAATTGTAGGGCTATAATGTACACTATATACATAATTATAATTTGTACTTTAGTTAAACTACATGCTGATAATAAATAATACTTAGGGCTACTCTATATAAAACTATGCATGACTGATCAATGCACATGTTGTATTAAAGAAAATTTGCAAACAGTAACAAGTATATAAAATACATCAACTTTATAAATCACTTTACATGTGGTCAAAACTATTACAAAAGAATTAAATCTAACAGGAATATACTTTAGGAATGTATAAAATAATACAACACTTAACTACTTAGAACTTAAATCAAAATCAACAACCTTATTCGAAAAACGTCAACAATAGTTATTAGAAACACTTTTGTCATGCTTGGACTAAACTGGTTTTTCATTTAATTCTAGTGTTATTAGAATCCAACAAACTATATTTCATGTATTTAGCTTATATTTCAATTACAACAAAAATATAGAATTTATAATATGCGTAAACTACATGTAAAAACAAAGTAAAATCAAAACAGCTAGTAATTTAAATTGCCTTAATAAAAGCTTTATTAATGTTTTATAATGGTTTAATTCAGCACCTAGAGTGTTGCAAAAGTTATAATTTAGTTAGTATTTTATTTTTAAAAAAATTGCCCTTATATTTTAAGTAAATAATTTAAATACTGTACTGATTAATTAATTTTTTCAATTGTTTATTGACACCGAAGTTTCAATATGCAAAAAAATATACCTTAAATTAATGAAACACATTTTAAATTAAGATGAAATTGTTTGTCTATACCTATAATTTATTTAAAATTTTTCTACATTTAATCTTTGAATTCATACAATAAGTATTAATGGTTAAAAATCCAAAGAAAAATTAGCTATACTAGTTGTATACAACAATATATGAATATTAAACTATAAGTTATACACACTGACATTAATACCGTTTTAGTATTAACAGTATATAATATATGTACGTGTTCTTATTTATTAAAACGAAAAGAAAAAAAAAGAACACAACAACAATATACATTTAAAACCAAGTTTGTAAATTACAAAAAGTTTAAACTAAAATTAGAACCTAACAATTTTTTTTTGTACATTTCGTATAAGTTATTAGACAACAAAAGAGTTTTTATGTTGTTAAATAACAGATAGTTTTGAAAGACAATCAGAATCTCCAAAATTAGAAAAACCGTTACCTTCAGAGTACCATTCGTTTTTGTTAACATTATAAAGGAAAATTGTTCCTTTTTCTCCTTTTTCACCTGAGCAATATACTAAAATTTGGTCACTAATACTGACTGCAGAAACATATTTAAAACTACTTTGATCTAAATGCTTGATACTAGTAAACTTAATGGAACTGCTATCAAATACCTCGCAAGTAGCATTTTTTACCCCACCAATGACAAACAGTTTGTTGCCCAAACAAACTGCTCCATGTCGACATCTTTTGTTGATCATACAAGGCAGAAAGTCCCATTTATTCTCGTAACAATCATATGCCTCTACTGAACTTAATTCTACTTTATTTTTACCATCCCAACCACCAGTCAAGACAACTTTACCTTCGAAAACTGTACAACCTGCAAATTGCCTACATTCATACATTTTGGCAATAAATTTCCCCTTACTCCTTTTTGTATCATAATTATAAGAACATTTAAGGGGGGTGTCAGTAAATCCACCAAAGACATAAATGTTTTTCATAAACGAACAAGCACTAAAGTTTTTTCTATCATCAGGTGTTTGAATTACGTTAATCCATTGGTCAGTTTTATCAAGATAAATCCTGAAAGAATCAACAAGCTTGTAATTATCTTTTAGATGAGTTTTGCTGCGAACGGGTAATCTAGAGCATACAACCCAAACATTGGATCTTTCACAAATTGTTGTGTCACTGTATGAATGTCTCTTTGAATGATATATAGTTTCAATTATATCTGAGTTTATTTTAGTTCTAAAAGCTTTTCTTTCCTCAGAGTGTTTTAACATAGCAGTGCTTTTAGAAAAAATAACATCAAAGTTTTCTTGTTCACAAAATCTATTCTGGTACAAAATTCGTGTTGTTTTAGATGAAAAACTAACTGCCATTTTAAACCTGTAACTTTAGTACATTTTAACTTACAGTAACTAATGCGAATTTTTATATTGGATTTTGTAGAATGATTCAATAAAAAAAAATCATTTAAACTAGTTAGAATTATATACTTTTATGTTACTGGTGATATTTGGCTCTTTATAAATGTAATGTAGCCAAGTGAAATTAGTTTTGTCAAATATGAGTTATAAAAAATTAAATCTTAATTTTAATATTATTAACAATTCTTTCAAACTGACTCATTTACTTATTTTGCAATTGCTCAATAAATTTGTAAAACTTTATATTAGTTTAATATTACAATATCAATCACACTTTAAAAGAAATGTAATAAACTTTTGACATAGTTTTCAAAGTGTTGTCTAATATACGTCAATATGTTGTCCGACCTTGTACAGTCTTAGCATTGTATATTACTAAGCAGTAGACGAAATTGTTAGTTTAATTAATTGTTTAGAACGTTCAACTCCATCTTATCTTTATTATTTCTTTAACTTTGAGGTAAATATGTTCACCTTGTTGTCATATATAAACAAATATACAGTAGAATACATTGATTTAACAATTTTTTTTAACTAAGTGTATTTTTAATTACTAAAACATAGAAAATCAAACAGCTGTATAAAGTCTATATCTTTTTTAGCATATTTATGTTTATTAATCGTAATAAGCATAAAAATTCTTGTTATATTAGGTTTTTTATACTGATTAAAACTAACTTTAGCTATTATAAGTTGAAATGGATACTTTTATGTTTATAGTATTGTATGGATGTCTGCAAATGTAATGAAGTTAAGTTAACTGTTTTGGCTTATATAAGTAGAAATATTAATTTTGAACCTTAAACTATAAACTTTGAAAACATCCTGTTTCGTTAATTAACTTAAAATCTGATTAATTTCTTCAAACACATTTTTAAACTCTAAAATTGAAATTAACTTAAGAATAACAGATCTAATTTGCTATCAAGTAGTTTTTCTTGTGCTTTAATTGTTATGGTTAAACATAATAGATTAATATGAATAAGGAAATTAAACAAAATATATCATAAAAAAATATCCATATAGAAAAGTAAAAAGTTATTTCAGAAATAAAAAAATATATATATTTGAATACTTAACCTGAACTTAAGTTTAATAAATAAGTTATGTTAAAAATATTAAGAATTAAAAAGACACTGATGTGTAATTTGCCTCGTTTAGAAAATTATAGTAAAGTAAAATGCACTAGTTTATTAATAAATAGGAAACTTTTAGGCAGTTATACAGCAGTCTACTGTTCTGTTAATTACTTAAACTAATCGTTTACTTACGTAACTAGAACGGTTAGCTACTAAATTGCACGAATGCACAAAATTCCATGAAGATACTTTTGCACGAGGGGACAAAATTGCACGAAGATACTTTTGCACGAAGGGTCACTTTTGCATGAGCAGACAATTTTGCACGGGTTAATTATATTTTTTTTTTATTAATTTAGTATATATTTTTTTCTATCACTGTTACCCCTAACTCTTACCCTCGGTCGGTAATTTTTTATTTCTTTTTGTTTAATTCTTTTTAACCTAAATTTTTTATTTTTGTTTCTTTAAATATTTTTTTAATCTTTCTTTTATTCTACCACTGTTACCCCTAACCCTTACCCTCAGTCGGTAGCTTTTATTTTTTAAAATTTTTCAAATCCTTACATAAGGAACCCATTAAACTATCTAACTTTGTAGCTTTAGATCTCAAAAACTATGTAAGATTTTTGAAACGGTAAAAGAAACTGTTAGAGCTATGTTAAAGATCTTTAAAATAAGATCGGCATGTAAAAAGTTTACCAACTAAGCATAAAACAGGCAGCAAAGTTTCCTAACAAACAAAAATTAAAGTTTTTGTAAGTATTCTTTTTCTGCGTTAGCTGTTTTCCAGCCAAAATCAACGTCGCGATTTTTATTTTATCATTTGGTTGGCTGCATTTGTCGATTGTTTAAGCAGCAGTAATCCTTATTTTCTTCAGTAATTCTAAAAAGTTCTAAAATTGAGATAATATTAAATCTATCTAAATAAAATAAAGAAACTGTTCATTTTTACAAAATAAAACATTACATTTTTAAGTTTTACATTTTTTCTTAGTTTTTCTTTTTTACTAATTACATTTACATTTTTTTTAATTTTTACTTAATATTAACAAATCTTTATATTTCTGTATGATAAAGTTAAAGTTAAAAACTCTACTATATAGATAAAATGAGTGTTTAGTTTTTTTTTAACCGGTTTAATATTGACATAAAGTATGTACTAGTAGATTATATAGTTTATTTCTAAAACTATTGTTTTTGAGCCGTTTAAAGGCTTTCTTAAACGCAAACATAAAAAAACTAGGCACGGTTGCAATACTATTAAATTTAAGAGTTTTGCGAAGTAAGTTAATTTTTATTAGTTTTAACTTAAAATTTCACGCTTGAGTAATTGTATGGCGATCATACAAATCTGGCAGTTATGAAACTGAAAGATAAAGTAAAATGTAAGTTTGTAAGTACAACATTAACGACAAACCACATTTAATGTAAAATCGATAAGTATCTTTATAGTAACCGGGCATTACCGGCCGTTCAAACACTCACATATTGTTTGTAGTTCGCATTGCATCATGATAACAATTTTAATTATTATTTTAATTTTATAAATATTTATACCAGTTTATTTTTGGTCAATTAATAATGTTGTTCGTGTTTTAGCAATTACATTTGATGCTTAGTTACAATGTAATAGTTTTATTGTGCTTTATATTCTCTTATTTACCTTAAAATACATGGATAGTATTTATAGCTTTTTATTAAAAACAGATAAAAAAACATCAGTATATATATATTAGTAGTTTATATATTTTTATAAATTAGTAATTTAAATTAAATAAAGTGAACTTACCAGGAAATACAAAGGTGATAAAGTTTTTATACGATCGAGTTTCAAAGACTTAAAAATTGTTTTTTACTCCGATTTCAATTCAATCTTCAAATTTGATGGAACGTTTAATATATTTGTTATGTTTCATTAAGATTAAAAAAAAACTATAATATGATTTTTATTTATCCGTTGAAAAAATATCACTGATTTAAAGGTTTGAAAACTTATTTTTTCACGTAAAACAAACTGAATTAGAATTATTATTTAAGTTTTGAGATGTTTAATATATCTGATATTTGATTATATTGTAACAAAGGAAATCATTTAGTTTTGGGTGATTATTTCTGTCGAATATATGATTTTTACAATTATTTTGATTCTTGTATGTTTTCTAATTGTTTTGATCTTCAAGTTTTTAAGTTAAGGTTAGGTTAAAAATAATTCTAAGGGTTTTTGTAAAACAGATTGTGTCCATTTGATTTTGTCTTTAAGTATAAAACATATTATTGACTTCAAGAACTTCTAACCTAAAAGTTTTTGGAAAAGCTAATACAAGCTACTTCCAGTACAAACACACAACAGAACTTTCAAAACTAACCACAAATTAAAAATTAAAAAAAGACTACAAATTAGATTAAACACTCTCACATATTGTTTGTAGTTTGCATTGCATCATTATGAAATTTTTAAATGATATTTTATTTTCACTAACCAGTTTATTCTTGGTGAGACAAAAATATTGTTCATGTATTAGCAATTAAACTAAATATTTAGTTTACAATGTAATAGTTTTATTAACCTTAGTTTTCTCTTATTTATTATTAATATACATGAATAGTATTAATTGCTTTTTTTTTAAACATAAAAAAAAAACATCTGTAACTTAGATATACTTTTATAAGTTAGTAGTTTTAATTAAATAAATAGTACTCACCAGGAAATTCAAAGGTGATAAAATTTTCAAATTTTAAAAGACTTAAAAATTGTTATTTACTTTGATTTTACTTCAATCTTCAAAGTGATGGAACGTTTAATATAGTTTTAATGTTTCAATTAAATTAATAAAAAAAAAGTTTTAGTATGATTTTTATTTATCCATTGAAGAAATTCAGACTGACTAAGAATTGTTAATTAAGTTTTTAGGTGTTTATTATATCTGATTCTTATTAAGTAGTAACAAAGGAAATCAGTTGTTATACTCATTCATATTACAGTCAATAAACATAACTATGCTATAAAAGTTGTAGAGGTTTTACAGTTGTTTGTTTTTAAATTTTTAGTTAGTAAAATACGCTTAGTCAAAAAGAGTTGTTTAATTCACATGTTTTACTCTAAATTCATTTATATATGACAATTGGGACACGTTCAAAGTCCACCCACGTACAAAATCGACCCAATCAAATTCGAGAACCACTTATCGATCGAGTGTAAGGGTTAGGGATAACAGTGATAGTGAAAAATAAGTATGCAAAAATATATAAAATGAATCAATAAATAAATATATATAAAATTGTGGGGATTTAGAACGTGGGTGGACTTTGATAGTATACCATGACAACTAGGTTTACATTAAAGTTAAAGGACGGATAAAAATAAGAAAGAGTTAAACGTTCAAAACAAAGAATTAAATTAAATATTTCGTTTTTTGTTTATTGATATACAATGTTAAAACTGTTCAAGGTCGTAATACATATTAAAATATAATAAACAACACTTAAAAAGACTATCTTAAAATTTTTCTAAATTTATATCCAAGAAGAACTAATATTGTTTTACTGAACTAGTACAAAGTTTTATAAACTGATTAAGCAATTGCAAAACAAATAAATTAGTAAGTTTAAAAATTTGTTGAGAGTATTCAAATTAAGATTCAATTCTTTTTTAATTTTTTTAAATTTACTTCAAAACTATTCAAATTTAACTACATTACATTTATAAAGAGTCAAATATTACTAGTAACATATAAGTATATAGTTCTACAAAAACAAAATAAATAAAATTTTTGATTGAATTATTCTACAAAATCCAATATTTCACAAGCACACAAGTTACTGTAAAATTAAAAATACCAAAGTTACAGGTTTAAAATGGCAGTTAGTTTTTCTTCTAAAACAACACGAATTTTGTACCAGAATAGATTTTGTGAACAAGAAAACTTTGATGTTATCATTTCTGGAAACACTAGTATGATAGAACGAGAAATGTTATGGCTAAACTCTCGTAGCTTTAACAAATTTGAAACATATACTATTCAAAGACATATTCAGACAGTGACAGAACGATTTGTGAAAGATCCAATGTTTGGACTGTTTGCTCAAGATTATATTTTAAAGGCGTATCTGAAACACGATCTTCATTCAGGATTTATATTGATAAAACTGACCAATGGGTTAATGTAGTTCAAATACCTGATGGTAGAGGTAACTATAGCGCTTGTTCATTTATAAAAAATATTTATGTATTTGGAGGATCTACTAAAAAAGGAGGTATAAAAAGTTGTTATAAATATGATACAAAAAGGAGTAAGTGGATATTTATAGCCAGTATGAATGAATGTAGGCAATATACAGCTTGTACAGTATTCAAAGGTAAAATTGTCTTGACTGGTGGTTACGATGGTAAAAATGATATAAGTTTGAGCTCAGTAGAGGCATATGATTGTTACGAGAATAAATGGGACTCTCTGCCTCGAATGATTAAAAAAAGATGTTTACATGGAACTGTTTGTATGGGCAACAAACTGTTTGTGATTGGTGGGAATTACAATGTTTTTTGCGAGGTATTTGATAGCAGTTCCATGAAGTTCACTAGTATCAAGCAGTTAGATCACGATTGTTATCATTTTGTTTCTGCGGTCAGTGTTGCTGGTGAAATTTTGATTTTTGGTTCAGGGTATACGTCAGGAGAAGAAAATATTTGCACTTATAATGTTGACAAAAATGAATGGTATGTAGAAGTAATCGTTTTAAGCAATTCGAAGGAGGTTTAGTATGTCTTTCAAAACTTTCTGTTTTTTAACAATTTAAAATGTCCATGTTGCCTGATAATTTTATTCAATGTACAATGTGTATGTTGTTGTTTGATTATGATATTTATTTTAACTCATTTTAGTTTTCAAATTTTAAAAAAATATGTTGCTGTTTGGTACTTACTACATTTTTGTAGTTTAAATACTTCGTTTTTAATGGAAATTTTGGAAATTGTTGTTTTGTTTTTTTGTCTTTTCTCTTCAACAATAAACATAAAATCATATTTGTTATATCATATAAATAAAATCTTGTCATAATTAATTAAATTTTTTTGATATTTTGAGTAGTACAAGTATTACACATAAAATTAATTTGTTTATCTGTGAATTCTACGTTATTTATCTTTAAAATCTAGCATAAGTTTCAACAAAAACAACTTGATGAACGAATTTGCAAATGTTTCTATTTAAATTATAAAATAAACAGTATAGTTTTTTTTAATTTATTTATACTTGTAGTTTTTATGAAACAAGTTAATAATTTATATAATTTAAAAATGTGTAAGGTAAGCGTACACTGTTTTAAGCATTTAAAATTTAATGATAGCATACTGTAAAATTTAACTTAAAACATGAAGAAAAATTAAAGTAAAATAATTAAAGTCAAATTAATAGCATTTTAAAATAACCGTTTTTTAGATTTTTTTCCATTTACATTTTAAAAGAGTATTTATGGTTAAGTTGTTTTTATAAAGTATAAAACACAAGATTTTTTCGAATTTGTTAAATTTTATAATTAAATCACGTCATAATTAGTCAAAAAATAGTTTTTTTGATATCTTGAGTAGTACAAGTGTTACGGATAAAATTAATTTGATTATCGGTGAATTCTACGTTATTTATCTTTAAAATCTAGCATAAATTGCAACAAAAACAATTTGATGATAAAAAATTGCAAATGTTTCTATTTAAAATTATAAAATAAACAGTATAGTTTTTTTATAACATAATTATACTAGTAGTTTTTATGAAACAAGTTAAGTATTTATATTATCTAAAAATGTGTAACGTAAGCGTACACTGTTTATAGCATTAAATTTTAATGATAGCATTTTGTTACATATAATATAAAACATAAAATAAAAAATAAATTAAAATAATTAAAGTCAAATTATTAGCATTTTAATATAACTGCTTTTTAAATTTTTTTCCGTTTACATTTTAAAAGAATTTTCATGGTTAAGATTTTTTTATAAAGAATAAAACACAAGATGTTAAAATATTTTTATAATTTTCATGTATTACATTTTCATTTATATCCTTAATTAGGTCGACAGACTCAAAATGTACTATAAAAAATAAAAATCACATGTTTTTTAGACATATTTTAGCAGAGATTAAAAGTTCTATTACTTTAATTTAATAAATTAATTAAATATAGGTTTATTAATTAATTTTTAATCAAAAAATTTAATGCGCTTTAAATTAAAAGTTAATAGTTAGCACCAAAAATGGTATTTTACCTGTTTAATGATTTTTTTTAACTTTTTTTTTTTTTTTAAACTGGTATCTAAATTATAGATATAAACTATATATCTTTTTCCTTAAAATGTAGAAACACTTAGTTTGGCTTGATATTAACAATTGTGTAGTAGTGAAGTTTATATTTAAACGTTTACTATAGTTGCTGAAGTTGTAAAATTGAAGCTTTATTTTGTATTTAACTAAAAACTTTACAGGTGAATTAAAAAATTTAAAATTGTCAAAAAAATGGTCAAAAGAAAAACGCTCGTTCTTGACTTGGACGAGACACTGGTCCATTCCAGGAAGATTGGTAATGGGATAAGGTACAAAACCAGCGGCAAACCACATTTCGTTTTCAAAGTAAGTTTTTTATTCCTTTTGATCAACCTTTTGATAAACTGTATAAATTTATTAAGACAAATATTAAATACACCTGTAAACCAGGTTTGTTTTAGTTACTTTTGATGTTAATGTATCCTTTTTTGTAAGTACTATTCTTATTTTTTATGACTTCTCTAACATAGACAAATGTAATACTTATGTGCGTGAACACCAAAAAGAGAAAAGAAATCTGTTGCATCTAAATATAAATAATTCAATATCAATAAATTAAATTGATTAATGTTTTTCCTAAATTTAAATTATGGAAAAAGTAGTAAAACTAAATTGCAAATAAAATTTAGACTTATATAATTAAACCCTTGTTTTTTTAAGAGTAAATTTTGCATTTTTTTTTTTATTTATTTTGTATTTAGCCTAAAGTTATGCTAGTCTTTTAAAGATTTGAAAAGTAGAACGCACAAAAAAAAACAAACAATAAACAGTTTTTAGAGACATTCAAACAGTGACACAACAATATGTGAAAGATCCAATGTATGGGTTGTTTGCTGTAGATTACCCCTTAACAGCAAAACTCATCTAAAAGATAATTACAAGTTTGTAGATTCGTTCAGGTATTATTTTGATAAAACTGACCAATGGATTAATGTAATTCAAATACCTGATAATAGAGGTAACTGCAGCGCTTGTTCATTTATGAAAAACATTTATGTCTTTGGTGGATTTACTGAAAAAAGAGGTATAAAAAGTTGTTATAAATATGATACAAAAAGGAGTAAGTGGATATTAATAGCCAAAATGAATAAATGTAGGCAGTTTGCAGGTTGTACAGTATTCAAAGGTAAAGTTATCTTAACTGGAGGATACGACGGTAAAAATAAAGTAGATTTAAGATCCGTAGAGGCATATGATTGTTACGAGAACAAATGGGACTTTCCGCCTCGCATGATTGATAAAAGATGTCTACATGGGGCTGTTTGTATGGGCAACAAGCTGTTTGTCATTGGTGGAGAGAAAAATGCTACTTGCGAGGTATTTGATAGCAGTTCCATGAAGTTCACTAGTATCAAGCATTTAGATCAAAGTTGTTTCAAATACATTTCTGCAGTCTGTATTTGTGACAAAATTTTAGTATATTGTTCAGGTGAAATAGGAGTAGAAGAAAGAATTCTCACTTATAATGTCAACAAAAATGAATGGAAAACTGAAAGAAGAGGTTTTTATTATTTTGGAGGTTTTGAATGATTTCAAAACTTTCTGTTATTTAACAATATAGAACACTTTTGTTGTCTAATAACTTATACGAAATGTTGAAAATATGTTGTTAGGTACTGATTTTTGTTCAAACTTTTTGTAATTTACAAACTTAGTTTTAAATGCATATTGTTGGTGTGTAGATTTTATTTTTATATTCATTTTTATAATGGAAAAAATCAATTAGGGCAAGTACATATTGATACATTGTTAATAATAAAGTTATTACAGTTGATATTAAAACGTTATTAAAGTTAATATGTTTATTTTTTAACTTTTGTTCGTGTGTTGTTGTATATAACTATTTATAACTAATTAGTTATTCTTAAGATTTTCAACCATTAATACTCAATGTATGATTTCAAAGGTAAAACGTAGAACATTTATAAATAATGTAGAACATTTATAAACTTGTTATTGGTATAGATAAACATTTTCATCTCAAATTTGTTAAAATAACTCAAAAAATTAAATGTTTTTTCATTAATTTAAGTTAAAATATCTTTGCGTATTGAAACACAAGTGTGAAAAATTAATTGAATAAATTAACTTTATCATTTAAGTATCTTAAGCACTTACTTAAAAGTTTACGGCAACATTTTTGATAGTAAAAACTAAACTTAACTGTTGTAACAGGTTTTTGAAACACTCTAGGTGCTTTATTTTGAACTTCTTTAAAACTTAAACAAAGCAGTTTTAATTTTCTGTTAATATAACATATAGTTTACGCATATTAAAATTTTTATATTTTTGTTGTTTTCAAAATATGAGCTAAATACATTAAATATAGTTTGTTGGATTCTAATAACACTACATTGAAATGAAAAATCAGTTTAGTCCAAGCATAAAAAATGTGTTACTAATAACTATTGCTTAAGTTTTTTGGACAAGGTTGTTGACTTTAATTTGACTTGCTTAATGTCAATTTTCTTAATTTTTGTAACTTAGAAAAATAAATAAAACATACTATATATAACTCAAAAAATAAAACTATTATATACTTTATTATTTTAAAGTTGGTAAGTAAACGCGAAAATGAATCTTTAAAAGATCATAACATAAGTAAACATTTTTTTTTTGGTATTCTTACAACGTATGTATAGTTTATGAGATCGTTGAACGTTTTACGTCACTACAGGTCTTGCGAAAACGTCAGAAGATTTCTGAAAGAATATAAAAGATACAAGAGCAAAGATAAAGAGTTACGTCATAATTACGTAGCAGAAATTTTTGAAGTATTACTCTGCATAATACAGAAATAACACAAATTATATTACTCAACTGAAATGAAATAGACTTTATTTCTTCGTTTGTTTATTTTTAGAATTTAATTTCTGTTTAAGAAAATGAAACTTTCAAAAAAAGTTCTTTGTATATATTTTAAAAATCTATTATTTAAATCTAACACAAATACTTATGTCATATTAATTTACTTAAATTAAAAATTTGTGAATTTTATGATAAAAATTTCAAAATAAATATAATATAAATTTTCCACACAGCTTTATGTATATGAAAATTCCATTTGTTTTTTAGAGTTTAGATCCATACGCAATTTCAAAAATTTATTCTGGAATTTATAGCTTTATTATGATGCACTAAATTTAAAAACAACATTTCTACTAAACTAGAATCGTTCATTCTCTTACGTCATAATAAACAGTATAAAATTAACACTTTTTTTAATAAATTTTACAATCAATTTAAACGAAATGGGTTTGTAAAAAAGACAGAGCTATCATAGAGTCGGTGCTCTCCATATTTTTCATCGTTCACTTTGGTCCTCGTTTTTTGGATCGTACGCTACGCAGGAGGCGGCGCCGTCCGCGGACCAGGTGCTCGAAACACAGGACAAGGAAAACTGCATACACACAGGGGAGTTCCCCAAGGAAGGACAGCGATATAAGAAACAAGCAGAGCCATCATAGGGTTGGTGTCCTCCATATTTTTCATCGTTTTTTGGATCGTCCCGTACGCCAGGCAGGAGGCGATGCCGTCCGCGGACCAGATTGATGACTAAAAATACAAAATGGTAATTTTCTAGAAAAACTTGGTTCTTATATCTGAAAACTCGATCCAAGAAATTTTAAATTTTCTATAATAATAAATTATTAAAATACAAAAAAAAACCTAAAAAAAAAAGAAATTAAATTCAAGGAAGAACTGAAATAGGACAAAAACTAGTGAGAAAATTTTAGACTGTCAGTTTTAAACAAATAGTTTTAGGTAAGTAGCATTCCAACTTAAGCCTTCATTATGACGATAAACTGTAGTGTGTAGAAAATTATTATAGAAAATTCAAAATTATAAAATTCAAAAATGTTTCTAAGTGTTTACATTTATAGAAAACAAATTCAATTTGTGTATAATTTTATTATTTTTTAAAATATCGAAGACAAAATTGGGAAAAATTATTTGAAGAAAAAAAGCGCTGGACAGGATTAGTTTCGGCTGCCAGTACCAAACTAAAGGACTTCGTACATTTAATGTAGTCAAATATTCTGTAAAACGTCAAAAATATTTTCTTTTAGAAATAAAAATTAAAAAAATACAGAAAAAAACTTTCCACTCAATTTATTTTATTCTATAATCAAACAAACAAAAGCAATTAAAAACTAATTTTTATTTTTATCAAATAATGAGTGCTGTTTAGTTCTAATATGAAATATAGTTTTTATGACACTTTAAAAACTTCTATCATTACGAAGTCTGCTGTTTATTCTGATCTTCGATATTCTTTCAAGAACGTTCTGACGTCATCGCAGGACCTGCAGTAACGTAAATTTATTGATGACGTCATAAACTCAAACGATTTGTTACCACTTGTATAAAAAAACAAGCGTGTAGCTGTTAAATATTTGTAACACAAAAACAAAAATGTATGATTTTTTTTAAATTGGCATAATTACAAATTAAGTAGATTGTTGTAAAGACTAAAAAGTTAAATGAAATTTTAGGTAGATATTATTACCTCCACTTATATTAGGAAAACCTCAATAAGTATACTTAAATAGAAAAACTTAAAAATTAATTTGGTCAAAAAAATCTATAAAATTCAATTATTAAATACGTAATATACAAACTAGCCAAAGTATACAAACTCTTTCAAAAAAAAAAGAATGGAATAAATATACTCCAAAACAAGACGGTAAAGTAATTTATATATATTAAAAAAAAAGTTTCAAACATAAGTATCTGCTTTAAATTTAAATAAAGTTAAAATTTCTTGGATCGAGAACTAATTTTTTTAGAAAATTACCGTTTTGTGTTTTTAGTTATCAATTAAATAAATTACTTTATTTTAAAAAAACTTAGTATTACCTCATTTTTTCGAACATTGGAATTAATTCATCAAGACAATTATCATTTCGATCTTCATACCAAGACTCGATGTGTATTCCATTTTCTGTTGAGTTTATTAAAAATTAAATAATTTAAAATAGCTTAGAAAATAAATCTTTTTAACCAACAAAGGTATTAAAACTCTTTCCCGTAAAATTTGTCAAGCAGTTATTAGAGTTTTTTTTCAAATTCTTCTTTAAGTCTTTTAAACAATTTTACTTGTACCTACATGTATATAAATAATTGAAATTACAAATTTAAACTACCTTTAAAGTGTCTGTAGGTTTTCGGAGAGTTGTCCAACAAAACAACGTTTTTAAGATCTTTTTCGACCAGTCTCAAGTCTTTGGCATGGCCACAGCCACAGTGCTGAAATAATGATCTTTGTTAAATAAATAAAAAAATAAAAAAAATTGCAAACCGTCGTAATCGTTAACATGTTTTTTATTAAGACGGAGCTTTAACACTACGCTGCAGAAAAATAACGAAAGTTGAAAATATTTGACCTAATAATATTTCGTTCGCTAAAGTATATTAATTGAATATAAAAGATTATTATATAACCTTAACAAACCCCAGCTAAAATTAAGAAAAATAATAAAAACTATGGTGAGGCGCATTGAGCTCAAAATTTCCCAAAGTAATTTTTACAATAACTTATATAACCAAAGCTAATGTTGATGGATTGATGTTTAAAATAAGTAATTGAAACAAAACTTAAACATTCCGTCTACTAAATCTTCCTCTCAGTGACAAGATATTTAACAATTTGTGCATATATAAATATTAAACTGTGTTTAACATACAAAATACCTGTCTGAAAAATCTCCTGTTGAGAATCCCCCTTCCATTATCCAGGTAATCAAGAATAGGTGTCGCGTACGCTTCAGCGCCATGCGTGTATACGACCAAATTGTACCATTCGGAAACAGTATCAAGGAACTTGTCAACTCCAGGTCTTTTGTAAACCCACAAATAACTTGAAAAATGGTTCACCTGTTTGAAAATATTTTGTTTAGTTGTCACTACCTAGCGTTAGTTTAAACAAAATGATCATTAAATTATAGTTGTAATTGTATTAGTCTCAATTTTATTTTTAGTTTAGTTTTACTACTTTTCCATAATTCAAATCGATGTAAAAATATTAATCATTTTAGTTTATTAATATTGAATTATTTTTATTTAGGTGTAATAGTTTTCCTTTCTTTTTTTAGTTTTAACGTACATAAGTATTACATTTGTCTATGTTAAAGAAGTCATAAAGAGAAAGAATAGTACTTACAAAAAAGGATACATTAACATCAAAAGTAACAAAAACAAACCTGGTTTACAGGTGAATTTATTGTTTATCATGCTTTATTTATACGGTTTATCAAAATTAATCAAAAGGAATAAAAAAACTTACTTTGAAAACGAAATGTGGTTTGCCACTGGTTTTGTACCTTATCCCATTACCGATTTTCCTAGAATGTACCAGTGTCTCGTCTAAGTCAAGGACGAGCGTTTTTCTTTTGACGATTTGTTTGGCAATTTTAACGGTCATATCGATGTTGTTAGTTTAGTTTCTGCTGTTGAAAACTTAGCATTAGAATAAAATTCTTTTTTCTTAAGATTTTTTGAGTTCAATTTTATTTTACAACGTTTAAATAAACTTAAGTAATGGATTTTATCATCTCAGTAGACAGTTTAGTATATTATTAATGCCTTTTTAGCTTATTTTAATAGAAGCACAGCATTTAAATTAGCAATAATAACTTCTAAAACCAAAGGCTTTTTAAACATATAAAAAACTGTTTAAAAAATAAAATTTTGATAAGTTTTTTATGCCGACCTGGCAAATATTTGGGAAACACCCAGAATTTCATTAGGACTTGATTTTAAATGACAACTACGTAGTGAATAAAAACACATACTTTGATGAACCAATGTATACATAGTTATACAAAAAATAGTTTTATATATAACGTAACACCTTTAATCTTAAAAAATCTATATTATATATTTTCCAATTTCAATCATAAGGTCTTGGATTTGTACTGTTGCAAAACGTCTTTTCGAAAAAATTAATCTAGAAATCATCTTGAAATTAACAAAATATCAAAAGGGTATAATTAATTTTGAAATAAGATTGGTCTGACTATCTAGAAAGAAATGATAAAGCTTCTGCTTTTTGTACATATAGTAAAGCAAGTTGCTATTTGAGTCCCTGGTTTCAATACTTTTTTATTATATTTGCGTTGATTTAGAATACTGAATTCCAATATGAAAGCTTACTGAACCGCCATGTCTAAGTAAAATAAATAAACTTAATAAATTTTAAACTACCTCAAAAAATAAATAATTTAAAAAGAAAGAAATATGAAATAAGAAAATAATACAAATGAATTATAAATAGTAAAATAGTTATATAACATTACCTATTATTGAAATTTTTTTTTTTCTTCTTGAAACATACTTTTTCTAATACTTTCTAAATTAGTGTGGCCTGATGCCATAGGGGTCCAAATAATAGCTTTAAATTTTCAACTTATGATTTGCACACTTGTTAAAGATACATATGTATAAAGTATCTGTAAGATACCAGACATTTATACTTAATAAAATTCAAAAATTAGTTGTAAGTTTTTAACTTTAATTAAATAAAAAACCTTAAAAACAAAAACTCATGGTCATCATTTCTAAGTTACACACTTTTGATTTTGATATTACTAATTTCATTTTGATTCGAATTTATTAGTTGCTCTACCAGGACCATTTTATATATTGTCCTGGACAAGACATTGAAAGGTATCCGTGGTAACCACTTGATAACCAAAAGGTTGTTTGTGCACCATGTCCTAGGACCAAATATTTGGAATATTTTTTATTGTTAAATAAACTACTACTATTAAATAATTCTGTTTTAATAGTTAAAATTAATTTGCCATTATATAAGATTTTTGATATAAGTATTAGAAATATTACTGCCTTTAGGGTATGTCTTCTAAGGAAGCTTGTCTACAAAACCTAGTCAAAAGCACTGTTTTCTAACGCTATACTTTATTTTTTATTTTAAACAGTTTTCTCACAATTTAAGTTTTAATAACGATTTGCTTTTTCAAAAAACAAAAAACTCCTTCTGACAGCTTAATTCAAATATATGAATTTGTATAAATTTGACCATTTGTTTGTCTATTTATTTCCTGACCATTTTGACTGTTGTATTTTTCACTATTGCAATGTTTTATAAATATCACTGTATTTCATCATTATCAAAAAGTTATAGAGTTAATTGATATTTAACTAACCCTCCTAAAAAAGGAGTATTGAAATGTTTAATTTTTATGGGTCATATTGAATCTTACCACAATCTTACCAGCTTCTTAAAAAAATTTTTGAAAGTTTGTTGAATTCATTTTTTATTTGAACTCAGGTTTGCCAAATAACCTAGAATTTTACACTAAAAACCTGGAATTTTTAACAATTTCAACATGTTTAGTACAGGGTTGCCACTTTACCTGGAAATTAAAAAAAAACAGAGTTTTAATAGTTTTAACATATTCAGTAGTAAAATTTGATTTTATTCAAAAAATCTATCATATAAATAAAATTGTTTGTCATCATCAATTTTTTTTAATTAGAAAACATACTAAAAGTAGCCTTACAGTTACTTATCAATGTATTTATACTATTTAACACAGTTTCTACCTTAAACTAAACTTTAAACTAAAAATAGTCCCAAAAATGTGTACTCTAAAAACCTTAAAGAAATTTGAAAAACTGGAAAGTTTTTGAAAAAACATGTGGCAACCCTCTTAGTAGTAAAATTTTAATTTGACATAAAAAATCTACCATATAAATATTTTTTTTTGTCATTATCAATTTTTTATTGAAAATTACATTTTAAGTAGCCTAACAGTGTCTTTTCAATGTTTTTATACCATTTAACACATTTTTTAACCTTCAACTCAACTTTAAACTAAAAATAGACCCAAAAATGTGTACTTTTAAAAACCTGGAGAAAATTTTGAAGATCTGGATAAAATCTGCCAAAAACATCTCAGGATACCCAGAATAACTCACAGTTTGGAATTTTTGAAATTATCAGGATGATTTAGGCAAGTTTGTTTTTTTAACAAAAACTCAAAATAGTTTTAAGATTTTAAAAAGTCTCAGTCAAGTTTCTTTTCTAGGTCTAGAATAAGACTTAGTTTTCCCAGATAAATATTTTGATATTTTATGACCAACTTAATTCAAAAACCTGGTTTTTGATTGATTTTTACAAGTCAATCTATAACTTTTTATAATAAAGTTGTTATAAAAAGACATTTTACCCTAGACAAGTATTGGAATAGTTTATTGACTCAAAAAGTGGCAACCCTGATTTTATATAAATTTATAATTTTAACTTTTAATTAGTTTCCTTTCATTTTTTAAGATACATCCATAATATACAGACAGTAATGGTTAAATTAAAATGATAGTTTTAAATGGCTTAAAGAAATCAATGAAAATATGGAGCTAACAAGTGTGTGGGAACTAAAATTTAATACAACTTAGATCAAATCAGAAATGTTAAAGCTTCATAGGTTTAACTTTTAGTTTATATATAATTTGGGTGGTTTTAAAAGTGTTTATAAATGTTTTACAACTTGTGTACAGGATATAAATTGTATAAAATATGTTTCTTTCTGTTTTAGTCCATTTTATTTATGCATAATATCTAAATACAAGAATAAATATGTCAGGATTTCTCAAAGTGGGCCATAACAGATACTCCGCCATGAGCAGCAAAGGGGGGGCAGAGGCATAATTTGAAACTTACATTAGACAATCTGGAGTTGTTGATGAAGAGTAAAAGATAAAGTTGTCTTTATTGTTTTTAGTTTTAGTTTTAAAACTTACACTAGATCACCTGGAGTTGTTGATGAAGAGCAAAAACAAAAAAGGTGTTAGGTGCTTTTAATGTAAGTTTTTTGAGTAATCTTGTTGAAGGGGGAAACTTAAAAAAGGTTTGGGAATACATAGTCACTAAATTAAGTAATAAGTTCAGTTTTTAATCATTCTTCTTTCTTGTTAGTTTAATGTAAGTAATATTGTGCACTTTAATAATAGTTAAAACTTTTAAAATACAATGAAGTCAAGGTTTTTTTTAGAAATATTAAGTTTAAATAAAATATCTTTAAACTACAATTAAGCACAAGTTTACAATATTTTAATTCTTAGTTTCACTCTTAAAGATACAAAATGTAACAAAAAAGGCATAAACATATTTAAAAAAGTTATGATCCAGATAACCACTCTGATAACAACTAATTCTAATTATGAAAATATTTTATTTTATGCATCTACAAAATCTAGTAAATTTTAAAATATCTGTTTTAAGAGTAATTAAATATTATGATTATTTTTTTTATAGCTGAAGCATTTAAAACTTTTATGAAAGTTTCATGGTGTAAAACATATTTTAATAACAATCTTTGAACAAAAAAGTGTACTATTATTTAAAATAAGCTGGTAAAGTTAGGATCACATTAATTTACTAGCCTTTTTCATTAGAATGCCATTCAATTAGAATAAAATCCAAAAAAAGAAGAACTGAGAAAGATAGATAAAATTTTAAAAATACTGAATGATAGGTTTTATTTTTTCAACTATTTTTAAACAATTAATCAAAAACAAAAAATCATCAAGTCACTGTTTTTTAAAAAACTTTTATCTTTTATACACTTGAAACAAATCTTTCCAAAATTAGAGTAAGTTAAGTTGAAAACTTAATAAGAGTATTTAAGAAAGAGTTTTTTTTTTGGAAAATTGGTACACTACCATTTTATGAATCCAGAGTACTTATTCCAACCAAATAAAAAAAGCCTTCAATGAAATATTAGAATAACTTCTTATTAAATCAATATGTTAAAATTTATTAACTCAGAACATTTTATTAAAAAAAAAAAATTCAGTCACTCAAAGAAATAATCAGACTCTCAAATAAAATTAATATTTTTTATTTATATTTTTGGATTCAAGTTGAGAACTCTAATTGTTATTCTTAAAATAAACTAAATAAAAATTAATAAAAAAAGAAATAAAACTTTAACTTAGTTTAAATTTAAAACTTAGTCAACACTTCAGCTTAATTTAATTTGAAATTTATCACTTTGTAGTCTATTTTAGATTGTTCCTTTCCAAAAAAAGCCACTATGTTACAATACAAAAAGCCAAATTATACTTTTATAATGCAAGAAATTTTAATATGTACTTCTAAAACCTGTATACTTATAGTTAATTAAACTTTCATTTTTATAGAAAAACTTCTTTGTAATGGAATGCATTTTTCATAGGTTATTCTACTGTTTGAGTGTTATTTTGTTTAAAATATTGAATGTTTGGTTTTCAAAATAACCTCAACCAATGAAGCGTGCAATAGCCTAAAACATAAGAAGTTTTTTGCTATGATTAATATATAAAATTTGAATTGGGATTTTGCTAAAATTTATTATTAGGCTATATTTAGAACTTCATGTTATTTATTTTTTATTTTTATTATTTAAGTACTAAAGGTTCTTTTAAACAATACATGTTTGCTGAAAAGTTCTTTAAATATTTTATGGTTTACATTACTTCACATCTAAAGCATTAGAGTATTTTTTATTTTTTTGTTATGAAGTTTTTTCCAAGTTATTTATAAAAGTAACTTAAATTTTTAAAATAGTGTTGTTATAATAGGGTTCTGTGGTTCTTATATATAATAGAAACATAAAAAAGGCTCAAATGGAATCTAGTATTTATATAAAAGTAATTAAAAAGGACTTAATTATGATGTTTAGTACCAATAAATTAAATGTGTCAAAATTTACTACTTTGTCTACTAAAAGTAAAAAATGATTTAAAAAAATTATATTAAGTTTTCATGTAAAAATTAGGTTTAGTCAAAGTTTTTTGGGCAAAATGTATTTTTTTCTACACAGTTACCTTAAGTTATTATAATTGTCAGAATAGTCAATGTTTAATTATAATCTAAATTGTTTAAACATTTTGAAAGTGAAATAAAGTTCTTGAAAGAACTATTCTCTTTAATAAAACTTATTTTGTTAACACACTTTTTATTATTCAGGGTTTCCACATTCAGAATATTTTTAAATCTCAGGATGACTCAGTATAACTCAGGATATTTTAAAAAAGTTTTTTAAACTCAGGCTGACTCAGGATAGTTTTGCATTTTTTAACAAAATACTCCAGATAGTTTTAAGATTTCTTGAAATCTCAGGCAAGTTTTTTCTATATTTCAAATAAGATTTAGCTTAAATGTTTTTTTACTATTCTATGACCAGTTTTATTGATAAATTGTTTTTCATTGATGTTCAAAAAATATTTTTATTTATTATTTAATAAAACGCAGAATGACTCAGTTAAAATGTTAAAAAGGTTCTTGATTTAATTCTAACTAATAATAAACTGTAAGCTATGAATTTATTTATCATCTTTGAAGTCTACATAAACTTTTATTCACTTTTTTAATATATATTTTAGTTCAAAGTTGCAACTCAAAGCTCTCTGTTCTTTTAATTAGATTTAATATTTGAATACTTAGTTTTTTATAAAAGTCATTTTTGCACTAATGCTTCTAACAACTGTTATACAAACAAAACATTTATTTGCAATATAAATTTTGAAAAATTTTTTTGTAACTTTAATTTAATTTTTATAAGCAGAATATCATACTAACTTTGTAAGATAATGCTATAAAACAAAAATATAGTATTGATCTAGATATCATAGCTTGAACAGTTATTTCAAGAATAAATTTAGTATAAAATATATAATACCAACATGGCTGCCACAAGGTCAGGAAAAACTTTAAAAAATGACAAAAGTCAGGAGAAATGGGGGTTTTTGTAAAAAATTCAGTAAATTTGACAAAATTTGAAAGTCAGATTTTGTCAGCATAAACTAACAAAATTCCTTATATTTCAATGCCTTAAAATGGTAAAACATTAATTAAAATCTTTTATAGTCAGATTAAGATTGCAAAATTTTCCTAAAAAGTTACAAAAATTTTTAGTTTCCAATGCCTTATCTGTTAAAAATGAATAAAATATCCTTTATAAAACGGCAAAGTTTTTCTATTAATATATTGAACAACTACCCTACTTGAACAAGCAGTTTTTGTACGCTTTTTAGTATTGATGATTTGTAGCAAGGACACTTCCAAAATGAAACTGTAATATATACAAACATCTTTTTTTTGCGGAATTTTAGAATCAAAGTGTTTTTGCTTAAGTAAACAATTAAGCTTTTTATAATTATGCACTAAATTTTGTATTTTATTCATAACTTCATGTGTATACTTTACCTCTTTATAATTTTTTCAAAGTTGTCTAAATATGAAAATTAAATATAAGTAGTTTATGTTAATTACTTGTAATGAATCTACTGCATCTTACTTGTTTTATCATTTGTTTTGAACTCCCTATATGTAGAACATGACAACATATAGTTTCAAGTGTTTAATTTTATATTTTAGAATAAGTTTAAATTTAGAGTTTGATTTAAAAAAGTCAAGAAAATTTTATTCAGCTTGATATGCGGCAACCCTGGGCTAGTTACTCTGATAGAAATAAAACTTGTTGAGTTGTTTTTTGAACATTGAAGTCTTAATCCTTTTTTAATTTGTTAGTCAGTAGTTAATGTCAAGTTCTTTGAAAACTTAAATAAATTTAAGATATTTATAGAATTTACAAGGTGTCCATTTAAGCTGAAATCATGAAATAATTTTGAACAATTTTTACATAAAGATTAATCAAATTCTTATAAGATTTAAAATAAGTGTTGTAAAATATAAAACTAAATTTAAAAACTTTTACAGTATCTTTTTAGCAACTGTATACCAATAAACACAATTTGCAACCCTGAGCTTTTTTTTAACAAAAGAAAAAACTTGTACTTTCATAATTCTAGAAGAAAATTAGAAAATCTTGAAAAAATTTCTTAACAACAAGGGGCACATTTGTTTTATAATAAATTCAAACTAACCCATGCTAGATCTTTTGTGAAAATTAGTGGCAGTTGACTACACCAAAACTATTTATTTTAATTATTAAGTTAAAAATCGCTTTTCAATACTGTCGAATTATCAAATAAAATACTTTGACTTATTTACAAATCTTTACTATTTACTTTTAAATCTCAATATATTTTAAAGTATTTTATATGAGTAAAAACTCTAAATTATTGTTGTTCAGATTAATTTAAAGTATAATTTGATATAAGTTTCTATCAAACTCTCTGTGTTGTATTTTTTTTTCAAATCAGTGACAATTTAATTAAAACATTCTAAATTTAGTTTATGAAACTTTATTGATATATTTAATTAAAGTAAATGGTGATTTAGTTATTTTAATATTTTTTACATTATCTACCACAGAAAGACATTGTTTTAAGCATTGTTTTAATACACAAGTAAATAAGCATGAAAAAGAATAGAGTAAAGCACGCAAAGAAACTAGTGGCAATCTACAAGCGCATGTTCAATTACCACGTGCCGTTCTTAGTGCTTGTTGACGGCACATTCTGCAAAGCTGCTGCCAGTCAGGGCATGTTTGATCTGAGAGACAGATTATCCAACTATTTGAATGTTGAGAGCACCTGTTGCACCACCGTCTGCATTCTCAATGAACTGAAAGTTTGTTTTGTTTTATTTACTATTAGAAAATATTTCTAATCTCTTTAACATCATATTTGTCAACTCAAAATCTAAGTATTAAACATTTATATTTTCAAAATATGTGTATTTTTATTTGTTGTTTTGGATCTTGGGTATATCAGTAAATTTGTTGAAATTAATGATTCAAGTATATACCAAAAAGCGGTTTTAGTTTGCACCTCCCATAAGTAACCTATTGCTGCCTCCGATATTAACCAGCTATATCTAAAAAATTATTTAAAATTTTTTAGATCAGTAAAAAGAATCTTTTAGCTTAGTAAAAACTCCATAAAACAAGATCAAATTGTGAAAAAAGTTTTAATAAGAAGATAGATTTTTAGTTAAATGTTTTTTTTGTGTGGTTATAGTTTGCGCCTCTTATATGGAACCTTTTGTTGCCTTTGACTTGCTATATCTCAAAAATTATTTTGAATTCTTAAAATTTGTTAGAGCATCTTGTAGCTTAGTTAAAACTCTATAAGATAAGATAAAATTGTAAGAAACGTTTTTACTCCCCTATACCCTTAATTTGTATTTAAGTTATTACTTTTTGAATTTTACACTTGATTTCCACTAAGCCAGTATTAGCAATTTCTTTTCAAAGATTAAAAAAAATTATTAAAAAAAAAGTTTGTTACATTAAATAGATATAAATAAATTTCTGTAAAGTATGCATACTTTATAAACTGTTTGTTAGTATACATTTCATACTGACTTATAATAGCCAGTAAAATTAGATACACTTAATAATTGAATATTTTGTTGTCTCCCAACTTTGACCAGTTATATCTCAAAAATTATTTTGAATTTTTAAAAGCTGTAAAAAGCATCTTGTAGCTTGTAAAACATATGTAAAAAGAGATCAAATTGTTAAAAAAGTGTTATAACTCCCCCCCCCCCATGCTCTTAAGTTACTAAATGTAAACTGTTGTAAATTATGGTTTTATTTCAAAGCCTAACATATTTTTTGCAAGTTAAATGTTTAGACTTATATTAAAGTTTATAAAATTTAAAGTAGTTTTAATATAATGTATACTACATGTTTACTAGACACTCAGGATAATTCTAGCTAAATTAAAAAAAAATCAAAACCAACTCAACTAAGTAGTTTGAATATTATGGAACACTCAGGCTAGTTTTTATACCTCAAGCATTTTTTATAAGTATTTTTATTATGTGTTTTTATTGTTATTTTGGTATTTTAAGGTATTTATGCTTGATTGCTAGATTTTGTTTCAGTTTTTAGCTCATTACATTATTGTTCAATTTTCTTTTAAACTTTTGGAAAGTTTGGCTAGCTTAGTTTAATTCAGGCTATTTTTTTCACAAAAAATTATAACCTTTTATTAAGTAAACGGCCAAACTTTTATTTTAAAGTTTTAAGAATAAATATTTGCAAAATAATATTTAAAGTAATTTTTTTAAAGGTGAAGTTAATTAATTTGTAATATTTATTTATTTACAGGTAATATTATTTAAAAAGTTTGTTGAGAATTTGAAAGTACTCATTTGCTTAAATTAAAATTAAATTTCTGAAAGTTATTTGCTGAAAATGTATTGCAAAAAAAAACTGCTGTTAATGAGAACCAAAACTTTATTTAACATACCAATAACTAACTTAACAGAGATTTTTACATAATCATTAAACAACTTTTCCCACATAAACTAGAGATTGCTTCTACAGAGCATAAAATAAAATCAGTTATTTGAGTTATAACTATTAATCTAATAATTTTTACAGAAACTGGAAAAAGATACTGCTGGAACGGAACATGAGGAATCATTTAAACGAGCCAGGTTTGTATTTTATTAATAAGTAACTATACTCCATTATATTTATAATTGTATTTATATTTATTTAAAAAAAAAATTTAAGCGGTTGCTAATAAACATCCTAGCAAAACAAATTCACTGGAATATATATTAATACAAGTTTGAACTCTTTCTTTATTACAGTAACACATGTTTTACATTAGCTTCAAGAAATACTTCTTTTATGGAGTTTCTTCAAGAGCATTTCTTGAACTTTCATAGCTTCTTTAAAGTGTAATAAAAAAAAATACTGTTTTGTTGTAGTTGTGTTTATATATATAAAATATTTTTATTAGTAATTTTTTATTAAGATGTTTAGTTTTATTCTTATGAAAGTCTACCATGTTGAATAATATTACCAAACATTTTTACTAAGAGGTAATTTTTAAAGATATCTGATATTGTATGACATTAACGCTACATTTTTAACCTTAATATATACACAGGTACATACAGTCATTTATTACACTTTTGGTTAACCCCACACCTCTTTTGCCGTTTTAGTTTGCGCCTCCCATAAGGATCCTATTGTTGCCTCCGACTTTGACCGGCTGTATCTCAAAAATTATTTTGAATTTTTTTAATCTGTAAAAAGCATCTTGTAGCTTAGTAAAAACTATATAAAATAAGATCAAAAACCAAAAAAGGGTGTTTACCCCCCTATGCCCTTATGTTATTTTTAATTAATTATTTAGGTTGTTAGCAAAGAAGTTTGAACTCAGGCATTGCGAACATAAGAAAAACCTGGTTTCACTAAACTTTTTTATTTAACATAATTATTTAAATATTTAGGTTGATAGCGAAGAAGTTTCAACTCAGGCATTGCAAACACAAAAAATCTTAATTTCACTAAACATTTTTATTTAACATAATTATTTTTGTTTAGGTTGATAGCAAAGAAGTTTCAACTCAGGCATTGCGAACACAAGAAAAATCCTAATTTCACTAAAATTTTTTATTTAACATTTATTATTTTTAATTACCAGGTTGATAGCAAAGAAGTTTCAACTTAGGCACTGCGAACACAAGAAAAATCCAGTTTCAGGTATTGAATGCATCAAGTCCATGGTGTCAGGAGATGGCTCTGGTGGTGAGTAGTTTTAAAATACTAAATGAAATTGAAACTATACATTTAGCTATTTATTGTTTTTATCTACATACTAATAATTATGGATGGCTCTTGCAATGAGTGATAATTGACAAACTAATTTATAAAATTTTTAGAACAAAATACTATAAAGTTATCATGTTGATTTTGTATTATAAAATTATTAATTATCAACTTGCTTGCTTCTGGGGATGGTTCTGGTGGTTTTTATAACACAAACATAAAATGTTATTTAAGTATAACACTGTTTGTTTTTTATAAATTATCTTGTTTAATGGGGATGTTTCTGGTAGTGAGTGGATTTAAATAGTTTTATTGGTTTTAAGAAATGTTAATACTGTTTGTTTTAATATTCAACCTAAGAAATATTTTAGAGAATAAGTAATGTTTTCAATATATTTTATTTAAAATTGTCTCGATACAGATATTTTAAGGGGGTAATAATAGGGATTATTAAAGTAGATTAGTACAACAATCAAAACAACACTTATATTTTATTTACATAAACTAAACAACACAAAGATACAGTTACATCACTCTATACGAGAACTAAAGTTAAACACACAAGAAAACATTAGTTCTTAAATCTCACGTGTTTAAAATGCATTTTAACTTAAAGCACACTTGCCGAATGCTCTGCCGAAACTGCTACTGCTACTGCAAGTAAAATTCCGTTTTATAAGCACTGAAACAAATGTAACTCCTAACAATAAAAAATGTTTTTGTTTTCAATACTGGAAGTACGTCACGAAATCTGCGTAAAACAGTTTACAACATCCGCTTTTAAATAAATTTGGAAAAGCTTGTTTTGAGAATAATGAAAAATATTTTATTGTTACAAAAAATTCCATATTTATTCACAAGCTTTAAAATACTAAAATGAAATGTTAGTTTCATTACATTGTTTCTTTTTTAATTTTCAATTTTAACGTTTAAAGCCTAGTTTTAAATAATTTAAATCCTTAAAATCCTACTTAACTTAAAGCTTTTTTATAGGAGTTTTAAGCGCGGGTAAGAAAAAAGTAAGAAAAAGAAACTGTATAACTTATTATCTCAAAAGTTACATAATTTACAAAAATTTTGATAAAACACAACATAAAGACAAAGTAAGTAACAATGATAGTCATTTAGTTGTCCTCAGGCTTGTTGTCCTCAAAGTTCTTGTCCTTGGGCTTGTTGTCCTCGGGCTTGTCGTCGGGCTGTTATCCTCAGGCTGTTATCCTCAGGTTGTTATCCTCAGGTTGTTATCCTCAGGTTGTTAATAGAGGCTTATGAACCATCAATTGGATTATTGACAACGTCTTGGTTCTTTTAGGAAACATTTACTTTCTGTCTTCTAGCTGGTTTGTTGAATCAGAAAAACACCACATCGATTGGCTTTGGAAACAATGACTGCAGGAATTTTGATTGTGACGTCATATAATAAACACAAAATCTTCATTCTATATTTTGTCTATTGTCATACTTATAAACAAAAAAAAACTTTTAAAGTTTCATGCAGTAGCAAGGTGTTAGGTGTGCTTAAAGCTGTGGTTATCAAACGACAATTTGCTTTAAACAACGTTAAATGATACAAACGCATTTATTTAACAAGTGACGACTGCTAAATTTAAGGGGAGTTTATTTCTGATTTCTTTCAAAAGGAAAAATTTTAACACAACTTTATACTTGAACTTGAAACGAGTAATAAAATAAGGCAAGAAACTTATCTTTTTACGACTAAGAAAGATGAAAACTCATTCAAATATATTTTTAAACTTCAGCAACATTCTGGTTTAAAACAAATACAATCTATACTTTAGAACAATCAATCAGCAGATCAAAACAATAAACTAGTAGTAGTAAACACATAGGAAAATTAGTTTTATCAGCTAAAACTCAGACATTATTAAGAAGAACAATTCTGCTGTTGTAATTCTAAATTTTATTGCGGTTCTTACTTAACATTTCTATGCTTAGAAAAATATAATAACTGCGCTCTCTTGGCAACTTATAAAATGCAATTTTGCACTAAAGTACTGCGTCCCCTGACGACTTATGTAAATTGTAACATCTTCAAAAGAACATTGTGCACTAGAGTAAAAAGACTGTGCTTTTTATAATCGAAATACTGCGCCCCCGTGCGACTTGTGTTAGTTGCAACTTATATTATACTCTTAGCTAAAAAGATTAAGCTTTTTAGGATCGAAATACTGCGCACCCATGCGACTTGTGTTAGTTGCAACATATATTGTGCACTTAGCTAAAAAGATTAAGCTTTTTAGGATCGAAATACTGCGCACCCATGCGACTTATGTTAGTTGCAACATATATTGTGCACTAAGAAGAAGAAATATTATGCTTGTTAGCAAATATTGTGCACCTAAGCACTAAAAAAGCATAAATAGAAGTATACATAGAAATAACCGCAAAAATTGTATAGTACTTCCAGCAAAAAAATCCTTGACATCAAGCCTGACTTTTAACAAAACTAAATAAATCACTACCACACACTTGTATTATAATTGTAGACTTGCTGTTTCAAAGTAGAAAGTTATTCACACAATTTTTCTTACTATTATCATAGTAAAATGTCGCAAAGTAAAGTATCATCGCAAATTATACTCTCAAAATTTTAAACTCGTTAAAAAGTTGTTTAGTAATAAACTAAAGTTTTTTTTTTCGCTGCGTTTTTTAATTGATAAGGCACCTAATTCCTAAATATCTGAAGATTCCTAAAATACAGGCCACACATGGTTTCCAATGTCTCGTTACAGGGATGTTATTAAGGGGTAATATGATTATTAAAGTAGATTAGTACAACAATCAAAACAACACTTATATTTTATTTACATAAACTAAACAACACAAAGATACAGTTACATCACTCTATACGAGAACTAAAGTTAAACACACAAGAAAACATTAGTTCTTAAATCTCACGTGTTTAAAATGCATTTTAACTTAAAGCACACTTGCCGAATGCTCTGCCGAAACTGCTACTGCTACTGCAAGTAAAATTCCGTTTTATAAGCACTGAAACAAATGTAACTCCTAACAATAAAAAATGTTTTTGTTTTCAATACTGGAAGTACGTCACGAAATCTGCGTAAAACAGTTTACAACATCCGCTTTTAAATAAATTTGGAAAAGCTTGTTTTGAGAATAATGAAAAATATTTTATTGTTACAAAAAATTCCATATTTATTCACAAGCTTTAAAATACTAAAATGAAATGTTAGTTTCATTACAAAATAACTTTTTAAGTTTAGCAAAACTAACAACGAGTAACTGAAATTAAAAAAAAAATTGCATTAATGTATATTTTATTGTTTTCTATATTCTACCAGAAAAATATTTTGTTGCAACCAAAGACAATAAGATCCTACAAAATGGGACAAAATTTTAATACATGAAAACAATTATACACTTTAAAAAGTTTATCACAATAGTTAATTATTTTTGTCAGGAAAATACTTCGTTGCAACAAAGGACAAAAAGATCCAATCATATTGTGACAAAATTCCGGGGATTCCCCTCATTTATATGCACGGAAACGTCATATTGCTTAAAGATCTCAGTGACGAAACAAACAAAAAGGTGAATAAATATACTATGTTTGTATTATTTTAATAAATTTTGGTAAAAGCTAGATGATTTTATATTGTTTCACTTTTCATATTATTTTTCTGTAAAAGTTATATTAAAACAATTGATATTTTTACAACTATAAATATTCTATTTTAATACAAATATAAGTATTACATAATGTAAGTAACATCAATAACTTATATATTGAATAAGATTATTTTGCTTTATATATAATTTTTAGTATACAGTAAACCGTATATATGTAAATTTATTATTCTTGTTATTTTTCTGTAGTCGTACTAAAATCATAAAAGATGCAATTTTTACATTAATTGTTATAACAAACAAAACGATTTTACAACTCCACAAGGAAATGTGGAATCAAGCATTATGTAAATTTGTTATTATTGTTTTTAAATGGTAATATTACATATAAAATGTATCAAATATATAAATAGTATAATACGTATAATAATAATTATTATTAATATTTTTAGGTTTCGCAAATCCACAAGCAAATGTGGGACCAAACGGCAGACCAGGAAGCGCTGAAAGCCACCAGGCACAGTCACGAAAGCGGGGATTCCCGATTTAAGAAAAAGAGGAAAAGGAAGGCTAAGGGACCTAATCCGCTCAGTTGTAAAAAGAAGAAAGTCAAGAAGACTGAATAAACTTATGTTGAATTGAATATTGGGAATTTTGGGACTTCAGCTTGAATTAGACATTTTGGACCTAGAACAATTTTGATATGTAGATTAATTTTTCAGATTAAAGATGTTTGTATGCCTAGATAATTTATTTATTTGAAATAGGTGTTTTCTATAAGTTGTGAACATTTTAATTGTGTTGAATAAAAAAATTGTATGCTAAACAATAACATTTGTCATTTTAGTTTCTTTAAAAGTCAACTGATATGATGTTTTTATAATTTTAATAATTAAAAAACGTTTCTATTTTGTGTTAATTAGGTAAAACATACTAGTGTGTGGTTATTAAAATAAAAAATTGTTTAAAATTTGTTAAAAAATTTTAAAATAGCATTAATTGAAAGATGTTACTAGAAGTTTAGGCTTTAAATATTATTTATTGTGTTTTAAAAGTTTAAATTTATAATATACTATCTCAAATAAGTTAAGTCAAAAGTTTCTCTTGCATTTTTGATGCTGTATTGTGTTAAATAATTATGACATTGTTTTACAGTTTTAAAGACTATTTAATTTACTTATTTTGAATGTGTTGATTATACAAGATTTAAGTTTTCAAGCTTATTATAGATCTTAGAGAACTACTTTTTTGAAATGCAAGTTTCTTAATCGTAAGTATAGTTTAACAAATTTTTCAATAGTATAGAATTAAACAGTTAATAATGGCATCTGAAGACAGAATCAGCTCAGAGCAGATCGCTACCCTTCTTCAAGGTATCGAGAGGTATGTATATTTTTTTATTTAATATAAAGTATACTTTAAATATCAATAAATTATAATTGATATTTTTATTAAGGTATTGAGAAGTGTGACTGTAAAATACTTAGTAAACACGTATAGTATATAAGAAAATTGAATGAGCCAAATCTGGTAGTAGTGTTTTAATTTTTCTCAATTTTCAAAGTTTTAAGGTATGTGTTTTTTACTTTTAAAATTGGATATTTTTTGTGGAATATCAATATAATATATAAAATTTTGCTCGTTTGGCCAGAATGTTTTTACCAGAAAAAATCTGTTTTGACAAATCATGATTACATTGCGAATTGGTCTTCAAAAATTGTTTCTATCCGCAACAAAAATAATAAACATTCTTTACAAAGTTGCAATCAAAACTAAATTAATTTAAATTAGAAATAGTACTGAGAATAATATACTTGATGTTAAATAGGTTTTTAGCTACTATATACTAGTTATTATTTTAATATAAAACATTTTAAAAAGCAAACTAATATTCTTAAAAGTTGAATTAATAAAGCTATTTATTCACCCTTGAAAATAAAAAGTTTAAAGTAGAAAAAGGTTGATAACCTTGCGTGCTAAAAATCGTATAATAAGTTCAGATTTAATAATTTAAAGTTCAAGTTCCTTATATGATTCTTATGATTGACTTGATTTTCTCAATTGTTAAAAATAAATTTAATCGTTCCAGTTATCTTTGCATGAGCTTATACGATTTTAAGAATTAAATTGACATCATTTCAAAACCAAACAAGTAAAAACTTGACCTGTATAAATTTTAGGTAAGTTGTGAAATATCATGGAATTGAATTGTGACATTTTGTAGCGAGAATGAAATATTTTATAATGTTCTCGGTTTAAATCCTTATAATAAGTGAGACAATAAATACTTTTTATGAAAAAATTAGTGCATAACAACTGAATCAAATGTTTTTTTTTTTTGTGATTGATCTTTCTCCAAGCTTTTATTTATATATGTATTATTTCTACTTGTTTAATACAACAACGTATATTTTAAATTCAATAAGAACGTCATATTTTTCATGCACCTAAATGTTGTTGAAATGATTTTTTTTTTACTTGAGTATTAGCTCCGTGCAACAAGAAACTTCCCTGTTTGTGCTGAGAACTACCTGCATAGTAGGTTCAAAATTCTATCCAGAGCCAGAAACACCTATAATCTCTCAGTTCTAGTTTCTAGTTTATAATTTCTTTGTTCTTTGTTTATTAGAACTCGCGAGCTGAAAATTTGCAAACAAATAGATTTTAACAATTTAAAATTTTATAAATAGCGTGTTTTTTAGTATTATTGTTGTCGTTTTTTGTAATGTGCTTTTAACTTAGTTTCAGGTAAAATATTTCTTCTATCTTAAATCCTTTTGTTTTAGTAATTTTAAATTACTTTTAATCAACTAAGCACCAGTCAATTCTAATTTAAACCTTTTAAACAGACTTTTTTACTTTATTACGTAACTATTTTTTGCTAGACATTTAAAAATTATTGTTTATAACTAAATGTACACTATAATATTATCAGTTTTTACCAAGATTATTTTGAGGATGCGCTAAACGAAATTAATTAATAAACCTTTTTTAAATGAGTGACTTATGTTTAAATGTTTTAGCTAAAACTTGTAAACCAAACTATGCAACAAGAATTGTTAAGAAGTATATTCTTTTTTTTTACTATTCTGGTTATTGTGAGAATTATGCAAATTTTAAATAAACAATTTACTCGTGTAATTTTTGGTGACGTTAATAAAAACCACACAAATCGAAACTTCAACTGTATGAATTTATATAATTTATGTTTGTTGTTAATTCTCCTACTGCTTTTGAGCTCTAATTTTGTAACGAGAAATGGACTTTTATATCGTTCTCGATCTATTAACTTTTACATGAACATACAGTAGATGATCTTTGGTAAATAATACAAGGTTATGAAACTAAGTGTTCTTATTAATAATTCAACAAGTATTAGCCCACAAAAATTCCTTTTTAAGTACACCAATGTATTTTATATGAGTTTTCAATTCAGTTAAATTACATTCAATTTGAAACATTTTAGTAAAGTTTAAATAGAATTTAAGTCATTTTATTGGATAATAAACTTGATTATTTGAGTTTATCTATACTTACTAATGTAAGCTATCAAAAAAGATCTTGTAAATAGGATCATTAAAACAAGTAGTTAAGTATCAGTACTTCGAATCATTAACTGTTAATAGGTCACGTATATATTTAGAAATTTACAATGATAAATGTTTAATAATAGTTTTAAATTAATTATTGCAATTTTTTTTAATCAACTTTATAAAACTCAATTAGCTGAAATACTTATAGCTATTTAATATCAAGTAAATATTTACCATGATTAGGAACAATATTTTGATTACAACCATTTCAAAAACTCTAATAATTTTTATTATAATATATCCATGACTTTGGTCTAAGCTTGCAAATAAAATATGTAATTATTTCAGGTACAACCCAGAAAACTTGAAGACTTTGTTGCCTTACGTCTACCAACAAGTGAAAGAAAATACTTATGACATCACTGCTAACCTGGCTGTACTAAAACTGTTAGTTTTTTATTTACTAAACATTGACTAGTTGAATTAAATGTTGAAATTTGTAAGAAATACTTATACACTACCACAAATTTTGTTATATTAAAGCTGTTATTTTTTATGCAATAAAGTATACAAACATGCACTTCAATTGATGAAAAATTTTTTGAAAAAATTTTCAGCCTACCATTAGTTAACCTGTTAATTTCAAGTATACTTTTAAACTATATTATAATATTTGTTTAGATACCAATTCAATTCCCATTTAAGGGTAAGTGAACAAGAGTATTAGCAAGTTATATTAAATAAACAGTTGTTGAAAAAAATCACTTTAACTAGTTTAGTTTTAGTAAATAGTTAATCATAAATTTTATTAACTTCTAGCTACCAGTTCAACCCCCCATTTGATGGAGAGTGAGCAAGAATACTTGCAAGTAGTATCAATAAATAATTAAAAGTAATAAAAATAAAAACATTTTTAGCTACCAGTTCAACCCCCACTTGATGGAGAGTGAGCAGGAATACTTGCAAGTTGTATCAAGCATTCTGCTCAAAACACTCATGACGCTACCTAGCGGACATTTTACTTTGTGCAAATCGTTGATAGACGGTCGCATGCAGGACGAAGTTGAAATTGGAAGAGTGATTTACTTGCACAGACTTCTTGTTACTTGCGAGTTCTCACTATTCTGGGTTAGAAATTTTTATTGTATTTATTATATTATATATCATTTTATATGTACTTTGTTGGAAGAGTCATCTATTTGCACAGGCTTCTTGTTACTTGCGAATTTTCACTGTTTTGGGTTGGTTAATTGATATTTTATAATAATTATTATAAATTTCTGTATTTATTTATTTACATGATAATAAATAGGTTTGAGTTAAAATATTTGAATTATCTTAGTTGTTGTTTTTAAGGATGGGTGTTTTACTTGCACAGACTTTTTATAATGTTTTAATTCTCATTGTTTTGGGTTGGTTAATAATATTAGATTAATAAGAACAAATTAATGAGTATGTCAGAATTTCCGAAACTTTTTTTCATAAGGCCCCTCTCTCAAAAAACTGATGTTAAATGTGCCTAAGATATTTTTTTGTTCTTCACTATCAACTCTAGAATATCTAGTGTAAGTTTCAAATTATTTCATTATGCCCAGTTTAACTTCTTAAATTGACCATTTTGGAAAACCCTGGTCTATATCAATTAATACTTAGTGATTTTTCGGAGGGTAATTTACTTCCATATTAGGGTCGTCGCTTTCTTAATTTGGAAATTGTTTAAACTTCTTCTTTAACTTAAGTATTATTATTATTTTTTTTCAATTTATTAAGCATTTAAAAATTTATTTATTTTTGTACTTTTACTAAAACTTGTTGATAATAAAAAAACAACTAGTAAGCTACGGTATTAATACTTACTGTTTTGTTTCTTAAGCGTTTACCACTTAAAAGAATTATCAAAAATAATTATTGTTATAGTTCATATATAAGTTTTAAAATGGTCTTCACATTTTTCTGTAAATTTTCAAAGTATGATAATCTAATTTGTTTAGGGTTTGATTTAAGTAAACATTCTTATCAAATAATAAATAAACAGAAAGAAATAGAGGCAACACCACAGTTGATTGAACCAATTACTGGATTTAAAGAAGCTATTAGAAACTGTTAGTCTAATTATAAAATATTATTAGTATGTATTTATAAACTACTGGGTTTAGACAACCTTTAGAAACTGTTAATTTAACTATTAATAAAATAAAATTAAAGAATACATAAAAATGGCCTTAGAAAATGAGAAGAAACTTTTAGTTTTACAATAATAATAAAAAATAGTAATGTTATAAGATAGGTATAAAATAAATACCTCAAAATTTTAGTGACTGTTCCTTGCAATATTCAGAAAAATCTGTAGGAAAAAACTTGGATAAATATTGAAAAATTAAAGTTTCATAAAAAAACAGTAGGTTATGTTTTTTTAATATCTACTGTTTAAACGATTTAATCAAGAATTTTTTTTAGTGACGTAATGGTAAGTAAAAAACAATCGGTATTTGTATTTTCAAACATATAAATTTGTTACTTTAGCAAATACCTATCGTCCGACCACTTAGTAGAGAATATTTACAATCACTTTGGTGGTTACAAAATAATTCTGAATAAACTCATTTAACGCAAGGGTTGGTACAAAGTCTGCTGTAGTGCATAACTTGATAACCAGATTAAATTAAAAGCTAGGTTTTTTGTTAATTGAGTATAATGAATATGTTCATTTAAAAACACTGCTAAAGTATGGTCAGTACTTGTATTTTCAATTGCAAAAAGTTGCAATGGATGAGTGTTATTTTAATTTAGAATTCTTACTAAAGCAGAAAACAATCACGTTTTCTGTATTTTTATTTAAACTTGTTGTTTGTTACGCCGTTTATGTAGTGTATTGTGTGAAGCTCGTAAAAATAATTTTGTATTGATCAGGTGGTTTAATGTCGTATAAATATGTCGTTTGAAGAATTAATTTAAATCAAGATTTGTCACTACTTAAGCTAGTTTGAAAATTTTAAATTGAAATGATTTTTAAATAAAATGAGTCAAATTATATTCTGCCATTTAATTATTGTAAATTTGATACTGTTAATTTTAACAAATTTTCTCGGACTAGCCCTACTTATTACATATAAGTTTTTTATGAGTGCTGAAATGATAAATAAAAAGTTAAGATTTAAATATTATATTTGGAATATATCTAAGTAAAATAAAGAAACCTAGAGCATATTTTTGTAAAAAAACAACACTTTTTCTTTGATGAACTAAAATATTTTTCTGTGTGCTAACAACACTTTAACTTCTTAGCTAAAAGAAACATAAGTTACTTAAATAAAAAGTTGCTTTTTTTTTTCAAAAATATCCTTTAAACATTTAATTTTACATAGCTTCACTTTGGTAAAAGATTGCATTTTCATAAAATTTGTGCAAAATAATGTTTATTTGTTGATTTCTTAAAATCTCCAGATATTTTTCAAATTAATTGATTAAATCACTTTAAATATTATAGTTAGGTTAATGTCAATAAATTTATGTAATTTATTTAAAGTATATTTTTATAATCATGTCCCTAATGAATGTTTTTTTTTTTTTGTTTTTTGCTGATACTATATTTTAATGTTGTATTTATTATTATTAGCAATTTTATAGTTAATAAATTAATACTTATTAGTTAAGTTTGTTTTCATTCACTCTAAGTTATATTTCTGCATTGAAAAAAACTACTACATAGTTTTTTCATAAAAAAATTAGCACTTTAATTCTGATATATATTTCACATTTGTCCAAAAGTATTGACATTTTTTTTATAAGTTTAAAACAGGGTTTCCCAAAGTGGATAATATCATCTAAAGGGGCGATTTTGGCTATCAGTTGTCGTTAATTAGTTACGCAGCGAAAAAGTGAATGAGTAATTAACTAGTAAAAGGGCGAAATCTAAGAAATAGGGGCTGTAAATTTTTTTTTTAATATTTGCCGAGGTGGCGTTTATGAAAATTAGTTGAGAAACCCTGCTTTAAATTGACTCCAGATTTTAACCATTTTTTGCATTGAATAAAAACCTAAAGAGTTTTAAAATTGGAATACAAAATAAATATATAGTCTAACTAATCTAAGAACTGTAATACATTCCAATAAACTTCCAGTAATAATTAATAATATTTAAGCTTCTCAAATTGCCCTTCTAGCATCATTAAAAAACACTTTTAACTATTTTCTTGTCACTACGCTATCACCTTATGAAGTTTTATTGAGGAAGTTGTATATCATTAGAATAATTATAAACATGTTATGATTCTTTTTTACCTGTTGATATTTTTTGTTACTTAATGTGCACATGTTTTATATCACTTTTCAATAGAAAAATGAAAATAAAACATGACTTACTTCTGCACAGTTTTCTAATAAGTCTGCATTTAAAAATTCTTGTGACGTTGTAGAAATAAAGCTCATTTTAGTGTGTTTATACTTTCTTTAATCAAGTTTAGATTTTTGTTACAGTTATTAAGTGAATAAAAAAATTTGGACGACTTTGATAAAAAATAGATAAAAGAATTACCTGGAACAAACTGTTAGAAGCTTAATTACAAAAGTTCAGTTGTGTATTGGTTTTTAAGTAATAAAAAGCTAAATAAAAGTAAATAGTTCAAAATAATAATGTATTTAAAATGTTTAGTGACGTAATTAAACGAAAAGTACAGTTTTTTTTATTGTATCTTGTATATAGATCTGCTACTTAGTAAGTGCAGTATAGTGTTAAAGTTTGATGGTTGTTATTTATAATCACTTTTGGTGATAATATTATGTATATGTACGTTGTCTTAATTAATTTTTCTTAAATAAAATTTGGCTAATTTATAGGCTAGTTGGAAAGTTTTTGAAAACTCGTGCTATATAAAATATTAATTTATTTTGTGTTTTCAAAAAACTCAAGTTAATTATATACTTTTGAGAAACTCAGGTTGGTTTTTTTTAGAAATGAGTCAATCTATATTCTACCTCTTAGTTTTGTTTAATATTTCAGTATCAAATTTTATAATATTTAAGTTTTTGTTTTGCGGCTAGCTGTACTCGTTTAGCCTTCAATTATTACAATTTATTTTTTATCAATGCTGAAACAAAAATAATATTTAGTTTTTATTTACTGTGAATTATAATAATGCATTCAAAAAAGCTACTAAATTGCTGATTTGTTTTGAAAACTATAACAATAACTCTTATGCATATTTAAAGTTTAATGTTTGTCCTGACCTATTGACAACTTTTTAACAAGTTTAAAATTGTCCAAAATTATTGTTAGCTTCTTGATAATTTTAAATCATGTTTTCCCAAAGTTGGCAACATCGCACCTTTGAAGGCGATTTCTGCTGCTAGGGGACGTTAATTATTTTGGCGGCAAAAAACGAAATAGTGGAGGCTATAGTGGAGGCTAAGTCAATTTTTGAACATTTTAATTTTTTTTTGATGTTTAACTAAACTACAAGTTGCATTTCACAGATAGTTTATTTTAAAAATAATTTCTAATATAAAGTCGGTTAAAGATGTAGAGTACAGTAGGTTCCTTACAAGAGGCGCAAACTAAAAGTGCAAATAACTAGAAGTCACTAAAAATCTGTCTCCTACGTTTTGTAAGATGAATACCTCAAAATTTTAGTAATTGTTCCTTGCAATATTCAGAAAAATCTTTAAGAACAAGCTCGAGAATTATAAATTTCATAAAAAAAAAACAGTAGGTTTTGTTTTTTTGTTATCTGTGTAAACGAATTTAGTTTTTAGTGACGTAATTGAAATAAAAAACAATCGGTGTTTGCATTTTAAAATATGTAAACTTGTACTTGACGAAATGTATATTAAAGGCGCAAATTGTAGTTAATATTTACGATCACTCCGGTGGTTACAAAAAATTCTAGTAATTGCTCCATGCAATGTTCAGAAAATTGTGTAGGAACAAACTTAAATGAATATAGAAAAATCTCATAAGAAAAGAAAAAACAATAGCTTATGGTCTTTTTTTTATATCATCTGTTGTAATGATTTAATCACGAGTTTAATTTTATAGTGACGTAATCGAAAGAAAAAACAATCGGCATTTGTATTTTCAAGTATATAAAGTTGTTAATTGACAAGATACATAGAATCAATTAAGTAAAGTATATTTACAATGACTTTGGTGGTTACAAAAAATAATAATGATTTTTAACGCAAGTTTTGGTACAAACTCTGTTTTAGGTATTAACTCTGCGAATAACCAAATCAACTTAAAAACAGTTTTTTTGTCAATTAAGTGTAATAAATGAGTTTATTTTAAATCTTACATCACTGCTAAAGCAAAAAACAATCAGTATTTGTATTTTCGGTTTGTAGTATGTGTAACTTGCTGTTTATTACGCCGTCTGTCATTAAGTGAGATCGTAAAATAACTTGAAATCACTCAGGTCGTAAAATGTAGTATGAATTTAATTTGAAGAATTATTTTAAATCACGATTTGTCACTACTTAGCTAGTTTGAAATTTTTGGAAAACTTTTGCTATTTAAATTTAATATTTGTTTGTTTTTTTTTCGAGCTAATTAAATACTTTTCATAAACTCAGATTAGTTTTTTTTTAGAAATTAAATGACTAGAATTATAATCTGCCATTTGTTTTGTTTGCAAAATTTATGGTGTTAATTTTAATATTTTTTAACTTATTACATATGATTTTTTTATGATTGCTGAAATAAAAACTTAAAATGATAGCTAAATAATTAAGATTTACATATTATATTTGGATTTATGTTAATAAATCTATGTAAAATAAAAAATCTAAAGAAAATTTTGTAAAAAAAACAAGTTTTCACAAAAATATTTTTTTATTGAACTAATATATATTTCTGTGTGCTAACAACACTTTAACTTGTTAGCACACAGAAACATAATTTAATTCAATAAAAAAAAGAATTGTGAAAATTTGATTTTTTTACAAAAATAAGTTTTGAATATTTTATTTTACATAGTATCACTTTGGTGGTAAAAAGTAGAATAATTATACAATCTTGGATAGTTTAAAGGTTTGTCGCTTACATAGGCTAGTTTGGAAATATTGCAAAATTCGTGAAAAATAAAGTTTATTTCTTGATTTTCAGAAAAACTCAGGGTTTTCAAATGGATTGATTAAATTAGTTTAAGTATTATAGTTGGGTTAATGTTAATAAATCTATGTAAAATAAAATATTAAAAGTAAATTTTTATAGTCATGTCCCTAATGGTTTAAAAATAGCGTTCCGAAAATTATTATTTTTTTACTTATACAATAAATGAATGTTGTATTTATTATTATTAGAATTTTTATATGAAAATTATTAATTCTTTTTAGTAAGTTTAATATTTATTCACTGTAAGTTATATTACTGCATTCAAATAAGCTACTAAATTGTTCTATCATTAGAAAATTATTTCATTAATACTGATATATATTTAACAGCTGTCCAAAAATATTGATATTTTTTTAATAAGTTTAAAACAGGGTTTCCCAAAGTGGGCACCTTTAATAGCGGTTTTATCTATCAGTGGCCGTTAATTATTTACGTGGCGAATAAGTAAATAGGTAATTTACTAGTAAAAAGGCGAAATCTAAAAAAAAATGGGGCTTTTATTTCTGCCAAGGTGGCGTTTATGAAAATTATTTAAAGAAACCCTGCTTTAACTTAGTTCCAGATCTTAACGGTTTTGTGCATTCAATAAAAAACTAAATAGTTTTAAAGTTTAAAAACAAAGTAATATATGATCTAACTTCATATATGAACTGTGATACCTTCAAAAAAATTTTAGTAATAATTAATAATTTTAAAGGTTCTCTAACCGTCCTTCTAGTATATTTAAAAAAAAACTTTAACAATTCTTCTTTACCTTTGATTTTTTTGATACATAATGTGCACATATTTTATATCATTATCAAATAGAAAAACTAAAAAAATCATACTTATTTCTGCACAGTTATGTAATAAACTTGCATTTAAATTGTCTAGCGTTGTAAAGAATCAAAAACTTATTAAACACATGTGTTTTTTGTACATATATAAAGCGTTGTTTTCTCTACTTTTAGAAACTACTATCAGACTATAAATATTTATATATCAGTTAGTCGATACAAATTACCTAGGAATAAACTTTAATAAGCTCAATAAAAAAGTTCAGTTTTCTATTGGGTTTTCGGTTATACAAAAATCAATCAAAGCTAAATAAAAGTAAGTAGTTCTAGTAAAAGTAAATCAAAGTATTAGTATTAAGAAAACAACTCATATAATTAATATTTTAATAAAAATACAGATAGTTTATTGATTTTTTTTTTTACAAATATTTCTACGGTAAATAATTGATACTATTACTAAAAATTTGTAGGTTTGAATTAGCAAAAAATAGATATTAGTAGCTCATAGACTTATTAATACTTTTGTAAACTAAATACTTGATAAGCACACATTCTTTTTATAATATTGCATTTTAAATTTGTCTAGTGACGTAATTGAATAAAAACACAAAATGTATATGTACGTTAGCATATATAAAGCTGCTATTTTGTAACTTGAGTGGTAGCTTTACATAATAAGTCGTTGGATTTTGAACCAAGTCAGTGGTAAAAATAATGCAAGTACACTATAAAGAAGAGTTTTGCTAAATCAGGTACAACTCTTACTTAAACTAGCTCAAAAATCTCCGAAATTTCGTGTAAAATAAAAATTTTTGTTGATTTTCGAATACATCAGAAAAAATTTTTAAATGAGATAAAGTTAATCACTTTAAAGTATTGTAATTAGGTTTATCTCAATGGATTTATATAGAATATAAGTAGTATAGTATTTAAGGTATATTTCAGTTATAACTGCAAGCATTTGATGATAAAGTTTTAATTTTCCAATCTTTTTTAAACATAGTTCTTTCTACTTCCAACTAATTTACTTATATTCTATTTTATTATTCAATGTTATCTTTACAGGCCGTTAATTATTAACAATTTGTTAAACTAAATATACTTAAATAAGTACATATTCTTCATCTACAATAAAACATTAAGGTATTTATATAATGATTAAAAATTAAATCGAAAAAGATATTAGTGTATGCAAGAATTTTTTGACATCAATGTCTGCAAAAGAATTTATATAACCTTCTTATATAACTTGAGTTCTAAATTTAAAATTCCGAATAATTTACATACATATTTCGTCAATAAGTTGTAATCGATAAGTTTTTGAATTACATCCTTAACCTTTGTTTAAATATTAAAAATTTAATAGTTTTCATTAGAATTTAGCTGCATGTGAATTGTTTAGTGACGTAACGCAACGCAAAAAATAAAAAGCATTTGTGCTTTTGCATCTATTATATCGCTATTAAAAAAATTACTATAACAGCTAAGTTGTAAAATTATGTATTTTCAATCACTACGGTGGTTATTTTAAGCATATTGAATACGAAAGGTTTCCGAGTTGAAAAGCCAATCAAAACTAAATAAATTTGAATATGTTCAATAAATGTTATTATCTCCTAACTAACATCTAGAGCAGTCGACATACAAAAAATAATATATTTTATGAAATTAAACACACTTAAATATGGACATGTATGTTGAAAACAATGCGTATTGTTAACAACCTGAATGTCATTCGGAAAATTCAAATAAATATTTTCTCACAGACATCTGCACAGTGGTCCAGTCCACTTACCAGAACATTTCAAAAGAAGTTTTGTCCTCGTACATGGGAAGTTTGGACGAACAGGTATTTTATATATATAGTTTTTTTCATTTTCAATTATTTTTTCAAAGAATTCAATAACAAAACAAAAATTTGCCCTTCAATTATAATTTTTTTTAAGTAAAGTTTATATTTAAAAATGAAAAATATAACAAAATTATTCATTAAGGTTGTCATTTTATTTATTGTCATTAAAATTTCATTTATTTTCTATTATAATTTCAAAGGTTCTTGAAGATATGATTGTTGAACAAAAATGGGTGGAAAATAAGGAAGGTGTTGTTTTTGTTGCCAATCAGGATGATAATTGCAAAACCAAAAATATTGTGGAGAAAATCACTTTCGATAGTTAGTTTTTTGTATATTCTTATATTAATTTAGTTTTTTTAAGGTTACTTAATTCATGTTAAACTAATCAAAACCAAAAACATTGTGGAGAAAATCACTTTTGATAGTTAGTTTTTTGTATATTCTTATATTAATTTAGTTTTTTTAAAGTTACTTAATTCATGTTAAACTAATCAAAACCAAAAACATTGTGGAGAAAATCACTTTTGATAGTTAGTTTTTTATATACAGGGTTGCCACTTTACCTGGAAAAACCTGGAATTTTAAATATTTTTAACATTTTCAGTACTAAAATTTCAATTTGACTCAAAAAATCTATCATAGAAAAAAATTTGTCATCATCAAAAAAATTTTTTATTAATAAACAATTTTAAAGTAACTTTACAGCATATTTTGAGTGTTTTTGTACTTTTTAACACAGTTTCTTTTATAGAAATTAACTTAAAACTAAAAACAGACCCAAAAATGTTTATTTTAAAAACCTGGAAGAAATTTGGAAAACCTGGAAAAAATTTGAAAAAACGAGTGGCAACCATGTATATATTCTTATATTTATATAGTTTTTTAATAGTTACTTAATTCATTTAAAACTGATCAAAACTAGAAATATTGAGGAGAAAATCATTTTTGATAGTTTGTTGTTTATATATTTTATATTTATATAGTTTTTTAATAGTACTTTATTAACTTAACACTGGTCAAAATTAAAATTATTGGGAGAAAATCACTTTTGATAGTGAGTTTTTTATATGTTCTTATATTTATTAACTTTTTTAATAGTTACTTAGTTCATTTAAAATTAATTAAAACCAAAAACATTGTGGAGAAAATCACTTTTTTGTAATTACTTGGAAAATAAGATTTTTGTAAAAAAAATGATAGTTTTTATCCTTAACTAGTTTATACTAATATTATATACATAACACTAAAAATATTGTAAAAATATTTTGTAGTTTTGTTTACAGGTTAACCACTTAGTCTTAAAATTGTATTTTTACTTAGTTTTTGTCAGTGGTTCATTAAACACTTCATATTACATTGATATTAAGACCAATTAATTATGTTGTTAAAAAGTTACTTTTGGTATTTTATTTTTAAGAATATTATCATTTCAATAATAGACTTTATTTTTAAGTTTTTTAAACTCAGTTTACTAAAATGAAATCTTTGTTGCTAATTCTTAAAAAAGCTGAAAAGAAGTTTTCAATTTAACAAGTTTTTCTATTTTTTCTTTCCCATCTTTCATATTTAGCAATCAAATGTCAAATCATTTCAATCGATAGAATTGGAAAATCTTCATTGTAATAAACTGCTTATATAGGTATTTTCATTCAGAAGTTTTTTTTATAACTTATCATGTTTATTACTTAGGTCTTTCAAAATAGGATAATATAAGTTGAGTTTGTTTAACTGTTAAAATATTTTGTAAGCACTAATCAATTGACTTAAAATGCAAGAAAACATTTTTTATTAAGCAATTACTATCGTCTAAGAATTTATGTAAACTTACTTATATTATAAACAAAACTTATATATGTTATTTATATTGTTTTTTTTACAGAATTGAAAACGATGTTCGATCTGGCCAACTAGAATGTATTTTCAACTTAGGGGAATTTCTATATTTATCTAAAATGTTTATATATTAGCTAATACTTTCCTGAGAGATTTGGTTGTTTTCTAATGATTTTAGTTGTTTAATAAACTTTTATTATACAGTTTTTTACATAGTAAAAAATAGATAAAAGTAGGGTAAACTAAATATTTTAGTTAATAAACCATTATAAAAATTTATTTGTGTATATACTTAAAATAGTATGTGTTTAATGAATTCAAAAATAAGTTATTTAATGAATATATAGACCTTTATGAAATTCTTACATCTTATTTTTGACTAAATAAATCAACACCCTAGTAATTAGAAAGAAAAAAAATCTAGAATTAATGTCTTAACTAATATAAAATTAATTTGCAGTTTAACAATTATCAATATTTATTCTATGTGAAAATTATTTAGAATCCAGCTCAACAAACTTAAATTTCAAAAAGTTCTTTTAATAAAAAGATGTTGTACATAAGCATAAAGCTTATTAGTAGAAATTCTAAACTGTTCATTCAGTGTTAGTGATAGATTTGTTATTAAATTTCTAGTTGTTTGAATTTATGATAAAAACTTAAATTTTTTTAATATTTCACATGTTTGAAAGTGTGTCTTGAATTGTACAGGGTTGCCAAAAAACCTAGAGCTTGACAATTTAGGCTAAAAAACTTGAAATTTAAGTAATTTTGAAAAAAAAACCTGGAATTTTCACATGTTTAGTATAAAAATTTCGATTTCGCCTAAACTTATCATATTAATAGTTAGAGAATAAGTATAAGTTAAGAATAAATAGATACTATTTGAATAAGATTTATTTAAGCACTGAAGAGGTCTTTGACCGAAACTTAGTTTGTAAAATAAATTTTTGAAAGAATAAATATATTACTTCTCCTCCAGCAGTTGAGATCTCTCTATTTGTTTTCTTGAAACCAAAACATATTATATTAATAAAATATAAAATTGTCATCATCAATTTATTTTAATACATTTAAAGTAGCTTTAGAGTATCTTTTCAATGTGTTTATACTATTTAACCCAGTTTTTTACTCTAAAGTGGAAATAGACCGAAAAATGTGTACTTTTAAAAACCTGGAATAAATTTGGGCAACCATGATGGTGTTAATAAACATATAAAAATGCTGCTATTGTTATATATTTTAATGTTTTCTAGGAGCTTAATTATTTTAAAGAGCACATCAGTACTTTTTAAATTAATTGATTTAAGTAAAATTCTTAGAAGTAATAAAATAAAACAACTATTAGTTTGAAATGAAACATTATGCCATAAACATTATATAGAATTGAACACTACCATGTTTAATTTACAAAGGAGGTTAAGACACTTAAGTATAAAACGCGAAATTAAAGAGTTTAATAGGTTCTTTATAGAAGGCCAAACGTAAAATGCAAAAATCTCTATTCTCTTCAATATATTTTTCCTTCTTTATTGTTGAGATTGAAATTTTATATAAAAAAAGCAATTTAACTTAGTAACATACAATAAATTTACAGTTATTAATTTTCAAATTATTTTTATTGTGAATTCTTAAATGCGTAACTAAACGAGTGCGTAGAATCGCGAGAGGTGACTGTATTTCAAGTTATTACAATAAATTAAAACATGTAAAAATGCTGCTATTGTTATATATTTTAATGTTTTCTAGGAGCTTAATTATTTTAAAGAGCACATCAGTACTTTTTAAATTAATTGATTTAAGTAAAATTCTTAGAAGTAATAAAATAAAACAACTATTAGTTTGAAATGAAACATTATGCCATAAACATTATATAGAATTGAACACTACCATGTTTAATTTACAAAGGAGGTTAAGACACTTAAGTATAAAACGCGAAATTAAAGAGTTTAATAGGTTCTTTATAGAAGGCCAAACGTAAAATGCAAAAATCTCTATTCTCTTCAATATATTTTTCCTTCTTTATTGTTGAGATTGAAATTTTATATAAAAAAAGCAATTTAACTTAGTAACATACAATAAATTTACAGTTATTAATTTTCAAATTATTTTTATTGTGAATTCTTAAATGCGTAACTAAACGAGTGCGTAGAATCGCGAGAGGTGACTGTATTTCAAGTTATTACAATAAATTAAAACATGTAAAAATGCTGCTATTGTTATATATTTTAATGTTTTCTAGGAGCTTAATTATTTTAAAGAGCACATCAGTACTTTTTAAATTAATTGATTTAAGTAAAATTCTTAGAAGTAATAAAATAAAACAACTATTAGTTTGAAATGAAACATTATGCCATAAACATTATATAGAATTGAACACTACCATGTTTAATTTACAAAGGAGGTTAAGACACTTAAGTATAAAACGCGAAATTAAAGAGTTTAATAGGTTCTTTATAGAAGGCCAAACGTAAAATGCAAAAATCTCTATTCTCTTCAATATATTTTTCCTTCTTTATTGTTGAGATTGAAATTTTATATAAAAAAAGCAATTTAACTTAGTAACATACAATAAATTTACAGTTATTAATTTTCAAATTATTTTTATTGTGAATTCTTAAATGCGTAACTAAACGAGTGCGTAAAATCGCGAGAGGTGACTGTATTTTAAGGTATTACGGATTACAATAAATTAAAACATGTAAAAATGCAAACATAATCTTTTTAAGCAGATTTAAACATAGGCTTTTTCTTAATTGCAACTGATAATTCAAGTGACAATAAAACTACACTAGCTAATTGTATATGTTGGCAGGTAGAATTAATAAAATTTGAAAATGAGGATAATTATAAATCAAGAACAAATTTATTTATACTGCTGTATAACTTACAAGTATGAACTTTTAAACCTTAAGTTGTTAAGCTGTAACCAACATTAGAGATAGAAATTTTTGTTGCCTTGGAAACTTTTTGTTTAGTGTTTGAATTAACATCGTTGCATTCTAAATAAATATTGATCGTGCCGTAAACTTAACCAACTTTTTCATTAGAACTCAGTTGCTAGTTAATCAGTGTTTTTATGTTTAACATCGAACTAAGTTTAAAACAAAAACAAAATTTTTAAAACTATTAAGACTTTTGATGCCTAAGAATACATCTAAAACATTCAACTTGCCTGTAGTTTATTAATATTTCAAAAAACTTATACAGTGATATTAGTTTATTTTAATAGAGACTTGGGAATATAGCCTTATTCAAATGTAATAACTTTTTGGTTAACATTCGAAACCCTCATTGATAGGATGGAATTGAAAGCAAATTATTTTGGTAGTAAACATGTAATCAACACAAAAAATACTATACTTGTTATCGAACCTACAGAAAACTACTTTATACTAACTTAACAAAGTTTTTTTGATCAAAGAAGATACAAAACTTAGAAACTCTAACGATAGAAGAACTCAAACAGATAGAAAAAGTTTAATACTAAATCAACAATCAAAACTGAAAAAGTAATCGTTCAAAATAAAAAAGCATCAATCCAAATAAAGCTAATACCTGCCGGTAATTTTCCTCCTGTTGTCATTGTAAATCTTTTTTATCCACCTAACACAGATGCCTCGTCTTCGAAGGCACCTTGGACATTCCTTACCAAAAACAAAGAAGTCAGTGGTCACGACAAACTTTGAAAACGATCCATACGAGTACAACAGAATCCGGAGAAAGGTAAGAAAACCGTCAATTGGTTTGCATGAGCCTGTAAAAGTGTCAACTGTAGTTAACTAAAATATTATGTACTAAAAAGACTAAACTCGTTATGACTGGAGTACAAAACAAGCTTTAATTTTCTAGCTTACTAGTTTAAGTATTTTTTTTCTAAGCCTTACTAAAGTAAAGTTTTATACTGTATGAGTCTGTAAAAGTACTACTTGTTTTTTTTTTTTTGTAAATTCTACATACATTCACATTGAACTTAATCTAAAAGTTATTTGTATTTTATATAGGATAAAAAGTTAAAGAGCTTTGAAATAAAGTTATCAAAAAAGGTTTTCTTGAAATGGAATATTTAAGCTTTTAAAAGAATATATCATTTAAAAAAATACTTTCCAAAATTTAAACAAACAAAAACCTTTAGTATTATCATCAGCAGTTGGTTTATTATCAGTATTATTTGTCACAACTTTAGAATTACTGTCCGAAGGTTTCGCTAAATCACTGGTCACATAAGGAGTTGTAGAATTAAGATCATTATTTGTAGATGTTTCAGCATCAGTGTTATTTTTAACAGGAAGTGTAGGACTTTCAGGATCTGTAGCAGAACTTTCAGAACTTGTAGCAGAAGTTGTATTAACAACTGGAGCTCCAAAAACATTCATCATCAGTAAGTAGAATGCAACAAGAAATAAAAAGAACTTCATTTTGTTACTTTTATAACAACTAAAACTATTTAAAAAGTCTGTTAAATTATAAGGAAATGCTTATTTTAATTATTTACTAAATAAACAAAGCTATCTGTTTACAAAAGTATAAACTAAAAACTTTGGTATAGATTAGACAATTCTTGAATTTTTTTATAGTATATATAAACAGGAGTTTAAACACCTTTGAAGAAAATAAAGCTATATAAATTTATTTAAATTAAAAAAAAACTCTATACAAGCTATTAGGTATAAATGATTTTTTAACTTAACTCGTGTAGTAGTTTACACAAAATTAACACTTAAAATTAAAGATATTAAGATAAGTAACTATACATATTTCTTTATAGAAACCTATAACTACATTAATTATCGAAAACCTTTTATTTTGTAAGTTGTTTATTAAAGTTTATACAAATAGTTAACATATGAAATGGTTTTTCAATTCTAAAAATATAAAACTAAATATTTTTTATATTTTTAAACAATTTAAAAAAAATTTTGACAATGCTCATAAATGTTTTACTCGTGGTTAGACCTGCTGTAAGAATATTAACAAAAAGTTTAACACACTAATAAAAGGTAACATAGCTATATTAATTAACAAAATAAAGCAAACGTTTTATTATTGATATAAAAATTTAACACAACTATGCTCATTAACTAAGTATGGCTTGCAATTAATTTGAATTAAATGAAGCAAACAACTTGGTCGAGTAGAAAAATGTCTTTTGGTTGTATAGTTCTGGTTCTAGGTTTCTAGAGGAAATAGCAGTTCTTTAAATAAAATAATTACTTGCTTTTGATATTATTCTAAAATATACTCACATTACAATTTTCAAAGAGATTCAAATTACAAATAAAACGTTGACCAGTTGCTGAACTATTTATTTTCGGTAGTTTACCCACATCTTTTTTTGTGTTAGATATCAAACCTTGCGGTCTACATTACTACAAAACTATTTTGGTCAATAGTGTTTTGACAATGTGTTAATTTAAGATATACTGGACATTTTTTAGGTCCGAATATTAACAACTAAATTCTGGAATTTGTTTTGCGAGTTGTAGGCTTGAGGATATCTATTAGATATCCTAGAGCTAAGAAAAATACTTCAACATTTGCCATTTTTTCTGTAAAGTATCTGTCTGAACAGATTTACATTGCTCTGTACGTAAGGTAACTAATCAGACTTATTTTTTTGTTTTATTGGGCTGACCGTTTTACTGTCCTAGTTTAAGGTTTACTTTCATTATTAAAGTCAGAAAACTAGAAACAAGTTTTTAAACACATTATCTACCCTGCATATTTATATATGTTTTGTAGTCTAGTCTTGCTAAAATTAAAAAAAAATTATACATAGTTGACTGCTGTTTACGAACTGCTATATAGTAATATCATAAATAAGTTTTAATGATACGGTTACTTATTAGGCACTGACTGGTTTTAATTTATAAATCTTATATATTTACAAAACTAACTTTTAAACTTCAAAGTTTTCAGCATTAAAAAAATGTTGATTAGATCAATATATCATAAACTCAAAAAATTTTATGTTTTTTGTACATGTACAAGTCTGTTGCTTCAATATTTAATTTTGTTTTTGTGATATTCATTTATAAAAATAAAAACTACACTGCTATACGACTTTCTTTTTCAAATTAAATTTAACTGAGTTGTTGACAGTAGTTGTACTAAAGTAATTTGTTGCAAATTAATTACCAGAATACCTTTTGCTCCAAGTATGTTAGTTGTAATGCCTAGTTTTTTAAACTGAATTAAAGTTTGACCTACTTCTAGCTATTTTAAAACAAACAATATTGATTAAAATTTTTTTTGTATTAAACATTTATTTCACACTACACTAGTTTTTGTAACAAACTTTTTATTTAAGTTTCGACTAAGTATTATACGCAAACGGCTTTAATTTGATAAGTTTTTAAAAGCTCTAAAAGCAAACTTAATAAAAAATTAAGTTTGTATTGCTAACTTAATATACCAGCTACTAATCCAAAAACAGTTTAATTTAAAGTTAAAAGAAGTTTTGAAAATATTAAAAGTCAAAACAAGTCATAAGATTAATATTTTACTTAGAATTGAAGCTTTTCTTTAGCAAAAATGCTTTATCTATTTTTGTCTAAGTGTTAAAACTAAAACAGATTTAGTGATGAAGCAAAAAAAACTTACGTTTACGTAAACTTAAGAAAATTAAGCTATAACTTCAGATCTTTCATTCAAAGTTTTATAAGTAACTTTATAAAATACTTCCATTACTCAAAAACTATAACACAGTTAATTGAAAGCGATTTAAAAAACAAACTTAAATATGTAAAAATAAATCTAAATTCTATAGGTTTTTCTTAACAGTCTTATTTTGAAAATTATTGTATTTTTGTTTTGTATCTAACATAAAAGTTTATGTTAATAAGAACATTTGTTTTATTCGTATTGCAATTTTAAGTTATAATTAAAGATAATTAAAAAACTTATTTATAATGTTTTTTTTGATAAAAATGTTTTACTGTTAACTAAAAATGCTCTCACTTTTAATACGTTAAACAAGCTCTATGTAGTAAAATATCACATTAATCAGTAAAATATGTTTTAACGTTTTTTCTTTGACTGAAAAACTTTAAAAATGGAGATCAAGTAAGTTTTTTTTTTATATTGAAATTGGTAACTTCATCATGTAATATTAATTACTTTATATGGATAATTTTTTTAAACAAGTTTTTCATCTAAAAAAGGCTATTACCAACTTACTAAGATTGTGATGTAGTTAAAAATCCGTATAAAACTTCTAATTAGTTCATTTTAGATTAACATTAAATAAGATCAGTTATTTAGGTTTTATATTTGATGTTATTTTTTTAATGTTATTAAAACAGTATAATAAAAAATTAATTTGAACATTTAGTTTAAGTTAAGTTTTATTTTTTCAAACTGTAAAAACAAGGTACCAAAATAGTATGTGGTAGATTAAATTATTTAATTATTTCTATTAATTATATACTTTTAGTAAAAATTTTTTAAGTTTTCAAATGAAAACTTTTATAAATCTCAACCTAGCTACCAAAAGTGATTTACTACACTTTTTAAAAGTACTTATAAAGTGTTTTTATTTTAAAACGTTCAAAAACATTTAGAATAAAACATTTTATGAGCATTATTTAGTTAAAATGTTATACTATTTTCTTTAAGCATTCTTAGTCTTAACTACTGTTATTGAATCGAAAATAAGCTCAATTGTTATAATATTTACTTACTAAAAAAACTTTAACTTTTTTATTAAAACATTTTACAAGAGAACTTCAAAAAATATTGATTATTTTAAATTTATGACATAAGTTTGCATAACATAATTTTTAAATTTGAAGAAAACTTGTACTAAAACAAATAACACACATGTAAAGAACCGAACTGTTTTTCTATCTTTTATTGAACAAATACAATACAAAACAGAAATTCTAATCAAAACTAATATTTAGACACTCTAACAAAATATAACTGAAAGATTGTTGTGATATTTTTTTACTGAAGCACTATTCTAAATTAACAAAAATGGCAAAACCCTCAGCAAAATAACTAAGGACGTCTAATATTCTATATATCAACATCCGTGCCAAATCTTTTGATCCGTCTAATGCAGTCGCTTCGTTTTCGGTAGCACCCTTCACATTCCTTGCCGAAAAAGAAGTCACACGTCACAATAAGCATTGAAATTGTTCCGTAAGAGTACAGTAAAACCCAGAGAAAGGTGATGAAACCGTCAATTGGTTTGTATGAGCCTGTAGAAGTATCGCCGAATGAACTAACTAGAGATTTTACATATAACTGAAATAAATTCTACTAAAATGTCGTACTATCATAGCGCACATTTTCTATTAAGTTAAAAGACTTAAAACTGTGGTGAACTTAAAAAATAGAAATTGTATGTAATATAATCAAAAATGTTTTAAATTTGTTAGAAATCTTATGCAATAACAATTAGTGTGTCTTTTCATTTAAAGGGTAAATGTAAAATTCTGAAAATCATCTCATACCTTTTTAAGCATCTTAAGATCTTTAAGAGTTATGTTAAATATTATTAAGTAATTAAAATTCACATAAGAAATTAAATCAAGCAAAAACCTTTAGTAGCACCATCAGTTGGTTTAGTAGCAGTATGATTGGCAGCAGTTGTGGAATTAAAAGTATCAAGTTTAACTACGTCACTGGTTCCACTAGGAGTTGCATTCATCACAGTAGTCAGGTTCTTTGAAGCATCGATTGTGTTTGTTGCAGTAGCATTGTAGCTAACAGGACTTGTAGTAGAAGTTTTATTGCTAGCAGGAGCTCCAACTACACTCATCATCAGTATGTAGAGTGCAACAAGAAATAACAAGAACTTCATTTTATTACTTTTACAACAACTGAATCTAATAAAATGTAGTAATTTTTTACTACTGTTTGATATTTACTGCAACTACAAAATAGATAAAAAAATCTACAAAAATTCTACTAAAACGTTTTTATAAAAAGTTTAGGATATTTATTAAACAACTAAAAACTATAAACTTGTTTCCGAAAGTGTAAATTGACAACTCAAGTATTTTTAATATATTTTGAATATTGTGATTAGAATAAAGTCTAACAATTTTAAATTTATGGACAAAATAAAGTTGGGTTTTAAGTTATTAACAAAAAGTACTTTGTTTTCAAGATTTTGTTTATTATTAGATTTTTACTTAAGCCTGTTTAGTAGTTTTAAAATTTTAAAAGCTCAAAAAATTTTAGTACATTAATAAACTAACTATGTCTGTTTGTACATAAAAACTTAAGAATGCATTGATAATTTATATGTTTAATTAAAAGCTTTTACTTATTGACTTACTCAAAAGCTTTATGTTTTTCTAAAAGCTCTACACTAATCAGTTCTTTTATGATACAACATAATCCACATTTGTAACTAGTAAGTATGAAAAAATGGTATTTAACGTTTAAATTACAGAACTATGTTTAATTACAACATTTTGTTTAAGTATTTTTTACTTATAATAAAACTAAAGCATTATTCAAAATTAATTTTGATGTTTATAGGAAAACAGAAAAAATTATTTTGTTATGACTTTATTATATATATCAAGTTTATTGAACGACAAAAAATACACTCAAAATATTCGGTCTTAGGACCTAATGCAGGAAAAAACCTTTTGGTTATTGATTTGCACACAACGGATACCTTTTAACGTCTTGCTATAACTATTTACGAACTATAATGAAATTAGATTTTAAATTAAAATACATTTGTTTGATGGTTTAATAAACAACAAATTAAAATTCTCAAAAAAATTTCGGTCAAAGAAAATAGTGTAAGAAAAAAACCTTTAAGTTATAGAGTCATATAACATTTGGATACGGTTTAACGTGTTGTCCAGGACAATGTTTTATTCTTATAGGGATAATTCATTTAATTTATAAAAATATTAAAAATTAAAAAAATAAGTTTTGTCTTTATGTTTATCTAGTCTCAATGTGTGAAACTGTGCATGAAACTGTTATACCCACAAAATCTAGTGTACACAGTAAATTTGTTTAGAACCGAAAATACTATAGCTTGGTTCATTTCAAGTTATTGTTTTGTAATATACTTTAACTGGTATTTGTGTTTTTTTAGCTAAAAAACACAACTAAGCCGTACAGGTTGTAGCTTTTGTACAAAAGTAAATACTTAGTAATCAAAATAGATTTTTCATTGACAATTTACTATTTACCACTTTAGGTAAACCACTAAAACTTTTTTATTCAAATTGACCATGAGTTTCTTTTTTATTAAACATTTTGTAATTTTTATTAAGAAATATTTTCTAAGTATAATAAGTAATACTATAGTTTAATGAAGTTATCATTAAATCCTTTTTTTTTGCTGTGCTAATGGGATGTAAGTGTTTGTTCAAAAAAGTTCAACTTTTTGTGGAAAAAAAAATTGGAAAGTGTGAACAAAGGTTTGTTTGCTCGGAGTCTTTAGAATAAATTCAAAATGAAAAATTTATTTTAAGTATAACGTATGTTTGGTATTTGATTTTAAAACTTAAAAAATAAAACCTTTTTTAATAGCCATTTTTTAAATACCATTCTATTTCAATGTTCTATAAAAATTTTGGTTTAGATTACAACAAACTTTTTATTGAAGTTTCGACTAAGTAGTGTATATAAACGGCACTGGTTTGATATTTATTAAAAAGATTCTAATAACATGTATTTTTTGTTTACTTACTATATAAATTGGTAGTCCTATAGCAATTATACTCAAAGTAAAAGAAGTTTTAGAAGTACTACGTGTGAAGAAAAATATTAAATTAATACTTTACTAAACATAAGAAACTATTTTAGCAAAAGTTTTAAAAAATTTTGGATTTTTTTCTGAATTTTGTTGATGAAAGATAACTACTTAAGTTTATCTTTTTTGTGTATACATTTTAAATATGAAGCTCTGATTTAAGATTTGTTGTTCAAAGTTTTATTAGAAACTTTATCAATACTTGCTTTTCTAAAAAACTATAACATGGTTAATTAAAAACGATTTCAAATGCTCTTAAATGACTTAGAACGGATTTAAATTATATTGCTTTTACTTGGCTACCTTCTTGAAGTAGGTTTTAAAAGTATTATGTGCTATATTTGGCATAAAAAATTAACACATGTTAGTACTCTTCATTTGTTTTAATCGTAAAAATTTTTAAATTATAGTTAAAAAAATATTTTTTAATGTATTTTACTATAAAAACTGTTGAAAATTTGTTTTTAAAGATGGCACTTTAAGACTGCTTTTTGTAGTGGCTTATTTTTACTTATATTTACTCATTAAAATTATTTTGATAATCAAGCTAGAGTTTCAATGATATAGTACAAACAGAAAACTTATTTAATATTTTATTTGAAACCATTAAGCCTAACTAAAAATAATTTTTTCTGTACGATTTTAAAAATTTATACGGAATACATACCTACTTCTAACAACCTCTTTATTAACATCATACATATATATATATACTAAAATAACAGTCATAACTTGCTAAAAACTTGGCTATTGTCGATATCTCATGAATTTCGACTCAAGACATTTTCCATACTGACAAACAAAAATAAATGTTTATTTATTATTAAAAATTAACAGCTCATTTACTTAAGTTCCTGGTTTTAAAGCAAGAAAACTAGGTAATTTCATATTTGATTTTCTCTGTATTTTAATATACGTTTAGAAACAGTCTTGTTAGTTGTCCAGACATAAAAGTATGTCTAAAACAATAAAAAAAATTAAAAACTTAGATGAAATTTTAGTTTTAGTAAATTATTGCAAGATCAAACTTGATAATTTTTTTGTATAAAGTTATTAGCGTCTAACAGGGAAAGTCCAAAATACAAAATAAGTAATTTATAATAATTATGAATATTTTTGAAAGAGAATAACCTTCTAGTATGTGAAAATTTAAACTTAGTTGTAATATTTATAAATAAAAGTTTAAATAACTAATAAACTAACCTAATTAAGTATAATAAAATAAAACCAACTGTTGAAAATACGTAAAAACGATCAACTTTATTATTAAACAAAACAACAACAATATAAGCTAAAACTTGTTTCATGAAATAATTAATCATATTGCTCAATTAAAATTGTAATTAAAATAAAAGCGTTGAGAACTTTGTTTCAACGGGCCGTATAAGTCTAAAGTGCTGTTGTAGACTTTAGTTTTTTCTTTGATATTTTAAATGGTTCAAAAAGCCAAGAATACTCGTTTTTATTGTGTTTTAAAGTTACTTTTTATTAATGATAAAAACTCTAGGAATAAAAATTAAACAAACACCAAAAAATTTAAACACTTAACAAAATTGGTCAAAGATGCATTGAAGGAATTTTCAGTTATTTAGCTGCACATAAACTATTTACTTCATCTATTTCAGTTTATAAACCAAAGCAAAAACAAAGTGTTGTTTAATAGGAATACATTAATTTTAGTTGAAAAACGTTTAGTTTTTTTTAAATCTTAATACTCGTACATAAGACAAGCGTTTAACTACTAGTTTTACAGTAGTTCAAAGTTTTAGTTATAATTAAAATATCAACTAAAACACTGTAAACAAATTTTTTTCATTACATAAGCAGATGTAATAGAATTTACCAAATATTTGGAAATTAAATAATTATAACAAGTTTTTAAATTTTAATGTATGTTGTTATTTAATTACATTGTAATTAATTTACTAATTTGTCAACAATAAAACTTAAGGCTCTTTCATAACAACTTACTTGTTTGAAAACTGATTTAATCATTTTAAAAATTGTTTAAAAAAAGTTCTGTTAGGTTTAACTATAATTCACAAATTATGAAACTGGTTTAAATTAGATATAATTTCCATAAAAAAAGTTAAATATTATATTTTAACTTGAAAACAACTTTGACTTAAAAACTAACTTTAATCTTGCTGAGTATTTTATATGCAGTCATTAAAATACTAAAGGTTGATACATTAAGACAAGAACTTAGTGTAAGTTTCTAAATCAAACAAATACAGATTTTTTTTTTAATTATTTTAAAACTATCAAACAGACCAAAAAATATTTTAAAGAATTTTCTCACTTTATTCTTAGACTAGATGTATCTAAAAAATTTAGTAACATATTAAGTTTGTCAGAAAAATATGTTAAATTTAATGATCTGTTGCGTAGTGTATTTCAAATAAATGTTTTTTTTTTGCTTTTATATAAACATTTTGTCAAATAGTTTTACTTCCATTTTTATGAATAGAACCAACAAATACTGTATTATATTAAATATACTACAATAATTAACAATTTTTTGAAAGAAAGATTTAAATGTACTAGTTTTTAAAAATACCATATTTAATAATGTGTTGTGCTCTAAAAATTTATAAAAAATACTAAGAAATAGCTCTTCTTCAAAATGGTTTAAAATACCAAAATAAAGGCACTTTAATGTGTAACTTAATTTTTTTTATATATTCAGTCTAAGAGAACATTTGTAAAAAACAACTTTATTATGATTTATAAATATGCTAAAAATATAATTATTAATACTCAGTAAAGTTCCAATATCATAAATGTTTGTCTCACTTAAGTTTAAACTTATTATTCATAGGTTTAAAAAAAGAAAATGCTACATTATAAAGCAAAACTTACTTGATATATAGAAAAAAAACTACCTACTTAAAAATATACAATAAAATATACTTAATATAAGCTAACCTGTTATAAAGTCTAGTCGAAAAAGTTTGTTTTAAATGATATATCAATTTCTTTTTATGTTAAATAGAAGCTGTCATTAGTAACATAACCAAAAAATTTATTTTTAATAGAAAATTTTATAAAGAATGTTGGTTATTTAAGAAGTTTAACCAAATTTTTTTATTAAATTTTTATTGTCGATCACAATTATTAAATTTCTATTGATTGAATCCAATAATACTTCAAAATATATTTTAGTTTGCTAGCATTTTGTTCAACTTAACTTTATTCAACTTATATATATTACAAAAACTTATAAATTGTTTTGTTTTTTTTCTAGTCTAAATACAAACTGCTGAAATAATTCGTTGATTACAGGATAAAAACAAAAAGTTTGTTCTTTTTTATATTTCGTCACCAATGGAAGATTTCACCGTGAAGCTCAAAGCAGTCGTCACAACCGTGTATAACGGCTCCACCGTGCGGAAACCCGAAATCTTCAAACTGAAGCGTTCAAGCAGAAATTGGGCGAAAATGACTCGAAAGAGCGTCAAGGAAATCACCAAGTCCAAGCTCGCGAAAATGTTGAAAGACAAAGGCTGGCCGGCGAGACACTACGAGGGTATTGTTGAGGCGAGCTTTGAGGTAATCTTGTATTTGGACGGCGAGACACTACGAGGGTATTGTTGAGGCGAGCTTTGAGGTAATCTTGTATTTGGACGGCGAGACACTACGAGGGTATTGTTGAGGCGAGCTTTGAGGTAATCTTGTATTTGGACGGCGAGACACTACGAGGGTATTGTTGAGGCGAGCTTTGAGGTAATCTTGTATTTGGACGGCGAGACACTACGAGGGTATTGTTGAGGCGAGCTTTGAGGTAATCTTGTATTTGGACGGCGAGACACTACGAGGGTATTGTTGAGGCGAGCTTTGAGGTAATCTTGTATTTGGACGGCGAGACACTACGAGGGTATTGTTGAGGCGAGCTTTGAGGTAATCTTGTATTTGGACGGCGAGACACTACGAGGGTATTGTTGAGGCGAGCTTTGAGGTAATCTTGTATTTGGACGGCGAGACACTACGAGGGTATTGTTGAGGCGAGCTTTGAGGTAATCTTGTATTTGGACGGCGAGACACTACGAGGGTATTGTTGAGGCGAGCTTTGAGGTAATCTTGTATTTGGACGGCGAGACACTACGAGGGTCGATTGTTGAGGCGAGCTTTGAGGTAATCTTGTATTTGGACGGGAAGTTCAACGTTTTGAACATTTATGACGTCATCACAAGTCATAGTGACGTCAACGTTTTGAGCGACAAGATGATGACCAGGCCGGTGGCCGGTCCGCTACTTCGGGGCGATGCGACCCGATGAAAGAGAAATGGTTTTGGGCGTGACAAAGCGGATTGCACTTGTGTATGTATATTATTAATATTATTTGTCAAATGAACAACTACCTTGCAATAATGTTGACTTTTGTTTGGTACCCCAGTGAAGTTTTGCGAATAAATTTAATTTTAATGGGCACTTTTTTGTGCTGGTTGTGAAAAGCTTTGTCTTCGTACTAGTTGTTATTAGAAAATTTATGCATAATTCGCTGTAAATTTGAAAGTAAGAAAATTTATTTAGTACATGTCCAAATGAAAGTATTGTGTTTTAAAAAACTGAGTTGCTACTTGAGATTTTTGGCATGCGTTGCTAAAATAACTCTTGCTAAACTAAAAACTATTTATCTAAAGTTATAGAAAGTGTTAAGAAGTACAAAATTGAACAATAAGATTAATTTTGTATAAATATACAGTCATTGAACATAACTATATGACGTCATCACAAGTCATAGTGACGTCATCACTTCCTACTACCCAGTGTTAAATAGTATGTAAGAAATAATCAAGTCAACAAACAAATAAATAGAAAATTTCATGCTTGAAGGCATGTTACATTTATTCGATAGTAAACTACTAGCTTTAATTTAAACTGTTTTCTAAATTTACATAAATATTAAATTAAAAAAAACAATTAACTACTAAAAGTGTGTAACTTTTTTTTTACTCAAAAGTTTGTTGTCTGAAATTACCTTAACTTTTTGAGCATTTAGTATATAGTATGTAGTTTTAATTATTGTAAAATGATACACAATTGGCACAAAATAAGTAGTATTTTGGATTTGCTAAGGTTCACATTAGAAACAGCTAAGTATATTTTTATAATCAAAATTCAGTTTTTAGGGTTAAAAACTCATAGTACAAAGCATACTCGGATGCTGATTAGCTAAATCGTAGGATAAGTTTTGTTACTAAATAAGTCGATTTTTATAGGAAAATTTATTTTCGGTTATTTATGTTTTGTTAACAAGCTTGTTGAAAATAACACACTTTCCAACATCCTATACCATTAGAACAAATTAAAAAAATAGCTCAAGAGTTTTTAATTTGTCAAATACATAAACATTGGTATTCGATATTTAATCAATTAACAAGAAGCTATGTTCGAACTATATTTCAACTATATTACATTATTGGGACACGTTCAAAATCAACCCGCGATCAAAATCCACCCAGCCAAATTCGAGAATCGCTTACCGATCGAGTGTAAGGGTTAGCGGTAACAGTGATAGTGAAAAAAGTAAAAATGAAAATAAAAATGTTAAAACTATATAAAATAAATTAAAAAACAAAAGAATTGAAAAATCCGATGGATTTTGAACGCGGGTGGATTTTGATAGTGTGTTATTTTCGGTATGGTATTTCTATATTACTATAAACTATACAGAAAACTAGTAGCTTTGAATTATTTTATGAATAAATAATGTACACTATGCAACTTAAAAACTCAAATAAAAATTAATACATAAAGAGAAAAAGAGTAATACAATTTTAAACTGAAACACTATCCTTACTAACAAAGTATGGAAAAAAAAACCTAAAAAAAAATATTTAATTTATCCGGTAGTCTATCTCTTAACATCCTTAACAAATATTTTGGTTCTGCTACTTCATTGGCTACGTTTTCGAAGGCAGATATCACACTCCTTACCAAAAAAGAAGTCGCAAGTTACACATTTTCATGAATTTTTACCAAAACTTTTAGGATTTGTAACAGAAGTTGTAAAATTTTCAGCTATTGTAGCAGAAGTAGTAGAACTAACTGAAGCTCCAAACAAATTCATCATCAGTAAGTAGAATGCAAAAATAAATAACAAGAACTTCATTTTGTAATAGAACTTTCATGACTTGTAGCTGAAGTTGTGTAATTTGCAGGACTTTTAACAGAAGTCAAATAATTTTCAGAAATCGTAACAAAAGTGGTATTACTTACAGGAGTATTGACTTGTCTAACAACAATAATCATCAGTAAGTAAAATGCAACAAAAAACAACAAGAACTTAATTTTATTACTTTTTATAATTACTGAAGCTAATCAAATGAAGTTAACTTTTTAGTAATATTCCAAATTTTTACTACAATTTCAAATAAGAAACACCAAAAGTTTAATTTTGTTAGTTTTACAAGAACTGAAAGTAATAAAAGTCTACAAATTTTCTAAGAAAAAAGATAACAATGATCTACTTAGGATGTTTATTTAACAACTAAAAACTACATTTTTGTTCACGAAAGTGTGAATGGATGTTTTTAAGCATGTTAAATGTTTTTAAAGTACAGTAGTAAGGTTTGAGAACAACAATTTTAAACTTATGGACAAAATAAATTAGTACTCCTTTTGAACAAAAAAATCTGTTTTGTTATTTAATTCTTACTTAAACTTGTTTAGCAGTTTTAAAACTTTTATAAATTAGAGAAATCTTAAAATAACAGCTATTAAAATAAATAAAACAACTATGCCTGTTCTACATAATTACTTGTGGTTACATTCATTCTGTATATAATCTATAATAAAAATTAGTTTAGACAAAAGCTTGATATAGATTTAAAAGCCTCACACTAATCAATTCCTCATTTATACAAGTTATCCAACTTTTAAAACTAATAACTGTGAAAAATGGTAATTAACGTTTAAGCTAAAGAATTATATTTGTTACAACTTTTTTTCTAGCAAGAAATTTTTACTTGTAACAAAACAAATGCATTGTTCAAAAATACGTTTCGATGTTTATAAGAGGACAGAAACTAATATTTGGGTTTTTATGTTATTACAATATATTATAACTATTTACGCTTTTTCATACAACTTAATTTTTATCTAGAAAACATATACTTTTATTAAAATGCATACTTATAATCGATTTAATTCAAAAAATGGTAAAAGTTTAAACAATTTTTTTTTCTAGCCTTAAAATGTTAAATGGTGCACAACAATTTTCACAAAAAAAAGCTAGTGTGAACAGGAATTCTATTTGGTACCGTAAATACTTAAACTTAGTTCATTTAAAATTTCCTGTAACATATTTTTTGGAGGTGTCAATTTTTTTTTAGACAAAGCATAACCAAGCCATATTAAATTTAGTTTTTGTTCAAAAATAAAAATAAATATTTTGTACTCAACTTTTTTGTTGGTGATCTTCTTTTCTCCACTTTAGATACCCTAAAAAATAATTTAAATTCATTAGGAATTTTTTTCATGAAACTTTATTTAAGGCTAATAACGTATATTTTATTGAAGTTATTATTTTTGTTGCTTAAGCTCTGTCAAGGCGTTGTTGTTTTTTGTTTTAAAATATTTAACTTTTGAAAAAAATATTGTATTTGTTGAAAAAAAATTCTATCAAAAGTTTATTTTCTACGGATTCTTTAAAATACAATATACAACCAAATACTGGTTTTGATGTTAGCGTATATTTGGCATTTAGTATATATTTTATTGAATAGTAAAAGAAAAGCGCCCAAAAATTTTGTTATTTTTTTTTCTACTGTGATTATGTCGAGCTTTAAATTTGAAATGCAGTTTTAATGGTTTAATAGTGTTATATACTACTCAAATGATTTTTACACTACTTTCTTTTTTTTAATAATTGATCAATGATAATAACAAAATATTAAAGTTAAATTGATTACAACTTAAATTTCCTGTGAAATATAATCAAAAAAGTTTGTATCTCTGTTAGTATATCTTAAACTAGAAATTACTTATTTTAATTATATATATTGTTTACTATATATAATCATTCCTTCGTTTGCTAATTGTTTTGTTATTTTCTAAATAAGTCATATGTAATTTATTAGAAAACAACCAGAATCAGACAAGAATTTATGAAATTGAAAAACTATAAGAGCTTTTTATAGTTTTGCAAAAACTAACAACTCAAACATTGTTTATTGAACGATAAAATAGTTTGGTCCAAAGACCTAGTGAACCAAAAACATTTATACACCAGTTCGATGCAGTTTAACTATTTTAGACTTTTTAAAGTACGAAAATTATTTAAATTTATTCGTAAATAGCCAACTTTTAACCCGTTTACAAAAAAAAAACTAAAACATTTATTAGAAAAAGTCGCTGCAAAAAAGGGAAAAATCTTAAAAAGTTCTAATCGCTAAAATGAAGCAAACGCAAAAAAGCAAAAAGTTATCACTAATCCACAATTATCATGTTTTCATTCGAACAAACAACTAATCACACAATGTTTATCCGCATGGTGATGCTGAGCACCATTTCCTTCTCGCTGGGCCGCATCGCCCTGAAGTACTGGACGAAATCGACCATGGACCTGGACAGCATCTCGTCGTTGAAAACCTTACACGTCAACGCACAAGCACACTTTGGTGTCCCCGTCTTCAATCAGACCGTCAGTGTCTCGATTGGGCCAGTACTTTTCCTTCAAGGTCTTTTCGATCAGGGACTTCCCCGTTTGTTTCGCGCCCTTCCAGATCATCCTCTCCCAGTTTCTGCCCGAGCGGGGATTCAAAACGAAGGTTTTGGAGTTCCGCAAGGTGACGTCGTTGCGCACGGTTAACACGGATGCAATGAACTTCACTTTAAAGTCGTCCATTTTAAAGAAAGAATTTATAAAAAAAAATTACTCTGTAGTTGTAAAGTCTTTTTTTTTTTTTTGTTTGTGTGCTGTGGTATTGAGGTATTGGAGTTTGTAACTTTGTATTAAGAAAAATACCAGAAGTAAAATAAACTATAAGTTTTCAAAAGCAATTTTAAGCTTAAAACTTAATTCTATAAAAGTAAACTCTTTAGTTGTAGTGTGAATTTAAAAACATTTTAGTTTTGTAACTAACTGAGTTGTTTTAACAGTTTTGTTATACATTTGTTACATATTTGATTAATAAATAGCACTTAAATTGTCTGTTAGTTTTATGTAATGTATAAGTTCAATAAAGCGCTAACAAAGTAAAAAAATAGTCAATAAAGTCTCATAAAGTTAAACAAAGAATAACCTAGTATGATTGTAACTTAGAAATGATAATAAACAACGTAATAATAAAATAATAACAAAGACTATTAATTAATTTCATTTAATAGCTTAACAGTACTATGAAGCATTTAAAAAAATATATTTTTCAATATTTTTATTAACATGTAGAACAAAGTGCACTTTTAAATTCGAAGTCTTAATAAAGGTGTATCTTTTCATCTTTCCAATCAAAAAAATAACTAAAAATTCTGTCGTTTATACAAAATAAAATCAATGTGGTTTTTGTTTCACCCTTTAAATAAAATGTTGAATTACACATATAATACATGAATTAATTTGAAAGTACTAAATGATAAAATTTATTAGAAGCGAAGTTGTTTTGTCTTTTAGACTGAAAGAAAAATCTATACTTGAACGAAAGATTCCATTAGTTTACAATACTGGACACAGAATGTCTTTAAATTATTATTTTTTCTCACCATCCTTTGTTAATACCTTCACACGTTAATATAAATCAGTTTAAAATTTCAAAAAATCAACAGTAACTAATATTTTACATAATAATTAACCACTAGATAGTCTAAATATAAAGTTGCAAAACTCTAGTATACTAGTAATATGGTTCAGGTTTGTTCAACACTTAAAAAACAAAATAAAACGAAGCAAAAAATATACGTTTAAATGTTTAAAATTCAAACTTATTTTAAGTTTTTGTGTAAACATATCAAAGTTTAGGAATATAATAACTGAAAACAAAGTATACATCAGTTTATTTTTTTCTTGTAAAACTGATGGCCAGTTAAGAAACTGACCTCTATTTACTTTTAACTGTATAAGTTTAACTAAAATTAGTTTTTTAGTTTTTTAATTAATTTAATCTTAACAGCTTAATTGTTTAACTAATTCTTAAAATTATCAAAACAGTTTTTAAATTAATAAACTGTTATGAAACAGTTCTAAGCGTCACTGTAAGGAACATTGTGTAATAGTTTAAATTTTCACAATGTAATTAAGTAACAGATAGATTTTATAGTAATAAAGTCTATAACGAATTCCAAGGATAATATAAAACACCTTTACATTATACTTTAGATATTAGACATAATTTATTTCGTTTGCTGATGTAACAAAACAAATTTTTTTAGGTGCAATACATAAAACTAAAGTTTAAAACTATTTTTAACTTTCATCCTTTTAAACAAATTATTTTTTTTCTTATATTCGAATGCTTAAATTAAGGTTTAACACAATGTTTTTTTAGACAAATTAATACTTAGTGTTATTAAAATTAACATACATTACCTTCAAATTACGTAAAAAATTAATATTCTTCAGTTTTATTACACAAATAAAACGTTTAAAAAAACCTAAGTCAAATACATCAGAATGAATCGAAACCGTTCAAAAAACAGATTCTTTGCGTTTCTATGTTAAATTATAAGGTGAGCAATGTGATTAATTATTTGTTGTGAACACTTGAATAATTGTCGTTTTTTGTTTCTGTAAACAATTAAAAATCTAACCATTTTCAAATAAACTAAACATTTTTTGTGCTGTTTAGTGAAAACATCCTACTGTATCAAACTAAATTGATACTTCAATGTTTTTCCGAACGTTGCTTTTCTAACCCTCACTAATCTTTGCTAAAGTAAAACTGGTTCATTCAAAAAAACTTTGAGAAACTTAAAAAAGTAGCTGTTTGTGCTAATTATTGCGTCAGATTTATACGACGTGTAGGTAGCACAACGTTTCAAGTTCTGACAAAGTTCCGACAGTTCAAATTTTGATATTTCTCAGTTGTCCCGATTTATCTCAATTTATAGTTAATTGTTCAAAGTGTTTTTAAGCCCTTACATTATTAATTAGATCTTTCGGTTCATTTTTTAAAGCTTCAATTTTTTTTTTAGAAATTTGAGCCCCTTTAATATTTTTATACATAATTAGATTTTTTGAATGTAAATTTTTATGTAACCATACATATATAAAATATGTATAAATTTAGACATGTTTAAAAATAGCACTTCATTGTTTATTTTAAGATTGTAACAAAAATATGGAACTTAGTCGATTCATATTCGTTTTAGTACATATATTTACTTTTAATAAATAACAGTATATATAAAGGGATATTTCAATGATATTTAGAGTTAAATCGTCTGTAATACCTTTTTTGTATATATGACCTAAGTAATTAGTTCTATAGTTCTACAAAGCAGAATTAATGTCATCTGGCTATAGTTTTGTCATACTTTTTTGAAAGCACAGCCATCAATATAAATATTTTCTTTATTAACTAGCGGCTCTAAAAACGTTTACTTTTTTGTAACTAACTTGAAAGTATTTATAAATTTTAGAAGTTTTCTAAAAAAATGTTAGCAAGTCAGTTATACATACTAGCTAGTAATCTAAACACAACTTTTAAATATAAGAACAACAAATTACAAGCACAAATAACATATTACAAGCAAATTAAAACATCACACACACTCTGGTCGTAAAGCAACACGACAACGCAAAAACGAAAACGATGCTGATTTGAAATAAAATAAAGCAATCACTAACATCTTAAATGTATATCTATGCACAACTCCAAGTCAATGATCAATTATGGAAGATAAAAAAGCAAAAGAGATCCCAAAGTTCACCGCACGTGATCAAGTGTTGCTGGTTACGAGCGCAACTGGCGGTAAGTGAGAAATGTGCGGACTTCCCCTGTTATAATACCATTTTACACGTAATAACCAGCGGTTCTATCCAGTAAACTGCAGATAGTCTTCGAGTAAAATTGTGGTGTTTTTTTCCGCCAGATTGAACATATAAATTACTGATTAGTTGTAGTTTTGCTACTTTTAACACTTTTTCCAAAGTTTAAGTTAAAAGTGAAAAAAACTACAACTAGTTCATAAACAAACAATTCATTTAACTTGGAAAGGTGTTTATAAAGTTTATGCATATTTTATTTACTGCTTTTTAATACTAAACAGCATTATAAAAACAAACATTAATAAATCTCCGTAAAAGTTTTAAAAGCTTATTTTAGTTTACTTCCTATAATTTAAAAGCTTATTTTAGTTTACTTCCTATAATTTAAAAGCTTATTTTAGTTTACTTCCTATAATTTAAAAGCTTATTTTAGTTTACTTCCTATAATTTAAAAGCTTATTTTAGTTTACTTCCTATAATGTTCAAATTTCAAACAAACTTAAAGCTATGTTGTATAATCGTATACTTTCTAAGCTCATGAAGGTTATAGGGTGAAAAGCGATTGCTAGATTAATTAAAATTTAATTAATGGCAATTTTCTACCCTGCGACGAGTTATGAAGTAATAGGGGGTGCGGAAATAAACAAAGTTTCTTAAAAAAGAACTTCAACTTTAATTGCCTTTGTATTTTTAAAGCTTCTGCCTTAAATACAGTTGTTTATCAACCTTAAATGTCAATATTAATTTTATTCTCAATTTTGACATATTTGCTTATTTTAAAAACGATACAATAAAGTTCAAGCTAGTTTAACCCCCTATGACGTGTATTAAATAAATGTATGTGATTTTTTTTATTATATGTGTTTATTTACTTCCTATAAAGTATAACATTTTAACAAACATAAATCTATGTTGTATGTTATGTTAGTAAATTAACTAAGCTCATAGCGAGCTTTATGTGAATAAAACAATTTCTAAATTAAAACTTGAATAACAGCATTTGTGCTACCCTGCTACGCGTTATGAGGTCATAGGGGGTGCGGAAATAAACAAACTTTATTAGATGAAGATGTTTTTACTTTTTAAGAGTTCAATTTTTAACGTGATTGCATTTTTAGAACGCCTGCCTTAAATGCAGTTTTTATCAACCTTTAAAAATTCAATTTTTAATGTCATTGTATCTTAAGAATGATTGTATCTTTTAACTAAATTCGAGGTAGTTTAAACTGCTATGAACTCTGAACGTAATCTGTAAACTGTGGCTCCGTCTCACTGCTACTAAACACCAAATATACCTTCAATATTACAAATTCAAATAAGTAGAAAACTTATACATTTTATGGGTAGGTGTCTAATATGCACGAAGGGACACTTTTGTACAAAGATACTTTTACAAAGGTTGAATATTTTTTTTTTAAATTTTAATCTTTTTTTTTTACTATCACTATTACCCCTAATCCTTACTATCGATCGGTAACTTTATTTTTCATTTTTTGTTTTTATATTAATTATTATTTTTATTTAATATCACTGTTATCCCTATCCCTTACCCTCGGTCGGTGATTTTTTTTCTTATTTTTCTTTCAATTTTCTATTCATTTTATTTATTGTTTTACTCTCGTGCAAAAATGTCCCTTCGTACATATTAGACCCGTTCCCACATTTTACTGAGCTTTCTAACAATTTGATAGTTAAACATTAGCATAAGTTTAAAATGTATGCTGATTTAACATATATATATATATATATATATTAAATTATAAAAATTCTATACTACAGAAAATGTAATTTTCACTTACAGCTTGTTTTTAGAATATGTGTTATTCTTTTATTATTTAGTATGAAGTATGAAACTTTACATTTGTAAATTGATACATAAATTACATATGAAACGACTCACATTCGCAAGATTTTTTTTGTGTTTAAAATTCACATTTTTTAGATAAAAAAAAAAGTAATGGCTCCTTTATTGCTAATGGCCCCTATTTTGGGCCCTTTAAGAAACCCAGATGTAAACTATAACAAAACTAAAATTAATAAATATGTTTTTATTTTTGCAAAAAACGTTATAAACTTTATAAGCGTGTATTTTTAATTCCAGCTTTAAAATTTGTTTGACTTTGCTAAATACAAAAAGCATATAAATAAATATTAGATTACTTAACTCTTTAATCGGAAAACTTATTTTAACTTAAATTTAATTATTTTCATTAATAATATATTGTTTATTGAAGACTTCGTAGTAGATTTGTTTATAATTTACAGTTTACTTTTTATGATCAAAGAATCTAAATGCAATGTTTTAGTTTCAGTATTTTTAAGCAAATTTTCCTACGCCTTAATTATACATTAACAAGAAACGACTAATATTAAAAAAATAAGTTGGTAAATGTTTTAATACTGAAAAATGTATTTTAAAAAAGACCATAAAGATCTTCTCTTAAAATTCTTGGAAAATTTCTACGTTTACTCGAAACTTGTTTACTTGTACTGTAAAAACCTAGTAGCGTTTAAAACTTTTATTATTTAGTGATAAAAAGAGTATTTGATGTTCATTGTTAGAAATCAAAATAACAAAAACATATTTCTATCCTACAAACAAACTAGCAAAAAGATGGTAAATGACTGTTATTAAATTATTTAGATATTAAGTATGAACAAAAGTTTTACTAATTTAAACACCCGTTGGACTATGATTTAATTATGAGGCATTAGTTTTGCTACAAGTAAAAATATGTTCGTTTCGTATCAACAATGAAAAACAATTTCGACGAATTATAATCATTTGTTCTTAGTATTAACAATCAAATCAATGCTGTCTATACAAGACTGATAAGTATATATAACTTTGAAAGTTTAACAATTAAAACTTTTGAATACTTTATACATATTAGATTTATGATTAAGTTTAGTATCAAAGATAAAAAGAAAGTATATGAAATATTTATTGAACACTAAAGGAGTTTAGTTAAAAGTTTGAAATATAATTTTTGTAGGTAAAATAGAAAGTTTTTTTATGATGTAGACTTACAAGTAAAACCATCAAAAACTTAAATTTTCTGCTATTAAGTACATGTATGATTTTTACTTTAGATGAATTAGAAACTCCTAAAAATATAACTGAACTAACTGTACTAAGTTTAAAGTATACTTATTTTAATGAAAATTGCTTAAACCACTTTAGTATTCATAGCTTTATAAACGAACAAGTAACTATAACTGCTGGTTATAATAAGTGTAATATAATTTTTTTATGATTAATACATTTTGATTTCAGTTGTTGTTAAAATTAACAAAATGAAGTTCTTGTTGTTTCTTGTTGCATTCTACTTACTGATGGTGAATGTGTTTGGAGCTCTAGTTAGTAATACCACTTCTGCTACAAGTCCTAAAATTTCGGCTACAAACCCTGAAAGTTACACAATTTCTGTTACAAATCCTGAAAGTTCTGCTACAGATTCTGCCAGTGCTCTGTTGAAACCTGATACTAATTCTACAATTCCTAATGTAATCAGTGATCTGTTGAAATCTGGTGTTAATTCTTCAATTCCTAACAGTGACTTGTTGAAACCTGCTACTAATTCTACAATTCCTACCAGTGATTTGAAGAAACCTGATACTAATTCCACAATTCCTGCTGTAACCAGTAATCTGTTGAAATCTGGTAGTAATTCTACAATTGCTGCTGAAACCTGCTGTGGTCTGTTAAAACCTGCTACTAGTTCCACAATTCCTGATGCAACCTGCTGTGATCTGTTGAAATCTGCTACTAATTCCACAATTCCTGCTGCAACCTGCTGTGATCTGTTGAAACCTGCTACTAATTCCACAACTCATGCTGAAACCTGCTGTGATTTGTTAAAACATGTTGTCAATACTACTGGTTTGGATCAAACTGCTTCAGAGGAAGGTAATTTGCCTTACTGTTTTGTATAATCCTTTACTATTAGTAGATCTGACGGTTAAATAGATTTTATATAAAATTTGCCATAAATAATTTTTTATTAGCTTATTTACATCCAGTTATTAATTTGGTGTCGTACTAAATGTTACTTATCAGTTTCAGTAAATTGCAGCTCGTTTAATTAAAACTTTATTATACTAACGAAATAATAAATGTACTTAATAATAATAACTATAAATTTTTTTCAGGCTGGTATCATCCGATCCTAGTCGGTATTTTTCAAATTATCTGCTTTCACGTCGTACTATTTGTGTTAGTAGCAATTTTGGAGCTTTTGCCTTAGGCAGAGGAGCCCGTGGAATAAGAGACTAAAAAATTAATTTGCGCTGATTGTAACGTTAAATTTATTATTTAGTTGTATTGAGTATATATATTTTTTTAATCTCCATGCGTTTTTATGTTTTGCTTTTTAGTTGAAATACTTTTTGTTTGAATTTGAGTACGTTGATGCGAATTTCAGTTGTTAAATAAAAATCAAAAACCAACTCATGTTCTGTCAATGTAAAAAAGTTTTATGAAGACTATTTTCCAAAATTTGCAGTGAAAAATATCCAATGAAAATATTGCACAGTTAAGTTTGAAGCATTTGTTAAGTAGGAAAAAGAAAAACAGTATTTCAAATATTAACGCGATAAAACTTTTTATATGGTCATCTATACAGTAATATATTAGTTGTTAGCTTAAGACTAATCAGTAACTAAATAATCGCCGACTTTTTGAAGTTTGATTGACTAAAACTTTTATTTTAGTCGTTGTATAATTAAAAAAATTGTTACTTTATACTAGTAAAGTAATAATCACGGGTTGTAAAGCATAGTTTAATAACTAGTAAGCGATGTAAAAAAAAAAATAAAATACAATAATCGGTCTTCTACCAACTTTTAGGTTGATTTGTTTAAATAGTTAAATAATCTTTTTAAAATGTAGAAAATATATAAATCCACACATTTTAGAAACCAAATAAATAATATCTTAACTAAAAAGTCCTGAATCAGTAAGTACGTAGCAATTTTCTCATAGAAATATTTTTGTAAGTTAGTCATTATGGCGATGAGCGTATACATATGTTTCTGGTTAATCAAATTTTAAGTTGAAATCTTTTTGTTTAACATTCGTATCATTTATTTAGGTCATTCTGGCAACCTTGCTTGGCAGTACATTGCGTTGACCAACACAAGCAAAAACTTCATTGTATTTTCCTTTATCGTAATCTTAAGCTTGTAGTATGGTAAGTTCAAATATTTTTTTTCTTGTTTTATTATTGCTATCCGATTTTCTCTTGCCTTAAATTCCTTTTAAGCACAATTGTTCGACTTACGTTTACAGTTAATGCCCTGTTGCAGGAATTTTTAACAAAATTTAAAAGAGAACATTTTGTAGATGGGCATAAAGTTACTTTTGTTTTTACACCAAAATATAACCAAAAATTTAAAATTTTACTGAAATCATACTCATGCTTGCTAAGAATGATGTAACATTAAACAAATTATATGTTAGTCTGATATGGTACTAAGTAATTGTGTTTATTTACAGATTGTTTGGACTTTAATGTGATGGTTTTTTAGGGCTTCTTGCTTGGCAGTACATTGCGTTGACCAAGTATTTTTCTTAATCGTAATCTTAAGCCTTTAGTATGGTAAATTAAAAAAAAAGTTTTTTTCTTGTTTTATTATTGCTATCCGATTTTCTCTTGTCTTAAATTCCTTTTAAGCACAATAGCTTCGACTTATGTTTACAGTTAATGCCCTGTTGCAGGAATTTTTAACAAAATTTAAAAGAGAACATTTTGTAGATGGGCATAAAGTTACTTTTGTTTTTACACCAAAATATAACCAAAAATTTAAAATTACACTGAAATCATACTTATGCTAGCTAGGACTGATGTATCATTGAAAAAATTATATTTTAATCTGATATGGTACTAAGTAATTGTATTTAATTACAGATTGTATGGACTTTTACGTGATGGTTTTTTAGGGGTCCCAATGATGGCTTTGAAAACTTTTTAAGTTAAAGGTTGCAAGATTAAAACCTAGTGGTTGACATTATTTTTTATTATTTTTTTTCTCACCATCCTTTGTTAATACATTTACACGTTAATACAAATCAGTTTAAAATTTCAAAATATCAACAGTAACTAAAATTTTACATAATAATTAACCACTAGCTAGTCTAAATATAAAGTTGCAAAAACTCTAGTATACTAGTAATATAATTCAGTTATGTTTAACACTCAAAAAACAAAATAAAACAAGGCAAAAAATATACGTTTAAATGTTTGAAATACAAACTTATATTAAGTTTTTGTGTAAACATATCAAAGTTTAAGAATATAATAACTAAAAATAAAGTATACTTCGGTTAATTTTTTGCTTGTAAAACTGTTTGCCAAGTTAAGAAACTAACCTCTACTTACTTTTAACTGTATAAGTTTAACTAAAGTTAGTTTTTTAGTTTTTTAATTAATTTAATCTTAACAGCTTCATTGTTGAACTAATTCTTAAAATTATCAAAACAGTTTTTAAATTAATAAACTGTTATGAAACAGTTCTAAGCGTCACTGTAAGGAACATTGTGTAATAGTTTAAAATTTTACAACTTTAATAAGTAACAGATAGATTTTATAACGATAAAGTCTATAACAAATTCCAAGGATAACATAAAATACTTTTACATTATACTTTAAATATTAGATATAGTTTATTTCATCTGCTGATGTAACAAAATAAATTTATTTAGGTGCAATACATAATACTAAAATTTATAACTACTTTTAACTTTCATCTATTTAAATTTTTTTTTTCTTTATATTCGAATGCTTAAATTAAGATTAAACAAAATGTTTTATTAGACATAATACTTAGTGTTTTTGAAATTAACAAACATTACCTTCAAATTACGATAAAAACGAATATGCTTCAGTTTTATTACACAAATAAAACGTTTAAAAAAATCCAAGTCAAATATATCAGAATGATTCAAAACCGTTAAAAAAAAAGATTCTTTGCGTCTCTATGTTAATTTAAAAGGTGAGCAGTGTGATTAATTACTTATTGTAAACACTTTAATGATTGTCATTTTTTGTTACTGCAAACCGGTAAAAATATAACCATTTTCAAATAAACTAAGCCTTTTTTGTGCTGTTTAGTAAAAACGTTCTACTTTATCAAACTAAATTGATACTTCAATGTTTTTCCGAACGTTGCTTTTCTAACCATTTCTAATCTTTGCTGAACTAAAACTGGTTCATTGAAAAAAACTTGAAATTTTGAAAAGTAGCTGTTTATGTTTAATTATTGCGTTAGATTTAATGAACATATACGGAGCACAACGTTTCAAGTTCTAACAAAATTCCGACAGTTCAAGTTCTAATATTTCTCAGTTTTCATGATTTATCTCATTTTATAACTAATTGTTCAAAGTGTTTTTAAGCCCTTATATTATTAATTAGGTCTTTTGGTTCATTTTTTAGAGCTTCAATTTTTTTTTTAAGAAATTTAAACCCTTTTTATATTTTTATACAAAATTTAATTTTTTGAATGTTAATTTTTCATGTAACCATACATATATAAGATATGTATAAATTTAGATATTTTTAAAAATAGCACTTTATTGTTTATTTTGAGACTGTTATTAAAAATATGGAATTAAGTCGATTAATACTCGTTTTAGTACATATATTTTATTTTAATAAATAACAGTATATATAAAAGGATACTTTAATGATATATAGAATTAAATCGTCTGTAATACCTTTTTTGTATATATGACTTAATTTATTAGTTATATAGTTTTATAATAAAACAAAGCAGCATTTTGTTATACAATTTTACTTTTCTTTGTAGCAGTTTGATTCGAACAAGTAGTATTGACAACATGTTTCAACAGATCACAGCAGATTGCAGCAGGAATTGTGGAATTAGTAGCAGGTTTCAACAGATCACAGCAGGTTGCAGCAGGAATTGTGGAATTAGTAGCAGGTTTCAACAGATCACAGCATGTTGCAGCAGGAATTGTGGAATTAGTAGCAGGTTTCAACAGATCACAGCAGGTAGCAGCAGGAATTGTAGAATTAGTAGCAGGTTTCAACAGATCACAGCAGGTTTCAGCAGGAATTGTAGAATTAGTATCAGGTTTTATCAGATCACAGCAGGAATTTTGGAATTAGTAGCAGGTTTCATCAGATCACAGCAGGTTTCAGCAGGAATTGTAGAATTAGTATCAGGTTTCATCAGATCACAGCAGTTTGCAGCAGGAATTGTGGAATTAGTAGCAGGTTTCAACAGATCACAGCAGGTAGCAGCAGGAATTGTAGAATTAGTAGCAGGTTTCAACAGATCACAGCAGGTTTCAGCAGGAATTGTAGAATTAGTATCAGGTTTTATCAGATCACAGCAGGAATTGTGGAATTAGTAGCAGGTTTCATCAGATCACAGCAGGTTTCAGCAGGAATTGTAGAATTAGTATCAGGTTTCATCAGATCACAGCAGTTTGCAGCAGGAATTGTGGAATTAGTAGCAGGTTTCATCAGATCACAGCAGGTTGCAACAGGAATTGTGGAATAAGTAGCAGGTTTCATCAGATCACTGGTAGGAATTGTAGAATTAAGAGCACTAGTAGGAGATTTCGCTGAATCAGTTACATCGGAAACAAAATCAGTACAGCCTGCAGGATTCGTAGCAGAAGTGGTATTACTAACTAGAGCTCCAAACACATTCATCATCAGTAAGTAGAATGCAACAAGAAATAACAAGAACTTCATTTTATTACTTTTACCACAACTGATATCAAATGTATTAATCATAAAAAAATTATACTCCACTTATTATAACCAGCAGTTATAGTTACTTGTTTGTTTATAATAGCTATGGATACTAAACTGGTTTAAGTAATTTTCATTAAAACAAGCATTTTATAAACTTAGTACAGCTAGATTAGTTGTATTATTAGGAGTTTCTAATTCATATAAAGTAAAATCATTCATGTACTTCATAACAGAAAATTTAAGTTGTTGATAGTTAACTTTTAAGTCTACTTAAAAAAAAACTTTCTATTTTACATACAAAAAATATATGTTAGGCATTTAATTATACTATTTTAGTGTTCAATAAATATTTCATTTACTTTCTTTTTATCTTTGATTCTAAATGTATTCATAAGTCAAAAATGAAATTAATGTATTCAAATGTTCTATTTGTTACACTTTCAAGCTATATATTAATCAGTTTTGTATAGACAGCATTGATTTGATTGTTAATACTAAGAACAAATGATTATAAATAGTTGTAAATTGTTATTCATTTTTGAAACCAAAGGAACATATTTTCATTTGTAGCAAAACTAATGCCTCATAACTAAATCTTAGTCTAACGGGTGTTTAAATTAGTAAAACTTTTTTTCATACTTAATGCCTAAATAATTTAATAACAGTCATTTAATATCTTTTTGCTAGTTTGTTTGTATGATAGAAATATGTTTTTATTATTTTGATTTCTAACAATGAACATCAAATACTCTTATTATCACTAAATAATAAAAGGTTTTACAGCTACTTGATTTTTACAGAACAGTTTTTGTTGTATAAACAAGTTTCGAGTAAACGTAGAAATTTTCCAAGAATTTTAACAGAAGATTTTTATGGTCTTTTTTAAAATAAATTTTTCAGTATTAAAACATTTACCAATTTATTTTTTAAATAATAGTCGTTTTTTGTTAGTGTTTTGTTAAGGCGTGGAAAAATTTGCTTAAAAATATTAAATATTGCATATAAATTCTTAGATCATAAAAAGTAAACTGTAAATTATAAACAAATATACTACGAAGTCTTCAATAAACAATATATTATTAATGAAAATAGCTAAATTTAATTTAAAATAAGTTTTCCGATGAAACAGTTAATTAATCTAATATTTATTTACATACTTTTTGTTTTTAGCAAAATCAAACAAATTTTAAAGCTGGAACTAAAAAAAAAAAACACTTATAAAGTTTATAATTTTTTTTTACAAAAAATCAAACTGACTAACTTATTATTAATTGTAGTTTTGTTATAATTTAGACCAGGGTTTCCAAAAGTGGGCCAAGTGGCCCCCTTGAGCGATGGTAAAAAAACCATCGCTCAGACAAGAGATGCGAAAGTTCACCTTACTTATTCAACTGATCCTTGTTTCTGATTACGAGCGCCACTAGCGGTAAGTGTAGAATGTCGGAAGTTCCCCCGTTAAGACTACATTTTACACTTAATGACCAGCGGCCCTATCCGGCAAACTGCAGAAAGTCTTCGAGCACGGAATCTTAAAAGCTGCGTTTTTTTAAGCCAGATTGAACATTTTAATTACTAATTACTAATAATAAGCATTTGAAAACTGAACAATTCTAGTTTTGCCACTTAACTTAAACTTTGGACAACTTTTATGATCAAACGATTCATTTAACTTGGAAAGGTGTTTATATAGTTTAAGAATATTTTATTAACTGCTTTTTAAAACTAAACAACGTTATAAAAACAAGCATAAATAAATCTCTGTAAAACTTTATAAAGCTTATTTTAGTTTACTTCCTATAAGGTATAACATTTAAACAAACTTAAATCTATGTTGTATGTTCGTATATTATCTAGGCTCATAACAAACTTTATGTGAAGTAAACAATTTCTTAATTGATTAAAACTTGAATAATGGCATTTGTGCTACCGTGCGACGCGTTATGAGGTCATATTATTGCATAGTTAAGTTTGAAGCATTTAATTTTTAATGTCCTTGTATCTTAAAAATGATTGCATGTTTTAACTGACAATAAAGTTCGAAGTAGTTTAAACTGCTCTGAACTCTGAACGTAATCTGTAAACTGTGGCTCCGTCACCCGGCTACTAAATACCAAATATACCTTCAATATTACAAATTCAAATAAGTAGAAAACTTATACATTTTATAGGTAGATGTCTAACGTAGCGATCTTGTTTCACAAAAATCTCCTGTGAAGGCGTGACGAGTTCGAAATCGATCTTAATTCGAACCTTTAAGATACTTTTAAAAAATAAATGTTAGTTTATAAACTTATTTTTGTGCATTTTTTAGTTGGTTCACAAGCTTCGTTTAACATAGACAATAACAGAATAAGTTTAATAACTTATATGGATTACTTTCTTAGAGTGGTTTTAAGCTTAAATATATCTGTTCAATAAACTAAAAAACAAAAAGAACTTTAGTAAGAAAATAGTTTACAACATATAACTAAGAGTATCGCACACCGCGCGCAAAGCGCGCTTTTGTGCTAACAAATAAATAATATTATAATTAACAATTTTACAAAAAAGTAGAAATGTTTCAATATTTTGCTAATTTTAAGATACTACTAAAATGTTCTTAAAATTTGTGAAAACAGTTGTTTAAACTAAGCGTAAGAACAGAATTAGTTTCAAACAGAAACTATAAAAAGAAGAAAAACAACTTAGTATATCTATTCATTTTATTATAAAACAAAATAATCTACTAATAGTTTAATATAAATAGCTAAGAGTATCGCACACCGCGCGCAGAGCGCGCTTTTGTGCTAGCCGAATAAAGGAAATAAATAATATTATAAGTAAGTATATTAAAAAAAGTTAGATATTTGATTAACTTTCAAATACTCTCGAAAATTCTTCAAGTTTTATGAAACTGGTGTTTAAACTGAGCATTAAAACAGGATGATTTTATAAAAATTAAAAAAATGTATTTCAACATAAATCAGATCTAAATTCGTTAACATAAATTCCTACCTAAGAAAGCTTCGCTTTCGTTCGGTTTTGCTTCGCAAGGGGAAGCACGCTTCGCGCGCTATTTGGTTTGGGCTTCCATGCCTCGAAGGCTTCGCTTTCTTCGTACATTCCAGCCTCAGAGAGCTCCGCTTTCTTTCGGCTTTGCTTCGCAAAGAGGGCACAAAAGCGCGCAATTTTGCGATATTGTCTTGGGCTTCCATGCCTTGAGGGCTCGCTGTCTTCGTGCTGTTGTTATTGTCTTGGCTTACTATCCCACCCGCCACAAAAATTATATCAAATATATATTTCAAACTATTTCATAAATTCTTAGAAATTCATGTTACGTCACTAACTCTTCCAGATGTTCTGTTTTAGTCGGCACAAAATCGTTAAAAAAAATTATAAAAAATTTGCATAAAATTATCTTATTTTTTTTGACTTAACTATTAAGTTCAATATCTTTGGAACTTTACTCTAATATTACTGCAATAATGTTAATTGTTAATAAATAAAAGTGTTATACGTTTAAGAAACAAATAAAAAATAACGCAACTGTAATAATTACTAAATAAAGCAAAGAAAATTGCTATGATGACAACAGAAAGTTAGTTTAAGCTGTTCAAAAAAAAAAAAACAAACAAATTATGTATAATATAATATATTGAATAAGGTTATATTTAAGTAAATTAATATGTCTGAATTGGAAATAAAAAGTATCATTGAAAACTGCAAAGTTAGTAAAGCAACAAAGGAAAGTTTGCTACAACTAGGAAGAAAAAATGATGCAAAATTTCAGTCAATGGAAAAAGAAATCCATAACTTGAAAAGTCAGTATGAAACAAAATCAAGGAACTTGAAATCAGTATCCAGAATACACAAAAAACTCATGAGGAGGTCTACAAGAAATAAACTACAGAAAAGTCTCTTGATTACAAAATCAGTTCACTAAATGAAAGTTTCATGAAATTTAAAACAGAGTTCTGCAAAAAGTTTGATAATTTTGAAAAGAAACTTTCGATGTATGCAGAAGCATCAACAAACTCCTTTCAAAAACAACCAGACTTTATTAGTAACATTGACAGTAAATTGTCACTAGTAACACATCAAATAAATGCTGAAACTGAGAGGAAATTGAAAGAAAAAAAATCTTTAAATGTAATAGTATTTAATATTCCAGAAAACATTAGCAATACATCAGTTTATACAGTAGAAAATGCAAAAAAAGACCTGAATAAAATACAAAGTTCTCTAGGTTCCAACAAGATAGCTGAAACTGAATTAAATACAATATACCGTATCGGTAAATACAACGGCAATAAAACGAGACCAATAATTTTGAAGCTACTGACACAATCTAGCAGAAAACGACTGTTGAGTCTAAAAAACCTTAAAATACAGCATCTGGGAAAACAAATTAGTATCTATATTAATATTGATCGAACAAAATCAGAGATAGAACATTTTAGAAAATTGAGATTTGAACTAAAACAAAAACAAGCAGAAGCTGAAAGTAAAAATTTGAACATAAGATACGTTATAAAACAAAACAAAATAGTTGAAAGTACTCAACTGCCCTTTCGGTTTAACGCCCAGGATTTCTGGGCCTAATAAGTCTAGCTTAAACACTGACATGCATCTTAAGTCATCTAGTTTAATCTTTAATTGTTCTAATACTAAGGCCTCAGGCACTGTTTTTTCTAATAGTTTAACCTCTAAAGATTTATTTTTAAATGTTTCATATACTAATATAAGATCTATTTTAAACAAAATAAGCTTCATTGAATGTTATATGTGTACACAAAATTTAGATTTATTTTTTTTTACTGAAACATGGTTAAATTCAAATGTTATTGATTCAAATTTTTGTCTTCTAGGGTATAACATAATCCGTAATGACAGAATAGGCAGGGGAGGAGGCGTTGCTGTTATATTTAAAAACTTTTTAAAATTAATTGAAGTAAAAACTAATTTTGTTTCATCTGATGGTTTTGAATTTTTGTGTTTTGATTTGATTCTTAAGGGACTCAGATTGAGATTTTTATGTGTCTACATCCCTCCAAATTCCTCTAAATCTCTAGCTGTTGTTTCAAACATGATCGACTTAATCAGAAACCTTATTCCAAAACAGTCTCCTTTTTACATTTTAGGTGACTTTAATTTGCCAAATATAGACTGGAATATCCCAAGCACAACCTACAATGACTGTCACAAATGTTTTATTAAATTTTGTTCAGATAATCTCCTTACACAACTTATTGACTCACCTACCCATAAGAACGGTAATATCCTCGATTTACTGCTTTGTAATTGTATGGCATTAGATAACGTTAAGTTTCATTTGGTTGATTCACCTTTAACAAATATAAATGATCACAATGTTATTTTCTTTGGGATAAGTGTTCACATAAGTAAAAAACCATCTCCTAAATCACTCTATCCAGATTTTCGTAGAGCAAACTTTGAGAATATTAATAAATTTTTATCAGATATAAATTGGAAAGTTCTTTTTAACAACTCAAAAAATCTACAAATGTTTTATGATAAATTTATCAAAACAATAAACTTTTCAATCAAACAATTTGTGCCTTTGATTAAACAAGACAGAAAAATGAAAACATATCCTTCTGATATAAAAAAGTTGTTAAGAGAAAAACTAAAACTCTACAAACAATGTAAGTTAGATAAGCAGATGATAGAAAAATACAAAACTGTATCAAAAAAATATGAAAAAGCAGTGAAAGTGTTCAACATAGAACATGAAAAACGTTTTTGCCAAAACACAAACTCAAAAAAATTCTACAGCTATGTAAAATCAAAGCTCAAGTTAACACCTTCTTTACCTGTATTAATTAATGAAAATAATATTCCAATAATATCAGAACTTGATAAAGCCTCTTTTTTTTAACAGGTCCTTTCAAAAGGTATTTATTAAAGATTGTGATGACCAAAATTTTACACTTGTTAGTAAAAAGTGTTTGGAAATGAAAAACTTCTTCATAAGCAATGATGAAGTAATTAAGTCTGTTAATCATTTAAAACAGGGGTCGGCAAACTGCGGCCCGCGGGCCAATTGCGGCCCTCGAAGGGTAAATCTGCGGCCCGCGAGCACGTTTTTTTTTTGAATGGAATGCGGCCCGCGAAAGTAATTTTTGTGGCCCGCGAGCATGTTAATGTGGCCCGCTGAGCAACAATATGTTTTAAGTTGAATTTTTACTGGTAATTTGGTTTTGTTTTATTTCGTTATAAGTTCATGTATAAAATTTTTAAATAATAAAAAGACTTTACTGTATTAGCTTAAAAATGGGAAAAAAACAGATTAGCTTTCTAACAGGGCATTTTCTTATTTTCATAATAGCTTTCTTCTTACAACAGCAAGTAATTATTTGAAAAAAGAGTGTAAAGTGTGCTTAGATTTAGTAAGTCAGTTATATAATAGCTACTTAGTAAATAAACCAAATGCAAATGTTTTTTATTTTGCACAAAAGTAATGCACAGAAATTAAATAAAATAACATTTCTCAACAGTTTAGATATTCATTTAAAATGTATTTTATACCTAAGTTTCTTTTATAGATGTATTATTACTGAATATTATATTTAAGTGTACACAAATACATTTAATATAACATAATAATAAGAAACAAGGTTTACTTTGGTTTTAACACTTTTCGATTTTTTAGTAGTTTTTTTCACTTAAAATTAATTCCAGTGCACACAAGTGTACAAAGATGCTCATATTTTAAACCACTTTTTATTCACTGCTTAAGTTAGATTAAGTTTAGTTTATGCATAAATGTCTAACATTATTGAACCTAAATGTAATTTTTAAGTGTGTTCAAAAACATTTAAAACAATATATATGACATAAATTAAAATATTTTTTGTTATGTACACATTTTTATTTTTCAAACAATGTTTTTAGGCAAATGAAGTTAACTGTTATGCATTGCATACTAATATAAACAATTGCTGTTTTTTAAAACACCAATTTAATACAAGCTAGATTCAAGGATGGTAAATTTATTAAGTTTGTACATTGTGAACCAAATAAGTTCAAATTCAATTTTATAAATAACTAAACATTGCTACAAACTCAGACTATGACCATTTGAAGACTTTAAATCTCAGGCCAATTTAGTCTTTTTTTCAGTTATTTACTTGAATTGCTTTTTGTATACGAAAATATCAGGCTAGTTTTTTGTCACTAAGGCTTGCTTTTTTTTTAAAGAGTGGAAAATTAAATTTATAATGTATGTTTTGGTCAATACACAGTGTTGGTTTAAATTATAATATATGTTAAATTTAAATCTTGCAGCTGATACATATTAAAATATTGTTTATACTACTGTATATAAATGTTAGTAATCAGTGTTGCCAAAAAACTTGAGTCCCGGTAAATCTTAGAATCTGAAAATTTATACTTAAATAATCTGAAAAAAGTTTGAATTTGAGAATTTAAAACAAATTTTACATGTAAAGTACTGAAATTTTGATTTGAAACAAAAATTTACCATATAAATATTTTTATTAAAAACCACATTTAAAGTAGCTTAAGAGCATTTTCTCAAAATTTATATTATGTTTTAAAGATTTTTTTTTACCTTTAGTTTAATTTTATACTGAAAACAAAAGAAAAAATTTGTATTTTCACAAACTTTATATTGGTGCATTGCACTTTTGCTTTTAAAATCTATTTACCTGCTGCTGTGCTTTGCATTGGAACTAAACCTAGAAATTCTTCTAAAATTTCAAAATTAGTAAAAACAAATCAAATAAAAAATCTCAGATAACAATATATGTTTTATCAGTGCTCTCATGTTAACAGATTGATTAAAGTCCTAATTTGATTTATGCTGCTTTATAATCTTCAGGCATTTCTTAAACACGACTTTTGTTGTCAGTAATGAAATAAACAAAAATCTTATACTACCGTCAACATAAATATTTAAGAAAATGAAAATTCTAAACGGTAACTTTTTTTTAGTAATTAGTTTTGCTACTTTATAACTTGCCTTAACTTTTTATTCAATCAGTCTATAGGTACTGAAGATAATCAAACGCTTTGTTGGAACTGACTTAAGCGATTAGCTTTTTTTTTCGTTTCTTGCAATAACTCCTAAATAACGTTTTTCAATGCTTATAGCTCGTTTTATATTTCACATTTTCTCTTTTCAAATGCAAGATTTTAATTGCAGAAAAAGAATTGCTATAATTCTTAATAAAAAGTTAGTTATTCTTCTTGATTAAAGGCTTAATAATCTTTAATACTTTTGTAAAAGTGTTTAATAAATCGTAATTGTCCATTGAAACTGACTTTTAATACTTTTTTTTGATTTATATTAAATTTACTTTTAATAAACTTCGTTATTTCTTTATTTTGTAAACCTTCATTTAAACAGGGTTGCCAAACAAGCAGGCTAGTTTAAAAATTTGAAGAATACATACTAGGTTAAACTATGTTTAAGACATCTTTTTAAGACTCAGGTGTGTGTGAAACTTTTATTTTAAACACTTTGAATTCTCAGAACAGTTTTTACAACCGTAACGTAGTTTACTAATTGTATTTTTCTTTCTTGTCTTCTAACATATTGGGTACTTTTTTATAATGATGATATTTCAATTAGGTATTTAGGCTTGATTAACACTAACTTTTATGCTTTTTCAACTTTTAATCAACTTGGCTGGTTTGATATAACTTAGAAATTTTGCTGTTAAAGTTGCAACCATGTAAAATACTAATTAATTACTAATAAGGTATTTTATTAAAGTTTTTGAGAGTTAATCATGTTGAAAACTTGTTTTAGATTTTTACATAACAAATATGTGTTAGATTTGTTTAGTTTGTACTTTATATAGTAAGACTAAAAGTAAATATTATTCAAATGTCACTAAAACTAAAACTGCGGCCCGCAAAGACTTTGAAAACTTGAAATTTGGCCCGCGAGCACCAACTGCCTGCCGACCCCTGATTTAAAAGATAAAATAATCAGAACGCCTGAAAACATACCTTCATATTTTATTAAACGTACTATTCAATCCCTAATTCTTCCAATTTCACTAATTTTTAATTCTTCACTAGCTACATCCTCTGTACCGAACCAGTGGAAAGTCTCATATGTCATACCAGTGCACAAAAAAGGTAGTAAGTACAACCCTTTAAACTACAGACCCATTTCTTTAACAAGCAATTTTTGTAGAATTTTCGAACATATAATTTCTCTAAAAATACTTGATCACCTTTTTTTAAATAAGCTAATTTCACATAAACAGTTTGGTTTTCTACCTAATCGATCATCTAGTTATCAACTGTTGAATTGCTTACACTCATGGTTGGTTTCATTTCTAAGCAATAAGTCAACTAAAGTTATTTACACAGACATTCAAAAGGCTTTTGACTCTGTATCCCATTTTAAACTAATAAAGACTTTAACTCAATACAAAATTTATAAAAGTTTAGTTAGCTGGTTCAAATAGTTTCTTGAAAACAGAACCCAAAAAGTAGTTATTGGTAACACTTTTTCAGAGTCTTTACCTGTTTTCAGTGGAGTGCCTCAAGGAGGGGTTATTGGCCCACTTTTATTTATAATTTATATCTATGATATAGCTTTAGAAGTAGATGTCGATAGCAACATAAATCTCTTTGCAGACGATACAAAAATTTTTAGCCATTCTAACACAATTCTACAAAAATGTTTGGATAAAATTTATCATTGGCTAAAAGAAAGAAAACTAGTTTTAAATCCTAGTAAATGTCAGGTTCTAAACATTCAAAAAAAAACATCTAGTATCACTTCTGAATTTAGAATAAACAACATAAGGTTACCTTCAACTAAAGTGTTTAAAGATCTGGGAATTTTTATTGCTGAAAACCTAAAATGGAACCACCATATCAATTACGTTTATCAAATTGCATCAACTATTTCTTTTTAAGTTTTAAAGAGTTTTAAATCTACAGATATAAACATTCTCAAAAAAAATTATTTCGTTTACATTCGTCCTAAGTTAGAATACAACACACCAATTCGGTCTCCATACCTGAAGAAAGATATTAACCATCTTGAATCCATTCAAAGAAAATATACAAGAATAGTCTTCAACCGTTGTAACATCTCATACACATCTTATTTTGATAGACTCTCAAAACTTGGTATTAAGTCTTTAGAGTATAGAAAGATTGAGTTTGACTTAAATACTTTTTTCAAACTGATTAATAGTGAAACTACAATTAATTTACAGTCTATTTTTGAACCTCATAAATATACTTATTTACTGAGAGGTAACAGCAGAAAATTTACATGCAGACATAATTTCAATAATAATGTTTGGCATAATTCTTTTTTTATCGTTCAGTTGAATTATGGAACAAGCTTCCAAACGAATTAGTTTCTTGTAAAAAAGTTGAGCATTTTCGGTTAAGGTTAAAAAAGTTTGATTTAAATAAATATTTTGTTAGCAAAATTCATTAGTGATTTTTTTTTGTTGTTATTTCTTCATTAACCACTGGTTGTATTTGTCTAATTTGGTTTAACCTATAGCTTTATTTTATTAGCGGCGCCTTTCCTCTGTGTATAACAAAACCTGTTCCTTAATACATAGTTTATTGGGCTGTTAAAGTGCTAGAGGCCTTGGGTTCTTAAGTTTTGTTTATAGTCAGTGTTCTCAACATTTATCAGCTACTACGAAAGTCCAACAAACGCTGAGTTATCTGAGTATTAAAGATTTGAAAGTAAATATGAAGCAGGCTCTCCTAAGAAAAATGAAAAACGTTGTTCATATAAAAGCGGTTCTAGTTATACGAATAAAAGTGAAACAAGTTGTATGGATAAAAGTTAAGCCGGTTACTCAAATGAAAGCTGAACCAGTTGTTCAAATAATGTGAAGCCAGTCGTTCGAATGAAAGTGAAACCAGTTTTGGAGTGAAACCATCTGTTCGGGTGAAGTTGAAGTAGGATATTGTTGTTCTCTTTTCGAAAGCACCGGAATTATAAATTTTGTGTTATAATTTTTGGTGTTTTTATGTTAATTTTTAAACTTTAATTAGTTAAACTCAGTTTTTTTTTTTCATTTTTAATGTACAATTTTGGTTTATTTTTGTCTTTTTGTTGTATGTCTTTCTGTATAAGTGGCCTAGGTTTTGATGCCTGGGTCCTTCGTATGACAATAAACTTACAATAATAACATTAATCTATTTTTTAAATCATGTATAATATAATTAAATAAAACAAACTTTACATAACAAAACATATCATTTTTAAACCTGTAGGAGTCACATTCAGTGTTTGTATATCACCACTTCGTTGCAAATACGATTGGTGATCCACTACCACACTACTCACATCCTATATCTCCAACTATATCCACACTATATGTTCCCATCCAATATCTCCAACTTTTTCTACTTTATCTCCTAGAGCCTTTTTAAATTTAACATATTGTTTATCACAAAATAGGAAATTGTGAGGTGGACATATTTTAACTTTTTTTTTCAAAAAAACTTGTATTCAAAAAAATAAAACTAAAAGAGAGAAAAATATGATCTGACCAACAAAAAAATTGCTATTAGACTTTTTATGCTTTGCCAAAAAATATATATTCAAATAAAACAATTAATTAAATCTATTATGTGTGTATTGAACATACTTTTAATCTTTACAGGATTGCCACTCGTTTTTTCAATTTTTTTTTCCAGAGTTTTCAAATTTCTTCCAGGTTTTTAAAAATACCTAATGTTGAATATATTTTTAGTTTTAAGTCAAGTTTAAGGTAAGAAACTGTGTTAAATAGTATAAAAACATTGAAAAGATATAAAGCTACTTTAAATATGATTTTAAATAAAAAACGTTTTGATGATTACAAAAATTTAAACTTTTATGATAGATTTTTTCAGTCAAATCATAAATCAGTCAAATTATAAAATACCTTTACATTATACTTTAAATTCGTCTGCTGATGTAACAAAACAAATTTATTTAGGTACAATACATAAAACTAAAGTTTATAACTACTTTTAACTTTCACCTTTTTAAACTTTTTTTTTTCATATTCGAATGCTTAAATTAAGATTTAACAAAATGTTTTTCATAGACAAACTAATACTTAGTGTTTTTGAAATTAACAAACATTACCTTCAAATTACGAAAAAAACGAATATGCTTCAGTTTTATTACACAAATAAAACGTTTAAAAAAATCCAAGTCAAATATATCAGAATGATTCAAAACCGTTAAAAAAAAAGATTCTTTGCGTCTCTATGTTAATTTAAAAGACGAGCAATGTGATTAATTATTTGTTTTAAACACTTGAATAATTGTCGTTTTCTGCATACCAGTAAAAATCTAACCATTTTCAAACAAACTAAAAAATTTTTGTGCTGTTTTGTTAAAAAATTCTACTTTATCAAACTAAATTGATACTTCAATGTTTTTCCGAACGTTGCTTTTCTAACCCTCACTAATCTTTGCTAAAGTAAAACTGGTTCATTCAAAAAAACTTTGTGAAATTTTAAAAAGTAGCTGTTTGTGCTAATTATTGCGTCAGATTTATACGAACATATAGGGATCACAACGTTTCAAGTTCCGACAAAATTCCGACAGTTCAAATTCTAATGTTTCTCAGTTGTCGTGATTTATCTCATTTTATAATTAATTGTTCAAAGTGTTTTTAATCCCTTATATTATTAATTAGATCTTTGGGTTCATTTTTTAAAGCTTCAATCTTGTTTTAGAAATTTGAGCTCCTTTAAAATTTTTATAAAAAAATAAATTTTTTGAATGTAAATTTTTATGTAACCATAAAGATATAAGATACGTACTTTTAGACATGTTTAAAAATAGCACTTCGTTGTTTATTTTAAGATTCTTAAAAAAATATGGGATTTAGTCGATTAATACTCGTTTTACTACATATATTTACTTTAAATAAATAACATTGTATATAAAGGGATACTTCAATTACCCAAACTCTTAGCACTTGAGCAAGAAATTCCTCAAGTAGCGTTGCTAAGAATTTAGGTAAAACTTGTATGGGTCATATATTTTAAAAGCAAAAATAAACTGGGAAAAAATATCACAACATCATAAAACATAACTATACAAGTCTGTAAAAAATAAAAATTACTAAAAAAATATTTTATTTTTACATAAAAAGTTGTATATTTGAAAAACGAAAATCGTGGAAAATTGGAATTTTTCTGAAAACTTTATTCAGGCTTATGGTATAAAATGAAAAACTGAGAAAAAAATTGAAAAAAAAAAATTACAACATCATTAAACTCATTTTAACAAGTATGTATAAAAAAAAATTTGAAAAAAAATAAATATTTTTTAAGAAAAGGTTGTATAAATGAAAAAATAGAAAAAAAAAATTTTCTTTCAATTTTTTATGTATTTTATTTTATTTTTACTCTCATGCATAAGTGACTCTTCATGCAAAAATGTCTTCGTGCAAAAATGTCCTTTCGCACAAAATTGTACCTTCGTGCATATGAGACCCGTTCCCACATTTTACAGAGCTTTTTAATAATTTGATAGTTAAACATCAGCATAAATTAAAAATGTATGCTAATTTAACATATATATATATATATATATATATATATTTATTTATTTATTTATTTATTTATTCAAAACTATAAAATTTATAAACTACAGAAATTGTAATTTTCACTTACAGCTTGTTTTTAGAATATGCGTTCACTTTTTTATTATTTAGTATGAAGTATGAAACTTTAAATGTGTAAATTGATACATAAATTACATATGAAACGACTCACATTAGAAAGATCTTTTTTGTGTTTTAAATTCGCATTTTTAAGATAAAAAAAAAGTACTGGCTCCTTTATTGCTAATGGCCCCTATTTCGGCCCCTTTGGGAAACCCTGATCTAAACTACAACAAAACTACAATTAAAAATTAAGTTAATTTTTTTTTGCAATAAAAAAAAACTTTATAAGCGTGTTATTTTGATTCCAGCTTTAAAATTTGTTTGACTTTGCTGAATACAAAAAGCATATAAATAAATATTATATTACTTAACTCTTTAATCGGAAAACTTATTCTATATTTAATTTAACTGTTTTCATTAATAATATATTGTTTTTTGTAGAATTCGTAGAAGATTTGTTTATGATTTACACTTTACTTTCTATGATCTAAGAATCTAAACGCAATGTTTAATGTTTTTAAGCAAATTTTTCCGCGCCTTAACAAAACATTAACAAAAACGACTAATATTAAAAAAAATTAGTAAATGTTTAAATACTAAAAAATTTATTTTAAAAAAGGCCATAAAAATCTTCTGTTAAAATTCTTGGAATATTTCTATGTTTCTACGAAACTTGTTTATAAAACAAAAACTGTACTGTAAAAACCAAGCAACTGTTAAAACTGGTTACATGACAATTAAAATTCGGACAACTCAAATTTCTAAAAAACATTTTAAAGACTATATCTCAATAACTAACATAAATGTGAAGAAAGTAAAAAAAAACATATGAAGATCTTATTAATATCTACAAGCCACTTTTTTATTTTTTTCAAAATCTAAAATAATTTTCAAGATGTTTTAAAATTATTAAAAATAACTATGTTTTTTACTATATTTAAACCATATCTCAAAAAATATTTAGTATTTTGCAAAATGAAAAAAATGGCTTGTAGATATTAATATGACCTACATGTGTAGTTTTTATATTTGATAAGTATTTATTACATTTACATTTGTGGCTGTTTTAATTTTTTTTTAAGAATTTGAATTGTCGGAATTTGAAATGTCCGAATTTGAATAGTCGTGCACCCGTTGAAACTTTGAAAAAGTATTTGATGTTCATTTTTAACAACCAAATAACAAAAACATATTTCTATCCTACAAACAAACTAACAAATAGATAGTAAATGACTGTTATTAAATTATTTAGATATAAAGTATGAAAAAAAGTTTTACTCATTTAAACACCCGTTAGACTAAGATTTAATTATGAGACATTAGTTTTGCTACAAATGAAAATATTTTCGTTTCGTATCAACAATGAATAACAATTTACAACTGTTTATAATCATTTGTTCTTAGTATTAACAATCAAGTCAATGCTGTCTATTCAAAACTGATTAGTATATATAACTTTGAAAGTTTAAGAAATAAAACGTTTTAATACATTATTCATATTCAACTTATGATTACATTTAGAATCAAAGATAAAAAGAAAGTAAATGAAATATTTAATGAACACTAAAAGAGTTTAGTTAAAAGTTTAATATATAATTTTTGTAGGTAAAATAGAAAGTTTTTTTGATGTAGACTTACAAGTAAAATCATCAAAAACTTAAATTTTCTGTTATGAAGTACATGTATGATTTTTACTTAATATGAATTAGAAACTCCAAAAAATATAACTAAACTAACTGTACTAAGTTTATAGTATATTTATTTTAATGAAAATTGCTTAAAACAGTTTAGTATCCATAGCTTTTATAAACAAACAATTAACTGTAACTGCTAGATATAATAAGTCGAATATAATTTTTTATAAATACATTTTAATTTCAGTTGTTGTAAAAGTAATAAAATGAAGTTCTTATTATTTCTTGTTGCATTCTACTTACTGATGATGAATGTGTTTGGAGCTCTAGTTAGTAACACCACTTCTGCTACAAATCCTGCAAGCTGTACTGATTCTGTTTCAGATCTAACTGATTCAGCGAAATCTCCTACTAGTGCTCTTAATTCTACAATTCTTACCAGTGATCTGTTGAAACATGCTACTAATTCCACAATTCCTGCTGTAACCAGTGATCTGTTGAAATCTGGTGTTAATTCTTCAATTCCTAACAGTGATCTGTTGAAACCTGCAACTAATTCTACAATTCCTGCTGAAACCTGCTGTGATCTGTTGAAACCTGCTACTAATTCAACAATTACTGCTGAAACCTGCTGTGATCAGTTGAAACCTGCTACTAATTCCACAATTCCTGCAACATGCTGTGATCTGTTGAAACCTGCTACTAATTCTACAATTACTGCTACTGCTGAAACCTGCTGTGATCTGTTGAAACATGTTGTCAATACCACTTGTTTGAATCAAACTGATACAGAGAAAGGTAATTTGCCTTACTGTTTTATATTATACTGTACTCTTAACTTATTAGATTTGACGGTTAAAAAGTTTTTATATAAAACTTGTCATAGATAAGTTTTTTTTATTAGCTGATTTACATCTAGTTCTTAAATTCGTGTTGAACTAAATGATACGTGTCATATTCAGTACATTACAGCTCGTTGAATTAAAACTTTATTATATCAACGAATTAATAAATGTAGTTAATAATAATAACTATAAATTTTTTCAGGCTGGTTCTATCCGATTCTAGTCGGTATTTTTCAAATTATCTGCTTTCACGTCGTACTATTTGTGTTAGTAGCAATTTTGGAGCTTTTGCCACAGGCGCCGGAGCCCGTGGAATAAGAGACTAAAAAATTAATTTGCGCTGATTGTAACGTGAAATTTGTTATTTAGTTGTGTTGAGTATATATCTTTTTTTAATCTTTATGCGTTTTTATGTTCTGCTTTTTAGTTGAAATACCTTTTTGTTTGAGTTTCAGTACGTTGATGTGAATTTCAGTTGCTAAATAAAATAACAAATTCTAACTGATGTTCTGTCAATGTAAAAAAAACTTATTAGTATTAGTAGAAGACCATTTTCCAAAATTTGCAGTGTACTCCTATGAAAATATTGCATAGATAAGTTTGAAGCATTTGTTAAGTAAAAAAAAACTGTCATTCAAATATTAAGACGATAAAAGTTTGTATATGATTATTTATACAAATATATATTAGTTGTTAGCTTTCGACTAACTAATTGGTAACTAAATAATCGCCGACTTATTGAAGTTTAATTAACTAACTTTTTTATACTAGTTTTTAATAATTAAAAAAATATTTTATGCTAATAAGCTAATAATCACGTGTTGTAAAACATAGTTTGATAACTAGTACGTGATGTAAAGAAAATACAACGATCGGTCTTTAACCTCACCAACCTCTAGGTTGATTTTATTTAAAAGGTTCAATAATATTTTTAAAATGTAGAAAATACATTAAACAACATGTTTTAGTAAGCAAATAAGTAGTATCTTAACTAAAAAGTCCTGAATCAGTAAATACGTAGCAATTTTGTCATTGAAATATTTTTGTAATTTAGTCTTTTTAGCGATGAGAGTATAGATATATATTACTGGTTAACCGAATTTTAATTTCAAATCTTTTTATTTAACGACATATCATTTATTTAGGTTATTCTGACAATCTTGCTAGGCCAACATAGGCAAAAGTTTCATTGTATTTTATAACTAGTATTTTCCTAAATCGTAATCTTAAGCTTTTAGCATAATAAGTTAAAAAAAAAAGTATGTTTTATTATTGCTTTCCGATTTGCTTGTGTCTTAAATTCCTTTTAAGCACAATTGCTTCGACTTACGTTTACAGTTAATGCCCTGATGCAGAAATTTTCAACTAAATTTAAAAGAGAACATTTTGCAGATGGGCATAAAGTTACTTTTGTTTTTACACCAAAATATAACCAAAAAATTTAAATTTTTAGCATGGTGAAATATCACTCATATTTGCTAATACTGATGATTCATTTAGAAATATATAATATAATCTGATTTTGGTACATTGTACTAAGTAAATGAATTTAAGTTTTGGTATTTCTTCACAGATTGTTTGGACTTTTATGTGATGGTTTTTTAGGGGTCCCAGTGATGGTTTTGAAAACTTTTAAAGTTAAATGTTGCAAGATTAAAACCTAGTGGTTGACACATATACAAAAACGCCTTAAAGATTCATATTTTAATTTTGTTACCTGTAGCAGGTGTATCTACCTAGGATAGATGTTTTGTTTCTTTCAAAATTTTATGCAGCTCAAAGCTTTAATTAATAATAATAGATACCTGCATCAGTATGTATAATGTCTGCTGCAATAGCTGATGTTTTATCGACCTCAACATTAAATAATTAAATATATATTTTTTCTTAAATTAAAACAAAAATGATGTAGCCAGTTTATATTTATAAGTGCTTTAAACACTTTTCCATAAATATCTCTTTAGGGTGAACCAAAATTAAATTTTAGTTTATATGGTAAATTTTATACCAATTTAAAAACACCACTGTTATAATGTTATTATTTGTAAAATTAATTGGTTTCTGGTGATGATATTAAAATGTTTATTTTAAACAGTTTATAGTTGCTATAAAAGTAATACAGGATTGTCTTACAATCATAGTACTCAAGATAACTCGGGCTAGGTTTAATGTTGTTTCATAATCCAGGCTTGTTTGAAAATTTTTGTCAAAATCTCAGACTAGTTTGGATATTTTTCTAGCTCTTGCTAGTTTTCATGACTTTATAATCTATTATTTAGTGTTAAAACTTTTTTTAGGTTAAACATCATTAAAATGTTTCTTTTAATGTTTAGGCATTTAAGTAATTTTTTACTGTTTTTTTAGCTTATACTGAATTTTAAAAATCAAATATAAACTTTGATACTTATATGTAACCTAAGCTATGTTCAGTCACTCAGGCAGGCTTATTTTGTACAAATTTTGGCAACCCTGAAAACAAATAAATAAAAAGATGTTACCAAAAAGTTTGTTTGTATAGTAAGCATTAAATTTTCAGAAATATTCTTTATTAATTAGCACTAAACATCCATAAAGTTTGTAATAAAAGTAACTGCTTTCAATAATAAAAAAGATCAGAATGTTATACTTGGATACTGTAACTTTACCAATTTCTTGTCCTTGTTTTTATATAAAACATAAAATTTTGTTGGCAATTTTACTTGGGTATACTTACACCAAAAGTTGTTTAATGTTTTAAAATATTAAACTATATTAGATATATAATTGAAAATAGCATACATAAGTTTTTATTTAAATTGTAAATTTATCTTTAAATTATTTGTTTATTAAAAATACTTAACAAAATATATATAAAAAACTTTGTTAAATTGGCAAGATCTAGTCATTTGTTGCCCACCTCAAATTTTATTCTTATTTTTAAAAACTCTGTTGTTTTATAAAATTTTATAACAGCTACATCAATAGCTTTTTTTTTAGATCAGTTTTAAACTGTTATTATATGGTTTTGATTTAAAACAAAACTTATTTAATTTAACTTTTTTTCATGTGTTTTTTAATAAAATTTAAAATTGGATTCATTCAACTTTTTGCAATTGAAAATCTTAAAATTTATCATCAAATGAACACAGATAGCGTCTATCTGAAAATCAAAAGAAGTTAGTTTGATTTTTTATTTATGAATAGATATGTATAGTAGGATTTTTGCATTTTATAAACAAATTTATTCTAATTAATGTTTGAATTATTTTTAACTAGAATTACTTCTATTAAACTTTTGAAATAATGAAACAGTTAAGTTTTTTTCAATTTATACTTCAAATTTTGATATTGTTACAAATATCATCAAAGAGTATTGTAAAAATAACAAAATATAAAAAATTTAAACTTAAGTATTTAACAGTTTTTTATTTTTTAATATTGATAACCATTGTTTTTTACAGATTTCTACCCAAGACATGTTCAACTGCTGTCATTATGTCTACTGTTCTGCATTAAAAATGATATGAAAATAACTATACTTTTTTCATATTAGCTCTGCATCAAACAGATTTATATCCAAGACATGTTTAACTGTTGTTTGTTGTGCTACTTGAAGATATAGTGTGAAAATAATTATACTTTTTTCACATTAGGCCTTCAAGTGTTTGTTTTGGTTAAAGTTGAACTAACCATTGAAAGTAAGTTTTATCTTAAACATTTTATATAAAAGCTTGACCTATTGTTAATAACAAAAAGTTATGTAAAGTGAATTCTATTCAAATACATTTCCCCTTATTCCCAAAGGTTTATAAGGTCTACTACAAAGCTGGTAATTAAGGTTGATGGTCGAAATATAATCAGTCAACTTGGTAAAAATTTTGTAGCAATAGTTGAAAAAAAAGTCTAATGCATTTAAAAAATAATGTTTATAGTAAACTCAGGCTGACTTATCTACAATTAAGATGACTCTTGTTTTTTTTACTGCAAAAAATACCAACTCTTTAATACATTTTTTGTGGATGATAGTACATTGAAATGAAAGTTAAAAATTTTTTGATTGAATATTTTATTGTATTTATTTTATAGTTAACTTATAACCATTAAATTACTAGTTGAATTTGCTAGCACTCATTTAATTAATAATCATACTAATGTATAAAAAGCTGCTATTAACTCAAGTCTGTTACTAATATAAACTGATAAAATAATTTCAAGTTTCTGTAACTAAGTTAAGTGCAGGCAAAGGGGGAAATTAAACTTTTTTGTAAAATTAATTTTTACACCTAAATTACTGCTTTAAGTACTATTTACAAATAAGTCTGTATAAAAAATACTTTAAAGTGTTTTTGTGAGGTTTTATATAATTTATGTAAAACATTTCTGATGAAAACTTTAGGCAATTTTTTAGTGTCAGTTATCTCAAAAGTTAAAAAATATATTAAAAGTATATTAGTTTCTACTTTTTGATCTAGACACCTTATATTTTCAGAAAGTTTTTTTCTGCAATATTTAAAAATCTAGTTTTTAACTATTTATAAACAGTTTAACTTTGAAGACCAAGACTGAGTTGCTAAAACTTCGGTTACTAAAGAAAGCTCAGTCTTGGTTGATTTTTTTGCAAAACAGACTAATTCGAACATTTTCCTAAATCTCTGGATAATTTTTTAGATTTGAATTTTTTTATTTAAATTATGTATTTGTAAATCCTTTTGTTGTTGTTTTGGTACTTGAGGTATTAGGCTTGATTATTAGATTTTTTGTAGTTCTTGCCTGATATTAGTTTTTTATTTTTTTTTATCTCAAAGCAACTCAATCTATCAATTATTTTTATTTAAAAATTTTCCAAAATTAGAAGACCCTCAAATTAATCTTTCACTAAAACTGGTCCGCAATTTAGATAAGTTACCCATCCCTTTCATAGTTGGGGGTCCAATAAAAAAAAGGCTCTTATTTAAAAGCTTTAAGTATTCACTATAAGATACTTTTAAAAGAACAAAAAAAAATTATTAAGTTTTGAAATATAACCAGTTTTGTAAAAATCTGGTACAACTGTATGTAACAAAAAAATTTCAAAGCCAATTTTCTTGGAATTTTGAAAAACTCACTATAAATGTATCCTTCACTTTTGTGGCAATTTATTTAAAATTTATAGCAGTTTTTTTTTTGAATATTACAAACAACTTGAAGGAAGCAGACCAAAAAAAAACAAAGGACTAAAAAAAGGCTTATTTTTATTAAAAGAAGAAAAAAAAACTGAAAATTGTTTCCTACAAGTTGTTCAAAATTTATTAAATATTATACTTAAATAAACAAATATTAAACATAAATTGAAAGAGATATATTCTTGGTATAATCGTCAATTTTTGCTTTAGTTTACGCCTTTCATAAAAATCTATTGAACTCTCTATCATTGATTGCTTATATCTCAATGCTTTGAATTTTTTAAATATTAAATAACAGCTGGTAGCTTAATCTTTAAAGTTGAAAATGAAACTAACTTTCTAAAACTAAGGATAGAAAGTTTATCTCCCCCATGGCCTTAAGCTAAGAAAAATATACATTCCTACTCTGTTAAAGTTGAAAATAATTTTCTAAAATGTTAACAAGGAAATATAATTTGTTTAGACTGGTATATAGTACTGTTATAACCATTTGCAATATTTTTGAAAGACATGTGTCTTGAATTATGAATGTATAAATTTTTAATTTTATTCTGAATTGACTGAGGTTCAGTACACTAGATAAGCACTAAATATTCTAAGGTCTGGAATTTTAAAACTTGTACTAAATTGGGGGTGCACAACTATTCAAATTTAAACAATTTAAGTTCCGAAAACTTAATAGTAAAAAAAAATTTAAAGGGCCACAACTTAAAAACTAATATATATTTGAAAGAAATAAAAACACTCTGTATAGATCTATACACGTACTATCTACAGGTGATTTTTTATTTTTGGAGAGATTTAGATATTTTTAAATGAGGTTGAAATTAAGTTTTAAAACATAGTAATTTTTAAATATCTCAATTTTTTTTGAAAGTTTGCATAAAAATGACTTGAGATATTATATATTTTAGATATGATAAAAATAGACCTACATATGTATTATTTAATTTTTTCAAGTATACAATATTTTTTGAGATACGGTTTCTTAAATAATTTCTTAAGAAATAGAAATGTTGGAACTTGAGTTGTTCAAATTTGAAATGTGATGCCTAATTTTGGGATGCCAAAAAACCTGGGATCCTGGAATACCTAGAATTTGCAAAAAACCTGGAAAATTCTGAATTTGAGAAATTTTGAAAGAAAAAAACTTGAAAAACTTGAAATTTCGAACAGTAATTACTAAAATCTTGGAAAAACTTCCAAAAATAAATAATTAAATTTTTGTAATACAATAAAAATCTATAATAATTAGTATTTATTTTGTATCATTTAACATATTTTATTTTAAAACAGACTTGAAGTATCATTACAGTATATTTTGAACACTTTTATACTATTTAAAACTGTTTTTTACCTTAAACTTTATATTAAAAATAGACAAAAAAAAAACTTTCTTAAAAATAGAAGAACTTGGAAACTCTGAAAAAATTTCAAAAAATTATTGCTCTGTTTATCTTGAAAATAGATAAAAAACAACTTTTGAAAACCCAAAAGAATTTCAGGTAACCCTGATTTTTTTTTAAATTTTTAGCAACTATGACCTTAACTTGACTTTTTGATTCTTAACTTTGAAATGAGGTGCAAAAAAGTCTTATTGACTATTAAAAATTTTAAACATTAACTAGATTTTAGGTCTGTTATTAAAAATAAAAGCTAAAACTACAACTAAAAACTTTACAATATATTATATTTGAAATTTAGCTTGTGACCACCAAATGCCTGCTCAAAGAAACTTTTATAGAATGATAAAACATCAATTATCTTTTGAGATATAGTCAGTTTTGTAAAAAGGTTTCAGATGAAATTAAGTGGGATATAGTTTTTTTATAGTTTGTTTTCCAATAATTTTAATAATTCACTTAAAAATTTTTTTATGAATTTTTCAAATAGTTTATTTCAAAGTTTTGATTGCAACTATAAAAAGTTTTATAATTAAAAAAAAAAAAAAAGTAAAACAAAAAAGTCAACCTTTTGTTCAAAAAAAAATGGTTTTTGTTTAGAGTTAAAAAAAATCCATCTCTTAAAATGTTTATAGTTATATAAACAGGGTTGCAACTTTACCTGGAAACCTGGTAAAACCTTGAAAAACCTGGAATTTGACAATTTAGGCTAAAATAATCTGGAAGAACCTGGAGTTTGAGAAATTTTGAAAAAAACCTGGAAAAACCTGGAATTTTGATCAAAAAACCTGGAAAAACCTGGAATTTTTTATAATTCTAACATTTTCAGTTGTAAAATTTTGATTTGACACAAAATCTATCATATAATTAAGATTTTTTGTCATCATTAAAATTTTTTTTATTAAAAAACACATTTAAACTAACTTTACAGTATTTTTTCAGTATTTTTATACTATTTAACACAGTATCTTAAGTAGAAATGAACTTTAAACTAAAAATAGACCCAAAAATGTGTACTTTTAAAAACCTGGAAAAAATTTGGAAAACCTGGAAAAAATTTTGAAAAAACAAGTGGCAACGATGTATAAAACTCAAACCAAATAAAAATTGAAAATATAAGCATCAGCAAAATCATAAACTGTAAAATTATTACATTTTTGATTATTTTAGTTTTTTTTCCTTTCTAATATGCACCTTCTACAAAACTGTTCAGTATTTATTAAACATACATTAACAGCTACTTTGATTTCAAAAAAGGTATAGCAAATGGTAGCTTGTATGTATGTAAAATAAGGGTATAGGGACAGTCCTACATTTATATTTATTACAAATAATATTGGCTCTAATATGAAAGCTTTAAATACAAACTACAAGCCAGTCTACATTAATTAAAAAAATAATTATTTAACTTTTAAGATTTTTTAATAATTTTTGTAAAAAGTGTCGGATACAAACTTATGGACCGCAAATTTTTGGGGTCAATTTTCTTACAAATTTAAAAAATGGTTAAAAATCTATCTTCATTTTTGAGCTAGAGACCTCAAACTTTAAGGAAATGTTTCTTTTATAGTTTGAAAGACTTTTCAAGTTGCAAGTTTTAAAAGTATTCAAAAATAAGAATTTTAGATAAAAATAACAAAAAAAAACAGGCGGTTTTTTCTAATAATAAATTTTATTTTTCAGAATAAAAAAAAATCTGCATTGTTTTTAAATTTAGTAATTGGTTTTTGTTGAAATTTGTATACAATTGGTTAAAAAACGAAGGAATAAAATATTTTTAATGAAATAGTCTTTTTTTTTGCATTTTTGGTTTGCACCTTCCATTAGGAACCTATTAAGGTCACCAACTTTGATCGCTTGTATCTCAAAATTTACTTTGAACTTTTTTAAGCGGTTAAAAATGTCTGATAACTCAGATAAAACTCTATAATACAAGATCAACTTGTAAAAGTCAAAATACACCCCCTATGCCCTTAACTAAAAAATAGTTATAACCCATGTTGCTTTAAATGACAATGAAATAAACTATCAGTGTTTTATTTTTGTCTTTAGTTTGGTATAAATTTTTGATCTATTGACTTTTTAACTAGTTAACAGATAATAATTATGTCATAGTTGCATTGATTGAGTTTCTAATTTATAATAGGGTTGGCACAAAACCTGGAATTTGACAAATTAAGCTAAAAAACTTGGAAAAACATGGAATTGAGAAATTTTGAAAAAAAAACTTGAAAAAACCTGGAATTTTGAACAAAGATCACTAAAAAACCGGGCTTGAATTTTAAACTTTTTTAAAAAGCTAGGTAGAAAAGTTTTGTTTTGACATGAAAAATTAATCATATAGATTAAAATTTTTTGTCATCATCATTAATGTTTTCATTAAAAAACATATTTAAAGTAGTTTAACAGTATATTTTCAATGTTGTTATACGACTAACACAGTTTTTACCTTTAACCTAATTTTTAACTAAAAATAGACCTAAAAACAAGCACTTCTAAAAGCCTAAAAAAATTTTGAAAAGGTTGAAAGTTTGCCAAAAATCAGTGGCAACCCTGTTATAAGAATTTTATGAGGTTAGAATATAAAAGATATACTTATTATTAATTACTAAAAAATATACTTATTTCTATAATAAAAACATAAATGATAAAACTATTTTGTTTTCACTAACATTATATTTGCAGTTATAAAGGCCATATGGTGGGGTAAATCACTTAAAAAAACTTTTTTTAAATTTTTACTGATTTTTGAAATTTAATTTGAGATAAAAGTGATCAAAGTTAGAGAGTTCAACATATTTTCAGCTAACAGCACAAAATAAAATGTTAAAATTTTTAATAGATTATGAACAGCTTTTTGGAAATAAAAAAAAAATCCAATTTTAAAGAAATTAATGAAAAAAATCAACTATAAAACTAATTTTAGTCATATTTTTAAAAGGGAATTTTAAAAGTTTTTTGCTTTTTTAGTAAAATGTGTCCTGAGAATTTTAAGCAAGTTGTTTAAAAATAAAGGATAAGATGTATTTTTAGTATTTCTTTGAAATTCCAAGAATACCAACAATTATAAACTTCTATATTATACTTTGTATCAGAAACTTAAAAAAAAATCTCAGAAGTAAATTTATAATTTTTTGTCATGTAATACTTTTCTGATAGTTAATATTCAAAGCTTTTAAATAAGACCCAGTATTAATTTTTTGTAAAAAAAAGTGTTGGACCTCTGTGACTTTAATTGTTTTACATTTATAAGATTTTTAAATTGTTTTCACATAAAAACTTAAAAATTACTAAATATTACTAGTTTCTGTTTATTTATGAGTAGTTTGTGTCTTGTCAGTCCTGTAACTAATAATTAAGTAATATTTTAATTAATCATCGTTATTTAAATTGATAATCTGAATTTGATTCATATAAACTTCTCATAGTTGGTTAATTCTTTTGTTATTAGCTATTATAGTTTTGTTGGTTTGGTTAATGTTTAGTTTGTGTTCTTAAGGCTGAAAATATTTTTATCTGCTATCTTTTGTTAATGAGTTTATTTCTTTTTGAATTGTAGAAAAGTATGAGAGAGTATGTTATAAGTTTCAGCAAAATGATTTTGAAACTAATATTATTTTAATGTCAAACTTAAGTTTTAGTTCAGTTGGTTTGTGTTTTGTTCCAATTACAGTATAAACACAGATCCATCATTTTAACAAAAATTTATATTAACTCTTAAAATAAAAGTTCGATTTTAATCATAAGTTAGTTTTAAACAATACAGTAACTTCAATTGGCTTTGAGATATAGTCATAAAAAATTCCAATAAAAACCTATCGTGCACAATTTTTCCAACTTATGTCATCGTAATTTGTATAACTGTTTAAAAAATTTTTTTTTTTTTTAATTTATAGGTTAAGACATTTAATTTTCACAAAGATTTTGCTAAAAAACTTAAAAAATCCTGTATGAAAAAATAACAAAAATAAATAAAGTTTTAAGACCTAAAAATATTGATTTTTTTAATCAAAAATTAAGTAAAAAATATGGCAGATAGTTCTACAGTTTTATAAAGATTTTATAAAGTTTTTAAATAATTGCTTAAAAGTAGGATGAAACAGATTTTCAATGAAATATTTTTTTACCTTTTCTGTTTGCTTTTCCATGAGAAACCTAAGAATTTCATAATTTTTATTGCTTATTACTATACTAGTATTAAAGTAGTGTAATCATAAGTATCTGGTAGCCTTGTTTAAATTTGCAAAAATTAGACTAAAATTTATTTAATTACATCAAAGTCTTAAAGTTTACCTTGGAACATCTAATTGTGACATGAAAATAGTTTGTGCAAATAAACAAAGTATTTAACATAGTTTTTTATTTATACTAAAGTTATTTTTATAAAACAACATTTTGCCTTTAATCTACATATAAAATTTTTGCATATAAATATAAAATTTAATTATTAAAAGTTTCCATTTGTACATATTAATTTCAAATAAAATTTGTAAGTATATTTATGAACAAAATTTAAGTAAAATTCGTTGTATTATACATTTATCTTTAATATGACAACTCTCTTATTGAATATTTTGTATTGCAGAAACAAAATTGCCTTGCTTTTTGTAAAAAAAGCCAAAATGTCCACTTTTAGAAACTAGTCAACCAAATCAATCTTACTGCAGATGAAATTATTCTGCGAATGTTACATTGTGGAATGTACAATTAAATTTGCTCAGCTAAATGCCTCACAGCTTAAGCCCATAACAAAAACAATTAAAAATCAAAATAAGTTACTGCGCTATTCTATTAGCTTAATGCTGCTTATAAACAATTAAATTGTGGTTTAAAAAGTTTGTTACTATTAAAAATATCAAGTTTTCTTGTATTTTTATTTTAATTATTAAACTACTTTTATTGATACTTTTTGTATAGTTAACTGGCGATTTAAACAAGCATATAATGTTTTAATTGACCAAAATTCATATATGTAAGGGTTAAATATGAAAATTTAATTTTTATGGTTTTATAAGTCTTTGTTTTAAAGTTTTTGAAATATAAGAATATTGATATAAATGATCTTACTTCTAATTAAAACACTAGTTTATTAATTATGATTATAAATAATTTTCCTCAAGTTTTTTTATTATAAATAAATTTTTTTTCTTTTTAAACTGTTTCTAATAAATTTTCAATCGTTTACAGTTTATACAAAAGTTGGTTTGTTATGTAAAGTAATTTTTTATTTTATTTTTTTCAAGTTTATATAATTTAAAACTTATGTATTTTTATAATTATAACTATATGTGTAAATTTTAAAAAATCCATGCTGTAAGGTATTTGAAAAACACTAAGTAAAAATGATTATAAAATTTTCCAAACTTTTTAAAGTAAAACCAGGTATTTTTTTTGACATTTTATTCACTACATTTGAACTGAATTGCATTTTATTATTTAAGAGTAAGGGTTGCCAGGTTTCAAATTTAACAATTTAAAAATGCTTGAAATCCCATTTTAGCTATTTTGAGAATAGTTTCTCTTTTGTCTCAAAAAATAAAAACTTAATAAAAGAAATTTTGAATGTGGCCTGTGGGCTGAAATTTGTTGACCTTTGCTAAAGAATTCTTTGAAACAAAACTTAATTTTTCAAAATTTTACTAAAAATATTTTTTCATCAAGGGTTTTTAAGCTAGGGACTTTTCAGTTGATAAAGATTTAAAAAACAATCAATATTTTTACTAACAAATTAAAGCCACAATTTTTATTTTAGAGTATAAGGCTAATAATAAATATGATTATATTTGGTAAAAATCTCTGAGAGGTTATACGTTTTTGGTATATCTGTTTTTCATTATTTGCTTTTTAAAAATTTTAATATTGAACTCACTAACTTTTGCATATATTCTAAAAAATACTAATAAAAAAAATGCTATAAATTAGTAACTGGTGCTTAAGTTAAGACTTTGAAAACAGTACAAAACTATAAAAAAAAACAGCTGTTACCCTTTATTCAACCACATTTAAAAACAAACATAAATAAGAACATTTAAATTTTAATACAAAATATTATTTTAAAGACTTTAAGATATACATTTTTCTAAATAAAGAACTTGCTGTAACAGGATAAAAAATGGGCTAATTATATAGTAGGGCCAGTAAGTAGTGACCTGTGGGTTGCCGAATTTTGTTTTAATTTATCATTTTAATGTGTTTTAAACATGATTTTGTTCTCAAAATTTTTTTTCAATGCTTCAGAAATTTAGTAAAAATAGTTTGTTTCCTGCTATTTATATCCATAACAAACTGAAATATTTTTTTATTCTACTCTAATCGTTTCTTTTTAGACCTGCAACTTTTGTGGTTATAATGTAGTTTTTAATTTATGTTAACCCACACCCTAAGAAACTAATATAAGTATTGAACACCAACTCATATAAACAAAAAAGCTTCAACTTTTTAAGTTTTGTTTAAGTATAGGGTTGCCACACCTTCAGGATAACCCGGGCTAGATTGAAATTTAAAAGAACCCAGGCTGACTCAGGCCAGTTTTGATAAATTTATAAATATCAGACTAGTTTATATAACTCTAATATTTTTTACTTTTAAATACTGTTTTATTAAATTTTTATGTACTGACTTATTTCAAGTTTTCTCATCAACTCAATCTAATTTTTGCTTACTCAGACTGGATTTTTTACCTCCAAAAAAAAACCCTGAAATAATTTGAATGTTCAAATAAAAATATACAAGTTTAAATTAAATTTTGTTATAATTGCCTTATTTTTAAAATTAGGGCCACATGGGGATCCACCTTGTTTTTTAGAACTTGATCTTATTTTGTAGATTTAGCTATCAAAAATTTTATTAGTTTACAATATTCACAATAACTTGTGCATTATAAGCAATCAAAGTAGGTGAGTTCAATAGGATCCTTATAGAGGTGCAAAAAATTACAAAAACACTAAGTAAAATTATTATTTTGAAAATATATACTCCTCTTTTTTTTTAGCAAATCATCTTCTAATTTTTACTGTAATGAATTATCTACTTAAATTTTTTCAATGTTCAAACTTTTTAGTTTTGAAAAATAAAGTTTAAAAAATAACAACTATTTTTTATTTTTCTTAATTTAAAGTTTTATTTTTCAATAATAATTCGACATTCAAAGTTTCTCAAAATGTATAAGAAAAAATTCTAAAAATTGAGGCCATTAGATCAAAATATGAATGAAAAAATTTGTTTTACTATTGAACATATAACTTAATGAGAAAATAAACAATAAAAAGTTTTAAGTCCATAAGTTTGTATCAGGTTGTACCAATTAAAATATCTCTTAAGTTAAAAAATATTTTTAAATTCTATGAAAACTGACTTATAGTTTTTATTAAAAAGTTTTTAATTAAGAGCCAATGTAATTTTTGTAAAGTAGTATTTTATACCCCCGTGACCTTAATCGATTTTTTAATTTTGAAACATCCATAAGTATAAACATCAAAAGTTTAAATTAAACCCACATGTGTTTTATTTTGTTTGATTTTAATAATTTAGATTTCTAGCTTATTATGAAAATGTTTATTAAATGACTTTAAATTAAACCTTGATTTAACATTAATTTAGACATTAAGCAAAAATAATAATATTTTCATACTCTTATTACAAAAAGTTTTCTTAAAGTGTGTTTAATATTTTAACACATATATGTATTTAGTAAAATCTTTGGTTTATTTTGAAAAAATGTTTTTAATAAGTGATGGTCTTTAAACAAAAAAGTTATAATGAATTATACAATCAAGTATTTTTAATGTGTCAATTATTCTTAAAAATTTAACAGAAAAGTTAACATCCGACTAAAATTTAACATCATCAATGTAAAATCTAATTTTATTTAAAAGTTTTGTGTTCATGGAAAAACATTTTCAAACTCAGTTTCAGTTTTAACTTTAAAAACTTTAGACAATGAATGAAAAAAAAGTTTAGAAACTATTTAGAATTGACTTTTAGGTAAACTTTTTCAAACACATGGATTTAGCTTTTAATAATGAAACCCATCATAATATAAGTGTATTCAATAGCTATAGCTAGTACATAAGGTCGATTATTCTTTTTTTCAATATAAAATAAAACCAACAATTTTATTCACTTGTCATTTCTCAATAGCAAAATAAAACCAGCTGCTAACTATACTAAGCTGCTTGGTAAAATTCTCATCAAGTATGCTTTTATGGATAATAGCGACATAAGTCTTCAATCTCTTGAGGGTACCAATTTTAGGGTGTACTGACAGTTCCCACCGTGATCATTTCCCACCCAAGCACAATTCCCGCTCAATTTTTTATATTGTTAAATTTAGTCCTTTGTTTTTTAATATCTTTGAATAAATTTATGTATTATTTATTTATTTTTTACTATCACTGTCACTCTAAACCCTTGGTAAGTAAGTGGTTCAAGGATTTGACCGGTGGGAAATGATTGCAGGCTGGAAATGATCGGTTTCACTATTTTAGAATTTGAATTTGATATTATCATTACTAATCAATATTTTCAGGAATTAGTTATTTATGTCAGAATTTACTTAAGGGGATGTATCAATGCAAAATTGTAATCCTAACAAATCTGACAACTATCGAAATTAATTTTCTTGAAAATTTATCAAGAAAAATAAAGACTCACATACCAATAGTAAAGTATATACCCTTTTAAATAGTTTCAATAAAATACATACATTATTAATTACAAGCATATACTTTAGTTTTTAACAACTCTTCAAGTATGTTTTAAACAATTTCACAGAGTATGAGCTTTATTTTTAATTAAACTAACAGTATAACAAAGTGTAAATCGTTTTTAAAGTTTAATTAAATACCCAAGTTTCAATTTAATTCAAAGTTTATTGTTTTTTAGTTTTAATGTTATATTTAATTTAATAAGTTGTCTTTTGCCAAGTGTAGCAATATGTTTTTTGTGCATTTTTTATGGGAATTTTAAATAAAAGTTATTTAAGGAATATTATCACACATATATAATTTCAGTAGTTTCTTTATATTTTGAAATATCATGCAACCATATACAACATTTATTATGATAAACTGAAACAGTTGTAAATAAGCAATTTAAAAAGGTTTTATTCAAAAACAAATGCTTAAAACTTTTAAAATTAATAATGCAAAAGTGTTTATAGTTACCAAATAAAGTAAATTTGGTAAATTAAAAGTAATTAAATTTTTAATTTTTACTATGAGTGTGTTATTGTTAATTACTCATGCATATATTGTTTATTAAAAATAGTATACAACAAAAGTGATATAACATGTTATGCTATAGTAAATATATGTGTTGATTTTAATTTTTTATAAAAAGTTTTATAGAGTTAGAATTTTTAGATGTAAGTCTAAATTTTAATTGTTCTAAATATTATTTTAATTAATTATGTAGTTTTTACAATAAGAACAGTAATTTAAGTTTGTAGTAAAAATAAGATGTGATTTTATATTCAGAAATTCAAAATTTTTTTTTCAAGTGGCAATTTAAAAAGTTTTGCTAATAAAAATTGTTTATTTAAAGTTTAAATAATTTTTACTTTTTTTTTCATTTAGCTACATATTTTTTATTTTAGCAACACTTAAGTATTATTAATTTCACTTTCTAAGTTTGGAAACAAATTATCAAACCTTAGTCATGTATCAAATAAAAATTATCTATAGCTTCCAAGTTTTCTTATAATATCTAGTTTTATCTAGTCACTTTTCAACAGATAAATATTTCATTACTATGGTAACCTTGAGCCCCCAAATTTAAATTTACATCTATGCAGTAGTGTGCATACATCATTATTTAAAATATTATTGAAATCTTAAACAAGTTTGAGTTTTGGAATATTTAGATTAGAGTTTAGTTTATTAATTCATGCCACTTTTATACTGGTAATAGAATTGGTGTCTTTTTGTAACTCAATCTTTTCATAATGGTAATTTATGATATAAAAAACAATCTTATAATAATATTTTTAACATTAAATTTGTGAAATACATGTACACTGTTTTAATTAGGTTTGATGTTTAAAAAAAGTCTATTTCCATAGATAAAATATAATTTTATGTTTTACAGCTTGGTGTTTTGAAATTTTTAAAGTTTTTATTTTTGAAATTTCACTTTTGCAATAGTGCTTTAAGTTTTCTGAATATCTTAACATTTTAGAATTGTTTCATAATAACAACTTTTGATTTTTGTGATAACTTTTGATTTATTGTAAAGTATCAAAAGTTTATATCATATTAATCACTCACACTGTGTTAAGTAATTTTTTTTTTGAAAAAATTACAAGCTTTGTGCATAGAACTTTTAAAACGTTATTCAACTGTTTAGGTTGTAAAAAAAGAGTTTTTCGGTTAATACAATAAACCAACATTTTTATAATAAAGAAGTTTAATAAGTTTAATAATTCAGTACTTCTAAAATTCGTTAAGAGATACTGCTGTGTAAATAAAAAAGCTCAAATAACTTTATTTTTATGTAGAAATTAACTAGCTGAAAAAATGTTTATGAAAATTAACTTTATTTTTGTTTTGCAGAATTTATTTTAAATAGATTAAATATTACCTCAGCTATTGGCATCAAGAAACTATGGCGAACAAAAAGGTATTTTTGATCTATATTTATTTAAAAACAGTATTTTTTCAATGGATTTTGTTTTTATTTAAAATTTGTAACTTTTCAATTTAAATATATATAAGCCCATTGGGGTGCATGACAATTCAAATTCTGAATTATCTTTAATAGCGTCCTTAAGATATATTTTGTTTTAATTCTTTATTACTACTTCAACGTTTGGATCTTCAGGTAATTTTTTTTTAGATTTGAAGTTAAGAATAAAAACAACTAAAATAAATTTATAACTAAGCTAAAGTACGTCTGGTTCTACAAATTATCAATTATCCTTATTAAAAAAAAATAAAATTTATAAAAACTAAAACTATTTTAATGTTTAGTGTTTGGACCCACTGGTATTATTTTTAGTTTCAAGTAGTTTTTGAGATATGACCCCTAAAATTTTTGTATAAGAGTTTCAATTGACACATTTTTATTACCAATCAGACAGTCACTAAGCTTCACCGTTGAACGGTTCAAGCTACAGTTTGGCAATAAATAAAATACTACAACTGTGCAAAAGTTGTAAAAAATTAGGTATAATTTATTTAAAAAAAATTATAGACAAACATGTTGTGTAAATTTTAAATGCCATACATGTTTAATAAAATTATTGTACAATACTGAAAATAAATGAAGTTCAGTTATTTTAATCAACATGAGAATTTTCAATTTGAATTTATTTCTTAGTTGAATCTGTTTTCACCACATGTTTAATAATTCAGAGTTTTAATTGTCAGAACTAAACTATTTGTTCTGTGACACCCATTAGATATCAAACAACTGTATGTTGATATTTAAAAAACTTTTATAAAAGAGTACATAAACATTTTATTTGTTACTATATTACTTGGCATTAACATCTTTAATTTTAATGTGTTTTTAAGTATTTACATGGACCTATAAAAATTTAATGTTAGACTATTGGGTGAAAATTTAATATAATGTATTACATTTTATTATAGCTTACATAAAATTGAAATATGTATGTGATTAAGTTTTATAGTTGTTTATTTTATCTAAAATATTTGCAAGTAATAACTATTAATATTGGAATACAGTATCTTGAATACAATTTTAGTATGAAGAATAAATCAAAAAATATAGTTTATATCAATATGACATAACATGTAAAAAAGTTTATTTAGTATGCGCTAATAATGATAATGTTTAATAGAAATAAAAGTCTAAACTAGTTTCTTATAGATATTAGTAAAATTTATAATGAAGTCAAAAACTGACTCGTGAAAAATTTTGTTAAATTTAAAAATTTGCTTTCTATTTCAACAATGAAAAATTTGCTTTCTATTTCAACAATTATCAATCAAGTTCTTTCATGCCAACTCAAATTAGTTGCCTAAATATAATAAAATAGAAATCAATTTAGTTTGATAATCCTGTAACAAACCAGCAAAGAGAAAATTAAATTGCTTTTTTTCTATTCATAAGTTAACCATTAAAAAGGATAAGTTTTGTTGAAATTTATATTTTATCTTGAACACATTTTTTCCATTATTAACAATAATTAACAATAGTTAATTTAAACCAAAAATTAATGTTTCTTTCTATCAAATATTATTTTAGCGTTAATTTTTCAATTCAGGTGTTTATTTTATTGTGGTAGCCTTAATTTCACATATGATGGTCAGCATGACATTTTAAATTTGAATACTCTGTCAATTTAAGTTATTAAAAAAATTAAAAGTGGCCACAACTTAAAAAAGAAATAAAAATACTGTTGTTAGGTTTATTAAAAAAAAAGAAAATAAAGGTTATGAAAACAGAACTTTCAAAATAACTAAAAACTGCTGTTTTTTAAAGCTTGATTAAGCCATATTTCAAAAAAATATTTTAAGTTTGCACAAAAAAAGGTTTTTCAATTTTTGTCATGTATTTTTGAGATATGGCCACTAGAATTTTTTTTAAGGAATTTGATTGATCAGAATTCAAATTAACATAATTTGAATAGTTGTGCACCACATATAATGTTGGATTCGAAACTAAATATTTAGATTGTTATTTATTTTTGACTAGAAACATTAAAAAAAAAAGAGTTTATGCACATATTTAAGGCCATACGGCAAGAGAGGTAAAGGCATATTTTTTTACAAAAACTATCTATCTGTAATATGAAAGGTTAAAAGCTATAGGTCAGTTTTTATTGAGTAAACAATTAATTAAGTGAGAGATATATATTTTTTTATAATTTTCCAATCCAATGTACTTACCAATTTTATCATTGCCAATTTTATGGGAAAATTTAAAATTTCGATAACATATCTCTTTTTTTTAAGAACTAAAGACTTCAAATTCTTACCAAATGTTTTTTAAATGTTTTGAAATCTTTCTAGTATTATAACTTTTTAAGTAGTGTAAAATTAAACTTATGATAAAAAAACATTAACAGTTTCACAAAGTTTGAGAGTTTTACTAAATTTTGTTAACTAATTATGAAATATTATCAAAATGAATCAGGTGTTAAAACTTGACTAAGTTCAATTAAGATATCAAGGAGAATATAGGTTTTAGAGGAATTTTTATTTGTTGGAGCTGCCATAAGAAACCTATTGATCTCACTGATTTTAATTAAAAATTATTTTAAGTATTACTTAGAGTTTTATTATTATTTATTAGTTAAAAATTATCTGTTAGTTGAAAAAAAGTTTACAAAAAAAGAGCAATTTAAAAAAAAGTGGATACCCTATGGCCTTAATTTATAAATTAATATTTTAATTATTTGATTAATGAGACAGTTATTTTTATCCATTATATTTGATTGAGATCGATATAAATTTAAGGAATAAAAGTAAATATCATCTATTTTGCAGCCATTATTTTCGATGAAGATAGATAGAACGACGCTTTCGGCCCACAACCCTCTAAAAAGCTCGTCGCGACCCAAACAAAAGAAATGGGGCCTGGATGAATCAGTGACAACCGCTAATATTGAATCACTTTTTCAAGGTATAAATAAAAATAAAGTAGAAATGAAAATATATTTTGAATAATTTTATAAAATTATGAAAAAAAATTAGTTTTATGAATTAAGCATAAATTTATCCATTACCCCTGCTTATGTCTAATCATTACAAAAAACCTAAAATTAACTTAAAAGGCCTGTAGAATTATTATAAAGGACATAAAGTTTGTAGTTTTTATTAACATATTGCTTTGTTTACCAAAAGTTTTAAAGGATTTTTTCTAAAATTACCTTTTGAAGTATTTTAATTTTGCATAACTAATATAATCATTAAGGTATCTTTTTAAAAGAACTTTTACCTTATAACTTTTCTTTGCATAAATGCCACTTTGAATCCTAATTTTTACAACCATGTACTTAACGTACTTTGTACTAAGAAAAAAAAACATTTAAAAATTATTTAAAAGGTATTTTAAACTAATATACATGACTAAAAGTTTAGAATAAATATTTGATTTAGGTATAAATTTTTATAGCATAAGTTTTAGTGGTAATTTTTATTAGATTTTTTTTGAGTATACACACTTACAGCCTGAATACTTAAAATAATTGTCAAGGCCTCTGCTTTATAAAATCTATTATGTAATTAAACACGAATATTAATTGAACCACTCTGAATTACAATGTTTACAACCACGTACTTTCTTGTACTAAAAAGCCTTGGCAGATATCGAGGAGTCCAAGTCCAAAGAAAAGGTGGACGCGCCCAAAAAAATCCCCGAACCCAAAAAAATCCCCGAACCGGAGAAGAGTTTGTACGACGAGTCGGTGCCGATGAAGGCTTTGGAGGAGGAGAAGCAAGAGAAGCCAGAGAAGCAGGAGAAGCAAGAGAAGCAACCTGTTTTTAAGAAGAAGCAAGAAACAAGGTTTGTTAATCTAATAATATTTTTTATAATACTCAGGTTTGCCAAAAACCTGAAATAACCTGGAAAAACCTGAAATTTGAGAGATTTTGAAAAAATACCTGGAATTTTTAACAAAAATCAAGAAATAGGGTTTGTTAATCGAATAATATTTTTTTAAGTATTTTTTGTTTAGTTTCCGTTAAACAGGGTTTTCCAAAATCGTTTTCATCGTTGCCCACTTAGTAGAAAGTTGATTTTACATTTGTAATTTATTATTTTTTTGATAACATTTTCGATGTTTTTATAAGATAAACTTTAAGTTGTACTTGCTTAAACATTAAGTAAAACTTTTTTTTAATAAAAATTTAAAGTTTAATTTGAATTTTGTCTAAACTAAGGTGATTATTACCTAGTACAATAACTTATTGTATTGTTTCAAATTTAAAAGTATTAATTTATACTTGATTAAGAGTGTGCATCAAGTTTTCAGTTTACAACCATACCATTTACTGCTAAATACATACATTATACAGAGTGTTTTCAATCATATGTGCTCTAAATCAAAACATTTATATTGTTTTATGGTATTTAGTTGAGTGCTAAACATATAGTCATTTGTTGAATATAAATATTTCAAACTGATTTGTTACATTTACAATTGTTTCACTATTGTGTTGCAAACTCATGACTCATAATTTGCTGTAGTTTTTAAGTGCGCCTAAAGTTTCTTTTTGCACATGTTGAAAATTTATTTTAAGTTTGTCATATTGAAAGACATAACAGTTATTTTTACTTTCAAGTGAAGTGAAGTTTACAAATGAAAAAAACCTTTAATAAAGTAAAAGTTTCTGCTATCATAAAGCTATAAACTTGTTAAATATAGTTCATTATCCTTTTAAAGTAAATATATTCCATAAAAAAATTTTCTAAAAAAGTTTGATATTTTTTTGATAAATATTATTCAATAAGTAAAAGAATAACATTATTGGAAACAACATGTAGAACAATTTAGAAAAAAAGGCTCTAATACCTTATAGTGAAAAAAATGTAAATGCATAAGTTTTAATTTAATTAATTTGTATATTCTATAAAATGTAAATATATAGTAAAAATATCAATTATAATAAAAATATGACAAATATATTTAAGCAAAAAAGTATCTGGAGACTAAGATATTTTTCTAGTTGATAATAGAATAAAATAGTATATTTCACAAAACAATAAATAAATTTGATATATTTGGCAGCAATTTAGTTTTTTTATTAGTTTACAGCAAAAAAAGCATAAGAAGGAAAAGAAGTTTTTAAACTAATAAATAGTGTTAACAAAATTTAAAGTATAATTTTAAACAAATGAAAAAAAAAATATTTTGTAGCAAAATATTTTTTAGCAAAAAAAGCATTAGAAGACAGAAGTTCTTCATACTAATAAATAGTGTTAACAAAATTTAAAGTATAATTTTAAACAAATAAAAATAGAAATACTTTTTTTAGCAAAAAAAGCATAAGAAGACAAAGGAGTTCTTCTTCAAGTTCATCTTCTTCTTCAAGATCCAGGAGTCCATCCGCTTCAAGTTTGAGGTTAATAAATTATTTTAGTAAAAAAAATAGTACAAGATATCATTAAATTGCTCCTATTCGAGTTTGAGGTTAATAAATTATATAAATAATTATTTAAACAATAAATTAACATATAATAGATCAATGATTTGCTCCGCTTAAAGTTACAGGTATGTAAATTATATAAGTAATTAATACAAAAAATAAAATACAAGATATCAATTAATTGCTCCACTTCAAGTTAGAGGTTAATACATATGAAAAATTAAGTTAATAAATCATTTTAGTAATAAAAAAAGCGATACATGATATAAATAAGTCACCCAATTCATTTAATTAATGTAAGTAATTAGATGAATTAATAAAGTAAGATAAGTTGTATGAATAACTTATTTTATTTTAAAATACAGGTTTGATTTATAAAATCATCCTCTGCAATAGATTAGTATTTGTTACACAAAAGTTATTTTTATCTAAACAATTTTTAACCATAATAAAGTATATAATTAAATTAGCGCCCTTTTTTGTTGTTTCTAATTAATAGCGAAGGTGAAATTTGTAGCACTTCTAATTTCCACAGTTTTGAAGAATATGAATTTATCAAAGGAATTTGGTTTGTTTTGAATAAAAGTTATTTGTTTGAAATAACTAAATGTTTGTTTAAGCTAATTGTTTTAAAATGTTTCAAGTTAATATTTATATATATATAACATATTTTACATTATTTAAAATATTACCTTTATGCCTAAAAGCTAGTTATATTAAGCAGTTGAAATCTCTTTATTAACTATTCCAACTTTTTCAACTACAACCAGAGATGCTTTTAATTTACAAAAATAAGTTAAAATATTAACTTAATATAAATCATGGTATGAAAGTTTTCCTGAAACAATTTTATGATCGTCTAACAATGACACCACAACCATAAACCAGAAAGTAAGTTTTAAGACTCACCGAATCAGTGCCGTTTTAACTATGACGTCACATAGTCCTCAGACAGTGAAAACTTGCCACGTTCAAACAGGAGAAAGCTGCAGAGAACATGGAACTTTCAAATGAAAGTTTTCCTAGAAAATTTGCATATGTACCGTTTTAGCTATGACGTCACAAAGTCATTGAAAAATTTGAAACAGGAGAAAGAGGTCTCGCTCGAGGAAGCGAACGCCGTCGAGAAGGAGGCGATCTCGCAAGAGGAGCAAGAGCAGGAAGAGATCGAACAGCAGGAAGCGGTCGCGCTCGAGCCGGAGCAGGGGCGGGTCGAAGAAGGAGAGGAAGGGGAGGAAGGGGAAGCGGTCGAGGAGCCCGCCGAAGAAGAAGGAGAGGAAGAGCAGGAGCAGGAACAGGAGCTCAAGGAGGAGCAGAACTCCGGTGAAGAGGTGAAATAAAAATTTTGTGTAAATAAGAAGTTCTAGATTTTTATAAGATAAGTTAACTATAAGAATTAAATTACTCCTAAAGGTGAAATAGTTAACAAATTTAGTAAGGAAGTTATTACCTTTTTTATATTATATTTTTTTTATATTTAATTTAAAATGCAGGTTTGATATAGAATATCATCTTTGTTATAAACTAATATTAATAGGTTTTTTATTCAAGTAGTTTTTATTCATAATTAATTTAAAAAGTAAATTAGCGCCCTTTTTTTTGTTTATAATTAATAGCGAAGGTGAAATTCGAAGCAGTTCTAATTTCTACAGTTTGGAAGAATATGAATTTAGAAAAGGGAAATTTAGATTTAATAAAATTATTAATTTTTGTACTTTTATGAGTTATTTAATATGCCTCGCAGTTCTACTAGCTTTGTTTTACTAGAAATATTCAAACAAATATTTTCCAAAATCTCTCAATCAGTCTGTCAAGTCTAAAAGTAGTACATATCTTTAATCAAATGGTATGGTATAAATTAACATTGTAAATTCAGGACGGTAAGAAAGCGGTCCAGGTCGATCAACAACGGCAGAATCTACAGGAAAAAGTCCCGGGAACGAAACAGATCCGTCACCCCTCAGAAGAGAAAAAGGTCAGTCACTCCTCAAAAATCAAGGAGAAAGAGATCCAGGTCCCCCAGAAGGTCGAGGACACCTCAGAGGAAGAGGAACAGATCAAGGACTCCGAAGAAGAAGAGGTCGGTGACCCCCAAGAGGAAAAGATCAAAGACGCCGAAGAGGTGAAATTAAGTAGTTAAAAGCGTATACGGGGTCCGATATTAAAAAAAATATTAAAGGTAGTTAACTGACTGTAAAATGAAACTGGAAGCTTATTAATATATAGAAAAAGACTAATTTACTTAAGTGATTTACCCATTTTGGTAAAACTTTCAATTTTTTTTCTTCACCCTAGTATTCAGGAAACACGTGTAGCATTAGTAGGTTTTTTGAAGCTTAACAATTTATAGCACGAAAGTTTTAGTATAAAAAAAAAATAGTACAATATTTAATTCACAGAAAACGATCGGCTTCTCCTCCAAAGAAGAAAGATCGCAAGAGGAGCCGATCCAGGAGTAGAAGGAAGGAGAAGAAGAGAGAAAAGACTCCAAAGAGACATTCTCCTAAGAGAAAGAAGAAGGAAACTACCGAGACTCCGAGGAAGAGAAGAAACTCTTCCGTTGCCAGCGAAAAGTGATTAATTTAGATTTTTATTTTTGAAGTTATTTGTTTTTTATTTAGTTTAAATCTCTTATTCCTAGTTTAGAATTAATTTAGAATTTTCTTTTTTTTTAATTAACTTGTAATTAACTTAGATTTATTTTTGAAGTTTTTTGTTTTGTTAGCTGTTGACAAGTTAATTTTTTTCATATATACAAGTTTAGTAAAGTATTTTTCACGAAAAAGTATTTAAATATACTAAACAAGCATACTTTAAATACAATATACTCCTAATAAAATTAAAACTATCAAATAGTTGGTATTTTTGGTCAACAAGGGCTTGTTTACTTAAGTTTTAAATATATTTAAAAATATTATGACGTCACAACAGAAAATCTGAAGATCTCGTCGAAGATCTTCTCAACACAAAAAGCGTGCAAGAAGAAAGGAAAATTTCAAGACAATCTGAAAAACATGAAAAGAAAAGGTGAGATTAATTAAAGTTTTAATTTTATTTTAACTTTATTAGGTTCGCTTAAGTTTAATGTAATTTAAGTTTGTCGCTCTTTTTACATTGATAATATGTTCTACTGAAAATGAAATTGAAATGTATTAAATGTTTTGTTATTTTTTTGTTTGCAATATTACCTGAGGCAAACTTGAAAGTTTTTTTTTTTAATTCAGGTCTCGTCGTAGTAGAAGTGTTTCAAAGAAAAAAGATCATAAAAAGTCTAAAAAAGAGTAAGTTAAAGTAAAATACTTCATTAAAATAAACATATATCTGGGAAATTATATACATTCAATATGAAGTACTTTCAAATGGTATATTTTATAAAATGTTTACAATTAATTTTATTTTATAAAATATTCACAATTAATTTTAATAATTATTTCAGCCATTCGAAATCGAGAAGGTCGAAATCTCCAGACGACAAAAAAGGTAATTATATTATTGAAGTAAAAATGATAGCTTAACTTAGTTTTCTTATTAAACATATGTACTTTTGTATTATATTGTAAATTAAAAAAAATTGGTCACAGACTTTTATTAATTTATTTTTAACTTTCTAGAGCGCCATAGAAAAAGAAGCAGGGACTCAAGACCAAAAGAAAAGGTAAAATTTTATTGTAAAAGTTGTTTTGATTAATATTAATATCTATATACTAAATAGTTTAAATAAAAGGTTGCAAATATATTAATTTTGCTACAATTACTTTTCATAATGTTATTTTTATAGAGTCAAATATATGTTGTGAATTGTTTATTTTCTTTCTGTACTAATTATAGCATATATGTTCATTTCTAGCTTTTATTAAAAAAAAGTGTCACTTATTGTTTTGTTTGAAACATTGTTTTTCAGCCGATTAAGAAAAATTTACTTGCTTTTTTAAAAATTTTTTGATTATCACTATAAACTATTTTTTGTTTTATCCAAAAGCTAAAAATTGTCATTAGTTTTATAAGTTAGTTTTTTCTTACAGTTTGTTGATCCAAGTTTCTAATTTTAAGAATTAGAATAAACGAAGTACTTTAAGCAGGATTTAAACTTGAGTTTCAATTATAAACAAGCTTTTATTTAATTTAGGCATACATGTGGACATAGATATTTAATTACTCTTTAATAGCACTATTTAGTATTACTTTGAGCATTTTTTGTTTAATTTTTTTTTATTGTTTATAAAGTAGTTTGCAATTGACCCTTTTAATTGATTGTATTAGTAAATAAAATGATACGCATATATGTTCTGTCTGATAAAAAGTAAGCCTTTAATTGCTAAAAACAAACTCCTCCAACTGAAAAAAAGTTCAAGTAATTCTTATCAATTTTATTGATTTTCAAAAACATTTTATTATTCTTTCATAGTTTCTATTAACATTATGAGAAAAATAATAAAATATTACTTTTTTTATCTACTTCTCTAATATTGGTAACTAGTGTCATTTAATCACTTTAAAGTACTTCAATTAAGGAAAAACAGTTCTTTTGTTTTTAAACTTTAAAAGATGTTTAAGTTTTATAGTTTTTTTTATTAAGTTTTCCTTTTGTTTTGCCTTACTGTAATTCTAGCTTTCAAGCTAGTATTACCATTATAAATTTTAGGAAGATTTACGCAAAGTGATAGAAAAAGTTCATTTATCTCCACAAGTAGAAAATTCAGTTTCAGTTTCAAGAAGGTTATCTCCAGTAGAAGAAAGTTCTGATTTAGTTTTAGAAAGTATTTCTTCGAAATTAAAGTGTTCAGAATATGTGTCAAAAATTCTATCTCCAGAAACAAAAAGTTCAGATTATGTTTCAATTAGTTGTCAGGTTATTTGGTTATAAAGTCATTTGAGTTATTTGTTTTTTGTTTAGTAAGTCTAGAATGATTTAGAAATTTTAATTCTAATTATTTTTTAAAATAAGTTGAAGAAAGTAAAATTGTTGTATTGGAAAGTTGTTTTTTTTTAATTTTAGATTTAAGAGGTTATTAAAGAAAAAGTTTTCTTAGAAATTTTATACTTGACTACTGATGTATTCATTTTACTAAGATGATAAAAAAAAATCGTTCTAGGGTATAGTCCAATGTTTTTGCTTTCTAAGTCTTTGCTAGGTAAGTAACATAATTTTTGTTTTAAGTTTAAACTAACAAATTATCTCGTATGATTAAATAGTGAAACGTAGGTGTTTAATAGCGAGATTTATTTTTAATTAAATTTTAAAGTTGGTTTTTATGAAAATGATTTTGGTAAACCCTGTTTAAAACTCAGTTTTATAAACTAAGTTAACAAAGTAAAATAACAAAATATTTATTTTTAATTTAAACAGAGAACGCGCCAAGTATCCACTGGTAACCTGGAACTCTACGACAACCTTGACGACGAGCTCGATTACCATGACGACATGACCCCTCCCCAAAACCGCCCCCCACAGGACCCCGAACAGTTCAGCAACTTGCTGGATCTGTCAGTCACCCAGAAAATTAAAACCCCTTCCCCGGAAAAACCCAAGGCCCCGTTCGTGGAACTCCCGCAAAAAACACCGGAAAAATCCCCTCAAGTGAAGAGTACTGCCCAAGTGGCCAAAGTCGTTTCCACTATCAAGTTTGAAATTTTTAAATTATTAATTTATACATCAATGAATCTAATAATTTATTAAAACAGAAAATTGTTGGTGTTAAAAAACTTGTATATGAGTTTTAAATAAATTTGTGAGATCATTTTGCTTACTAAATATATCCTTATAAATTTTGACAGTTTTATTAAAAACAAATGAATTAGTTTTTAAGTAAAATAAAGCATAAATTAATTTTGAAACAAATCAGTGTGATAAACATAGAAATAAGTTTTATAATATTGATTAAGGTATTTTAAAATTTTAGAGTGCAACCTCCAGTAGCAACTGTGGTCTCATCCGAAAAACTCACCCCAAAAGTACTAGAAAATCCCCCAAACAACGAAATAAAAATTCCCCTAAAAGAGGAACAGATAATTGAAGATACCGAGGGGGTGAGGAAAAAGTACGGGTTCGTCGTAAAGAAGAAGAAAAAAGAGGAACCCCAGAAACCGGAGGAACCCCAGAAACCGGAAAGTCCCCAAGTTGAAACTCCTCCGGAAGACCCAAGTCCTGTGGTTAGTAAAATAGATTTTTATTGATGTTCTAAGGTAAAATAACATTTTCTTTTGTTTTTTATACTTCTATGGAGATTCTCATTGTTAGTGAATTAGAATTTACCTGGTAAAATTAATTACCGAAATCTAAAAAACTTATTGAGTTAAGATTATTATATAAGAAATTCTGTTAAGATATAAAAATAGTGTTAAGTAAACGGTTTATATAACAAATGATATCAAAAACTAATAATATATTTATTATTTAATTAATTTATATTAAGTTCAAACTAACTTATGTATCCAGTAATATTTGTGTTAAAAAATAAAAGAAATTTTATAAAAAAAACTAATTGAAATATTTTCAGAATCCGGACCTGAGTCCGGAAAGACCCGCGATAGACGATTCATCATCTTCGTGCCCATCGGAAGGCGGGTCCGAAATTGAAATTACCGTCCCCATCGACCACAAGAACGTTGCTAAGCAACCGGATAACGGGGAAGTAAATACACCCATGAAACCCATCGTGATACCCAAGGAACAGTACTCCAGTATCGGTTGGTTTCCGATTTATTTAAATTAAAAATTAAGCTTAAAAGATAGATTGTTTTTATTTTGCGTGGTTTTGTAAATAATTTTAGAAATATAATCAAATGTTAAAAATTAAAACTTTTAAAACCACAAACATACAAAACTACTTTATTGTGAAATATTTATGCTACTTACTATTTACATGTGTTATTATTCAGTAAGCTTATATAATTTTACGAAAATAAATTTAATCGCATACCTACTTAAACACTATAATATTTATTAGAAAAAGTTCGTAGAGAAGAAAGTAGACGATCAATCAATAATTAGTTATATTATATTATAATAAAACATATTTAATTAAATATTTTATTTAATTTTTTTAGGTAAAGTACGTAAGAAGAAGGTAGATGAGCAGTCAATCAGCGAAATAGTTTCATCAGTTGACAACGAACTCCGGTTGAAAAACAACAATGAGGGCCCCAGATTAAACAAAGATGACCCCATGAACAAGGACCCCAGATTGAACAGGGTTGTAGACCCAAGGTTGAACAATAAATCGACAATGAGGAAAGACGAACTAAATAAACTGAATATCATGAAAGTTTGTTATTTTCTATATTTTGTAGATAATCTTTTTGCTTTTTTTTGTATTCGAAATATGAAAAACTTTTCAAGTTTGCTGTTTATAGTAATCATGTTTTTTAATGATTTAAATGTAAATTGTTAATTAGTTTTGTCTTTTGTCTTACTATGATAACGATTTGAATTTTCATTTGATCAAGTAGTGTTAATTAGAAAAATACTATATTTTCTGATTAAATTTTTATTTATTTTTGTATCAGTCTTTCTAAGTTCATTGGAATGTTTTACAAAGTTGAGAAATAGTAAATAAATAAATAAATTTTACTGTATTAATTAATTTGCTGATTTAAAACTTTAAGATTCTTTAAATACTTTAAAGTGTTTGTCTTATTTAATGATTTTTTTTTGAAACTAGTCAAGTTTGATAATGCTTACATAGGAATATTTGAGAGTAACAACTTTAAATAAACAACTTTAAAAGAATTTCTATAAAGTTTAAACTTTGTTCATCATTTTTAAACAATTTTTAATAAATATAATTTCTTTATTCTTCTAACTAATCACAGCCAACAAAAAAGTTGGTGTTCTAAAGTTTAAATAAACAAAAACATTTATACCATACATATGAATATGATTTAAATTAATTTGCTTAACAGCCAACTTCTACTGACAATAAATCATTTGATGAACAAAAGAAATTGAAAAAGAAATATAACGATTCCGACAAACATATTAAAGGTATTTAATATTTTAAACTATTTTAAGACACTTTATCAATCATTCAACTAAGTTGTAAATAAAAGATATTATTTTTAATATTAAGTATATAATTCTAGTAGAATTATAGATTGTTTTAATTTTATTTTGTAATTTTGCAGACAAAAAATCGGCAAGTTCAAAGGGCAAAGACGCCAAAACAAAAGAAGAAAAATCTGAAGAAGGTAATAAAATAATAAAAAGTAGTACAAACGTTTTAAAAACCAGTAAAATGAATATTGACGTACTATCTTAAGATAAATAGACGGGATGATACTCTCTAATAAATGTTTTCAAGTTTTAAATCTTTTTGTTTTAACTGTAAGGTTAAGCATGTTTGTCTAAATTTCTAAAATTCATGTGAAAACATTAGCAAATATATATTAAAACTGTTTTATTATTTTTTAACAGTAATTTTTTTCTTAAATATTCATTTGAATTACTGGTAACTTTTTTGTACAAATGTTCAAATATTACTATAAAAATTTTTCTATCATATATTTTTCTACAATTTTTAAATTATTACAGTAAAATTACTAACAAAATTTTTTAGTACCAATGTAATAATGTTCCTGCTAAGAAACACACAACAATTTTTTAATTTTAAAATTGTTAAAAAACCTTTTTTTCTACAAGTTTTTAAATGTTTTCTAAAATTGCTAACAAATCACTTTTGTATTCAAACTTTTACTTAATAATGTTCCAGTAAAACCAAAAAAACATGTTTTGTTATTATATTAAATGTTCCTCTGAAAATACTAACCAAGAACATTTGTACACAAAAGTCTACTCTAGTTAATAATGTTCCACTAAAAACACTACTGTGTATGTATTTTTGTACGAATGTTATAAAATTCCTCCGAAAATACTAACCAAGTACTTTTGTACAAAATGTTTAGTTAATAATATTTCAGTAAAAGCATATTTATTTTATTGTTTAGTTAAAAGTTCCTCTGAAAATACTAACAAAGTACTTTTGTACAAAATGTTTAGTTAATAATGTTCCAGTGAGGCGATCAACCAGAATTAAATCGAAAAAACCGAAAAGAAAATTACCCGATTACGAAACTATCAGCTCAATGCTGGACAGTATGAATAACCAGGTATAAATATATTTAAAAGCTGTTATTATTTTACCTCTATACTATAAATAATTTATTCCTAAAATATTATTTTATGTATAATCCATTTGTTTAAGTGTTAATCATATTATGAAAATATTATTTCAATGTTGGACTACTTGAATTATTAAGATGTAAATGTGGTAATAATCTCAATATTATAAATTAGTAATATTTTTCTTGAGATACTTAAATATTAAAAATTATAAATGTTCATTGAGCTAATTATCTACAATGTAAATTAAAGTTCTTTATGTATTTTTATAATGTCTTATTACTTATAAAATATTTAAGTATTCTTATATAATTTTGTTATCAAGTATTTTTTTATGCCATTATAAAGTGTTTGAATATGTAGTTATAAACTTATCTTTTGTTAATTTTTTGTATTACCAAACATTTTATTCTTTTTTCATATAAAACTTGTCGATAACAAGTTTTTATAAAATTTGTTCGATTTAATTCATTATATATTTTTAACATGCACTATTTAAATAAATTTATGCAAATTGTATATTTTGTTTGCGACCGGTTTCGGTTGCAAGAGATAATATGCACTATTTAAAAGATATTTACAACAGCCTTTTAATTAATTAATTTATTTTTATTAATAAATGCAGAAGAATGATTCAAACGAAACAAGCGAAGTAGAAACAAATGAGTTAGTTATAATTTTTTTAAAATTTTTTTATTAAAAAGTATATTAGTCAATTGTTTGAAGTTTTAAAATTTTTGTGCATATAAGATAACCAGTATTTCAAATTTGATAGTTTTGTAAGACACTACTAAAGCTGAAACTGTTTAATTTTAGTTTTATTAAATTGCAATTGAAAAGTATGAACAGAAAAAATTAAGTAAAACTTTTATTTATTTAATATTTTATTTCTAAAAATAAATTGTTTTATAATGTTTTTTTGTTTTAAAATACTGTTTTTATTCATACAAGCCTAATTTAAAACTTGATATTTTAGTAGTTGTGAAAAAATGCAGATTAAAAGTCACACGATTTATAATTCCTTTTAAAACAATAAAAACTTATAATTTAATTCAACAAATTTTACAGTGACACAGCATCAATACAAGAAAATATTTGAAATTTAATATTTGTTTTAAAGTTTTTTAAAATAATGTGTTTAATATACTGATTGTTTAAAATAGCTGATTAATAGTTTGTTTTTAGTTTATAAAATATTCGTAGCGACACAACTCCGGACGATACGAAAGAAAACGAAGAAAATTCCCCGCTAGAGAAACCACCTCAAGATTTTGAATATATTGAGGAGAATGTTCATGTTGGAAAAGCGTAAGTAATTATTTATATCTAATTTATATTATACTATGTAATTTATTAAATATGATTATTTTGGTATTCAAGCTAAAAGTGTTGGTTATTAGTGAAATATGTTTAGTTTTGAAAAATATTAATGTACTTCATAATGGAAATATCATAATAAATTAGAATTTATTTCTAGTATTTGATTTTAAGGATAGTTAGTTTTATAATGATGTTTAAAAATCATAAATTAACAATAAAACAACTTAGTTTGTATAAAGTCAGGTTTGATTAAATTGCTTTCTGAAATCATTGACGTCATTGATTTTTTCTTACAAATTTTTTTTGTATAATTACATTTATTAGTTTATAGAATTATTCGCTGGATGATTTCTTTTAAAATTTCGGATATTTGAAGCTACTGTAAAATAGCCAATTGAATTTGTACAACTGTTCAAACCCAACTGATGAGTGTGTTGGTACAATAAATTAAATTTACCAGCGATTTTAAGTTTGTTATTAAAACTTATACGAGACGATGAAGTTATAAGTAAACCTTGTTTTTAAATTGTACTAATTTTTTATGTTGTGATAATTTAACTTTCGGTATGATTTATTTTAAAGAAATGAAAAGTTATTTCTAGTGTTCTAGTCCAATGAATTACAGACTGTTTAATATACAGGTTCTCTTAATGCATATTTTATTAAAAGTTTAACTATTACGGATCGTTAAAAGTCCGGTAGATAAGTTGAGCTTCTCCAATCAAGATTGAAATATTCGTCAATTGTTAATTTTTCGAATTGTCGTTACTTTTTAGCAAATATCTTTTAGCTAAGTTGAGTAACAGGCTTACAATCACAAGTCAAGTATTTGTTCTACAAATGATCGTTAATTCTAATTAGTTGTTTTGTTCGAACATTCAAGTTTCCGTTGACTATTGTCGTTCAAACTAAACCTTATACGACTTTTTACCTTTCACGAAATCAAGAGTTTGAGAAAATCATTGTAAGAGTACAGCTTAACCATAGGTCAAAAGTGAAAATATATGGCATGTTCAAAATTAAACGGAACAATTACGATTGTTTTAAGTGTGACACTAAATGACTAATTAAACCAAACAAAGTTTTAATAAGAACAAAGCAAGGTTTTATAAATTTACTTTCTGAAATGCTCAGTGAAGTTTTTTTGACATTCTGCGTATATCTACTCTTAATATTGTACATGTTTACTCCAGAAAAGGTCTTGGATGTTTCGTTTATTAAAAGTCATTGTAAGCTAATTAAAATTGTCCAACCTTTGTCTTGAAAACTTTAAGGTGTGGGTTACATACAGTAAATAGAATTTTTCAGTAATTTTTAATTGGTTATTAAACCTTGTACTAAACTAATAAATTAGTTCTGTACAACTAACTGTTCTAAAACTGACAGTTATCAGAATATCATTGTAGAGTTACTGTGGTTTTTATTTAGACTATGTTTTCAAAAAGTTATTATCAATTTGGTGACGCGTATCAATTTTTTAGCATGTTAATAATATAAACCTTTTTTAAGAAAACTTTCTGTTGTCTGTGATTGCTCAGCATTTCTTGACTTCAATGAACTTCAATTGTCCTAATTTAGAATTTCGTCAATGAATTTGTTGATATGTGGATTATAACAGAATGAAAGTTTTAGACAGTTTTTAAATTAGAGTATATCTTTAGAAACGTAGTTTGTTGATTTGAATGGATAAATCGATTGTTGAAAAATAAATTTTAATTGTGGTAGGATACAAAATATTGAAATTGTAAGTAAAAATTAAAACTGATGAATTTTAGATTTAGAAGCGACTAGTGACGTCATGTATAAAAAACCGTTTATATTTAATTTAATAATGTTTATATATAGAGTTAAGTAATTATATGAACAGCTACTTGAAACTGAAAGTACATGGATATTTTGAAGTCGTAGAAAAACGGCCTATACACTGAAACATTACTCGGTATAAGGTCGAAGTAAACTTTTTCGTTTGACCTTAGAATTATAACTAGAGCAGCTATTCACTCTAGTTTTTTGTTTTACTTCATTTTTGTAACGCCTTTACGTTGAAAAAAAGCTCATCAGACACACAAAATAAAAACAGAGAAGTAAAACTAAGATACAAAATTAAATTAAACAAAAAACATGGATAAGCATTAGTGTCTTGTTAAAGTAAGTTATGATATTTAGGTTGGGTAGTTTACATAATTAATCACAATATATAGTAATGAGCAGTCATTCGGTTTGCCATGATTTCTATCAGCTAGGATGTATTTTTCTTGTTGAATCTTGTTCTTGCTTGTTATCAGTGGTATTAAAATAAGTTAACTCTCTGAATTTTAAACACAGTTGACGATAACTATATCGAAAACGCTGTCGATATAAAGTAAGTAATTTATAAATTTAAAATCGTAAGTTATAGTTTCAGAATAGTCTATTGACGTCATATGTACAAAACCAGTGAAAAATGTTTCAAAATTGTTTAAATGTTGTTGTAAATGTGTCAGTGAAGTTCATCATGTTGTGTTTTTTTCTAATTTAAAGTCGTTGTCAAACAGCTAAACTATTGAAATTAAATTGAGCACCTAAGAATGTTTAGGCTAGTAGTCATTCAAGTTTAATTATGCACAATAGAAAGGTTGTATGCTTTTCTACATTCCCAGAATCTCTCGTATTTCAAATAGTCAGATCCTATTTGAACATGAGAAGTATAATTTATAAAACAAGCTTTTCAAAAGTGTTTTGTGTGAAATTATGTTTGTACCATATCTATTTACTTCTAATGTGTTTACTTTGTATATCCAAAACTATTTAGTTTTTGAATGTATATTGATGTGTAATGTAGATACTCAAAAAGTTAGCATTTATGTTACTTAACACAACAACACTTTAAAATTTTACTTCTACATGAATTAATCTTTAGTTTACAATAAACTTGTATTTTAAATAAGTACAGTTCGAAACATTAAATTAAATGGCTCCTAATAGACATTGAATTCAATGGCTTCTAATAGTTTGTAAATAAAGTAAAGATTTTATAAATCAAGATTCACTAAGTGTCAAAAAATTATACTTTAAATTTTTATCAAGTTATTTTTTGTCGAAACTGATAGGCATACGTCTAAGTGAAAAAATAATAATGCATCTACAAGTGCTAGAATTACATAAATTTCTTTTATGGCAGCTGTGCTACTACTTTGTACCCACAATGTTGGTTTTGATCAAAACTTTCTCAGTAGTTTTTTAATCGTTAGTTTCATTATGCGTCAAAAGTTCTTAAACGCTTGATTTATTGTTAGTTTCGAAAAACGTAAGCACTGTTCTTGACTTTTAATTACATTTTGTATTGAATCCACTATTTTATGACCTATGATCGAAATTAAAGAAGTTTACATTTAATATGGCAGCTTTGATTAAAATAAGTTTTAACTTCCAGATGTTTGTACACCAGATGTTTGTTAGTAAAATAATCTTTAAATGCAATTAATTGCTTGAATTACCGTTTAGTACTATATCGCACACCTATCTTATGTTTCAGCATTGTTTTCCCAACCTTTGATTAGTAACCAGTTGTAAACCACTAAAATGTATATTTTTGATAGCTTATAAAAAAATTGATAAGAAATATACTTTATAAATTTTATCACAAAAATTAGCACTCTTAAGATTTTAGTGACGTCATATGTAAATTGGCAGAAATAAAGTTAAAGTGAATTATTATAAATTAAAGTACAAAACTGAACAATCGATCACACAAGAGTACAGCACTATAATTTGCAGTCATTTCAAATGACTAATTTACATCAAGTATAAATTTTAATTGTAAACTTAAATTGTAATAGTTACAATTATTAGGATGATCTTTTCAATTAAATGATATAACTTTATAGTGACTTCATGAGTCGAATATTGAAAACGTTTGTTTTAATAATATTTTTATAATATTTCAGTTTATATACTGGTATTGAAATGAAAACCAGTTTTATATAGGAAGCCACTGCAATTTAACTTTACCTTAGACACGTCTTATAAGCAAATAAAAAAATACGGTGATTTTTGCACACCTTACAGGGTTCGTGCGCGTCAGGCTAAATCAGTCTAAGTCAGGCTAAATCAGTTTTTTTGAAAAATGTTGAAAAACGTCAGGCTAAATCAGTTTTTTTATTTAAAAATTTGAGAATCTCAGTTTTTCTCAGTTCAAATGCTTCAAAAGTTTTGATTGTAAGAATGAAGAAATCTTTTTAAGATCAAATTAAGATGTGAATTTATTCCTAAATAATGATTAAGTTATTAAAGACACAATCAGTCAGTATTTGTAAAAATAAATGCTTAAAACCTTTTGTTGAATCTCTTAAATTTTTTTAAGAATCTTCATTATTTTGTTTTGAGTAGATTATATACGTCATAATTATGAAAATTTATAAAGAAAATACAGTTTAAACATTAGAGTTTAGTTCAACAATTTAGCTGTTTGTTTGAATTTCAATACTCGTAAGCGTTTTATTTTAAATTTTAATAACACACGACAATGAACGTCGTTTTAATATAAATCTTCTGGTTATAATGTTTTTACTTAGTGCTTAATTAAATTAAACAATTGTGTTTAGTAATATATATTAAATTTTTCCACTAGTAATAGATATAACACTTATTTTAAAACTTATCACTGAATTTGTTATGTTAAGGGCAAAGGGGGGGGGGGGGGTCAATCTACTTTTTCACAATATAGTCTTATTTTATTGAGTTGTAACTAAGCTATGAGTTGCTTTCTGCAGATTTTTAAAGCTCAAAATGTTTTTGAGATAAAGCTAGTTGAAGTCGGAGACTACAATAGTACTAATTAAGACCCCTCAACATCTAAAATGACTTCTAAAGGGGATTTTCCTTACTTTGAAAAAATGTCAGGCTAAATTGGTCCCAGTCAGGCTAAATGAAAAAAAATTCGCGCACGAACCCTGATCTTAGCTAAACAATTTTAGTTTGTAAACATAAAGAGGACTTCTTTTAGAAATACACAAATGTAACAGTAGCTAATATTTACTAGTTATTTTAAGTTACAACAAACATAAAAACGAGTCTATAGAAAGAATGCACAAAATTATTATAGTTATTTATTGATAATCATATCTCAGGCAAACATTATACAATTCTACATTCAATGGATCTGTACAAACTTATAAACAAACTGTTGAAATAAAACAGTGCAAAATATTGTAATTAGTTAAACAATTTAGTAAAATAATTATATTAAAATATAAGAAAAACAATATTGTTATTTACAGAGCTGACTGCAGAGTACATAAGAACATAAGGAGACTGAATTGCGACTGTTACACGAAATATTTGGATTACGAACTCGATATTAAGCAGACCCCACCGTGCAGTGATGAATGCATAAATAGGTAAGAAAATAATTAGTTCATACAAAATAAAATACAATTTTGTGTGTTTAGTATATTAAATTAGGTTTGGAAATAGCAGTGATAAATAATTATTCTTCAAGTGATATTAAACTTTTTTACTTACAGAACTATGACGATAGAATACACAATTTTTTCTGTAAAATAAATCAAAAAAAGCATAATGATGGTGTAAAATATAATTACTAGAATATTTATTGTTATACAGCTAAAATTTTCTTTAAACAGATTCATGATGATCGAGTGTACTAAAAGATGTGGATTTTCTGAATACTGCTGTAATAAAAGGTAGGTACAAATAATTCTTTTAAAAAATGTTATGTTTTTTTTGATTTTTTAAATATTTTTAAAATAGTTTTTTTTTCTGATCTATTGAAATGTAACAGAATAACGAACTATTTTTAACATTGAAAAACGTAATTTCTGCAAAGTTAAATTTTTTGTTGAATAATATTATACCATATAATCAAATGTATAAATATTTGAAAAGTAATTAATAACATTATTATAATTATTTTATTATTGTTTATAAATTTTATTCAAAGGTTACAAAAACGCCAATACATACCAACTAATTATAAATATTATTTTACTTATAATTTTTTTATTACGACATGAATAATTATTCACAGATTGCAAAAACGTCAATATATGCCAACTGAAGTTTTCAGAACTCCGTGGAAAGGATGGGGACTGAGAACTAAAGAAGAAATTAAAAAGAAGTAAATATTATTAGTATTTAATACTATAAAGTGTAAATTAGTAAATATTTTTTCATAGTTTGTATAAGATTAAGAACAAAAGAAGAAACGTTGTATAATATAACATTTATTTATGTTTAAAAACAGTTTGCTTAGTAACTTTCATTGAGTCGATTTTTTTAGATTTTTTAATTCTATTATTTCAACAGAGGCGAGTTAATAATGGAATACTGTGGTGAGGTATTAGACGCAAAAGAATTCAAGAAAAGAAGTTACAATTATTCTGCCAGTGGTCATCAACACTTCTACTTCATGGCGTTGAGCCAAGATAATGTTTGTTTTGTGTTTTTTTTATAATATAATTTATATGTACCTTCTAATTAGTTTTAATTAAAAAACAAGCTAAATCTTTTCAACCAGATAACCAAAAACTGTTTTCTTCAGAATTGATTTTTAATTTTATTAGAGTTTTTATAACTAATTTGTTTCAAAAGGTAATAGACGCCAAGTTCAAAGGTAACAACTCGCGTTACATCAACCATTCTTGTGATCCGAACTGCGAGACGCAAAAATGGACTGTGAACGGAAACATCCGGGTGGGTTTCTACACTTTACGGCCGTTGAAAAAAAATGAAGAGATTACATTTGACTACCAATATGTCAGATACGGGTTTGTTTGATTTAATTATGCTAATTGTGGTAATTTTGAATCTTGTCCTATTTAATTTATATATATATATATATATATATATATATATATATATATATATATATGTATATGTTTGTAATTGTTAAAGGTTGCTCGTATATATATATATTGTTTAATACTTATGGTTTATGTATTATGTAATTTCTCACCCAAAAGTATGTCAGATTCTGATTTGTTTTTTATGTATTTACACAGATGTCTTGTTTATGTTTAATATGAAAGCCTATAAACTGTATCAGTCTGTAAAAAAAAGTCTGTAAATGAATTAAGTTTTAGTTGAAAATTGATTTAATGTTAAACATTGAAGTGAATCAGTTATATTGTAACTCAAATAGTCCTAAGTGAGACGGGATAATAAAAAACATAAAATAGTGATTAAATAAACTAAAAAGAAGAAAATAAAACAAAAAGTTGATTTTTTTCAAATACACAGCAAAGAAGCGCAAAAATGTTACTGTGGAACGGCCAAATGCAGAGGTTACCTGGGAAGAGCACCCGATGAAGATGATGACGTAACAGTGCCTTCAGAAGTCAATAATGACGTCATAATTGCCACTGACGATGACGCGACACTTAAGAAGGAGGAAGTAACAGTTCCGCTGTTCAAAGACGACAAGGTTTGATTTTTTCTGATAATGAAAAAGAGTATTTGTGATATATTGAATAATAGTTTTCAGTAAAATAAGATTTTTTTTTTAATTTAAATTTTTTTTTTCTTAATTCTTAAAAATACTGAGGTTTAAAAATTAGGTTAGTCTTAAAGTTATGTTACATAATAAATTAATTTTATTTATTTTAATTTGTCACTACAATTCAATCACATACTTAAAAATAAGAAGTAATTGAACTAGAGAACCATGATCTACAAAAATACTTTTTTATAATTTATTTATTAAAGTTTATAAAGCACCAACTTACCAACAAAAACCAATTTAACATATATATTTTCAGAGTTTAATATTAAAACAGATGCGCAGAGACCTGAAGAAACTTGAAAATCACGGATTAAAAACTTCTAATGATGTGGACAAATTGGCGAGGTACATGGCAAGAATCAACAACGAACAAGATAAAATCACGTGCCTTAAAATGCTGCTCAGTATCAAGAACGAAACTGATCTTTTACGGTTCGTTTAATTAGTTTCTATAAAGTATTCTGCGTAAATGTTGCTAAGTATTAAAACTTAACTGATATTTTAGCATTAACTCTTAAACAAATGATTAAGTAGGAATGTTTTATCATAATAAAGTTAAAATAACTTAGAAAATTTTTTTTGTTAAAAATAATCGCCACTAGGTGCGTATAAGTTCTTGTTTGTTATCTTTAGTTTTAGTTTTATTTGATTTATACTTTTATCTTTCATGATAGTTTAGTTAATATTAGAATTTGTATTACTATGTTACATGATATACTTTGATTGTAAATTGGTATTTACAAGAAGAAACAAAAATAACAGTTAGAGAATCTCAACAATGTTTTATGAATACTTGTAGTAATAATTATTAAGTGGAAATTACATTGATGTTATATTTTTGATTAAAATTGTTTAACAGATTACATTTTAAGCAAACAAATTAACTAATAAAGTAACAACAAAATTAAATTGCTGTTTTTAATAAAATTTACAAAAATATATTATAGCACAAAAAATAGATGACATTTTCATGAAAATACACATAATTATTTGACAATTACTGTTTGTACCTTGTAGGCAAACAACTTAACAAATATATTTTTGTTTGTTGTGCACTTAAGTTAACCACAAACTCAACACAAAGTTAATTCACAATGTTACAGACTTTTATGTAAATTTTAAGTTTCAATCTTAAATCTTAGTAAATCCGTAATGCCAAATTTTACAATTCATCAAGAATGTAGTACATTGAAAAATAGTAAAAAAATGTTATAACAATTAAAAGGTTGAAATACTAACTTTACATACAAAATAGTTATAAGTGGACATTGTAATAAAATAACAATCATATTTTATGATTGGTTTTTATTTTAGTCACATTGAATTGAGTTTTAACTTTATTTCACTAACTTAGATTTACAAAATAATTATTAATTTACAAACATATTTATTTAAGTTAACAAAAAGTTTAGGAGTTATATTAAAATATTTAAAAGTAATTATTAATACAATATTGCTTTATTACAATTTAATCACTCTTTAAACACGTCATTAATCATGTCAATTTTTAACACCAATTTAGGTTTAATTTTTTTTATAAGTCTCTTTCATTTTGTTATATTATTCCACGAAAAACATAATTTAGTTATAAAAAGTTAAATTCATTTTAATTGTCAAGTTAAAACCAAAACCGTTTTTACTAAGAAATTACCTCTATAACAAGCAACACTTCAAGTGTTTGTTTTACACCTAATATTACCACAAACTAATACTTAAAATAAATGTATAAATATAAATACCAAATTATAAAAATAACCCAAACTGCCTTCTTCGTAACTGTCAGTCAGTCCAACCCAAATTTAAAACTACATTTAAAAAATGTGGTTAAAAAGAAAATGTCATCCCTAAATATATCTACGTTTTAAAAATGTAGTTAAATAAAAAAGTGTATCTTTAATTTGTAAGTATTTTTAATTTATGTTATGTATGACTCTAATTTTGACACTTCGTAACTGTCGGTCAGTTCAACCCAAATTTAAAACTACATTTAAAAAATGTATTAAATAATACTAGGTCTTTAAATCATATTTTAATGTATGCTATGTTTGACCCTATTTTTACACTACATTAATAAATGGTGGTTAAACTAAATTTATAACTACATTTTAAAAATGTACTAAAAAGTACTATACCATTAAACTGTATTTCAATGTATGACCCTAATTTTACACTACATTAATAAATGGTAGTCTAAAATATAAAACAAGTAACTACGCCATTTAAAACTAAACTTAATAAGTATATGGTAATAAATCTTAAAAGGAGGTTTTAATTTGTTTTATTTCTACGTTAAAAGCAAGTAGTATAATTTATGTTATAAATGTAATAAAAAAGATCAAATGGTTAAAATTACATCAAGTATGTTCTTAAATATTAGAAAATAAGTTTAAATTAGGATATTTTGTAAGAAAAATAAAAACTATATTGATTATGTGGCAAAATAAATTAGATAAAACTACTTGAAAATAAAAGTGAAAAAATAAAGTAAATTTTAATTAAAACATATTCTTTAAAGAAATTGACACTACATAAATAATGAAGTAAAAAATAGTTAATGCAACATCAAGTATGTAATGAAAATGTTATTGGATATGTATTGAGTTTGTTTGAAGTGGTTTATAATTTGTTATGTTTAATTAACTTTTTTAGTTAAACCTCAAAGCAAACATTATTTCTTAGGTTGGTGTAATGTTTGGTTTTATTCACTAAACTACCACAAATAGCTACTTAAAGATAATATATATAAAATAATACAATTTTATACCAAATTGCCAATTGTTTTCCTCATAAGCATCTGTTATGCCAATTTGAAACTGCATTAAGTATGTAGTAAAAATACTATAGTAAACTTCTAATGATGTATACATATTATTAGTTTCCATTATTTAATATCTGTTTTATTTTTTATATTCAATGAAAGTGTATATGTGTTTTATTTAAAACAAACCATTTCACATTAGTTAAAAATAAAAAAAACGAGATTGAATAAATTGTAGTTTCAGTTAATACTAGTTTCAACATTATATTTAGATAATTTTACAAAAATAGACTCTATTTAACTGTTTATCCTCAATAAATTCGAATAATAAATAAATATATTTTTTCCACAGCAAGTTCATGCGTTCCTACGGGTTAACATTATTATGGACCTGGATGGTGGATTTGCCTAGCAGCACAACAAACCCCCCTAACAACGAGCAACCTAGCAACCATGAAATCAAGTTGTCACTGGTGAGGGTCTTGTTCATGTTACCCATAACAACCAAGAACCCAGTCATCAAGAACGACTCAAATTTGTTGCAAGTTGCTCAGAGATGGCTCGTTAAAAATGAAGGTTTGTGATTTTATTTAATCTAAAACAAATTAAAATGCTTAGAATACAATAAATTGTTTAAGGTTGTATTACAAAAAACTAAAGCAGCTATTAAGATAAAAAATGTTATAATGTTAAATTTAATTTGAAGATTTTTCAGGTTATCGTGAAAGTTTAACTATAAAAGTCTTAGTTTGTATTTGCTTGTTTATGTAACTTTTATAAGTTTATTTTTTTTTGTTAACAGTTAAAGCTATTGAATAACAATTTTTATTAACTATCTTGTGAATATTTTAAACAGTCAAAAAAGAAGATATCAAACAAGAAAATAGCACTGAAGAAAAAACAGCTACTAAAAATGCAGAGGTAAATATAAAAAGTATTTACTAGCCTGTGAACTATCTACAGTAAAATGTTAAAAGCATATTTTAACTTACTTTTTCATTGCAATATTTATATAAAATAGATTTAAGGGAGTAGATTTAAAGCATATAAAACTTAATTTTAGTTTTCAAAAATGGTACTAATCACTTTCGTTAATGTATTATTTACAGGCCATTGAATTTCAAACAGAGTTGAAAGAGCCTAATTTTTTTAAAATATAGTGTTTTAAATTAAAAATGATTTTACAGGCCAATGAATTACAAGCGGAACTAAAGGAGTTGATTGAAAAATGGAACAATTTGAAAGAAATTTACAAGTTGGTTTTGATTTTAAGTAGTTAAAAGACTTTTATAAAATTTGCTAAACTTTAGAACTATTAAAGCCATTTAGAGCCTTATGTATGAAGATTTAGTATATATGTATAATTTTGTATTATAACTTATAATGATGATTATGTGTTATTTTATTTACACATCTTTAAAAAAGTATAATTAAAAAAATGAAGCTTTATTATTTTAATTTTTAGATTTAGTTTAGAACAGTTTTATTTCAACAAACAGTATTTATTAAAGTTCGAAAAAAATTGAATTAGATTATAATAGATTACAATTTCCAAGTTTAAACTTTAGTTTAATGCTTCTTTTATCATTAATAGTTTAATACAATTTTTTTTTCACATAGGCAATCAAAAAGTATAAAAGCCAAATTTGAAAGAAACTTAATTTCAAAACAGAATAAATAAATTTATAGATTTTAAAAATTGGTAAAATAGCATTTTTATCAAACCGAGTAAACAATTCTGATTGTTTTCCCAGTAAAATTAGCAATTTCACACTTTTAAATTCGAGAAAAATATTTTGATCCAGTTTTAAGTGTTTATAAAGTTGATTTCAATTTGCATCTGTTTAAATGTTATTTAAAAATGTGATAAAAATAAAATATTAATTGTTCACAGAATTCCAAAGAAACCAAGAAGCCCAATTCAAATGGAAGTTAAAGTTAAGAAAGAAGAAGTTAAAAAACCAGTTGATAAGAAGAAAAACAAAAAGAAAGATAAAAAAGATGAAAAATCTGCAGAGAAAATAAATGAAAAGTTTGTTGTTGTTTCATTTGAAAAATACAAATTTTACTCATCATATATTATTTTGGTTAAAATCAAAATACATGGTATCGCTAAAAATCGTTGAAAAATTTTTATAAAAATTGGCAATATTGTAAAATTTAAAGAAATGTATATTTAGAAACATCTAAAATTAAAACAAATATTGATATGTAGATAGTAATAGTAAAGTAAAATAAGTTAAGTTTTTATTTGTGCTTTTAACAGCTAGTAGATGGGTAACATTGAACATAAATTTATCTAAATTTTATTATAGTTGTAAATATTTGTTTTTGTTTGTAATACAATTTTTGTTTTTGCCGCTCAAAAATTTGCATTTAAGCTTAAAGAACAAACATCATTAACTTTCATATACAAACAAACTTAAATAACTTGAAAATAGTTCATTAACTAGTTGATTAAACTTAAAGAAAAACTACAGTTTCTTATAACAAAAACTACAATATATCAATTATTGTTGTGATTAAAATTATAAAATGAATGCCAAAGTTTTGAGGATTATTTTGTGTTTTGTATGTTCAAAGTACATACGGTAATTTTCAGTAAAAAAAAGTATGTCTACATTTGACTGTTTTTGCATTATAACTTTGTAATATTATTATATCTTTAAATTTTTAAACTTTTTGATCTACATTTTAGTTAATACTTTTTTTTGGGTACCTTAAGGATCTTTAGATCCTATCGACAACTCAGGGTTTCTAAATTTTTTTTGAACATTAAAAATTTTTTCACTAGTTTTTGTTCGTTTTAAGAAATACGCTGACTTAATTTTTCCACTAATTTTTGTTATAAGAATATGTAAATATAAGTTTAATGCGTTTACTGAGTTAAGTGGCAAATATAAGCATAAATTTTTTATAAGCCTGACAAATGAGCTTAGAAAATATAAAACTAAATTGAATTCAGTCAGGTTTAAATGGCAAAGACGGCTTAAAATGACCATTACAAGGATTAAAATTACTAAATTAAATTGTTAATATATAAAGTTACAACTTATTGCAAATAATATAAGAAGTTTATCACTCTAATTTATTTTAACAAATAATTAAAATAATTTAACTCTCTCAACAGCAAGAAATTTGGAAGCAGCAAGTTGGTCAATGAAATCGTCAACAACATCAAGAAGTCCATGCAGAACCGAAGCATAAAAGAAAGTATTTCCCGCCAAAATTCAGAAATTTCCCGCCAAAACGAAATTTCCCGCCAAAACAACGACCCGAGCTTCTTCGACTACGGCGACGAGCCTTACGACCCCAGCAAGCCGTTGGACCTCCCTGGCAACCAGAATCTCCCTGGCAACACCAACTTACCTAGCAACCAATCACTACCCGTAAGCACCAACTTGCCTAGCAATCAATCGTTGCCTGGTAACCAGATGACCCAGCCCCCGCCAAACTTCATCCCCAACAACTTTCCGGTGGGAATTCCCCCCGGGTTCGTGCCACCTAGCAACGGTTACTACCCGTTCACCATGTACCCTCCTCCCAACTTTGTTGCCACGCAACCTCCGCAAGGTGGGGTGTTTCCCCACCAACAAGGGAACTTCCCTCCGCCGCAACTTCCGCCTCATCAGCAGGGAATTCCCCAGCAAAACATCAACCAGCCACCACCATTGGTTAGTTTTTAGTATTTTTATATTTATCTTCTAATAATATTTCTTAAGTAACTTATATAACATAATAAAATATAGTGTTAATCTTCACACTTATCTTTCCAGTTAAAACATTAGTATTAAGCACTTACAATTTTCTACATGTAATTGAAAAAAAAATATTTTAAAAACTTGAGTTTAATTTAAACATTATTTAAGATTTTATATTTTTTACAGCCAACGGGAAATCCCATCCCAGTTGTTGGAACTGCTAAAATTGAAGATAAAAAGGTTTGATATTTAATTATTATTCAAATATTTCAAGGACTTTTTAATACAGATGATAACTTTTTGCAGTATAAAAATAAATTTAATCACACTACTATTGTAATAATATGCTAAATTAGTTTGTTGAACAAATACTTTTATTCTTTGGATTTCATTGTTTTGAATTGTATTATTATTGGTAAATAATTTATTTTAAATGTTTTGTTTTTCAGAGTTTCACGGTCTTGGGTCCTGATGGTCAAAATTTCCAAGTTTCAATTACTCCAGAACAGTTATTACAAGTAAGTACAAAACAGTAAATTAATATCAAAATAAAAATAACTAAATGAAAATAACTCCAGATCAGTTATTACAAGTGAGTGTAGTATTAGATAATAAAATATCTGAGTAAAAAAACTCCAGGGAAATCATAACAACCAAGTAAATAATCATTTTAGTATTTCAACACTAAATCAATCACAAATCCTTTTGTATTTCAGAATTTTTTTAAAATTTTTGAAGTACGTTAAGAAAACATAAAACCTGAAAATTATTTCTCAATTTCTCAATTTCTGAAACAAATTATACTCTACACAATAGATTTTATAGATAAATAAATTCATATCATAATAAATTTCGAATATTCCTTTTCTTAGTGTTTTTGTTGTCTGACTATCAATTAAGTTACACAAACAGTTTTTTTAGTTTATGTTATTCCAGCTTCGCAAATTGAACGAAGTAACAAAGCAAGGAAACAAACTAACAACTAACAAGGACGGATTACCATGTGGCGAAGATCACAACAAGGTTTGAAATTTAAATATACGTTTGAACAAACAAACATTTATACATATTTTTAAACTATATTTTTATTTGAAAACACATCAACGAATATTTTTTACTGTTGAAAAAAGCAGTTTTGCTTATTGGTGAAAATATTTCTGACTTCTTCACCTAACTTTTATTACTTTTTTTTTACATGTCACATACTTGAAAGTTTTATTCACTTTACTTCCCAAACAAATAACATATTAGTACAAGTATGTTTAGTTAAGATCAGTGTACTTATTATTTATCAATATAAATTTTCAATTTCCTACCAGGTCACACACAGCCGCATAAACAACTGGCTCCTCGATCAACCGAACATCGAGCAACCGGATAAAGAAGAAGATAATGAATCTGACTCTAGTAGTGAAGGTAATGTATATTAAAATATATATAATAAAAATATATTAAATAAAGTAATTTATCGAATAAATAAAAATAAATTGAATCTGGTACTAGTATGAAAAAACAAATATGATGAATATAAAGAGTGAAAGTATCTGTTTATTAAATATTTAATGTTTTACCAAATTAATTATGATTTAGTATGAAAATATCAACTTTCAGATAAATATCCAACTAAAGAAGTTACAGACTTATCACTCTTACCAAATTATTGTGTTAAGAATAGATTATCAGTATAATATTTTTCATTACATTGTATATTTTCAGATGAGTATCCAGCCAAAGAGGTGACAGACTTGCCACTCTTACCAAAACAAATATAAACTTTAGTTAACCATTTAATATTAATTTACAGATGAATATCCAGCCAAAGAGGTGACAGATTTACCACTCTTACCAAATTGGTGCCACGCTAAGGATGAAGACGGATTTGTTTATTACTACCACACTATTGATAGGTTGGTATTTAAGATATAGTTTTTATGATATTATGTAGATCGAACTAAGTAGCTATTTACGCGTTTTTTACTTTTAAACACAAATAAAAACTGTATGTATTCGTTTTTTTAATGTATGACTTTTAAGAAACTTAAAAAAAACATTTAAGTTTTTTCAACTGAATTTACTAAATATTTTGTTAAAAAGTTTCAAAGAATTAAAATAAGTTTTCAAACAACATTCTTTTTAAAGTTAAATTAAAACTAAATAAAAATCCCCAAACATTCAACAGAACAACGCAGTGGGTTCCACCGGTGAAGGAGCCCCACTTGCTACAAAGAGACAACAAATCAACGAGCAACATTGTGAAGAGTTCAACCAACTCATCAAGAAGTTCGAAAATTGGCGGGAAAAATGTGGTGACGACGAAAGTGGCTTCCGTCAAAACTGAAACATCGCTGGAAGCTCCCGTCAAGTGCAAGTTTGTTTGTTTTAGTTTTTTTCTAAGGTATTTATGTTTAAGTTACTTTTATTAATGTTTATATTTATTTCTGTTTAGTTAATAAAAAATTAAGATATTGTTAGCCTGCTTTTTATCATGAAATGTAAAAATATTTTCAACTATAATATTTTTTATGTTTTTAAGCTGTTGGAAGTATATTTATTTAAAAAATAACTTGTAAGCACAAATGTGTTGTAACTTAAACAGTTTTATATGTGTTTAAAAAATTGCACAAAATTAACTTTCTTATTGAAAATTTCTTAAATGTTATTAAGTTCTTTTTGTAACACATTCAAACAAATAACAGAGCAATGGCAGTATGGAAACAAGACTTGAGTAAATTCATCAAACAAGAACTCAGTCCTTATTTCAAGAAAAATGCTAAAATTGGAAGAATTACCAGCAGTAAAGATTTCAAGTTTCTCGCTAAAAAAGTTTGTATTCATATTTATTTATAATATCTGTAAATTTAATTAGTAAAGGTTTAACATTCCTGGCTTAAAAAGTTAGTAGTTTAATAAGAAAATAATAATACATCGATTCATTATTTTTTTAATAATATTAATTATTAATGTGTTATTATTTTCATTTTACGGACAACATAACACTGAAACAACTGAAATGCATCAAATATATATATATAATATTAATATTAATAATTTTTTTCAGTTCACGGACAACATTACATTGAAGCAACTGAAATGCATCGATTCTCCGAAGCAACTCAGGTTCAGCGAAAATATCAGGGAGAAAGCGTCGCTCTACATTGAAAAGTACATGCGCAACCAGGGAAGCAGGTACGAGTGCAAGAATCACTAGTGTGACGTCATAAATGAAATTATTAGTTTTTATAGTTATAATTGTGACGTCATAAATGATATTCATGAATGTTTCGTCGTTGAATGATTGTAAGGTCACTTTGAGTTCTAATGACATCACAGTCATTTGTCTAGTTGATTCTATGACGTCATAGATGAATTAATACCTGTTCCTTCATAATAAATAACACGTTTTTGACCTTTTTTGTTTTAGAATCCGAGACTAAATCTGTTTTAAAAGCTTAAAAATTTTTGGTGCTTTAGTATCAATAAAACATTATTTAAACTTTTATATCTCGGATATTAAATGTATTTTTTCTATGAAAAAATATTCTCATTAACACAATTTTTAGGTCATTTATACTTATGTTTGATATTTTCTAGCTGGTTTTCGCTGAAGTATTTTCGAAATGTTGTACAGAATTTGGTTTTTATTTACGGAATAACCTTTCGACTGTAAAGCTGTTGCAGTTTTTGAATTAGTTTTATTTTTATATTTTCACAACTAACTCTATTGTATATATATATACATATAGGAGCTTTTAGGTAAATTTCTTCACTTTTTTGTTTAGAGTAGATAATTTAAATTATTTCTGTCTAGACTTAATTTATTATTTTTATTTGTTAATTGAGTTCGAAATTTTAAAAGTTGATTTGCAACTATACATTTGCTTTTTAAGTTTTAAATTGTTGGATTAATAATGTAGCAAGTGTATTAAGATGTATTTATTATATGCAAATATAATTGTTTTATATTTTAAAATAAGTTAATTGTTGCTAAAACTTTTTTTTTTTTGGTTTTATTAATAATATAACAATGTTCTTGAAAATATATTATGCGATCTTTTCAAATTTAGTTTTAAGTTTTGTTTCAAAAAATTATGATCTGTTTTTTTTTATTGTATAAATAAATTTAGTAATATACAATAGTCATTATTATTTTCTTTTTTAAATAATGGACTTATAAGCAGAAACATTTAATACTAATTTTCAGATACGCTTTCGTAAATATTAATAGTTTTTGTTGCTTTTAATCAATAAAAATTTGAGTTTTTTAAACATTTCTATGCTAAACCAAAGTTTTTCAAAGTGGGCTAAGTGAGCCCTTGGGGGCCATGATAGATACTCAGGGGGCAAGGGGCCAGTGGGGGCATGAGGTCTTAATTTCAAACTTACACTAGATATTCCTCAGTTGCAGATGAAGGGCAAAAAAACAGGTCTTAGGTGTTTTTTAATGAATTTAGTTTGTTGAGTAGTCTTGTTAGAGAGGGCCATAGCTTTTTTATTTTTTTAAAGGGGAGCCATTTAGAAAAAAGTTTGGGAAACCCTTGTCTAAATAAAATTATCAAATTAAACTAAGGAGTATTAAACAGTACATAAGTTAGTAACAAAAAAAACTTTTAAAATTCAATCGTTTTGCTATTAAAGCCTCTATTTGAAATATGAATTAAAACTTTATTAAATAAGAAACGCTTTAAGTTATTTAGATTATCATTAAAAATAAGTTTTAAGTTTTCTATGTAGTATCTTATAACATATTATCATTAGCAAGATGAACCATTTTTGGATAAATGTTTAACCTTTAAGCCTTTTTAAAATAACAGAGTGTCCCTCTACTATTTAGAATAGTAACAAAACTAAAACTACATCGTTATAAATATATCAGGACCTTAAATACGCTAGGATTATTATTTGGTAGAAAAACGAGTTTGCTTTTGGTGTAGTCTTTAATCAAAAATATTTGGTATCTATTATTGAAAAAGTTTTCAGAATATAATTAAAACACTGGAGTTCTTTCGTTTTACAGTTTAAGTTAATAATTATAACTAAAGTTATAATATCCAGCTTTTTTAATTTTATTGTGGTTGTAATTGTCTCTTTTAGGCTTTAAAGAAGCTATTTCAAAAATTTAAAATAACTTGGTTTTACAAAAATGCTCACAGTAAACTTGAGGTGTTTAAAACATAATTCATATATTTTTTTTTCGAAAAATTGATGTTTTAAATGAATATATAATATTAGCATTAAACTTTTTTTTGCAATTAAAAACATAATTGTTAGAAATATTGTTTTAGTAGAACAATAATAAAATAGTGAGTTACTACAACTAAGTGCTTGATTTTGGTATAAAACCCAGACAACTTTAACTGAAAAGAGACAAAAAAAAAAAAAAAAACAACTTTATAGACATACTATAAAATAAATGTAAAATTATTACTTGAACATAAACTGCACCAACTTATAAAAAAATGTATATTAAAGTTTCTAATGTGTGAATGGTCTTCATCTTTTATAGCAGAGTGGTCATAAATAAAAATGTTTAAGTATAGCTGTTTAATTATTTTTCATTACATTCTTTTGTACGACAGTCTGAGTGTATAAAAGTACATTAATAACAACCGCAAGATTTATAAAAACTTTAAACATAGCAGCTCTTGGCAACCCTGCTAGAAAGTGCATTTGTATGCAAAAGAACTATGTACCTAGTTTTAATTTACACCTAAACAAATTTAAAGTTTTGTTTTTGTCAAGCAACTTTTGCGAAATTTAAGCTTTTTTTTATACGTTTTAAAACTCAGTAAAACGTTTGAAAATAAGATTTTTAAATTACAACTTGCTTCTTAATTTTAAATTTAAAACACTAACGAATTAACTTAAACAAAATGCTTACAATATCTAACAATTTCAGACATATCGTGGAACCGCTCAGTTCCAACCTGGTAAAACCCGAGAACCACTTACTGACCATGGGCTAGGAGTAACAGTATAAAATAAATGAAAAATAAATAAAAAAGACTAAAATAAATAAAGGTTAAAAAAATATATAAATGGAAAATGGTCGCAGGTGGGAATCGCACACACAATCGATAACAACAATTTTAGCGTAAAAATATGCAGTAAGAGTATTTTTAAGTGTTTGCATGTCCAAATGAAGTTTTTGTTACATTATATTTTGGGAGGAGCTGCTATGTGCTTTTTTATAAAAAAAACGTAGTAGTTTATTGCTTTTTAAGGACATTTACAAAAAACTTTATTTGTTTAAAACGTGCGTTGTGTAAAAGTTTTTTTTTATATTAAACTAAATGTCCTAAATAAAGCAAATTTTTAAAATAGCATTTGAGTGATAGTAATAAACTTTTATTTTTTGCAACTAAAAGCATTTTTGCTACAAATCTTAGTTTAGTAAAACAGTAAGTTATTGTCATACCTTTGTTTGGGTATCAAGAAAAATACGGCGACCTTTAAGTTTTATTTCATTATTGAAAATAGCTAAAAATAGCTTAAAAACAGCTGAAAATACTTTTCACACATGGCAAATATCACAAATATACTCTGTGTAAAATTTGATATTATTTGAAGATACTGTCACTTAGACATAATTCGACTTTCTAAATAGCACCCCAAAATGCAAACTGTATGGGACCCAAAAAATGCGACCTTAAAGTTTTTAGCTCAAATTTTTTTACTTGTGTCAACAATCACAAAAACTCATTGTTGTTCTGCACAAATAAAGACGATTAAAAATAATTTTATGGAGCCACTTTTTGATTATATGTATTTTTTTAACCGTTTGTAAGCTTTCTTAAACTTTCAGTTTTTCTTTATAAAAGTTTGAAAAAGGTAGATTTTTGGTACATGAAGTTGTGAAAAAATTGACCCTTAAAATTTATCTTTTATACAATTGAATACGAAAAATATAATACTATATTGTATCTATTATTAACCATTAATCTTCAATAATATATAGAATTTGTTCTTATTTAAATAAACACATATATACACCTACTTTAGCTTCTATACTTTTCTTATAATATTCATTTTTTTATAGAGCTCCGTTTTAGTGTATTACGTTGTTAACACAAAAAAAAATTGTGGTATTTTGATAAAGAAAGAGTACTGTTTAAATTTATCATTGTTGTATATTTCAGTAAACCTCTTTCGCTAGGATCTTTATTAGCAAATGATCAACTTTGAATTTTAAATCTTTTGTAATTTAACTTTCTTCTAAAACTTTTTGCAGTTCTACAATGTATTTAAGTTAAAAAAAAGTTTATTAAAACTATAAAAACTCTTTTTTTTTCAAATAAGCAATTTATACTTTTTGATTTTAAACTTTTGTTGTAAAAAAATACTTAACATATTTTGGATTAATACTTCTTATTATTAGGTCTTAATTTTTATTGATTATTTCACAATACTACTTTTGTTAGTTTCCAATAGTGTCAAATACTTTGATTTACTTGTTTTTTCTTTGTAATGAAAGCTAAGTCCGACTAGTGCGACTTTGCTTTTTATTTGTTTAAAAAAATGTATATTTTAAATTAAAGATAAAGCTATATTCTATGTATAAAGATTAAAATTAAAATTTATTTCTTAAAAATTAATGTTTATCTACTTTAATACACCTTTAACTTTTTTGGTTTGTAGTTAGTGAAATGTTATATAGAATTTTTTTTTAGTTAGTTCTGTCTATTGAAAGCAAAGTCTGACCAAACTTTGCCCTTTATTTTCTTTTTTGTGAAGAATTATTATGATGCTTTAGATAAATATCACATAACTTCGTGAATATTTTTTGTTGTTAGATATTATTACCTGTAGCTTGCCTTACAAACTTTATGTCAAATCTAACTAAACTTTACTTTTTATTAATGAGAAAAGTATTTAGCTGCTTTAAATAAGTAATTTTAGAACATTTTAATAACTTTGGTAATGTCTTTCTAGTTACTTGCAGAATATTTTATAATATAAAGTTTTTTAATTTTTACCAGTTAGTTAAATAGTAATTTAGTAAGTTTTTATAATTGTGCAAGTAGAAAAAGCTCTTACCAAATTTCCAATAAAAAAAAACTTTAGCTGTTAAAAAAAATTACATTCAAAACAACTGAGTATTTTTTAGAACAATATAGCTATATGTCTATATAGCTTACAGAAGTTTTAAGGGACATTTTTGAAATTAGTAAGTTTTACGCACCCCTTAATAAAAATACCAAGCTTCGTCTTTGTAACCTACGATTATAGCATTTAAAAATTTAATGACTTATGAAACGTGATTTTTGTTTTAATTTATAAAGTTTACATTTAAATTGTCTAACATTAAAAATATACAAAAAGTTTGAAATAGTTAAAAATGGGAACGGATCTAAATTGCACGAGAGCACAAAATTGCAAGAAGCTAAATTTTCACAAGTTATGTTTTAGCCGGAGAGTAGAAAAATACAGAAAAAAAAAGTTAAAAAACTAAAGAATATTAAAAAATATATATTAACCCAGGGTAAGGGTTTGGGGTAACAGTTATAGTAAAAATTAAAAACAGATAACAAATAAAAATTATTATAGAAAATGAAATTTGTAAAAAAAAAGCTACCGACTGAGGATAAGGGTTAGGAGTAATAGTGATAGTAAAAAAAAAAACCGTGCAAAAATGTCTCCGTGCAATTTGATTTCTTACAATTTTATACCCTCGTGAAAAAGTGTAATAGTGGAATTTCGTGCACTCGTGCAGTTTTGTCCCCTCGTGAAAATTTGAGAGCTACCCGTTAAAAATACTTCAGATTTTTTTTAATTCAGTTTCAGCAGTTTTTTATGCAAATACTTATAACTATATCGACATTTAAAAACTAATAAAATTTTTACACATTATTTACAACTTAGTTTAAAACATTATTTCTCTTAGTTCAGTTGGTTGTTAAGCTTATATTTTATAACTACTGTACTTTAAGAGCTGTTTGTTTTATTTGTAAAAGCTCGAACGGTTGATAAAACTTACAGTTAATAGATATATAATAAATAAAAATAATTTCATGTGTTACAAATTTAAGGTTTAACAAAAAATTAATGTTTAAATTATATCTTTAGTTATTTTAAAACGAACCTTAGCTTTTTACTTTTAAGATAAAAGTATATTTACAAGCTTTATTACTCACTTTATTTTAAGTTTTCAACGAAAATATTTTAATATTATTACTTTTTCAACATAAAAATATTTTCATAAACTTAGCAATACATACGAGCTATAGAGTTTTAAAAATATTTTAAATATGCTTAAATGAATATCAAGTGAATGAACTTAAAAGAATCAACAGCCGTTGTGTAAGCGCTGACAAAGGAAAGTTATTTAAATAAGAGGAGTGAATTCATATCGTTTTGTCGACATCTGAAAAAGTTTCTCTTAAAATACAATAAATTTTTATGGTCACTCAACTGTGATTTTCGTGAATTTTAGTTATTTGTTTAGTTAGATGGAAGATCAATTTTTGCATCCAATATTTGTAATGTACAATATTTAATTCTCACGTCATATTGCTTTTTTGTATAAATTTTTAATCTCTTTTTACCAATGTGCTTTTAATTTTAAATTAAACCAGCAGAAGATTAAATACAATTTTTTTTTTGTCTTTATGAAACATACATTCTGAGAATTTCAAAATTGCATTTTCCTAATTAATTATTTAAAAGTCCATTAAGTTGGCACTGTAGAAAGTGATTAAGTTTATATAATCAGCTAATTTTCTATATATATATATATACTGATAAAAATTAGCCTTTGTTTTTCAAAAGCTGTGATTTCTTGATAGACTACTAAAAACTTATTTAATTATTAAAATATGTATAAAGCTTTAAACATCGAAGTACAAAAATATTTTCAATCACTCTTATTTCTACATGAACGCATCTTATCTAAAATATTTATCTTTGTGTTGTAAAGTTTATGTACAGACTATTACTATTAATAAAGCTAAGTGATCAGTTTAGATTTTTTTTTGTTTAAGAACTTTAAGTTACAGCTTAATTTTAAGTCCTAGTAGTGAAACTTTATATAGAATCTTTTTAAGACGACACTTTCAAAAGTGTTAGAAGTAATATTCGCATTTACTAGTTTGCTAAGCTTAAAAATTATAAAGTAAATGGAAATCATTTAAACTTATTTTTTAAAGATCACATATTATAAAACTACCATCATTTCAAAAGATTTCATTGCTTAAAAAGTTTTGCTAAACACAAAAATAAAACTTTTTTGATCAGTTTATTTAATATTGTTTTTATAATTATTTAAAACCTTTCTATAGTTATAGAAACTATTTGGTAAGTATTCTTCCTCTTGAATTCTCACTTTGAATTGCTTAAAATGCGTACTAAACAGAATGCTATCAGTTTGATGTTAAAAATTTTGTTAAAAATTATTTTTTAATTTTTAAGTAAGAAAGTGTCCACCATGCCTAAGTGAAGCTACATGCAAAAACTAAACTTTGTTTTAAAGTGTCACGCCGTGCTAAAGTGACGCTGTGCTTTTCTGAAATCTACCCAGATCCTAGTAAATCTGGACAGAAATACCGAACTTCTTAAATAAAAACATCATCTACTTGTTGTATTTTATAAAATGGAGAACAAAAGCTATCGTGTAAATATGCTATTCTTAAGCGTAAAATCTTACTTAAAATACATATTGGTTTCTTAAATGCTATAACTAAGTAAAGTAATATTTTCTTAAAATACATGAGTGCTTTTTTCTTAATCTTTTAAACTTGTTATTTTTTGTACTAAAACCAGTGATCTACCGAATCCTGTTATTCGGATGCGGCTGGATCCCAATACCAAAATGGGATAATAAATTACATAATAAAATAAGAGTTGTACGTGTAGAAACTATTAGTGTAATTTTACTTTTTGTAAAACATATTATAAAACATATGAAAACTGTATAAAATTAAAAAAAAATTAATTTCAGGAACTAAACTAAATTGATAAAAGCTAAAAATAGATAATAATAAAACTATTTTGCAGTTTTTTTAAGGACTAAAAATCAACTTTTTAAAACGAAAATTAAAAGAAAATATTAAAACTGTAATCTTCATTGTTTGAATATTTTAGTATTAAGTTTAAACCTCAATTTTCAATATATGAATCAGCAAAATTAAACCTGATGTTATTAAAAAAGAATTTTTTTTAATCAATGCAACAATGAGCTTTATAAATATTTATAAGATTTAAATTTTAATATAATAATTTTTTTTAAGTTTTTTAAATGTCTTTTTCAGAAAGTTTAAAAAACATTACTGTAAGAATAACCTAGTACAGTAAGCACATTTTTACTTTTAAAAGTAAATAGACATATTTTCAAATCATACTAATCTAAAACCTTTAAACAGTTTCAGTACAAAGTTCTAAGGTAAGAAAATTATTTCTAATAAAATCAAGTACTTCTTTACAAAACAGAATATAATCAAAACATTCAAATACTTAACAAAAAAAACCTTTATATTTGTTTACTTTATAAACTTAAATTAGCTACACTTTTAAAACAAAAGTACTGGCTTTTTTTTGCGAACAACAGAACTAGCAAATGTTCCTTCTTTCATGCCTTCTCAAGCTTCGCGACGTTTGGAACTTTTTACCGCAGTTTCCACAAGTAGTTGGTTCCAAATGAGATTTCATATGGTTTTTCAAACTTGATAATAAATGAAACTTCTTGTCACAATTTCCACAAGGGTAAGTGGGTTATAAATGAGATTTCATGTGGTTTTTCAAACTTGATAAGAAATGAAATTTCTTGTCACAATTTGCACACGGATAAGTAGGCTCGGAATGAGTTTTCATGTGCTCTTTCAATTTCGATGATGAGTTAAATTTTCTACCGCACTCTGCACAAGAACAAGTGGGCTTGAAATGAGTTTTCAAGTGGTACTTCAAGCTTGTTGATAAATGAAACTTCTTGTCGCAATGAGGGCAAGCCATTTTCGGTTCGTAATGTAGAACCAGGTGGTTTCTCAGCGCGTGTTTCGTTTTGAAACTCCTGTCGTCAGGGCATATCTCGCACTTGAACTTTCTCTCATCACTGTGGACCGCCTCGTGTCTCCGCAAAGTGTCTATCCGAGTGAACTTTTTGCCGCAGGTTTTACAAACGTGGGGCTTTTCTCCCGTGTGCGTTCTCATGTGGTTGGTTAAATCCTTCTTGAAATGGAAAGTGTGGAGGCAGACCTTGCATTGGTGTTTCGGTTCGTAGTGGTACTTTATGTGGGTTTTCAACGCCTGCTCTGTTTTGAAGCACCTGTCATCGGTGCATAAGTGGCACTTGAACTTTCTCTCCTCACTGTGAGTTACCTGGTGTTTTTTCAACAACCACCTGGAAGAAAATGTTTTACCACAGGTTGGACACGTGTTATATCCCGCATGAGTTTTCAAATGAGCATCAAGGCTCGCTTTGCTTTTGAAACACTGCTGACAAACTTCACACAGATAAGACTTTTCGTGGATTTTCATGTGGTTGCGTAAATTTCTTTTAGAGGAAAGTTTATTACCACATACAGAGCATTCAAATTTTTTTTTGCTTTTAGTTTTTGCCACACCTGCAAATAGTTTTTGTTTTAGCGCTAAACGTTGAAGCAATATCTTAAAACACAAAAAAAAATTTACAAAGCAAAGATGCTCTTCATACATAAAAACATAAAATAATTTTAAGTGTATGTTTAATACCATACTAGGTTTTCTGTGCTGTTACAATGATATATGATCTATAATTGAAAGAATCGATTCAACAAGTAATTATCTTTAGTTCTCTAAAAAGATTGTTTGTTTTTATTTTAGTAATACAATATTTTTTATTCTTTTATTTTTCACAGTGAATGGAATTTATCTAAAATTTAAAAATTTTAAGAATAAAAACTTATGAATTGGACTTTTAGATACTTTATTTTCTTTCTCTAAAAATTGTTCATATTTGTTTATTTTGTGGACTTTTACATACAATTTGTTTTTACAAAACTAATTTTATTGCATATAAGTTTGTCTTATAAAACATGTATCTAATAGATTATACTTCATACTTTGAAATAACAGTTATTTAATTCTTTTTTTAAACTTAGACATCATTTTGAAATGAATGTAGTTTTATGACAAAATTATGAAGAAAACATGAAAGTGTTTAATTGCTAATCTTTTATAATTTACACAAAATAACTAACTTTTAATTTTTGCTTTGTTCTTTCCAAGCGTATCCATTTTAAAGATAAAAAGAATAATGTTTTGTTTTTACTGTAAAATTATAATAAAAAATTTACAAATTTATTTTTTTTATATATACCAATATATTATATATTAAGTAATCTACTACTTTACAAACATTTTAGAGAAACAGTTAGCAACAATATTTAATCTGGAATGAAATTAAACTGTTTAAAGCTTTACTTACACAATAAATAGAAGAAAAGTTAACACTATTTCAATTGACAATTAATGCTACTAAAATATAATCATAATAGTACTTGTAATAATTTATTAATATATTTCTAATACTTGTACTTTCAAATTTTTTTACAATCCTCTAAATGACTTTTTATAGTAAGTAGATTAAGTATTTTTTTTTTACTTAAAAAATAGAATAGTGAGAATTTTTTTCAAATCATACTAGTTTAAAACCTTAAAACAGTTATAGTACAAAACTCAAAGGCAAGAAAAATATTTCGAATAAAAGCAAGTACTTCTTTACAAAGCAGAATTTAATCAAAAAACTTTTTTCAAAAACACCTTCATACTGGTTTAGATAATAAATTAAACAAGTCACACTTTGCAAACAAGAGTAGTTAATTATTTTTACAAATAACGGAACTAGCAAATGTTCCTTCTTTCATGCTTTGTCAAACCCTCTGACGCATGAAAATTTTTACAGCAATTTGCTCAAGGATGGGTGGGTTGCAAATGAGTTTTCAAATGGCGTTTCAAGCTTGTTAATGAATGAAACTTCTTGTCGCAATGAGGGCAAGCCAGCTTTGGCTTGTGATGAAGAACCAGGTGGTTTCTGAGCGCGTGTTTCGTTTTGAAGCTCCTGTCGTCAGGGCATATCTCGCACTTGAATTTTCTCTCATCACTGTGAGTTGCCTCGTGCCTTCGCAAAGACCATTTGGAAGAATATCTTTTACCGCATGTAGAACACGTGTTGGGCGGTTCATATCCCGCGTGAATTTTCAAATGAGCATCAAGGTTTGCTTTGCTTTCGAAACACTCCTGGCAAACTTCACACAGATGAGATTTGTCGTGGGTTTTCATGTGGTTGCGTAAATTTGTTTTAGAGGAAAGTTTATCACCACACACAGAACACTCAAACTTGTTTTTGCTTCTGCTTTTTGACACACCTGCAAATAGTTTTCGTTTTTGCATTAAATGTGAAGAAATTTCTCAAAACACTAAAGACAGAGTTTACAGTGCAAAGATGCTGTTCAACCACAACAGCACAATCTAATTTTAAGTGTGTGTTTAATACCAATAGGTTTTTGTTGTGTTTCAATGATTTATAATCTATATCAGAAAGCATTGTTTTAACATATAAGAATAAAGTTGATGGCGAGCATAAAACAGCTAAATTCGCAAAGTTGGTTTTTTTTTTTAAGAAAAAATAAAAATTATTGTAAATAAGTAACCAACTCCTAACCTATTCATTTAAAATACTTACACTCTCAGTCTGTTACTGATCATTTTTCAAAAGTAAAAATTTCTAATTCTTTGACCACTTTTTGTTTAATGTCAATTTAATACTACTTAACCAATGTTTATAAGTAAAATATATATTTCAAAAGTGAATGGTAAAACTAAAAACAACACATTTTGTATATTTCCAATGCTTTGGTACAAAATAAATCTTTAAATTGAACTATAATTTTTTTTTGTATTATCAGCCGTTTTTAGTTTAAATACTTATTCATATCGATGTTTTTATTCAATTTTGATAGATTATTAGTTATAATACACTTGTTACCCATCAAAATCACCATAAGTTATTAAGAAGAAATAGTTTGTAACAGAAGACTATTAAACCCAGCTTAATCAAACAAATACACAATAACTTAACTAAAATAAACTAACCATTGAATGCTTAATTAAATGTTATTAGAATTACAAAAATAAATAAGTTTTTAAATTAAATTATTATTTTATTTGCATAAAGTTGAATTCTAAAGTTAACAAATTATAATATCCATGTTTTGTTATAGTAGCTGTAAAAACAACTTGCCTTGTTTATTTGAGCAATTAAGTTGATCTGAATGCATTGATTGTTGTACAAAATCTTCATCTAAAACATCAGATGTTTGTTTGTTTGTGTTATCTGTTAATTATAAATACCAGTTTCATGAAATAGCATTAGAGAATAAAAATATTTGATATATATTTTTTAAACCTCTGTAAACTAAATTTATTAATAATTAATCTACTTACCTTTTAAAATTAAGATATTGTACACATTATACATGAACAGTAATTTTTTTCAACTTTCTTTTTGTAAATATTTCTAAACACATCCCCAGTTTATGAATAGAGCATTCTTTGATAAAATCAATAGTTGAATAACAGAAAAAAGGAATTGTAAGTTGTATACAAACAAAAAAGTTTATCAATTATTTTACATTTCCTATTATTAACTCAAGGGCTTAATAAGTTAAAGGAATATTTTTTACATAAATTAACATGAACTTTTAAATGAAAATTTAAAATATGAACTATAAGTTTTTTTTTCTTCAAAATTGAGATCAGGCCACATCCAGATCAAAAAAAAACATTATCATTATCCAGATATCTGGATCCAGTAGATCACTACAAAAAACATTTTTATTTTTCAGCAGTTGGCCTTAAACAGAGTTGCCTCAGGATAAGCTGAGAAAAATCTCCTGACTTAAAGCTTTTGAACTTTAATGCATTCATTAGACAACTTACCAAAGTTCTAAATTGTTCAATGCTAGCCTCACCTTCTGAGTTGGAGAACATTTTTTTACTTTGTTAAGCAGTGAAGAGCGTTGGCAAAACAGTTAATAATAGTTGTGACTCATAATTGTTCAAGGCTATGCAGATTTAGGTATGACATATTTTTTACAAATGTACTTCCAATAGCCATTCTGCTCGGGAGATTTTCAACTGCTTCTATAACAAATACTCTACATTCTTGGTTAAAATATAAGACCTTTTGTTCCTCAACTAGGTCTTCTTTTCTCAAATATGCAAGCAAATTGGTTGCAGCACAGCTAAGATCAAGGGCAGGTTTTAGGAATACTTGATTATAAAATCAAACCTTGAATAACTGGTTAAGGCTCAGTTTCGTAACTACCTCATCTTTTGTAATGTTGTACAGAAATTTAATTATAAAGCACAAACTATCATCACGCATTAAGGCAACAACAGGCTGGGTACTTTGGTACAATGTCAAAAAAAGCTGCATGAGAGAAATCACATAACTAAAAAAATTCAAGAAAATTTTTGTGTATATTTCTCAGTTTCACTATGGAAGTGTCCTTGCCACAGATCATCAGAAACTACAAAAAGTACTAAAACGCATACAAAAACTGCTTGTTCAAGTAGGATAGTTGTTTAATAAGTTAATAGACAAATTTCCTGACTTTTATTTTTTAAATCCCCTATTTTTTCCTGAATTTCTTGATTTTCCTGACCTTGTGGCAACCCTGCTTAAAACTATATAAGATATATATAAGCAATCAAATTTTAAAATACAAGTAAGTCTAGCCCTAGGCATGAAAAGTAGAATTAAGGGTATTCAGTGTTTCTAAGTTTTTTTTATTCTTTTTTACATTGTTTTTGTTGTGAAATTACAATTACCCAGAAAAATCAGGAAACCTGTTTGTATTTACTTGCTCCAATTACTTTTGTCTCAACAATTTGTTTCACATCTGAAATCAAGAACTGAGTTTAAGTCTTGAAAGTGCATAAGATCAGTGTAAAATGTGTTTTAACTTTATTTTATAAGAAATAACATCAAGTCCATAGAGTAGTGAATTAATGTTTTATTCTAAATATTTTTTTACCAAGTTACCAGTTGCTATAAATTACTTTCAATATTAAATTAGCATTCAAGTATCAAAGTTTAGGAGTTTAATAGGTATATTAAAGAACAAATAAACTGAAACATTGAAAAACAAATAAGTTTATTAAAATTTTCTATTATACTACATGTGTTAGAAAACGTTATCAAACTTTTTTAATATATTTTTTTTTTAAAGAATGTACAATATTGTTTCAAAGATTATTTAATCTTAAGTGATTATCTTATTTTCTTTAAAAATTTTGTTTGTTTTTATTTTATTAATACAACTCTTGTTATTCTTTTATTATCACCACGAAAAAAAATTCTCTAAATTTTTAATATTTTAAGAATAAAAACTTAGGAATAGGACTTTTAGATACTTTTTATATAAAATGTATCTAATAGTTTATACGTCAAGCTTTGAAATAAAACAGTCAACTAAGTTTATTTTTCAATCTAGACATCATTTAGAAAAAAAATGTGGTTATATGACAAAATTATGATAAAACAACGAAAATGTTTAATTGCAAATGTTTTAAAATTTACATGAAAAAAACTAACTTTTATTTTTTTCTTTATTCTTTCCAAGCGTATCCATTTTAACCAAAAAAAGAGTATTAGTTTACTTTTCTGTAAAATCATAGTATTAATTTTAGATGTTTTATTTTTTAAATATACAAATATGTTATTCATTTAGTAATGTACAACTTTACAGAGATTTTAAAATGAAAGTTTTAAAAATTATAAAACTGGTAAAATAAACTAAGCCATTAGAAAGTTTTTTAAAACAAAATTAAAAATTAACATAATTTCAACTGTAGAAAATTGTGATTAAAATATACATATAAAACAGTTATTTTAATATACAGTAACTTAAAACAAATATTAAATAAAGAAAATTGTTAACAAATTTTACCTAATTTATATCTCAAGTTTTATGTGGACTGAACTGAAAAATTATATTTCTTTATATTATGTATTTTGAATTTTTTTTTGTTACACAAAAAATATTTATTAGCAGACTCTTAAGCTATGATCAAACAGTATATAAAAATCAGAAGAAAAAAAAAACAACTATATATAGATATTGGATAACATAAATAATTGAATGGCTTCAGCCACAGCTTGCTGCAGTAAACATATTATTCAAGAATTGACATTTATACTGTTTGATTGTTTTGTGTAAAGTTTTTATTTAAGAATTTTTCTTTTCAAAAACATTTATATAATTTTAGTTTTAAGCAGTTCATTCTCATTTTAATTTGAATATTCTCAAAGTATAATTAATGTTCGATTTATTTCCTGTGTAAAAATTTTCGAAATATTAGAGTATTTTCTAAACTTGATGTTTTTTTTATATTTGTTAGTGTTTGTCATTGTTCTTTAATACAACATTCTCATTCATAGTCATGGCTAGTTTTATATAGAGTAGCCCTAAGTTTAATTATTATATTCAACTCTTTATTATATAGAATTTAATATATAGTAGTAGTATAGAACAATAAAGTACATTAAAGGACAAATGTATATTATGACTTTAGTATAAGTAAGTTTACTTTTAACTATGATTCTTAGCTTGGTTGCACATTACAATAAAACCAAACATGGCCTCCTTGGGTAAAGAAAAACCAGCTTTTTTAGGTAAAAAAGAGTTAAACATTACCAAGACAGTATTTTACCCAATTAAATTTTACTAGTGTATTGCCTTTTATTCAAAGGCAGTATTTAACACATTTTTATCTCACATTCTTGTAGTTTTGTCATTTTTGTTATATAGTACGTTTTATTTAACAGTAGATTTAGAGAAATCTTATAACAAAGCTTGCATTTAATATTTAAGGAGTACTCACATTTACTATATGCCCATTTTAAAGCCTTTGAATTTAACCTATAATCAGTAAGAATAGGGGTTTGGGGAAAGCAATAGGTAATAGGGGTCATATTGAACAAAGTATCATAGGGAGATCAAGTAAAAAGTAAGAATGGTATTAACAAAGTTTAAGTCGTAATACGTCACACAAAGTTGGTGACAATGCTTAAATCAAAGTAAGCAAAAAAAAAATATTGGCACAATTTAAGTTCTTAAGTCACAAAAAACAGGAGACAATATTTTAGTCAAAGTAAACAAAAAAGGTACAAAGACACAATTTAAGTCCTAAAGTCACAGAAAGTAAGTGACAGAGTTTAAGTCAATTTAGTTACAAAGGGTTTTGTCCCAGTTTTAGTCCACAAAATCACAATATATCTGACAAAATTTAGTCGAAAAAGTCAAAGTAGAACTGAAAATTTAGTTCACACAGTTAAAGAAGAATTGACAAAACTCAGTACAAAAAGTCCAAGTAGAACTGACTAAGTAAAGGTAAAATAAGTCAGAAAAAGAGGTGACCAATTTTAAGTCAAAGTCATAATGAATTTTTTTATGGCTCTTACATTTTAATAGCATAATAGAAAAAGACAACATTTAAATAAGATAGCAGGAACATGCTGTATAGGAATTTGTATCAAAAGGGTTTGCACAGACATAACATTTGAGTGAGTTTTTTTGTGTTTTTGTATGTATCTGTTTTTAAATTGCTGCAATCTAAATAGTAGGTTGTGGAACATGTTTGATATTATTTCATCAATTTAAGTGAAATAAGCTTGGTAAACACATTAATTCTTTTTTGGTCATTTTAAATAGTAATTTTTTTAGAACAAGAAGACCATTTGTTGAAATTGTTTAGTTATTCTATTTTCTAGTTTACCTTAAATCTTTTTTTTAACAGTAGTTTTGAGAGCATTTTAAATTTTGATATGATAAATTTGTTTCTTGTTAATGAAGGAATGGTAGTGTTTATTTTCCAAGAAAAAGGCAGAAGAGAAGTAAAGTGACGATTCTCTTTAGGCAGTGGAATAAGAGGAAGTGTAACAGGATAATTAAATTAATGATTGAGCCCTGACTAAAGTTAATGGAAAGTTTTGAGCTAAAATCCTTGTTCATCCAAGCGTTTAAGAAAGACATCGCAAGGTCAAGTGTTATACTGATGCAAGTTAAGATAAGGAGAAATTAAAGAGCAGACAAAAATTATGATGTAATGTTGAATAAAGTTAAGAACATTTGCTATTATAGCCTAGCCATAGAGAGTATAGGAGGCCTTATAGTCACACCCTGCTGTGATAAAAATTTTATTCAAAAATAAGCATTTATATTGTATGATTGTTTTGTACAAAGTTTTTTTAAACAATTTTTTTTGTGATATATATTTTTTTTAATTTTAAGTTCAAGCAGTTAATTCTCATTAACATTTAAAAATAGTTCCTGTGTAAAAGTTTTGACCACATTTAAAGTTTTTTCTAAATCTGATGTTCTTTGTATATTTGTTAGTGTTTTGCCTAAAGGATGCCATATTTTCCTGTTTGCAATATCTCAAGTGGTTTTCATGATTTTCAAAAAGTATTTAAGATTTATGTTCAATAATGTAAAAACGAAATAAAAACTCGAACACTTCCGAATCTTAATTAAACATTATAACATGCAGGGTGACCACTAGTATTTCTAGAATTTCCTCCAAGGTAGTTTTAAATTCTTCCTTTTGAAAGTAAACGTTTTGGTATATTTTTGTCAGAAATTTAGTTTAAAGTAAAAAGACGTGTTAAGTAGTATAACATTGAAAATATACTTTAAAGTTACTTTAAATAAGTTAAAAATCAATGTCCTTATTTTATTAAAATAAACCACTATAAAAAGAATATAAATAGGTTTGTGTGTCAAATTGAAACTTCACTACTTAAAATGTTAAAATTGTTTTAAATTTCAGGCTTTTACAGATTTTATAGTGATTTTTGTTTAAAGTTATAGTTTTTTTTTTAAATTTCTCAAATTCCAGGATTTTAACCTAAATTTTGAAATTTTACGTTTTTCAGAACTCTAAGTTTTTTGGACACCCTGTACGTGTTAACAAAATTACTAAGAATCTAAAACAAAATTCTAAATAATTGTTATATTTTTATATTCAGCTACTGTAGATAATAAAAAAATAATAAAACAAATTGTAATAACCGACATGAGTTTGTGAGTCACTTAAGTTATAATTATCATAATAACACAATACTGATATCAAGTAATACTTAGGGCTACTCTTTATAAAACTGGACATACAAATGAATAAAGATATAGTATTAAAGAACCATGCAAAAACAATATAAAAAACTATGTACAAAATATTAGTATAAATACTTTATGCTTTATAAATCACTTTAAATACTACTCAATTCTAAAACAATTATAGTTTAAAAATGTTGCTGCTTTAAAATCAATTATAAAATAAGTTATGAAAAAAAAAAACATTCTTAAGTATCAAAGTTTTATATAACACAAAGAAACATATAAATGGGATTACACATTTACTACAGCAAGGCCCTGGCTCGAAGAAATCTCTGCTTTAACTTAGTGGTATTTATATGCCGCTGTAGTATGTGAATGCAACATTGCATCAGTACAAAACTTGACCTTGCAGCTTTCTCTTAAACGCTTGGTTGAACAAGGGTTTTCTCAATACCTTCAATTAAACCAAAACAGTTATCAAATGCAGTTTGATATCCTGTTACACTATCATATGTAAAAATCAATGAAAATAAATATTTCTGTAAGTTTAATTTACTGAAAAAGCATAAAACTAAATATTAAAACTTAAGTAGTATTTCAATCAAAACAACCATTCTTAAACCATAAAAAACACCCACGGATTAATCAATGGTACTATGAGAAGTAATATAATATAAAACTTTAAATTCAAGTTCTTTTTATAAACACATGACCCAGTTAAAGATCAGTTTAAATAAAAAATTTATTTTTTGCACTAGACCAGGATATTCCAAATTTGCCAAATCTCCTACCAATACAATGTCCATAGTAGTATATCCTGATCAAGACATTAAAAGTTTTCCGTGATGTGCGAATCGATAATAGTAAGGTTCTTCGAGCACTAGGTCCTAAGATCAAATATGTTAAAAATTTTTTTATTGTTCATTAGATTCTATTCTGTGAAAGTTCACATTTTTATTTCATTTCTAACATGTAAATAGTTTGATAATTTGAATGTTTAAAAAGTAAGTGTTGCTGCACTGGTACATCCCCAAACTACTACAAAAAATTTTTACAAACGATACACTTTTAGTTTTCAGGGACAAAAAAAAAAAAGTTGTCCACAATTTTTAGATAGAAACTAAACGTTAAAACTATAGTACAGAAGATTTCTTTTTCTAGTTTTTTCAATACTTTATTATAGAATCTTTTTTTTTTACTAGCATAAGCTTTTCAAAACATAAAGTTTATTTTTAACAGTCAAATTGTTATAAAACTTTAAAATGTTTATATTATTAATAGTATTAGTAACTAATAGGTTTCAGTTGATAATTTAACAAAATTCCATCACAATTAAGTTTTTTATTAACAGGTTTAAAAACTTAAATATACCTAAAACTATGTTTGTACTAACAATGAACGTGCTTACCATTAGTGACTTTTTTATCAATATCTTTAGTAAAAATTGTGTTATTGATTTCAGTAAAAGCTTCACCTGTGCTTATTATGTATTTATTAGCAATTAAGTGTAGCTTAAGTAGCAATATTAAATTGAAAACAATTTAAACACTAAAAAATGTTTCTTTGTTATGAATTTAAAGCTGATGCTTTAGTATAAAAGTGTCAACTTCCTTAAAAATCTAAAAGTAAAAACTTTTATTCAAATAATAATTTGTAAATTCCACAAGTATAAATTTTTATTAACAAAATTAATGTTTTTTTAAGAACTACAAAAATAAGAACTTTAACTTAATAAATATATGTTTAAGATTTTCTATTACTATTTTTCAAAGTTGTACTTTGCATTTATACAATATCCATTATTTTATTTTATTTAATACTTACATTTAAACATGTTAAATATTGATTTGAATTTACAAATGCTTTAACAAAACAGTAATAACTTTATTAATTTTACAGTTTGTTTTTAAGTGTCTTAATATAATAAACAAATAAATAATTGCCACTATTATTTTGTTTGGAAAAATTTTATGATCTTTTTTAGTTCAGCATAATTTATTTTACCTTTAACATTACTTAAGTATAAATTAGTTTATTTAGATTCGCGACTTTGTGTAAAAAAACTCACGTGATCCGGTTTTTGGTTTCGATTTTTTAGACCTACATATAAATATACGACTAACTTTAAAAAAAACTGACTTAAGTTTAAAGTATAATAATCAAAATTTAAGTTAAAACTTTTCTTATTAATTTAAGAAAACTTCACTTTTCAAAAGTGTGAAACTAAACTGGATTTCTAAAAGTTTACTTAACCAAGAAAATTATACTTTTCTAGAATTAAGATTCTGAGCGTTAAAATTGAATCAGACTAAGTTTTAAACATGTGTTATTTTTAAATTATTTTGTAAACAAAGACTGGGTAAAGTGAAAGAAAAGTTTGTATTTTATTAACCTTGATTTCAAAATGGCTAAATCTAGAAAAAGGGTTAAAAAGAAAGAAAATAAATGTAAACACCAGATATTACATTTGTTTATCTTTAGTATATACTATATACACACTTAAACAGTGTTTAGACTTTTTTCAGTGTTTGTACAATTTTTTGCTTCATAATTTTGTTTAGTAGATTATGATGATAAGCTTTAAAAAACTGTCTACATAAATGTCTAAAAATTCGCAGGTACAAAGAATTTTTGCACTTAAAACTATTTTAAAGTACTAGTAAAACAGAATGCAATATATTAAGAATAACCCAGATCTTAATTTTATATTATTAATAAAATAATTAAATTTTCTACCAAAGCACTGTTATCATTGACAATAAACACAAATTTGAAACATACTTCATTTTAAAAATATTTTTATTAAACAAACAAATAAAATAGGTTTCAGCTAACACATATCAATTACTTTTGTTAGCAACTAAATTAAAAATTAAATTTTGAGTAAGTAAACAGTTAGAGGATTTATAGGAAAATATTTAATAAATATCAATAACAACATAAAAAAATACTATAATAATTTATACATAAGAATTAAAACTAAGTTTATTAGAATTGGAAAACTAGTAATTAACTTGTCTTGACATTAAAAAAACATATTTAATAATATGCAAATAAATTACTTAGTCAAACAATTTTAGTTAAAACAATTAAGCTAAGAGCTAATTTGATTAACAAGTATTTATATTTTTGAAAAACAAACTACTAGCAGATGTGAACAATTATTTTACAGCTTAATTAAAAATAAATTGTAAAAACAAAAAAATATGTGATTGGTCAAATGTTTCCAAAGATTAAGATAAAACTGTTCGAGTTTAAAAATCATTCAAAGTTTCTTTTTAGAAAATGTGCAACTTTTGTAATAATAAGATTTTTATATGGCTTATAATTTTTTCGCAACAAAAAACCTTACAAAACTACGTTATTTTTTAGTTAATTCTTTACAAAGTATGAACTAAACTTACTTCATATCAAAATTAAACATATAGATACGAGTTGTTAGTAGATATTTTACATTAAAATCATATTGCATAATTTTCAGTACGTTTATCTTTTTAGAGGTTGCACAAAAAACCAGTCAAAAAACGCCCTTTTGTTATAGTGTACTAATATTGATCGCATGGTTGTCACTGATCAAGATGAGAAAATTTTCCTGACTTTTCTAAATCAAACTCTTAAATTAAACTTATTCTACAATACATAATCTAACACTTGAAACTATATAAAGCTTTTAATCTAATTTTAATACAGGTTAAAAACGACAGTTTTTTGCTGAATTCTATCACCAAACTTCCAGTACATCACTTAAACCAGTGCTTCTGAACCTTTTTCTAGTGGCGGAACCCTTTTACAAAATTCAACTTTTCCGCGGAACCCCTAATTTAATTTTACATTTAATGTTTAATATGCAAAAAACAAAAGAATTTCAGTGAAAAACGATTTTTTTAGCAAAACTGTATCATTGATAGAAATCATACCAATTGTAATAGTATTAAGTCGAGTCAAACTCAAAGTGCACCAGAGACAATAGGTATTTTATGATTCTATAATAAATAAACAAGATCAAACATGATTAATCGCAACGTCATAAAAATCTTTCCTTGCATAATAAAAATAAAATGAGAGCTACAAACAATAACGAAATGAACATAAATCTAATCGAATTCACAGATTACTGTAATAAACGGGTAAAATGCCTAACGAAAAATAAATATAAAACATATATCCGTGCTAAAATAATAGGTAAAATAAAGTCTAAAAAAATTAAAACATTCCACTTGGTTATTTCAAAATAAGAATACTTCTAATACTGATTATAAAACTTAAAATATCGAATTTTTAAAAGTTGGTTTTGACTAAGGAAGAAAAAGTAAACCATTATAAACTACATAAAGGTTCATAAACACATTTTTAAATTTCTGAGAAGATTGACTTTGTAAAATGTACGGTCCAAACGTTTGTATTGGAAACTTTTTACAAAAATTACAATATCTCAAAACTTAAATGAACTTTTTAAATTCTATAAAAACTGGCCTGTAGTTTATATATTAAGCTTTCATATAAGAATCAATGTTATTTTTGTAAAAAATAATCATGGACCCCTCCCCTATGGCCTAAGTATATATCAAAAGCTTGAATTTTAAAAAAGATAACAACTTTTAACAATAATAATAATAATAATAATAATAATAATTATAATCAAAATTATGTGCTTTCTTTAAGATGTGTGTTTTTGCATTAATTTAAACAAACAGTAATGTTTCAACAAACAAAAATGTTGCAACTAAAGTTACATAAAAAAACAACTTTAATTAAGCAAACCATTATTTTATATTTTTTATTTAAAAATCATCAATTTAAAAATAATATCATTTTTTGAATATTAAAATTTTTTTGCCATTTTCTTTAGGTAGTTTTTTTTAAATGAATATCAAAAAAAAAAAATAGTTATAATAATTAAACAAAAAAAACATTTATTACTTAAAAAAAAACTTTAAAACTTTACTAATACATAGACATTTAAACATTTTTATCATGTAAATTTAAAAATTATTTCAAACTCAATTTTTGTTGAAATTTCAAAGACCTGGCCACAACTTTTAAAATTAAAGTATTATTTTCTATCATGTAAGTCTAAAAAAACTATTTCAAATTCAATTTCTGTTAAAATTCTATAGGCCTGGCCAGATTTTTTAAAAATTATAGTAGCATTTTGTAAGTAAAAAGTAGCTTTTATACATATTAAATTTTTAATCAAGTTAATAGACATTTTGTTAAACATTTTTACAGCATTTGAAACAATATAATATACCAGAAATAAGTTTCTGATAAAGATTTTTTATTTAGTTTTATTGTGTAAACATTTAGAATTTGTTTTGATCGCTCCTACATTGTTTGCTTAAGTGATAATGCCAGTATTTTCATGACTTCTCTAAAAATAGAAATTCAAAAAATTTGCAAAAATTTGCGCAAACATGACACCTATTAATAATGATTACCGATTAAAAGTCCTACCGCTAGATACATACTAAGCAGATCAATGAATGCTATAATTATATATGTTTTCAATTTTATGTGTTCCGTTTTTTTTTGAAGTTTTATGATTTATGTTTTTTTTTCCTTCAAAATTCTTTTTTTTATTTCGAAAGGCTTCGCAGAACCCTAGGGTTCCGCGGAACCCCATTTCAGAAGCACTGACTTGAAACATCTGTGTATGATTGATGTATGTAATAAACAGGCCTATTAGCAAAATACTTGTATTATTACCTTATAAACACAGCTTGTCTGAAAAAAGACACATTGTTTTAGCATTTCCTAGCATAAATGTATCTAGATAAACAAACGACATATTAGTAACTTTTACAATTTAAACCTTGAATTAAAAACGAACTTTCACAACTAAAATCTTAAAACAATAACAAATTTTTATAGTCTATACCTTAAAACAATAAAGAACACAATTTTTTAGAATTTCCAAGCATAAATGTATCTAAATAAACGAAACGACATATAAGGAATTTTTACAATTAAAACCTTAAATCAATAAGGAACTTTCACAACTCAAACATTAAAACAATAACGAACTTTTACAGTTAAAACATTAAAATAAAGAGTTTAATCAAATACTGTTTTTTAAATGTATGTACTAAAATCTAATTATCTCCGTTTTTTTATTAGCACTTCATCTAATGAAGATATGGTTTTCTTAATCTGGTCTGCATTCCGCTTCATTTTATTGGCAGTTAAAATCACTTGCCTCATTTTATTGAAATCGCTCTCGTCTGCTGCCCCTACACTTGTTGAAGAGAATCTTTTATCTAAATCAAGCCACAACTTGTGGGTTAAATTAATTTATACCATCTGAAGGCTTTGGAAAACAAGAAATTTTGTAAATTTAAACTGACAAAACCTGACTTTTTTTTAATTGATTTAATTTTTTTTAAATTAAATTTTATGACTTTTTTTCAAAATCCCCCCTTTTTTTCCTGACTTTTGTCATTTTTTAAAATTTTTCCTGACTTTTCTTGATTTCTTGACTTTTCCTGACCGAGTGGCAACCCTGCAATCGTTAAGTTTATGATCAATAAAAGCATAAATAAAGAACGCTGCAAAAAAAAAAAAGTTCTACAATTTTACAACAAATAAAAAGAGCACTGGAAAATTTATTTAATTTAAAAAAAAAAGCCTTTGATAACTATTTACTTAATAAATTAAATAATTTGTGAACCATCGCAACATAGTTTACTTAAAATAAAAAGGGCACTTTTAAACAGTTTTATTATAAAATCTTATAATTTATTCTTTTAAAGTAATTATTCTTCAGCTAAAAATTCACATTAGGGTCGCAACTAACTAAAGGGTCGCAGCTTTCCGGTTGCTGCTGTTAAAGGTTTTTGACGTGTAAAGTTCAAAGTTTTACACAAAATTAATCTGAATTATTAAATTCCGTTTTAGAGGATAAACAGTTTTAGAAACGTTTTCCGTCATCGTGGTTAGAAACAGTCAGAATGGCCCGTGGAGCTAAAGGGAACTCTATACGCTTGAGATTTCTTTAAAGCAAGTCTACATAGCAGCCTCTAAACTTTATAGTCAGATTATTATTTTTAATTTTATTTACGAAAATTTTTATATCATGTAATTGGTTACATGACAATTCAAATTTGGACAACTCAAATTTTAAATAAAGTATTTAAAAGACTAAATCTCAATAAATAATATAAGTAAGAAAAAAAATGCATTTGTGAATCTTACAAATATCTACAAGCCAATTTTTTTTATTCAGAGTCTAAAATAATTTTAAGTTGTTTTAAAATTACTAAAAATAACTACGTTTTTTACTTTATTTAAGCCATATCTCAAAAAGTATTTAATTTTTGCATGAAGAAACATATGGCTTGTAGATATTAAGGCCATAGGGGGGTGGGGTCTAACATTTTTTTTTACAAAAATTAACTTTGGTTTTTATATGAAAGCTTTGAATACAAACTACAAGCCTGTTTTTATAGAATTCAAAAATATCATTTAACTTTTGAGATATTATATTTTTTGTAAAAAGTTTCCGATATAAACGTATGGACCGCAAACTTTTCAGATCAATTTTCTCAGAAATTTTAAAATTCACTAAAATCTAACTTTTCCTTCATTTTTCAAGCAATCTTCTTCAAAATTTCAGGAAATGTTCCTTATATTAAAATAAAATAACTTTACTTTAGAGCTTTAGTAATGTGAAAAAAAAAAAAATTTCATCACAAAAACTAAAAAAAAAGTGTTTTTTTTTTTCAAAAAATTAATATTTTTACAAATATTTTTTTTCAATTCCAAAATAACGTATTTTTGTTATTGTGTAAAGATTAGACTGTGAAAGTTTGAAGAAGATTGCTTAAAAAATGTAGGAGAAGATAGATTTTAAATAAAATAGTCTTTTTTTGCTGTTTTAATTTTACCTTTCCACAGGGGACCTATTATGCGGTCCGACTTTGACTGGTCATATCTCAATAAATTAATTTGAATTTTTTAAAACGATAAAAAGCATATTCAAGCTCAAAAAAAACTTTTTGAAATAAGATCAACTTGTAAAAAACATGGCTTACCCCCCATGGCCTTAATATGACCTACATATTATATTTTTTTTGGACAAAAATACATTACTTTTTTATTAGTGGCTGTTTAATTTTTTTTTCAGAATTTGAATTGTCCGAATTTGAATAGTCGTGCACCCCATGTAATGCAGCCAAGTTAATGCATGCAGAAATAAAAATGAGAAAAGGTGTTAAATACTAAACTGATCTAAGTTATAGAGCCTTATAAAAGAATAACACATATTAAATTTACTGCAATTATCATTGAAATTACAGATCACATTTTAAAAGAAAAGCTTAAAAAAAAATAAAAACTCATATCTGTATATTTCTGGTATGTAATACTAAATTTTCCATAAGGGTACTTTTAAATAAGGTGCACAAATTTAATTGAAATTTTAATAAAAAACAAAAGAGCTTAGTTACACAACAAAAAAAAGTAGTATAAATGTTCTTCTTTCATTTCATAAAAAGTTATTGAAGTTTTATTTCACGTTAAAGATTTTAAATGTTACTTTTGTAAAAAGCTTTGAACGATACAGCTTAAACTATATTAAATAAAACTTATATGCATAATTTAAGTTAAAAAACAAAATATAAAAACAGTTACTCTTATACAAAGTATAACCTGTTCTTAAATATTAGCTTAACGTTAATAAAACTAGAAACAGTTAAACATTATGAAATACAAACAAACTTATAAAAAACTTTAAAATAATATACGTTTGAAAGTTTTGAATAAACCCTTTTATATCATAATTTCTGAAATTTTAGCTGTTAAAAAAGTTTAATAGTAGTAATAAGTATACATAAAATGAAATTGAACAACAAACAATAGTTTAACTTACTATTGCAAATCAATGTAGCACAAAAACATATCTACATTTACATTTTTCGTTATAGCATTAACCAGAAAAGTTAAAAATTATTTTGAAATACAAAATCAAAATAAATTTATAAAAATTTTAACAATAATAATTGTAAAGACAATTTTTCAAATAAAGAAACATACAATAGTGTTTATTAAACACAAATAACATAAAAACATTCATACTTTACTATTTATTTATAAAAAAAGATAGTTTTATAATTATAGTTTAAATTAGTTTAATTTAAAAGACAAACATTATGTAACTCTATAAAACATATTAATTTTTTTCTTTTTTTTAAAGTTTACTCTCTACAGAATGAATTGTCAGAACATTTTTGAATAATTCAAATCTATCTCACAAAGTTCAAAAGTAAATAAAATCATTTTCATAAAATTTTTCAAGTTTGTAAAAATTTGTTAAAACTCAGTTGCACATTTACACCCCGTTTTACTTCTTTCGTGCTTTCTCAAACCCGAAAAAGTGTGAAATTTTTTACTGCAGTTCTTACAAGGATACGTCGGCTCGAAGTGGATCTTCATGTGCTCTGTCAGGTCTCCACTGTTGTAACACTTTTTCCCACATTTCATGCAAACTAATTCAGGTTCGTAGTGTTACTTAGTATGCTTGTTCAGTTTGCTCTTCGTTCTGAAGTACTTCTCGTCCGGGCGTATCTCGCACTTGAACTTTTTCTCTTTTCTCTCGCCACCATGAGACAACTGGTGACGTTGCAGATAGTCTTTTCGGGCGAACTTTCTCTCACAAGTGGGACATGTATATGGTTTCTCCCTAGTGTGAGTTCTCATGTGGAGAGTGAGGACGTACTTGGTCCCGAAACACTTGAGGCACACTTCGCACTGATAAGATTTGTCGTGTATGTTCGTGTGGATGCGCAAACCGTCATGAGTGGCAAACTTCTTCGCGCACTTGGGACATTCAAAGAGTTTTTCTTTGATTTCTTGCGCAGGTCTAGTGTCTTGAAATGTATGTATAACTTTAGCACTTTTAGTATAGAGATACTTTTTTAAACTTACAGATTTAATTAATATTTGTGTTTAGGTGTAAAATTTGCAAGAAAGCACTTTTGCACGAAGGATCACTTTTGTACAAAGACACTTTTACACAGGGTCATCTTTATACAATGGGTCACTTTACAGATTGAATTTTTTCTATTTTGTTATGTTTTATCAATTAATTTACCTCCTGATACCTCTGTCCTTAGTTGTGTAACTTATTATTATTTTTTTAATAATGTTTTTAGTAGTATTTATTATTAATTTAACTTAATTAACTTGTAATTGCTTTTTTACTACCATTTTTAACCCCGAATCTTTCTCTTGATGGTAATTTATATTTATTTGTTGTTATTTTTCAGGATATTTTCTGATAATTACTATTGTTAAATCTTTTATTTATTCTTGAGCAAAAATGAATCTTCGTTTAAAAGTATCTTTGTGCGAAAAAACCAATCGTGCAAAAGTCATTTCGAGGATTTTTCACACGTCCTTAATTTTGGTATTAGGTAAAATGCGGTTGAAGACTAGTTGTTTATTATAATTTTTATTTTAGACTGAGGCAAAGTCATAAAGTATGAAGTTATCTTTAAAAATTTCTAATTTAAAAAAATATTTTAAACTTTCAAGTATACAATATTGCTTGAAGATAACAAAAAGACCTATGTGTACAGGATATCAAATTGCACTTAATATCTGTTTAAATTTTATGAAAAGTTTTGAGCTAAAATCTTTTTTATACAAGCGTTAAAGAGAAAGCTCGCAAGGTCAAGTTTTATACTGGTGTAAGTTAAGAAAGGGAGAAAATAAAGAGTAGATAAGAAATTGCTGATGCAATGTTGGATAAACTTATGACATTGCTTAATGTACCAGCCACAGAGAGTGGTGGCGGGATTATAACCACATACTGCTGCAGTAAACATGCTATTGAGAATAGAAATTTGTATTGTTTGATTGTTTTGTGTAAATTTTTGTTTAAATATGTTTTCTCTTAATAAATATTTTCATAATCTTAATTTCAAGCAGTTAATTTTCATTTTAATCTAAAGATTCTCAAAGTATAATTACTGTTAGATTTAGTTCTTGTGTAAATTTTTACCACATCTGAATTTTATGTCCTTTAAATATAAGTTAGTGTTTACAATTGTTCTTTAATACAATATGTTCATTTATTGTCATGCCTAGTTTTATATAGAGTAGCCAGAATTATATTGAATATTTTATTTTAGTATAAGTAAGTTTACATTTAACTATGGTTTTACTGTGGTTGTACACTACATTAGGACCCTGCACCTACCAGTTTTTCAATTTTTTCAAATATATTTTATTTTTGATATATGGTTTCTAAATATTTTTTTAAGAACATGAATTGTCGGAATTTGAATTGTTATGAAACTTACTAAGATATTTTTGGATTATAGTGCTCTTACATTTCCTATAAATTAGCATAAGTTAAAAGCATTAAGTATCACTATATAAACCTATAAAGTTATTAAGTTTAAGTTGTATCTCTTAAATAGGTGGTAACAACTCTCTTGTAGCTGTATGTCTTATTTAATAGAAAGAAAAAATTTAGCTCTGATTTTTAAATCATAACAAAATACCAACTGCATAATTCTTTTATATCATCAAAATTTTTTTTCATCATTATTTTTTCATCATCAAAAAACTTTTGAAGTAGCTCTACAAGTGCTAGTTAACACAATGTTTTACCTTCCTAACTTTAAAATGAAAATAGACCAAAAAGTTTTTTTTTTAAAGTTTTAATGTATTTACAAAATTTCAGCATGACTGAGGCTAGCTTTAAATTAGTTGAAAATTTTTGGTTTATTTTGATATCTTTTAAAAATCTTCAACTGTTTAGTTACTTGAAATTTTTTATTTTGTAGTCAATTATTATTTTCTAAAAAAAAATTAAGATCTAAAACTGTCTAAGTTTCATTTTAACTTAAATTAGTTTTTTGCTTATATATACAATTATTTAAGGCCAGCTTGTGTACTAAGTCTAGTCTTTAGTCAATCAGGCTTATTTTCTGACTTATAGAGTGGTTAACATGTAATTATGCCAAACTTATTTGTTAACCTTTAAATGCTAAAACTCTGGTTGACCAAATTTAAATTTAAGTCTGTTGAAAAATTTTTGCTAGTATGGTAACTTTTCTCAAATTTCAGGCTAAATGAAAATTTTAATCAATTTTTGCATGTTAAGTAGAACAACTTTGTTTGACACTAAAAATATACCGTATGAATTAAATATTTGTTATCATCAAAATTTTTTCATCATCATTTTTTCATCATCAAAAAAACTTTGAAGTAGCTTTTCAAGGTCTTTATATTATTTAACACAGTGTTTTACCTTCCTAACTTTATAATACAAAACAGACCCAAAAATGTTTAAACCTGGAGAAAATTTTGAAAACCTGGAGGAAATTTTTTAAAACATTTGGCAACCCTAGATTTAGTATTCTTCTAAATAGACACACAACAAGAATTATTCTTTGAATTAAGATTAACTTTTTCTAGTTTTGAGTCAATCTTATGGTAGTTTTGAAAAAGTATTATTTAGCACTACTATTACTATAAGTTAAATTTATAATTAAAGTTACCTACATCCATAGATGTTGGAGTCCTCGTATAAAGAATAATCAGTCTTTTAGGTAACAGTTTAATATTACCAAAACATTGTTTAGCCAAATATTTTTTACTAATAAGTTAAATAATAAGTTTATTATCTTTCATTTTGAAGCCAGTATTTATCACATTTTCATGTCACATTATTTAGAATTGTGTCATTTTATTTCATAATATATTTTGTTATTCTTTAAATTTAGATAAATTTTATAACAAAGCTTGCATTGAGTTTCCAAGAAGCAATACTAACTTTTAATGTCTGCCCTTTTAAAAGCTCTTTAGGTTTAAGCATAACCAGAAAGGCATATGAGGCTTAGAAAAATAACCTGGCAGTAAGGGTAATATTGATAAATTACCACAGGATGTAAATAAATATATACCTTAAAGGATATCGACATAACTTAAATGTTTTAACTTAACTAAAGTAGGTGACATTGTTTTGGTCAAAGTAAACCAAAAACATAAAAGGACACAGTTTAAGTCATTGAGTCACATAAAATAGGTTAAAAATTTAGATTAAATAATTCACAAAGATAAATACCCAAGTTTTTGTCCAATAAGTCAAATTAGAAGTGAAAAAATTTTAGTCCAAAAAGTCAAGTTAGAACTGACAAAATTTTAGGTTAACAAAGTCAAAATAGAAGTGACAAATTTCAAGCCTACAAAGTCAAAATAAAGCTGACAAAATTTAGTCCAAACATTCAAAGTAAAACTCACTTAAAATTTAGTACACAAATTAAAAGTAAATCTAAAAAAATCAGTCCGAAAAGTCAAAATAGAACTAAAAAATAGTAAGTTCAAAAGTCAAGTAGAACTGACAAATTTTAAGTCCATAACTCAATTTTTTTTTTAAATGTTAGTGGTTTTAAACATGTTTTTAATGTAGTTTAAATTGAACATATTGATACATAATTATTATTAAATCATTTCAAAAATAACTAGGTAAGAAAAGTAAAAAAAAAATTAAACCTGAATATTTAAATATTAGAAAAACTTCTTAATTGGTAGTGCTCTCTAAGTTAATTTTTTGAATATAGATAAATGTAAATACATTTATTGCAATAAAATAATGTTTTATTACTTACTTATAAGTTTTATTACTAAAGATCATTTTATAAATTTTTATTTGTAGATGAATGATTTGTAGACTTACAAAAATGACTGATTAACCCTGACACTGTTTTAAAGTATACGATGATAAAATTTTATATATATAAATAATTTACTAATAATTATTAGTGAGTTAAGTAAATTAGTAATAATTTTTTTAATAGTTTAAAAAATTTAATTTAAGTATTGTAACTTATATAGTTATTGTAGCTAAAAAACAAAAGTGTACTTAACATTTTATTTTTACAAATTTTTTGTAGTTTTTAAAAAGTAATAAATTATTTTGATGTCGTCAGCAAAGCTGATTTAGCAAATGATAAGATATAAAAACTCTATAGTGTACAATATACAGCTTAGCAATGGTTCATTTAGATTATTTATATACATTAAAATTTCATAAACAGAGTTATTTTAAAGTCATCATTTTATTTCAAACTCAGATTAAAAACAAAAACTTTATCTTCATGGATTTGAGAGAGAGAAAAAAGAAAGGCTGCAACAACAGGCCCAGGAGGAGCGTCGTTGAAAAAAATGAGAGAAAAAAAATAGAGAGAAGGAAGAGAAGAGAAGAAGATACTCGCCTCATCTCAGCACTCGGATCCAGTTTCGAGGAGTACGTCACCGAATACGTCATGTTCCTGGCTCACATTCAGCTTGAGTTGGACGAAAATCGAAATCCGAGTATGCAGCGCATGCGCGATGAGCTGATTGCGAAACTCGGAAGCAACTGCAGGAGGCACAAGAGGGATGTCGTTGTTCGTTCCATTTATTTTCGTCCCGAGAACCAAGCAGATCATGCGACTGATGCCCTCATTTTCAACTACAAGAAGAGATACCAGTTTATAGACGTTGCCGCTTTCAAGATCTTTACGGATCAGTACGCGCAACACCCGTACGGTTCGCTCTTCGGCGTGTGCGAAAGCCAAGTCAATCCGAGCATCGTCCACATTGAAGACTTTCAACTCAAGTTCGACAGCTACACTACACTCAAAAGAAGAGAGGTCTTCATCCGCAAAAGGGTCTACGTGCAGAGAGTAAACGATTTCACAAAGGTAAAGTACAAGAAGAAGCAAAAAGGAGACGATGATTGTTCGGTGTCCATTGAAGAGTACAAGATCGGCGAAGAGATAGTAGAAATTCCGTGTGGTCACCTCTTTCACAAGAAATGCTTGAAGAATTGCATGCTTATCAGCTACAGCTGCCCCATATGTAGAAAAGTTGTCGCTTAGAAAATTAGAAAATCCTTAGAGAATTTATTTTATCAAATGAAATTGGTTGCAAAGAGTGTAAACAACCTCATGTTTTTTTTTTATAAAATTATTTTTTAATTATTGGTGTATAATTTATAGAGTTTTTGGTAAAATAGTAAAAATATATTATCTTATAATAACTTGTATCTTTTTTAAATAAAACTTTTAAATATTAAAAAAGAAGTCTGATGATTAATTAGTTTTTGGGTTTTAAACTTTACTAGTGGTGTAAGACTATAAAACCGAAAGTTTTTCTATTACACCAGATCCTTAGACCAAACTTTTAGAGCGCTTTGTTTTAATTGTTAATAAACAATATAGTAAGACAAAACAAAAGTTGTTTAATAAATATAATTTTACATATTTTGTGTATCTTTAATACTATCAAAACCGGCCATCGTTTTCTGGAAAAAGGAAAAAAACGAATTTGGATAACTAGTAGAAAATTACTTTCAGCACAGTACAAAAATAAATTTTACACTTCCATTACTTGTCATAATAACCGATTACAGTTGTACAGTATAGTATCGTCACAATGAAAAGCAGATGATTATGAACGACTTTTTTCAAGTACTAACAATTTGTAATGTGTATATATATTTTTTTTACAATGTATCATACTGCTAAGGTATAAGTTTAACTTTAGTATTGAAGTATAGTTTTCCCAACATACTTGAATCAACGAGTTAAATCTTAGTAATAAACTAACTAAGCTAATAGTTGTCTATTATACAATACAATATTAGGTTTATAAAATTATTTATAAGTTTATTATATATACATATACTTGTTTATTAAGACTATTAAATAATAGTTATATATCTATAAGTAGACAACAAAAATTTTCACAAAGCGACTCGACATTCAACTATGGAACATCAAGGGAAACTAATTACACTTTATCTTCCTGCCACTTTATAATCAACGTTCATTTTACTCCTGCTCCCTCTCTTTTTTTGAAAATAATCTACATTCATCTTTCTGGTGACAAAATGAAGATTAAAAGTATTTTTAAGCGATAATATGCTTATTTTACCAATTTTTCCGTATTTATTAAAAAACAGCAGAAAAATAGCATTTTTTAAAAGTATACAAAGAATTAAGTTACTCTTTAAAAATCATTTATTTTATACAGCTTTAAAAAATTTTAATACATTTAATCATGGTTCTATATCTTTTTACCTTGGTGAGCATCATAAATTCAATAAGTAAGTTAGTTCATATGGTGGTTTTTAAAGAAATATTTATAAAGTTATTCAAATAGTATGGACCTGTTTTTCTCTCATTAATACGATTGTTATTATTTTTTTTACTATGCTTTTCTATTGCATATGCAAAAATTTTAAGAAAATTACTTAGAATAACGAAACTTACACTTCAATTAAACAATCCAATTAATATTAAACACATTAAAATAATATTTATATGCTTTATCCTAAAAAAGCAAATTAATTTTTGATATATACTTCATTTTCTACTTACAGTAATTTTGCATATTGACTACTTTTATTGATTACTTGAATGATCTGGTCAATTAAAATAAAAATTAAAAAGTTATAATTTTTTTACTGGTTCCTAAAGTGTTATGCATATTGATTTAACTTTTCTTATTACTAAATGTTTGAGTTAGTTTTCAAACTCGGCTAAAAAACTATTAAATCTTATTACTGTAGTGTAGAACTTCTAAACTTATTCGTAATAAAAATTGCTTTGAGGAAAATATGGTGCCCGAAACATCTATCCCTAGACAGTTATAAAAACATTTTATGTAAAACTTGTACTTATTTATTAAAATGACTTAATTGACTTCAATTGTACGTAAAATAAAACAAAACCTTATCTAAAGTCCTATTTTGTGAAAATTGTAATTATTTAAGTAAAGTCAATTAGTTTTTACGTTAGCTTTACATATTCTTTTATTAAAATACAGAATAAAACTAATTTTAATTTCTTCAAGTTGATAGAACTCTAATTTTATAGAAGTGTTATTAAGTCTAATTTTTAACGTTAAATACTTTTAAATTTTAAATGTTTTTATTAAAACAAACTAGTAAAATCTATTTCAGCTAACATTTATTAACTACTTTTGTTAGAAACTAAATTTAGTTGTGCAATAATAATTAGGTAATCGCCGATGACCTGTTAGATGATATAACAAAATGTTCATCAGCGATTGCCGAACATTATTTTAACAATTATTATTCAGCAAGGAATTATAGTGACACTAATTTTTCAATTATAAGTAAAACACGTATTGATAATCATCTAAGTGTTCTAGAATCTTTATTTATAGTAACGTTTGAATCTAATTTATACAAGCACAATACGTTTATCAATATATTCTTAATAAGTTGTTACAATGGTTGTATGTCGCTTGATTTACTGTATTTATTGTTTGATTTGTTTTATATGCTTATACGTTTGGTTACCTTAGTAAATTACTAAATATTTTATTTATAATTAATTAGTTATAAATTGTTAATCTATCTCTAATTAATTTTGCATATTTATGGTTATTGGTAGTAAGTGAAGATTTACTAGTAATTATTTTTGTAATTATTAATTGTTTATTACTCAAATTTTATATTTGAAATTAGTTGCTTACAAAAATAGTTGATATGTGTTAGCTGAAATTGATTTTACTTGTTTGTTTAAACAAAAATGTTTTGAAGCAATCATGTCTCAAATTTTTTTTAATATATTTAGTATAAACGAGATACGTAATTAAGTTAAAACTTTTAAAAAACATAGATAATATATATAAAATATGTACACAGCTAAAGGACAACTGTTACGAAATGACATAATTTAAATTTCTAATTTTAAATGTACTTATGACTTACTTAATGACCGTTGGTACTTTATTTTTTAGTAAATAAATAGTTTAGTTAAAAAATATATATCGAGTTACAATAAAATAAGCAGTTGCATAAAAAGTAAACTAATTTGATTAAGTGACACAAAGTGACTTAAGTTTCTTAAGTATCTATAAGTAATTACAGTAACCTCTCGCATCTTTACGCACTCGTGACGTTACGCACTCTCGTTTAATTACGCATTTTAGAATTCTAAAAAATTGAAACAATGAAAATTTAAGTTTTCTTTAAAATTGCACAATATAGGTTTATTGTATATTTTTAATGTAAAATATGTTTTTAAACACTAACTCACCTCTCTATATCTTTAGACTTTGTAAACTTATGTTCCTCGACTAACTTATAAACATTTAGTTACACGTCAGTATATCAGAAATTTCGTTAACAATAAGAGTTTAAATTAAAATTCTGAAAGAAATATGACTGTGTTAAATAATAAAAGTATAATGAAATAAAAATAATACAGTACTCTTGCCCTATATATAAATAAACAACTAAAAAATAAATTTAATGAAACTTCCTAGAAGTGATACTTAATAATTATAGAGCTCACTTTTAAAACAAATCTCAATTGTTCTTTTAGTAAACATATCACTATTTTTCATTTGAAGTTTTTTATAGTTTAAGTTCTTCTTCTGTAACACTTGCTTTGCAAAGCAATTTGCTAAGTAGAATAGAATATAAATGTTAAGTATCAAATAAGTCAAATATAAGTACAGATCAAGATAAAATTTACTTATTATTAAAATTAGTAAATTTTTTCTACAAGTTTTATTATTTTATATAAAATTAAATCCTTTTTTTATGTATAGTTTTATTTTTTGTTATCATATTTATAAATTAAGTAAATAAATTTTAAAAATGGGAAAGTCCTCAGTAAGCTTTTAACTAGAAGCAATACCAAAAACAGCCATTACAGTAAGTACATTTGGTACCTCTCGTATCTTTGAGATCTCTCATATCTTTACGCACTTTTTCTGTGGACACAATGTGCGTAAATAAGTGAGAGGTTACTGTATAAATTAAAGTAAGCATTGGTAATTTGAGTGATATTGTTTTTTTGTGTAAGTTTCCTAACTATCTAGTTTAAATAAAAACCTACATGTTGTTGTGATTTAGGATAACAAACATAAGACACATAAAAAAATCTAGCTTGATTTTTGTAGTACACAAAAGTAGGGTACTCTTCTAATGTCAAAAATCATAACAACGTTTACTACTTTTATTATAACTTGGATTCTAAGAGATTAAAATCTTAACAGTCACCTTGAGGCTAAATATAACTTATTAAAAAACTAAAAGAAAAAAATGTTAATGATCAAGATATATTATTTACTTTTTTTGAACTTAATTAGTTAATAGAAACTAACTGTAAAATTATACGTCAAATTTTGTAAGTTTTAAAAACTAAACCTTTTTTTAGGTACTAAATCTTAACAAGCGGAAGCAATTAGAGAAACTTTTCTACAACTTAGAATTATAAAAAAAAATAAGTAAGAATTATTGTATTTATGATTTACTAAGAAATTTACTTCTACGTGCATAATATTACTAGTAAAATATAGTGAGTTAATACGATAACGAAAACGTAGAAAACAGGTTCTATAGTATTTTTAGAGTCTTAAAAACGGTATACTCACACTACTTACCAGCACAAAATTTCCACCTGATTATTTTTTAAGTTGTTTTATTTAAACTTATTTGTTTATGATAAAATGTATTTTTTTGTAGTTAAACTTTTCTATCATTGTTAGCGGATTCGTTTATTACCCTTTAAATTTCTTCTGAAACCTAAAAAATAGTATATGCTTTAATTTGCATAGCTACTAGAATATCGCTACTAACTGTCACTCGAGTTATAGCCGCTTCATTTTAAAAATAACTATATTATATTTTGCACGCTGATTATAACTTATGTGATGAGAAAGAACATTTAAGTGATGTATATAACTAGTTTCTTTAACAGAACATTTTTTAATAGCTTTGATATATTAGACAAAATTAAATAATAGTTAGATAAATGTTAAAATGTTAAATGTTTAAAAATAAATATTTCTAAATTACATAAATTTAAAAAACTTTTCAAAAGTCAAATGTTTAATTAGTACAGCTGTTTATTATAAAGTTGTTTAAAACCATATTACAAACTTAGTTAATAATTAATAGTTTCGTTAACTGTATTCTCAGAAACAAAATTTAAAAAACTCAACTAAGTTATATTTGAGTATTATAACTACTAAAACAGTTTTAATTATTAGCTATTTTAACAGTTAGTTACAACAGACTTCATATTTTTTTCTACAATATAAGCATATGCGACCACTAGGTAAAGTAAAACTGCTCACACATTAAATTATAATTATTAGTTACGTTTACTGTTATTGTACTTTTGTTATTTGTATGGTTTTATTCGCAGTTTTATAAGTTGAAAGTTAACTAAGCGATTTAACCGGTAACTATCAAAATTTGTGAACATTTGTACTTTTAAGTACAACAAACAAGGACGGTCCATCTTTGAAAGGTTTTGGTTTTGAAGAATTTGCATTTGTGTGAACGTTGTTGTGAATGATAAGTAAAGAATCATGTGTTGCAGCTGAATTGATCATGTGTTGCAGTTACAGTAGCATCAACTTCTGGTGTTTCATATGTGCAACACTCAAGAGGGCATTTAATCACAGACATTGTAGATTCAATTCAGCAATATTTTATCATAAATAGGTATACCTTTCTTTGTTTAGTTTATTCACAAACTAATTAAAAGAATGATAAAATCTGTACAAGAAAACATAATAAAAGCTATGTAAATACTTATACACACATATGTACATCATAAATAAAATTAATTAATAAAGATTATTATATGTTAATGGTTAATAATAGAAAAAATACTTTTTGTAAAATCCGGCTGTTAAAAAAATATATAATATTTGTTATTATTAAGTCTAAAATAAATTAATAAAAATTAAAAAATTAAAGTAAAATAACAAATCATAATATAAACTACTTACATTATAATGAAGGAAGTTTTAATTCTAAATATAAATAGAATTACTAATGTTTTATATTATCTGATAGTATTTATATGCATAATTATATTTATAGACTATATTATGCGTTCTTTTAGTTTTAGTTTAGGTTGTTTTTCAAAAATTGCGTTATTAAAAAGAATAATTCTATTATTATATGTATAGTTATGAATTGTAAATTAAAGAAACAAAACCATTTTTTTAAACTATATTACATAACTCAAAGTAAGCACTATTTAGTAAAAATAAACCCTTGTTATTCTGTTTTTGGTAAGTAATTTGCTATTTCTTGGTTTTTGAAATAAAAGAATATGAACCCGTTAATACATAAAAACTGAATTTTATATATTTATATATATATATATAGTATATAATATTCAGGAAAAAATAAAGCTTTGTATTGTACTATAAAAAAAATTATTAGTGTCATGCGCGGCGCAGTGCCGTTCAAATCTATAAAGGGTTTGAAAAAGAGATGAATGATATTTTATCAATCGCTTATCTTAGTATGTTGTAAATGTTTGCGAGCGTTTGTGGTTATAACCAAGACGCATTTCAATTGTTTTGTGACTTTATAGCGCACTTTTGTAACGCATATTGAAATTATTGACAAATATAAATAATATAATAAGTTTCGATTTTTATGACTTTGTATGCTGTTAAATAAAATCCGTTCGTAGCTAAAATAAAATTATAAAAACTCTATATCTATCTAGATATATAAACAACATTTTAAAAAACAATTAGTTTTTGTACCGAAATAGCTTAATATCCTTTTTATATGTAAAAGTGTTACGAGTCGTTTAATTTTAAGTTTAATGTTTATATGCATATTCAAGAACTAAATGTTTAATATTTCTTAATTTTTTAAACTTTACTGACAAAAGGTTTTATTCACTTGTTACAAAATTATAATAATTTTAGTTACAAAAAGCATAAAATGTTGTTTTAGGAATTTTATTCGCAGTGAAGAACTGTAAATTAAGTGACAATGATAAAAACAAAATACTAATAACTTTTTAAATTGAAAGTATGTTTTTTAAACTTACTTATAATTTAGTTGTATTCCCATTACCAGAGTTTATTTGCTTTCTTAAACTAACGCTGCATAAAAAAAAGGTTGCAAATAATAGTTTTTTGTTAAATGAAAGTTAAACTAATTAAAACTGCTATGGCTTTATAATATTAATCGAGTAATACAGTTGAAGTTGAATTTTAACGTCATATTTTTTATTTTAATACTAAAAATACAACTACTAAAAACAATTTAACTATAATTGACCTTATAAGTGCACCTGTCAACTTATTGAGACTATATTATCTATATGGCTAGATGATTTTGTAATCTTATTGCATATAAAAGATATGAGAGTTCATATAATAAAACAGCTCTTTAAAATAAACTATAAGCACATAACATCAAGCTGTACTTTGCAAACAAAGTATTTCACTTCAGAGTTGTTCGTTTTACAGCAGACAAACAAGTGATCGTTGTCATATATGCACTATTATAAGACCTACTTTAAGATTTGCATTAATTTAACCAGGTCTTGTTAGACCAGCGATTTCACGAAGACAATCTTTGTTTAAGCTTGTTTTTTAAAAACGACTTTGAAAAGTTTCATTTTTGCTTATTGCAAATAAATAAAAATTTTAAGTACATTATGAACTTAACCGTACGTCCATCGACAATAGTCATTAATTCATTTTGTTTATTCTTCATTGAAATACATAAAGATAACACAGTTACGAAGAATTGTTGTAACAGACAGAAAAACCAGCTTTTTAAAGTACTTTTGCTGTGAAGTGTGAAAGTTTTAGATTTAATTATTGAAAGATATTTATATTTCAACGTGTTCTTTAAAGTCGTCAAAATCAATGTAGGGCTAATTTAATAATAATTTAGTTAAAGCTAGTATAAAGTATACATTTTTAACTACTTTGTAGCGTTACGTTTAATTAAAAGTGTACGAGAGGTCTTTTATAAATTATTAGTCTATTTAATCGGAGGATCAATGAGAAAATAAATATATAAAGTGTGGTTTGAAAGTTGTTGTAGTGTTATGTAATGATACGTTGAAGCTTTACTAAATTGTACCTGGTTGCTTATAAAAAAGTATAAAACATAACTATTAATAATGCTACTACTAGAAAGCAGCTACAAACTAATATTTTCTGTAAATAATCTAACAACTAGACAATATCAACTAAACAATATTTGAAGATAACAGCTTATTTTTTTAAACTAAAGCATTGATGGTAGTAAGATTCAGCTTAGTGTTTATTGTAAGATGGGATTAAATTTGATATATAAGCTTGATTTTATTGAAAATATTTCTTAACCAGACTTAATAGATTTTAAATACTTCTTTGTTAATTGAGAACATAAATTAACAAGATGAGTTTTATTCTTATGTCCTTTTAAAATTTGTGTTTTGTTTTTTATTACCTTTAAGTGAAATACTTTAGCTTTTATCGAATAAAAATTCAAACAAATATGAATTCTTGATATTTTTTTTATTAACGCCCAATAAGTTCAGTTATGTTTACATTTAACGACTCCTGAGCTCAAATGTAAACATTCGGGTAAAAATTAATAAATAACGATCTAAAACAAAACTATTAGAAAATAAGAACTATTATCACTTAAGATTTATCAAAAATATCTTAGAGATCTCAAGCTTATAATAAAAAACATTTTTTAATCAATATAATATATTAAATAATTTTTCAATAAAATAACATGACATTTTTTTTCATTATTATCAAAATTTCAATAAGAATAATCATTTATTGCAAAAAAATTAGAAAAAACAATCGTTGCGTAAGTTTCAACTTATGGAAGATAGTCAAAATTTACAAATTTTATTAGTGTCTATCATTCAGCAATCTAAAATCAGAGACCCGTTAGAAACTTTTCAAACTTATACAACATGTTTGGTTCTAAATGGTAGGTAACATCAATTCAAAAATGTTTAATGATACATGCAGTAACTTTTATATTTAAAATTGCTAGTATCCTTTAATTGCCTGCCGACCTTTGATTTAAGCAATTCAGAAACGAGAAAACACATTGAAAAATAAACACATACTAGTTGAATTATATTTATTAATTGAAAATGTGATTGTATTTATTATCAGAAATAAATTTATAACTAACTTTTAAAAAATTTTTGACATTATACGAAAAAGTGTCAACTATTTTTAAATATAAATACAAATAAAAATACATGATATATAAACTATACCATAAGATAGTTTAGAAGTCGTTTTAAAACGTCCATAAAAACTTTTTACTATTTTATTCTAAAATTTATTAACCTAAGTTGTCTTACACTATATCGTTTTTTTATAATTTTTTGCGATTTTATACCAATGAATAGTAGTTATACCATTATGTAAACCTTTGAATATAATATTAATTCTCTCAATAAAGCTAATAAAAGTTTCAACAGCGTTTTAAATATTTTATTTATTTATATGCTTAATTTCGTTTAATAACTATTTCGTCAATTTACTGAAACCGTTCTCTAAATGCCTTTTGTACTATTAATATTACTCTATTCGATAAAAGTTTTTTTTTTCTTAACTGTTCTAAAGTTTAAAAAAAAATAACAATTTTGATTATTTAATTTTCAGTATTGAATATATAAAAGACTGTTATGTTAGGTGTTTTTCTTACGCAGCTTAAATTTAAGAATTGTTTTTCTATAAGTTCATTAACAACCAAACCTATATTTTGCCTTGCAAGACACAGATTAAGCTAAAAAAAATTTTTTATTGTTATCTTGTTTGCAGTCAATGCATCAGATTTACAGTAGTACTTAAAATTTCAATAGTTTTGTATTAAATAAATAAAAACAGAAATATTACTTTGAATTCAGTAGAATTTAGAAGAAAGAAATAGTTTTTGTTTCATACAAGAAAATTTTGTATAACAACAGTAAAAATTTAAAACTAAACAACTTTAACTTTATTAACTACACTGTATACATTATGAATACAAAAAGTAATTTTAAAACGTTTGAATTTTGCTTAAATTTAAAACTTTAAATTAAAAGTATTTCCTTTTTCTAAAATTATTGTTATTAAAAATTACGAGCAATTAATATTTAAAATATTTGACTTTGTCATTTTTTGAAATGTAAACATATTTGTTATACAAATATAAAACATTTGAAATGGGAGTAAATGATAACCACAAATGCTCGCATAATTATTTAAATTGAGCAATTATTATAATTTCAAATAACAATACTGCATAACTAATACAAGTTTTAAATTGAGTACTTATTATAAACTCGATTAATATGACTGCAAGTTTCTCTAGAAATGTTTGAACGGCACTGCACCGCCTATAAAGCTTTTACATTCCAAATGCTCGCAAGTCTATTGAAACATTTAATAATCGGTACATCGATTTTAAATGAATACATATTTAACATGTAATTTAGCTGAAAAATTCAAGTAACACTATTCTTATTTTAATAATAATAGTTAGTACAACTGCTGTAACATAATATTAAACTTCTAAAATGTATATTACCTATACACATTTCTATAAACATAGTGATTTTTTACGGATTATTTTTAATACTTCTAACATATTGAAGAGTTATTTAGTGGAAACAGCAAAGCTTTAAACTTTATAGAAAAGTTATAAAAAAATTTATCTTATTTTGTCACATTCAAATAGCTTTCAAATTAAAGACAGTCCACGACAAATCACATCACCTTCATGAAATAATCAGTTAATTAATTGTTGTTATTAAAAAAATTTTAGTTATTAAATTATTAATTAAATTATTTTATGTTTTGTTTGAAATATTTTTATGACATCACTTGATGTTTTAATACAAAACTATTAAATTACTTTTAGTTTTATTACCTTTAATTTAATGATTTTTATTAGTTATAAATAAAGTGCTCATATCAGCAATGATTATATTATATGGGAACGGGTCAAATATGGACAAAGGAAGTAGTATTACATAAGTTGATCGATTTTAATCAGAATTTTTACGTAAAGAAGACTTTTTTTTAGCAGCTTCTATTAGCTAGCAGCTTCTGAACTTTGTTTTATTGTTTTTAACACAAAAACCCGAAAAATATATTATTTTTTATTAATAAAACAAAAATTTTAAAAAAGTATTTTACAAAACTGTCGTTTTATTAACTTAAAATATATCATACAATTAATTCTTTTTATACTTTTTCAAAAAATATATAATTTAATTTTTACAATTTCGCAATGAAAAATATCTAAATATAAAATGAAATTGAAATGCGAGTAAATGATAAACACAAACGCTCGCATAACATTTGTAGTTTATTCAACTGAGCAATTATATAAATACGGAATTCCGATCTTGAGTGTGACATCAGATTTATTTGAACGGCATTACGCCGCGCCTAACCATTATATTTTATAAATTCTAGCAGACATTTACTAATTATATAATAAAGCTGTAATTTAAAAACTGAATTGATTTTAATCCACATTCTTACAAAATCTTTTGAATGGTAGTGTTTGGCGAATAATACTTATAACTTTTTGGTTATTACTTGTATATGTTTTAATTTTTTCCAAGGTTTTGTTATGTATACTACGTAACTAGCTTTTCTTATGCTGTATTGATAAAAGATATTTCTACTAATCACTTAATTTATAGTTTATTACTAAAACTATTTTATTTAAAATGAATAACTTTTAGTTATTAACAACAACAACAATAACAAGATTTACTCAAACTAATTTGTAAAACCTTCGACAAACTAGTTATATATTAATAAATAAATTAAAACGTTTTACGTAATATTTTTTGTTGTTTAATTTATTATAACTTGGTTTAAATAATATTAAAGAAATAATAATTAAACAAACCTGATAATTTAATCATGACGTAAACTTTCGATTAACTTAAAATAAATATCAGTCAGACCTACATAAACTAACTAATCTTACTGAAACGTCCCGAAAACCCAATTTTACTTTGTAGCAGCTTACGAGCTGCAAATTTTTTTATACATAAAGTTATATTAGTTTTTAAAACGGTTTATGCCTGTTTCAAAATTGTAGAAGTAGTAACCTAGCTTTCATTAAGCTATGCTTTACAGATTTTATTATTCTTGTAGTTAGTTCGTGAATAAACTTAACCACTAAAGATTTTCAATTATGATAAAATCATCCTAATTAGATCCACAATTCATGAGATTAACTTTTTTTTAAACATGAAATTTTAGTAGTTAAGTTAGGGAAAATTCAGACTGCCCAGGGATGTTTTAGTTTCTTAAAAAAATGATTTATTAATGTATATTTTGAATTTTCATTTATTATGATTAGGTGTTTAGTTTTTAGGCTTTAAGTTTGATGTAAATCATGCTTGTTTTTTAAAATTTTTGAATTATGATTTTAATTTACTCAAAATTTATAAAACTATTCTCTTATCAACTTGTCTTGTCAACTTAAGTCCTTCTCTTATTGCTTGCTAAATTTAGAAAAATATTTCACAGTTAATTTTTTTTTTAAACAAAAAATCAGAAATATAGTAGGATGGTAAATGATTTTCGTTCAATTTTTTAATTATTAAAAAATTATGTCAAGATATAAACTATGAAATACAAACGGTTAAGACTTAATTAATACTAATATTTGATTATAAAACAAAGCTTTTTTTAATATTTACAATAAATGTCACATTTAATCAAAAATACACACTGTTAAATATCATTAGTAAAAATTTTTAAAAGTTTTTAAGGTATCAACAGATCATAACCTTTTCGTCTTTATTTATTATGTACTATGATTTTATAATTAGAAAATTATCATAATAAACTGTAAGTTTTTAAATATTTTTAATACCCTTAGCATACGAATTAGTTTATATAATTTTTAGTGTTTATTCAAACGATATAAATTTATCCCTGGTGTTTATTCCTATTAATCTCATGATTTGACCAATTTAGTACTCTTATCAAAACATTTTAGCTTTAGTATGAGTTATATTTTCCAAGGTTATTGGAATGGACTGATAATAAATAAATTTTCATTTTTTAGCAGCAAACATTAACTGGAACCAAAAATACCTAAATGATCTGTAACATGTTAGTTAATAATCTTTATTATTGTTTTTAATAAAATTTTATGAAAGTTAACTTTTTGCTTAAAAACAGTTGAACTGGTTTTGAATGCAAAAAGTTAAAAAAATATAATATTAAGAATGTCTAGTTTCTAATAACATTTTATGTTGCCCAACACTCAGGATAACTCATGCCAGTTTGAAACTAGAAAAAATCAGAGATTACTCGGGCCAGATTGTTTATTTTAAATTAAAAACAGAACAATTAAAAGTATGTTTTTAATCACGACCTTGTTTCTCTAAAACTTGTACAAAATTTAGTTGCTTCAGTTAGATTTAAATCTATTGCAACCATTTCTAAATAAAAAAAATATTTATAAGAGCTATTAACTTTAAAAGTTTATAATTTAAATAGTTATTTTTTTGAGATTTTTTTTTGAAGATTAAAAATAAAACCTGAATTACTTAGGACATCTTAATGTTGTTCAGTTTATTTTTTTTTTACTTTAATATTTTTCTTAATACAATAGTATGCTAGATAGGAAAAATCTAACTACTTGAAATAAGAAATACAAAATTTAATTATTTTATAATTAATTTATTTTGGTATCATAGTGTAAAATAAATAGTAAATATTTAGTTTCGAAAATAGTCATAAGTAAAAGTTAAACTCTTATATTTCAAGTTATAATTAATGGGTTATTGTTAATTTTATTTATATTAAAGTAACAACACCTTGTTAAGACTTACAAATATATGTTTTAAATTTCTAAAACGTTTATTGTTCTATTTAATGTTTTACTTTAGCTCATTTTTGTAACAAAATATTATAAATAATTTGTTCAATTTTAAATTTATAAGTAATGATAAAAACTTAGAAATAGGCTAGAAATAGTTTAATCATGAATCGTCAAAACCTTGAGCTAGTTTGAACTTTAAAATATTAGTATTTGAAAAGTTTAGGCAGACAATTTTATTTTTTGAACTTTTAAGCTAGTTTGGTATTTTTTCATAAAATTTAAGCTAGATTATATAGCTTTGAAATCAGGTTTTCTTAAAAAACTTGTGTTTTTTTACACGATTGTCACAAAACCTGGAATCCTTGGAAAAATCCTTGAATTTTATAATTTAGGCTACAAAACCTAGAAAAACCTATTAACTGTAGAACCATAAAATTTCACATTTAGTTTATTTTTTAATTATTGACTTTAGCTTGTATTTTCAAAAAAACATAATTAGTAACTATTTTGTTTTAAAATTTATGTAATTGGTTTTATTTCGGTTTTTATGAGTAATGAAAACAATTGGAAGATAGGCTTAAAATTAAAATATTACAAAGTTGTGAAATAAAAACCTTAAGCTAGCTTTAGCTTCTAAATGTAGTTAATTGGTCTAATTTAGATTGTTCAAATTTTTTTTTCGTTTCAGAATTGTTTTAATGGCTTTAAAATTTTTATTTTTCATGGTTATCAAAAAAAAATTTTAAGAAAAATATTAAACTAGACAAATTAGTCTACAAAACCCAGAGTTTGTGAAAATTAAAAAAAAAATTGTAATTTTAAACAAAAATTATTAAAAAACCTAGAACTTTAAACAGATTTATATATTAGTAGTTAAATGTTAATTTGACACGAGAAATATATCATTAAGCTAAAAAGTTTTTGTCATCACTTTTAGGTTTCTTTATAAAAACACATTTAAAGTAGCTCTACAGTAAACTTTGACTGTTGTTATACTACTTATCAAGCTTTTAACCTCAGTTTATTTTTAGAATTAAAAATAGATAGATAAACGTTTACTTTCAAAAACCTTGAAAAGTTAAAAAAACCTGAAAAATATTGTTAGAAACCATAAGAAACCCTGCTTTTCATTTTAGCTTTCAAGAACTTTCATCAATACAATATTTTATTTCAAGTTTTCAGCTTTGATTAACTACATAATATTATATTTTTTTTGTTTTTTTATATTGAAACATCTTTTCCAAACTCTTGATAATTTATTTAAGCTATTTCTTGTGAGTACATATATTTTCATATCTTTGAATATCAAACTTCAATTATGAATATATTTGAGCTCTGTCACGCAATCAGAGTAGCTTGAAGTTTTCAAAAAAGATCAGCCTAGTTAACATTTTTTGTAAAAAAATTTAGACTACATAGGGATGTTTTAGTTTTCTTAAAAAAATATTTTTATTGTTGTACATTTTGAATTTTCATTTATTATCATTAGGTGTTTAGTTTTTAGGTTTTAAGTTTGATGTAAATCATGCTTGTTTTTAAAAATGTTTGAATTTTGATTTGAATTTACTCAAAATTTGAAAAATTATTCCAATATCAACTTAAGCCCTTTTCTTATTGCTTGCTAAATTTAGAGAAATATTTCAGAATTAAATTATTTTTTTTTGTTTGAACAAAAAGTAAGAAATATAATAGGATGGTAAATTATTCAATTTCAATTTTTTACTTATTAAAGAATTATGTAAATATAGTAGCTATAAAAAAAACAAACGTTTAGGATTTAATTGATACTAATTGATTATAAAACAAAGTTTTTTTTTAATATTTAAAATAAATGACAGATTTAATTAAAAATACACACTGTTAAATATCGAAAATAAAAATTTTTGAAAGTTTTAAAGGTATCAACAGATCATAACCTTTTCGTTATGTACTATGTTTTTATAATTAAAAAATTATTATTATAAACTCTAAGTTTTTCAATATTATTATAACTTTAGCATACGAACTAATATATATTATTTTTAGTTTTTATTCAAACGATATAGTTGAACTTTAAAATTAAATTTATATCTGGTGTTTATTCCAATTGATCTCATGATTTGACTACTTTGGTACTCTTTTAAAACCATTTAAGCTTTAGTATGAATATTCTTTTCCAAGGTAAGTGGAATCGACTGATACTAAGTAAAATCCCAGTGTTTAGCAGCAAACATTAACTGAAATCAAAAAAACCCAAATGATCGCTATCATGTTAGTTAATAATCTTTATTATTGTTTTTGATAAAACTTAATAAAAGTTAATTTTTTGCTATAAAACCATTGAACTAGTTTTAAATGCAAAAAGTAAAAAATTATAATATTAAGAATGTCTAGTTTCTAGTACCATTAAGGTTGCCCAACACTCAGGATAACTCATGACATTTTGAAACTAGAAAAAAAAATCAGAGATTACTAGAGCCAGGTTGTCTATTTTAAATTAAAACCAGAACAATTAAAAATATTTTTTTAGTCAGGACCTTGTTTTTTCTAAATCTTGAACAAAAGTTAGTTGCTTCAGTTAGATTTAAAATTTTTGCAACCATTTCTAAATGAAAAAAATGTTTATACAAGTTATTAACTTTAAAAGTTTATAATTTAAAAAGTTATTATTTTTAGTTTTTTTTGAAGATTTAAAACAAAAAACCTGAATTACTTAAGACATCTTAATGTTGTTCAGTGTAATTATTTTTTACTCAAAAAATTGTAATCCTTAAATATTTTTCATAATACAATAGTATGCTAGATAGGAAAAATCCAATTACTAAAAAGAAGATATACAAATGTTAATCATTTTTATAATAATTTATTTTGGTATCATAGTGTAAAATGAATAGTACACACTTAATTTCATTAATAGCCATTAGTAAAAGTTAAATTCGTATACTTAAAGTTATAATTAATTGATTATTGTTAATTATTTAAATTGTAACAACACCACCTTGTAATTACTTACAAATATATATTTTAAAGTTCTAAAAAACTTAACATTTATTGTTTTATTTAATGTTTTACTTGAGCTTATTTTTGTAACAAAATATTATAAATAATTTGTTTAATTTTAAACTTATAAGTAATGATAAAAACTTAGAAATAGGCTAGAAATAATTAAAAAATGAACTATCACAACCTTGTCTAGTTTGAACTTTAAAATATTCATATTTAAAAGCTCAGGTAGGCAATTTTATTTTTTGAACATCTAAGCTAGTTTGGTATTTTTACATAAATTTTAAGCTAGATTATATAGCTTTTAAATCAGGTTTTCTTAGAAAACTTGTGTTTTTATACAGGATTGTCACAAAACATGGAATCTTTGGAAAAATCCTGGAATTTTATAGTTTAGGCTACAAAACCTAGGAAAAACCTACAAACTGTAAAATCAAAAAAAAAACACATTTAGTTTGTTTTTTAATAATTGACTTTAGCTTATACTTTCCAAAAAACATAATCAATAACTAATTTGTTTTAAAGTTTATGTTATTTGTTTTTTTTTTGGTTTTAATGAGTAATTAAAAAAAAAAGAAAGTAGGCTTAAAATTAAAATAATACAGAGTTGTAAAAACCTTAAGCTAGTTTAAGCTTTTAAATGTAGTTATTTGGTCTAATTTAAATAGTTCAAGTTTTTTTTTTTTAATTTTAGGAATGTTTTAATGGCTTTAATTTTTTTTTTTCATTGTTATCAAAAACAGAAATCTTCAGAAAAAGCTTGAACTAGACAAATTTTTCCACAAAAACCCAAATTGTGAAAATTAAAAAAAAAAAATTGAATTTTGAACAAAAATTACCAAAAAACCTGGAATTTTGAACAGATTTATATGTACATTAGTTAATTGTTGATTTGACACGAGAAAAGTATCATCAAGCTAAAAAGTTTTTGTCATCATTTTTAGTTTTCTTAATAAGTACACATTTAAACTAGCTCTACAATAAATTTTGACTGTTGTTATACTACTTAACAAGTACTTAACCTTAATTTAATTTTAAAATTAAAAATAGATAGATAAACGTTTACTTTCAAAAACCTTGAAAAGTTAAAGAAAACCTGAAAAAATATTGTTAAAAACCATAAGAAACCCTGCTTTTTATTTTAGCTTTTTTCAATACAATATTTTATTTCAAGTTTTCAACCTTGATTAACTACATAAAACTATATTTTTTTTTGTTTTATTATATTTCAAAATCTTTTCCAAGTCTTGATGATTATTTTTAGCTATTTTTGTGAGTGGTACATATCTTTGCAACACTTTGAATATCAAACTTCAATTATGAATGTAATTGAGCTCTGTCACGCAATCAGAGTAGCTTAAAGTTTTCAAAAAAACTTAGGCTAGTTAACCTTTTTTGTAAAAATAAAATCAGGCTACCCAGAGGTGTTTTAGTTTTATTGAAAAATGTATTTGTTGTTGTATATTTTGAATTTTCATTTATTATATTTAGGTGTTTAGTTTTTGGGTTTTAAGTTTGATGTAAATCATACTTTTTTTTTAACTTTTAACTTTGATTTTAAAGTAGTCAAAATTTTTAAAATTATTCTTTTTAAGAATAATCAGAAACTTTTTTTGATAAGATTTAAAAACTAGTAATCTCATTATTGCTTTCTATAATATTCAATTACATAGATTTGTAATATGAGAGCTGAATTACTTTGTTTTAAAAAAAGTTTTCTAACTATCTTCAAACTTTGATTAGAAAATAGTAATAAACTTGATTAAAAGCTTACATTTAAAAATGAAGAGTAAAATATAAATATCCTGTACATGGCAGAGTTCTAGTTAACATATTTTTTGTCCAGTTAAAAAAAAATCTTTTTTTTCTTGGTATTTTTAATATTAGTTGTAAAAACTAAATTTCTTGAAGCATTTTTATTCTGTTCGGGTAAGGTTGGGTATGGGCAAGGGTATGAACTAAAAAAAATTCAATTGAAATTTGTAAAAAAGTTGATGACTCAGCAAATACGTGAATCAGACTGAACTTTAAGTTTACTTTTCTGATAAAAGTACTTTAAACATATTTATGTGATTCTTGCAACCTATTGCTCATCTACATTTTATATTTACTAAAAAAAACAAAAACTTGTTTTGTTAAAATATATATTGCGAAAGACTATAAAAAAACAACTAACTACAACTTGATTTCATTAGTTAATAAAGTAAATACTTTATTCTTGAGCCCTTCTCTTATCAACTAGATATTTATTTTCAAGTAATTATTTTCAACTCTTATCAACTAATTATACTTTTTTTATTTAACATTTGTTTTCGTTTTGCTCTATCTTCACATTTTTATTTTCCTTTATAAATAGGTAATATTACTTTACTTAGACACAAAAAGATAATTCTTTTAAAACATCAGAATTAAGAAGTTTTTGCTTGCTAAATTTAGAAAAATGTTAAAAATACAAAAAAAATTATTATTTTTTTTTTAAACAAACAATCAGAAGTATAATAAGATGCTAAAATACAGTTAAGTGCAATTTTTTAGTTATGAAAAAATTTATGTAAAGATATAAACTATGAAAAAACAAAAGTTTAACATCTAATTATTACGAATTGAATATAAAACTAAGCTTTTTTTATTATTTATAATAAATAACACATTTATTTAAAAATACACACTGTTAGATATCAAATGTAAATATTTTTGAATATTTTTAAGGTATCAACAGAAAGTAACTTTTTCGTCTTGATCGATTATGTACTATATTTTTATAAAATGTTTTAGTGTTTAATTTAAACGATATAGATAAAAATTTTATTAAAATCATCCCTGGTGTTTTATTTTTAATTTAATTTAATAGACAATTTCATTATTTGATCAATTTGGTACTCTTCTCAAAAAATTTAAGCATTAGTATGAGTATTATTTTCCAAGGTAAGTGAAATAGACTTATACTAAGTAAAATCTCAGTTTTTAGCAGCAAACCTTAACTGGAACTAATAAAACCTAAAGGGTCTCTGACATATTAGTTAATAATCTTTTTCATTGTTTTAAATAAAATTTAAAAGAAGTTAATTTTTGTTTTAAACAGTTGAAGTAGTTTTAAATACAAAAAGTAAAAAAAAATACAATGTTACAAATGTATAGTTTCTAGTTAAATTAAGGCTGCCATCACTCAGGATAATTCATGCTAGTTTGAAACTAGAAAAAATTCAGAGATAACTTGGGCCAGCTTGGTTATTTTAAATTAAAAACAAACCAATTAAAAAAATTGTTTTAAAATCATAACTTTTTTTTTTTAAATTGAAAAAAAGTTAGTTGCTTCAGTTTAATTTTGAATTTTTAAAACCAATTTAAAATTAAAAAAAGATTTAGAAAAGCTTTTAACTTAAAAAGTTTATAATTTAAATAGTTATTATTTTGAGCATTATTGAAGATTTAAAAAAACCTAAATTACTTAAGACATCTTAATGTTGTTGAGTGTAATTTTTTTTTTCACTCAAAAAATAATAACCCTGTAATATTTTTCTTAATACAATAGTATGCTAAAAAGAAAAAGTCCAATTACTAAAAACAAGAAATTAAAATGATAAACATTTTTTAAAGAAATTATTTTGGTATCATAGTTTAAAATAAATAGTTAATTAATACTTAATTTTAATAATAGTCATTAATAAAAGTTAAGTTCTTATACATCAATATATAATTATAATGGGATATTGTTAATTTTTAATTTTATTTAAAAACTACCTTGATAATATTTACAAATATATATTTTCAAGTTTTCAAAAACTTTACAGTTATTGTAGTACTTAATGGTTTACTTTAGTTCATTTTTTAACAAAATATTATAAATAATTATTTCACTTTTAAATTCATAAGTAATTATAAAAATTGACACAATAGGTTAGAAATAATTTAATTATGAGTTGTTACAACCTTAGGCTAGTTTGAAATTTTAAATGTTAAAATTTGAAAAGTTCAGAGAGACAATTTTTTTTTTTAAACTTTCAAGCTAGTTTTGTATTTTATCATAGTACCCAAAAATCAGAATTTTTTAGAAAAAGCTTGAACTGGACAAATTAATATACAAAAACCCAGAATTTGAGAAATTTTGAAAAAAAAAAGTTGAAATTTAAACAAAAATCACCAAAATCTGGAACTTTAAAAAGATTTATATGTTTAGTAGTTAAATGTTGAATTGACACGAGAATTACATCATTAAGCTAAAAGGCTTTTGTAATCATTTCTAGTTTTCTAAATGAAAACCTATTTAAAGTAGATCTACAGTAATTTTTGATTGTTGTTATACTACTTAACACCGTTTTTAAACTTAATTTAATTTTAGAATTAAAAACAGATAGATATATATTTACTTCCAAAAACTGAAAAAGTTAAAGAAAACCTGAAAGAAATTTGTTAAGAACCATAACAAATCCTGCTTTTCATTTAAGCTTTTAAGTATTTTCATTAATACAATATTTTTTTCAAGTTTATAACTTTGTTTATAGTTTTCAACAATTCGAAATAAAAAAAATTTAAAGCTTTAAACTTAAAATGTTTATAATTTTAATAGTTATTAAATAAATATTATTCAAATATATTGAAAGAATAATAATTACTTAGTACATCTTAAGGTCGTTCAGTGTAATTTTTTTTTTCACTAAAAAAATGGCAACCATATAATATTTATCTTAATAAAATAATATGCCTGAGAGGAAAAGTCCAACTACTAAAAACATCATAAGCTTTAAAAATGTTTTAAATAGATTATTTTGGTTTCATAGATAAAAATAAATAGTAAACTAATACTTAGTTTCAATGATAGTTATTAATAAAAGTTAAGTTTTTATACTTCATGTTAAAATTAATGTGCACTTGTGAATTTTTAATTTCATTTAAATTACAATAACACTACCTTGTAAATACTTTCAAGCATATATTTTAAAGCGTAATAAAACTTCAAATTTATTGTATTTGTTATTGTTTTAAATTAGTTAATTTTTTTAAAAAAATATCATAAATAATTGTTTCATTTTTAATTTATTATTATTTTGTTTATTCTAATTTTGATAATTTTTGACAAAAATTGGGAAGTTAGGCTAGAAATAATTTAATTATTAGTTGTCACATCCTTAAGCTAGTTTGAACTTTAAAATGTTGATATTTTAAAAGTTCAGATAGGCAATTTTGTTTTGAATATTTAAGCAAGTTTGGTATTTTTTCATAAAATTTAAGCTAGATTATTTAGCTTTAAAATCTGGTTTACTTAAAAAACTTGTGTTTTTTGAAAGGATTGTCACAAAATCTGGATTGCTTGGAAAAAGCCTAGAATTTCATAGTTTAGGCTACAAAACCTAGAAACACCTCGAATTAGAAATAGAATTTGATTAAGATATAGTAATTGCATAATTTAATTAAAAGCCTAAACTAAAAGCTATAATTAAAACCAAAATATCTTGTAAATCTCAAAATTATGTTTAAGACAGTCAATCAGCACTTTTATTCAGTTACATAAAGGCCAAACATTTTTTTTGTATAACAGTTTTGCATAGTTATCAGTTAACTAGTTCTATTTAACTTATATACATATACTTTAGTTACTTTATAAAAATTTTGCTAGTTATTTGTCAAGGACCAAAATCAGTTTTGATAAAATTTTATGCAGATTGTTTAATTATGTGATACATGTTTTATTTTAAGTTCTTTTAGGGTTGACAAATATCTTGAACATGACAATTAAGGATGAAAAAATCAGTATCTTGAAACGTTTAAAAATATTGTCAACAAAATCTGGAAATAACACCAAGTTCACATATCCCTGCTATTGAAAAATATTTAGGGTTTTTGTAGATTAACAAAAGCCATTTTGGTTAAATATTTTTTATTATTTAGTTTCAAAACCACTATTAACAGTTAGAAGCTAGAGAGTTAGTCAGAAGCAAAATAACTTTTAAAAATACTTGATCTTACAACTCATAAACTTTTTATTTAATTTTTAAAGATTTTGTTTTAGTTTGCTTAGAACTTTAATGTTTATTACAAAATTATATTAATTTCTACTTTGTGTACTTAAAGACAGTAAGAATCGTATTATATGTATAAAAATATTTTAAAAAATTTCAATTTGACTTTATAAATCAAAACTTTTCATTAAAATTTTACCTTATAATATGTAAAATAATTTTTGACACTAAAAATTTTTGCAATTGTAATATCATAAAATAATTTTATATGCTTAACCTTGCAAGTTGGTCACTCACTAATGTTTATTAATCTAAGAAGTATAGTTTAAACTTTCTTTTAAATTTATATACATATACTTTAGTTACTTTATAAGACTAGTACTATACATTGTAAAAAACCAAAACCAGTTTTGGATAAAATTTTATGCATATTTTTCAAACTAGTGAGATATGTTTTGTTTTAACTTCGTTTAGGGTTGACAAATATCTTGAACTTGACAATTCAGGCTGAAAAAATCTGTAACATGAAAATTTAAAAATTTTTACCAAAAATCTAGAATTTAAATTAAGTTCTCATTTGAAGCAATAAAACTTGATGGAACACAAAAATCTATCAAATAGATAGTTGCCTTCTTAAATTATCCCTACTTTTAATAAAAATATTGCTATTTTTATAAATTGAAATACTCTTTTTAGTTAAATGATTAGTTTTGTGAATTTCCAAAACCACTAATAACAGTTTACTAAGTCAGACATAAATTTCAGATGCAAAAGAATTTTAAGATATTTGTTGTTTTTACTAAGAACAAACTTATTATAAGTTTTTTTTATTATCTTTTTAAAGCTTGCTTAAAATTTAATGTTTTTAATAAAATTTCTTTTATTTTACTTTTTTTTTTTATTTTAGGACAGTAAAAACAGTTTCATATGTTTGAGTTGAAAAAAAGAAAACTTTACAAGTTGAATTTAAATATAAAAACTACTAAATACATTAACAAATGATATAAGACAAATAAAAAAATTAACTTTTGTTAACGTTTGTTAAATCTTTGGTATAAAGATGTTGTATACAGTAGGTTAAAAAGAATGTTTTTACTACCGGTTTTAAAATAAACTTTCTCAAGATAACTCAAGAGAGTCAATATTTTGTCTTTTTTTAATATAGTAAAGCTGTGTATACTGATAATAGCCTATTTACTATGGCAATTAAAATGTATTGTATAATCACTATAAATTGGTTTAGTCCACAAAAAATTCTACATTTCACTTGAGAAATATCTTCTATTTGCTTTTTCATATTTTTTATGGTTAATTGTATTTTGACAGACATTATTCAAAAAGATAACTGTTATTTTAAAACCGGTTGAAAAGTATCTTTTTGAATATGATGTATGCAACAGTTACCTTTTATTATCACCATAGATTTAATAAACGTGAACAAAAAAATTTTTTTTTTGTCTTTTTTCATATTTTGAATGTTTTTGAATAGTTCTCTAATACAGTATGGTCAGTAATTGTCATGCTTTGTTTCTTAGAGAGTAGCAAATTATATTGTAGCATTATAGCCAGATTTCCATCAGAGAATCGCCACAAACTACTTAAGCAAGACAATTCAAAATGAAAATAAATAAAGTTTTATTTAGTATACAGAATTCTTTGTTTTTTGGCTTCTGTTAACTGTAGTTGATAACTATTTAGAAATTTAATAAGCTTGAAAAAATAGAACTTTTTTCTAAATCTTTTCCAGTTTCCAAATTTCTTCCAAGGTTTTTAAAAGTAAACATTTTTGGGTCTATTTTAGGTTTATGTTAATTTCTATAAAAGAAACTGTGTTAAATAGTACTGAAATATTTTAAAGATGCTTTAAAGTTACTTTAAATGTGTTTTTTAATTAAAAAAAAATTTTGATGATTAAAAAAAAAACCTTATTTATATGATAGATTTTTTGTGTCAGATTGAAATTTTAGTACTGAAAATGTTAAAATTATTAAAAATTCAAGGTTTTTCCAGGTTTTTTTCAAAATTTCTCAAATTCCAGGTTTTTCCAGGTTATTTTTGCCTAAATTGTCGAATTCCAGGTTTTTCAAGCTTTTTCCAGGTTTCCAGGTAAAGTGGCAACCCTGTATATGTTTTATAGTAGAATACCATTAAATAGTGTTTTATTTGAAATAACCTTTAAAAAATTAAACCTTAACTCTAACAATTTTATTTTCTAACTAAAGAAAACTAACTAAAAAAAGAATTGAAGGTTTTACAGTTATTTCTGTGAATAGAAAATAATCAATTAAAAAAACTTTTTATTAGGTAAAAAATTGTTTTGTAACTGTAGCAGTCTTTTTGATCGCTTATTTAATTCAGTTCAGAAATGAATTTTTAATCTAGCTATCAGCCTCTAATAATTTAACAGAGGAAAATAGTGAAAAATTTAAAGCTAGGATTAAACTGTTAAAATAAACAACACATGAACTAAGATAAAACAAAAAAAGAGTTGTACTAATTGTTTCAATTTCCTTAAAATATACAATTTTTTAGAATAATAACTCAGCTTAGAAAGTAAAACTAAATTTAAAATTTTTTAAGTTAAAAATTGAATTCATTTCAAATAGAGACCTTAAATCTATACTCTTTTAAAGCCAAAATAATCTTTTTTGAAATAAAAACTTAAATGGTTATCAATTTTTTTTTTTATTTATGCAGATTCAACAAGTAATAACAAAAATCTGTTAAATAAATATCTTTCAAATAAATGTTAAAATCACTATTTCATTAAATTTTTTGTGTGATGTAAAACACCAAGTATAAACTAAAAATTTAACCAGGTCAAAACAAAACTAGTACTAACTTTAAAATCATAAACCACTTAATTTATACAGTAGACTTCCGCTTGAGTTCACACTTTGAACAAAACCAAAAAGTGCGAACTCAAGAAAACATGATAATTTTTTATACAAGTGGAAGATTTCAATATATTATAATGCAATAATGTTATGAATAAACATAAAAACAACTAAAACATAAAATATTTATTCATTTAATACAATAGAACTGTATAAACTATAAAATATTGTTGTTTTATTAATAATAAGTTAGTAATAGACTTTATTTAAGTCAAATTTAAGAAAGTACTTTTTTTTTGGTAAAAAGTGCGAACTCTAGAGGAAGTCTACCATCATTTATATTCATTAGGCATTAAGCAAACCTGTTGTAGAATAAATAACGTAATATATTTTTTATTAAAAAAAGCATACTTAAATACAATACAAATCAGGTGAAATAAAAAATATCCCAAAAAATCACAAATTACAAATATTTAGATAAGATCTTTTGCTAAAGATGTTGATAACTGAACTGTAAGATTTCTCAACAATCTACAAGGAAAAGCTATAAACAACAATCTGACTTCCTCCCAAATGTTGGAAACTTTTGCCTTAGTTTTTGTTGAGTAAAAAAGCTTTTCTATCGTTTTTCGAAAAATTTACTTCAAGTTCAAGGTCAGTTTGTAAGTCTGAGAAGCTTTCCTATAAGTAAACGTTTACTTCAAAAAGTTCTGCTTCGTAGGGATCCATAATCCACTTCGTGACATTTAATCAAAAAATGTAATTAAACCGTTAATCAATGTCACCTTTAAACTGTTACAGATGAGATGATAGCACTTCTACATTACCTTCACTTATTTTAAGTTTTCAGTTTTCCAAACTTGCAAACTGAGTATTTTTGAAATTTTTTCCATACAGTTCAAGTTGGTTTCTAAAACTGGTTATCTTACTTATGACTTTCACAAGGTTCAAGTTTTTACCTTGTAAATTTTTGTTCATATGGTAGAACTTACCATTTAAGTCTGACATATAAGCATTTTTATTTCTATAATTATTTTTTAACAAGATTGTTTGCCAATGCTTTATCCTTTTAAGAAAATTATCAATAACTGAATTAAAAACAGCCATAGACCTTTCTAGACAGTTTCCTTTTTATAACCATCTCACTTATTTAAGAAACAAAAAACATAAATAAGAAATATGTGAATACATGATAATCAAAAGTTACTTTTTTAAATTTAGTAGTGCAAGCTCAAAAACAAAACTTACAAAATATATCTTAAATTATTACAACTTTTTTATTCTATTGCAAAATTGAATTTAATACAGTTTTTTTTTTTTTGTCTAACTAAGTGACTTTTCAAGAAACAATTAGAAATATCATAGGGTGATAGTTTATAATCGATTACATAGATTTTTACAAAGCAGTTATGATCGAAAATGGCATATATGTCAGGTTATGAAATGGTGAGAGGATTTCCATTCGTCTATGACCTATGTAATTGTTAAATGAGAAAAGATATGAATAAAAATATGTTAATTACTTGTAAAGAGGAGTCCTAAACTTTTTGATTTTTCTCTAAATTTCACGTGAACGAAATGAACTTATTTTGTTTAAGTTTTATACCTGTTGTTATGTTACCTCAGGGTCAAATATTTGAAAGCAGGCTAAAATAAGTAAAAAAGCAAGTTAAAGAGTAAAAACTAAATATCTGCAAAAAATTTTAAAATCGCCCTCTTTTCGCCCCCTTACTAGTTTTCGCCCACCCTTTCGCCCCTCTACTATTAATCGCCCCCCGACATACCAGAATCGCCCCCAGGGGGGCGATATCGCCCACTTTGGGAAACCCTGAATTAGATTATAGTTATTATTCATTTGTTATAGTTTATTATGTAAGTTTAAAGTACACTATAACTATACAACTACCTTAAGTAAGCCAAGCACCACTGTAGGTAATACCTCGTTCTGCTTAGCAGTTTTATCTCTTAATGTACTAAAAAACATAATAAAATAATCTGATATAAAAAGTGTTTTATTATCAAGCTTATAGTTTTAACGGTAAACTAGTTTTTAACTAAATCATTTACAATTACATAAAAATATATTTTTTTAACAAAATCACAAGTTTTTTTTTTTTTTTATAGCAGTACAATAAGTAAAGTACATTTAATTCTGAATGTAAAAATATGGATGCTATTAACAATAATACAAATGACCACCTTTCTGACCAAGAAAAGTTCAACAAAATGTCAGATCTAATTAAAAATATGGGGTACAATAGCGCTTCTATTGTAAGTTCACAATGCAATTAATTCTTAGTATAAAATTAATGTGTGTAATTTAAACTTTATAATTACCAATCATATACTCCAAGCCTGAGTCTAAAACTCTTTGTTTTACTAATGCTAAAAATAAAAGTTCAAAATGAGCTTTAGGGTACATCGAGTATATTTAGAAACGTTATTAAAGACCTTTCGTTGTTTTCTTTTCAGCGTTGGTATTTTGGCAGTATTTGCTGCACAACTTTTTGGGTTTATGACGTATATTTCAGTCACATGACATTTCTGATGATAACTGTCATGGAATATCAGTCCGCTTAACTCGACAACTACTGTCACATTTGCAATTGATCAGTTAGAAATACTATTCTCAATATCCTTCAATTGTTCCAGCTGTATACTACCTCCTCATACCTCAAAAATATTAGGTTGAATATTTTAACGAGTTTTCGAAATATTCTATACATAAATACATTTAGATAAACCTTATGTGTTTTTTTAAACATAACTTTTAAAAACTGCTTGAAATTTAGTGATGATCAGTTTTACGGATCAGGTTGAAATTAGTATAAATGTTAAGTATTTTGCTCATTATAAAGTTATACTTAGAAACTGTTTTTCTTTGATGATACTATTTTACTAGGCTAAACTTCAGTCAAAATAAATATGTTTTAAACAGTTTTTATCCTTACAGATATTACTTTAATCAAATTATCTTCACAAAATTGTGTATTTATACTAAAACTACTTTTTTAGGTCATTTTTCGGTCAAAAATAATCTTATTAAATAAGATGTATTAACATTAATTAATATTACTTTTTTAGGTGACTTTTGGGTCAAAATAATTCTATATAAGTTAGGTACCAGAGTTTTTGATTATTTTTGAAAAGTCAGTGGATAGAGCAGTACGTTTACTTTAGTACTATTTCTAAGTTTGTCATAAAAAGTATTAAAGTATTTTTAATTTTTGTTAAAAAATTTTTGCTATGTTTTTGTTTTTAAACCTTCATACAGCGTTGTAGCTTTAATTTTTTTTTTATAACTTGCCTTCGCAGTTTGAAAATCATAGAAACCATTTGAACAACTTTTTTTAAAATTATTCTGCTTTACTTAACTATTAAAAATAAAAAGTTGTTGAAAAAAAGCAATTTATTTTCTACAAAAACCATTTTTTATAAACGTCAACTAAGTTTCTTAATAAAAAAAAATTCATATTTTGAATACTTTTTGATTAAAACTAAATTTGCTGTGTTTAAACATATTAAATATTAAACTTTTAGAACAATATAATATTGAAAAACATATTTTAATTTTTTTCAATGACTACTTAACTCATTAAAAAAATTTTTTCTTTTATTAACGTTTATTTATTTTATATATTGTATAAAGTGTACATTTTTCATTATTTACAACAAAAAATTTTTCTAAACTAAAAATACTGAAAACATGTCTCGTTATAAATATTAATTAATATCAGCGCAAAAGAATGGTATGGTTTTCGATGTGTATAATAATCCAATGAAACTTGTAAGAAACGTAATATATCTTACAGATTTTTAATGGTAACTTTTTTAAGTTTTCTAGGCTAAAAGTGTTTTTAAGTTTAAATAAATTCAATTTTACAAAATTATTCAAAAACTTAAGTAAGTCTTTAAAAAATACCTGTTTCTATTCACAGAAAAACAGTAGTGAAATGTTCATAAAGTAATAACACTAGTAGTATTATTTTCTGTTATGAGACTAATGGTTCTTAAGATCTCAAACATATATCAAAATAAGAGTTAAACACAACAATATTTAAACTATAATTATCATACAAGATTTTTAGAAACAGATTTTTTCCTACCTCGGTTCAACAACAACTGTGGTCACAAATTGCTCGCCGACCAAGGTAGTAAATTAATGACCGGGCTACCATTTTTTTTAAAACATCAAAGCCATTTTGTAAAGTACCAGGATGAACCTAAATATTATTAATTAAATAATGATTATTATGGTCATAAGTAATCATTGCAACTCATCTATTTACTTTTGGTTGAGGATTAAATAGTATTTGTCATTTAATACTCAAAAACTTTGGTTCACAATCTGATTTGTTTGGTTACAATAAAAGTGGTTAAGTATAAGTTGTAGCATTTTCTATACTGTCATTTTTTTCATTATTTTCTAAAGTAACTATTTCGAGTTATCTTCAGAATATTTACATTTTTTTTTGTGATAAAGATACTAAATAATAGATGGAAGGCAGCTTATCAAACTGAACACGTGACCTTGTGTTCTTTCTTTTAAACGCTTGGATAAATGAGAATTTTGACTCAAAATATTTCATTAAATTTAAACACTTGAGTTAAATTTTTGTTCATCCAAGCGTTTAAGAGATAGCTCGCGCCATATGTAAATACTCATCAGCTAGAAAGGAGATCATTCTAGCCACAGCTTGCTGCAGTAAACATGTAGTTACAGAATAGGTATTTATATTTCATTATAATTTTTTTGGGTTTTTTGTTTAAGATTATTTTCTTCTCATAAGCATTATTTATAGTTTTAAGTTTAAGCAGTTATTTTTTATTTTCTAGTTTAAACATTCTTAAAGTAAAATTAATTTAATCAGTGCTCGAAGGTTTTAATAAAATGCAAATAGTTTCTAAAACATAATGTTTTTTTTATTGTACATGGTTCTTATATTTATTAGGTTTTGCAACTTTTGTTTTCTACTATATGTTCATTTATTGTCATGCCTAGTTATGTTACCTTAGACCGAACCTATTGAGCGTTTTTAAATTGTTAAAAAGACAATGTATAACTAGGATATGTGGAATGTGTTTAATTATCATCATTCTACATTAGAAATAGATTTAAGTTTTTTGATTGTTCAATATGTTATTGATGTAGTTGTTTTGTTTTATAATTTGTTTAAGATTGATATCTTAGACATTCCTAATTTATTATTCTGTCTCTTTACAAATAGAGTTCTATTTAGTTTAAAAATTTTGTGTTTTTTGTGACTTATATTTATCTAAAAGATCCCAAAAAAAAAAAAATAAATGTACATACTTATATCTTATCAAGTATTATACTTTGTTAATACTCGTACTTGAATAAATTTTGATAATATTGTTGTTTTATGATGGGTCATTTAAATTACTGTTTAAAGTAGAAGTGAGGCATTTCCCAAAAAAAACGTAATTGAAAAATTAAACTCTTTTCTTATGCATATGTATTCTCGAATCTAAATCTTGTTTTAGGTTAAAAAAATGTTTTTGTTTTAATTTTTTATGTTCAGGTTTTATTGTTAACAGTTCATAAAACTTTCAACCATGCTTTATAAAGCATGGTTTTTTAGTTTTGTAACCCTAATTAGCTTAAATATGGTTCAAAAGTTTTGATTAAGATCTATAAATATCATTCTGTTTAATTTTTATCAGGTGAAAATTTAGATAAATCATATTTTTAAAATGATAGTTATTTTCTGACTTCGTTCATGTATTGTAAAAAAATAAAAACTGTTTTTACAGGTTAAAGAAAATAAAGTCCTTAATAAATATAACTAATTTTGAAAGAAGTTTCTGTGAAACACACTGAAGCCATATATAAATTCTAATCAGTTTTAACAGAAAATCATTCTAGCCACAGTCTGCTGCAGTAAACATGATATTTTAGAATAGACATCTATATTTTTTTCTCGTGTTATATAAAGGTTTTTTTTAGTTATGATACTTTATATAAGTATCTTTTTATTAAAATTGTAAAAAGTTAACTTTTATTTTGTTTTATACAATCTTAAAGTTTATTTCTGCTAGGTTAAACATGTGCAAAAGTTTTCATTACATTTATTGAAGTTTTAAGATTATGATGTTTTTTTTTTTTTTGGTTGATATGTATTTTAATATAAAATACACCCGTTAAAATCATGCCTAACTTTAAAATCAGTATTAGTTAGATTATAGTTATTATTCATTTGTTATAGTGTATAATGTAAGTTTAAAGTACAATATAACTATACACCTACCTTAAGTAAGCCAAGCACCACTGTAGGTTATACCTTGTTCTCCTTTAGCAGTTTTATCTCTTAATCTACTAAAATCACATAAAAAAATAATCTTATATAAAAAGTGTTTTATTATTAAGCTAATAGTATTAACTGTAAACTAGTTTTTTTTTTTCAGTTTTATTGGTGTTCAAAATAAATCATTTACAATTACAAAAAAAATAATTTTTTTACTAAAATCACAAGTTTTAATTTTTATTTTATTACAGTACAATAAGTAAAGTAACTAAATGTAAAAATACGCTATGGATGCTATTAACAATAATACAAATGACCACCTTTCTGACCAAGAAAAGTTCAACAAAATGTCAGATCTAATTCAAAATAAGGGGTACAATAGCGCTTCTATTGTAAGTTCACATTGCAATTAATTCTTAGTTTAAAGTAATTCAAACTTTACAATAACTAATCTAAAATAAGTTGTTTGTTATTTTGGCAAATATTAACAAAAGTAGCTGTTTATATTTTGCAATTTTTAAAATCAATATAAATTTACTAGTTTTGTTGTAATAGATTTCTATAATTAGTTTATTGATTAAATTGACGGGTATTTTACAGGACTGCGAGTTTAAAAAATCATCAACACAAAAGACTAAAGAAGTGTTGGTCAAAGAAAAGTCATCCAATACTATTGAGGATAATGCATCAATTATTTGTAATAACCTTGAAATAAGAAAGATCAAACAAGTCGGAATTACTTTGAGCAAAAATAAGAAACAGATCTCATCACAAAAGGTTTGATATTACTAGAAAAAAATGTACACAAATTTATTTTATTTTACGACTTTTTAATACTTTATTGTTACTTTATAAATACAAGAGTTTTCTTCGTACATAAATTTATTTGATAATATTTTGGATGTCACTTCCAATTTAGTTTTTAAAATTCAATTTGTACTGTAGTTAAAAAATTTGTAAACAAATAACTTTTTAGTATACTGTTACTAAACCGATTAATTTTTTTTAGTATATTGGTCAAGATTCTCAATGCTTTCTGTTTTATTTCGAAGAATCACCAAACAAACGCTTACCTCGTCAAACTAGTTATACGGATTTCGTTAGAATGTGGAACGATTCTTCACTGGAAAGACACAAAACTGACATACGTTTTGAGTTCTTTCACGGGTTAGTTCTAATAAAGTGTTCATTAAATTTTATACAATGTTTTTTTAAATTATGTAAATACTTTATTTAACAAGTTTGTTTAAGAAATAAGTCTTTTTATGAACGTTATTAACCTATACAAGTTAAACTTAATTTTTTAATTTTTTGTTTTCGAAAAATTCAACTATTGTTTCATTGTTACAATCGAATAAAATTTGAAATAAAGCTTAAAAACAAAAAATAACGTCTAAATTTCTATATTTCATATATACCTACATTTTCGTGAAACTTTATTATTTGATAATGCATTGTTTTAACTGATACTAAGTTTTCATATAAACTATGCCATGTCAAAAAAAACTATAATTCTTTTATTTAAATTTTGATTAAACTTTACTGAGAGGTTTATTTAAATTAACTGTACTGAAAGTGAATTTCAATAAAAATAAAGTTAATTTACGAAATGTAAAATCCACGTTTGTTGTAAAATCTGACTTTTATAGTTAACTATAAAATTCTTCATTAAATATATATTTAAAAACAAATTTAAATGACTCACAAATAAACTTTTTCAGAATATACGACATTTTACACTTGGTGAAACTTTTGAAAAGTCTTCAGGGGTTGACTACAATGAATTTTGATGACATAAACCAACTCATCAAAGATGTATTTCCGACAATTTTAGACTTAAAGTTTGCAGTAGACCGTGAATTATTAAAAGGGAGAACGGATTTGGAAGATATATATGTTATTTTTTTACATGATAGTTTTTTAATAAATACTTTTATAAGAATGAAATGAAATGAGTTTTTCGTTTCGTCTTAAATTAGCGCTTATACTTTAGCCCGCTAGTTTAGATCTAAACGATGGTATTTGGCTCGTATGCCTGCCTGTTAAGTCTAGGACGACCGTTATTGGTTGTCTCGAAGCTACTGTTAATATTCGAAAGTCGTGAAGTAAACTGTTTGATTTTAAATAAAGATAACTTGCGTCTAAAGTAGTGAATTTTATTAAGAAAAGAGATACAGCTTTGAAAAACTTTAATTGTGTTTTAATTAAAGTAATAAACATTTCAGGGTCGCACATTAGAACAAATCGCCGAAGTTTTCAAGAAGAAAGGCATGCCGACTATTAAGCGTAGCGAATTTCACAACGCGAAATTTGACAGTTTGCAGACCTCAGAACTGGTGAATCTAATCGAACAAAAGTATAAATTAGATATGAAATCAGAAGAAGTTGTTAACAAGATTTTCGGATGGCACCCGTTGTGCGAATATGTAATTGATCGAGAAGAATTAAGTAAGAATTTTAAAATGCAGTTAAACTTTTTTATCTCTTTGAATTGTTTACACTAGATACCATACCATTAAAGGTATTTGTTATAATTAGTCAACTAAATTTCATTACTTAGATGTAATGAACTGAAGTTTTTAATATTTTTGCAAACGGAAATTATCTTTGGAATAAAACTTTATACTAATGTTATAAGATAATGTCTAATAAACTTGTATTTAGGACTCGGTATTAACAATTGATTATCGAGTTTAACTTCACTTAGTGTTGTTTTATTTTCTTTTACATTAAAAATAAAGCTATAAACACTGTTCGTTATTTAACAGCAGAAGTATAAAATAAAAAAACATTAAAATAAAAACAGTAGTTTGCAAGTAATATTTTTGTTTCAAACTTTCTTTTTTTATTGAGAAATATGCAAGATTATTATAGAAGTTTTAGAATAGTCCTTCATTATCTTTATGTTCTTAAGTTTATTTATAATTGTCTTGAATTTTCTTGAACAGCTATTTTACTTCTTTCTAAAATCTAAAACTTAATTAAAATAGTTTGTTTACGAAATAATATAACTTGTCTAATAGTTAACTTTAAAAATAAACTTTTAAAATTTCAGAATCCTAAATGAAGTTATTAATTTAAATATAAAATTATAGGTAAAAACGATTTGTTTTTCTATTACAATGTATATGGAGATAGGCCGATAAAGTGTGATGTAGGAGGATGTAGTTGTTTGTACAAAACAGACCAAAAACTAATTTCAATCAAACCAATAAACGACGTTTTAGAACAACAAGCTATTAAAAAGTTTAAAATTGAAAATAGAAAAGGTAAGATGTTGTTCTGTTTAATCTTTTGGATGATTTTATCATGCAGTAAAAAATATAGGGTACTCTAATAAGTACCATACATTATAAATAAGTAATTGTTAATATTTTGATTGATAAAATTAAAAAGAACCTTATTTAACTTTGTCAGAAAATGAAAGTAAGTTTATATTTTTAGTTTTAATAGTTGTTTAAAAGGGACAATCACAAGTTGTGCTCGATTCATTGAAAACGACATAAAAGTAATTTTCTAAAATGAATGTCAAAATGAGCAATAATTATGACGTGCGAAGTGATTTTAATGAAGAATTAGATTTTAAGATTTATAAAAGTAATAAAAACTATTAACTATTTATTAAAAAAAAATTTAACAGATGATGAAGAAAATCGTAAAATTTATGTTGATAATCTTGCACATGATGTAGATGTACTACAATTGTCAAAGTATTTTAAAAAGTTCGGTGTTATTAGTAGCTTAAACGTAGTAAATGACGAAGTAAACATGAAAAATTGTGGATTTGTGGTTTATGAAAATTTAAACTCGTATGAAAATTGTCTTCAAGAAAACAATCATTATCTAAATGGTCGTAAAATTAATGTAAAGAAGGCAAACATGCCGAGTATTTGTAAAATTAAGGCGCAGCTACCCTCAAGGGTAAAAATGAGTAAAGATAAAATAACAACGTACTTTGGAAAATTAGGAAAAACTGTTGATATAGATTTTTTCATACCTAAATCCGAAGTTCTTATAAGGTACAAGGACAGAGAGTCAGTGATAAAAGCGATGAATGAAAAGCACCACACGTTAGGAGATGTAACTTTTACTGTAGAAGAAATAAGTAAAAAAAAGAAAACGAATAAAAATGGTAAAGACAACGGAAATGGAAAATATCAACAACAAAAACGGTCAGCTCTAAAAAGAAAGAAACTAGATAATCTTATGCATCATCAAAGTAAAAAAGTGAAACAATGTTATAACAGTAACCAAAACAACTTCTCAACTAACAGTTTCTCTACTCAACAAACTTACGACAACGGGACATTATTGCAAAATCAACAAACATTTGATCCGAGTTTTCCACTTAGGTACAACGCTATAAGACCAATGCATTACCAAAACCCTACGAATCTACAATGGGATAATATGGTTAACTTTGGACCAATGCTTAACCAGAACCAGAGAACTCACAAAAACTGTAATGGAAGCCGTTGTTTAAATTCAAACGTGTATTAGACATTTTTTAGTAAAAATACTCTGAATTTTAGTAAAACGTAAAGAAATGCGTTTTTTTATTTGTTGATGGAAGTTTTAGCTTTCTTTAATTGTTAAATAGTTAATTAACTTGTTTTGAAATAAATTATAAAACAAGTACGAAAGTGTTTTTAAAAAAAATGTTTAAATTTGCTTTTGGTTTACATAATAGTATATTTTTTGAGTAAATTTTCTATAGTTTAGGACAAATAAGGCCTTTTTAGTATTAAGTTTTTATTAAAACTGCTATAAAATAGGTTTCTTACCAACTTTAAAATATTTTCAAAATATTTTTTTTTTATCTATAAAGTTCTTTCAACTAGATCATATTAATAAAAATGTATATAAAAGCATCATCAAAATAATAACACTAGCTTCAAAATAATATTGATAATTATCTGCTCAATTTTTATAACAGAATAAGGTTAATAAGTTTCCGATTAAATTATAAAAAAAATACTTTTAACGCAACTTAAATTAAGCTAATTAGGGTTACAAAACTAAAATACCATGCTTTATAAGGCATGGTTGTAAGTTTGATGAACTGTTAACAATAAAACCTGAACCTAAAAAAAAATTAAAACAAAAAAATTTTTTAAACCTAAAACAAGATTTAGATCCGAGAATAAATATGCATAAGAAAAGAGTTTAATTTTTCAATTACGTTTTTTTGGAAAATGCCTCACTTCTACTTAAAATAGTAGTTTTTTATTGACCCATCCAAAATCAATAATATTATCAAAATTTATTCAATTACGAATATTAACAAAGCAAATACTTGATAAGGTATAAGTATGTTCATTTAATTTTTTTTTGGATCTTTTAGATAAATATAAGTCACAAAAAAACACAAAGTGTTTAAAATAAGTAAAACTCTATTTCTAAAGAGACAGAATATTAAATTAGGAATGTCTAAGATATTAGTTTTAAATAAGTTATAAAACAAAACAACTACATTAATAAAATATTAAAAAATCAAAAAAATTAAATCTTATTCTAATAAAGAATGATAATAAATAACCATATCATGTCCTAACTTTTGAGAATTTACTTTTACGAATAAATGTAAAAAATAAATAATATAATAAAAAACAGCTGCATTAATTAAAGAAATCTAATACTATTATAAAAATAAAAACACTAAAATTACCCCAAATAATGACACTTTATAAGCTCAAAAGATAAGTTTTATTTTTTTAGACTGAATAAGTCTAAATCTTAAATAAATAAATAAGTTAGGTGATCGGTTTCTAAATCTAAAGGAAAAAATAAATTAAATTTACTTACAGTAAACATATTAAAATATTGATAGTAGGAAGTAAAAAAACGATTCAAAGTTCTATTTTTTCAAGCTTATTAAATTTCTAAATAGTTATCAACTACAGTTAACAGAAGCCAAAAAACAAAGAATATACTGAATAAAACTTTATTTATTTTCAATTTAGAATGTCTTGCTTAAGTAGTTTGTGGCGATTCTCTGATGGAAATCTGGCAATAATGGTTTTAATTTGCTACTCTCTAAGAAACAAAGCATGACAAATAATGACCATAATGTATTAGAGAACTACTAAAAAACATTCAAAATATGAAAAAAGACAAAAAAAAATTATTTTGTTCACGTTTATTAAATCTATGGTGATAATAAAAAGTAACTGTTGCATACATCAAATTCAAAAAAGTTATTTTTCAACCAGTTTTAAAATAACAGTTATCTTTTTTAATAATGTCTGTCAAATTACAGTTAAACATAATAAATATAAAAAAGCAAATAGAAGATATTTCTCAAGTGATAATTAGAATTTATTTGTTGGCTAAGGCAATTTATAGTGATTTTACAAAGCATTTTAATTGCCATAGAAATAGGCTATTATCAGTATACAGAGCTTTACTATATTAAAAACGACAAATATTGACTCTCTTGAGTTATCTTGAGAAAGTTTATTTTTAAACCGGTTGTAAAAAAATTCTAACAAGAGTGCTGGCAGCTGATCGCATTCTTATATACTTGCTTGGTCGTCCCCATAAAAGAGCAACCACCGGGACTCGAACTCGGGACGCAGTTCCGGCAGTCGCTTAAGCAAAATTAAAAAAACTTGAGCAGAATAGTAATAAAATGATTAGTACTATTGTGATCTAGGAAGTACTACTGTAAACTAAAAACCAAAATGAAAGCGTTTTTCAAAATATTAAATATCAAAAAACTAAATTGATTTATGTTGAACAAGTATTTTCCAAGTTATTAAGCGGGCCGAAATTTGACTTTATCTGGACCGTAAGTTACCCATCTAAAATTTTAACTGAAACCTGACATTATAATAATCTCTCATATAACGATTTTCGGAAATTTAGAAGTCATTTACTTATTTAAGCCGCACAAAATACTTTAACTATTTTATAAATAAACATATTTAAAAATTTCTATACCAGAGATTGAAAAAACTACAAAAGAATAAATAGTTTATCTGACATATTATGGAATAAATATTAAAACATCATTGCTGATCTAGTTTGAGGAAGATTGATCGACTGGTCTATTGTCTCACATGAAAACTGGTTTCATAAAAAGCTTCTGTTAATACAGTAAAATTATTAATTTTAATGCTAAGAAATATTATAAACAAGTTAGTTGTAAAGTTTAAAATTAATTTTAATCATTTTTAACTATATGCAGGATTGCCACTCGTTTTTTCCAAATCTTTTCAAGATTTTCCAAATTTTTCCAGGTTTTTAAAAGTAAACATTTTTGGGTCTATTTTTAGGTTTATGTTAATTTCTATAAAAGAAACTGTGTTAAATAGTACAAAAATATTTAAAAGATGCTTTTAAATTACTTTAAATGTGTTTTTTAATAAAAAATATTTTTGATGATGACAAAAAAGTCTTATTTATATGATAGATTTTTGTGTCAGATTGAAATTTTACTACTGAAAATATTAAAATTATATAAAATTCTTGGTTTTTTTCAGGTTTTTTTTTCAAAATTTCTCAAATTCCAGGTTATTTTTGCCTAAATTGCCAAATTCCAGGTTTTTCAAGGTTTTTCCAGGTTTCAGGTAAAGTGGCAACCCTGTATATGTTTTATAGTAGAATACCATTAAATAGTGTTTTATTTGAAATAACCTTTAAAAAATTAAACCATAACTCTAACAATTTTATTTTCTAGCTATAGAAAACTAACTAAAAAATTAATTAAAGGTTTTACAGTTATTTCTGTGAATAGAAAATAATCAATTAAAAAAACTTTTTATTAGGTAAAAATTTGTTTTGTAACTGTAGCAGTCTTTTTGATCGCTTATTTAATTAAGTTCAGAGATGAATTTTTAATCTAGCTATCAGCCTCTAATAATTTAACAGAGGAAAATAGTGAAAAGTTTAAAGCTAGGATTAAACTGTTAAAATAAACAACACATTTTAACTTTCAAAATATTATGAATTAAGATAAAACAAAAAATAGTTGTACTAAATGTTTCAATTTCCTTAAAATATACATTTTTTAGAATAATAACTCAGCTTAGAAAGTAAAACTAAATTTAAAATCTTTTAAGTTAAAAACTGAAGTCATTTCAAATAGAGACCTTAAACCTATACTATTTTAGGCCAAAATAATCTTTTTTGATATAAAAACTTTGATGGTTATCAATTTTTTTTTATTTATGCAGATTCAAAAAGTAATAACAAAAATTTGTCAAATAAATATCTTTCAAATAAATGTTTAAATCACTATTTTATTAAATTTTTTTGTGTGTTGTAAAACGACAAATATAAACTACAAATTTAACCAGGTCAAAACAAAACTAGTACTAACTTTAAAATCATAAACCACTTAATTTATACAGTAGACTCCCGCTTGAGTTCACACTTTGAACAAAACCAAAAAGAGCGAACTCAAGAAAACATGATAATTTTTTATACAAGTGGAAGATTTCAATATATTATAATGCAATAATGTTATGAATAAACATAAAAACAACTAAAACATAAAATATTTATTCATTTAAAACAATAGATCTGTATAAGCTATAAAGTATTATAAATATTGTTGTTTTATTAATAATAAGTTAGTAATAGACTTTATTTAAGTCAAATTTAAGAAAGTACTATTTTTTGGTAAAAAGTGCGTACTCAAACGAAAGTCTACCATCATTTATATTCATTAGGCATTAAGCAAACCTGTTGTAGAATAAATAACGTAATAGATTTTTTATTAAAAAAAGCATACTTAAATACAATACAAATCAGGTTAAATAAAAATATCCCAAAAAATCACGAATTACAAATATTTAGATAAGATCTTTTGCTAAAGATGTTGCTAACTGAACTGTAAGGTTTATCAACAATCTAGAAGGAAAAGCTATCTCACTTCATCCCAAATGATGAAAAATTTTTCCTTAGTTTTTGTTGAGTCAAAAAGCTTTTCTATCGTTTTTCGAAAAATTTACTTTAAGTTCAAGATCAGTTTGTAAGTCTGAGAAGGTTTCCTATAAGTAAACGATTACTTCAAAAAGATCTGCTTCGAAGGGATCCATAATCCACTTCGTGATATTTAATCAAAAAATGTAATAAAACCGTTAATCAATGTCACCTTTAAACTGTTTCAGATGAGATGATAGCACTTCTACATCACCTTCATGTATTTAAAGTTTTCAGTTTTCCAAACTTGCAAACTTATTATTTTTGAAATTTTTTCTATACAGTTCAAGTTGGTTTCTAAAACTGGTTATCTTACTTATGACTTTCACAAGGTTTAAGTTTTTACCTTGTAAATTTTTGTTCAGATGGTAGAACTTACCATATAAGTCTGACATATAAGCATTTTTATTTCTTTAATTTTTTTTAACAAGATTGTCTGCCAATGCCTTACCCTTTTAAAAAATAATCAACAACTGAATTAAAAACAGCCAAAAACCTTTCTAGACAGTTTCCTTTTTATAACCATCTCACTTATTTAAGTCAAACCAGATATATACGAGTCAACAAAACAGGCCTAACATGAACATTGGACCACCTTTTGAACAAATAAAAATGTATCAACAAAACTTGCTCAATAGAAGTTTTTTAACTCGTATAAACCATGTAAATAGTAATTTACACATTCACAATAATAGTGGATCATAAAACCGAAGAAATACATACGGAAAGCATACAAATTCAAACGTGTAATAGACATTTTTTAATAGAAAAACTTTCAAAATTAGTAAAACGTAAAGAAATCCATTTTTTTTATTTGTTGATAGAAGTTTTAGCTTTCTTTAATCGTTAAATATTTAATTAACTTGTTTTGAAATAAATTATAAAACAAGTACGAAAGTGTCTATTTAGAAAAGTTTTAAAATTTGCTATTGGTTTACAGAATATTATATTTTTTATGAAAATTTTCTATAGTTTAGTACAAATAAGGCCTTTTTAGTATCAAGTCTTTATTGAAACTACTATAAAATAGGTTTATTACCAATTTTCAAATGTTTATTATATATATTTTTTTCTTTTTATCTATAAAGTTCTTTAAACTAGAATATATTATTTAAAACCTATATAAAAACATCATAATAATAATAATACCAGCTCAAAAATTATATTGATAAATATCTGCTTAATTTTTATAACAGAATAAGGTTAGCTAGTTTCCAATTAAATTTTAAAAAAAAACTTTTATCGCAACTTAAAATAGCATATATCATTATTAAAATCAGTTAGATAAGTAAAAAAATAAAAATAAAAGAGTTTTTCGTAAAGTTTAAATCCATAATTAACCAAAATTCAAAACAATTAAAAACATAAGTTTTTTTTTGCTATTTAGCCAAATTAGTTTGCGGTATAATATATATGTTGTACTTTATATTATAGACGTTTCGAATCTTTTTGAATGATGAGGTTTGTTTTTCTAGTTTTAAAGTTATCGTTTAGTTTAAAAATTTTACTAAAATAAAGAATAAAATTAGGCTTTGTTAGTAACTTTGTTACAAATCTATTTGTAAAAATATTTAAATAATCTTGATGTACATTAATAAACAAGTGATGTGTGTATAAGTTTAGTAGCATTTAAGATTTTATAACATTTTATTTTTTAAAGCTAAATCTTTGACAAGTTAATTTACTTATTACAAAAACAATTTCAGTATATTTATTTTTGTCCATTAAAATAAGGTTATTTTGCGAGAATGATATAACAGATCCTTTTCTCGTTATAAATGTTATTTTAGATAAAATGATAAAACCAACAATTTTTTTTTATTTTATACCAAAAAACTAAATCGAGTTTGCTTTATTTAAAAGCGACGTCAGTTAGTGCTTAAAGTATAAAAAAAAAATCTTAAAAAATAAGAAACTATTTTACTTTATTAAAAATTTAAGAAAAATAGTTTCGTTTTATGACAAATCATACTTATAAAATATAAAAGATCAATAAAAAAAACGAACTGGAGATTTAAGTTAATAATATATATTAACTCAATACTCAATTTTCCTTTTTTTAAGACTATATTGTCTCTCTTGATTTATTATATGTTACAACTTTAGTATAAACGCTTAAACAGTAGTTTTAAAATTATAAAAACAAAACAAATAATAATTTTTTTTTTCATCTAATTTTCTTCGTTAGTTTTTGTACGTAGGCGGAAGTGTGCAAAAAAATGAGTATAAGACTTAAGATCTTTCTTTTTTTATTTTTTTCATGTATGAAATAGTCGTAATAAAGAAAAGTTTACAATTTAGTTTAGCAACAAATTTCTATTTTTCAGTTATTAAGCATATTCTTATATGCATTATACAATTTTTTATTTCTTTTTTTTTTTACCTAGTTATTGACAATATTGTTATTAACTACTTGGTATTCCTTTTTTTTTTGTTTTATTATATTTAAAAATTTTTTTCTAAACTCTAGATGACTTATTTAAGCTATTTTTTGTGAATGGTTCATATTTTTGCAATCTTTTGAATATCAAACTAAAATTATTGTTATAATTGAGCTCAGTAACGCAATTAGAGAAGCTTGAAATTTTCAAAAGAAATTCAGGCTACTTAACTTTTTTTGTAAAAAATCCGGCTGCCTAGGGATGTTTTAGTTTTATTGAAAAATATATTTATTATTGTATATTTTGAATTTTCATTTGTTATGATTAGGTGTTTAGTTTTTAGGTTTGATGTTGATCATGTTGTTTTTAAAAATTTATAAGTTTTGATTTTAATTTACTCAAAACTTATAAAATTATTCTCTTATCAACTTTTCTTTTCAACTTAAGCCATTCTCTTATTGCTTGCTAAATTGAGAGAAATATTTCACAACTATTTTGTTGTTTTAACAAAAAGTCAGAAATATAGTAGGTAAATAATTTAAATTTAATTTCGAGTTATTCAATAATTATTTAAAGATATAAACTTAAATATGTTTAATGTTTAAATGAATGTATCGAAAATTATTTTTTAAAGAACATTAGACTTGTATCACTTAATAAAAATAAGAATTAAATGATCATTTAATTTTTTAAAATATACTTAAACAGTAGTCAAAATATTTCAGGTGAATAAAGAAACTTGTTTTGCATTAGAAGTTTAATGTTGAAAGTTTGTAAAATGAAACAGATTCTGTTTAAAGCATTGTTATTTCTCTAATTTAAGCTTGCTTAACTAGATATTTTTTATTTATATTCCAGTGAAGTTAGTTCACTAGGATCTTTTGTTAGCAAACAATTAAACCTAAATTTTTAACAGTTATTTTTTGTTTTATTATTTTAGTGGTAGCATTGAAAATCTACAAAAGTTTGCTACTTTATAAGAGTAATGATATATTTAAAGTTAGTTTTTGATCACAGTGAGTCTATATTAGTCTTTATATCTTAAGTTCTTATCATATTAAAAACTTCAATTTTTTAGCTAAATAGAAAAAATTTCAAACATCTTCTACGTATGTAATTTAATAAAAAAGTAACATTTTACCGATACTTTTCCAACTAAAAAACTTACAACTGTAAGTTTTATTAACGTAGATGTTTCGAATTAAAACTATTTACAAAATAATATTTTTGTTATATGTTTAATTTATTTAACTTGATGAATTAAATCTTTCACACTGAGCCCACCTTCAGGGCTTTATTAATAAAAAGGTTTATTTAAGATGTAAAATTCAAAGGACTCAAGTTTTGTGCCTATGCACTCATCAGCTTTAAAACAACTTTGAAATAAAGCCCAAAACCAAACACCCAACTGAAAGTTTAAAAATTTAGCATAAATAATATATGACGTAATTTTGAAACTATCAAAAATCATGCAAAACGGCTTGTGCAAAAACTAATTCACCAATTGATAATAAACTGGCAAAGATCATAAAATTTCAGTGAGTAAGTATATACTACGACAGATAATTAAAAGAGATAAAGATAAAATTAAGGTAAAAATTTAAATTTAGATAATTTTAAGATGACATTAAAACTTGTTAAACTTTAAAAGCGTTTTTTTTTTATATGTCTACAAGACGATACAAATTCGCTTCTTTTATTCAGGTATCTCTTGTTTGTCAATACATATCCAACGGCTGTTGCTTCTTTGAGACACAGCCTACATATTGGGCTATTGTTGTTAGCTATAGGATGTGCTCTTTTTATAACTTTCTAGTATATTTCAATCCTAATGCCGCTGCGCTTTAAGCCACAAACATACTTCGAAAGTTCAATGTCATTTTTATATATGCCACCTTTAAAAGATTTTTTATGATTGGCATACCTGAATCTAAACTGAGTCGAGCACAAGCCGACATAGAACCTCGTCTCAACGCCAGAGTTAACTGTGGCCTTGTAAACGATGTTCTCTGAACGGCAATTGCCCCCTTTCAAATTATATTTACAACTACCAGCGCAGCCACGTTGACTTCGAGTTCCTGAGTATTGATTTAATTTTATCTTTATCTCTTTCAATTATCTGTCGTAATATATATTTACTCACTGAAGTTTTATGAATTTTTGCCAGTTTATTGTCGATAGGTAGAATAATTTTTGCACATGCCGTTTTGCATGATTTTTGGTAGTTTCAAAATTACGTCATAATCTATTTAAGCTAAGTTTTTAAACTTTCATTTGTGTGTTTTGTTTTGTGCTGTATTTTAAACTTGTTTTGAAGCTGATGAGTGCATAGGCACGAAGCTCGAGTCCTTTGAGTTTTACATCTTGAAATAAACCTTTTTGTTATATATAGAAATAAGAGCTCAAGAAAAAATTATTTACTAATTTTTATTATAATACTTACTAATATATATATAGATGTATATTTAAAATTACAAGATGTTAAGTCGTTTAATTATATTTTGACTTACTTAAATTAGACCGGAATTTTAATATTTCAATACTTACGCTACTGGGTTTTTTGTTTTGAAATAAAAATTAACATTTAAGAGTTTAAAATTTGATGAATTAAGAATATTAGTTTATAGTTAGTGATACGTTACGTAGTCAAAACTACGTAAAATTAGTTAAAAATTATTAATGTCAAAGCAATTTATATTTAATTTAAAAACTTTTTATTTAAACACGCAATGCAACTCTATATAAGTTTTTTTTAATAATAGTTAATAAAACTCATCTGGTTTCTTTTTGAACTATGTTCTTAGCAAAGCGTTCCGTTTTTAAAGTATTTTGATTCAAAACTACAAAATTTTTTAATCAATTTTATAAGATATATATAAATAAGTAAATTTTTAGAAAAGCTTAACATTTTTATCAATTTTTTGTTACGTAAATTATTTTTGTTTTATTTTATACTTCATGTTACTTAAGAAACAAAAACATATTAAAACTGACCTTTTTTGACTTTAAAAAATACTTTTTGTTTAATTATGATAAGAAACACAACAAAGGATTAAAACTGACCTTTTCAGAGCTAAAAAAGTACTTTTTATTTAAACATAATTAGGAACATAAAAAGTGATTAAAAATGACCTTTTTTGACCAAAATAGTATTTTTTAATTTTGAGTTTAACAACCATTCTAATTAAAGCTTAAACAAAAGAAAATTACTCAAACTACACAAAATTATTCAGAAAAATATTTTTTCAATTGTTTATTAGTTAATGAATGTCTGCAATTTAATATAACTTTTAGGTTTATTCTTTTAAATTTTTTCAGGTTATATAATTTTAAAGTTATTGCTTAGTTTGATAAGTGTTATAATTACTTACTTGTGAGAAGCAAAATGCATATATAACGGTTTACTTTCATTTCTAACTCGCTATCATTTCTAACCCGATCATTTCTAACCCGACCACTTCTAACCCGATCATTTCTAACCCGATCATTTCTAACCCGATTATTTCTAACCCAATCACTTCTAACCCGATCATTTCTAACCCGATCACTTCTAACCCGATCACTTCTAACCCGATCACTTCTAACCCGATCATTTCTAACCCGATCACTTCTAACCCGATCATTTCGAACCTTATCACTTCTAACCCGATCATTTCTAACCCGATCACTTCTAACCCGATCACTTCTAACACGATCACTTCTAACACGATCACTTCTAACCCGATCATTTTTAACCCGATCACTTCTAACGCGATCATTTCTTACCCGATCACTTCTAACCCGATCACTTCTAACTCGATTTAAGCCTATCATTTCTAACCCGATCTTTTCTAACCCGATCATTTATATCCCGATCATTTCTAACCCGATCATTTATAACTTGATCGTTTCTAACCCGACTGTTACTAGTTCGATCTGTATTAATATGTTTATGTATTATTGTAATAAAGTAAATATTTGTTTTAAAAACAAAATAATCTCAACAAAGTTGTTTTTTTTATCGAAATTTAGTTTATTTTGTTTAAAGTAAAACTTAATGTTTAGATAGCTTTAAAAAAATTCGATTTTTGGTGTTTATTGTTATTGGAAGTTTTTTTTTCCTACGTTAGACCCACACATAAATAAAAATCTTGGCAGCTTTAACTAAATAGCACATAACGAAGAGACAAAAATTTATATATCTTAAATTCAAAAACTACAGTTTTATTTTTTTTTAGATTAACAGCAAAAAAAATCAACACTTAGTATAAGAATAATTAAGTTTTTTATGATTAGAAGGAGAAAATTTTTAACAAACTTAGTTTTAATTTAATAGTAAACAATTTAAATATCAACTCGTTCAACGATCAGTAAGCTCCAATAAAATAAAACACAGCTGAACAGTGGGCTGGCAAGTGGATATTGACTATTTTTGCGACTAAACAGTTAAAGCAAGATTTTTATTTAATTGTTTAGAGCGGGGTTTAGTCTTTTAAAACTCGGTTTATTTCTGTTCTGCTTAAAGTATACTAAAAGTTATGTAAGCTTAAATGTAGCCAAAGTTAGCTTTTTTTAAGTTTAAAAAAGCCTCGAAAAGTGCTTAAATTTTTGTCAAAATTAAGGTCTACGACTACTGTTAAAAAACACCTTAAAAGCTTTTATACAAATATTTTTTTTAAGTTTTTTCATTTCTTTGGTTTAGTGTTAATTGAAAAAAGTCAAAATTCTTTGAATATTTAAATGTAAAAGTACATTATTTCTCATTAAAAAAATCTTCTATTCTCGTCGAAATTTCATTGATGATTTTCTGGCAATTTAGGGTATTCTTTAGGGTTAATTTTCTCAATTAGCCACCGTACAACCAACATATTTTTTTTTTATAAGTTAATAAAAATGACAAGGATTCTATACACAAATTTACAGACAAATGTATCATGTGGAATATAACTATTTTGTTTTAGGTTTTTACAAGCGATATTTCTGTTAAAAAATTTGATATAATATTCTATCCCTGGTTTTTCACTATGACAAAAAAGACCGTTTTGTATGTTCTAGAAGGTTCTTAATGTGTATAGATTCACTTACTTTTGTATACAGATCATTTAAGCTTAAAGAATAATGAGAACATTTAGTATTGGTCAAAACATGGCAGCTTAGCATATGTTTTAGTTATTGAAATAGTTTTTTTTTACTATTTTGGCAAATTTAAGGTTTTGTAGTACTGAAGTTATTATAGTAGTTTTTGTAAAAGTAGTGTTTTTGTTTCTGATACAAGATAGCCAGAGTTTTGCATCTGATTAAAACTAATATGAGAAATGGCTTTTGCTTGAAAATAGAAAACCAAATGACTATAAGGTTACACAGGGAGTAACTAAGGAACCAATTACAAATGAAGAGCACTTGACTTTACATCCGCTTCACAGTTACCTCAGAGTTTTCGGATGGATCTATAAAATATGTTATCATGCTGTGGCTGGACATTTTAATTGGCCAGAATCGAAGTTTGAAGGAATAACTTAAAGTCAAGGTGTAAATAATTTAATTGAGTCAAAAAGAAAAATTCAGAAATGTGTAGAAGAAGAAATTAATGTTGTTCTTGAAAAACCGGATCCCACAGGCCATGGTGTAACTTCTACAACAGGTAACGTAGTCAAAACTTTGCTAAACACCAATAATAGGACTCTGCTGACGAAGCATATTTCTGATGTTAGTTTAAAAGAAAACATTGACAAAATTATTTTGTATGTTTCCATTATTTTATGCCTCATAAATTCTAACAGAAAGATTAATGTAGAGAAATACTCAGTTTTATGTCAAAAAACAATGATGCTGGTCATGTCGGTTAAATAGATTCGTTTTAAACCAACTGCGCATACTGTTCTTGCACATAGTGCTGAACTAATTGACCAAAACAACGGTAGAGGTTTGCTAAATTACACCGAAAGTGGATTTGAAGCTAACAACAAGTTTCTAAGACAGTACAGAATGAACTTTTCAAGGACAAACTTCTCAGTATGAAAATTTAACAGATTGTTTAAATCGATTATGGGACAAGAGTGACTACGATTTTAACAACACTTAGACAGACTGAATTGCACTTATTGTAAAGAAGTTGGACATACTGCGCGAAGTTGTTTGCAGCTAGATGAAAAAATTTCATCATGTAGTTCAAATAGGGAAACGTTGTTACATATGCTTTAAAATACTAAATAAGTGTTTTATTTATTTTAGAAACTTAATTTCAAAAAAGTTTTAAGAACTTACTGTTTAATTTATATTTTCTAATAAATTTAAAGTACTTTTTTATAATCACAGGCTAAATTATTTTGTATTTTGCACTGTTTTGCAACGAATAAAAGTTTTTATTGTTCAAAATAAGTACGGTTTTTTTTTTTTTTTAATAAACTAGTACAAATGTAACGTTATTAGTAATACAAACTTTCATATACACAGAACAGACTTAAATCAAAAATAAACTGTATTTAGAGTATAGTTTCACCCGGCTTGATATTGAAAATTCATTCATATTTAAACTAAAATGGAAGTAAATGTGACTCTCTTGAGGTAGCCAATTATTATTTTCTTTTTTTTTAAGTTTTTTTCTTTAAAGTTTTATAAGAAATTAAAATTTTAACTATTTTCTAAATAAAAACAAACATTAGTCATATTGTAACACTAATTGTAACTTTAAATTGTATTATACTGCTTTTTATGAGAGAATTATGTCAATGGCCGCTTGATCCCCGTTTTCAGCCCACTGTGAGCTGCACAATCTTTCATATTAGATTTAACTTCAATTTCTTTTCAACAAACAATCTTCTCTGCAAAATTCAGCAATAAATATTTAGACAATTAAGTAAATTTCTTCTATGATTTTAGTTCAGCAATCAGCAAAATAGTCTGAATAGGTTACTTTTGTAAAATTAATTTAGATTATACTACAGTGTAAGAATTCAAACAAACTACAAAAACTTTTGAATAAAACTTTTTCTTGTTTATACATCTACTAGATTTTCACATCCTAACTTTTAGAGTTAGGTTCTGCACATTTGTGCAACCGTTTGGTATTTCATTGTTTTTTTTTTATTTTTTTTTGTAGGTTTGCAAAAGCATAATCGAAAAATTTAAATACATTGACTAACCACTAAGTTTAAAACCTTAAATCCAAAGCACATTAATAATACAGGTTAAATAAACATTTTTCGGAAACATTAGAAAATGATTTATTATTTACATAGGAAAGGCCATTATAATAAAATCAAATTGTAGAATGAACAAAATCCTACATATTAAATCAATGGTTCATAAGTATAAAATTTGTTAAATTACTGTGAGTTTCTAATATAAATTATCTTATTTTAATCAAGTAAGCTTTAATCAAATTTGTTCAACTTTATGTGAAGATTAATTTTGTTTAAAAGCTAAGTCCACATTTAAACTAAAAGATATTTATGACTGAATGCATTTTTCGATTTATTTTCGTGATAATTGATTATTTTATTAGGGTTAAAAAATTGATTATAAATTAATTGTAGTTTTTAGTTTTAAAAGCATTAGGAAAAGTATAAGTTTTCTGAATTCTAAAGATTAAATATTAAGTTTTGATAGTCGTCAATGTAAGAAATATAATGAGCATTGCAGAGGTTAAAGACTATTCTTTACTTTTTTGAAGGGATTTTATATGGTTAGTATAAATTCTAAGTATGGAGACCAGATTGGCAAGTTGCATTCAAATTTAGGGCAAATTTAAACGAAAAAACATTTTTTAAGAGTATTAGTATGAGTGTATATGAAGCTTAAATAATACAATTAAAATTTAGTAATTGAAATTAGTATGGTAATTTAATTTAAAATTATCATCATTAAATTATAAGTTCTAAAAACGAAAGTGTATACTGTTTAACACAAAGTAAAAAGTAGAGGTAAACGTTTAATTTTTTTATAAGTATACTCTGTCATTTACTAGAAATTAAATTAGATTTTCTTTCTTTTAGCCAATAGTAAATATATATAAAGATTAAATGAGAAATATTATTTAATAAATTTAAATATAAAAGTTAAGTGTCGAAAACTTGTTATTTTAATTTTTTATAATTCTTTAAAAATATGTTGTATATAGAGCATAATAAATTTACATTTTTAATAAAAATTTAAAAGTTTTAAAAATTTAAAATTGCAAAAACAATTTTACACGATTAATAGTAAAAACTTTGTTAATATTTTTCTTGATATCTTTTAAAAGTTATTATCCTACAGATTTCCAAAAACACAAAAACTTTAGATTATTTAGCGATCATTATGTATGAACTATAAATATAAGTTAATAGATTCGTTTATACAACTCAAAAAACGAGGTAAACAAAGAAAATTAATATTATGTTAAGCTTGTACTAAAATAACAAATTATACAAAAAATATTTTTTACGTAACACACTAAATCATTAAGTTTTAAAAAAATTAGAAATTGAAATTTTTTTAGTTAGTTTAATCACTTCTTTATGAATTGCTGGTTCATAATTTAATCCTTAAAACAAATAAATGTAAACAAACAAGTAAAATAGGTTGGAAACGATCGGACCAGAAACGATCAGGCTAGAAGTTATCAGGTTAGAAGTGATCGGGCTAGAATCGATCAGGCTAGAAACGATCAAGCTAGAAGTTATCGGGTTAGAAGTGATCGGGTTAGAAATGATCGGGTTAGAAATGATCGGGTTAGAAATGATCGGGTTAGAAATGATCGGGCTAAACTGGGTTAGAAATAATCGGGTTAGAAGTGATCTTGTTAGAAATGATCGGGTTATTAGAAGTGATCGGGTTAGAAGTGATCGGGTTAGAAATGATCGGGTTAGAAGTGATCGGGTTAGAAATGATCGTGTTAGAAGTGATCGGGTTAGAAGTGATCGGGTTAGAAATGATCGGGTTAGAAATGATCGTGTTAGAAGTGATCGGGTTAGAAGTGATCGGGTTAGAAGTGATCGGGTTAGAAGTGATCGTGTTAGAAGTGATCGGGTTAGAAGTGATCGTGTTAGAAGTGATCGGGTTAGAAATGATCGAGTTAGAAATGATCGGGTTAGAAATGATCGGGTTAGAAATGATCGGGTTAGAAGTGATCGGGTTAGAAATGATAGCGGGTTAGAAATGATCGGCTCCCATATATAACACAATATTTTAGAACCATAGTTTTAGAAAGAAAAATATTTAGTAGATATAACTGCCAATAGATCTTTAAAAAATTTAGTTAATGTTATTTTTAAAAAGGTAAGTTGTTATTATGATTTTAATATGATACGCCTAAAAATTTTTAAGCTATTTTAGGTGATATATTTCAACAGTTATTGTCAGTTATTTTTAGTTATGTATTAAACATACCATCTAAAAGTTGTAATAAAAACAATACAACTAGCTTTTTTTTTCCTAAAGTTTTCAATACGGTATTTAATTTAAAAAGTTTTTGCAACCTACTTGATAAGTTCGTAAATTTTAACTGCAACTTTTTTTGTGTTTTTAAAATATTGTGACTGTTTGCTGAATACGTGTCGTCAAAATATTTCTCATAACTAAATAATTAGTCTGTTGTAGGAATTATTTAGTCAAAACTTTTGTGCGGGAGATATGTTTAAAATTCTTATTATTAAATATATTTTCTTTAGCCCATCTCTTATCAACTAGTCATATATTGTTTTAAATAACACTCATTTTCGTTTAACAATTTTATTTAATTATATAGTTTTTTTTTTACTTAGTCTCAAAAGATCATTCTTTTAAAACATTAGAATTGAGAAAGTTATTGCTTGCTAAATTAGAAAAAGTATTACAAAATTAAATTAATATTTCTATTATTTTTTGAACAAAAAATCAGAAGTATAGTAGGATGCTAAAAAAAGCTAAGTGCACGTTTTAGTTACAAAAAACATTATGTAAGATATAAATTATACAAAACAAATGGTTACTATTTAATTAATACTAATTGATAATAAAACAACGCACTTTTTATGTTCACATATATGACACATTTAATCAAAAATACACACTTAAATATCGATTATAAATATTTTTAAATGTTTTTAATGAATCAAAAGATTATAACTTTTTCGTATTTATCCATTATTTACTATGTTTTTATGAGTAAAAATTTATCGTTATAAACTTAAGTTTTTTAATATTTTGAAAACCCTTAGCATACTGATTAACTATGTTATGTTTAGAGTTTAATTTAAATGGTATAGTTAAACATTTAAGTTAAACTCATCTCTGGTGTTTTACTTCTCATTTAATATAATAGACAATTTTATCATTTGACCACTTTGGTATTCTTCTTAAAATATTTAAGCTAAGTACAATCCCAGTGTTTAGCAGCAAACCTTCACTGAAACAAAAAAATCTAAAGTATCTCTAAAATATTAGTTAATAATATTATTATTGTTTTTGATATAAGTCTATAAAGGTTAATATTAATTTACTAATTTAATTAAATTAAGTTTAATTAAAAAAAAAACAGGGATTTCTCGGCCAGCTTCATTATTTTAAATTAAAAACAGAAAAACTTAATTTTTTTTTAAATCACGAGCTTGTTTTTTTCTAAATCTTTAACAAAAGTTAGTAGCTTCAGTTGAACTTTGATTTTTTATAACTAATTTTTAATAGAAAAATATTTATAAAATCTTTTAACTTAAAAAGTTTATAATTTAAATAGTTATTATTTTGAGATTTTTTTGAAGATTACATAAGAAAAACCTGAATTACTTAAAACATTTAAAGGTCGTTCATTGTATTTTTTTTTCTCTCAAAAAATGGCAACTCTGTTTAATTTTTTTTAACACAATAGTATGCTAAATAGGAATAGTCAAATTACTTATACTGATACTAACGAAAAATATTAATGTTAAGATTTTTTAAACATATAATTTCGGTCACATAGTGTAAAATAAATAGTTAATTTGATAATAGTCATAAATAAAGGTTAATTTTTTTATTTTTCAAGTTATAAATAATGGGTTCATGTGAATTTTAATTTTTATTTAAATTTTGTAACACCACCTTGTAAATACTTTCAAATATATATTTTCAAGTTTCAAAAAAAATCATATTTATTGTATTTGTTTATGTTTTACTTTAGCTCATTTTTGTAACAAAATATCATAAATAATTAATTCATTTAAAAATTTATATCATTCTGTTTATTCTAGTTTTGATAAGTAATGATAAAAATTGTGAAAACAGGCTAAAAGTAATTTAATTATGAGTTTTCACAACCTTAGGCGAGTTTGAACTTAAAAAAATTAATATTTATAAGGTTCAGGCAGGCAATTTATTTTTGAACATTTATGCTAGTTTGGTATTTTTTCATAAAATTAAGCTCGATTATATACCTTTGAAATCAGATTTTCTTAGAAAATTTGTGATTTTTTACAAAATTGTCACAAAACCTGAAATCCTTGAAAAGTCCTGGAATTGCATAGTGTAGAATACGAAACCTATTTACCTTTTACAATTTTTAAATATTTTAATTTATTAGATTTTTTTATATTATTTTATGTGTTATATAGGCATTTTTTAATGATTTACTTAAGCTTATTTTTTCTTTAAAAATGTTATCAATAATTAATTTATTATAAAGTTTATGTTATTATTTTTATTCTAGTTATAATAGGTAATGAAAAAAAATGGGAAAATAGGCTTATATTAAAATAATACAGAATTTAAAAAGCTTCAGCTAGCTTAAGCTTTCAGATGTAATTATTTGGTCTTATTTAGACCGTTCAAGTTTTTTTTTTCATTTGAGCCTTGTTTTAACGGGTCAAATTTTTTTTTTAATTTGTTTTTTTTTCATGGTTACAACAAAACAGATATTTTTAGAAAAAGCTTGAACTTGACAAATTAGTCTACAAAAACCCAGAGTTTGAGAAATTTTGAAAAAAAAAAAATTTGAATTTTGAACAAAAATCACTAAAAAATTTGGAACTTTAAACAGATTATAAGTTAAGTAGTTAAATATTGATTTGTCACGAGAAATATATCATTTTGCTAATAGGTTTTGTCATAACTTTAAGTTTTCTTAACTTTCTGAATTTGTTAATGTATTTAAAGTGAATTTACAGTAAACTTTGACTGTTGTTATACTACATAACAATGTTTTTAACCTTAATTTAATTTTAGAATTAAAATAAATAGATAAACAATTACTTTTAAAAACCTGGAATAATTTAAGATGATCTGAAAGAAATTTTCTATGAACCAGAAGATAGCTTTATTTATTTTAGCTTTCAAGTACTTTCATCAATACAATATTTTTTTTAAGTTTTCATTTTTCCTTATTTGCATAATATTATTATTTTTTGTTTAATTATATTAATATATTTTCCTAACTTAGGATGATTTATTTAAGCTATTTCTTTTTGAGTGGTACAGATCTTTGCAACATTTTGAATATCAAACTTAAATTATGAATATAATTGAGCTCTGTCACGCAATCAGATAAGCTAGAAGTTTTCAAAAAAACTCAGGCTAGTTAACCTTTTTTGTCAAAAAAACTCAGGCTGCCCCATGGATGTTTTAGTTTTTTTTTGTCTAAATATATTTATTGTTGTATATTTTGAACTTTCATTTGTTATGATTAGGTGTTTAGTTTTTAGGTTTTAAGTTTGATGTTAATCATGCTTGTTTTTAAAAAGTTTTGATTTTAAATTACTCAAAATTTATAAAAATTATTCTATTTTCAACTTGTCTTATCAACTTAAGCGCTTTTCTTATTGCTTGTTACTTTTATAGAATATTTCACAATTAAATTATTTTTTTTTGTTTAAACAAGAAGTCAGAAATACTATAGGATGGTAAATGATTTAAGTTCAATTTTTTACTTACTAAATAATTATGTAAAGCTATAAACTATGAAAAAACAAACGGTTATGATTAAATTAATACTAATTGAATATAAAACAAAGCTTTTTTTAATATTTACAATAAATGACACATTTAAACAAAAATACACACTGTTAAATTTATTGTAAATGTTTTTTAAAAGTTTTAAAGGTATCAACATATCATAACCTTTTCGTCTTTATCCATTATGTAATATGTTTTTATAATTAAAAAATTATCATTTTAAACTCTAAAGTTTTCAATATTTCTAATACCCTTAGCATACTAATTAATTTATATTATTTTTAGTGTTTATTCAAACGATATAATTGAATTTAAAAATTAAATTTATCCCTGGTGTTTATTCTAATTAATCTTATGATTTGACTACTTTGGTACTCTTTCAAAACATTTAAGCTTTAGTATGAGTATTCTTATCTAAGGTAAGTGGATTAGACTGATACTAAGTAAAATACCAGTTTCTAGCTGCAAACAATAACTGGAACCAATAGAACCTAAATGATCTCTATCATGTTATTTAATAATCTTTGTTATTGTTTTTGATATAATTTAACATAAGTTTATTTTTTGCTAAAAAACAGTTGAACTAGTTTTGAAAACAAGATGTAAAAAAATATAATATTAGAAATGTCTAGTTTCTAGTAACATTAAGGTAGCCCAACACTCAAGATAACTCATTACAGTTTGAATTTTAAAAAACCCCAGAATTACTTATGCCAGATTGTTTATTTTAAATTAAAAATATGCTTTTAATCACAACCTTGTTTTTTCTAAATCTTGAACAAAAGTTAGTTGCTTCAGTTAGAATTAAAATTTTTGCAACCATTTCTAAATAAAAAATGATTTATAAAAGCTATAAACTTTAAAAGTTTATAATTTTAATAGTTATTATTTTGAGATCTGTTAGAAGATTTAAAAAAGACCTGAATTATTGAGGACATCTTAATGTTTTTCAGTATAATATATATTTTTTTTAAATGTTACGCTGTAATATTTTTCTTAATACAATAGTATGCTAGTAAGGAAAAATCCAACTACTATAATTAAGAAATACAAATGTTAAGTATTTTTTGAATAATTTACTTTGGTATCATAGTGTAAAATAATTAGTAAATACTTAATTTCAATGAAAGTAATAAATAAAAATTAAACTTTTTAACTTTAAATTGTAATTAACGGGTTCTTGTGAATTTTTTAAATTATAATAACACCACCGTGTAGATACTTTTAAACATATATTTTAAAGTTCTAAATAACTTAACATTTGTTGTTCAATTTAATGTTTTACTTTAGCAATTTTTGTAACAAAATATTATAAATAATTTGTTCAATTTTAAATTTCTAAGTTATGATAAAAACTTAGAAATAGACTAGAAATAATTTAACTATGACTTGTCAAAACTTTGAGCTAGTTTGAACTTTAAAATATTAGTATTTAAAAAATTCAGGTACGAAATTTTATTTATTGAACATTTAAATTAGTTTGGTATTTTTTCATAAATTTTAGACTAGACTATATAGCTTTGAAATCAGGTTTTTTTCGAAAACTTTTATTTTTACCGAGTTGTCACAAAACCTGGAATCCTTGGAAAGATTCTGGAATTTTATAGTTTTGGCTAAAAAACTTAGAAAAACCTAGATTTTAAAGAATTAAAAATTTTCACTCTAGGTGTATTTTTTAAGGATTAACTTAAGCTTATTTTTCCTATAAGAATATAGTCATCAACTAATTTATTATAAAATTTATGTGATTGGTTTTATTCTGATTTTAACTAGTGTAATGAAAAAAAATGGGAAAATAGGCTTAATGTTAAAATAATACAGAGTTGTAAAAACCTTTAGCTAACTTTAGCTTTTAAATGTTATTTTTGGTCTCATTTAGATTGTTCAAGTTTTGTTTTTCATTTCAGGATTGTTTTGCTGGCGTTTAAATTTTTATTTTTTAATTCTTTATATCATAGTACCCAAAAATAAAAAATCTTTAGAAAAAGCTTGAATTGGACAAATTAGTATACATAAAAATAACCAAATAACCTTGAACTTTAAAAATTTTATATGTTTAGTAGTTAATGTTGATTTGACACGAGAACTACATTATTAAGCTAAAAGGCTTTTGTAATCATTTCTAGTTTTCTAAATGAAAACACATTTAAAGTAGTTCTACAGTAGTTTTTGACTGTTGTTATACTACTTAACACCGTTTTTAAACTTAATTTAATTTTAGAATTAAAAACAGATAGGTAGACATTTACTTCCAAAAACCTGAAAAAGTTAAAAAAAACCTGAAAGAAATTTGTTAAGAACCATAACAAATCCTGCTTTTTATTTAAGCTTTTAAGTATTTTCATCAATACAATTTTTTTTTCAAGTTTTCAACTTTGATTAACTACTTGGTATTCTTTTTTTTTCGTTTTATTAATTTAGAATTTTTTTCTAAACTCTAGATGATTTATTTAAGCTATTTTTGTGAATGTTTCATATCTTTGCAATCATTTGAAAATCAAACTTTAATTATGAATATAATTCAGGTCTGTCATGCAATCAGGGTAGCTTGAAGTTTTCAAAAATACTCAGGCTGGTTAACCTTTATTGTAAAAAAATCAGGCTGCCCAGAGATGTTTTAGTTTAATTGAAAAAATATATTTATGGTTGTATATTTTGAATTTTTATTTGTTAAGATTAGGTGTTTAGTTTTTAAGTTTTAAGTTTGGTGTTAACTATGCTTGTTTTTAAAAATTTATGAGTTTTGATTTTAATTTACTCAATATTTATAAAATTATTCTCTTATCAACTTTTCTTTTTAACTTAAGCCATTCTCTTATTGCTTGCTAAATTGAGAGAAATAGTTCACAATTATTTTGTTGTTTTAACAAAAAGTCAGAAATATAGTAGGTAAATAATTTAAGTTCAATTTCGAGTTATTCAATAATTATGTAAAGATATAAACTATAAAAAAACAAACGGTTATGATTAAATTAATACTAATTGATTATAAAACAAAGCTTTTTTTAATATTTACATAAATGACACATTTAATCATAAATACACACTGTTAAATATAATAGTAAAATTTTTGAAAGTTTTAAAGGTATCAACAGATTATAACCTTTTCGTCTTTATCCATTATGCACTATGTTTTTTTAACTAAAAAATTATCATTATAAACTCTAAATTTTTCAATATATTAATACCCTTAGCATACTAATTAATTTATATTATTTCTAGTGTTTATTTAAACGATATAGTTGAATTTTAAAATTAAATTTATCCCTGGTGTTTATTCCAATTAATCTCATGATTTGACCACTTTGGTACTCTTTCAAAAATTTAAGCTTTAGTATGAGTATTCTTATCTAAGGTAAGTGGATTAGACTGATACTAAGTAAAATACCAGTTTCTAGCTGCAAACAATAACTGGAACCAATAAAACTCTAAAGAATCTCTATAATGTTAGTTAATAATTTTTGTTATTGTTTTTGATAAAATTTCATATAAATTAATTTTTTCCTATAAAACAGTTGAACTAGTTTTTAATGCAAAAAGTAAAAAAAAAATAATGATAGAAATGTCTAGTTTTTAGTAACATTAAGGTTGCCATCACTCAGGATAACTCATAACAGTTTGTAATTTTAAAAACCCCAGAGTTAATAAGGATAACTCATGCTAGTTTGAAACTAGAAAAGAATAAAAGATTACTCGGGCCAGCTTGGATATTTTAAATTAAAAACAGAATAAAAAAAAAGTTTTAAATTCTTAACCTTTTTATTTTTAATCTTGAAAAAAAGTTAGTTGCTTTAGTTTATTATTGAATTTGTAAAACCAATTTAAAAAAAAAAAAAAGATTTAGAAATGCTTTTAACTAAAAAAGTTTATAATTCAAACAAATATTATTTTGAGATTTATTGAAGATTAAAAAAAAAGCTAATTTACTTAAGACATCTGAATGTTGTTTAGTGTATTTTTTTCACTTAAAAAATGGTATTCCTGTAATATTTTTCTTAATACAATAGTATGCTAGATGAGAAAAGTCCAATTACTAAAAACAAGTAATTAAAATGTTAAACGTTTTTTGAGTTAATTATTTTGAGTATAATAGTTTAAAATAAATAGTTAATTAATACATAATTTCAATATTTCATATAAATAAAAATTAAGTTCTTATACATCAAAAAATAATTATAATGGGTTATTGTTAGTTTTTAATTTTATTTAAACTATAGTAAAACTACCTTGAAAATACTTACAAATATATATTTTTAAGTTTTGAAAAACTTCTCAGTTATTGTAGTACTTAATGGTTTACTTTAGTTCGTTTTTTTAAAAAAATATTATAAATAATTATTTCAATTTTAAATTCATAAGTAATTATAAAAATTGGCACAATAGGTTAGAAATAATTTAATTATGAGTTGTTACAATCTTAGGCTAATTTGAAATTTTAAATGTTAATATTGAAAAGTTCAGGTAGGAATTTTTTTTTTTTTGAACATTCAAGCTAGTTTTGTAATTTTTTATAAGTTTTATATAGCTTATATAGTTTTGAAATCTGGTTTTCTTAAAAAACTTGGGTTTTTTTACAGGATTGTCACAAAACCTGGAATTCTTGTGAAAATCCTGGAATTTCATAGTCTAGGCTACAAAACCTAAAAAAAACCTATAAACCATAGAATCAAAAAAATCCACATTTGGTTTATTTTTTAATGATTGACTTTAGCTTATATTTTTCAAAAAACATAAACAATAACTAATACATTATTAAATTTATGTGATTGGTTTTATTTTGGTTCTAATGAGTAATAAAATAATAATAATTTGGCTTAAAATTAAAATAATACAGAGTTGAAAAAACTTTAAGCTAACTTAAGCTTTTAAATGTAATTATTTGGTCTAATTTAGATTTTTCAAGTTTTTTTTCATTTCTGGATTGTTTTAATGGCGTTTAAATTTTTATTTTAAAATTCTTTTTATCATTGAACCTAAAAATCAGAAATCTTTAGAAAAAAGGTTGAACTGGACAAATTAGTATACAAAAACCCAAAATTTGAGAAGTTTTGAAAAAAAAAAGTAAGAATTTGAACAAAAATCACAAAATAACCTGGAACTTTAAAAAGTATTATATATTCAGTAGTTAAATGTTGATTTGAAACGAGAATTACATTATTAAGCTAAAAGGCTTTTGTAATCATTTCTAGTTTTCTATATGAAAACACATTTAAAGTAGATCTACAGTAATTTTTGACTGTTGTTATATCCTTAACACCGTTTTTAAACTTAATTTAATTTTAGAATTAAAAACAGATAGATAGACATTTACTTCCAAAAATCTAAAAAAGTGAAAGAAAACATGAAAGAAATTTGTTAAGAACCATAACAAATCCTGCTTTTCTTTTAAGCTTTTAAGTATTTTCATCAATACAATTTTTTTTTCAAGTTTTCAAATTTGATTAAATACTTGATATTCAATTTTTTTTTTTGCTCTATTATATTTAAACATTTTTTTCTAATTTCTAGATGATTTATTTAAGCTATTTTTTGTGAATGGTTCATATCTTTGCAATCATTTGAATATCAAACTAAAATTATTAATATAATTGAGCTCAGTAACGCAATCAGAGTAGCTTAAAGTTTTCAAAAAAACTTAGTCTGGTAAACATTTATTGTAAAAAAAAAATCAGGCTGCCCAGAGGTGTTTTAGTTTTATTGAAAATTGTATTTATTAATGTATATTTTGAATTTTTATTTATTTTATTTAGATGTTTCGTGTTTGGGTTTTAAGTTTGATGTAAATCATGCTTTTTTTTTCTTGAATTTTGATTTTAAAGTAGTCAAAATTTATAAAATTATTCTTTTCAAGAATAATCAGAAATTTTTTTCGGTAAGATTTTAGAACTAGTAGTCTCATTATTGCTTTTTATACTATTTAATTAGATAGATTTGTAATATAAGAGCTAAATTACTTAGTTTAAAACAAAGTTTTCTAACTATCTTAAAAATTTGATTAGAAAATAGTAATAAATTTGATTAGAAGCTTACATTTAAAAATGAATAGTAAATTTAAATATGCTGTACATGGCAAAGTTCTAGTTAATATATTATCTGTCCAGTTAAAAAAAAATCTTTTTTATGTTTTTTTACTTATAATTGTTCAAGTAGAATTCTTTAAGCATTTTTATTATGTTTGGGTAAGGTTGGTTAGGGATAAGAGTATGAGTTTAAAAAAAAAATATCAAAATTTCTAAAAAAAAAATTGATGACTCAGCAAATACATGGATCAGACGAACTTTAAGTTAACTTTTCTGATAAAAGTACTTTAAACATATTTATGTGATTTTTGCAACCTATTGTTCATCTACATTTTTTATTTACTAAAAAAACAAAAACTTGTTTTGTTAAAATATATATTGCGTTAGACTATAAAAAAACAACTTTTTTACAATTTGATTTCAATTAGTTAAAAAAAGTAGAAATTTTATTCTTGAGCAAGAATTATGTAAAGATATAAACTATAAAAAAACAACTTCTCTACAACTTGAATTCACATAGTTAAAAAAAGTAGAAATTTTATTCTTGAGCACTTCTCTTATCAACTAATTATATATTTTGTTATACAACATTCATTTTCGTTTTGCTCTATCTTCACATTTTTATTGTCCTTATAAACAGGTATTATTACTTTACTTAAACACAAAAAAAAGACTTAAAAAAAAAATAGAATTAAAAAGTTGTTGCTCGTAAATTTAGAAAAATATTAAAAAGTTAAATATTTTTTTTTTAAACAATCAAAAATATAATAGGATGCTAAAATACAGTTAAGTACAATTTTTTTAGTTATGAAAAAAATCATGTGAAGATGTATACTATTAAAAAACAAAAGTTTGACATCTAACTATTAGGAATTGATTATAAAACCAAACTTTTTTATATTATTTATAATAAATAACACAATTGATTAAAAATACACACTGTTAAATATGGTAAGTAAATATTTTTGAATATTTGTAAGGTATCAACAGATTATAACTTTTTCGTCTGTATACATTAGGTAGTATATTTTTATAAATTGTTTTAGTGTTTAATTTAAACGATATAGATAAACATTTTAATAAAACCTTCCAGGGTGTTTTATTTCCCATTTAGTTTAATAGACAATCTCATCATTTGACCATTTTGGTACTCTTCTCAAAACATTTAAGGCTTTAGTATGAGTATTATTTTCCAAGGTAAGTGAAATAGACTGATTCTAAATAAAATCTCAGTTTTTAGCAGCAAAAATTAACTGGAACAAAAAAAATCCTAAAGGGTCTCTAAAATGTTAGCTAATAATCTTTTTTTTTGTTTTTGATAATATTTCATTAAGTTATTTTTTTATTCTTTAAACAGTTAAGCTAGTTTTAAATGCAAAAAGTAAAAAAAAATACAATGTTAGAAATGTATAGTACCTAATGACATTAAGGCTGCCATCACTCAGAATAACTCATGAGAGTTTGAAATTTAAAAAACCAAATAATGACTAAGGAAAACTCATGACAGTTTGAAACTAGAAAAAAATCAGAGATTACTCGGGCCAGCTTGGTTATTTTAAATAAAAAACAGAACAGTAAAAAAATGTTTTAAAATTACAAACTTGTTTTATTCAAATATTGAACAAAAGTTAGATGTTTTAGTTAGATTTTCTAACCAATTCTAAATAAAAAAAAATTAAAGCTTTAAACTTAAAATGTTTATAATTTTAATAGTTATTATTTAAATATTATTTCAAGATCTTGAAAAAAAAAATTACTTAGGACATTTTAAGGTCGTTCAGTGTAAGTTTTTTCACTAAAAAAATGGCAACAATATAATATTAATCTTAATAAAATAATATGCCAAAGAAGAAAAGTCCAACTTCTAAAAAAATCATAAGTTTTAAAATGTTTTAAATAGATTATTTTGGTATCATAGTTAAAACTAAATAGTAAACTAATAATAAGTTTCAATGATAGTTATAAATAAAAGTTAAGTACTTATACTTCATGTTAAAATTAATGTGACTTGTGAATATTTCATTTTATTTTAATTACAATAACACTATCCTTGTAAATACTTTCAAGCATATGTTTTAAAAAGTAAAAAACTTCACATTTATTGTATTTGTTATTGTGTTAAATTAGTTAATTTTGTAAAAAAAATATCATAAATAGTTGTTTCATTTTTAATTTAATGTTATTTTGTTCATTCTAATTTTGATAAATATTAACTAAAATTGGGAAGTTAGGCTAGAAATAATTTAATTATTAGTTGTCAGATCCTTAGGCTAGTTTGAACTTTAAAATGTTGATATTTTAAAAATTCAGATAGGCGATTTTGTTTTGAATATTTAAGCAAGTTTGGTATTTTTTCATAAAATCTAAGCTAGACTATTTAGCTTTAAAATTTGGTTTTCTTAAAAACTTGTGTTTTTTGAAAGGATTGTCACAAAATCTGGATTGCTTGGAAAAAGCCTAGAATTTCATAGTTTAGGCTACAAAACCTAGAAACACCTCGAATTAGAATTAGAATTTGATTAAGATATAGTAATTGCATAATTTAATTAAAAGCTTAAACTAAAAGCTATAATTAAAACCAAAATATCTTGTAAATCTCAAAATTATGTTTAAGACAGTCAATCAGCACTTTTATTCAGTTACATAAAGGCCAAAAATTTTTTTTTTGTATAACAGTTTTGCATAGTTATCAGTTAACTAGTTCTATTTAACTTATATACATATACTTTAGTTACTTTATAAAAATTTTGCTAGTTATTTGTCAAGGACCAAAATCAGTTTTGATTAAATTTTATGCTGATTGTTTAATTATGTGATACATGTTTTATTTTAAGTTCTTTTAGGGTTGACAAAAATCTTGAACTTGACAATTAAGGATGAAAAAATCAGTATCTTGAAACGTTTAAAAATATTGTCACCAAAAATCTGGAAATTAAACCAAGTTCACATATCCCTGCTATTGAAAGACTCTTTAGGTTTTTTCAGATTAACAAAAGCCATTTTGGTTAAATATTTTTTATTATTTAGTTTCAAAACCACTATTAACAGTTGACAAGCTAGAGAGTTAGTCAGAAGCAAAATAACTTTTAAAAATACTTGATCTTACAACTCATAAACTTTTTATTTAATTTTTAAAAATTATTGTTTTAGTTTGCTTAAAACTTTAATGTTTATAAAAAGTTTATATTAATTTCTACTTTGTGTAGTTTTAAGACAGTGAGAATAGTTTTATATGTAAAAAAAAATTTAAAAAAATTTCAATTTGACTTAATTTCAATTTGACTTAATGAAAAATAAAACTTTTCATTAAAATTTTACCTTATAATATGTAAAATAATTTTTGACTAAAAAGTTTTTGCAATTGTGATATCATTAAATAATTTTATATGCTTAACCTTGCAAGTTGGTCACTCACTAAAGTTTATTAATCTAAGAAGTATAGTTTAAACTTTCTTTTAAATTTATATACATATACTTCAGTTACTTTATAAGACTAGTACTATATTTTGTCAAAAACCAAAACCAGTTTTGGATAAAATTTTATGCATATTTTTCAACCTAGTGAGATATGTTATGTTTTAACTTTGTTTAGGGTTGACAAATATCTTGAACTTGACAATTTAGGCTGAAAAAATCTGTAACATGAAAATTTAAAAAATATTTTTACCAAAAATCTAGAATTTAAATTAAGTTCCTATTTGAAGCAATAAAAATTGATGGAACACAAAAATCTTTCATATAGATAGTTGCCTTCTTAAATTTTCCCTACTTTTAATAAAAATATTTCTATTTTTATAAATTAAAATACTCTTTTTAGTTAAATGATTAGTTTTGTGAATTTACAAAACCACTAATAACAGTTTACTAAGTCAGACATAAATGGCAGATGCAAAAGAATTTTAAGATATTTTTTGTTTTTACTAAGAACAAACTTATTATAAGTTTTTTTTATTATCTTTTTAAAGCTTGCTTAAAATTTAATGTTTTTAATAAAATTTCTTTTATTTTAATTTTTTTATTTTAGGACAGTAAAAACTGTTTCTAAGTTTGAGTTGAAAAAAGAAAACTTTACAAGTTGAATTTAAATATAAAAACTACTAAATACATTAACAAATGATATAAGACAAATAAAAAATTAACTTTTGTTAACGTTTGTTAAATCTTTGGTATAACGATGTTGTATACAGTAGGTTAAAAAGAATTATTTTACAACCGGTTTTAAAATAAACTTTCTCAAGATAACTCAAGAGAGTCAATATTTTGTCTTTTTTTAATATAGTAAAGCTGTGTATACTGATAATAGCCTATTTACTATGGCAATTAAAATGTTTTGTAAAATCACTATAAATTGGTATAGTCCACAAAAAAATTCTATATTTCACTTGAGAAATATCTTCTATTTGCTTTTTCATATGTTTTGTTTAATTGTATTTTGACAGACATTATAAAAAAAGATAACTGTTATTTTAAAACCGGTAGAAAAATAACTTTTTTGAATATGATGTATGCAACAGTTACCTTTTATTATCACTATAGATTTAATAAATGTGAACAAAAAATTTTTTTTTTGTCTTTTTTCATATTTGAATGTTTTTTAGTAGTTCTCTAATATAGTATGGTCAGTAATTGTCATGCTTTGTTTCTTAGAGAGTAGCAAATTAATAGCATTATTGCCAGATTTCCATCAGAGAATTGCCACAAACTACTTAAGCAAAACAATTCAAAATAAAAATAAAAAAAGTTTTATTCAGTATACAGTACAGAACTCTTTGTTTTTTGGCTTCTGTTAACTGTAGTTGATAAATATTTAAAAATTTAATAAGCTTGAAAAAATAGAACTTTTTTCCAAATTTTTTCCAGATTTTCCAAATTTCTGCCAGGTTTTTAAAAGTAAATATTTTTGGGTCTATTCTTAGGTTTATATTAATTTCTATAAAAGAAACTGTGTTAAAAAGTACTGAAACATTTTAAAGATGCTTTAAAGTTACTTTAAATGTGTTTTTTAATAAAAAAAATTTTGATGATGACAAAAAATTTTTATTTATATGATAGATTTTTTATGTCAGATTGAAATTTTAGTACTGAAAATGTTAAAATTATAAAAAATTCAAGGTTTTTCCAGGTTTTTTTCAAAGTTTCTCAAATTCCAGGTTTTTCCAGGTTATTTTTGCCTAAATTGTCAAATTCCAGGTTTTTCAAGGTTTTTCCAGGTTTTCAGGTAAAGTGGCAACCCTGTATATGTTTTATAGTAGAATACCATTAAATAGTGGTTTATTTGAAATAACCTTTAAAAAATTAAACCTTAACTCTAACAATTTTATTTTATAACTAAAGAAAACTAACTAAAAAACGAACTAAAGGTTTTACAGTTATTTCTGTGAATAGAAAATAATCAATTAAAAAAACTTTTTATTAGGTAAAAATTTGTTTTTTAACTGTAGCAGTCTTTTTGATCGCTTGTTTAATTCAGTTCAGAAATGAATTTTTAATCTAGCTATCAGCCTCTAATAATTTAACAAAGGAAAATAGTGAAAAATTTAAAGCTAGGATTAAACTGTTAAAATAAACAACACATGAACTAAGATAAAACAAAAAAATAGTTGTACTAATTGTTTAAATTTCCTTAAAATATACATTTTTTAGAATAATAACTCAGCTTAGAAAGTAAAACTAATTTAAAATCTTTTAAGTTAAAAATTGAAGTCATTTCAAATAGAGACCTTAAATCTATACTCTTTTAAAGCCAAAATAACATTTTTTGAAATAAAAACTTAAATGGTTATCAATTTTTTTTTATTTTTGCACATTCAACAAGTAATAACAAAAATCTGTCAAATAAATATCTTTCAAATAAATGTTAAAATCACTATTTTATCAAATTTTTTGTGTGATGTAAAACGACAAATATAAACTACAAATTTAACCAGGTCAAAACAAAACTAGTACTAACTTAAAAATCATAAACCACTTAATTTATACAGTAGACTTCCGCTTGAGTTCACACTTTGAACAAAACCAAAAAGTGCGAACTCAAGAAAACATGATAATTTTTTATACAAGTGGAAGATTGCAATATATTATAATGCAGTAATGTTATGAATAAACATAAAAACAACTAAAACATAAAATATTTACTCATTTAATACATAGAACTGTATAAACTATAAAATATTGTTGTTTTATTAATAATAAGTTAGTAATAGACTTTATTTAAGTCAAATTTAAAAAAGTACTTTTTTTATGGTAAAAAGTGCGAACTCAATTGGAAGTCTACCATCATTTATATTCATTAGGCATTAAGCAAACCTGTTGTAGAATAAATAACGTAATAGATTTTTTATTAAAAAAAGCATACTTAAATACAATACAAATCAGGTTAATAAAAAATATCCCAAAAAATCACAAATTACAAATATCTAGATAAGATCTTTTGCTAAAGATGTTGATAACTGAACTGTAAGGTTTCTCAACAATCTAGAAGGAATAGCTATAAACAACAATCTGACTCCCTCCCAAATGATAGAAACTTTTACCTTAGTTTTTGTTGAGTCAAAAAGCTTTTCTATCGTTTTTCGAAAAGTTTACTTCAAGTTCAAGGTCAGTTTGTAAGTCTGAAAAGCTTTCCTATAAGTAAACGTTTACTTCAAAAAGATCTGCTTCGAAGGGATCCATAATCCGCTCGTGACATTTAATCAAAAAATTTAAATAAACTGTTAATCAATGTCACCTTTAAACTGTTTCAGATGAGATGATAGCACTTCTACATCACCTTCACTTATTTTAAGTTTTCAGTTTTCCAAACTTGCAAACTGATTATTTTTGAAATTTTTTCCATACAGTTCAAGTTGGTTTCTAAAACTGGTTATCTTACTTATGACTTTCACAGGGTTCAAGTTTTTACGTTGTAAATTTTTGTTCATATGGTAGAACTTACCATATAAGTCTGACATATAAGCTTTTTTTTTTCTTAAATTTTTTTTTAACAAGATTGTCTGCCAATGCCTTAACATTTTAAGAAAATAATCAATAACTGAATTAAAAACAGCCAAAAACCTTTCTAGACAGTTTCCTTTTTATAACCATCTCACTTATTTAAGAAATATCAAACATAAATAAGTAATATGTGAATACATGATGATCAAAAGTTACTTTTTTTAAATTTAGTAGTGCAAGCTCATAAACTAAACGTACAAAATTTATCTTAAATTATTACAACTTTTTTATTGTATTGCAAAATTGACTTTAATATAGTTTTTTTTGTCTAACTAAGTGACTGTTCAAGAAACAATTGGAAATATTATAGGGTGATAGTTTATAATTGATACCATAGATTTTTACAAAGCAGTTATGATCACAAATGGCATATATGTCAGGTTATGAAATGGTGAGAAGATTTCTATTCGTCTATGACCTATGTAATTGTTAAATTAGAAAAGATATGAATAAAAATATGTGAATTACTTGAAAAGAGGAGTCCTAAACTTTTTGATTTTTCTCTAAATTTCACGTAAACGAAATGAACTTATTTTGTTTAAGTTTTACCTCAGGGTCCAATATTTGATAGCAGGCTAAAATAAGTAAAAAGGCAAGCTAAAGAGTAAAAACTAAATATCTGCAAAAAATTTAATCTTTAGCAGTTTTATCTCTTAATGTACTAAAAAACATAAAAAAATAATCTGATATAAAAAGTGTTTTATTATTAAGCTGACAGTTTTAACTGTAAACTAGTTTTTAACTAAATCATTACAATTACATAAAAAAACATTTTTAACAAAATCACAAGTTTTATTTTTTATTTTATTGCAGTACAATAAGTAAAGTACATTTTAATTCTGAATGTAAAAATATGGAAGCTGTTTACAATAATACAAATGACAAGCTTTCTGACCAAGAAAAGTTTAACAAAATGTCAGATCTAATTCAAAACAAGGGGTACAATAGCACTTCTATTGTAAGTTCACAATGCAATTAATTCTTAATTTAAAAATATTGTGTGTAATTTAAACTTTATAATTACCAATCACATACTCCAAGCCTGAGTCTAAAACTCGTTGTTTTACTAATGCTAAAAATAAAAGTTCAAAATGAGCTTTAGGGTACATCGAGTATGTTATTAAACACTTTTCGTTGCTTTCTTTTGGGCGTTGGTATTTTGGCAGTATTTGCTGCACAACTTTTTGGGTTTATGACGTATATTTCAGCCACATGACATTTCTGATGATAACTGTCATGGAATACCAGTCCGCTTAACTCGACAACTACTGTCACATTTGCAATTGATCAGTTAGAAATACTCTTCTCAATATCCTTCAATTGTTCCAGCTGTATACTACCTCCTCATACCTCAAAAATATTAGGTTGAATATTTTAACGAGTTTTCGAAATATTCTATACATGAATACATTTAGATAAACCTTATGTGTTTTTTTAAACATAACTTTTAAAAACTGCTTGAAATTTAGTGATGATCAGTTTTACGGATCAGGTTGAAATTAGTATAAATGTTAAGTATTTTGCTCATTATAAAGTTATACTTAGAAATTGTTTTTCTTTGATGATACTATTTTACTAGGCTAAACTTCAGTCAAAATAAATATGTTTCAAACAGTTTTTATCCTTACAGATATTACTTTAATCAAATTATCTTCACAAAATTGTGCATTTATACTAAAACTACTTTTTTAGGTCATTTTTTGGTCAAAAATAATCTTATTAAATAAGATGTATTAACATTAATTAATATTACTTTTTTAGGTCACTTTTGGGTCAAAATAATTCTATTTAAGTAAGGTACCAGATTTTTTGATCATTTTTGAAAAGTCAGTGGATAGAGCAGTACGTTTACTTTAGTAGTATTTCTAAGTTTATCATAAAAAGTATTAAAGTATTTTTAATTTTTGTTAAAAAATTTTTGCTATGTTTTTGTTTTTAAACCTTAATACAGCGTTGTAGCTTTAGTTTTTTATTTATAACTTGTCTTCGCAGTTTGAAAATCTTAGAAACCATTTGAACAATTTGTTTTAAAAGTATTCTGCTTTACTTAACTATTAAAAATAAAAAGTTGTTGAAAAAAAGTAATTTATTTTCTACAAAAACCATTTTTTATATACGTCAACTAAGTTTCTTAATAAAAAAAAAAAATCATATTTTGAATACTTTTTGATTAAAACTAAATTTGCTGTGTTTAAACAATTTAAAACATATTAAATATTAAACTTTTAGAACAATATAATATTGAAAAACATATTTTAATTTTTTTCAATGACAACTTAACTCATTAAATTTTTTTTTTCTTTTATTAACGTTTATTTATTTTATATATTGTATAAAGTGTACATTTTTCAGTATTTATAACAAAAAATTTTTCTAAACTAAAAATACTGAAAACATGTCTCGTTATAAATATTAATTAATATCAGCGAAAAAGAATGGTATGGTTTTCGATGTGTATAATAATCCAATGAAACTTGTAAGAAACCTATTATATCTTACAGATTTTTAATGGTAACTTTTTTAAGTTTTCTAGGCTAAAAGTGTTTTTAAGTTTAAATAAATTCAATTTTACAAAAGTATTCAAAAACTTAAGTAAGTCTTTAAAAAATACCTGTTTCTATTCAGAGAAAAACAGTAGTGAAATTTTCATAAAGTAATAACACTAGTAGTATTATTTTCTGTTATGAGACTAATTTTCTTAAGATCTCAAACATATATCAAAATAAGAGTTAAACACAACAATATTTAAACTATAATTATCATACAAGATTTTTAGAAACAGAATTTCCCCCCCTCGGTTCAACAACAACTGTGGTCACAAATTGCTCGTCGACCAAGGTAGTAAATTAAGGCCGGACTACCATTATTTTTAAAACATCAAAGCCATTTTGTAAAGTACCAGGATGAACCTAAATATTATGATTGTTAAGGTCAATTATTATTGTTTCTGTTCTGCTTAAAGTATAATAAACGTTATGCAAGCTTAAACGTAGCCAAATTTTGCTTTTATTAAGTTCAAAAAAGCCTCGAAAGATGCTTAAATTTTTGTCAAAATTAAGGACTACATCTACTGTTAAAAAATACCTTATAAGCTTTTATACAAATACTTTTTTTTAAGTTTTTTTCATTTTTTTGGTTTAATGTTAATTGAAAAAAGTCAAAATTCTTTGAATATTCAAATGTAAAATTATATTATTTCTCATTTAAAAAATCTTTTATTCTCGCCGAAAGTTCATTGATGATTGTTGATACTATTTCACTAGGCTAAATTTCAGTCAAAATAAATATCTTTTAAACAGTTTTTATCCTTACAGATATTACTTTAATCAAATTATCTTCACAAAATTGTGTATTTATACTAAAACTTCTTTTTAGGTCTTTTTTCGGTTAAAAATAATCTTATTAAATAAGATGTATTATTATTAATTAATAATACTTTTTTAGGTCACTTTTAGGTCAAAAATAATTTTATATAAGTTAGGTACCAGAGTTTTTGATTATTTTTGAAAAGTCAGTGGATAGAGCAGTACGTTTACTTTAGTACTATTTCTAAGTTTATCATAAAAAGTATTAAAGTATTTTTAATTTTTGTTAAAAAATTTTTGCTATGTTTTTGTTTTCAAACCTCAATACAGCGTTGTAGCTTTAGTTTTGTATTTATAACTTGTCTTCGCAGTTTGAAAATCATAGAAACCATTTGAACAATTTGTTATAAAAGTATTCTGCTTTACAAAACTATTAAAAATAAAAAGTTGTTGTAAAAAAGCAATTTATTTTATACAAAAATCATTTTTTATAAACGTCAACTAAGTTTCTTAATAAAAAAAAATAAAAATTTCATATTTTGAATACTTTTTGATTAAAACTAAATTTGCTGTGTTTAAACAATTAAAAACATATAAAATATTAAACTTTTAGAACAATTTAATATTGAAAAACATGTTTTAGTTTTTAACAATGACAGCTTAATTTATTAAATTTTTTTTTTCTTTAATTAAAATTTATTTATTTTATATACTGTATAAAGTGTACATTTTTTATAATTACAACAAAAAATGTTTTTAAACTAAAAATACTGAAAACATGTCTCGTTATAAACATTAAGTAATATCAGCGAAAAAGATTGTTTTAATTTTCGATGTGTACAACAATCCAATGAAACTTGTAAGAAACCTATTATATCTTACAGATTTTTAATGGTAACTTTTTTAATTTTTCTAGGCCTAAAGTGTTTTTAAATTTAAATAAATTCAATTTTACAAAAGTATTCAAAAACTTAAGTAAGTCTTAAAAAAATACCTGTTTTTATTCACAAAAAATCAGTAGTGAAATATTCATAATATAATAACACTAGTAGTATTATTTTCTATTAAACAGACTAATGGTTCTTAAAGTCTCAAACAGATATCAAAATAAGAGTTAAACACAACATCATTTAAACTATAATTATCATACAAGATTTTTAGAAACAGAATTTTCCCCCCCTCTGTTCAACAACAACTGTGGTCACAAATTGCTCGCCGACCAAGGTAGTAAATTAATAACCGGGCTACCATTATTTTTAAAACATCAAAGCCATTTTGAAAAGTACCAGGATGAACTTAAATATTATTAATTAAATAAAGATTATTATGGTCATAAGTAATCATTGCAACTCGTTTATTTACTTTTTGTTAAGGATTAAATAGTATTTGTCATTTAATACTCAAAAACTTTAGTTCACAATCTGATTTATTTGGTTACAATAAAAGTGGTTAAGTATAAGTTGTAGCATTTTCTATACTGTCATTTTTTCATTATTTTCTAAGGTAACTATTTCGAGTTAACTTCAGAATATTTACAAATTTTTTTTTGTGATAGAGGTACTAAATAATGGATGGAAGGTAGCTTATCAAACTGAACACGTGACCTTGTGTTCTTTCTTTTAAACGCTTGGATGAATGAGAATTTTGACTCAAAATATTTCATTAAATTTAAACACTCGAGTTAAATGTTTGTTCATCCAAGCATTTAAGAGATAGCTCGCGCCATATGTAAATACTCATCAGCTAGAAAGGAGATCATTCTAGCAACAGCTTGCTGCAGTAAACATGTAATTACAGAATAGGTATTTATATTTCATTATAATTTTTTTTTGAGATTTTTATTTCAATTTTTTTTTTCTCATAAGCCTTATATATAGTTTTAAGTTCAAGCAGTTATTTCTTATTTTCTAGTTTAAACATTCTCAAAGTAAAATTTATTTAATTAGTGCTCGAAGGTTTTTATAATATGCAAATAGTTTCTAAAACATAATGTTTTTTTTATTGTACATGGTTCTTATATTTGTTAGGTTTTGCAACTTTTGTTTTCTACTATATGTTCATTTATTGTCATGCCTAGTTATGTTATCATGGTTTATAGTATAGGTTTAAAGTATACTTTAACCATACAACTGTGTTAACCTTAAGTAATCCACACAATATTTCGGTAACAATTGGTGTTCCCAGGTAAAGAATCACCAGCTCTAGGTAATAGTTACACCTAAAAAAAATTTTTCCAAACAAGTTTTAGTTGTTTATTACTTTTTATTTTAAGGCAGCATTTAGCACACTTTTTTATATTTTAGTCATCTTAATTTCACAGTAATACTGACATCTACTTTCTGCCCATTTTAAAAGCCCTTGAGATTTAACAATAATTATAAATAATCAAATCTAACAGGCAAAAAAGGGTCATACTAAGCTATATCATAGGGGTATTAAATAATAAGTAACAAAAAGTAGCTGACAAACTTTAGATCAACAAAGTCAAAATTAAACTGACAAAATATAGCACAAAACAGAAAATAAAATTTATTTATTCAACTCAGAATTAGAACTAAACCTAGAAAATCTTCTAAAAGTTCAAAATAAATAAAAACAACTCAAATAAAAATTCTCAGATATCAATATATGTTTTATAAGTGCTCTCATTTTAACAGATTGATTAAAATCCTAAATTGATTTAAGTTTTTTCATTTCTTTGGTTTAATGTTAATTGAAAAAAGTCAAAACATTTGAATATTTAAATGTAAAAGTAAATCATTTCTCATTTAAAAAATCTTCTATTCTCGCCGAAAATTCATTGATGATTGTTGATACTATTTCACTAGGCTAAAATTCAGTCAAAATAAATATCTTTTAAACAGTTTTTATCCTTACAGATTTTACTTTAATCAAATTATCTTCACAAAATTTTGTATTTATACTAAAACTACTTTTTTAGGTCACTTTTAGGTCAAAAATAATTCTTTATAAGTTAGGTACCAGAGTTTTTAATATTTTTTGAAAAGTCAGTTGATAGAGCAGTACGTTTACTTTAGTACTATTTTTAAGTTTATCATAAAAAATATTAAAGTATTTTTAATTTAAAAAAAATAATTTTGCTATGTTTTTGTTTTTAAACCTTAATACAGCGTTGTAGCTTTAATTTTATATTTATAACTTGTCTTCGCAGTTTGAAAATTATAGAAACCATTTGAACAATTTGTTTTAAAAGTATTCTGCTTTACTTAACTATTAAAATTAAAAAGTTGTTGAAAAAAAGCAATTTATTTTTTTACAATAATCATTTTTTATAAACGTCTACTAAGTTTCTTAATAAAAAAAAATAAAAATTTCATATTTTGAATACTTTTTGATTAAAACTAAAATTGCTGTGTTTAAACAATTAAAAACATATTAAATACTAAACTTTTAGAACAACATAATATTGAAAAACATATTTTAGTTTTTACTAATGAAAACTTAACTCATTAAAAAATTTTTTTCTTCAATTAACATTTATTTATTTTATATATTGTATAAAGTGTACATATTTTATAATTACAAAAAAAAAATTTTCTAAACTAAAAATACTGAAAACATGTCTCGTTATAAATATTAAGTAATATCAGCGAAAAAGATTGTTTTAATTTTCGATGTGTATAATAATCCAATGAAACTTGTAAAAAACCTATTATATCTTACAGATTTTTAATGGTAGCTGTTTTAATTTTTCTAGGCCTAAGATGTTTTTAAGTTAAAATAAATTCAATTTTACAAAAGTATTCAAAAACTTAGGTAAGTCTTTAAAAAATACCTGTTTTTATTCACAAAAAATCAGTAGTGAAATAATCATAAAATAATAACACTAGTAGTATTATTTTCTATTAAACAGACTAATGGTTCTTAAAGTCTCAAACAGATATCAAAATAAGAGTTAAACACAACATTATTTAAACTATAATTATCATACAAGATTTTTAGAAACAGAATTTCCCCCCCCTCGGTTCAACAACAACTGTGGTCACAAATTGCTCGCCGACCAAGGTAGTAAATTAATGACCGGGCTACCATTATTTTTAAAACATCAAAGCCATTTTTAAAAGTACCATTTTTAAATAATGATTATTATGGTCATAAGTAATCATTGCAACTCATCTATTTACTTTTGGTTAAGGATTAAATAGTATTTTTCATTTAATACTCAAAACTTTGGTTCACAATCTGATTTGTTTGGTTACAATAAAAGTGGTTAAGTATAATTTGTAGCATTTTCTATACTGTCATTTTTTCATTATTTTCTAAGGTAACTATTTCGAGTTAACTTCAGAATATTTACAAATTTTTTTGTGATAGAGGTACTAAATAATAGATGGAAGGCAGCTTATCAAACTGAACACGTGACCTTGTGTTCTTTCTTTTAAACGCTTGGATGAATGAGAATTTTGACTCAAAATATTTCATTAAATTTAAACACTTGAGTTAAATTTTTGTTCATCCAAGCGTTTAAGAGATAGCTCGCGCCATATGTAAATACTCATCAGCTAGAAAAGAGATCATTCTAGCCACAGCTTGCTGCAGTAAACATATATACATGTAGTTACAGAATAGGTATTTATATTTCATTATAATTTTTTTGGGTTTTTTGTTTAAGATTATTTTCTTCTCATAAGCATTATTTATAGTTTTAAGTTTAAGCAGTTATTTTTTATTTTCTAGTTTAAACATTCTCAAAGTAAAATTTTTTTAATCAGTGCTCGAAAGTTTTTATAATATGCAAATAGTTTCTAAAACATAATATATTTTTTATTGTACATAGTTCTTATATTTGTTAGGTTTTGCAACTTTTGTTTTCTACTATATGTTCATTTATTGTCATGCCTAGTTATGTTACCTTAGACCGAATCTATTAAGCGTTTTTAAATTGTTAAAAAGACAATGTATAACTAGGATATGTGAAATGTGTTTATTTATCTTCATTCTACATTAGAAATAGATTTAAGTTTTTTGATTGTTCTATATGTTATTGATGTAGTTGTTTTGTTTTATAATTTATTTAAGATTGATATCTTACACATTCCTAATTTATTATTCTGTCTCTTTACAAATAGAGTTCTATTTAGTTTAAACATTTTGTGTTTTTTGTGACTTATATTTATCTAAAAGATCCAAAAAAAAAAAATTAAATGTACATACTTATATCTTATCAAGTATTATACTTTGTTAATACTCGTACTTGAATAAATTTTGATAATATTGTTGTTTTATGATGGGTCATTAAAATTACTGTTTTAAGAAGTGAGGCATTTCCCAAAAAAAACGTAATTGAAAAATTAAACTCTTTTCTTATGCATATGTATTCTCGAATCTAAATCTTGTTTTAGGTTAAAAAAATGTTTTTGTTTTAATTTTTTTATGTTCAGGTTTTATTGTTAACAGTTCATAAAACTTTCAACCATGCTTTATAAAGCATGGTATTTTAGTTTTGTAACCCTAATTAGCATAAATATGGTTCAAAAGTTTTGATTAAGATCTATAAATATCGTTCTGTTTAATTTTTATCAGGTAAAACTTTAGATAAATCATGTTTTTACAATGATAGTTATTTTCTGACTTCGTTCATGTATTGTAAAAAAATAAAAACTGTTTTTACAGGTTAAAGAAAATAAAGTCCTTAGTAAATATAACTAATTTTGAAAGAAGTTTCTGTGAAACACACTGAAGCCATATATAAATTCTAATCAGTTTTAACAGAAAATCATTCTAGCCACAGTCTGCTGCAGTAAACATGATATTTTAGAATAGACATCTATATTGTTTTCTCGTGTTATATAAAGTTTTTTTAGTTATGATACTTTATATAAGTATCTTTTTATTAAAAGTGTACGAAGTTAACTTTTATTTTGTTTTATACAATCTTAAAGTTTATTTCTGCTAGGTTAAACATGTGCAAAAGTTTTCATTACATTTATTGAAGTTTTAAGATTATGATGTTTTTTTTTTTTTGGTTGATATGTAATTTAATATAAAATATACCCGTTAAAATCATGCCTAACTTTATTTAGAGTAAGTATTATTTAAAATCAGTATTAGTTAGATTATAGTTATTATTCATTTGTTATAGTGTATAATGTAAGTTTAAAGTACAATATAACTATACACCTACCTTAAGTAAGCCAAGCACCACTGTAGGTTATACCTTGTTCTCCTTTAGCAGTTTTATCTCTTAATCTACTAAAATCACATAAAAAAATAATCTTATATAAAAAGTTTTTTATTATTAAGCTAATAGTATTAACTGTAAACTAGTTTTTTTCAGTTTTATTGGTGTTCAAAATAAATCATTTACAATTACAAAAAAAATATTTTTTTACTAAAATCACAAGTTTTAATTTTTATTTTATTACAGTACAATAAGTAAAGTAACTAAATGTAAAAATACGCTATGGATGCTATTAACAATAATACAAATGACCACCTTTCTGACCAAGAAAAGTTCAACAAAATGTCAGATCTAATTCAAAATAAGGGGTACAATAGCGCTTCTATTGTAAGTTCACATTGCCATTAATTCTTAGTTTAAAAATATTGTGTGTAATTTAAATTTTACAACAACTAATCTAAAATAAGTTGTTTGTTATTTTGGCAAATATTAACAAACGTAGCTGTTTATATTTTGCAATTTTTAAAATCAATATAAATTTACTAAATTTGTTGTAATAGATTTCTATAATTATTTTATTGATTAAATTGACGGTTATTTTACAGGACTGCGAGTTTAAAAAATCATCAACACAAAAGACTAAAGAAGTGTTGGTCAAAGAAAAGTCATCCAATACTATTGAGGATAATGCATCAATTATTTGTAATAACCTTGAAATAAGAAAGATCAAACAGGTTGGAATTACTTTGAGCAAAAGTAAGAAACAGATCTCATCACAAAAGGTTTGATATTAGTAGAAAAAAGTGTACACAAATTTATTTTATTTTACGACTTTTTAATACTTTTTTGTTACTTTATAAATACAAGAGTTTTCTTCGTACATAAATTTATTTAATAATACTTTAGATGTCACTTCTAATTTAGTTTTTAAAATTCAAGTTGTAACTGTAGTTAAAAAAATTGTAAATAAATAACTATTTAGTATACTGTTACTAAACCGATTAATTATTTTTAGTATATTGGTCAACATTCTCAATGCTTTCTGTTTTATTTGGAAGAATCACCAAACAAACGCTTACGTCAAACTAGTTATACGGATTTTGTTAGAATGTGGAACGATTCGTCACTGGAAAGACACAAAACTGACATACGTTTTGAGTTCTTTCACGGGTTAGTTCTAATAAAGTGTTCATTAAATTTTATACAATGTTTTTTTTTAAATTATGTTAATACTTTATTTAACAAGTTTGTTTAAGAAAAAAGTCTTTTTACGAAAATTTTTAACCTATACAAGTTAAACTTAAATTTTTAATTTTTTGTTTTTGAAAAATTCAACTATTGTTTCATTGTTACAATCGAATAAAATTTGAAATAAAGCTTAAAAACAAAAAATAACGTCTAAATTTCTATATTTCATATATACCTACATTTTCGTGAAACTTTATTATTTGATAATGCATTGTTTTAACTGATACTAAGTTTTCATATAAACTATGCCATGTCAAAAAAAACTATAATTCTTTTATTTAATTTTTGATTTAACTTTACTGAGAGGTTTATTTAAATCAACTGTACTGAAAGTGAATTTCAATAAAAATAAAATTAATTTACGAAATGTAAAATTCATGTTTGTTGTAAAATCTGAGTTTTATAGTTAACTATAAAATTCTTCATCAAATAAATATTTAAAAACAAATTTAAATGACTCACAAATAAACTTTTTCAGAATATACGACATTTTACACTTGGTGAAACTTTTGAAAAGTCTTCAGTGGTTGACTACAATGAATTTTGATGATATAACCGAACTCATCAAAGATGTATTTCCAACAATTTTAGACTTAAAGTTTGCAGTAGACCGTGAATTATTAAAAGGGAGAACGGATTTGGAAGATATATATGTTATTTTTTTACATGATAGTTTTTAAATATATACTTTTATAAGAATAAAATGAAATGAGTTTTTCGTTTCGTCTTGAAATAGTGCTTATACTTTAGCCCGCTAGTTTAGATCTAAACAATGGTACTTGGTTCGTATGCCTGCCTGTTAAGTCTAGGACGACCGTTATTGGTTGTCTCGAAGCTACTGTTAATATTCGAAAGTCGTGTGGTAAACTGTTTGATTTTAAATAAAGATAACTTGCGTCTAAAGTAGTGAATTTTATTAAGAAAAGAGATACAGCTTTGAAAAACTTTAATTGTGTTTTAATTAAAGTAATAAACATTTCAGGGTCGCACATTAGAACAAATCGTCGAAGTTTTCAAGAAGAAAGGCATGCCGACTATTAAGCGTAGCGAATTTCACAACGCGAAATTTGACAGTTTGCAGACCTCAGAACTGGTGAATCTAATCGAACAAAAGTATAAATTAGATATGAAATCAGAAGAAGTTGTTAACAAGATTTTCGGATGGCACCCGTTGTGCGAATATGTAATTGATCGAGAAGAATTAAGTAAGAATTTTAAAATGCAGTTAAACTTTTTTATCTCTTTGAATTGTTTACACTAGATACCATACCATTAAAGGTATTTGTTATAATTAGTCAACTAAATTTCATTACTTAGATGTAATGAACTGAAGTTTTTAATATTTTTGCAAACGGAAATTATCTTTGGAATAAAACTTTATACTAATGTTATAAGATAATGTCTAATAAACTTGTATTTAGGACTCGGTTTTAACAATTAATTATCGAGTTTAACTTCACTTAGTGTTGTTTTATTTTCTTTTACATTAAAAATAAAGCTATAAACACTGTTCGTTATTTAACAGCAGAAGTATAAAATAAAAAAAACATTAAAATAAAAACAGTAGTTTGCAAATAATATTTTTGTTTCAAACATTCTTTTTTTTATTGAGAAATATGCAAGATTATTATAGAAGTTTTAGAAAAGTCCTTCATTATCTTTATGTTCTTAAGTTTATTTATAATTGTCTTGAATTTTCTTGAACAGCTATTTTACTTCTTTCTAAAATCTAAAACTTAATTAAAATAGTTTGTTTACGAAATAATATAACTTGTCTAATAGTTAACTTTAAAAATAAACTTTTAAAATTTCAGAATCCTAAATGAAGTTAATAATTTAAATATAAAATTATAGGTAAAAACGATTTGTTTTTCTATTACAATGTATATGGAGATAGGCCGATAAAGTGTGATGTAGGAGGATGTTGTTGTTTGTACAAAACAGACCAAAAACTAATTTCAATCAAACCAATAAACGACGTTTTAGAACAACAAGCTATTAAAAAGTTTAAAATTGAAAATAGAAAAGGTAAGATGTTGTTCTGTTTAATCTTTTGCATGATTTTATCATGCAGTAAAAAACATAGGGTACTCTAATAAGTACCATACATTATAAATAAGTAATTGTTAATATTTTGATTGATAAAATTAAAAAGAACCTTATTTAACTTTGTCAGAAAATGAAAGTAAGTTTATATTTTTAGTTTTAATAGTTGTTTAAAAGGGACAATCACAAGTTGTGCTCGATTCATTGAAAACGACAAAAAAGTAATTTTCTAAAATGAATGTCAAAATGAGCAATAATTATGACGTGCGAAGTGATTTTAATGAAGCAAAAACAAATTAGATTTCAAGATTTATAAAAGTAATAAAAACTATTAACTATTTATAAAAAAAATTTAACAGATGATGAAGAAAATCGTAAAATTTATGTTGATAATCTTGCACATGATGTAGATGTACTACAATTGTCAAAGTATTTTAAAAAGTTCGGTGTTATTAGTAGCTTAAACGTAGTAAATGACGAAGTAAACATGAAAAATTGTGGATTTGTGGTTTATGAAAATTTAAACTCGTATGAAAATTGTCTTCAAGAAAACAATCATTATCTAAATGGTCGTAAAATTAATGTAAAGAAGGCAAACATGCCGAGTATTTGTAAAATTAAGGCGCAGCTACCCTCAAGGGTAAAAATGAGTAAAGATAAAATAACAACGTACTTTGGAAAATTAGGAAAAACTGTTGATATAGATTTTTTCATACCTAAATCCGAAGTTCTTATAAGGTACAAGGACAGAGAGTCAGTGATAAAAGCGATGAATGAAAAGCACCACACGTTAGGAGATGTAACTTTTACTGTAGAAGAAATAAGTAAAAAAAAGAAAACGAATAAAAATGGTAAAGACAACGGAAATGGAAAATATCAACAACAAAAACGGTCAGCTCTAAAAAGAAAGAAACTAGATAATCTTATGCATCATCAAAGTAAAAAAGTGAAACAATGTTATAACAGTAACCAAAACAACTTCTCAACTAACAGTTTCTCTACTCAACAAACTTACGACAACGGGACATTATTGCAAAATCAACAAACATTTGATCCGAGTTTTCCACTTAGGTACAACGCTATAAGACCAATGCATTACCAAAACCCTACGAATCTACAATGGGATAATATGGTTAACTTTGGACCAATGCTTAACCAGAACCAGAGAACTCACAAAAACTGTAATGGAAGCCGTTGTTTAAATTCAAACGTGTATTAGACATTTTTTAGTAAAAATACTCTGAATTTTAGTAAAACGTAAAGAAATGCGTTTTTTTATTTGTTGATGGAAGTTTTAGCTTTCTTTAATTGTTAAATAGTTAATTAACTTGTTTTGAAATAAATTATAAAACAAGTACGAAAGTGTTTTTAAAAAAAATGTTTAAATTTGCTTTTGGTTTACATAATAGTATATTTTTTGAGTAAATTTTCTATAGTTTAGGACAAATAAGGCCTTTTTAGTATTAAGTTTTTATTAAAACTGCTATAAAATAGGTTTCTTACCAACTTTAAAATATTTTCAAAATATTTTTTTTTTATCTATAAAGTTCTTTCAACTAGATCATATTAATAAAAATGTATATAAAAGCATCATCAAAATAATAACACTAGCTTCAAAATAATATTGATAATTATCTGCTCAATTTTTATAACAGAATAAGGTTAATAAGTTTCCGATTAAATTATAAAAAAAATACTTTTAACGCAACTTAAATTAAGCTAATTAGGGTTACAAAACTAAAATACCATGCTTTATAAGGCATGGTTGTAAGTTTGATGAACTGTTAACAATAAAACTTGAACCTAAAAAAAAATTAAAACAAAAAAACTTTTTAAACCTAAAACAAGATTTAGATCCGAGAATAAATATGCATAAGAAAAGAGTTTAATTTTTAATTACGTTTTTTTGGAAAATGCCTCACTTCTACTTAAAATAGTAGTTTTTTATTGACCCATCCAAAATCAATAATATTATCAAAATTTATTCAGTTACGAATATTAACAAAGCAAATACTTGATAAGGTATAAGTATGTTCATTTAATTTTTTTTTTGATCTTTTAGATAAATATAAGTCACAAAAAAACACAAAATGTTTAAAATGAGTAAAACTCTATTTCTAAAGAGACAGAATATTAAATTAGGAATGTCTAAGATATTAGTTTTAAATAAGTTATAAAACAAAACAACTACATTAATAAAATATTAAAAAATCAAAAAAATTAAATCTTATTCTAATAAAGAATGATAATAAATAACCATATCATGTCCTAACTTTTCAGAATTTACTTTTACGAATAAATGTAAAAAATAAATAATATAATAAAAAACAGCTGCATTAATTAAAGAAATCTAATACTATTATAAAAATAAAAATACTAAAATTACCCCAAATAATGACACTTTATAAGCTCAAAAGATAAGTTTTATTTTTTTAGACTGAATAAGTCTAAATCTTAAATAAATAATTAAATTAGGTGATCGGTTTCTAAATCTAAAGGAAAAAATAAATTAAATTTACTTACAGTAAACATATTAAAATATTGATAGTAGGAAGTAAAAAAACGATTCAAAGTTCTATTTTTTCAAGCTTATTAAATTTCTAAATAGTTATCAACTACAGTTAACAGAAGCCAAAAAACAAAGAATATACTGAATAAAACTTTATTTATTTTCAATTTATAATGTCTTGCTTAAGTAGTTTGTGGCGATTCTCTGATGGAAATCTGGCAATAATGGTTTTAATTTGCTACTCTCTAAGAAACAAAGCATGACAAATAATGACCATAATGTATTAGAGAACTACTAAAAAACATTCAAAATATGAAAAAAGACAAAAAAAAATTATTTTGTTCACGTTTATTAAATCTATGGTGATAATAAAAAGTAACTGTTGCATACATCAAATTCAAAAAAGTTATTTTTCAACCAGTTTTAAAATAACAGTTATCTTTTTTAATAATGTCTGTCAAATTACAGTTAAACATAATAAATATAAAAAAGCAAATAGAAGATATTTCTCAAGTGATATTTAGAATTTATTTGTTGGCTAAGGCAATTTATAGTGATTTTACAAAGCATTTTAATTGCCATAGAAATAGGCTATTATCAGTATACAGAGCTTTACTATATTAAAAACGACAAATATTGACTCTCTTGAGTTATCTTGAGAAAGTTTATTTTTAAACCGGTTGTAAAAAAATTCTAACAAGAGTGCTGGCAGCTGATCGCATTCTTATATACTTGCTTGGTCGTCCCCATAAAAGAGCAACCACCGGGACTCGAACTCGGGACGCAGTTCCGGCAGTCGCTTAAGCAAAATTAAAAAAACTCGAGCAGAATAGTAATAAAATGATTAGTACTATTGTGATCTAGGAAGTACTACTGTAAACTAAAAACCAAAATGAAAGCGTTTTTCAAAATATTAAATATCAAAAAACTAAATTGATTTATGTTGAACAAGTATTTTCCAAGTTATTAAGCGGGCCGAAATTTGACTTTATCTGGACCGTAAGTTACCCATCTAAAATTTTAACTGAAACCTGACATTATAATAATCTCTCATATAACGATTTTCGGAAATTTAGAAGTCATTTACTTATTTAAGCCGCACAAAATACTTTAACTATTTTATAAATTAACATATTTAAAAATTTCTATACCAGAGATTGAAAAAACTACAAAAGAATAAATAGTTTATCTGACATATTATGGAATAAATATTAAAACATCATTGCTGATCTAGTTTGAGGAAGATTGATCGACTGGTCTATTGTCTCACATGAAAACTGGTTTCATAAAAAGCTTCTGTTAATACAGTAAAATTATTAATTTTAATGCTAAGAAATATTATAAACAAGTTAGTTGTAAAGTTTAAAAATAATTTTAATCATTTTTAACTATATGCAGGATTGCCACTCGTTTTTTCCAAATCTTTTCAGATTTTCCAAATTTTTCCAGGTTTTTAAAAGTAAACATTTTTGGGTCTATTTTTAGGTTTATGTTAATTTCTATAAAAGAAACTGTGTTAAATAGTACAATAATATTTAAAAGATGCTTTTAAATTACTTTAAATGTGTTTTTTAATAAAAAAGATTTTTGATGATGACAAAAAAGTCTTATTTATATGATAGATTTTTGTGTCAGATTGAAATTTTACTACTGAAAATATTAAAATTATATAAAATTCCTGGTTTTTTTCAGGTTTTTTTTTCAAAATTTCTCAAATTCCAGGTTATTTTTGCCTAAATTGCCAAGTTCCAGGTTTTTCAAGGTTTTTCCAGGTTTCAGGTAAAGTGGCAACCCTGTATATGTTTTATAGTAGAATACCATTAAATAGTGTTTTATTTGAAATAACCTTTAAAAAATTAAACCATAACTCTAACAATTTTATTTTCTAACTATAGAAAACTTACTAAAAAACTAACTAAAGGTTTTACAGTTATTTCTGTGAATAGAAAATAATCAATTAAAAAAACTTTTTATTAGGTAAAAATTTGTTTTGTAACTGTAGCAGTCTTTTTGATCGCTTATTCAATTAAGTTCAGAGATGAATTTTTAATCTAGCTATCAGCCTCTAATAATTTAACAGAGGAAAATAGTGAAAAGTTTAAAGCTAGGATTAAACTGTTAAAATAAACAACACATTTTAACTTTCAAAATATTATGAACTAAGATAAAACAAAAAATAGTTGTACTAATTGTTTCAATTTCCTTAAAATATACATTTTTTAGAATAATAACTCAGCTTAGAAAGTAAAACTAAATTTAAAATCTTTTAAGTTAAAAACTGAAGTCATTTCAAATACAGACCTTAAACCTATACTATTTTAGGCCAAAATAATCTTTTTTGATATAAAAACTTTAATGGTTATCAATTTTTTTTTATTTATGCAGATTCAAAAAGTAATAACAAAAATTTGTCAAATAAATATCTTTCAAATAAATGTTTAAATCACTATTTTATTAAATTTTTTTGTGTGTTGTAAAACGACAAATATAAACTACAAATTTAACCAGGTCAAAACAAAACTAGTACTAACTTTAAAATCATAAACCACTTAATTTATACAGTAGACTCCCGCTTGAGTTCACACTTTGAACAAAACCAAAAAGAGCGAACTCAAGAAAACATGATAATTTTTTATACAAGTGGAAGATTTCAATATATTATAATGCAATAATGTTATGAATAAACATAAAAACAACTAAAACATAAAATATTTATTCATTTAAAACAATAGATCTGTATAAGCTATAAAGTATTATAAATATTGTTGTTTTATTAATAATAAGTTAGTAATAGACTTTATTTAAGTCAAATTTAAGAAAACACTATTATTGGTAAAAAGTTCGTACTCAAGAGAAAGTCTACCATTATTTATAATCATTAGGCATTAAGCAAACCTGTTGTAGAATAAATAACGTAATAGATTTTTTATTAAAAAAAGCATACAATACAAATCAGGTTAAATAAAAATATCCCAAAAAATCACGAATTACAAATATTTAGATAAGATCTTTTGCTAAAGATGTTGCTAACTGAACTGTAAGGTTTATCAACAATCTAGAAGGAAAAGCTATCTCACTTCATCCCAAATGATGAAAAATTTTTCCTTAGTTTTTGTTGAGTCAAAAAGCTTTTCTATCGTTTTTCGAAAAATTTACTTTAAGTTCAAGATCAGTTTGTAAGTCTGAGAAGGTTTCCTATAAGTAAACGATTACTTCAAAAAGATCTGCTTCGAAGGGATCCATAATCTACTTCGTGATATTTAATCAAAAAATGTAATTAAACCGTTAATCAATGTCACCTTTAAACTGTTTCAGATGAGATGATAGCACTTCTACATCACCTTCATGTATTTAAAGTTTTCAGTTTTCCAAACTTGCAAACTGATTATTTTTGAAATTTTTTCTATACAGTTCAAGTTGGTTTCTAAAACTGGTTATCTTACTTATGACTTTCACAAGGTTTAAGTTTTTACCTTGTAAATTTTTGTTCAGATGGTAGAACTTACCATATAAGTCTGACATATAAGCATTTTTATTTCTTTAATTTTTTTTAACAAGATTGTCTGCCAATGCCTTACCCTTTTAAAAAATAATCAACAACTGAATTAAAAACAGCCAAAAACTTTTCTAGACAGTTTCCTTTTTATAACCATCTCACTTATTTAAGTCAAACCAGATATATACGAGTCAACAAAACAGGCCTAACATGAACATTGGACCACCTTTTGAACAAATAAAAATATATCAACAAAACTTGCTCAATAGAAGTTTTTTAACTCGTATAAACCATGTAAATAGGAATTTACACATTCACAATAATATCGGATCATAAAACCGAAGAAATACATACGGAGAGCATACAAATTCAAACGTGTAATAGACATTTTTTAATAGAAAAACTTTCAAAATTAGTAAAACGTAAAGAAATCCATTTTTTTTATTTGTTGATAGAAGTTTTAGCTTTCTTTAATCGTTAAATATTTAATTAACTTGTTTTGAAATAAATTATAAAACAAGTACGAAAGTGTCTATTTAGAAAAGTTTTAAAATTTGAATATTATATTTATATTTTTTATGAAAATTTTCTATAGTTTAGTACAAATAAGGCCTTTTTAGTATCAAGTCTTTATTGAAACTACTATAAAATAGGTTTATTACCAATTTTCAAATGTTTATTATATACATATTTTTCTTTTTATCTATAAAGTTCTTTAAACTAGAATATATTATTTAAAACCTATATAAAAACATCATAATAATAATAATACCAGCTCAAAAATTATATTGATAAATATCTGCTTAATTTTTATAACAGAATAAGGTTAGCTAGTTTCCAATTAAATTTTAAAAAAAAACTTTTATCGCAACTTAAAATAGCATATATCATTATTAAAATCAGTTAGATAAGTAAAAAAATAAAAATAAAAGAGTTTTTCGTAAAGTTTAAATCCATAATTAACCAAAATTCAAAACAATTAAAAACATAAGTTTTTTTTTGCTATTTAGCCAAATTAGTTTGCGGTATAATATATATGTTGTACTTTATATTATAGACGTTTCGAATCTTTTTGAATGATGAGGTTTGTTTTTCTAGTTTTAAAGTTATCGTTTAGTTTAAAAATTTTACTAAAATAAAGAATAAAATTAGGCTTTAATAGTAACTTTGTTACAAATCTATTTGTAAAAATATTTAAATAATCTTGATGTACATTAATAAACAAGTGATGTGTGTATAAGTTTAGTAGCATTTAAGATTTTATAACATTTTATTTTTTAAAGCTAAATCTTTGACAAGTTAATTTACTTATTACAAAAACAATTTCAGTATATTTATTTTTGTCCATTAAAATAAGGTTATTTTGCGAGAATGATATAACAGATCCTTTTCTCGTTATAAATGTTATTTTAGATAAAATGATAAAACCAACAATTTTTTTTTATTTTATACCAAAAAACTAAATCGAGTTTGCTTTATTTAAAAGCGACGTCAGTTAGTGCTTAAAGTATAAAAAAAAAAATCTTAAAAAATAAGAAACTATTTTACTTTATTAAAAATTTAAGAAAAATAGTTTCGTTTTATGACAAATCATACTTATAAAATATAAAAGATCAATAAAAAAAACGAACTGGAGATTTAAGTTAATAATATATATTAACTCAATACTCAATTTTCCTTTTTTTAAGACTATATTGTCTCTCTTGATTTATTATATGTTACAACTTTAGTATAAACGCTTAAACAGTAGTTTTAAAATTATAAACAACAAAACAAATAATAATTTTTTTTTTCATCTAATTTTCTTCGTTAGTTTTTGTACGTAGGCGGAAGTGTGCAAAAAAATGAGTATAAGACTTAAGATCTTTCTTTTTTTATTTTTTTCATGTATGAAATAGTCGTAATAAAGAAAAGTTTACAATTAAATTTAGCAACAAATTTCTATTTTTCAGTTATTAAGCATATTCTTATAGGCATTATACAACTTTTTATTTCTTTTTTTTTACCTAGTTATTGACAATATTGTTATTAACTACTTGGTATTCCTTTTTTTTTTTTTGTTTTATTATATTTAAACATTTTTTTCTAAACTCTAGATGACTTATTTAAGCTATTTTTTGTGAATAATTCATATTTTTGCAATCTTTTGAATATCAAACTAAAATTATTGTTATAATTGAGCTCAGTAACGCAATTAGAGATGCTTGAAATTTTCAAAAGAAATTCAGGCTACTTAACTTTTTTTGTAAAAAATCCGGCTGCCCAGGGATGTTTTAGTTTTATTGAAAAATATATTTATTATTGTATATTTTGAATTTTCATTTGTTATGATTAGGTGTTTAGTTTTTAGGTTTGATGTTGATCATGTTGTTTTTAAAAATTTATGAGTTTTGATTTTAATTTACTCAAAACTTATAAAATTATTCTCTTATCAACTTTTCTTTTCAACTTAAGCCATTCTCTTATTGCTTGATTAATTGAGAGAAATATTTCACAACTATTTTGTTGTTTTAACAAAAAGTCAGAAATATAGTAGGTAAATAATTTAAGTTCAATTTCGAGTTATTCAATAATTATGTAAAGATATAAACTTAAATATGTTTAATGTTTAAATGAATGTATCGAAAATTATTTTTTAAAGAACATTAGACTTGTATCACTTAATAAAAATAAGATTTAAATGATCATTTAATTTTTTAAAATATACTTAAACAGTAGTCAAAATATTTCAGGTGAATAAAGAAACTTGTTTTGCATTAGAAGTTTAATGTTGAAAGTTTGTAAAATGAAACAGATTCTGTTTAAAGCATTGTTATTTCTCTAATTTAAGCTTGCTTAACTAGATATTTTTTATTTATATTCCAGTGAAGTTAGTTCACTAGGATCTTTTGTTAGCAAACAATTAAACCTAAATTTTTAACAGTTATTTTTTGTTTTATTATTTTAGTGGTAGCATTGAAAATCTACAAAAGTTTGCTACTTTATAAGAGTAATGATATATTTAAAGTTAGTTTTTGATCACAGTGAGTCTATAATAGTCTTTATATCTTAAGTTCTTATCATATTAAAAACTTCAATTTGTTAGCTAAATAGAAAAAATTTCAAACATCTTCTACGTATGTAATTTAATAAAAAAGTAACATTTTACCGATACTTTTCCAACTAAAAAACTTACAACTGTAAGTTTTATTAACGTAGATGTTTCGAATTAAAACTATTTACAAAATAATATTTTTGTTATATGTTTAATTTATTTAACTTGATGAATTAAATCTTTCACACTGAGCCCACCTTCAGGGCTTTATTAATAAAAAGGTTTATTTAAGATGTAAAATTCAAAGGACTCAAGTTTTGTGCCTATGCACTCATCAGCTTTAAAACAACTTTGAAATAAAGCCCAAAACCAAACACCCAACTGAAAGTTTAAAAATTTAGCATAAATAATATATGACGTAATTTTGAAACTATCAAAAATCATGCAAAACGGCTTGTGCAAAAACTAATTCACCAATTGATAATAAACTGGCAAAGATCATAAAATTTCAGTGAGTAAGTATATATTACGACAGATAATTAAAAGAGATAAAGATAAAATTAAGGTAAAAATTTAAATTTAGATAATTTTAAGATGACATTAAAACTTGTTAAACTTTAAAAGCGTTTTTTTTTTATATGTCTACAAGACGATACAAATTCGCTTCTTTTATTCAGGTATCTCTTGTTTTTCAATACATATCCAACGGCTGTTGCTTCTTGAGACACAGCCTACATATTGGGCTATTGTTGTTAGCTATAGGATGTGCTCTTTTTATAACTTTCCAGTATATTTCAATCCTAATGCCGCTGCGCTTTAAGCCACAAACATACTTCGAAAGTTCAATGTCATTTTTATATATGCCACCTTTAAAAGATTTTTTATGATTGGCATACCTGAATCTAAACTGAGTCGAGCACAAGCCGACATAGAACCTCGTCTCAACGCCAGAGTTAACTGTGGCCTTGTAAACGATGTTCTCTGAACGGCAATTGCCCCCTTTCAAATTATATTTACAACTACCAGCGCAGCCACGTTGACTTCGAGTTCCTGAGTATTGATTTAATTTTATCTTTATCTCTTTCAATTATCTGTCGTAATATATATTTACTCACTGAAGTTTTATGAATTTTTGCCAGTTTATTGTCGATAGGTAGAATAATTTTTCACATGCCGTTTTGCATGATTTTTGGTAGTTTCAAAATTACGTCATAATCTATTTAAGCTAAATTTTTAAACTTTCATTTGTGTGTTTTGTTTTGTGCTGTATTTTAAACTTGTTTTGAAGCTGATGAGTGCATAGGCACGAAGCTCGAGTCCTTTGAGTTTTACATCTTGAAATAAACCTTTTTGTTATATATGTATATATATAGAAATAAGAGCTCAAGAAAAAATTATTTACTAATTTTTATTATAATACTTACTAATATATATATAGATGTATATTTAAAATTACAAGATGTTAAGTCGTTTAATTATATTTTGACTTACTTAAATTAGACCGGAATTTTAATATTTCAATACTTACGCTACTGGGTTTTTTGTTTTGAAATAAAAATTAACATTTAAGAGTCTAAAATTTGATGAATTAAGAATATTAGTTTATAGTTAGTGATACGTTACGTAGTCAAAACTACGTAAAATTAGTTAAAAATTATAAATGTCAAAGCAATTTATATTTAATTTAAAAACTTTTTAATTAAACACGCAATGCAACTCTATATAAGTTTTTTTTAATAATAATTAATAAAACTCATCTGGTTTCTTTTTGAACTATGTTCTTAGCAAAGCGTTCCGTTTTTAAAGTATTTTGATTCAAAACTACAAAATTTTTTAATCAATTTTATAAGATATATATAAATAAGTAAATTTTTAGAAAAGCTTAACATTTTTATCAATTTTTTGTTACGTAAATTATTTTTGTTTTATTTTATACTTTATGTTACTTAAGAAACAAAAACTAATTAAAACTGACCTTTTTTGACTTTAAAAAATACTTTTTGTTTAATTATGATAAGAAACACAACAAAGGATTAAAACTGACCTTTTTTGAGCTAAAAAAGTACTTTTTATTTAAACATAATTAGGAACATAAAAAGTGATTAAAAATGACCTTTTTTGACCAAAATAGTATTTTTTAATTTTGAGTTTAACAACCATTCTAATTAAAGCTTAAACAAAAGAAAATTACTCAAACTACACAAAATTATTCAGAAAAATATTTTTTCAATTGTTTATTAGTTAATGAATGTCTGCAATTTAATATAACTTTTAGGTTTATTCTTTTAAATTTTTTCAGGTTATATAATTTTAAAGTTATTGCTTAGTTTGATAAGTGTTATAATTACTTAGTTGTGAGAAGCAAAATGCATATATAACGGTTTACTTTCATTTCTAACTCGCTATCATTTCTAACCCGATCATTTCTAACCCGACCACTTCTAACCCGATCATTTCTAACCCGATCATTTCTAACCCGATTATTTCTAACCCAATCACTTCTAACCCGATCATTTCTAACCCGATCACTTCTAACCCGATCATTTCTAACCCGATCACTTCTAACCCGATCATTTCGAACCTTATCACTTCTAACCCGATCATTTCTAACCCGATCACTTCTAACCCGATCACTTCTAACACGATCACTTCTAACACGATCACTTCTAACCCGATCATTTTTAACCCGATCACTTCTAACGCGATCATTTCTTACCCGATCACTTCTAACCCGATCACTTCTAACTCGATTTAAGCCTATCATTTCTAACCCGATCTTTTCTAACCCGATCATTTATATCCCGATCATTTCTAACCCGATCATTTATAACTTGATCGTTTCTAACCCGACTGTTACTAGTTCGATCTGTATTAATATGTTTATGTATTATTGTAATAAAGTAAATATTTGTTTTAAAAACAAAATAATCTCAACAAAGTTGTTTTTTTTATCGAAATTTAGTTTATTTTGTTTAAAGTAAAACTTAATGTTTAGATAGCTTTAAAAAAATTCGATTTTTGGTGTTTATTGTTATTGGAAGTTTTTTTTTCCTACGTTAGACCCACACATAAATAAAAATCTTGGCAGCTTTAACTAAATAGCACATAACGAAGAGACAAAAATTTATATATCTTAAATTCAAAAACTACAGTTTTATTTTTTTTTAGATTAACAGCAAAAAAAATCAACACTTAGTATAAGAATAATTAAGTTTTTTATGATTAGAAGGAGAAAATTTTTAACAAACTTAGTTTTAATTTAATAGTAAACAATTTAAATATCAACTCGTTCAACGATCAGTAAGCTCCAATAAAATAAAACACAGCTGAACAGTGGGCTGGCAAGTGGATATTGACTATTTTTGCGACTAAACAGTTAAAGCAAGATTTTTATTTAATTGTTTAGAGCGGGGTTTAGTCTTTTAAAACTCGGTTTATTTCTGTTCTGCTTAAAGTATACTAAAAGTTATGTAAGCTTAAATGTAGCCAAAGTTAGCTTTTTTTAAGTTTAAAAAAGCCTCGAAAAGTGCTTAAATTTTTGTCAAAATTAAGGTCTACATCTACTGTTAAAAAACACCTTAAAAGCTTTTATACAAATATTTTTTTTAAGTTTTTTTATTTCTTTGGTTTAGTGTTAAAAAAGTCAAAATTCTTTGAATATTTAAATGTAAAAGTACATTATTTCTCATTAAAAAAATCTTCTATTCTCGTCGAAATTTCATTGATGATTTTCTGGCAATTTAGGGTATTCTTTAGGGTTAATTTTCTCAATTAGCCACCGTACAACCAACATATTTTTTTTTATAAGTTAATAAAAATGACAAGGATTCTATACACAAATTTACAGACAAATGTATCATGTGGAATATAACTATTTTGTTTTAGGTTTTTACAAGCGATATTTCTGTTAAAAAATTTGATATAATATTCTATCCCTGGTTTTTCACTATGACAAAAAAGACCATTTTGTATGTTCTAGAAGGTTCTTAATGTGTATAGATTAACTTACTTTTGTATACAGATCATTTAAGCTTAAAGAATAATGAGAACATTTAGTATTGGTCAAAACATGGCAGCTTAGCATATGTTTTAGTTATTGAAATAGTTTTTTTTTACTATTTTGGCAAATTTAAGGTTTTGTAGTACTGAAGTTATTATAGTAGTTTTTGTAAAAGTAGTGTTTTTGTTTCTGATACAAGATAGCCAGAGTTTTGCATCTGATTAAAACTAATATGAGAAATGGCTTTTGCTTGAAAATAGAAAACCAAATGACTATAAGGTTACACAGGGAGTAACTAAGGAACCAATTACAAATGAAGAGCACTTGACTTTACATCCGCTTCACAGTTACCTCAGAGTTTTCGGATGGATCTATAAAATATGTTATCATGCTGTGGCTGGACATTTTAATTGGCCAGAATCGAAGTTTGAAGGAATAACTTAAAGTCAAGGTGTAAATAATTTAATTGAGTCAAAAAGAAAAATTCAGAAATGTGTAGAAGAAGAAATTAATGTTGCTCTTGAAAAACCGGATCCCACAGGCCATGGTGGAACTTCTACAACAGGTAACGTAGTCAAAACTTTGCTAAACACCAATAATAGGACTCTGCTGACGAAGCATATTTCTGATGTTAGTTTAAAAGAAAACATTGACAAAATTATTTTGTATGTTTCCATTATTTTATGCCTCATAAATTCTAACAGAAAGATTAATGTAGAGAAATACTCAGTTTTATGTCAAAAAACAATGATGCTGGTCATGTCGGTTAAATAGATTCGTTTTAAACCAACTGCGCATACTGTTCTTGCACATAGTGCTGAACTAATTGACCAAAACAACGGTAGAGGTTTGCTAAATTACACCGAAAGTGGATTTGAAGCTAACAACAAGTTTCTAAGACAGTACAGAATGAACTTTTCAAGGACAAACTTCTCAGTATGAAAATTTAACAGATTGTTTAAATCGATTATGGGACAAGAGTGACTACGATTTTAACAACACTTAGACAGACTGAATTGCACTTATTGTAAAGAAGTTGGACATACTGCGCGAAGTTGTTTGCAGCTAGATGAAAAAATTTCATCATGTAGTTCAAATAGGGAAACGTTGTTACATATGCTTTAAAATACTAAATAAGTGTTTTATTTATTTTAGAAACTTAATTTCAAAAAAGTTTTAAGAACTTACTGTTTAATTTATATTTTCTAATAAATTTAAAGTACTTTTTTATAATCACAGGCTAAATTATTTTGTATTTTGCACTGTTTTGCAACGAATAAAAGTTTTTATTGTTCAAAATAAGTACGGTTTTTTTTTTCTTTTAATAAACTAGTACAAATGTAACGTTATTAGTAATACAAACTTTCATATACACAGAACAGACTTAAATCAAAAATAAACTGTATTTAGAGTATAGTTTCACCCGGCTTGATATTGAAAATTCATTCATATTTAAACTAAAATGGAAGTAAATGTGACTCTCTTGAGGTAGCCAATTATTATTTTCTTTTTTTTTAAGTTTTTTTCTTTAAAGTTTTATAAGAAATTAAAATTTTAACTATTTTCTAAATAAAAACAAACATTAGTCATATTGTAACACTAATTGTAACTTTAAATTGTATTATACTGCTTTTTATGAGAGAATTATGTCAATGGCCGCTTGATCCCCGTTTTCAGCCCACTGTGAGCTGCACAATCTTTCATTTTAGAATTAACTTCAATTTCTTTTCAACAAACAATCTTCTCTGCAAAATTCAGCAATAAATATTTAGACAATTAAGTAAATTTCTTCTATGATTTTAGTTCAGCAATCAGCAAAATAGTCTGAATAGGTTACTTTTGTAAAATTAATTTAGATTATACTACAGTGTAAGAATTCAAACAAACTACAAAAACTTTTGAATAAAACTTTTTCTTGTTTATACATCTACTAGATTTTCACATCCTAACTTTTAGAGTTAGGTTCTGCACATTTGTGCAACCGTTTGGTATTTCATTGTTTTTTTTTATTTTTTTTGTAGGTTTGCAAAAGCATAATCGAAAAATTTAAATACATTGACTAACCACTAAGTTTAAAACCTTAAATCCAAAGCACATTAATAATACAGGTCAAATAAACATTTGTCGGAAACATTAGAAAATGATTTATTATTTACATAGGAAAGGCCATTATAATAAAATCAAATTGTGGAATGAACAAAATCCTACATATTAAATCAATGGTTCATAAGTATAAAATTTGTTAAATTACTGTGAGTTTCTAATATAAATTATCTTATTTTAATCAAGTAAGCTTTAATCAAATTTGTTCAACTTTATGTGAAGATTAATTTTGTTTAAAAGCTAAGTCCACATTTAAACTAAAAGATATTTATGACTGAATGCATTTTTCGATTTATTTTCGTGATAATTAATTATTTTAATAGGGTTAAAAAATTGATTATAAATTAATTGTAGTTTTTAGTTTTAAAAGCATAAGAAAAGTATAAGTTTTCTGAATTCTAAAGATTAAATATTAAGTTTTGATAGTCGTCAATGTAAGAAATATAATGAGCATTGCAGAGGTCAAAGACTATTTTTTACTTTTTTGAAGGGATTTTATATGGTTAGTATAAATTCTAAGTATGGAGACCAGATTGGCAAGTTGCATTCAAATTTAGGGCAAATTTAAACGAAAAAGCATTTTTTAAGAGTATTAGTATGAGTGTATATGAAGCTTAAATAATACAATTAAAATTTATTAATAATAATTAGTATGGTAATTTAATTTAAAATTATCATCATTAAATTATAAGTTCTAAAAACGAAAGTGTATACTGTTTAACACAAAGTAAAAAGTAGAGGTAAACGTTTAATTTTTTTATATGTATACTCTGTCATTTACTAGAAATTAAATTAGATTTTCTTTCTTTTAGCCAATAGTAAATATATATAAAGATTAAATGAGAAATATTATTTAATAAATTTAAATATAAAAGTTAAGTGTCGAAAACTTGTTATTTTAATTTTTTATAATTCTTTAAAAATATGTTGTATATAGAGCAAAATAAATTTACATTTTTAATAAAAATTTAAAAGTTTTAAAAATTTAAAATTGCAAAAACAATTTTACACGATTAATAGTAAAAACTTTGTTAATATTTTTCTTGATATCTTTTAAAAGTTATTATCCTACAGATTTCCAAAAACACAAAAACTTTAGATTATTTAGCGATCATTATGTATGAACTATAAATATAAGTTAATAGATTCGTTTATACAACTCAAAAAACGAGGTAAACAAAGAAAATTAATATTATGTTAAGCTTGTACTAAAATAACAAATTATACAAAAAATATTTTTTACGTAACACACTAAATCATTAAGTTTTAAAAAAATTAGAAATTGAAATTTTTTTAGTTAGTTTAATCACTTCTTTATGAATTGCTGGTTCATAATTTAATCCTTAAAACAAATAAATGTAAACAAACAAGTAAAATAGGTTGGAAACGATCGGACCAGAAACGATCAGGCTAGAAGTTATCAGGTTAGAAGTGATCGGGCTAGAATCGATCAGGCTAGAAACGATCAAGCTAGAAGTTATCGGGTTAGAAGTGATCGGGTTAGAAATGATCGGGTTAGAAATGATCGGGTTAGAAATGATCGGGTTAGAAATGATCGGGCTAAACTGGGTTAGAAATAATCGGGTTAGAAGTGATCTTGTTAGAAATGATCGGGTTATTAGAAGTGATCGGGTTAGAAGTGATCGGGTTAGAAATGATCGGGTTAGAAGTGATCGGGTTAGAAATGATCGTGTTAGAAGTGATCGGGTTAGAAGTGATCGGGTTAGAAATGATCGGGTTAGAAATGATCGTGTTAGAAGTGATCGGGTTAGAAGTGATCGGGTTAGAAGTGATCGGGTTAGAAGTGATCGGGTTAGAAGTGATCGTGTTAGAAGTGATCGGGTTAGAAATGATCGAGTTAGAAGTGATCGAGTTAGAAATGATCGGGTTAGAAATGATCGGGTTAGAAATGATCGGGTTAGAAGTGATCGGGTTAGAAATGATAGCGGGTTAGAAATGATCGGCTCCCATATATAACACAATATTTTAGAACCATAGTTTTAGAAAGAAAAATATTTAGTAGATATAACTGCCAATAGATCTTTAAAATTTTTAGTTAATGTTATTTTTAAAAAGGTAAGTTGTTATTATGATTTTAATATGATATGCCTAAAAATTTTTAAGCTATTTTAGGTGATATATTTCAACAGTTATTGTCAGTTATTTTTAGTTATGTATTAAACATACCATCTAAAAGTTGTAATAAAAACAATACAACTAGCTTTTTTTTTTCCTAAAGTTTTCAATACGGTATTTAATTTAAAAATTTTTTGCAACCTACTTGATAAGTTCGTAAATTTTAACTGCAACTTTTTTAGTGTTTTTAAAATATTGTGACTGTTTGCTGAATACGTGTCGTCAAAATATTTCTCATAACTAAATAATTAGTCTGTTGTAGGAATTATTTAGTCAAAACTTTTGTGCGGGAGATATGTTTAAAATTCTTATTATTAAATATATTTTCTTTAGCCCATCTCTTATCAACTAGTCATATATTGTTTTAAATAACACTCATTTTCGTTTAACAATTTTATTTAATTATATAGTTTTTTTTTTTACTTAGTCTCAAAAGATCATTCTTTTAAAACATTAGAATTGAGAAAGTTATTGCTTGCTAAATTAGAAAAAGTATTACAAAATTAAATTAATATTTCTATTATTTTTTGAACAAAAAATCAGAAGTATAGTAGGATGCTAAAAAAAGCTAAGTGCACGTTTTAGTTACAAAAAACATTATGTAAGATATAAATTATACAAAACAAATGGTTAACATTTAATTAATACTAATTGATAATAAAACAAAGCACTTTTTATGTTCACATATATGACACATTTAATCAAAAATACACACTTAAATATCGATTATAAATATTTTTAAATGTTTTTAATGAATCAAAAGATTATAACTTTTTCGTATTTATCCATTATTTACTATGTTTTTATGAGTAAAAATTTATCGTTATAAACTTAAGTTTTTTAATATTTTGAAAACCCTTAGCATACTGATTAACTATGTTATGTTTAGAGTTTAATTTAAATGATATAGTTAAACATTTAAGTTAAACTCATCTCTGGTGTTTTACTTCTCATTTAATATAATAGACAATTTTATCATTTGACCACTTTGGTATTCTTCTTAAAATATTTTAGCTAAGTACAATCCCAGTGTTTAGCAGCAAACCTTCACTGGAACAAAAAAATCTAAAGTATCTCTAAAATATTAGTTAATAATATTATTATTGTTTTTGATATAAGTCTATAAAGGTTAATATTAATTTACTAATTTAATTAAATTAAGTTTAATTAAAAAAAAAACAGGGATTTCTCGGCCAGCTTCATTATTTTAAATTAAAAACAGAAAAACTTAAATTTTTTTTAAATCACGAGCTTGTTTTTTTCTAAATCTTTAACAAAAGTTAGTAGCTTCAGTTGAACTTTGATTTTTTATAACTAATTTTTAATAGAAAAATATTTATAAAATCTTTTAACTTAAAAAGTTTATAACTTAAATAGTTATTATTTTGAGATTTTTTTGAAGATTACATAAGAAAAACCTGAATTACTTAAAACATTTAAAGGTCGTTCATTGTATTTTTTTTTCTCTCAAAAAATGGCAACTCTGTTTAATTTTTTTTAACACAATAGTATGCTAAATAGGAATAGTCAAATTACTTATACTGATACTAACGAAAAATATTAATGTTAAGATTTTTTAAACATATAATTTCGGTCACATAGTGTAAAATAAATAGTTAATTTGATAATAGTCATAAATAAAGGTTAAATTTTTTATTTTTCAAGTTATAAATAATGGGTTCATGTGAATTTTAATTTTTATTTAAATTTTGTAACACCACCTTGTAAATACTTTCAAATATATATTTTCAAGTTTCAAAAAAAATCATATTTATTGTATTTGTTTATGTATTACTTTAGCTCATTTTTGTAACAAAATATCATAAATAATTAATTCATTTAAAAATTTATATCATTCTGTTTATTCTAGTTTTGATAAGTAATGATAAAAATTGTGAAAACAGGCTAAAAGTAATTTAATTATGAGTTTTCACAACCTTAGGCGAGTTTGAACTTAAAAAAATTAATATTTATAAGGTTCAGGCAGGCAATTTATTTTTGAACATTTATGCTAGTTTGGTATTTTTTCATAAAATTAAGCTCGATTATATACCTTTGAAATCAGATTTTCTTAGAAAATTTGTGATTTTTTACAAAATTGTCACAAAACCTGAAATCCTTGAAAAGTCCTGGAATTTCATAGTGTAGAATACGAAACCTATTTACCTTTTACAATTTTTAAATATTTTAATTTATTAGATTTTTTTATATTATTTTATGTATTATATAGGCATTTTTTAATGATTTACTTAAGCTTATTTTTTCTTTAAAAATGTTATCAATAATTAATTTATTATAAAGTTTATGTTATTATTTTTATTCTAGTTATAATAGGTAATGAAAAAAAATGGGAAAATAGGCTTATATTAAAATAATACAGAATTTAAAAAGCTTCAGCTAGCTTAAGCTTTCAGATGTAATTATTTGGTCTTATTTAGACCGTTCAAGTTTTTTTTTTCATTTGAGCCTTGTTTTAACGGCTCAAATTTTTTTTTTAATTTGTTTTTTTTTCATGGTTACAACAAAACAGATATTTTTAGAAAAAGCTTGAACTCGACAAATTAGTCTACAAAAACCCAGAGTTTGAGAAATTTTGAAAAAAAAAAAATTTGAATTTTGAACAAAAATCACTAAAAAATTTGGAACTTTAAACAGATTATAAGTTAAGTAGTTAAATATTGATTTGTCACGAGAAATATATCATTTTGCTAATAGGTTTTGTCATAACTTTAAGTTTTCTTAACTTTCTGAATTTGTTAATGTATTTAAAGTGAATTTACAGTAAACTTTGACTGTTGTTATACTACATAACAATGTTTTTAACCTTAATTTAATTTTAGAATTAAAATAAATAGATAAACAATTACTTTTAAAAACCTGGAATAATTTAAGATGATCTGAAAGAAATTTTCTATGAACCAGAAGATAGCTTTATTTATTTTAGTTTTCAAGTACTTTCATCAATACAATATTTTTTTTAAGTTTTCATTTTTCCTTATTTGCATAATATTATTATTTTTTGTTTAATTATATTAATATATTTTCCTAACTTAGGATGATTTATTTAAGCTATTTCTTTTTGAGTGGTACAGATCTTTGCAACATTTTGAATATCAAACTTAAATTATGAATATAATTGAGCTCTGTCACGCAATCAGATAAGCTAGAAGTTTTCAAAAAAACTCAGGCTAGTTAACCTTTTTTGTCAAAAAAACTCAGGCTGCCCCATGGATGTTTTAGTTTTTTTTTTTCTAAATATATTTATTGTTGTATATTTTGAACTGTCATTTGTTATGATTAGGTGTTTAGTTTTTAGGTTTTAAGTTTGATGTTAATCATGCTTGTTTTTAAAAAGTTTTGAATTTTGATTTTAAATTACTCAAAATTTATAAAAATTATTCTATTTTCAACTTGTCTGATCAACTTAAGCGCTTTTCTTATTGCTTGTTACTTTTAAGGAATATTTCACAATTAAATTATTTTTTTTGTTTAAACAAGAAGTCAGAAATACTATAGGATGGTAAATGATTTAAGTTCAATTTTTTACTTACTAAATAATTATGTAAAGCTATAAACTATGAAAAAACAAACGGTTATGATTAAATTAATACTAATTGAATATAAAACAAAGCTTTTTTTAATATTTACAATAAATGACACATTTAAACAAAAATACACACTGTTGAATTTATTGTAAATGTTTTTTAAAAGTTTTAAAGGTATCAACATATCATAACCTTTTCGTCTTTATCCATTATGTAATATGTTTTTATAATTAAAAAATTATCATTTTAAACTCTAAAGTTTTCAATATTTCTAATACCCTTAGCATACTAATTAATTTATATTATTTTTAGTGTTTATTCAAACGATATAGTTGAATTTAAAAATTAAATTTATCCCTGGTGTTTATTCTAATTAATCTTATGATTTGACTACTTTGGTACTCTTTCAAAACATTTAAGCTTTAGTATGAGTATTCTTTTCCAAGGTAAGTGGAATAGACTGATACTAAGTAAAATACCAGTTTCTAGCTGCAAACAATAACTGGAACCAATAGAACCTAAATGATCTCTATCATGTTATTTAATAATCTTTGTTATTGTTTTTGATATAATTTAACATAAGTTTATTTTTTGCTAAAAAACAGTTGAACTAGTTTTGAAAACAAGATGTAAAAAAATATAATATTAGAAATGTCTAGTTTCTAGTAACATTAAGGTAGCCCAACACTCAAGATAACTCATGACAGTTTGAATTTTAAAAAACCCCAGAATTACTTATGCCAGATTGTTTATTTTAAATTAAAAATATGCTTTTAATCACAACCTTGTTTTTTCTAAATCTTGAACAAAAGTTAGTTGCTTCAGTTAGAATTAAAATTTTTGCAACCATTTCTAAAAAAAAATGATTTATAAAAGCTATAAACTTTAAAAGTTTATAATTTTAATAGTTATTATTTTGAGATCTGTTAGAAGATTTAAAAAAGACCTGAATTATTGAGGACATTTTAATGTTTTTCAGTATAATATATATTTTTTTTAAATGTTACGCTGTAATATTTTTCTTAATACAATAGTATGCTAGTAAGGAAAAATCCAACTACTATAATTAAGAAATACAAATGTTAAGTATTTTTTGAATAATTTACTTTGGTATCATAGTGTAAAATAATTAGTAAATACTTAATTTCAATGAAAGTAATAAATAAAAATTAAACTTTTTAACTTTAAATTGTAATTAACGGGTTCTTGTGAATTTTTTAAATTATAATAACACCACCGTGTAGATACTTTTAAACATATATTTTAAAGTTCAAAATAACTTAACATTTGTTGTTCAATTTAATGTTTTACTTTAGCAATTTTTGTAACAAAATATTATAAATAATTTGTTCAATTTTAAATTTCTAAGTTATGATAAAAACTTAGAAATAGACTAGAAATAATTTAACTATGACTTGTCAAAACTTTGAGCTAGTTTGAACTTTAAAATATTAGTATTTAAAAAATTCAGGTACGAAATTTTATTTATTGAACATTTAAATTAGTTTGGTATTTTTTCATAAATTTTAGACTAGACTATATAGCTTTGAAATCAGGTTTTTTTTAAAAACTTTTATTTTTACCGAGTTGTCACAAAACCTGGAATCCTTGGAAAGATTCTGGAATTTTATAGTTTTGGCTAAAAAACTTAGAAAAACCTAGATTTTAAAGAATTAAAAATTTTCACTCTTGGTGTATTTTTTAAGGATTAACTTAAGCTTATTTTTCCTTTAAGAATATAGTCATCAACTAATTTATTATAAAATTTATGTGATTGGTTTTATTCTGATTTTAACTAGTGTAATGAAAAAAAATGGGAAAATAGGCTTAATGTTAAAATAATACAGAGTTGTAAAAACCTTTAGCTAACTTTAGCTTTTAAATGTTATTTTTGGTCTCATTTAGATTGTTCAAGTTTTGTTTTTCATTTCAGGATTGTTTTGCTGGCGTTTAAATTTTTATTTTTTATTTCTTTATATCATAGTACCCAAAAATAAAAAATCTTTAGAAAAAGCTTGAATTGGACAAATTAGTATACATAAAAATAACCAAATAACCTTGAACTTTAAAAAATTTATATGTTTAGTAGTTAATGTTGATTTGACACGAGAACTACATTATTAAGCTAAAAGGCTTTTGTAATCATTTCTAGTTTTCTAAATGAAAACACATTTAAAGTAGTTCTACAATAGTTTTTGACTGTTGTTATACTACTTAACACCGTTTTTAAACTTAATTTAATTTTAGAATTAAGACAGATAGGTAGACATTTACTTCCAAAAACCTGAAAAAGTTAAAAAAAACCTGAAAGAAATTTGTAAAGAACCATAACAAATCCTGCTTTTTATTTAAGCTTTTAAGTATTTTCATCAATACAATTTTTTTTTCAAGTTTTCAACTTTGATTAACTACTTGGTATTCTTTTTTTTTCGTTTTATTAATTTAGAATTTTTTTCTAAACTTTAGATGATTTATTTAAGCTATTTTTGTGAATGGTTCATATCTTTGCAATCATTTGAAAATCAAACTTTAATTATGAATATAATTCAGGTCTGTCATGCAATCAGAGTAGCTTGAAGTTTTCAAAAATACTCAGGCTGGTTAACCTTTATTGTAAAAAAAATCAGGCTGCCCAGAGATGTTTTAGTTTAATTGAAAAAATATATTTATGGTTGTATATTTTGAATTTTTATTTGTTAAGATTAGGTGTTTAGTTTTTAAGTTTTAAGTTTGGTGTTAACTATGCTTGTTTTCAAAAATTTATGAGTTTTGATTTTAATTTACTCAATATTTATAAAATTATTCTCTTATCAATTTTTCTTTTTAACTTAAGCCATTCTCTTATTGCTTGCTAAATTGAGAGAAATAGTTCACAATTATTTTGTTGTTTTAACAAAAAGTCAGAAATATAGTAGGTAAATAATTTAAGTTCAATTTCGAGTTATTCAATAATTATGTAAAGATATAAACTATAAAAAAACAAACGGTTATGATTAAATTAATACTAATTGATTATAAAACAAAGCTTTTTTTAATATTTACATAAATGACACATTTAATCATAAATACACACTGTTAAATATAATAGTAAAATTTTTGAAAGTTTTAAAGGTATCAACAGATTATAACCTTTTCGTCTTTATCCATTATGCACTATGTTTTTTTAACTAAAAAATTATCATTATAAACTCTAAATTTTTCAATATATTAATACCCTTAGCATACTAATTAATTTATATTATTTTTAGTGTTTAATCAAACGATATAGTTGAATTTTAAAATTAAATTTATCCCTGGTGTTTATTCCAATTAATCTCATGATTTGACCACTTTGGTACTCTTTCAAAAATTTAAGCTTTAGTATGAGTATTCTTATCTAAGGTAAGTGGATTAGACTGATACTAAGTAAAATACCAGTTTCTAGCTGCAAACAATAACTGGAACCAATAGAACCTAAATGATCTCTATCATGTTATTTAATAATCTTTGTTATTGTTTTTGATATAATTTAACATAAGTTTATTTTTTGCTAAAAAACAGTTGAACTAGTTTTGAAAACAAGATGTAAAAAAATATAATATTAGAACTAGTACTAACTTTAAAATCATAAACCACTTAATTTATACAGTAGACTTCCGCTTGAGTTCACACTTTGAACAAAACCAAAAAGTGCGAACTCAAGAAAACATGATAATTTTTTATACAAGTGGAAGATTGCAATATATTATAATGCAATAATGTTATGAATAAACATAAAAACAACTAAAACATAAAATATTTACTCATTTAATACATAGAACTGTATAAACTATAAAATATTGTTGTTTTATTAATAATAAGTTAGTAATAGACTTTATTTAAGTAAAATTTTAAAAAGTACTTTTTTTATGGTAAAAAGTGCGAACTCAATTGGAAGTCTACCATCATTTATATTCATTAGGCATTAAGCAAACCTGTTGTAGAATAAATAACGTAATAGATTTTTTATTAAAAAAAGCATACTTAAATACAATACAAATCAGGTTAAATAAAAAATATCCCTAAAAATCACAAATTACAAATATCTAGATAAGATCTTTTGCTAAAGATGTTGATAACTGAACTGTAAGGTTTCTTAACAATCTAGAAGGAAAAGCTATAAACAACAATCTGACTCCCTCCCAAATGATGGAAACTTTTACCTTAGTTTTTGTTGAGTCAAAAAGCTTTTCTATCGTTTTTCGAAAAATTTACTTCAAGTTCAAGGTCAGTTTGTAAGTCTGAAAAGCTTTCCTATAAGTAAACGTTTACTTCAAAAAGATCTGCTTCGAAGGGATCCATAATCCGCTCGTGACATTTAATCAAAAAATTTAAATAAACCGTTAATCAATGTCACCTTTAAACTGTTTCAGATGAGATGATAGCACTTCTACATCACCTTCACTTATTTTAAGTTTTCAGTTTTCCAAACTTGCAAACTGATTATTTTTGAAATTTTTTCCATACAGTTCAAGTTGGTTTCTAAAACTGGTTATCTTACTTATGACTTTCACAGGGTTCAAGTTTTTACCTTGTAAATTTTTGTTCATATGGTAGAACTTACCATATAAGTCTGACATATAAGCATTTTTTTTTCTTAAATTTTTTTTTAACAAGATTGTCTGCCAATGCCTTATCATTTTAAGAAAATAATCAATAACTGAATTAAAAACAGCCAAAAACCTTTCTAGACAGTTTCCTTTTTATAACCATCTCACTTATTTAAGAAATATCAAACATAAATAAGTAATATGTGAATACATGATAATCAAAAGTTACTTTTTTTAAATTTAGTAGTGCAAGCTCATAAACTAAACGTACAAAATTTATCTTAAATTATTACAACTTTTTTATTGTATTGCAAAATTGACTTTAATATAGTTTTTTTTGTCTAACTAAGTGACTGTTCAAGAAACAATTGGAAATTTTATAGGGTGATAGTTTATAATTGATACCATAGATTTTTACAAAGCAGTTATGATCACAAATGGCATATATGTCAGGTTATGAAATGGTGAGAAGATTTCTATTCGTCTATGACCTATGTAATTGTTAAATTAGAAAAGATATGAATAAAAATATGTGAATTACTTGAAAAGAGGAGTCCTAAACTTTTTGATTTTTCTCTAAATTTCACGTAATCGAAATGAACTTATTTTGTTTAAGTTTTACCTCAGGGTCCAATATTTGATAGCAGGCTAAAATAAGTAAAAAGGCAAGCTAAAGAGTAAAAACTAAATATCTGCAAAAAATTTAATCTTTAGCAGTTTTATCTCTTAATGTACTAAAAAAACATAAAAAAATAATCTGATATAAAAAGTGTTTTATTATTAAGCTGACAGTTTTAACTGTAAACTAGTTTTTAACTAAATCATTACAATTACATAAAAAAACATTTTTAACAAAATCACAAGTTTTATTTTTTATTTTATTGCAGTACAATAAGTAAAGTACATTTTAATTCTGAATGTAAAAATATGGAAGCTGTTTACAATAATACAAATGACAAGCTTTCTGACCAAGAAAAGTTTAACAAAATGTCAGATCTAATTCAAAACAAGGGGTACAATAGCGCTTCTATTGTAAGTTCACAATGCAATTAATTCTTAATTTAAAAATATTGTGTGTAATTTAAACTTTATAATTACCAATCACGTACTCCAAGCCTGAGTCTAAAACTCGTTGTTTTACTAATGCTAAAAATAAAAGTTCAAAATGAGCTTTAGGGTACATCGAGTATGTTATTAAACACTTTTTGTTGCTTTCTTTTGGGCGTTGGTATTTTGGCAGTATTTGCTGCACAACTTTTTGGGTTTATGACGTATATTTCAGCCACATGACATTTCTGATGATAACTGTCATGGAATACCAGTCCGCTTAACTCGACAACTACTGTCACATTTGCAATTGATCAGTTAGAAATACTCTTCTCAATATCCTTCAATTGTTCCAGCTGTATACTACCTCCTCATACCTCAAAAATATTAGGTTGAATATTTTAACGAGTTTTCGAAATATTCTATACATGAATACATTTAGATAAACCTTATGTGTTTTTTTAAACATAACTTTTAAAAACTGCTTGAAATTTAGTGATGATCAGTTTTACGGATCAGGTTGAAATTAGTATAAATGTTAAGTATTTTGCTCATTATAAAGTTATACTTAGAAATTGTTTTTCTTTGATGATACTATTTTACTAGGCTAAACTTCAGTCAAAATAAATATCTTTTAAACAGTTTTTATCCTTACAGATATTACTTTAATCAAACTATCTTCACAAAATTTTGTATTTATACTAAAACTACTTTTTTAGGTCATTTGTCGGTCAAAAATAATCTTATTTAATAAGATGTATTATTATTAATTAATATTACTTTTTTAGGTCACTTTTAGGTCAAAAATAATTCTTTATAAGTTAGGTACCAGAGTTTTTAATATTTTTTGAAAAGTCAGTTGATAGAGCAGTACGTTTACTTTAGTACTATTTTTAAGTTTATCATAAAAAATATTAAAGTATTTTTAATTTAAAAAAAATAATTTTGCTATGTTTTTGTTTTTAAACCTTAATACAGCGTTGTAGCTTTAGTTTTTTATTTATAACTTGTCTTCGCAGTTTGAAAATCTTAGAAACCATTTGAACAATTTGTTTTAAAAGTATTCTGCTTTACTTAACTATTAAAAATAAAAAGTTGTTGAAAAAAAGTAATTTATTTTCTACAAAAACCATTTTTTATATACGTCAACTAAGTTTCTTAATAAAAAAAAAAAATCATATTTTGAATACTTTTTGATTAAAACTAAATTTGCTGTGTTTAAACAATTTAAAACATATTAAATATTAAACTTTTAGAACAATATAATATTGAAAAACATATTTTAATTTTTTTCAATGACAACTTAACTCATTAAAAAATTTTTTTCTTTTATTAACGTTTATTTATTTAATATATTGTATAAAGTGTACATTTTTCAGTATTTATAACAAAAAATTTTTCTAAACTAAAAATACTGAAAACATGTCTCGTTATAAATATTAATTAATATCAGCGAAAAAGAATGGTATGGTTTTCGGTGTGTATAATAATCCAATGAAACTTGTAAGAAACCTATTATATCTTACAGATTTTTAATGGTAACTTTTTTAAGTTTTCTAGGCTAAAAGTGTTTTTAAGTTTAAATTAATTCAATTTTACAAAAGTATTCAAAAACTTAAGTAAGTCTTTAAAAAATACCTGTTTCTATTCAGAGAAAAACAGTAGTGAAATTTTCATAAAGTAATAACACTAGTAGTATTATTTTCTGTTATGAGACTAATTTTCTTAAGATCTCAAACATATATCAAAATAAGAGTTAAACACAACAATATTTAAACTATAATTATCATACAAGATTTTTAGAAACAGAATTTTCCCCCCCTCGGTTCAACAACAACTGTGGTCACAAATTGCTCGTCGACCAAGGTAGTAAATTAATGACCGGACTACCATTATTTTTAAAACATCAAAGCCATTTTGTAAAGTACCAGGATGAACCTAAATATTATGATTGTTAAGGTCAATTATTATTGTTTCTGTTCTGCTTAAAGTATACTAAACGTTATGCAAGCTTAAACGTAGCCAAATTTTGCTTTTATTAAGTTCAAAAAAGCCTCGAAAGATGCTTAAATTTTTGTCAAAATTAAGGACTACATCTACTGTTAAAAAACACCTTATAAGCTTTTATACAAATACTTTTTTTTAAGTTTTTTTCATTTTTTTGGTTTAATGTTAATTGAAAAAAGTCAAAATTCTTTGAATATTCAAATGTAAAATTATATTATTTCTCATTTAAAAAATCTTTTATTCTCGCCGAAAGTTCATTGATGATTGTTGATACTATTTCACTAGGCTAAATTTCAGTCAAAATAAATATGTTTTAAACAGTTTTTATCCTTACAGATATTACTTTAATCAAATTATCTTCACAAAATTGTGTATTTATACTAAAACTTCTTTTTAGGTCTTTTTTCGGTTAAAAATAATCTTATTAAATAAGATGTATTATTATTAATTAATAATACTTTTTTAGGTCACTTTTAGGTCAAAAATAATTCTATATAAGTTAGGTACCAGAGTTTTTGATTATTTTTGAAAAGTCAGTGGATAGAGCAGTACGTTTACTTTAGTACTATTTCTAAGTTTATCATAAAAAGTATTAAAGTATTTTTAATTTTTGTTAAAAAATTTTTGCTATGTTTTTGTTTTCAAACCTCAATACAGCGTTGTAGCTTTAGTTTTTTATTTATAACTTGTCTTCGCAGTTTGAAAATCATAGAAACCATTTGAACAATTTGTTATAAAAGTATTCTGCTTTACAAAACTATTAAAAATAAAAAGTTGTTGTAAAAAAGCAATTTATTTTATACAAAAATCATTTTTTATAAACGTCAACTAAGTTTCTTAATAAAAAAAATAAAAATTTCATATTTTGAATACTTTTTGATTAAAACTAAATTTGCTGTGTTTAAACAATTAAAAACATATTAAATATTAAACTTTTAGAACAATATAATATTGAAAAACATGTTTTAGTTTTTAACAATGACAGCTTAATTTATTAATTTTTTTTTTCTTTAATTAAAATTTATTTATTTTATATACTGTATAAAGTGTACATTTTTTATAATTACAACAAAAAATTTTTTTAAACTAAAAATACTGAAAACATGTCTCGTTATAAACATTAAATAATATCAGCGAAAAAGATTGTTTTAATTTTCGATGTGTACAACAATCCAATGAAACTTGTAAGAAACCTATTTTATCTTACAGATTTTTAATGGTAACTTTTTTAATTTTTCTAGGCCTAAAGTGTTTTTAAATTTAAATAAATTCAATTTTACAAAAGTATTCAAAAACTTAAGTAAGTCTTAAAAAAATACCTGTTTTTATTCACAAAAAATCAGTAGTGAAATATTCATAAAATAATAACACTAGTAGTATTATTTTCTATTAAACAGACTAATGGTTCTTAAAGTCTCAAACAGATATCAAAATAAGAGTTAAACACAACATCATTTAAACTATAATTATCATACAAGATTTTTAGAAACAGAATTTTCCCCCCCTCTGTTCAACAACAACTGTGGTCACAAATTGCTCGCCGACCAAGGTAGTAAATTAATAACTGGGCTACCATTATTTTTAAAACATCAAAGCCATTTTGAAAAGTACCAGGATGAACTTAAATATTATTAATTAAATAAAGATTATTATGGTCATAAGTAATCATTGCAACTCGTTTATTTACTTTTGGTTAAGGATTAAATAGTATTTGTCATTTAATACTCAAAAACTTTAGTTCACAATCTGATTTGTTTGGTTACAATAAAAGTGGTTAAGTATAAGTTGTAGCATTTTCTATACTGTCATTTTTTCATTATTTTCTAAGGTAACTATTTCGAGTTAACTTCAGAATATTTACAAATTTTTTTTTGTGATAGAGGTACTAAATAATGGATGGAAGGTAGCTTATCAAACTGAACACGTGACCTTGTGTTCTTTCTTTTAAACGCTTGGATGAATGAGAATTTTGACTCAAAATATTTCATTAAATTTAAACACTCGAGTTAAATGTTTGTTCATCCAAGCATTTAAGAGATAGCTCGCGCCATATGTAAATACTCATCAGCTAGAAAGGAGATCATTCTAGCAACAGCTTGCTGCAGTAAACATGTAATTACAGAATAGGTATTTATATTTCATTATAATTTTTTTTTGAGTTTTTTGTTTAAATTATTTTTTTCTCATAAGCCTTATATATAGTTTTAAGTTCAAGCAGTTATTTCTTATTTTCTAGTTTAAACATTCTCAAAGTAAAATTTATTTAATTAGTGCTCAAAGGTTTTTATAATATGCAAATAGTTTCTAAAACATAATGTTTTTTTTATTTTACATGGTTCTTATATTTGTTAGGTTTTGCAACTTTTGTTTTCTACTATATGTTCATTTATTGTCATGCCTAGTTATGTTATCATGGTTTATAGTATAGGTTTAAAGTATACTTTAACCATACAACTGTGTTAACCTTAAGTAATCCACACAATATTTCGGTAACAATTGGTGTTCCCAGGTAAAGAATCACCAGCTCTAGGTAATAGTTACACCTAAAAAAAATTTTGCCAAACAAGTTTCAGTTGTTTATTACTTTTTATTTTAAGGCAGCATTTAGCACACTTTTTTATATTTTAGTCATCTTAATTTCACAGTAATACTGACATCTACTTTCTGCCCATTTTAAAAGCCCTTGAGATTTAACAATAATTATAAATAATCAAATCTAACAGGCAAAAAAGGGTCATACTAAGCTATATCATAGGGGTATTAAATAATAAGTAACAAAAAGTAGCTGACAAACTTTAGATCAACAAAGTCAAAATTAAACTGACAAAATATAGCACAAAACAGAAAATAAAATTTATTTAACTTAGAATTAGAACTAAACCTAGAAAATCTTCTAAAAGTTCAAAATAAGTAAAAACAACTCAAATAAAAATTCTCAGATATCAATATATGTTTTATAAGTGCTCTCATTTTAACAGATTGATTAAAATCCTAAATTGATTTAAGTTTTTTCATTTCTTTGGTTTAATGTTAATTGAAAAAAGTCAAAATTCTTTGAATATTTAAATGTAAAATTATATTATTTCTCATTTAAAAAATCTTCTATTCTCGCCGAAAATTCATTGATAATTGTTGATACTATTTCACTAGGCTAAATTTCAGTCAAAATAAATATGTTTTAAACAGTTTTTATCCTTACAGATATTACTTTAATCAAATTATCTTCACAAAATTTTGTATTTATACTAAAACTACTTTTTTAGGTCATTTGTCGGTCAAAAATAATCTTATTTAATAAGATGTATTATTATTAATTAATATTACTTTTTTAGGTCACTTTTAGGTCAAAAATAATTCTTTATAAGTTAGGTACCAGAGTTTTTAATATTTTTTGAAAAGTCAGTTGATAGAGCAGTACGTTTACTTTAGTACTATTTTTAAGTTTATTATAAAAAATATTAAAGTATTTTAAATTTAAAAAAAATAATTTTGCTATGTTTTTTTTTTTAAACCTTAATACAGCGTTGTAGCTTTAATTTTTTAATTATAACTTGTCTTCGCAGTTTGAAAATTATAGAAACCATTTGAACAATTTGTTTTAAAAGTATTCTGCTTTACTTAACTATTAAAAATAAAAAGTTGTTGAAAAAAAGCAATTAATTTTTTTACAATAATCATTTTTTATAAACGTCTACTAAGTTTCTTAATAAAAAAAAATTTCATATTTTGAATACTTTTTGATTAAAACTAAAATTGCTGTGTTTAAACAATTAAAAACATATTAAATATTAAACTTTTAGAACAACATAATATTGAAAAACATATTTCAGTTTTTACTAATGAAAACTTAACTCATTAAAAAATTTTTTTCTTCAATTAACATTTATTTATTTTATATATTGTATAAAGTGTACATTTTTTATAATTACAAAAAAAAAATTTTCTAAACTAAAAATACTGAAAACATGTCTCGTTATAAATATTAAGTAATATCAGCGAAAAAGATTGTTTTAATTTTCGATGTGTATAATAATCCAATGAAACTTGTAAGAAACCTATTATATCTTACAGATTTTTAATGGTAACTGTTTTAAGTTTTCTAGGCTAAAAGTGTTTTTAAGTTTAAATAAATTCAATTTTACAAAAGTATTCAAAAACTTAGGTAAGTCTTTAAAAAATACCTGTTTTTATTCACAAAAAATCAGTAGTGAAATATTCATAAAATAATAACACTAGTAGTATTATTTTCTATTAAACAGACTAATGGTTCTTAAAGTCTCAAACAGATATCAAAATAAGAGTTAAACACAACATTATTTAAACTATAATTATCATACAAGATTTTTAGAAACAGAATTTCCCCCCCCTCGGTTCAACAACAACTGTGGTCACAAATTGCTCGCCGACCAAGGTAGTAAATTAATGACCGGGCTACCATTATTTTTGAAACATCAAAGCCATTTTTAAAAGTACCATTTTTAAATAATGATTATTATGGTCATAAGTAATCATTGCAACTCATCTATTTACTTTTGGTTAAGGATTAAATAGTATTTGTCATTTAATACTCAAAACTTTGGTTCACAATCTGATTTGTTTGGTTACAATAAAAGTGGTTAAGTATAATTTGTAGCATTTTCTATACTGTCATTTTTTCATTATTTTCTAAGGTAACTATTTCGAGTTAACTTCAGAATATTTACAAATTTTTTTGTGATAGATGTACCAAATAATAGATGGAAGGCAGATTATCAAACTGAACACGTGACCTTGTGTTCTTTCTTTTAAACGCTTGGATGAATGAGAGTTTTGACTCAAAATATTTCATTAAATTTAAACACTTGAGTTAAATTTTTGTTCATCCAAGCGTTTAAGAGATAGCTCGCGCCATATGTAAATACTCATCAGCTAGAAAAGAGATCATTCTAGCCACAGCTTGCTGCAGTAAACATGTAGTTACAGAATAGGTATTTATATTTCATGATAATTTTTTTGGGTTTTTTGTTTAAGATTATTTTCTTCTCATAAGCATTATTTATAGTTTTAAGTTTAAGCAGTTATTTTTTATTTTCTAGTTTAAACATTCTCAAAGTAAAATTTATTTAATCAGTGCTCGAAGGTTTTAATAATATGCAAATAGTTTCTAAAACAAAATGTTTTTTTTATTGTACATGGTTCTTATATTTATTAGGTTTTGCAACTTTTGTTTTCTACTATATGTTCATTTATTGTCATGCCTAGTTATGTTACCTTAGACCGAACCTATTAAGCGTTTTTAAATTGTTAAAAAGACAATGTATAACTAGGATATGTGAAATGTGTTTATTTATCTTCATTCTACATTAGAAATAGATTTAAGTTTTTTGATTGTTCTATATGTTATTGATGTAGTTGTTTTGTTTTATAATTTATTTAAGATTGATATCTTAGACATTCCTAATTTATTATTCTGTCTCTTTACAAATAGAGTTCTATTTAGTTTAAACATTTTGTGTTTTTTGTGACTTATATTTATCTAAAAGATCCAAAAAAAAAAAATTAAATGTACATACTTATATCTTATCAAGTATTATACTTTGTTAATACTCGTACTTGAATAAATTTTGATAATATTGTTGTTTTATGATGGGTCATTAAAATTACTGTTTTAAGAAGTGAGGCATTTCCCAAAAAAAAAACGTAATTGAAAAATTAAACTCTTTTCTTATGCATATGTATTCTCGAATCTAAATCTTGTTTTAGGTTAAAAAAATGTTTTTGTTTTAATTTTTTTATGTTCAGGTTTTATTGTTAACAGTTCATAAAACTTTCAACCATGCTTTATAAAGCATGGTATTTTAGTTTTGTAACCCTAATTAGCATAAATATGGTTCAAAAGTTTTGATTAAGATCTATAAATATCGTTCTGTTTAATTTTTATCAGGTAAAACTTTAGATAAATCATATTTTTACAATGATAGTTATTTTCTGACTTCGTTCATGTATTGTAAAAAAATAAAAACTGTTTTTACAGGTTAAAGAAAATAAAGTTTTTAGTAAATATAACTAATTTTGAAAGAAGTTTCTGTGAAACACACTGAAGCCATATATAAATTCTAATCAGTTTTAACAGAAAATCATTCTAGCCACAGTCTGCTGCAGTAAACATGATATTTTAGAATAGACATCTATATTGTTTTCTCGTGTTATATAAGTTTTTTTTAGTTATGATACTTTATATAAGTATCTTTTTATTAAAATTGTACGAAGTTAACTTTTATTTTGTTTTATACAATCTTAAAGTTTATTTCTGCTAGGTTAAACATGTGCAAAAGTTTTCATTACATTTATTGAAGTTTTAAGATTATGATGTTTTTTTTTTTTGGTTGATATGTATTTTAATATAAAATATACCCGTTAAAATCATGCCTAACTTTATCTAGAGTAAGTATTATTTAAAATCAGTATTAGTTAGATTATAGTTATTATTCATTTGTTATAGTGTATAATGTAAGTTTAAAGTACAATATAACTATACACCTACCTTAAGTAAGCCAAGCACCACTGTAGGTTATACCTTGTTCTCCTTTAGCAGTTTAATCTCTTAATCTACTAAAATCACATAAAAAAATAATCTTATATAAAAAGTTTTTTATTATTAAGCTAATAGTATTAACTGTAAACTAGTTTTTTTTTCAGTTTTATTGGTGTTCAAAATAAATCATTTACAATTACAAAAAAAATATTTTTTTAGTAAAATCACAATTTTTAATTTTTATTTTATTACAGTACAATAAGTAAAGTAACTAAATGTAAAAATACGCTATGGATGCTATTAACAATAATACAAATGACCACCTTTCTGACCAAGAAAAGTTCAACAAAATGTCAGATCTAATTCAAAATAAGGGGTACAATAGCGCTTCTATTGTAAGTTCACATTGCCATTAATTCTTAGTTTAAAAATATTGTGTGTAATTTAAATTTTACAACAACTAATCTAAAATAAGTTGTTTGTTATTTTGGCAAATATTAACAAACGTAGCTGTTTATATTTTGCAATTTTTAAAATCAATATAAATTTACTAAATTTGTTTTAATAGATTTCTATAATTATTTTATTGATTAAATTGACGGTTATTTTACAGGACTGCGAGTTTAAAAAATCATCAACACAAAAGACTAAAGAAGTGTTGGTCAAAGAAAAGTCATCCAATACTATTGAGGATAATGCATCAATTATTTGTAATAACCTTGAAATAAGAAAGATCAAACAGGTTGGAATTACTTTGAGCAAAAGTAAGAAACAGATCTCATCACAAAAGGTTTGTAATTAGTAGAAAAAAGTGTACACAAATTTATTTTATTTTACGACTTTTTAATACTTTTTTGTTACTTTATAAATACAAGAGTTTTCTTCGTACATAAATTTATTTAATAATACTTTAGATGTCACTTCTAATTTAGTTTTTAAAATTCAAGTTGTAACTGTAGTTAAAAAAATTGTAAATAAATAACTATTTAGTATACTGTTACTAAACCGATTAATTATTTTTAGTATATTGGTCAACATTCTCAATGCTTTCTGTTTTATTTGGAAGAATCACCAAACAAACGCTTACGTCAAACTAGTTATACGGATTTTGTTAGAATGTGGAACGATTCGTCACTGGAAAGACACAAAACTGACATACGTTTTGAGTTCTTTCACGGGTTAGTTCTAATAAAGTGTTCATTAAATTTTATACAATGTTTTTTTTTAAATTATGTTAATACTTTATTTAACAAGTTTGTTTAAGAAAAAAGTCTTTTTACAAACATTTTTAACCTATACAAGTTAAACTTAAATTTTAAATTTTTTGTTTTTGAAAAATTCAACTATTGTTTCATTGTTACAATCGAATAAAATTTGAAATAAAGCTTAAAAACAAAAAATAACGTCTAAATTTCTATATTTCATATATACCTACATTTTCGTGAAACTTAATTATTTGATAATGCATTGTTTTTACTGATACTAAGTTTTCATATAAACTATGCCATGTCAAAAAAAACTATAATTCTTTTATTTAAATTTTGATTTAACTTTACTGAGAGGTTTATTTAAATCAACTGTACTGAAAGTGAATTTCAATAAAAATAAAATTAATTTACGAAATGTAAAATCCATGTTTGTTGTAAAATCTGAGTTTTATAGTTAACTATAAAATTCTTCATCAAATAAATATTTAAAAACAAATTTAAATGACTCACAAATAAACTTTTTCAGAATATACGACATTTTACACTTGGTGAAACTTTTGAAAAGTCTTCAGTGGTTGACTACAATGAATTTTGATGACATAACCGAACTCATCAAAGATGTATTTCCAACAATTTTAGACTTAAAGTTTGCAGTAGACCGTGAATTATTAAAAGGGAGAACGGATTTGGAAGATATATATGTTATTTTTTTACATGATAGTTTTTAAATATATACTTTTATAAGAATAAAATGAAATGAGTTTTTCGTTTCGTCTTGAAATAGTGCTTATACTTTAGCCCGCTAGTTTAGATCTAAACAATGGTACTTGGTTCGTATGCCTGCCTGTTAAGTCTAGGACGACCGTTATTGGTTGTCTCGAAGCTACTGTTAATATTCGAAAGTCGTGTGGTAAACTGTTTGATTTTAAATAAAGATAACTTGCGTCTAAAGTAGTGAATTTTATTAAGAAAAGAGATACAGCTTTGAAAAACTTTAATTGTGTTTTAATTAAAGTAATAAACATTTCAGGGTCGCACATTAGAACAAATCGCCGAAGTTTTCAAGAAGAAAGGCATGCCGACTATTAAGCGTAGCGAATTTCACAACGCGAAATTTGACAGTTTGCAGACCTCAGAACTGGTGAATCTAATCGAACAAAAGTATAAATTAGATATGAAATCAGAAGAAGTTGTTAACAAGATTTTCGGATGGCACCCGTTGTGCGAATATGTAATTGATCGAGAAGAATTAAGTAAGAATTTTAAAATGCAGTTAAACTTTTTTATCTCTTTGAATTGTTTACACTAGATACCATACCATTAAAGGTATTTGTTATAATTAGTCAACTAAATTTCATTACTTAGATGTAATGAACTGAAGTTTTTAATATTTTTGCAAACGGAAATTATCTTTGGAATAAAACTTTATACTAATGTTATAAGATAATGTCTAATAAACTTGTATTTAGGACTCGGTTTTAACAATTAATTATCGAGTTTAACTTCACTTAGTGTTGTTTTATTTTCTTTTACATTAAAAATAAAGCTATAAACACTGTTCGTTATTTAACAGCAGAAGTATAAAATAAAAAAAACATTAAAATAAAAACAGTAGTTTGCAAATAATATTTTTGTTTCAAACATTCTTTTTTTTATTGAGAAATATGCAAGATTATTATAGAAGTTTTAGAAAAGTCCTTCATTATCTTTATGTTCTTAAGTTTATTTATAATTGTCTTGAATTTTCTTGAACAGCTATTTTACTTCTTTCTAAAATCTAAAACTTAATTAAAATAGTTTGTTTACGAAATAATATAACTTGTCTAATAGTTAACTTTAAAAATAAACTATTAAAATTTCAGAATCCTAAATGAAGTTATTAATTTAAATATAAAATTATAGGTAAAAACGATTTGTTTTTCTATTACAATGTATATGGAGATAGGCCGATAAAGTGTGATGTAGGAGGATGTTGTTGTTTGTACAAAACAGACCAAAAACTAATTTCAATCAAACCAATAAACGACGTTTTAGAACAACAAGCTATTAAAAAGTTTAAAATTGAAAATAGAAAAGGTAAGATGTTGTTCTGTTTAATCTTTTGCATGATTTTATCATGCAGTAAAAAACATAGGGTACTCTAATAAGTACCATACATTATAAATAAGTAATTGTTAATATTTTGATTGATAAAATTAAAAAGAACCTTATTTAACTTTGTCAGAAAATGAAAGTAAGTTTATATTTTTAGTTTTAATAGTTGTTTAAAAGGGACAATCACAAGTTGTGCTCGATTCATTGAAAACGACATAAAAGTAATTTTCTAAAATGAATGTCAAAATGAGCAATAATTATGACGTGCGAAGTGAATTTAATGAAGCAAAAACAAATTAGATTTTAAGATTTATAAAAGTAATAAAAACTATTAACTATTTATAAAAAAAATTTAACAGATGATGAAGAAAATCGTAAAATTTATGTTGATAATCTTGCACATGATGTAGATGTACTACAATTGTCAAAGTATTTTAAAAAGTTCGGTGTTATTAGTAGCTTAAACGTAGTAAATGACGAAGTAAACATGAAAAATTGTGGATTTGTGGTTTATGAAAATTTAAACTCGTATGAAAATTGTCTTCAAGAAAACAATCATTATCTAAATGGTCGTAAAATTAATTTAAAGAAGGCAAACATGCCGAGTATTTGTAAAATTAAGGCGCAGCTACCCTCAAGGGTAAAAATGAGTAAAGATAAAATAACAACGTACTTTGGAAAATTAGGAAAAACTGTTGATATAGATTTTTTCATACCTAAATCCGAAGTTCTTATAAGGTACAAGGACAGAGAGTCAGTGATAAAAGCGATGAATGAAAAGCACCACACGTTAGGAGATGTAACTTTTACTGTAGAAGAAATAAGTAAAAAAAAGAAAACGAATAAAAATGGTAAAGACAACGGAAATGGAAAATATCAACAACAAAAACGGTCAGCTCTAAAAAGAAAGAAACTAGATAATCTTATGCATCATCAAAGTAAAAAAGTGAAACAATGTTATAACAGTAACCAAAACAACTTCTCAACTAACAGTTTCTCTACTCAACAAACTTACGACAACGGGACATTATTGCAAAATCAACAAACATTTGATCCGAGTTTTCCACTTAGGTACAACGCTATAAGACCAATGCATTACCAAAACCCTACGAATCTACAATGGGATAATATGGTTAACTTTGGACCAATGCTTAACCAGAACCAGAGAACTCACAAAAACTGTAATGGAAGCCGTTGTTTAAATTCAAACGTGTATTAGACATTTTTTAGTAAAAATACTCTGAATTTTAGTAAAACGTAAAGAAATGCGTTTTTTTATTTGTTGATGGAAGTTTTAGCTTTCTTTAATTGTTAAATAGTTAATTAACTTGTTTTGAAATAAATTATAAAACAAGTACGAAAGTGTTTTTAAAAAAAATGTTTAAATTTGCTTTTGGTTTACATAATAGTATATTTTTTGAGTAAATTTTCTATAGTTTAGGACAAATAAGGCCTTTTTAGTATTAAGTTTTTATTAAAACTGCTATAAAATAGGTTTCTTACCAACTTTAAAATATTTTCAAAATATTTTTTTTTTATCTATAAAGTTCTTTCAACTAGATCATATTAATAAAAATGTATATAAAAGCATCATCAAAATAATAACACTAGCTTCAAAATAATATTGATAATTATCTGCTCAATTTTTATAACAGAATAAGGTTAATTAGTTTCCGATTAAACTATAAAAAAAATACTTTTAACGCAACTTAAATTAAGCTAATTAGGGTTACAAAACTAAAATACCATGCTTTATAAGGCATGGTTGTAAGTTTGATGAACTGTTAACAATAAAACCTGAACCTAAAAAAAAATTAAAACAAAAAAATTTTTTAAACCTAAAACAAGATTTAGATCCGAGAATAAATATGCATAAGAAAAGAGTTTAATTTTTTAATTACGTTTTTTTGGAAAATGCCTCACTTCTACTTAAAATAGTAGTTTTTTATTGACCCATCCAAAATCAATAATATTATCAAAATTTATTCAATTACGAATATTAACAAAGCAAATACTTGATAAGGTATAAGTATGTTCATTTAATTTTTTTTTGGATCTTTTAGATAAATATAAGTCACAAAAAAACACAAAATGTTTAAAATAAGTAAAACTCTATTTCTAAAGAGACAAAATATTAAATTAGGAATGTCTAAGATATTAGTTTTAAATAAGTTATAAAACAAAACAACTACATTAATAAAATATTAAAAAATCAAAAAAATTAAATCTTATTCTAATAAAGAATGATAATAAATAACCATATCATGTCCTAACTTTTCAGAATTTACTTTTACGAATAAATGTAAAAAATAAATAATATAATAAAAAACAGCTGCATTAATTAAAGAAATCTAATACTATTATAAAAATAAAAATACTAAAATTACCCCAAGTAATGACACTTTATAAGCTCAAAAGATAAGTTTTATTTTTTTAGACTGAATAAGTCTAAATCTTAAATAAATAAATTAGGTGATCGGTTTCTAAATCTAAAGGAAAAAATAAATTAAATTTACTTACAGTAAACATATTAAAATATTGATAGTAGGAAGTAAAAAAACGATTCAAAGTTCTATTTTTTCAAGCTTATTAAATTTCTAAATAGTTATCAACTACAGTTAACAGAAGCCAAAAAACAAAGAATATACTGAATAAAACTTTATTTATTTTCAATTTAGAATGTCTTGCTTAAGTAGTTTGTGGCGATTCTCTGATGGAAATCTGGCAATAATGGTTTTAATTTGCTACTCTCTAAGAAACAAAGCATGACAAATAATGACCATAATGTATTAGAGAACTACTAAAAAACATTCAAAATATGAAAAAAGACAAAAAAAAATTATTTTGTTCACGTTTATTAAATCTATGGTGATAATAAAAAGTAACTGTTGCATACATCAAATTCAAAAAAGTTATTTTTCAACCAGTTTTAAAATAACAGTTATCTTTTTTAATAATGTCTGTCAAATTACAGTTAAACATAATAAATATAAAAAAGCAAATAGAAGATATTTCTCAAGTGATATTTAGAATTTATTTGTTGGCTAAGGCAATTTATAGTGATTTTACATAGCATTTTAATTGCCATAGAAATAGGCTATTATCAGTATACAGAGCTTTACTATATTAAAAACGACAAATATTGACTCTCTTGAGTTATCTTGAGAAAGTTTATTTTTAAACCGGTTGTAAAAAAATTCTAACAAGAGTGCTGGCAGCTGATCGCATTCTTATATACTTGCTTGGTCGTCCCCATAAAAGAGCAACCACCGGGACTCGAACTCGGGACGCAGTTCCGGCAGTCGCTTAAGCAAAATTAAAAAAACTCGAGCAGAATAGTAATAAAATGATTAGTACTATTGTGATCTAGGAAGTACTACTGTAAACTAAAAACCAAAATGAAAGCGTTTTTCAAAATATTAAATATCAAAAAACTAAATTGATTTATGTTGAACAAGTATTTTCCAAGTTATTAAGCGGGCCGAAATTTGACTTTATCTGGACCGTAAGTTACCCATCTAAAATTTTAACTGAAACCTGACATTATAATAATCTCTCATATAACGATTTTCGGAAATTTAGAAGTCATTTACTTATTTAAGCCGCACAAAATACTTTAACTATTTTATAAATAAACATATTTAAAAATTTCTATACCAGAGATTGAAAAAACTACAAAAGAATAAATAGTTTATCTGACATATTATGGAATAAATATTAAAACATCATTGCTGATCTAGTTTGAGGAAGATTGATCGACTGGTCTATTGTCTCACATGAAAACTGGTTTCATAAAAAGCTTCTGTTAATACAGTAAAATTATTAATTTTAATGCTAAGAAATATTATAAACAAGTTAGTTGTAAAGTTTAAAATTAATTTTAATCATTTTTAACTATATGCAGGATTGCCACTCGTTTTTTCTAAATCTTTTCAAGATTTTCCAAATTTTTCCAGGTTTTTAAAAGTAAACATTTTTGGGTCTATTTTTAGGTTTATGTTAATTTCTATAAAAGAAACTGTGTTAAATAGTACAAAAATATTTAAAAGATGCTTTTAAATTACTTTAAATGTGTTTTTTAATAAAAAAGATTTTTGATGATGACAAAAAAGTCTTATTTATATGATAGATTTTTGTGTCAGATTGAAATTTTACTACTGAAAATATTAAAATTATATAAAATTCCTGGTTTTTTTCAGGTTTTTTTTTCAAAATTTCTCAAATTCCAGGTTATTTTTGCCTAAATTGCCAAATTCCAGGTTTTTCAAGGTTTTTCCAGGTTTCAGGTAAAGTGGCAACCCTGTATATGTTTTATAGTAGAATACCATTAAATAGTGTTTTATTTGAAATAACCTTTAAAAAATTAAACCATAACTCTAACAATTTTATTTTCTAACTATAGAAAACTAACTAAAAAACTAACTAAAGGTTTTACAGTTATTTCTGTGAATAGAAAATAATCAATTAAAAAAACTTTTTATTAGGTAAAAATTTGTTTTGTAACTGTAGCAGTCTTTTTGATCGCTTATTTAATTAAGTTCAGAGATGAATTTTTAATCTAGCTATCAGCCTCTAATAATTTAACAGAGGAAAATAGTGAAAAGTTTAAAGCTAGGATTAAACTGTTAAAATAAACAACACATTTTAACTTTCAAAATATTATGAACTAAGATAAAACAAAAAATAGTTGTACTAATTGTTTCAATTTCCTTAAAATATACATTTTTTAGAATAATAACTCAGCTTAGAAAGTAAAACTAAATTTAAAATCTTTTAAGTTAAAAACTGAAGTCATTTCAAATACAGACCTTAAACCTATACTATTTTAGGCCAAAATAATCTTTTTTGATATAAAAACTTTAATGGTTATCAATTTTTTTTTATTTATGCAGATTCAAAAAGTAATAACAAAAATTTGTCAAATAAATATCTTTCAAATAAATGTTTAAATCACTATTTTATTAAATTTTTTTGTGTGTTGTAAAACGACAAATATAAACTACAAATTTAACCAGGTCAAAACAAAACTAGTACTAACTTTAAAATCATAAACCACTTAATTTATACAGAAGACTCCCGCTTGAGTTCACACTTTGAACAAAACCAAAAAAAGCGAACTAAAGAAAACATGATAATTTTTTATACAAGTGGAAGATTTCAATATATTATAATGCAATAATGTTATGAATAAACATAAAAACAACTAAAACATAAAATATTTATTCATTTAAAACAATAGATCTGTATAAGCTATAAAGTATTATAAATATTGTTGTTTTATTAATAATAAGTTAGTAATAGACTTTATTTAAGTCAAATTTAAAAAAGTACTTTTTTTATGGTAAAAAGTGCGAACTCAATTGGAAGTCTACCATCATTTATATTCATTAGGCATTAAGCAAACCTGTTGTAGAATAAATAACGTAATAGATTTTTTATTAAAAAAAGCATACTTAAATACAATACAAATCAGGTTAAATAAAAATATCCCAAAAAATCACGAATTACAAATATTTAGATAAGATCTTTTGCTAAAGATGTTGCTAACTGAACTGTAAGGTTTATCAACAATCTAGAAGGAAAAGCTATCTCACTTCATCCCAAATGATGAAAAATTTTTCCTTAGTTTTTGTTGAGTCAAAAAGCTTTTCTATCGTTTTTCGAAAAATTTACTTTAAGTTCAAGATCAGTTTGTAAGTCTGAGAAGGTTTCCTATAAGTAAACGATTACTTCAAAAAGATCTGCTTCGAAGGGATCCATAATCCACTTCGTGATATTTAATCAAAAAATGTAATAAAACCGTTAATCAATGTCACCTTTAAACTGTTTCAGATGAGATGATAGCACTTCTACATCACCTTCATGTATTTAAAGTTTTCAGTTTTCCAAACTTGCAAACTGATTATTTTTGAAATTTTTTCTATACAGTTCAAGTTGGTTTCTAAAACTGGTTATCTTACTTATGACTTTCACAAGGTTTAAGTTTTTACCTTGTAAATTTTTGTTCAGATGGTAGAACTTACCATATAAGTCTGACATATAAGCATTTTTATTTCTTTAATTTTTTTTAACAAGATTGTCTGCCAATGCCTTACCCTTTTAAAAAATAATCAACAACTGAATTAAAAACAGCCAAAAACCTTTCTAGACAGTTTCCTTTTTATAACCATCTCACTTATTTAAGTCAAACCAGATATATACGAGTCAACAAAACAGGCCTAACATGAACATTGGACCACCTTTTGAACAAATAAAAATGTATCAACAAAACTTGCTCAATAGAAGTTTTTTAACTCGTATAAACCATGTAAATAGGAATTTACACATTCACAATAATAGTGGATCATAAAACCGAAGAAATACATACGGAGAGCATACAAATTCAAACGTGTAATAGACATTTTTTAATAGAAAAACTTTCAAAATTAGTAAAACGTAAAGAAATCCATTTTTTTTATTTGTTGATAGAAGTTTTAGCTTTCTTTAATCGTTAAATATTTAATTAACTTGTTTTGAAATAAATTATAAAACAAGTACGAAAGTGTCTATTTTGAAAAGTTTTAAAATTTGCTATTGGTTTACAGAATATTATATTTTTTATGAAAATTTTCTATAGTTTAGTACAAATAAGGCCTTTTTAGTATCAAGTCTTTATTGAAACTACTATAAAATAGGTTTATTACCAATTTTCAAATGTTTATTATATATATATTTTTCTTTTTATCTATAAAGTTCTTTAAACTAGAATATATTATTTAAAACCTATATAAAAACATCATAATAATAATAATACCAGCTCAAAAATTATATTGATAAATATCTGCTTAATTTTTATAACAGAATAAGGTTAGCTAGTTTCCAATTAAATTTTTAAAAAAAACTTTTATCGCAACTTAAAATAGCATATATCATTATTAAAATCAGTTAGATAAGTAAAAAAATAAAAATAAAAGAGTTTTTCGTAAAGTTTAAATCCATAATTAACCAAAATTCAAAACAATTAAAAACATAAGTTTTTTTTTGCTATTTAGCCAAATTAGTTTGCGGTATAATATATATGTTGTACTTTATATTATAGACGTTTCGAATCTTTTTGAATGATGAGGTTTGTTTTTCTAGTTTTAAAGTTATCGTTTAGTTTAAAAATTTTACTAAAATAAAGAATAAAATTAGGCTTTAATAGTAACTTTGTTACAAATCTATTTGTAAAAGTGTTTAAATAATCTTGATGTACATTAATAAACAAGTGATGTGTGTATAAGTTTAGTAGCATTTAAGATTTTATAACATTTTATTTTTTAAAGCTAAATCTTTGACAAGTTAATTTACTTATTACAAAAACAATTTCAGTATATTTATTTTTGTCCATTAAAATAAAGTTATTTTGCTAGAATGATATAACAGATCCTTTTCTCGTTATAAATGTTATTTTAGATAAAATGATAAAACCAACAATTTTTTTTTGTTTTATACCAAAAAACTAAATCGAGTTTGCTTTATTTAAAAGCGACGTAAGTTAGTGCTTAAAGTATAAAAAAAAAATCTTAAAAAATAAGAAACTATTTTACTTTATTAAAAATTTAAGAAAAATAGTTTCGTTTTATGACAAATCATACTTATAAAATATAAAAGATCAATAAAAAAAACGAACTGGAGATTTAAGTTAATAATATATTTTAACTCAATACTCAATTTTCCTTTTTTTAAGACTATATTGTCTCTCTTGATTTATTATATGTTACAACTTTAGTATAAACGCTTAAACAGTAGTTTTAAAATTATAATAACAAAACAAATAATAATTTTTTTTTTTCATCTAATTTTCTTCGTTAGTTTTTGTACGTAGGCGGAAGTGTGCAAAAAAATGAGTATAAGACTTAAGATCTTTCTTTTTTTATTTTTTTCATGTATGAATTAGTCGTAATAAAGAAAAGTTTACAATTTAATTTAGCAACAAATTTCTATTTTTCAGTTATTAAGCATATTCTTATATGCATTATACAATTTTTTATTTCTTTTTTTTTTACCTAGTTATTGACAATATTGTTATTAACTACTTGGTATTCCTTTTTTTTTTTTTTGTTTTATTATATTTAAACATTTTTTTCTAAACTTTAGATGACTTATTTAAGCTATTTTTTGTGAATGGTTCATATTTTTGCAATCTTTTGAATATCAAACTAAAATTATTGTTATAATTGAGCTCAGTAACGCAATTAGAGAAGCTTGAAATTTTCAAAAGAAATTCAGGCTACTTAACTTTTTTTGTAAAAAATCCGGCTGCCCAGGGATGTTTTAGTTTTATTGAAAAATATATTTATTATTGTATATTTTGAATTTTCATTTGTTATGATTAGGTGTTTAGTTTTTAGGTTTGATGTTGATCATGTTGTTTTTAAAAATTTATGAGTTTTGATTTTAATTTACTCAAAACTTATAAAATTATTCTCTTATCAACTTTTCTTTTCAACTTAAGCCATTCTCTTATTGCTTGCTAAATTGAGAGAAATATTTCACAACTATTTTGTTGTTTTAACAAAAAGTCAGAAATATAGTAGGTAAATAATTTAAGTTCAATTTCGAGTTATTCAATAATTATGTAAAGATATAAACTTAAATATGTTTAATGTTTAAATGAATGTATCGAAAATAATTTTTTAAAGAACATTAGACTTGTATCACTTAATAAAAATAAGATTTAAATGATCATTTAATTTTTTAAAATATACTTAAACAGTAGTCAAAATATTTCAGGTGAATAAAGAAACTTGTTTTGCATTAGAAGTTTAATGTTGAAAGTTTGTAAAATGAAACAGATTCTGTTTAAAGCATTGTTATTTCTCTAATTTAAGCTTGCTTAACTAGATATTTTTTATTTATATTCCAGTGAAGTTAGTTCACTAGGATCTTTTGTTAGCAAACAATTAAACCTAAATTTTTAACAGTTATTTTTTGTTTTATTATTTTAGTGGTAGCATTGAAAATCTACAAAAGTTTGCTACTTTATAAGAGTAATGATATATTTAAAGTTAGTTTTTGATCACAGTGAGTCTATATTAGTCTTTATATCTTAAGTTCTTATCATATTAAAAACTTCAATTTGTTAGCTAAATAGAAAAAATTTCAAACATCTTCTACGTATGTAATTTAATAAAAAAGTAACATTTTACCGATACTTTTCCAACTAAAAAACTTACAACTGTAAGTTTTATTAACGTAGATGTTTCGAATTAAAACTATTTACAAAATAATATTTTTGTTATATGTTTAATTTATTGAACTTGATGAATTAAATCTTTCACACTGAGCCCACCTTCAGGGCTTTATTAATAAAAAGGTTTATTTAAGATGTAAAATTCAAAGGACTCAAGTTTTGTGCCTATGCACTCATCAGCTTTAAAACAACTTTGAAATAAAGCCCAAAACCAAACACCCAACTGAAAGTTTAAAAATTTAGCATAAATAATATATGACGTAATTTTGAAACTATCAAAAATCATGCAAAACGGCTTGTGCAAAAACTAATTCACCAATTGATAATAAACTGGCAAAGGTCATAAAATTTCAGTGAGTAAGTATATTTTACGACAGATAATTAAAAGAGATAAAGATAAAATTAAGGTAAAAATTTAAATTTAGATAATTTTAAGATGACATTAAAACTTGTTAAACTTTAAAAGCGTTTTTTTTTATATGTCTACAAGACGATACAAATTCGCTTCTTTTATTCAGGTATCTCTTGTTTTTCAATACATATCCAACGGCTGTTGCTTCTTTGAGACACAGCCTACATATTGGGCTATTGTTGTTAGCTATAGGATGTGCTCTTTTTATAACTTTCCAGTATATTTCAATCCTAATGCCGCTGCGCTTTAAGCCACAAACATACTTCGAAAGTTCAATGTCATTTTTATATATGCCACCTTTAAAAGATTTTTTATGATTGGCATACCTGAATCTAAACTGAGTCGAGCACAAGCCGACATAGAACCTCGTCTCAACGCCAGAGTTAACTGTGGCCTTGTAAACGATGTTCTCTGAACGGCAATTGCCCCCTTTCAAATTATATTTACAACTACCAGCGCAGCCACGTTGACTTCGAGTTCCTGAGTATTGATTTAATTTTATCTTTATCTCTTTCAATTATCTGTCGTAATATATATTTACTCACTGAAGTTTTATGAATTTTTGCCAGTTTATTGTCGATAGGTAGAATAACTTTTGCACATGCCGTTTTGCATGATTTTTGGTAGTTTCAAAATTACGTCATAATCTATTTAAGCTAAATTTTTAAACTTTCATTTGTGTGTTTTGTTTTGTGCTGTATTTTAAACTTGTTTTGAAGCTGATGAGTGCATAGGCACGAAGCTCGAGTCCTTTGAGTTTTACATCTTGAAATAAACCTTTTTGTTATATATGTATATATATAGAAATAAGAGCTCAAGAAAAAATTATTTACTAATTTTTATTATAACACTTACTAATATATATATAGATGTATATTTAAAATTACAAGATGTTAAGTCGTTTAATTATATTTTGACTTACTTAAATTAGACCGGAATTTTAATATTTCAATACTTACGCTACTGGGTTTTTTGTTTTGAAATAAAAATTGACATTTAAGAGTTTAAAATTTGATGAATTAAGAATATTAGTTTATAGTTAGTGATACGTTACGTAGTCAAAACTACGTAAAATTAGTTAAAAATTATAAATGTCAAAGCAATTTATATTTAATTTAAAAACTTTTTATTTAAACACGCAATGCAACTCTATATAAGTTTTTTTTAATAATAATTAATAAAACTCATCTGGTTTCTTTTTGAACTATGTTCTTAGCAAAGCGTTCCGTTTTTAAAGTATTTTGATTCAAAACTACAAAATTTTTTAATCAATTTTATAAGATATATATAAATAAGTAAATTTTTAGAAAAGCTTAACATTTTTATCAATTTTTTGTTACGTAAATTATTTTTGTTTTATTTTATACTTCATGTTACTTAAGAAACAAAAACATATTAAAACTGACCTTTTTTGACTTTAAAAAATACTTTTTGTTTAATTATGATAAGAAACACAACAAAGGATTAAAACTGACCTTTTTTGAGCTAAAAAAGTACTTTTTATTTAAACATAATTAGGAACATAAAAAGTGATTAAAAATGACCTTTTTTGACCAAAATAGTATTTTTTAATTTTGAGTTTAACAACCATTCTAATTAAAGCTTAAACAAAAGAAAATTACTCAAACTACACAAAATTATTCAGAAAAATATTTTTTCAATTGTTTATTAGTTAATGAATGTCTGCAATTTAATATAACTTTTAGGTTTATTCTTTTAAATTTTTTCAGGTTATATAATTTTAAAGTTATTGCTTAGTTTGATAAGTGTTATAATTACTTAGTTGTGAGAAGCAAAATGCATATATAACGGTTTACTTTCATTTCTAACTCGCTATCATTTCTAACCCGATCATTTCTAACCCGACCACTTCTAACCCGATCATTTCTAACCCGATCATTTCTAACCCGATTATTTCTAACACGATCACTTCTAACCCGATCACTTCTAACCCGATCACTTCTAACCCGATCATTTCTAACCCGATCACTTCTAACCCGATCATTTCGAACCTTATCACTTCTAACCCGATCATTTCTAACCCGATCACTTCTAACCCGATCACTTCTAACCCGATCATTTCTAACACGATCACTTCTAACACGATCACTTCTAACCCGATCATTTTTAACCCGATCACTTCTAACGCGATCATTTCTTACCCGATCACTTCTAACCCGATCACTTCTAACTCGATTTAAGCCTATCATTTCTAACCCGATCTTTTCTAACCCGATCATTTATATCCCGATCATTTCTAACCCGATCATTTATAACTTGATCGTTTCTAACCCGACTGTTACTAGTTCGATCTGTATTAATATGTTTATGTATTATTGTAATAAAGTAAATATTTGTTTTAAAAACAAAATAATCTCAACAAAGTTGTTTTTTTTATCGAAATTTAGTTTATTTTGTTTAAAGTAAAACTTAATGTTTAGATAGCTTTAAAAAAATTCGATTTTTGGTGTTTATTGTTATTGGAAGTTTTTTTTTCCTACGTTAGACCCACACATAAATAAAAATCTTGGCAGCTTTAACTAAATAGCACATAACGAAGAGACAAAAATTTATATATCTTAAATTCAAAAACTACAGTTTTATTTTTTTTTAGATTAACAGCAAAAAAAATCAACACTTAGTATAAGAATAATTAAGTTTTTTATGATTAGAAGGAGAAAATTTTTAACCAACTTAGTTTTAATTTAATAGTAAACAATTTAAATATCAACTCGTTCAACGATCAGTAAGCTCCAATAAAATAAAACACAGCTGAACAGTGGGCTGGCAAGTGGATATTGACTATTTTTGCGACTAAACAGTTAAAGCAAGATTTTTATTTAATTGTTTAGAGCGGGGTTTAGTCTTTTAAAACTCGGTTTATTTCTGTTCTGCTTAAAGTATACTAAAAGTTATGTAAGCTTAAATGTAGCCAAAGTTAGCTTTTTTTAAGTTTAAAAAAGCCTCGAAAAGTGCTTAAATTTTTGTCAAAATTAAGGTCTACATCTACTGTTAAAAAACACCTTAAAAGCTTTTATACAAATATTTTTTTTAAGTTTTTTCATTTCTTTGGTTTAGTGTTAATTGAAAAAAGTCAAAATTCTTTGAATATTTAAATGTAAAAGTACATTATTTCTCATTAAAAAAATCTTCTATTCTCGTCGAAATTTCATTGATGATTTTCTGGCAATTTAGGGTATTCTTTAGGGTTAATTTTCTCAATTAGCCACCGTACAACCAACATATTTTTTTTTATAAGTTAATAAAAATGACAAGGATTCTATACACAAATTTACAGACAAATGTATCATGTGGAATATAACTATTTTGTTTTAGGTTTTTACAAGCGATATTTCTGTTAAAAAATTTGATATAATATTCTATCCCTGTTTTTTCACTATGACAAAAAAGACCATTTTGTATGTTCTAGAAGGTTCTTAATGTGTATAAATTCACTTACTTTTGTATACAGATCATTTAAGCTTAAAGAATAATGAGAACATTTAGTATTGGTCAAAACATGGCAGCTTAGCATATGTTTTAGTTATTGAAATAGTTTTTTTTTACTATTTTGGCAAATTTAAGGTTTTGTAGTACTGAAGTTATTATAGTAGTTTTTGTAAAAGTAGTGTTTTTGTTTCTGATACAAGATAGCCAGAGTTTTGCATCTGATTAAAACTAATATGAGAAATGGCTTTTGCTTGAAAATAGAAAACCAAATGACTATAAGGTTACACAGGGAGTAACTAAGGAACCAATTACAAATGAAGAGCACTTGACTTTACATCCGCTTCACAGTTACCTCAGAGTTTTCGGATGGATCTATAAAATATGTTATCATGCTGTGGCTGGACATTTTAATTGGCCAGAATCGAAGTTTGAAGGAATAACTTAAAGTCAAGGTGTAAATAATTTAATTGAGTCAAAAAGAAAAATTCAGAAATGTGTAGAAGAAGAAATTAATGTTGCTCTTGAAAAACCGGATCCCACAGGCCATGGTGGAACTTCTACAACAGGTAACGTAGTCAAAACTTTGCTAAACACCAATAATAGGACTCTGCTGACGAAGCATATTTCTGATGTTAGTTTAAAAGAAAACATTGACAAAATTATTTTGTATGTTTCCATTATTTTATGCCTCATAAATTCTAACAGAAAGATTAATGTAGAGAAATACTCAGTTTTATGTCAAAAAACAATGATGCTGGTCATGTCGGTTAAATAGATTCGTTTTAAACCAACTGCGCATACTGTTCTTGCACATAGTGCTGAACTAATTGACCAAAACAACGGTAGAGGTTTGCTAAATTACACCGAAAGTGGATTTGAAGCTAACAACAAGTTTCTAAGACAGTACAGAATGAACTTTTCAAGGACAAACTTCTCAGTATGAAAATTTAACAGATTGTTTAAATCGATTATGGGACAAGAGTGACTACGATTTTAACAACACTTAGACAGACTGAATTGCACTTATTGTAAAGAAGTTGGACATACTGCGCGAAGTTGTTTGCAGCTAGATGAAAAAATTTCATCATGTAGTTCAAATAGGGAAACGTTGTTACATATTCTTTAAAATACTAAATAAGTGTTTTATTTATTTTAGAAACTTAATTTCAAAAAAGTTTTAAGAACTTACTGTTTAATTTATATTTTCTAATAAATTTAAAGTACTTTTTTATAATCACAGGCTAAATTATTTTGTATTTTGCACTGTTTTGCAACGAATAAAAGTTTTTATTGTTCAAAATAAGTACGGTTTTTTTTTTCTTTTAATAAACTAGTACAAATGTAACGTTATTAGTAATACAAACTTTCATATACACAGAACAGACTTAAATCAAAAATAAACTGTATTTAGAGTATAGTTTCACCCGGCTTGATATTGAAAATTCATTCATATTTAAACTAAAATGGAAGTAAATGTGACTCTCTTGAGGTAGCCAATTATTATTTTCTTTTTTTTTAAGTTTTTTTCTTTAAAGTTTTATAAGAAATTAAAATTTTAACTATTTTCTAAATAAAAACAAACATTAGTCATATTGTAACACTAATTGTAACTTTAAATTGTATTATACTGCTTTTTATGAGAGAATTATGTCAATGGCCGCTTGATCCCCGTTTTCAGCCCACTGTGAGCTGCACAATCTTTCATTTTAGAATTAACTTCAATTTCTTTTCAACAAACAATCTTCTCTGCAAAATTCAGCAATAAATATTTAGACAATTAAGTAAATTTCTTCTATGATTTTAGTTCAGCAATCAGCAAAATAGTCTGAATAGGTTACTTTTGTAAATTTAATTTAGATTATACTACAGTGTAAGAATTCAAACAAACTACAAAAACTTTTGAATAAAACTTTTTCTTGTTTATACATCTACTAGATTTTCACATCCTAACTTTTAGAGTTAGGTTCTGCACATTTGTGCAACCGTTTGGTATTTCATTGTTTTTTTTTTTATTTTTTTTGTAGGTTTGCAAAAGCATAATCGAAAAATTTAAATACATTGACTAACCACTAAGTTTAAAACCTTAAATCCAAAGCACATTAATAATACAGGTCAAATAAACATTTGTCGGAAACATTAGAAAATGATTTATTATTTACATAGGAAAGGCCATTATAATAAAATCAAATTGTAGAATGAACAAAATCCTACATATTAAATCAATGGTTCATAAGTATAAAATTTGTTAAATTACTGTGAGTTTCTAATATAAATTATCTTATTTTAATCAAGTAAGCTTTAATCAAATTTGTTCAACTTTATGTGAAGATTAATTTTGTTTAAAAGCTAAGTCCACATTTAAACTAAAAGATATTTATGACTGAATGCATTTTTCGATTTATTTTCGTGATAATTAATTATTTTAATAGGGTTAAAAAATTGATTATAAATTAATTGTAGTTTTTAGTTTTAAAAGCATTAGGAAAAGTATAAGTTTTCTGAATTCTAAAGATTAAATATTAAGTTTTGATAGTCGTCAATGTAAGAAATATAATGAGCATTGCAGAGGTTAAAGACTATTCTTTACTTTTTTGAAGGGATTTTATATGGTTAGTATAAATTCTAAGTATGGAGACCAGATTGGCAAGTTGCATTCAAATTTAGGGCAAATTTAAACGAAAAAACATTTTTTAAGAGTATTAGTATGAGTGTATATGAAGCTTAAATAATACAATTAAAATTTAGTAATCGAAATTAGTATGGTAATTTAATTTAAAATTATCATCATTAAATTATAAGTTCTAAAAACGAAAGTGTATACTGTTTAACACAAAGTAAAAAGTAGAGGTAAACGTTTAATTTTTTTATAAGTATACTCTGTCATTTACTAGAAATTAAATTAGATTTTCTTTCTTTTAGCCAATAGTAAATATATATAAAGATTAAATGAGAAATATTATTTAATAAATTTAAATATAAAAGTTAAGTGTCGAAAACTTGTTATTTTAATTTTTTATAATTCTTTAAAAATATGTTGTATATAGAGCAAAATAAATTTACATTTTTAATAAACATTTAAAAGTTTTAAAAATTTAAAATTGCAAAAACAATTTTACACGATTAATAGTAAAAACTTTGTTAATATTTTTCTTGATATCTTTTAAAAGTTATTATCCTACAGATTTCCAAAAACACAAAAACTTTAGATTATTTAGCGATCATTATGTATGAACTATAAATATAAGTTAATAGATTCGTTTATACAACTCAAAAAACGAGGTAAACAAAGAAAATTAATATTATGTTAAGCTTGTACTAAAATAACAAATTATACAAAAAATATTTTTTACGTAACACACTAAATCATTAAGTTTTAAAAAAATTAAAAATTGAAATTTTTTTAGTTAGTTTAATCACTTCTTTATGAACTGCTGGTTCATAATTTAATCCTTAAAACAAATAAATGTAAACAAACAAGTAAAATAGGTTGGAAACGATCGGACCAGAAACGATCAGGCTAGAAGTTATCAGGTTAGAAGTGATCGGGCTAGAATCGATCAGGCTAGAAATGATCAAGCTAGAAGTTATCGGGTTAGAAGTGATCGGGTTAGAAATGATCGGGTTAGAAATGATCGGGTTAGAAATGATCGGGTTAGAAATGATCGGGTTAGAAATGATCGGGCTAAACTGGGTTAGAAATAATCGGGTTAGAAGTGATCTTGTTAGAAATGATCGGGTTATTAGAAGTGATCGGGTTAGAAGTGAATGGGTTAGAAATGATCGGGTTAGAAGTGATCGGGTTAGAAATGATCGTGTTAGAAGTGATCGGGTTAGAAGTGATCGGGTTAGAAATGATCGGGTTAGAAATGATCGTGTTAGAAGTGATCGGGTTAGAAGTGATCGGGTTAGAAGTGATCGGGTTAGAAGTGATCGTGTTAGAAGTGATCGGGTTAGAAGTGATCGTGTTAGAAGTGATCGGGTTAGAAATGATCGAGTTAGAAGTGATCGAGTTAGAAATGATCGGGTTAGAAATGATCGGGTTAGAAATGATCGGGTTAGAAGTGATCGGGTTAGAAATGATAGCGGGTTAGAAATGATCGGCTCCCATATATAACACAATATTTTAGAACCATAGTTTTAGAAAGAAAAATATTTAGTAGATATAACTGCCAATAGATCTTTAAAATTTTTAGTTAATGTTATTTTTAAAAAGGTAAGTTGTTATTATGATTTTAATATGATATGCCTAAAAATTTTTAAGCTATTTTAGGTGATATATTTCAACAGTTATTGTCAGTTATTTTTAGTTATGTATTAAACATACCATCTAAAAGTTGTAATAAAAACAATACAACTAGCTTTTTTTTTTCCTAAAGTTTTCAATACGGTATTTAATTTAAAAAGTTTTTGCAACCTACTTGATAAGTTCGTAAATTTTAACTGCAACTTTTTTAGTGTTTTTAAAATATTGTGACTGTTTGCTGAATACGTGTCGTCAAAATATTTCTCATAACTAAATAATTAGTCTGTTGTAGGAATTATTTAGTCAAAACTTTTGTGCGGGAGATATGTTTAAAATTCTTATTATTAAATATATTTTCTTTAGCCCATCTCTTATCAACTAGTCATATATTGTTTTAAATAACACTCATTTTCGTTTAACAATTTTGTTTAATTATATAGTTTTTTTTTTTTTACTTAGTCTCAAAAGATCATTCTTTTAAAACATTAGAATTGAGAAAGTTATTGCTTGCTAAATTAGAAAAAGTATTACAAAATTAAATTAATATTTCTATTATTTTTTGAACAAAAAATCAGAAGTATAGTAGGATGCTAAAAAAAGCTAAGTGCACGTTTTAGTTACAAAAAACATTATGTAAGATATAAATTATACAAAACAAATGGTTAACATTTAATTAATACTAATTGATAATAAAACAAAGCACTTTTTATGTTCACATATATGACACATTTAATCAAAAATAAACACTTAAATATCGATTATAAATATTTTTAAATGTTTTTAATGAATCAAAAGATTATAACTTTTTCGTATTTATCCATTATTTACTATGTTTTTATGAGTAAAAATTTATCGTTATAAACTTAAGTTTTTTAATATTTTGAAAACCCTTAGCATACTGATTAACTATGTTATGTTTAGTGTTTAATTCAAACAATACAGTTGAACATTTAAGTTAAATTTGACCCTGGTGTTTTACTTTGCATTTAATCTAGTAGACAATTTCTTCATTTGACAACTTTGGTATTTTTCTTAAAATATTTAAGCTAAGTACAATCCCAGTGTTTAGCAGCAAACCTTCACTGGAACAAAAAAATCTAAAGTATCTCTAACATATTAGTTAATAATATTATTATTGTTTTTGATATAAGTCTATAAAGGTTAATATTAATTTACTAATTTAATTAAATTAAGTTTAATTAAAAAAAAACCAGGGATTTCTCGGCCAGCTTCATTATTTTAAATTAAAAACAGAAAAACTTAAATTTTTTTTAAATCACGAGCTTGTTTTTTTCTAAATCTTTAACAAAAGTTAGTAGCTTCAGTTGAACTTTGATTTTTTATAACTAATTTTTAATAGAAAAATATTTATAAAATCTTTTAACTTAAAAAGTTTATAATTTAAATAGTTATTATTTTGAGATTTTTTTGAAGATTACATAAAAAAACCTGAATTACTTAAAACATTTAAAGGTCGTTCATTGTATTTTTTTTTCTCTCAAAAAATGGCAACTCTGTTTAATTTTTTTTAACACAATAGTATGCTAAATAGGAATAGTCAAATTACTTATACTGATACTAACGAAAAATATTAATGTTAAGATTTTTTTAACATATAATTTCGGTCACATAGTGTAAAATAAATAGTTAATTTGATAATAGTCATAAATAAAGGTTAAATTTTTTATTCTTCAAGTTATAAATAATGGGTTCATGTGAATTTTAATTTTTATTTAAATTTTGTAACACCACCTTGTAAATACTTTCAAATATATATTTTCAATTTAAAAAAAAAATCATATTTATTGTATTTGTTTATGTTTTACTTTAGCTCATTTTTGTAACAAAATATCATAAATAATTAATTCATTTAAAAATTTATATCATTCTGTTTATTCTAGTTTTGATAAGTAATGATAAAAATTGTGAAAACAGGCTAAAAGTAATTTAATTATGAGTTTTCACAACCTTAGGCGAGTTTGAACTTAAAAAAATTAATATTTATAAGGTTCAGGCAGGCAATTTATTTTTGAACATTTATGCTAGTTTGGTATTTTTTCATAAAATTAAGCTCGATTATATACCTTTGAAATCAGATTTTCTTAGAAAATTTGTGATTTTTTACAAAATTTTCACAAAACCTGAAATCCTTGAAAAGTCCTGGAATTTCATAGTGTAGAATACGAAACCTATTAATCTTTTACAATTTTTAAATATTTTAATTTATTAGATTTTTTTATATTATTTTATGTATTATATAGGCATTTTTTAAATGATTTACTTAAGCTTATTTTTTCTTTAAAAATGTTATCAATAATTAATTTATTATAAAGTTTATGTTATTATTTTTATTCTAGTTATAATAGGTAATGAAAAAAAATGGGAAAATAGGCTTATATTAAAATAATACAGAATTTAAAAAGCTTCAGCTAGCTTAAGCTTTCAGATGTAATTATTTGGTCTTATTTAGACCGTTCAAGTTTTTTTTTTCATTTGAGCCTTGTTTTAACGGCTCAAATTTTTTTTTTAATTTGTTTTTTTTTCATGGTTACAACAAAACAGATATTTTTAGAAAAAGCTTGAACTCGACAAATTAGTCTACAAAAACCCAGAGTTTGAGAAATTTTGAAAAAAAAAAAATTTGAATTTTGAACAAAAATCACTAAAAAATTTGGAACTTTAAACAGATTATAAGTTAAGTAGTTAAATATTGATTTGTCACGAGAAATATATCATTTTGCTAATAGGTTTTGTCATAACTTTAAGTTTTCTTAACTTTCTGAATTTGTTAATGTATTTAAAGTGAATTTACAGTAAACTTTGACTGTTGTTATACTACATAACAATGTTTTTAACCTTAATTTAATTTTAGAATTAAAATAAATAGATAAACAATTACTTTTCAAAACCTGGAATAATTTAAGATGATCTGAAAGAAATTTTCTATGAACCAGAAGATAGCTTTATTTATTTTAGCCTTCAAGTACTTTCATCAATACAATATTTTTTTTAAGTTTTATTTTTCCTTATTTGCATAATATTATTATTTTTTGTTTAATTATATTAATATATTTTCCTAACTTAGGATGATTTATTTAAGCTATTTCTTTTTGAGTGGTACAGATCTTTGCAACATTTTGAATATCAAACTTAAATTATGAATATAATTGAGCTCTGTCACGCAATCAGATAAGCTAGAAGTTTTCAAAAAAACTCAGGCTAGTTAACCTTTTTTGTCAAAAAAACTCAGGCTGCCCCATGGATGTTTTAGTTTTTTTTTTTTCTAAATATATTTATTGTTGTATATTTTGAACTTTCATTTGTTATGATTAGGTGTTTAGTTTTTAGGTTTTAAGTTTGATGTTAATCATGCTTGTTTTTAAAAAGTTTTGAATTTTGATTTTAAATTACTCAAAATTTATAAAAATTATTCTATTTTCAACTTGTCTTATCAACTTAAGCGCTTTTCTTATTGCTTGTTACTTTTATAGAATATTTCACAATTAAATTATTTTTTTTGTTTAAACAGGAAGTCAGAAATACTATAGGATGGTAAATGATTTAAGTTCAATTTTTTACTTACTAAATAATTATGTAAAGCTATAAACTATGAAAAAACAAACGGTTATGATTAAATTAATACTAATTGAATATAAAACAAAGCTTTTTTTAATATTTACAATAAATGACACATTTAAACAAAAATACACACTGTGAAATTTATTGTAAATGTTTTTTAAAAGTTTTAAAGGTATCAACATATCATAACCTTTTCGTCTTTATCCATTATGTAATATGTTTTTATAATTAAAAAATTATCATTTTAAACTCTAAAGTTTTCAATATTTCTAATACCCTTAGCATACTAATTAATTTATATTATTTATAGTGTTTATTCAAACGATATAGTTGAATTTAAAAATTAAATTTATCCCTGGTGTTTATTCTAATTAATCTTATGATTTGACTACTTTGGAACTCTTTCAAAACATTTAAGCTTTAGTATGAGTATTCTTTTCCAAGGTAAGTGGAATAGACTGATACTAAGTAAAATTTCAGTATTTAGAAGCAAACATTAGCTGGAATGAAAAAAACCTAAATGATCTCTATCATGTTATTTAATAATCTTTGTTATTGTTTTTGATATAATTTAACATAAGTTTATTTTTTGCTAAAAAACAGTTGAACTAGTTTTGAAAACAAGATGTAAAAAAATATAATATTAGAAATGTCTAGTTTCTAGTAACATTAAGGTAGCCCAACACTCAAGATAACTCAGGACAGTTTGAATTTTAAAAAACCCCAGAATTACTTATGCCAGATTGTTTATTTTAAATTAAAAATATGCTTTTAATCACAACCTTGTTTTTTCTAAATCTTGAACAAAAGTTAGTTGCTTCAGTTAGAATTAAAATTTTTGCAACCATTTCTAAAAAAAAAATGATTTATAAAAGCTATAAACTTTAAAAGTTTATAATTTTAATAGTTATTATTTTGAGATCTGTTAGAAGATTTAAAAAAGACCTGAATTATTGAGGACATCTTAATGTTTTTCAGTATAATATATATTTTTTTTAAATGTTACGCTGTAATATTTTTCTTAATACAATAGTATGCTAGTAAGGAAAAATCCAACTACTATAATTAAGAAATACAAATGTTAAGTATTTTTTGAATAATTTACTTTGGTATCATAGTGTAAAATAATTAGTAAATACTTAATTTCAATGAAAGTAATAAATAAAAATTAAACTTTTTAACTTTAAATTGTAATTAACGGGTTCTTGTGAATTTTTTAAATTATAATAACACCACCGTGTAGATACTTTTAAACATATATTTTAAAGTTTAAAATAACTTAACATTTGTTGTTCAATTTAATGTTTTACTTTAGCAATTTTTGTAACAAAATATTATAAATAATTTGTTCAATTTTAAATTTCTAAGTTATGATAAAAACTTAGAAATAGACTAGAAATAATTTAACTATGACTTGTCAAAACTTTGAGCTAGTTTGAACTTTAAAATATTAGTATTTAAAAAATTCAGGTACGAAATTTTATTTATTGAACATTTAAATTAGTTTGGTATTTTTTCATAAATTTTAGACTAGACTATATAGCTTTGAAATCAGGTTTTTTTCGAAAACTTTTATTTTTACCGAGTTGTCACAAAACCTGGAATCCTTGGAAAGATTCTGGAATTTTATAGTTTTGGCTAAAAAACTTAGAAAAACCTAGATTTTAAAGAATTAAAAATTTTCACTCTTGGTGTATTTTTTAAGGATTAACTTAAGCTTATTTTTCCTATAAGAATATAGTCATCAACTAATTTATTATAAAATTTATGTAATTGGTTTTATTCTGATTTTAACTAGTGTAATGAAAAAAAATGGGAAAATAGGCTTAATGTTAAAATAATACAGAGTTGTAAAAACCTTTAGCTAACTTTAGCTTTTAAATGTTATTTTTGGTCTCATTTAGATTGTTCAAGTTTTGTTTTTCATTTCAGGATTGTTTTGCTGGCGTTTAAATTTTTATTTTTTAATTCTTTATATCATAGTACCCAAAAATAAAAAATCTTTAGAAAAAGCTTGAATTGGACAAATTAGTATACATAAAAATAACCAAATAACCTTGAACTTTAAAAAATTTATATGTTTAGTAGTTAATGTTGATTTGACACGAGAACTACATTATTAAGCTAAAAGGCTTTTGTAATCATTTCTAGTTTTCTAAATGAAAACACATTTAAAGTAGTTCTACAGTAGTTTTTGACTGTTGTTATACTACTTAACACCGTTTTTAAACTTAATTTAATTTTAGAATTAAAAACAGATAGGTAGACATTTACTTCCAAAAACCTGAAAAAGTTAAAAAAAACCTGAAAGAAATTTGTTAAGAACCATAACAAATCCTGCTTTTTATTTAAGCTTTTAAGTATTTTCATCAATACAATTTTTTTTTCAAGTTTTCAACTTTGATTAACTACTTGGTATTCTTTTTTTTTCGTTTTATTAATTTAGATTTTTTTTCTAAACTCTAGATGATTTATTTAAGCTATTTTTGTGAATGGTTCATATCTTTGCAATCATTTGAAAATCAAACTTTAATTATGAATATAATTCAGGTCTGTCATGCAATCAGAGTAGCTTGAAGTTTTCAAAAATACTCAGGCTGGTTAACCTTTATTGTAAAAAAAATCAGGCTGCCCAGAGATGTTTTAGTTTAATTGAAAAAATATATTTATGGTTGTATATTTTGAATTTTTATTTGTTAAGATTAGGTGTTTGGTTTTTAAGTGTTAAGTTTGGTGTTAACTATGCTTGTTTTTAAAAATTTATGAGTTTTGATTTAATTTACTCAATATTTATAAAATTATTCTCTTATCAACTTTTCTTTTTAACTTAAGCCATTCTCTTATTGCTTGCTAAATTGAGAGAAATAGTTCACAATTATTTTGTTGTTTTAACAAAAAGTCAGAAATATAGTAGGTAAATAATTTAAGTTCAATTTCGAGTTATTCAATGATTATGTAAAGATATAAACTATAAAAAAACAAACGGTTATGATTAAATTAATACTAATTGATTATAAAACAAAGCTTTTTTTAATATTTACATAAATGACACATTTAATCATAAATACACACTGTTAAATATAATAGTAAAATTTTTGAAAGTTTTAAAGGTATCAACAGATTATAACCTTTTCGTCTTTATCCATTATGCACTATGTTTTTTTAACTAAAAAATTATCATTATAAACTCTAAATTTTTCAATATATTAATACCCTTAGCATACTAATTAATTTATATTATTTTTAGTGTTTAATCAAACGATATAGTTGAATTTTAAAATTAAATTTATCCCTGGTGTTTATTCCAATTAATCTCATGATTTGACCACTTTGGTACTCTTTCAAAAATTTAAGCTTTAGTATGAGTATTCTTATCTAAGGTAAGTGGATTAGACTGATACTAAGTAAAATACCAGTTTCTAGCTGCAAACAATAACTGGAACCAATAAAACTCTAAAGAATCTCTATAATGTTAGTTAATAATTTTTGTTATTGTTTTTGATAAAATTTCATATAAATTAATTTTTTCCTATAAAACAGTTGAACTAGTTTTTAATGCAAAAAGTAAAAAAAAAATAATGATAGAAATGTCTAGTTTTTAGTAACATTAAGGTTGCCATCACTCAGGATAACTCATAACAGTTTGTAATTTTAAAAACCCCAGAGTTAATAAGGATAACTCATGCTAGTTTGAAACTAGAAAAGAATAAAAGATTACTCGGGCCAGCTTGGATATTTTAAATTAAAAACAGAATAAAAAAAAAGTTTTAAATTCTCAACCTTTTTATTTTTAATCTTGAAAAAAAGTTAGTTGCTTTAGTTTATTATTGAATTTGTAAAACCAATTTAAAAAAAAAAAAAAAGATTTAGAAATGCTTTTAACTTAAAAAGTTTATAATTCAAACAAATATTATTTTGAGATTTATTGAAGATTAAAAAAAAAGCTAATTTACTTAAGACATCTGAATGTTGTTTAGTGTATTTTTTTCACTTAAAAAATGGTATTCCTGTAATATTTTTCTTAATACAATAGTATGCTAGATGAGAAAAGTCCAATTACTAAAAACAAGTAATTAAAATGTTAAACGTTTTTTGAGTTAATTATTTTGAGTATAATAGTTTAAAATAAATAGTTAATTAATACTTAATTTCAATATTTCATATAAATAAAAATTAAGTTCTTATACATCAAAAAATAATTATAATGGGTTATTGTTAGTTTTTAATTTTATTTAAACTATAGTAAAACTACCTTGAAAATACTTACAAATATATATTTTTAAGTTTTGAAAAACTTCACAGTTATTGTAGTACTTAATGGTTTACTTTAGTTCGTTTTTTTAAAAAAATATTATAAATAATTATTTCAATTTTAAATTCATAAGTAATTATAAAAATTGGCACAATAGGTTAGAAATAATTTAATTATGAGTTGTTACAATCTTAGGCTAATTTGAAATTTTAAATGTTAATATTGAAAAGTTCAGGTAGGAATTTTTTTTTTTGAACATTCAAGCTAGTTTTGTAATTTTTTTTAAGTTTTATATAGCTTATATAGTTTTGAAATCTGGTTTTCTTAAAAAACTTGGGTTTTTTTACAGGATTGTCACAAAACCTGGAATTCTTGTGAAAATCCTGGAATTTCATAGTCTAGGCTACAAAACCTAAAAAAAACCTATAAACCATAGAATCAAAAAAATCCACATTTGGTTTATTTTTTAATGATTGACTTTAGCTTATATTTTTCAAAAAACATAAACAATAACTAATACATTATTAAATTTATGTGATTGGTTTTATTTTGGTTCTAATGAGTAATAAAATAATAATAATTTGGCTTAAAATTAAAATAATACAGAGTTGAAAAAACTTTAAGCTAACTTAAGCTTTTAAATGTAATTATTTGGTCTAATTTAGATTTTTCAAGTTTTTTTTCATTTCTGGATTGTTTTAATGGCGTTTAAATTTTTATTTTAAAATTCTTTTTATCATTGTACCTAAAAATCAGAAATCTTTAGAAAAAAGGTTGAACTGGACAAATTAGTATACAAAAACCCAAAATTTGAGAAGTTTTGAAAAAAAAAAAGTAAGAATTTGAACAAAAATCACAAAATAACCTGGAACTTTAAAAAGTATTATATATTCAGTAGTTAAATGTTGATTTGAAACGAGAATTACATCATTAAGCTAAAAGGCTTTTGTAATCATTTCTAGTTTTCTATATGAAAACACATTTAAAGTAGATCTACAGTAATTTTTGACTGTTGTTATATCCTTAACACCGTTTTTAAACTTAATTTAATTTTAGAATTAAAAACAGATAGATAGACATTTACTTCCAAAAATCTAAAAAAGTGAAAGAAAACATGAAAGAAATTTGTTAAAAACCATAACAAATCCTGCTTTTCTTTTAAGCTTTTAAGTATTTTCATCAATACAATTTTTTTTAAGTTTTCAAATTTGATTAAATACTTGGTATTCAATTTTTTTTTTGTTCTATTATATTTAAACATTTTTTTCTAATTTCTAGATGATTTATTTTTGCAATCTTTTGAATATCAAACTAAAATTATTAATATAATTGAGCTCAGTAACGCAATCAGAGTAGCTTAAAGTTTTCAAAAAAACTTAGTCTGGTAAACCTTTATTGTAAAAAAAAAATCAGGCTGCCCAGAGGTGTTTTAGTTTTATTGAAAAATGTATTTATTAATGTATATTTTGAATTTTTATTTATTTTATTTAGATGTTTCGTGTTTGGGTTTTAAGTTTGATGTAAATCATGCTTTTTTTTTCTTGAATTTTGATTTTAAAGTAGTCAAAATTTATAAAATTATTCTTTTCAAGAATAATCAGAAATTTTTTTCGGTAAGATTTTAGAACTAGTAGTCTCATTATTGCTTTTTATACTATTTAATTAGATAGATTTGTAATATAAGAGCTAAATTACTTAGTTTAAAACAAAGTTTTCTAACTATCTTAAAAATTTGATTAGAAAATAGTAATAAATTTGATTAGAAGCTTACATTTAAAAATGAATAGTAAATTTAAATATGCTGTACATGGCAAAGTTCTAGTTAATATATTATCTGTCCAGTTAAAAAAAAATCTTTTTTATGTTTTTTTACTTATAATTGTTCAAGTAGAATTCTTTAAGCATTTTTATTATGTTTGGGTAAGGTTGGTTAGGGAAAAGAGTATGAGTTTAAAAAAAAAATATCAAAATTTCTAAAAAAAAAATTGATGACTCAGCAAATACATGGATCAGACGAACTTTAAGTTAACTTTTCTGATAAAAGTACCTTAAACATATTTATGTGATTTTTGCAACCTATTGTTCATCTACATTTTTTATTTACTAAAAAAACAAAAACTTGTTTTGTTAAAATATATATTGCGTTAGACTATAAAAAAACAACTTTTTTACAATTTGATTTCAATTAGTTAAAAAAAGTAGAAATTTTATTCTTGAGCAAGAATTATGTAAAGATATAAACTATAAAAAAACAACTTCTCTACAACTTGAATTCACATAGTTAAAAAAAGTAGAAATTTTATTCTTGAGCACTTCTCTTATCAACTAATTATATATTTTGTTATACAAGATTCTATTTCGTTTTGCTCTATCTTTACATTTTTATTGTCCTTATAAACAGGTATTATTACTTTACTTAAACACAAAAAAAAGACTTTAAAAAAAATAGAATTAAAAAGTTGTTGCTCGTAAATTTAGAAAAATATTAAAAAGTTAAATATTTTTTTTTAAACAATCAAAAATATAAAAGAATGCTAAAATACAGTTAAGTACAATTTTTTTAGTTATGAAAAAAATCACGTGAAGATGTATACTATTAAAAAACAAAAGTTTGACATCTAATTATTAGGAATTGATTATAAAACAAAGCTTTTTTTATTATTTATAATAAATAACACAATTGATTAAAAATACACACTGTTAAATATGGTAAGTAAATATTTTTGAATATTTGTAAGGTATCAACAGATTATAACTTTTTCGTCTGTATACATTAGGTAGTATATTTTTATAAATTGTATTAGTGTTTAATTCAAACGATATAGATAAACATTTTAATAAAACCTTCCAGGGTGTTTTATTTCCCATTTAGTTTAATAGACAATCTCATCATTTGACCATTTTGGTACTCTTCTCAAAACATTTAAGGCTTTAGTATGAGTATTATTTTCCAAGGTAAGTGAAATAGACTGATTCTAAATAAAATCTCAGTTTTTAGCAGCAAAAATTAACTGGAACAAAAAAAATCCTAAAGGGTCTCTAAAATGTTAGCTAATAATCTTTTTTTTTTGTTTTTGATAATATTTCATGAAGTTATTTTTTTATTCTTTAAACAGTTAAGCTAGTTTTAAATGCAAAAAGTAAAAAAAAATACAATGTTAGAAATGTATAGTACCTAATGACATTAAGGCTGCCATCACTCAGAATAACTCATGAGAGTTTGAAATTTAAAAAACCAAATAATGACTAAGGAAAACTCATGACAGTTTGAAACTAGAAAAAAATCAGAGATTACTCGGGCCAGCTTGGTTATTTTAAATAAAAAACAGAACAGTAAAAAAATGTTTTAAAATTACAAACTTGTTTTATTCAAAAATTGAACAAAAGTTAGTTGTTTTAGTTAGATTTAGATTTTTCTAACCAATTCTAAATAAAAAAAAATTAAAGCTTTAAACTTAAAATGTTTATAATTTTAATAGTTATTATTTAAATATTATTTCAAGATATTGAAAATAAAAATTACTTATGACATTTTAAGGTCGTTCAGTGTAAGTTTTTTCACTAAAAAAATGGCAACAATATAATATTAATCTTAATAAAATAATATGCCAGAGAAGAAAAGTCCAACTTCTAAAAAAATCATAAGTTTTAAAATGTTTTAAATAGATTATTTTGGTATCATAGTTAAAACTAAAAAGTAAACTAATAATAAGTTTCAATGATAGTTATAAATAAAAGTTAAGTTCTTATACTTCATGTTAAAATTAATGTGCACTTGTGAATATTTCATTTTATTTTAATTACAATAACACTATCCTTGTAAATACTTTCAAGCATATGTTTTAAAAAGTAAAAAACTTCACATTTATTGTATTTGTTATTGTGTTAAATTAGTTAATTTTGTAAAGAAAATATCATAAATAGTTGTTTCATTTTTAATTTAATACTATTTTGTTCATTCTAATTTTGATAAATATTAACTAAAATTGGGAAGTTAGGCTAGAAATAATTTAATTATTAGTTGTCAGATCCTTAGGCTAGTTTGAACTTTAAAATGTTGATATTTTAAAAATTCAGATAGGCGATTTTGTTTTGAATATTTAAGCAAGTTTGGTATTTTTTCATAAAATCTAAGCTAGACTATTTAGCTTTAAAATTTGGTTTTCTTAAAAAACTTGTGTTTTTTGAAAGGATTGTCACAAAATCTGGATTGCTTGGAAAAAGCCTAGAATTTCATAGTTTAGGCTACAAAACCTAGAAACACCTCGAATTAGAATTAGAATTTGATTAAGATATAGTAATTGCATAATTTAATTAAAAGCCTAAACTAAAAGCTATAATTAAAACCAAAATATCTTGCAAATCTCAAAATTATGTTTAAGACAGTCAATCAGCACTTTTATTCAGTTACATAAAGGCCAAAAATTTTTTTTTGTATAACAGTTTTGCATAGTTATCAGTTAACTAGTTCTATTTAACTTATATACATTTACTTTAGTTACTTTATAAAAATTTTGCTAGTTATTTGTCAAGGACCAAAATAAGTTTTGATTAAATTTTATGCTGATTGTTTAATTATGTGATACATGTTTTATTTTAAGTTCTTTTAGGGTTGACAAAAATCTTGAACTTGACAATTAAGGATGAAAAAATCAGTATCTTGAAACGTTTAAAAATATTGTCACCAAAAATCTGGAAATTAAACCAAGTTCACATATCCCTGCTATTGAAAGATATTTTGGGTTTTTTTAGATTAACAAAAGCCATTTTGGTTAAATATTTTTTATTATTTAGTTTCAAAACCACTATTAACAGTTGACAAGCTAGAGAGTTAGTCAGAAGCAAAATAACTTTTAAAAATACTTGATCTTACAACTCATAAACTTTTTATTTAATTTTTAAAAATTATTGTTTTAGTTTGCTTAAAACTTTAATGTTTATAAAAAGTTTATATTAATTTCTACTTTGTGTAGTTTTAAGACAGTGAGAATAGTATTATATGTAAAAAAAAATTTAAAAAAATTTCAATTTGACTTAATTTCAATTTGACTTAATGAAAAATAAAACTTTTCATCAAAATATTACCTTATAATATGTAAAATAATTTTTGACTAAAAAGTTTTTGCAATTGTGATATCATTAAATAATTTTATATGCTTAACCTTGCAAGTTGGTCACTCACTAAAGTTTATTAATCTAAGAAGTATAGTTTAAACTTTCTTTTAAATCTATATACATACACTTCAGTTACTTTATAAGACTAGTACTAAATTTTGTCAAAAACCAAAACCAGTTTTGGATAAAATTTTATGCATATTTTTCAACCTAGTGAGATATGTTTTGTTTTAACTTTGTTTAGGGTTGACAAATATCTTGAACTTGACAATTTAGGCTGAAAAAATCTGTAACATGAAAATTTAAAAAATATTTTTACCAAAAATCTAGAATTTAAATTAAGTTTCTATTTGAAGCAATTAAAAATTGATGGAACACAAAAATCTTTCATATAGATAGTTGCCTTCTTAAATTTTCCCTACTTTTAATAAAAATATTTCTATTTTTATAAATTAAAATACTCTTTTTAGTTAAATGATTAGTTTTGTGAATTTACAAAACCCCTAATAACAGTTTACTAAGTCAGACATAAATGGCAGATGCAAAAGAATTTTAAGATATTTTTCGTTTTTACTAAGAACAAACTTATTATAAGTTTTTTTTATTATCTTTTTAAAGGTTGCTTAAAATTTAATGTTTTTAATAAAATTTCTTTTATTTTAATTTTTTTATTTTAGGACAGTAAAAACTGTTTCTAAGTTTGAGTTGAAAAAAGAAAACTTTACAAGTTGAATTTAAATATAAAAACTACTAAATACATTAACAAATGATATAAGACAAATAAAGAATTAACTTTTGTTAACGTTTATTAAATCTTTGGTATAACGATGTTGTATACAGTAGGTTAAAAAGAATTTTTTTACAACCGGTTTTAAAATAAACTTTCTCAAGATAACTCAAGAGAGTCAATATTTTGTCTTTTTTTAATATAGTAAAGCTGTGTATACTGATAATAGCCTATTTACTATGGCAATTAAAATGTTTTGTAAAATCACTATAAATTGGTATAGTCCACAAAAAAATTCTATATTTCACTTGAGAAATATCTTCTATTTGCTTTTTCATATGTTTTGTTTAATTGTATTTTGACAGACATTATAAAAAAAGATAACTGTTATTTTAAAACCGGTAGAAAAATAACTTTTTTGTATATGATGTATGCAACAGTTACCTTTTATTATCACCATAGATTTAATAAATGTGAACAAAAAATTTTTTTTTTGTCTTTTTTCATATTTGAATGTTTTTTAGTAGTTCTCTAATATAGTATGGTCAGTAATTGTCATGCTTTGTTTCTTAGAGAGTAGCAAATTAATAGCATTATTGCCAGATTTCCATCAGAGAATTGCCACAAACTACTTAAGCAAGACAATTCAAAATAAAAATAAAAAAAGTTTTATTCAGTATACAGTACAGAACTCTTTGTTTTTTGGCTTCTGTTAACTGTAGTTGATAAATATTTAAAAATTTAATAAGCTTAAAAAAAAAAAACTTTTTTCCAAATTTTTTCCAGATTTTCCAAATTTCTTCCAGGTTTTTAAAAGTAAATATTTTTGGGTCTATTCTTAGATTTATATTAATTTCTATAAAAGAAACTGTGTTAAAAAGTACTGAAACATTTTAAAGATGCTTTAAAGTTACTTTAAATGTGTTTTTTAATAAAAAAAATTTTGTTGATGACAAAAAATTTTTATTTATATGATAGATTTTTTGTGTCAGATTGAAATTTTAGTACTGAAAATGTTAAAATTATAAAAAATTCAAGGTTTTTCCAGGTTTTTTTCAAAGTTTCTCAAATTCCAGGTTTTTCCAGGTTATTTTTGCCTAAATTGTCAAATTCCAGGTTTTTCAAGGTTTTTCCAGGTTTTCAGGTAAAGTGGCAACCCTGTATATGTTTTATAGTAGAATACCATTAAATAGTGGTTTATTTGAAATAACCTTTAAAAAATTAAACCTTAACTCTAACAATTTTATTTTATAACTAAAGAAAACTAACTAAAAAACGAACTAAAGGTTTTACAGTTATTTCTGTGAATAGAAAATAATCAATTAAAAAAACTTTTTATTAGGTAAAAATTTGTTTTTTAACTGTAGCAGTCTTTTTGATCGCTTGTTTAATTCAGTTCAGAAATGAATTTTTAATCTAGCTATCAGCCTCTAATAATTTAACAAAGGAAAATAGTGAAAAATTTAAAGCTAGGATTAAACTGTTAAAATAAACAACACATGAAATAAGATAAAACAAAAAAATAGTTGTACTAATTGTTTCAATTTCCTTAAAATATACATTTTTTAGAATAATAACTCAGCTTAGAAAGTAAAACTAATTTAAAATTTTTTAAGTTAAAAATTGAATTCATTTCAAATAGAGACCTTAAATCTATACTCTTTTAAAGCCAAAATAACATTTTTTGAAATAAAAACTTAAATGGTTATCAATTTTTTTTTATTTTTGCACATTCAACAAGTAATAACAAAAATCTGTCAAATAAATATCTTTCAAATAAATGTTAAAATCACTATTTTATTAAATTTTTTGTGTGATGTAAAACGACAAATATAAACTACAAATTTAACCAGGTCAAAACAAAACTAGTACTAACTTAAAAATCATAAACCACTTAATTTATACAGTAGACTTCCGCTTGAGTTCACACTTTGAACAAAACCAAAAAGTGCGAACTCAAGAAAACATGATAATTTTTTATACAAGTGGAAGATTGCAATATATTATAATGCAATAATGTGATGAATAAACATAAAAACAACTAAAACATAAAATATTTACTCATTAAATACATAGAACTGTATAAACTATAAAATATTTTAGTTTTATTAATAATAAGTTAGTAATAGACTTTATTTAAGTCAAATTTAAAAAAGTACTTTTTTTATGGTAAAAAGTGCGAACTCAATTGGAAGTCTACCATCATTTATATTCATTAGGCATTAAGCAAACCTGTTGTAGAATAAATAACGTAATAGATATTTTATTAAAAAAAGCATACTTAAATACAATACAAATCAGGTTAAATAAAAAATATCCCAAAAAATCACAAATTACAAATATCTAGATAAGATCTTTTGCTAAAGATGTTGATAACTGAACTGTAAGGTTTCTCAACAATCTAGAAGGAAAAGCTATACACAACAATCTGACTCCCTCCCAAATGATGGAAACTTTTACCTTAGTTTTTGTTGAGTCAAAAAGCTTTTCTATCGTTTTTCGAAAAATTTACTTCAAGTTCAAGGTCAGTTTGTAAGTCTGAAAAGCTTTCCTATAAGTAAACGTTTACTTCAAAAAGATCTGCTTCGAAGGGATCCATAATCCGCTTCGTGACATTTAATCAAAAAATTTAATTAAACCGTTAATCAATGTCACCTTTAAACTGTTTCAGATGAGATGATAGCACTTCTACATCACCTTCACTTATTTTAAGTTTTCAGTTTTCCAAACTTGCAAACTGATTATTTTTGAAATTTTTTCCATACAGTTCAAGTTGGTTTCTAAAACTGGTTATCTTATTTATGACTTTCACAGGGTTCAAGTTTTTACCTTGTAAATTTTTGTTCATATGGTAGAACTTACCATATAAGTCTGACATATAAGCATTTTTTTTTCTTAAATTTTTTTTAACAAGATTGTCTGCCAATGCCTTATCATTTTAAGAAAATAATCAATAACTGAATTAAAAACAGCCAAAAACCTTTCTAGACAGTTTCCTTTTTATAACCATCTCACTTATTTAAGAAATATCAAACATAAATAAGTAATATGTGAATACATGATAATCAAAAGTTACTTTTTTTAAATTTAGTAGTGCAAGCTCATGAACTAAACGTACAAAATTTATCTTAAATTATTACAACTTGTTTATTGTATTGCAAAATTGACTTTAATATAGTTTTTTTTGTCTAACTAAGTGACTGTTCAAGAAACAATTGGAAATATTATAGGGTGATAGTTTATAATTGATACCATAGATTTTTACAAAGCAGTTATGATCACAAATGGCATATATGTCAGGTTATGAAATGGTGAGAAGATTTCTATTCGTCTATGACCTATGTAATTGTTAAATTAGAAAAGATATGAATGAAAATATGTGAATTACTTGAAAAGAGGAGTCCTAAACTTTTTGATTTTTCTCTATATTTCACGTAAACGAAATGAACTTATTTTGTTTAAGTTTTACCTCAGGGTCCAATATTTGATAGCAGGCTAAAATAAGTAAAAAGGCAAGCTAAAGAGTAAAAACTAAATATCTGCAAAAAATTTAATCTTTAGCAGTTTTATCTCTTAATGTACTAAAAAAACATAAAAAAATAATCTGATATAAAAAGTGTTTTATTATTAAGCTGACAGTTTTAACTGTAAACTAGTTTTTAACTAAATCATTACAATTACATAAAAAAACATTTTTAACAAAATCACAAGTTTTATTTTTTATTTTATTGCAGTACAATAAGTAAAGTACATTTTAATTCTGAATGTAAAAATATGGAAGCTGTTTACAATAATACAAATGACAAGCTTTCTGACCAAGAAAAGTTTAACAAAATGTCAGATCTAATTCAAAACAAGGGGTACAATAGCGCTTCTATTGTAAGTTCACAATGCAATTAATTCTTAATTTAAAAATATTGTGTGTAATTTAAACTTTATAATTACCAATCACATACTCCAAGCCTGAGTCTAAAACTCGTTGTTTTACTAATGCTAAAAATAAAAGTTGAAAATGAGCTTTAGGGTACATCGAGTATGTTATTAAACACTTTTCGTTGCTTTCTTTTGGGCGTTGGTATTTTGGCAGTATTTGCTGCACAACTTTTTGGGTTTATGACGTATATTTCAGCCACATGACATTTCTGATGATAACTGTCATGGAATACCAGTCCGCTTAACTCGACAACTACTGTCACATTTGCAATTGATCAGTTAGAAATACTCTTCTCAATATCCTTCAATTGTTCCAGCTGTATACTACCTCCTCATACCTCAAAAATATTAGGTTGAATATTTTAACGAGTTTTCGAAATTTTCTATACATGAATACATTTAGATAAACCTTATGTGTTTTTTTAAACATAACTTTTAAAAACTGCTTGAAATTTAGTGATGATCAGTTTTACGGATCAGGTTGAAATTAGTATAAATGTTAAGTATTTTGCTCATTATAAAGTTATACTTAGAAATTGTTTTTCTTTGATGATACTATTTTACTAGGCTAAACTTCAGTCAAAATAAATATGTTTCAAACAGTTTTTATCCTTACAGATATTACTTTAATCAAATTATCTTCACAAAATTGTGCATTTATACTAAAACTACTTTTTTAGGTCATTTTTTGGTCAAAAATAATCTTATTAAATAAGATGTATTAACATTAATTAATATTACTTTTTTAGGTCACTTTTGGGTCAAAATAATTCTATTTAAGTAAGGTACCAGAGTTTTTGATTATTTTTGAAAAGTCAGTGGATAGAGCAGTACGTTTACTTTAGTAGTATTTCTAAGTTTATCATAAAAAGTATTAAAGTATTTTTAATTTTTGTTAAAAAATTTTTGCTATGTTTTTGTTTTTAAACCTTAATACAGCGTTGTAGCTTTAGTTTTTTATTTATAACTTGTCTTCGCAGTTTGAAAATCTTAGAAACCATTTGAACAATTTGTTTTAAAAGTATTCTGCTTTACTTAACTATTAAAAATAAAAAGTTGTTGAAAAAAAGTAATTTATTTTCTACAAAAACCATTTTTTATATACGTCAACTAAGTTTCTTAATAAAAAAAAAAAATCATATTTTGAATACTTTTTGATTAAAACTAAATTTGCTGTGTTTAAACAATTTAAAACATATTAAATATTAAACTTTTAGAACAATATAATATTGAAAAACATATTTTAATTTTTTTCAATGACAACTTAACTCACTAAAAAATTTTTTTCTTTTATTAACGTTTATTTATTTTATATATTGTATAAAGTGTACATTTTTCAGTATTTATAACAAAAAATTTTTCTAAACTAAAAATACTGAAAACATGTCTCGTTATAAATATTAATTAATATCAGCGAAAAAGAATGGTATGGTTTTCGATGTGTATAATAATCCAATGAAACTTGTAAGAAACCTATTATATCTTACAGATTTTTAATGGTAACTTTTTTAAGTTTTCTAGGCTAAAAGTGTTTTTAAGTTTAAATAAATTCAATTTTACAAAAGTATTCAAAAACTTAAGTAAGTCTTTAAAAAATACCTGTTTCTATTCAGAGAAAAACAGTAGTGAAATTTTCATAAAGTAATAACACTAGTAGTATTATTTTCTGTTATGAGACTAATTTTCTTAAGATCTCAAACATATATCAAAATAAGAGTTAAACACAACAATATTTAAACTATAATTATCATACAAGATTTTTAGAAACAGAATTTTCCCCCCCTCGGTTCAACAACAACTGTGGTCACAAATTGCTCGTCGACCAAGGTAGTAAATTAATGACCGGACTACCATTATTTTTAAAACATCAAAGCCATTTTGTAAAGTACCAGGATGAACCTAATTATTATGATTGTTAAGGTCAATTATTATTGTTTCTGTTCTGCTTAAAGTATACTAAACGTTATGCAAGCTTAAACGTAGCCAAATTTTGCTTTTATTAAGTTCAAAAAAGCCTCGAAAGATGCTTAAATTTTTGTCAAAATTAAGGACTACATCTACTGTTAAAAAACACCTTATAAGCTTTTATACAAATACTTTTTTTTAAGTTTTTTTCATTTTTTTGGTTTAATGTTAATTGAAAAAAGTCAAAATTCTTTGAATATTCAAATGTAAAACTATATTATTTTTCATTTAAAAAATATTTTATTCTCGCCGAAAGTTCATTGATGATTGTTGATACTATTTCACTAGGCTAAATTTCAGTCAAAATAAATATCTTTTAAACAGTTTTTATCCTTACATATATTACTTTAATCAAATTATCTTCACAAAATTTTGTATTTATACTAAAACTACTTTTTTAGGTCATTTGTCGGTCAAAAATAATCTTATTTAATAAGATGTATTATTATTAATTAATATTACTTTTTTAGGTCACTTTTAGGTCAAAAATAATTCTTTATAAGTTAGGTACCAGAGTTTTTAATATTTTTTGAAAAGTCAGTTGATAGAGCAGTACGTTTACTTTAGTACTATTTTTAAGTTTATCATAAAAAATATTAAAGTATTTTTAATTTAAAAAAAATAATTTTGCTATGTTTTTGTTTTTAAACCTTAACACAGCGTTGTAGCTTTAATTTTTTATTTATAACTTGTCTTCGCAGTTTAAAAATTATAGAAACCATTTGAACAATTTGTTTTAAAAGTATTCTGCTTTACTTAACTATTAAAAATAAAAAGTTGTTGAAAAAAAGCAATTTATTTTTTTACAATAATCATTTTTTATAAACGTCTACTAAGTTTCTTAATAAAAAAAAAAAAAAATTTCATATTTTGAATACTTTTTGATTAAAACTAAAATTGCTGTGTTTAAACAATTAAAAACATATTAAATATTAAACTTTTAGAACAACATAATATTGAAAAACATATTTTAGTTTTTACTAATGAAAACTTAACTCATTAAAAAATTTTTTTTTTTCAATTAACATTTATTTATTTTATATATTGTATAAAGTGTACATTTTTTATAATTACAAAAAAAAAATTTTCTAAACTAAAAATACTGAAAACATGTCTCGTTATAAATATTAAGTAATATCAGCGAAAAAGATTGTTTTAATTTTCGATGTGTATAATAATCCAATGAAACTTGTAAAAAACCTATTACATCTTACAGATTTTTAATGGTAACTGTTTTAATTTTTCTAGGCCTAAGATGTTTTTAAGTTAAAATAAATTCAATTTTACAAAAGTATTCAAAAACTTAGGTAAGTCTTTAAAAAATACCTGTTTTTATTCACAAAAAATCAGTAGTGAAATATTCATAAAATAATAACACTAGTAGTATTATTTTCTATTAAACAGACTAATGGTTCTTAAAGTCTCAAACAGATATCAAAATAAGAGTTAAACACAACATTATTTAAACTATAATTATCATACAAGATTTTTAGAAACAGAATTTCCCCCCCCTCGGTTCAACAACAACTGTGGTCACAAATTGCTCGCCGACCAAGGTAGTAAATTAATGACCGGGCTACCATTATTTTTAAAACATCAAAGCCATTTTTAAAAGTACCATTTTTAAATAATGATTATTATGGTCATAAGTAATCATTGCAACTCATCTATTTACTTTTGGTTAAAGATTAAATAGTATTTTTCATTTAATACTCAAAACTTTGGTTCACAATCTGATTTGTTTGGTTACAATAAAAGTGGTTAAGTATAATTTGTAGCATTTTCTATACCAGGGGTCGGCAAACTGCGGCCCGCGGGCCAATTGCGGCCCGCGAAGGGTAAATCTGCGGCCCGCGAGCACGCTAATTTTTTTAATGGAATGCGGCCCGCGAAAGAAAATTTCGTGGCCCGCGAGTATGTAAATGTGGCCCGCTAAACAAAAATATATATCAAGTTGAATTTTTTCGGTATTTCGATTTAATTTGATTAGTTTGGTTTTAAGTCTTTGTATAATATTTAGAAATAATTAGAAGAAATTACTGCTTTAGTTTAAAAATGTGAAAAATACAGATTAGCATTCTAACAGGATAATTTTCTCAGTATCATAATAACTTCTTTTTAACAACAGCAAGTAATTATCTGAAAAAAGAGTGTAAAGAGTGCTCGGATTTAATAAATTAGAAATATAATACCAATTTATTAAATAAACTAAATGCAAATGTTTTCTATTTTGTACAAAAGTAATGCACAGTAATTAACTAAAGTGTCATTTCTTTATAGCTTAGATATTCTTTTTCAATATTTTTTATACCTAAGTTTCCTTTATAGATTTTTTATTTGTAAACGAAATATTTTAGTGTATAAACATTTAACATAACATAGTTATAAGAAATAAGGTTTATTTAATTTTTGTTTTGACACATTTTAATTTTAAAGAAGTTTTCTTTGCACTTCGAATTAGTTTCTATGCACACCACCTTTAAAAGATGCTTGTACTTTAAACCACTTTTTATTTAATACTTTAGTTAGTTAAAGTTTAGTTTATGCGTAGTTTTCGAACATTGTTGTTTCTACATGTAATATCTAAATTGTTCACACACATTTAAAACAGTATATATGACATAAATTGATATAGTATTTGTTAGGTATACATTTTCGTTTTTTAAACATTTTTTTTTGTCAAATTTAGTTAATTTTTATGCCTTGCATATCAATACACACAATTGCTGTTTTTTTGAGCTACCTTTTCTATATAAACTAGATTTAGGGGTGGTAAGTTTATTGAATTTGTACATTGTTAATTAAAACAGTTCAAATTCAAGCAAATAAACAACTAAACATTGCCACACACTCAGACTATCACTATTTGAAGACTTTAAATCTCAGGCCAACTAAGTCATTTTTTAAGTTTTTGGCTAGAATTGCTTTTTGTATACAAAAATATCAGGAATGTTTTTGTTGACTAAGGCTGGCTTTTTTGCTTGAAAGAGTGGAAAATTAAACTTATGATGTATGTTTTGCTCAATCCACAGTGTTAGTTTGAGCTATAATATATGTTAAATTTTAAGTCATGCAGCTAATATAACTTAAAATGCAATTTATATTATAGTGTACATTTAAGTGTGAACAATCAGTGTTGCCAAAAATGTTGAATCCCGGAAAAGCTTTGAATTTGAAAACTTATGCTTAAAAATTCTGGAAAAAAATTGAATTCGAAAAACTTTGAAAAAACCTGGAATTTCAAACAATTTTTACATGTAAAGTAACTATAGCACTCTATTTGTATTTGTATTTGTACATGTAAAGTAATAAAATTTCGATTTGACACAAAAAACTAACCAAATAAATATTTTTCTATTAAAAAATAAAAAAGTAGCTTAACAGTATTTTTTAATATTGGTATATTTGTTAAGACACTTTTTTTCAACTTTAATTAAACTTTCTACAAAAATAAAAGAATAAATTGTACTTCCAAAAACTTTGTTTTGGTGCATTGCACCTTTACTTGTAAAATTTCACCGATTGTTGTGCTTCGCTTTGAAACTAAACCAAGAAATTCTACTAAAATGTCAAAGTTAGTAAAAACATTTCTAATAAAAATTCTCAGATAAGCAATAGTTTTTTTATCAGTGCTCTCATGTTAACAGATTGATTAAAGTCCTAATTTGATTTATGCGACTATAACCTTAATGCATTTCCTAAACACGACGTCTAGTTGTCATTGAAGAAATAAACAAAAGCTTTTCATTATCGCCAACATATATTCTTTAGAAAAGTTTTCAATTATAAACGGTATCTCATTTTAATTAATAAATTTTGCTACTTTATAACTTGCCTTAACAATTTTTTCTGATCATTCTGTAGTTACTGAAGATAATCATGTGCTTTGTTGGAAAACTGACTTTGGTGATTTGTTTTTTTATCGTTTCTCGCAATAACTCCTAACTAACGTATTTTTTATTTTTGTAGCTCGTCTTATATTTTACAATTACTATTCTTAAATACAACATTCTTATTTCAGATAAAGAATTGCTAAAATGCTTAATAAAAAATAAGTTTTTCTACTTCGCTAGTGACTGAACAGAATTTTATACTTTTGTTAAGTTTGTTTAAGAATCTGAATTGTCCATTCCAGCTGACTTATATTTTTTGGCATGTAATTTATTCACTATTAATAAACTTCGTCATTTCTTAATGTTGTGAACTTTATTTTAGTTGGGTTGCTACACAAACAGGCTATCTTAAAAGCTTGAAAACTCAGGTGTGTGAAACTTTTATTTCAATCACTTTAAAGAAATCTTAGAAATCCCAGAAAAGTTTTTATGACTGTAGTGTAGTTTACTAGTTGTAGTTTTTTCATGTTTTCTTACACTTAGTGTACTTTTTTTGATGATGATATTTTTACTAGGTATTTAAGCTTGATTAAAACGATTTATTAGCTTTTTAAAATTTTAATAAACTTAGACTGGTTTGATACAACTTAGACATTTTTGCTTTTTAAGTGGCAACCATTTAAAAGACTAGTTACTAATAAGATATTTTATTAAAATTTTCTAGAATTAATTATGTTAAAGAATTTGTTTTAGCTTTCTGGAATACAAACACGTATTAATTTTATTTAGTTAACTAATTAATAAATTTTCTAATGAGTGTAAATTACTTAACACGCAAAAAGTTTTTTTGAAGTAAATATTCGTAGAAATATGAAAAAAGGATTGATAATATAACAAGTGTATAAAAATGACCCATATATTGTCTTTCAAGTTAAGTTTTTATAGAGAGTTAGGTTGTAAGTAAAATTACAAAAGTATTAAGTTTAACTTATTTAGTGCTTATGAAAGTACATAGTTAATTAATACTTAAGTATATTAGTCAATGTAAATTCTATTTTAATAAATATTAATAAAAATAGGCATTCTTTGTATAGCTAAAAGTCATTAAAAAATATTGTGAATAAAAATAAAACCTTTCTTTAGTGTAACTGAAACTAAAACCAAAATGTTATTCAAATGTCACTAAAACTAAAACTGCGGCCCGCGAAGACTTTGAAAACTTGAAATTTGGCCCGCGACCACCAACTGCCTGCCGACCCCTGTTCTATACTGTCATTTTTTCATTATTTTCTAAGGTAACTATTTCGAGTTAACTTCAGAATATTTACAAATTTTTTTGTGATAGAGGTACTAAATAATAGATGGAAGGCAGATTATTAAACTGAACACGTGACCTTGTGTTCTTTCTTTTAAACGCTTGGATGAATGAGAATTTTGACTCAAAATATTTCATTATATTTAAACACTTGAGTTAAATTTTTGTTCATCCAAGCGTTTAAGAGATAGCTCGCGCCATATGTAAATACTCATCAGCTAGAAAAGAGATCATTCTAGCCACAGCTTGCTGCAGTAAACATGTAGTTACAGAATAGGTATTTATATTTCATTATAATTTTTTTGGGTTTTTTGTTTAAGATTATTTTCTTCTCATAAGCATTATTTATAGTTTTAAGTTTAAGTAGTTATTTTTTATTTTCTAGTTTAAACATTCTCAAAGTAAAATTTATTTAATCAGTGCTCGAAGGTTTTAATAATATGCAAATAGTTTCTAAAACATAATGTTTTTTTTATTGTACATGGTTCTTATATTTATTAGGTTTTGCAACTTTTGTTTTCTACTATATGTTCATTTATTGTCATGCCTAGTAATGTTACCTTAGACCGAACCTATTAAGCGTTTTTAAATTGTTAAAAAGACAATGTATAACTAGGATATGTGAAATGTGTTTATTTATCTTCATTCTACATTAGAAATAGATTTAAGTTTTTTGATTGTTCTATATGTTATTGATGTAGTTGTTTTGTTTTATAATTTATTTAAGATTGATATCTTAGACATTCCTAATTTATTATTCTGTCTCTTTACAAATAGAGTTCTATTTAGTTTAAACATTTTGTGTTTTTTGTGACTTATATTTATCTAAAAGATCCAAAAAAAAAATTAAATGTACATACTTATATCTTATCAAGTATTATACTTTGTTAATACTCGTACTTGAATAAATTTTGATAATATTGTTGTTTTATGATGGGTCATTAAAATTACTGTTTTAAGAAGTGAGGCATTTCCCAAAAAAAACGTAATTGAAAAATTAAACTCTTTTCTTATGCATATGTATTCTCGATTCTAAATCTTGTTTTAGGTTAAAAAAATGTTTTTGTTTTAATTTTTTTATGTTCAGGTTTTATTGTTAACAGTTCATAAAACTTTCAACCATGCTTTATAAAGCATGGTATTTTAGTTTTGTAACCCTAATTAGCATAAATATGGTTCAAAAGTTTTGATTAAGATCTATAAATATCGTTCTGTTTAATTTTTATCAGGTAAAACTTTAGATAAATCATATTTTTACAATGATAGTTATTTTCTGACTTCGTTCATGTATTGTAAAAAAATAAAAACTGTTTTTACAGGTTAAAGAAAATAAAGTCCTTAGTAAATATAACTAATTTTGAAAGAAGTTTCTGTGAAACACACTGAAGCCATATATAAATTCTAATCAGTTTTAACAGAAAATCATTCTAGCCACAGTCTGCTGCAGTAAACATGATATTTTAGAATAGACATCTATATTGTTTTCTCGTGTTATATAAAGTTTTTTTTAGTTATGATACTTTATATAAGTATCTTTTTATTAAAATTGTACGAAGTTAACTTTTATTTTGTTTTATACAATCTTAAAGTTTATTTCTGCTAGGTTAAACATGTGCAAAAGTTTTCATTACATTTATTGAAGTTTTAAGATTATGATGTTTTTTTTTTTGGTTGATATGTATTTTAATATAAAATATACCCGTTAAAATCATGCCTAACTTTATTTAGAGTAAGTATTATTTAAAATCAGTATTAGTTAGATTATAGTTATTATTCATTTGTTATAGTGTATAATGTAAGTTTAAAGTACAATATAACTATACACCTACCTTAAGTAAGCCAAGCACCACTGTAGGTTATACCTTGTTCTCCTTTAGCAGTTTTATCTCTTAATCTACTAAAATCACATAAAAAATAATCTTATATAAAAAGTTTTTTATTATTAAGCTAATAGTATTAACTGTAAACTAGTTTTTTTTCAGTTTTATTGGTGTTCAAAATAAATCATTTACAATTACAAAAAAATTATTTTTTTACTAAAATCACAAGTTTTAATTTTTATTTTATTACAGTACAATAAGTAAAGTAACTAAATGTAAAAATACGCTATGGATGCTATTAACAATAATACAAATGACTACCTTTCTGACCAAGAAAAGTTCAACAAAATGTCAGATCTAATTCAAAATAAGGGGTACAATAGCGCTTCTATTGTAAGTTCACATTGCCATTAATTCTTAGTTTAAAAATATTGTGTGTAATTTAAATTTTACAACAACTAATCTAAAATAAGTTGTTTGTTATTTTGGCAAATATTAACAAACGTAGCTGTTTATATTTTGCAATTTTTAAAATCAATATAAATTTACTAAATTTGTTGTAATAGATTTCTATAATTATTTTATTGATTAAATTGACGGTTATTTTACAGGACTGCGAGTTTAAAAAATCATCAACACAAAAGACTAAAGAAGTGTTGGTCAAAGAAAAGTCATCCAATACTATTGAGGATAATGCATCAATTATTTGTAATAACCTTGAAATAAGAAAGATCAAACAGGTTGGAATTACTTTGAGCAAAAGTAAGAAACAGATCTCATCACAAAAGGTTTGATATTAGTAGAAAAAAAATCTACACAAATTTATTTTATTTTACGTCTTTTTAATACTTTTTTGTTACTTTATAAATACAAGAGTTTTCTTTGTACATAATTTATTTAATAATACTTTAGATGTCACTTCTAATTTAGTTTTTAAAATTCAAGTTGTAACTGTAGTTAAAAAAATTGTAAATAAATAACTATTTAGTATACTGTTACTAAACCAATTAATTGTTTTTAGTATATTGGTCAAGATTCTCAATGCTTTCTGTTTTATTTGGAAGAATCACCAAACAAACGCTTACGTCAAACTAGTTATACGGATTTTGTTAGAATGTGGAACGATTCGTCACTGGAAAGACACAAAACTGACATACGTTTTGAGTTCTTTCACGGGTTAGTTCTAATAAAGTGTTCATTAAATTTTATACAATGTTTTTTTTTTTAATTATGTCAATACTTTATTTAACAAGTTTGTTTAAGAAATAAGTCTTTTCATGAACGTTATTAACCTATACAAGTTAAACTTAAATTTTAAATTTTTTGTTTTCGAAAAATTCAACTATTGTTTCATTGTTACAATCGAATAAAATTTGAAATAAAGCTTAAAAACAAAAATAACGTCTAAGTTTCTTTATTTCATATATACCTACATTTTCGTGAAACTTTATTATTTGATAATGCATTGTTTTAACTGATACTAAGTTTTCATATAAACTATGCCATGTGAAAAAAACTATAATTCTTTTATTTAAATTTTGATTAAACTGAGAAGTTTTTTAAAATCAACTGTACTGAAAGTGAATTTCAATAAAAATAAAACTAATTTACGAAATCTAAAATTCACGTTTGTTGTAAAATATGTACTTTTATAGTTAATTATAAAATTCTTCATCAAATACAAATTAAAAAACAAATTTAAATGACTCACAAATAAACTTTTTCAGAATATACGACATTTTACACTTGGTGAAACTTTTAAAAAGTCTTCAGTGGTTGACTACAATGAATTTTGATGACATAAACCAACTCATCAAAGATGTATTTCCGACAATTTTAGACTTAAAGTTTGCAGTAGACCGTGAATTATTAAAAGGGAGAACGGATTTGGAAGATATATATGTTATTTTTTTACATGATAGTTTTTAAATATATACTTTTATAAGAATAAAATGAAATGAGTTTTTCGTTTCGTCTTGAAATAGTGCTTATACTTTAGCCCGCTAGTTTAGATCTAAACAATGATACTTGGTTAGTATGCCTGCCTGTTAAGTCTAGGACGACCGTTATTGGTTGTCTCGAAGCTACTGTTAATATTCCAAAGTCGTGTAGTAAACTGTTTGATTTTAAATAAAGATAACTTGCGTCTAAAGTAGTGAATTTTATTAAGAAAAGAGATACAGCTTTAAAAAACTTTAATTGTGTTTTAATTAAAGTAATAAACACTTCAGGTTCGAACATTAGAACAAATCGCCGAAGTTTTCAAGAAGAAAGGCATGCCGACTATTAAGCGTAGCGAATTTCACAACACGAAATTTGACAGTTTGCAGACCTCAGAACTGGTGAATCTAATCGAACAAAAGTATAAATTAGATATGAAATCAGAAGAAGTTGTTAACAAGATTTTCGGATGGCACCCGTTGTGCGAATATGTAATTGATCGAGAAGAATTAAGTAAGAATTTTAAAATGCAGTTAAACTTTTTTATCTCTTTGAATTGTTTACACTAGATACCATACCATTAAAGGTATTTGTTATAATTAGTCAACTAAATTTCATTACTTAGATGTGATGAACTGAAGTTTTTAATATTTTTGCAAACGGAAATTATCTTTGCAATAAAACTTTATACTAATGTTATAAGGTAATGTCTAATAAACTTGTATTTAGGACTCGGTTTTAACAATTGATTATCGAGTTTAACTTCACTTAGTGTTGTTTTATTTTCATTTACATTAAAAATAAAGCTATAAACACTGTTCGTTATTTAACAGCAAAAGTATAAAATAAAAAAAACATTAAAATAAAAACAGTAGTTTGCAAGTAAAATTTTTTTTCAAACTTTCTTTTTTTTTATTGAGAAATATGCAAGATTATTATAGAAGTTTTAGAATAGTCCTTCATTATCTTTTTGTTCTTAAGTTTATTTATAATTGTCTTGAATTTTCTTGAACAGCTATTTTACTTCTTTCTAAAATCTAAAACTTAATTAAAATAGTTTGTTTACGAAATAATATAACTTGTCTAATAGTTAACTTTAAAAATAAACTTTTAAAATTTCAGAATCCTAAATCAAGTTATTAATTTAAATATAAAATTATAGGTAAAAACGAATTTTTTTTCTATTACAATGTATATGGAGATAGGCCGATAAAGTGTGATGTAGGAGGATGTAGTTGTTTGTACAAAACAGACCAAAAACTAATTTCAATCAAACCAATAAACGACGTTTTAGAACAACAAGCTATTAAAAAGTTTAAAATTGAAAATAGAAAAGGTAAGATGATGTTCTGTTTAATCTTTTGCATGATTTTATCATGCAGTAAAAAACATAGGGTACTCTAATAAGTACCATACATTATAAATAAGTAATTGTTAATATTTTGATTGATAAAATCAAAAAGAACCTTATTTAACTTTGTCAGAAAATGAAAGTAAGTTTATATTTTTATTTTTAATAGTTGTTTAAAAGGGACAATCACAAGTTGTGCTCGTTTCATTTAAAACGACATAAAAGTAATTTTCTAAAATGAATGTCAAAATGAGCAATAATTATGACGTGCGAAGTGATTTTAATGAAGCAAAAACAAATTAGATTTTAAGATTTATAAAAGTAATAAAAACTATTAACTATTTATTAAAAAAAAAATTTAACAGATGATGAAGAAAATCGTAAAATTTATGTTGATAATCTTGCACATGATGTAGATGTACTACAATTGTCAAAGTATTTTAAAAAGTTCGGTGTTATTAGTAGCTTAAACGTAGTAAATGACGAAGTAAACATGAAAAATTGTGGATTTGTGGTTTATGAAAATTTAAACTCGTATGAAAATTGTCTTGAAGAAAACAATCATTATCTAAATGGTCGTAAAATTAATGTAAAGAAGGCAAACATGCCGAGTATTTGTAAGATTAAGGCGCAGCTACCCTCAAGGGTAAAAATCAGTAAAGATAAAATAACAACGTACTTTGGAAAATTAGGAAAAACTGTTGATATAGATTTTTTCATACCTAAATCCGAAGTTCTTATAAGGTACAAGGACAGAGAGTCAGTGATAAAAGCGATGAGTGAAAAGCACCACACATTAGGAGATGTAACTATTACTGCAGAAGAAATAAGTAAAAAAAAGAAACGGCAAGGTCTAAAAAGAAAGACAACAGATAATCTTATGCGTTATCAAAATAAAAAAATGAAACAGGAAATTCACAGTAACCGAGATAACAATTTTAAAAGAGATCACTTATGTCAAAAGAACTCACAAGTTTCCTTATTTCCAAAAAAATTAGCCCCAATGAAAAGAAATAAATGCCGACGAAACTCCTCGATTCAAATAACTTACAACAACGGGACATTATTGCAAAATCAAGAAACATTTTATCCAAGTTTTCCCCCAAGAAACAACTCTATAAGGCCAATGCACTATCAAAACACTAAGAGACTACAATACAATAATATGGATAACCAAAGACCGATGCTTAACCAGAATCAGAGAACTTATAAAAACTGTAATGGAAGCCGTTGTTTTAATCAGACGTCCAACCAGATATATACGTGTCCACCACATAAACATTGGACCACGTGTATTAACATTTATAGTAAAAAAACTTTGAACATTAGTAAAATGTAAAGAAATGTATTTTTTAACAGTTGTTGATAGCAGTTTTAATTTTCTTTAATCGTTATTTAGTTAATTAAGTTGTTTTGAAATAAATTATAAAACAAGTGTGAAAGTGTCTATAAAGAAAAATGTTAAAATTTGATTTGGTTTAAAGAATAGTATATTTTTTAAGTAAATCCTATAGTTTAGGACAAATAAGGCCTTTTTAGTATTAAGTTTTTATTAAAACTACTATAAAATAGGTTTCTTACCAACTTTAAAATATTTTATATACATTTTTTTTTATCCATAAAGTTCTTTCAACTAGAACATAATATTAAAAAAGTATATAAAAGCATTATCATGATAATAATACTATCTCAAAAATAATATTGATAATTATCTGCTTAATTTTCATAACAGAATAAGGCTAAAAGTTTCCGTGTAAATTACAAAAAAAAACTTTTATCGCAACTTAAAATAACATATATCATTATTAAAATCAGTCAGATAAGTAGAAAGTAAAAATAAAATAGTGTTTCGTAAAGTTTACATTCATGATTAACCAAAACTCAAAACAATTAAAAATATATGTTTTCATTTTAAATAACCAAGTTAGTTTCCGGTATAATATACGTGTAATACTTTTAGTTATAGACTTTTTGAATCTTTATAAATGATGAGGTTAATTTTTCTAGTTTTAAAGTTATCGTTTAGTTTAAAAATTTTACTAAAACATAGAACAAAATAAAGCTTCAATAGTAACTTTGTCACAAAACTATTTGTTAACATTTAAATATATCTGTGATACACTTTTAGAAAAAAAAAGTTTCTTTAATAATTTAGAATGAAATGAAGACAAAATGAATTTAAACAATATTTATAAAACTAACGCTGAAAACGACTGTCGTGTTTTTGCTGATTTTAAAAATATTTGTTTTTTTTTTATCGTTTGTGTTTAATTTATGTTTTTAAAAATAGTTATTAAAGTTATGAAAATAGTTTTACAAATGTAAAATAATAACTTTTGAAAATTAAAGTTTTAACAAAATTTTCCAGATTTTTGAAGTCTTCAGTATCTTTTCTTATTAATTTTTGAGCATATCGATTAAAATCACAATTTCTTGTTAGACTGAATCCGAAATATTGTTAATTTTGATACATGCCAGTCAATTCTAAGGAGAATTGCTGTATTCTGCATTTTACAAACATTTATTCCGTTATACCACAAAGCTATCGTTTGTAAGTGACTTCAGACTAATTTTCCTTTAAAACTTTTTCTTAGGCAGCTGTAACATTTGTTTGATTTTGATAAAATCAGAAAGAATCTGCTTTAAAGCCCAGACGTTTCTGTATTTAACTCAGTATAACGTACAAAAAAAATACATCGAGTTTTATAAAAAGTCTAGAAAACAATAAACCGTTTTTAATGTCCAAAGTAAACTTAAACAATTTGTATTAAAAAAATACAGCTGACTTACTGTAAGTAAAGTAAAACACGAAATAATTTTTTAGTAGTTGTTACTTTATTTACACTTTAATAACAAGACTTAGAATTTTTAGAGGTTTAATTATTTAAAATTACTTTATTATGTTTAGTTTGTTACAAGCATTGACGAAGTATTTTAGCGAAGTTTAGTTTGCCAAAAAAACTATAAAAAAAGTACTTTTAAATTTTAAAAACAGTTTATGCTACTGGTATGTTATTTTAAATGAATTTTTCTAACCTAAGTGTTATTATATATAATTTGACTCTCAGTTTTCCTTTTTCTTTAGTACTTTTTAAGGAGTCTTTAACCTTACTTTGAAAAGCTGAATTTTGCTTTTTGAATTTTATTTTTTTACATAAATGAACCAATCATTTTCAAAGTGGGTAAGGTTATTGCATAGTGGTCCAGATCTTTTAGTAGGAAATATATTAGTGTTTTATACTAAAAGTGATAGTTATATACACTAATAAAATTTTTCATAAAACTATTTTAATTAAATTAGTTTTAAAGTATAAAGAATATATTAGTAAGCTTTGGCCATTTACCTAGTCAGTTAACACAGTATATTTTAATATTTTTTTTTTTTTGAGAACAAATAAGAAAATCACAAAAAGTATTTAATTGATCATTAAAAAGAGTTTTATTATCCTGTTAATATAAATTTAATCATTAATGGAACCTAAAACCAACTCGAAACGGACATTTTAGATTTTAGAGTAGCAATTTTTAACCTGAGGTACACTTATCCTTGGAGATAAAATTTATTAATTCAGGGGTTATGTTATTTATCACATGTTATATATCAAAATTTAATAATTGGCTTTTAGTTTATAAGTTGGTGTTTGACTATAACTTGTTTTGAGTCAAACAAATTCTTTTAGTTTAACGACTTTTTATATTTAAAAGGCTTTCAAAAAACCTAGTTTTCTTTTCCTCAAAATTAAACACAATTTTGTAATTTTAGGATTTATTTGCTAAATACCTTCTTAAAAGGGGCCAATTCGGTAACAATGATTCAAGAAACAATAAAACACGAAAAAATGTTAAAACCGCTACTAAAAGAAAATGTTTCTTAATAGTTAAGCAAGAAAACTTATTTTTGTTCCAAAATTCAGCAGAAACAATACCTTAAATTTTTTCTAATTTGATGAGTTTGCACTTTGCTTTAAGTTTTATAAAAAAAAACTTGAATAATTTTTTTGTATTTTTTTAATAGTATAAAAAAAAAAACGAATATACTTCCATCGTAATTTTAACTTGGAACTCAGTTAAGCGGATTCCAAGACGCTTTTAAGCATGATGTTTAATTTTTATACTTGATTTCTTTGAATTTTAAATAAAGATTGTTATATGCAACTAAAATTTTACCATGTCATTAAGCAGTTGATTTCAGCATGTGCAACGATAAAGGTCAACATTTAAAGCTAAATTTAGATTTAATAGTTAAATTTAATTTTTTATTGACCAATTATGTACGCTTTAAAATTATGAACACTTAAGCAAATTATGTACACTAATTTGCTTAAAGATATTAAAAATTGATTTCCAGTTAAATTTTTCAAAAGAACTTTAATAATATGTCAATATTAAAGACTTATAAAGTTTAGAAAAAGGTTTAACCGAGAAAATATATTTGTTTACTTATTTTGCTACATTTTAGAATATAAAACATTAGTTAAAATGAAAAATAGTTGAAGACAAAGAACCATATGTACCTGTTGTTATCAACTAATTTTACTTAAATTAGTTAAAAATTTATTTAGTAGTTAATTTAAATTACTGTACTCAATTAAAGTCCTCTTGTTGTATTCTAAAATCTTTTTAGTTCATTTAAAAAAAATCTAGTGGAGTATATGAGTTGAGGAAGTTTCACTTCAAAATCTTAGATGTACTGCTGTAATAAGTATTAAATGTTTTCATACTGGAAGTTTTTGTATATATAAAAAATGTAAAAATTATATGATAAAAGTTGAAATGTTATTATGGTTCAAATAGATAGTGACGTTCTTGAAAGAACTTAAGTAACTTAAGTAGTTATTTTAAATACTGTCCTTAATTATAGTGTGGTTATTAATTCAAAAATATTTTTAGTTAAATCATTAAAAGCTAGTGCTGTTTAATAGTGGAGGAGTTTTTAATTTAACTTTTTTTCATGTTGCTACAGTAAACTTTAAAAATGTTTTCATAGAGGAGTTTTTTAAAGTATGTTTATGTATTATTCTATAAATAGAATTATTTTAATTTATATAAATCTATAATATAGATTATAAAACATTATGGAATATAATATAAATCTTTATATATAAATAGGTTTGCTATTTGTTAACTTAATCTTTTTAAATTAAACAATTAGCAAAATTATTTTTTTTTAATTTTGCAATGTTCTATATATTATCACTGATACTACTTTTCATGTTTGTTTTATCAGAAATCTAAATGTTAACTAAGAAAAATTATTAACTATTTTGTAGTATACTACTATATACTTTTTCAAAACAAAAAAAAAAACAATTTAACTTAAAAATGTCTAGGTTGCCACTCTTAAAGACAAAAACTGCATTCTGAGGTAGTTTAAAACCGTCCTAAATGGCTTTAAATACTCTGAAATCATTATTAGGCTTTACAGTTTGTTAATAGATAATTTTTTTAACTAAAAAAATGAGTTCTTTAACTGAATTGATCTTAAAACAACAATATTGCAAATGAATCAACTAAATCTCATTAAAAATCTTTAAAAAAATTAGCCTGAAAATAAAAATAATATTGTTGCTTGGTTTTTTAAATTAAGCAAAACTATTCTGAGTCAGCCTGAGTTTTGAAAAAGTTTTAAAATATCCTAAGCCTAACTGAGACATTTACTGAGACAATTTCGACTATTAAAACTTTAAGTCTAAATAATTACATAATATAAAAGAAAGTTTCTTTTTATATCATGGTTTTGAAACTTATTTATAACTACATATAAACTAATTTTACTTGAATATAACTGTCTTCTAGCAGTATTAAAACTAGTTAATTTTTTTAGGGTCTTCAAGTTATGTGTACTTAATTTATAACAACTTTGCAGTTGCTGCCTCAATTTTCTATTGTTTTAAAGATTTTTAAAACAATACAACCTGATATTATTTATAACGATCACGAGAAATTTCTACAAATTTTTTTAATACGTTTGCATTTTGCTAAAATTGAATCTTTTAATTAAAGATTTAAGTTTTATATATTTTTACTTACCACTTTTGAAAATTAAAAATGTTTGCTAAAAAATTACGAAAAATTTTAAATGCAAGTAAATGATAACAACAAGCGCTCGCAAAAGTTTGTAAAATAAATGATAAAAAGTCTTTTTAAAAAAACACTACTTATACTTCAAAGTTATTTTGAAATAATATCAATACTTATACTGCATTGTGCATAACATTTGCGAACTTTTAAAATTAAATTAATCTCAAGATTCATTATCTTTAATTTGAACAGAATTGCGCCGACCATGACATTTATACATTAAAAACGCATGAAAACATTTACTTAATGTATAATTGTAGATAGAAAAATGTAAATAGTAGTTACATTAAAATTTGAGTACTTAAACTTCTATTTTTAATACTCGCAAAATCTATTTAATAACACTGTATCACGCACAATATTTTTTATTCTTAAGACGTATTATTTTATATATTTTTATTTTGTTCATTAGGTATTGTAATTTCTTAAGTCCTTTTTTTGTTCTAAGGTTTTCATTTCATTCTTTTTTCTAAGATTTTATTTTGTAAACTACGCAACTAGCTTCTAAAGCCAGTATTAATAATAAAAAAATTTCTATTTATCATTTAATTTGACAGAGAGTTACTCAATTTACAAAGAGTTAGCTAAGATTTTCTACCATTACAATATTTGCTTAAACTAATCTACAAAAGCTACTTTAATCCAGTATTTATTTTTTAATTAGTAAATTAAAGCACACTTCTTGATAATTTTTGTTGTTTGATTAATTTTCAGTCTCTTTTTTTAATCATTTTTAGAGTGCAAACATATTAAACAAGTCTGATATGTTAAGTAATGACGTAAACTTTCGGTTAACTCAAATATAAGCTTTAGCAAGCGCAATATAAACAAACCAAACATACATTAAACACCCCTTGCACTTTTCATTAGTTTGTAGCAGCTTACTAGCTAAGTAATTTTTATTTGTATATTTCTATTACAAAGACATGATTATTATTGAACGTGTAGCTGTAACCAAAGAACTTACTTAATCTAATGCAGGGGTCGGCAGGCAGTTGGTGGTCGCGGGCCAAATTTCTAGTTTCCAAAGTCTTCGCGGGCCGCAGTTTTAGTTTTAGTGACATTTTTATAATCTCATGGTTTTAGTTTTAGTCACACTAGAGAAAAGTTTTACTTTTATTTACTTTATTATTTAAAATGACTTTTAGCTATACATAGAATGCCTATTCAGATTAATATTCATTACATTATGATTTACATTGACTAATATACTTTAATAATTATGTACTAATATTGTTAATAAAATATGTACTTTCATAAGCACTTAATAATTTAAACTTAATACTTTTTTAATTTTACTTACAACCCAACTCTCTATAAAAACCTAACTTGAAAGACAATTTATGGTTTACTTTTATAAATTTGTCATATCATCAACACTTTTTCATATTTCTAAGAATATTTACTTCGAAAAAAGTTTTTGCGAGTTAAATAATTTACACTCATTAAGAAATTTAGTAATTAGTTAACATAATAAAATTAATACCTGTTTGTATTCCAAAAAGCTAAAACAAATGATTTAACATAACTAATTCTCAAATACTTTAATAAAATATTTTATTAGTTAATAGACTTTTAAATGGTTGCCACTAAAAAGAAAAAATGTCTGAGATGTATCAAACCAGCTTAAATTTATTAAAATTTGAAAAATCTTATAAATAGTTGTTAATCAAGCTTAAACACCTAGTTAAAATATCATCATTATCAAAAAGTACAAAAAGTGTAAGAAAACAAAAAAAATACAATTAGTAAACTACACAACAGTCATAAAACTATTCTGAGAATTGGAAGATTTTTTTAAAGTGTTTTAAATAAAAAGTTCACACACACCTGAGTTTTCAAGCTTTTAAAATAGCCTGTTTGTGTAGCAATCCAGTTAATATAAAGTTCACTACATAAAGAAATAACAAAGGTTATTAACAGTAAAAAAATTACATGCCAAAAATATATATGTCAGCTGGAATGAACAATTGAGTTTCTTAAACAAGTTTTAAAAAAGTATAAAATTTTATTAAGTCTTAGCAGAGTAGAATTTTTTTTTGTTAAGCATGATAGCAATTCTTTATTTGCAATAAGAATATTGCATTTAAAAATGTTAATTGTAAAATATAAGACGAGCAACAAGAATAAAAAAAAAGCGTTAGTTAGAAGTTATTGCGAGAAACTATAAAAAAAAATCACCAAAGTCAGTTTTAACAAAGCACATTATAATCTTTAGTAACTACAGAATAATCAGAAAAAATTGTTAAGGTAAGTAAAAAAGTAGCAAAATTTATTACCTAAAATATGTTATCGTTTATAATTGAAAACTTTTATAAAGAATTGATGTTGGCGGTAATGAAAAACTTTTGTTTATTTCTTCAATGACAACATGAAGTCGTGTTTAGGAAATGCACTAAGGTTATAAAGTCTCATAAATCAAATTAGGACTTTAATCAAACTGTTAACATGAAAGCACTGATAGAAAAACTATTGCTCATCTGAGAATTTTTATTAGAGATGTTTTTACTAACTTTGACATAACAGTAGAATTTCTTGGTTTAGTTTCAACGCGAAGCACAACAATCGGTGAAATTTTTCAAGTAAAGGTGCAATGTACCAATAGGGAGTTTTTGGAAGTAAAATTCCTTCTTTTATTTTTAGTATAAAGTTTAATTAAAGTTTAAAAAAAATTCTTAAAACATTTATCAATATTAGAAAATACTGTTAAGCTTCTATAATATATTTTTTTAATAAAAAAACATTTATTTGGTAATTTTTTTTGAGTCAAATTAAAATTTCATTACTTTAAATGTAAAAATTGTTTGAAATTCCATGTTTTTTCAAAAATTCTCAAATTCAAGATTTTTTCAAGAACTTTTAAACATAAATTTTCAAGTTTAAAGCTTTTCCGGGATTCAACTTTTTTGGCAACACTGATTGTTCATTCTTTAATGTACACAATAATATAAATAATATTTTAAATTATATCAGCTGCAAGACTTAAAATTTAGCATATATTAAAACTCAAACTAACACTGTGGATTGAACAAAACATATATCATAAGTTTAATTTACCACTCTTTCAAGCAAAAAAGCCAGTCTGAGTCAACAAAAACATTCCTGATATTTTTGTATACAAAAAGCAATTCTAGCCAAAAATTTAAAAAAATGGCTAAGTTGGCCTGAGATTTGAAGTCTTCAAATAGTGATAGTCTGAGTGTGTGGCAAGGTTTAGTTGTTTATTTGCTTGAATTTAACTATTTTGATTAACAATGTACAAACTTTATAAATTTACCATCCCTATATCTAGTTTATATTATATAGGTAGCTCGAAAAAGCAGCAATTTGTGTATTGATATGCAAGGCATAAAAGTTAATTTAGCTTGAAATAAACAATGTTTGAAAAATGGAATGTATACAATTCAAAAACTATATTAACTTATGTCATATATATTGTTTTAAATGTGTCTGTACAAATTTATATATGACATGTATAAATAACAATGTTAGAAAAGTATGCATAAATTAAACTTAAACTAACTAAAGTATAAAATAAAAAGTGGTTTAAAATATGAGTATTTTTTAAGTTGGTGTGCATAGAAAACTTATAAAAAATTAAAATGTGTCAAAACAAAAATAAAATGAGCCTTATTTCTTATTACTATGTTATTTTAAATCTATTCACACTAAAATATAACATTTACAAACAAAAAAATTATAAAAGAAACTGAGGTATAATAATAATAAATATTGAAAAAGAATATCTAAGCTATAAAGAAATGACACTTTAGTTAATTACGGTGCATTACTTTTGTACAAAATGGAAAATATTTGCATTTAGTTTATTTAATAAATAGGTATTATATAACCAACTTATTAAATCCAAACACTTTTGACACTCTTTTTCCAGATAATTACTTACTGTTGTAAAAAAGAAGTAATTATGAAACTGAGAAACATATCCTGTTAGAACGCTAATCTGTCTTTTTCACATTCTGAACTAAAGAAGTAATTACTTGAAATTTTTTTAAAATGTTATAGAGAGACTTAAAATCAAACTAATCAAATTCAGTCGAATTACCGAAAAAATTTATCTAGAAATATAATTTTGCTCAACGGGCCACATTTACATGCTCGCGGGCCACAAAACTTTCTTTCGCGGGCCGCATTCCATTCAAAAAAATAACATGCTCGCGGGCCGCAGATTTACCCTTCGCGGGCCGCAATTGGCCCGCGGGCCGCAGTTTGCCGACCCCTGATCTAATGTATGAAAATGTAGCACAAATTTAGTTCTGTAAATTGTTTAAAAATCATAGAAAATTTAAAACATATAAACAACATTGAAAGTTATACTTTGAAACGCTTATTGTGAAAATCAACAAATTGCATACAAGTGTAAATTTTTAAACCTTTTTTTTTTATTTATCAGTAATCTGTAAAGCTTACGTAGTTGTTTTAAAAGTTCAATGTTAAAACTACAGCAAAAAGTCTATGTAAACTTTATATCTGTTTAATTAATTTTTTTGAAACATTTAAATTTAAAACAGATAGTTTGTAACTGGGTTAATCTATTCAAAGTATTCTTATTTCAACTTTATTAAACTTTGTTTTTTTATTAAATTTCCATCGGCGCACAGTTATAGAAAAAGAAATAATTACACTCTCAAACAAGCTTTAGTAAGTAGTAAGAAATAACTTTGAATTTAAGTGTGAGTACAATGAGTTTAACACAGTAATAGTGTGTACAAGTTTCTTAAAACCAGTCATTATTTATGAAAATTTTATCCCTTTATTATAAATATCTTTTATATTGCAATTCTTAAGCTAATTTAGATAAATTTTTTAATTTGATAATATAAAAATTGATTTTACTATCTTGAAGCCAAATAGTTAAGTACTTATTAAAAAAATAACAAAAATAGCATTAGTACTTGATCAAATTAAATTTATTTAAATTTTATTAAATTATATTTAAATTCATAACATAATTTACGAGAGTCTATTTCCAAATACTTTTTAGTAATTTGTTATTTAAATTTATTTATTTATTTATTTTTTTTATTACAGTTTTAAAACTTAAAAAAAAGTTATAATTTTTTAAAAAAATATTGTTTAAACATTTTAAGTTAATTTGCATAAGTAATCTAAACTACTTTAGTCTTTTATAAAACACAACAACTCAAAATAGTTTGCTTAGAAGTTTGTTTATTATCATACCCTACATATATTACAAACAAGCTTTATAGTAACTGTTTGTATAGTAGTTAGAAGTATTAAAAAAATTTTAGAGTTATTTGTAAAAAAAAAAGAGTAAATACTGATTTATCAAAAGGAAACATCGGCGTAATTTAATTAGGTAAAAAAAACCTGGAATTAAGTATGCCGTGAGACAAGCTCAAGTTATTGTCTAAATAAGATCATATCAGTTCGATTACATAAGAAATTGAGAACCGATGATCAAAATGGTACGTTCAAATTTTTATATTAAACTAGTTTACGTATGATTTAAAGTTATAAGAAACAATCGTTTCAGTACACAGTATATAAATTAAACAGTTGTCAATATTTTAAGTTAGTTTTAAGGCTTTTTTAGTGGGTTTTTTGGTAACTGTGTAATAGGCTGTTAATATACTAGCAATAAATTATAATAAAATAAATGATAGTTAAGAATATTTTAAGGCTGTAAAAACATTTTTGATATTAAAAAGTAGTTTTCAAACACTTCTTTATGCTTTTGCATTCTTATTTTTTTTAAATTATTTATAATAATAGTAGTTCTATACAGCGTTTAGTCTATTAAAGAAAAGGTATAAAAAGAATTTGAAAATAAAAAGAAAGTTTAACTTTTGTTTTCTGAGACAAATAGAATAGTTTATTTTTTCAATTATAAGTTACCAAAAAAAATTTTAATACAAAAGTAACAAAGCAATAATAAGCATAGCTTTGATAGAATGTGTATCCAAAAATATTCTTAGTTATTTAAAATATGTATACTATTTTAATTTTAATATTAGATAAAACTATTTAAAACATCGTTACGTTATTTAATAAAAGCTAGTTAACAGTAAACGTCTATATTTTAAAAAGTAATCACAGTGCTAATATATAAAACAATATGCGAAAATATTTCAACGCAGTTGTCCAATTATGTTTATTAAACACATTTATACTTCACTGCTTTTACAGAGACTTTTAGGTAAAAATTATATCTAGGCAATTTACTATTAACTATAAGGGAAGTGGAAATTAAAAAATAGATAGAAAGAGTAGAGGAGTAATGTCTAGTAACAGAAGCAATTATTGTTTTTTTTGTCTATATTCTACAAAGGGGTTGTTTATGAAAATGAATTTCGAAAAATCTTATTCAGATAGAAATCTAATTACACTATGTAAGAGTAATTAAAAGTTTATGAAAATGGTTCTAACATATGAGTAAATGATTTTTATTTTCATTTCAATTCCAACAACTTATCTCAAATGCTAACGAGTGTAAACAGTTCACAACAAATTAACAACATCTTATAACAGTACTAATACCTTTCATAAAAATATAAACATCGTCTTCTAGTTCTTTTACAGATTTTAAGAGCTCTTAGTAGCAGTGTAACTGATTCAACTAATTAATTGTTCGATTTACTAAAAAGTATATTAAGTTTTCTTTTATGTGTCCGTGTTAGTGAATACTCAATGCTTTTTTTTTCTAAATTAAATTAAAAATTAACATTAATTAAAGTTTTGTACCGTTCATCAGTTATACTGTAAAACTAACTTAAAAATTTTTATAATATGTTTTACATAAAAAAAATTGAAACTTTGAAAAATCTAACAACAAAATTATTAATTTAAATCAGGTTAATAACTAACTGAATTATTTGACTAATTTATTATTTAAAAATTTGACTTAAATAGTTGTTTTTTAACAATTTAATTTTTATTTGTATTTTGTGTTTTAAGTTTTTGGTGTGTTGTTTAAAAATGGTTTCAATTTTAGTGTAATCACTTAAAAGCTTATAACAATTTTTTTGAAACTTTTTTAAAATTTATTTTGTTTTTTAGTCGTTCGCTTTCTTTCACGAGTTTATTCTTTCTATATCTATTGTATAATAGTTTTGAAAAGTTATTTAAAATTACTATGATAACAGATTTTGATTAATAATGATGTTAGTGAAGCTTTTACTTTCACAAATTTTTAAAGCATTGTTAATGTTTTACAACTTATTAGTCTGAGTTTATGCAAGTTTTTACTAACAGTATACAGCTGTTGTTTGTTTTTAACATGGTTAACATAATCAATAAAAATGTAAGTTAAATGAAGAAATTTTAAACTTAATATAATAAAAGTCAAATGAAAATTAATAGGTTGAATCGACCACGAAATTGTAACTAATAAATAATCTAAAAGCATATCATCTATAGCAAAGTACTTAGATAAATAGAAAGACTACTGTAACTGTAAAGGTTTCAGTAAAATTCCTCTTAATTTTTATAACACCTGTAAGTACTTTCTTTATGAAGTTTTAAAATATTACTTTTATTTTAAAAACCAACAAAAATTCTTAAAATTTTTTTTAATTCTGAACTGTAATTTCTTTTTAGTAATTATTTTTGCTACTTTATAGCTTACCTTAACAGTTTTTTCTGATCAGTCTTTAGTTACTGAATATAATCATTTACTTTCTTGAAACTGACTATAGCTATTTGTTTTTTATTGTTTCTTGCAATAATTCCTAGCTAACGTTTTTTAGTTTTTATAGGTCATCTTATATTTCACATTTACTCTTTAAATACAACATCTTTATTGCAGATATAGAATTGCTACAAAGTTCAATAAAAGTTAAGTTTTTCTATTTAATTAAGGGCTTACTAAATTTTTAAATTTTTTAAAAATGTTTAAGAAACTTAATTGTCCATTCAAGCTGACTTATAATACTATTTTTGCTATATATTTAATTCACTGCTAATAAACTTCGTTATTTCTTAATTTTGTGACTTTTTTTAAAAAGGGTTGAAAACTTACAATTTAGTTTAAAAGTTTGAAAATTTCAAACTAGGTCAAACCTGTTTGAGACATTTAAAAGAAACTCAGGTAAACTTTTATTTTAAACACTTTTAAACACAATAAATCTTCGAATTCTCAGAACAGTTTTTATGACTGTAGTGTAGTTTACTAATTGTAATTTTTTCTTGTCTATTTATACAATGTGTACTTTTATACTGATGATATTTTAGCTAGGTACCTGAGCTATATTAATTGCAAGTTTTTGCACTTTTTTTTGAAGTGGAAACTACTTTAAAAGCTAACTAATTACTAATAACGTACTTTGTAAGAGTATTTGAGCAGCAATTAAATTAAAAATAATTTACAGTTTATTAAGACTTAAGTATATTTGTCAATGTAAATTTTACCCCTATAAATATTTATAATTAAGATAGGCGTTCTATGTGTAGGTATATATCGTTAAAATTAATAAAATGAACAAAAGTAAAACTTTCTTTAATGTGACTAAAACTAAAATTAAAAGATTGTTCAAATGTCACTAAAACTAAAACTGCAGCCCGCGAAGATTTTGATACTTTAAATTTGGCCCGCGAGCACCAACTGCCTGCCGACTCCTGAACTAGAACATATTAATAAAAAAGTATATAAAAGCATCATCATAATAATAATACAAGCTCAGAATTATACTTATAAATATCTGCTTAATTTTTATTAATATGAATGAGGTTAGCGAGTTTCCGATTAAATTATAAAAAAAAAAATTTATCGCAACTTTAAATAGCATATATCATTATTAAAATTAGTTAGATAAGTAAAAAATAAAAATAAAATAGTTTTTCGTAAAGTTTAAATCCATTATTAACAAAAATTCAAAACAATTAACAAAATATTTTTTTTTTGTTATTTAACCAAACTAGTTTCCGGTATAATATACGTGTTATACTTGATATTATAGACGTTTCGAATCTTTTTGAATGATGAGGTTTGTTTTTCTAGTTTTAAAGTTATCGCTTAGTTCAAAAATTTAACTAAAATAAAGAATAAAATTAGGCTTCAATAGTAACTTTGTTACAAATATATTTATTAACATTTAAATATATCTGTGATACACTTTTAGATAAAAAGTTTTTTTAATAATTTAGTATGAAATGAAGACAAAATTAATATGAACAGTGTTTATAAAACTAACTCTGAAAACAACTGTCGTGTTTTTGCTGATTTTAAATATATTAGTTGATTTCTATCGTTTTGATTTAAAGATTAATTAAAAATAGTTATTAAAATTATGAAAACAGTTTTACAAATGTAAAATAATGACCCGTTGTACTTTTGAAAATTAAAGTTTTAAAAAAATTTACAAGACTTTTAGAAGTCGTCAGTATCTTTTCTTATCAATTTTTGAGCATATCGATTAGAATAACAATTCTTTGTTAGACTGAGACACAAAAATTGTTAATTTTGATACATGCCAGTCAGTTCTAAGGAGAATTGTTGTATTCTGCACTTTACAAACATTTATTCCGTTATACCACAAAGCTATCGTTTTAAAGTGACGTCAGACTAATTTTCCTTAATTAACTTTTTCTTAGGCAGCTGTAACATTTGTTTGATTTTGATAAAATCAGAAAAAATCTACTTTAAAGCCCAGACGTTTCTGTATTTAACTCAGTATAACGTACAAAAAAAATACATCGAGTTTTATAAAAAGTCTAGAAAACAATTAACCGTTTTGAATGTCCAAAGTAAACCTAAACTTTTTGTATTAAAAAAATACAGCTGAATTACTGTAATCAAAGTAAAACACGAAATAATTTTTTAGTAGTTGTTACTTTATTAACACTTTAATAACAAGACTTAGAATTTTTAGAGGTTTAATTGTTTAAAATTACTTTTTTATGCTTAGTTTGTTACAAGCATTGACGAGGTATTTTAGCGAAGTTTAGTTTGCCAAATAAACTATAAAAAAAGTAGTTTTTAAATGTTAAAATCAGTTTTTGCTACTGGTATGCTATTTTAAATGAATTTTTTTAACCTGAGTGTTATTAGATATAATTTTACTTTTGTGTTTAATAGAGAAATAATTTTTTCTAAAATCGTCTCCTGCGAAAACTACTAACTGTAATAAATCATTAATTTTATAAACTTCATATTTACCTCAAAGAAAAACATTATTCCGTTTTAAAATAATCTTACAAATATTAATATGAGTGTTGGTTAATTTATCTAATTTTGAAGATTTTTTTTTTACAAAAACAAAGCAATAGTCATATAAAATATAAAAACTTGTATAACTAAAATTAAACAGTTATAGTAATACAATTATGACAAAAGCTAAATTGTTAAAAAGTTTATTACTTAACAATTGTTTTACGCTAGTGCGATGATCACAAGTAAAAAAGTAAACAAACTAACAAGTTGCAACAGACAAACATTTTATATAGTTTTAGATAAATATAATTTAAGATAAATTATAATTAACGTAAATACAATAATAACAAAAATCACTCGACAAAACAAAACTACATAATAAAAACAAAGGTAGATTAAACTTAAATTTAGTAAATTAAGACTTTAAATAAAATTATGTAAAATGTCTACATTTTCCCACCAATTCTGATCTCTAGTGTAAATGTTTGTCTAGTTGTTGTCTGCAAATGCGATTTCGAGTCTCTCCAAATTACATAATGCAAATTTTACTAGGCTTATTTTGGTTACTGCGATGAATAATTTCCCATCTGATCATTTTTCTCCAATCAAGGTTGCAATTTTTGATTTTGTAAATGAAACTACTTAATCTTGTGCTTTCTTTCTTCTTAACATTTTTTAAGGATTGCGTACGTTCGTAAAATCTACTTTTGAATAGTCTTCCAGTTAAACCAATGTAAATATGTTCTTTTTTGTTATGAATAACTGTTGCTTTATAAATGACTCCTTTAGAGAGACATTCACCTTTAACTGGAAAATTGTTTTTTTAACTACAATTGCATAATTTGCAGTTTTCTTCAGTTGTATCATTTGAGTTTTGAAGTAATTTCTGGTTGTGATTGGACAATCTTTTTTCAAATTGGGCATGCAAAACTATGAAATCTTTATTGTATTTATATTAAATATAGAACCATAAAAGTCTGATTTAGGTAAATGTCTGGATACTAATTTTAGAAATTCCTTCCCAATATTCGTCTTTATATAATTACTGAAAGGAGGATTGAAGTAAAAAACTTTCTTTTTCCTTAATTTTCTTCTACTTTTTCAAATAGGATTATTTTGAACATGTTTAAAAAGTGTTGTTTTAAAGCCATTTTTTTAAAGTTTTTTCGTACGGATCTTTTATCTGGTCGAATATGTCATTAGTTTTGGATAGTGATGATAACCTTTTTGTATCATTGATGGAATTTCTTTTTTTATTGGGTATGGGTGATTTGAATTAAAGTTCAAATAAATATTCTTAGCATTTTCGTTTCTAAATGGGAGGTACTCGTCTTTCTCCAGGTCCATAGTAATGTCCAAAAAATCCACCCTCTGTAAGCTGAGTTCGATTGTCACTTTTAAGTTATGTTGTTAGAATACTTTCGTTAGAGATTTTTTCAGTTGCTCAATAAATCTTGGTGATCGTTTTTTCACTATAAGTAAACCGTCATCTCGATAAAGGCCGCAATTGGATTTTTCGATCTTCTTATTATAAATAATCTCATTTAGGATAAATAATCCAACCAGTTCACAAACCTCTGCTCCATGAAAGCTTCCCATTGGGATATCAAAAAAATCATGAGCAGAGTTCTTTTTTATCCAGCATTTATTATTGAAAAATAGAATGGTTTTACATGAATGAAAAATAATTTCAACTTGATCATTACTGATATCATTATATCTTTTTGCAAATTGAATAGACTTTGTTAAGAGTACTTTAGAAATGCTAGGAAAAAAACCAACAACATCAAATTTCATGAAAGCGTATAGCTTCTTATTTTTGATAATATTAAACCATTCAAGAACTTAAAGTGAATTTTTCCGCTGTAGCAGCCCTGTTTTAGATCTTATCACAGACAGAATGTTATCCAGTATTTTTTTACTCATTATTCCTAAACTGGACTTACATGTATTTATTAATCTACATGAATTTTTGTATGGAAAATTTTCTTTATGATCCTTTAGTGTAATGAAGGCATTAGAATTACTTATCTTGTAGATCTTACGTTTTATTTTATTCTTATGGATTAAAAGTTTTGCCTCAGTATTGATATTGTTGGCAGTTTCGGTTGTAGCTTTTTTGTATTTTGAAGTAAATTTTACAAATAACAGTTTTTTGTAGTTATCAACATCCATTGAGTAAAGGTTATTAGTTTTGTCAGCTTTAACTCTTATTTTTCCTTTTTCTTTAGTACTTTTTAAAGATTCTTTAAGCTTACTTTGAAAAGCTGAATTTTGCTTGTTGAATTTTATTTTTTTACATAATTGAACCAAACATTTTCAAAGTGGGTAAGGTTATTGCATAGTGTTCCAGATCTTTTAGTATGAAAAATATTAGTGTATATTACTAATAGTGATAGTTATATACACTAATAAAAAATTCATAAAACTATTTTAATTAAATTAGTTTTGAAGTATAAAGAATATTTTAGTAAGCTTTGGCCATTTACCCGATCAGTTAACAAAGTATACTTTAATATTTTTTTTGAGAACAAATTAGAAAATCCAAAAAGTATTTAACTGATTATTAAAATGAGTTTTATTATCTTGTTAATATAAATTTAATCATTAATGGAACCTAAAACCAACTAAAAACGGACATTTTGACTTTAGAGTAGCAATTCTTAACCTGAGATACACTTATCCCTGGGGATAAAATTCATTGTTTTAGAGGTTATGTTTTTTATCACATGTTATAAATCAATATTTAATAATTGTGTTTTAGTTTATAAGTTAATGTTTGATTGTAACTTTTTTTGAGTTAAATAATTTCTTTAAGTTTAACGACTTTTTATATTTAAAAGGCTTTTCATAAAACCTAGTTTTCTTTTCCTTAAAATTAATCACAATTTTGTAAATTCAAAATAGATTTGCTAAATACCTTCTAAAAAGGAGCAAATTTAGTAACAATGATTCAAGAAAGAATAAAACACAAAAAAAAGGTTAAAACCGATACTATGAGAAAATTTTTGTTAATAGTTAAGCAAGACAACTTATTTTTGTTCCAAAATTCAGCAAAAACAATACCTAAAAAAAATTATACCTAAAAAAGACGTGGATAATCTTTCGTTTTTTTTTTAAATGTATAAAAAAAAATTACGAAAACATTTCCATCGTATTTTTAACTTTGAATTGAGTAAAGCGGGTTCCAAGACGCTTTTAAGCATGATATTTTATTTTTATACTTAATCTCTCTAAATTTCAAGTATAGATTGTTGTAGGCAACTAAATAATTACAATGTCATTAAGCATTTGTCTTCAGGATGTGCACCGATAAAGTTCAACATTAAAAAGTTAAATTGAGATTTTCAAACTAAATTTAATTTTTTTATTGACCATTTCTGTACACTTTAATACAATTTGCTTAAATATTAAAAAAAATTATTTCCAGTTAAATTTTTCAAAAGAACCTTAAAAATAAGTAAATATTAACAACTTATTAAGTTAAAAAAAACGTTTAAATGTAGAAAATCTATTTGTTTACTTATTTTGCTACAATTTACACTACTAAAACATTAGTTAAAATAAAGAATAGTTGAACACAAAGAACTATATGTACCTTTTGGTATCAATTAATTTTACTTAAATTAGTTTAAAATTCATTTAGTAGTTTATTTAAAATACTCTACTCAATTAAAGTCCTCTTGTTGAATACTAAAATCTTTTTAGTTCATTTGAAAAAAAATCTGTTGGAGTATATATCAAAGAGGAATTTTCACTTCAAAATCTTAGATGTACTGCTGTAATAAGTATTAAATGTTTTCATACTGGAAGTTTTTGTATATATATATAAATGTTAAAAATTGTATGATAAAAGTTGAAATATTATTATGGTTCAAATAGATAGTGACGTTCTTGAAAGAACTTAAGTATCTTAAGTAGTTATTTTAAATACTGTACTTAACTATAGTCTAGTTATTAATTTCAAAAACCTTTTTAGTTAAATCATTAAAAGCTTTTGCTGTTTGTTAGTGGAGGATTTTTTAATTTAATTTTTTTATATGTTATGTTATTTTATAAAATAGAGTTATTTTAACTTTTTTAATTCTATATTATAGAATATAACACATTATGGAATATAATATAGATTTTTATATATAAATAGGTCTGCTAATGTTAACTTAATCTTATAAAATTAAACAATCAGAAAAATTACATTATCACTGATGCTACTTTTCATATTTATTTATCAGAAATTTAAATATTAATTAAGAAAAATTATTATTTATTTTGTAGTATACTACTATATACTTTGAAAAAAAAAAAACAATTTAACTTAAAAATGTCTAGGTTGCCACTCTTAAAGACAAAAAACTGCGTATTGAGGTAGTTTAAAACCGTCCTAAATGACTCTAAAAACTCTTAAATCATTATTAAGTTTTACAGTTCGTTAAAAGATAATTTTGTTTAACTAAAAAAATGATTTCGTTAACTAAATTGATCTTAAAACAATAGTACTGCAACTGAATCAACTAAATCTCATTAAAAGTCTTTAAAAAAAAGGACCTGAAAATAAAAATAATATTAAATTTATCATGAGTTCTTAAGTTAATCAAAAATTGTTCTGAGTCAGCCTGAGTTTTAAAAAAGTTTTAAAATATCCTAAGCCTTACTGAGACAAAATCGACTATTAAAACTTTAAGTCTAAAAAATTACATACTATAAAGGAAAATTTCTTTTTATACCATGGTTTTGAAACTTTATTTTGCTTCCACATGTTTCGTTTTTCAGATAACATCCATAAACTGCAACTATAATTTTAGTTTAAAGTTCTGTAAAGTATTTAATAAAAATTTCGATTTTTCTTAAATAATTCAACATAGACCTTCTAACAAAGAATATCTATTTAAGTTTTAAATGCTTAGTTCCACGGGTAAGTCTTTCATGCTCGAGGGTAGCATGTTATACCTTTTATAGACTGCATCAAAATAAAAATAAAAACATGCCCGAGGGTCTTAGTTTTACTGTTTATAGGCTAAATTTAGGCTGCCGCGGGCAGCAGTTTTCTAACCCCTTAATCAGTTATAACTTTGTTAGTACAAAAGTCAAATCAAAGTAACAAGTTTATACTTTGAACTTTTCTGATCTATGTATGTTTGTTCTTATTATAAAACTTTGTAAGCTAATTTAAGTAATTTTGATGTTAAAACTCATGTGCTAACGTTTTTAAATGTTGTAAAACAATTAGCTGTTTAGGCGAATGTACAGGCGTTTAAATTGTTGTTGTCTTATAATTTATAAAGAAATTAAAAACAAAAGATAACAAGTGAGCTACTAGAAAGCTGTTACAAGTTTTCTGGGAAACTGGCGGAATAGGAGTTGAATATAAACCAAATTAAATGGATCATAAGTTTAGAAATGGTCTTGTATTAGCTGTTTTATAAATCGACCAAATAAAAATCTTATATATTTATTTAAAAACTAGCTTTTGTACAAAATTAGCTAAAACTAAAAATGGTTTAGTCATTAAGTGAGTTTTTTTGTAAAAAAAAAATTATAAGTTCAATAGTTTTAGAACAAATATTGAAATTAAAGATTTGATTATAAAATGATGACTTGGAAGAAATTTTGTTAATTTATAAAGTTACTATTTAAAAACATATAGTTATGTGTAATCAGGGTTTTTATACAGACACAACAAATTTGCACCAACAACATAATCCTTATAATCTGTTTTGTATACTAATAGTTATAGTTTTTAGTTTATTTAGAATTTTGAACATAGCATTAAATTTAACAGAAATGTCTTTATTATTTTTATTTAGGTAGTAAGCACGAATTGCAAAGCTACTGTAAATCCTCTTAAGTAGATAAAATTATTTACTATTTGGAATAAAATAGTTCTAACCTTCAAAGCTATTATTGTTTCATAGTAAAATTAAACTAGTTTAAATACCCTTAATAAAACAATTCCTTATAATAGCTTTATATTATAGTCTAGATAGAAAAATCGCAATAGTTATACGTTACTTAAAAACATCTTAAATGCTTTTAAACTGCCATTTAATAAACAATTTAATTAAGATAAAGAGCGATAAAACAAGAAAATATTAAATACAAATTTAAAAGTGTAACTATTTTCTATGAATTTTCAAATAACTTCTGTCTTGTCGCAAAACTAATCATAGTGTTTTCAGTTTTACGTGAAAATAACTTAGTTTTAAGCAATATAACTTAAATTAACCAAAAAAAATTAATTTAACTACAAATAAACTAAATTTACTTGAATATAACTGTCGTCTAGCTGTATTTAAACTAGTTAATTTTTTTAGGGTCTTTAAGTTATGTGAACTTAATTTATAACAGCTTTGCAGTTGCTGCCTCGACTTTCTAATGTTTTAAATATTTTTAAAACAATACAACCTGATATGATTTATTTGTTTTGACAAGAATTTTTTTTATCGAAAAAGGCCAAAACTTGTGAAATTGTTTGTCTAATATTTTTCTAGTTGTTTAAATTTAGTTGTTTAAATAACTTTTCATATTTAAAACTTACAAACTTAAGATATAACATTTCACAACTGTTTTATAATAATCTATCCAAAACTATTTTATAAAAAAAATATAAATCTCTAATAATAACATTTTTTTATCAATTTATAGGCGCAAAATGACTTCACTTAAGTGCACACAAGTTAAAGCTTAAGTTTTGTAAATATTTATAATTCAATTGTCCATGGTTTACGAATAAATAAATACTTACAATTTATAGCTAGAAATAGATCATCTTACCATTCTAGTCGAAAGAATACTTAACAACAAAGAAAGTTTATAATTTGACATTACCTTAAAACTTGTACATTTGTTTAACTATTTTCAACTATTTTTTCCTTTTAAAAAGTCTTACTTAGTTTACAAACGAAAATTCAATAAAAGAGCTGAGCAAATATAACTAATTTAGTGAGTATTTTACTAGTTTATTAGCTTTTTTGATCTACTCGAATAACAAAGTAGACAATTTAACAAACTCTGCGTTTTAAAATTCTAAGTGTACAGTTATTTATTTCTTTTTTTTTTTTTTTGAAGGTTTTATTAGCTTTCTTTGTTTGTTGAAACTTTTATTTTACAACAATTAAAAAAAGGAACGATACTGAGAAGGACTGCTTTTCTCTTTTATCATTTAATAACTATATTGACACATTTTTTATCATTTTTTTTGCGTAAACTATTGTACTGATGAAACTTTTGGCAATAGAAAAATTGACTAACAATTTATATTGTATTATAAAATCATTTTCAACTTAACTCAAGACTAATTAATTTCCAAACTTACCTAATTTTTGAAGGTTTTCTCTTTACTATCTCTCTCTAATTATTTGAGAAATAAACATATAGTTTAACATCATTAAATGTATCTCAAAAAACTACCTGTTTATCATTTACAAGGTTTTTTCATACCAATTCGATTATCAGACCACAAGCTTTCAGTAGACTAGACCGGCTTGTCCTGATTAGGACACATCAGTCAGTCACAACCAAATAACTATAAAGTTAAAGTAGTGTGAAGTTAATGGATTTGAAGCTAGCTGTATTCTGTAGACTAATAAAAGTATAAATAAAGTGTTTTCGCGATCATAAAAATTAATGATTTAAATACAATGATTACAATTTTTACATAAAAAGACATTGGAATAAGGTTTTCTTTTATTTGAAGTCTAATGATTACAAATATCTTGGGTTAGAAGCAATTGGCACTAAAATCTCCCAAAGCAAAATTTTTTTGCACGAGTTTAGAAGTTTAACGAGAAAAAGCAATAAGACGTAACAATTTATTAGTTGAGTTTGATAACTAACTCAAACAATTAAAAAATATATGTTAAAAATACATAACATTCAAAACAAAAAAATTAAATTTAATACATTCAACTGCAATTTAATTGATCAGATCATTCAGGTGAAGAAATATAAGTAGCCGGAGTGCAAAAGTACTGTTAATAGAAAAAGTAGCATATATCAAAAATTAAGTTAACTTTTTAAGATATTTTGTTATAAATCTTCTTTTTATGTGTTTAAGTTTATTTGGTTTGTTTGATCGAAGTCTAAGTTTTGTTATTCTAAGTAATTCTCTTAAATTTTCAGCATATACTACTGAAAAAAAAAGTAAAAAAATATAATAAGGGTCGTACTAAACAAAAAAAGACAGGTTTTACTATTTGTATAAATTTTAATATGATTTCATACAAACCAGAATATGAACTTAGCTTATATATTGGAAATAATATGATCAATTAGGATAGAGAACCATAAAATCACTATATTAAATTTTTTTGAAGTTTTACATAGCAAAATATTTTTAAAGACTAACTAAATATTTTATAAATTATCAAAACGTGTTATTTTTTTTGCTGTTTTCAACTAATGTAGTAAAATAATGAACAGTTAAACTTAAAAGTACTTTTACTTATCGTTTTTTTTTAAGAAAAAGGAATTTAGAGGTAATTCTCTTCTAGCTTTAAAGGAGAGATAAAGGTAAAATGAAGGTTTCATATAAAATTGTAGGAAAATAAAGAGTAACCAGTTTCACTAGCTATTTCATTTAGTTGAATATCGAGTCGTTTGAGTAACTTTTCATTCAATTGGTAACAAACTATTACTGAATTTTGATATCGTAATTTTACTCAATATTTAAAAATACACTTTAGAAATATTTTCTCTAGATTGCGGCTTTGTGGTGACTTCAAATAGCCAATTTATTGAGAGAATAATTGATAACTACAAGTAAATAATATTAACATTTAAAACAAATAAGTTTTTGTAGGTAACGCCCAGTAATAGCAATACAATTGTTTTTCGTTTTTAAGACCTAACCATTTTTCTATAAAAACTACAGTTAAAAAAATGAAATATAAATACTACTAGTTTATTTGGCAATATAAAAGTAAAGAAATTATTTAAAAACTTTAAAAGGTGTTTTTTGAAAAAAAAAATCACTGAAACTTAAACTTTTAGTTTTTATCAAAGACCTTGATTAAAATTAATTAATGAAAGCAATAATAAAAACAGTTAGGTTAGTTTATCTCGATCGTCTATTTTTTTATAATGATATTTAAACAAAATTGTCTGCTGATTGTAATATGATGGTGTTTCTCCTTATATTTACCGGGTCAGCAAAACAGTTTTTTTTTATACGTTTATTCCTAATCCAACTTACCCAAACGTATTAAAAGTTGTTTATCAAAGTATAAATTTATAACAACTATAAGTAAAAAATATGGCTTTTTTTGCTGACTCAGCAAATATAACGGTAAACACCGTCATATTACAACAAGATACCCAAAATGTTATACGAAATTTAGTTTGAGTAATTAATTTTCTACTAAAACACATAAAATTAAAAGAAACTTTTTATGTTATATCGACAAAAATGTGTCGTTAACTGCTAAAGACTTTGACAATATCTAAATAACACACTTAAAGGAAAAATATATGACAATACTTGTTTCAGACTCATGCTACCTATGTGATAAACTTTTATTAAAATTTTACTAACATTAAAATTTTCTAAAAACATTTTTAAAATAATAAACGTTTTAAAAAGTTAATGTTTTATACAGAAGCAAGCAGAAGGGCGACGCTTCCTAAGAATCTGAATCAATCAATTGTTCCTTCTATTAAATTCGAAAATATATAAAATGTTTAAGAATTTACACGCCTTTGTTCAAAATCTTAAAATATTAAAGAAATTAAAGTTTATTATAGTTTATATGTTTGAATTTTATAAAGTTTATATTTGAAGGGTAATATAGGTTACTAAATGTCTATTTTTTTCCGTTTCAAAGTTTATTATTTGTGTTAAAATTAAATTGGAAAAAACAACAACAAACTAAAGTATCATAGAAAGAAATAAAACTAATAAACCACAATATCAAGTTTTTCGCCTGTTCTCTATTTTGTAACAGTTTTTCAGTAGCTGTGGTAGCCATTTATTTTATTTTATCATAATTATAAATAGTGAATTATAAGTTATTAACTCTTACGTAAAACATATAACTGTTATAACTTAGCAGCAAACCTTCACTGGAACAAAAATCCTTAAGGATCTCGAACATGTTAGTTAATAATATTATTATTGTTTTTGATAAAAGTCTATATAAGTTAATTTTTTTACTATAAAACAGTTAAACTAGTTTTAAATGTAATAAATAGAAAAAATACAACGTTAGAAAAGAATTGATTCAAGTAACAATAAGATTGCCACACATTCAGAATAACTCATGACAGTTTGAAAATTTAAAAAAAAAACAGTTTTACTAATGATAATTCATGCTAGTTTAAAACTAAAAAAAAACCAGGGATTACTCGGCCAGCTTCGTTATTTTAAATTGAAAATGGAAAAACTTAATTTTTTTTAGATCATCAATTTTTTTTTTTGTAAATCTTTTACAAAAGTTAGTAGCTTCAGTTAAACTTTGATTTTTTATAACTAATTTTTAATATAAAACTATTTATACAAGCTTTTAACTTAAAAAAATTATAGTTTAAGTAGTTATTATTTTGAGATTTTTTTAAAATTACATAAAAAAAACTTAATTAGGCGACGCTTCGGTAGAATCACTGAATAAATCGTTTCTCCTATTAAAATTAAAAATATATAAAATGTATAAGTTTTTATTTTTTTCATTTTTACACGCCGTTGTTCAAAATCTTAAAATATTATAAAAAAATGTTTAAATATATAATAACCATTATATCAAGTTCTTCGCCTGTTTCTCTATTTTGTAACAGCTTTCCAGTAGCTGTGGTAGCCGTTTATTTTATTTTATCATAATTATAAATAGTGAATTATAAGTTATTAACTCTTACGTAAAACATATAACTGTTATAACTTTTTATGCATTAAAAAAATAGTTTTAATACTTAAAAAAGAAATTTAATATATTAAAAACAATAAAAAAACTTATCACCAACAAAAAAATTACTTTATTTAACATCAAAAACTTACTGTTGTTAACTTAATAAAACTTCAAACTTAATTACTTACTAATAAACTTTAGTAAAAAGCTAATATAACTATATTTAAAGCTATTAAATTTATATAATATAACTTTTTAATTATTCTTAAGGTGTGGATAATTGTTTTAAAATATTAAAACAACTTAAGCTTTAACTTGTGTTCATTTAAATGACGTCATTTTGCGCCTAAGAATTAAGAAAAAAATACAAAAAAATATTTATTGTTAAAGATAATTTTTTTATAAAGTAGTTCTGAATTGATTAATTAACAAAACTTGTGAAATTATATATCTAAAATTTGTCAGTACTAAAAATAAAAGATTATCGAAATATTAAATCTAAACGAGCAGATAAAAATTAGACAAACGATTTTACAATTTTTGGACAAATCGGAGAATTTGATACTAATTATTTTACCGACGAAAGAAAGCAATTAAAACTTTTTTTTTTGGTTTATTGTTTTAAAATTATTTTATAAGCAATATTTTTACAGACGCTCAAAAGTACAAAGACATTGATTGAAAAATATTGCAACTTAAAGCAAGCTTTAAAAGTTATTACAATAATAAGTTAGTAATAGACTTTATTTTAGTCAAATTTGAGAAAGTACTTTTTTTTTGGTAAAAAGTGCGAACTCAAGAGGAAGTCTACCATCATTTTTATTCATTAGGCATTAAGCAAACCTGCTGTAGAATAAATAACGTAATAGATTTTTTATTAAAAAAAGCATACTTAAATACAATACAAATCAGGTTAAATAAAAAGTATCCCGAAATATAACAAATTACAAATATTTAGATAAGATCTTTTGCTAAAGATGTTGATAACTGAACTGTAAGGTTTCTCAACAATCTAGAAGGAAAAGCTATAAACAACAATCTGACTTCCTCCCAAATGATGGAAACTTTTGCCTTAGTTTTTGTTGAGTCAAAAAGCTTTTCTATCATTTTTTCGAAAAATTTACTTTAAGTTTAAGTTCAGTTTGTAAGTCTAAGAAGCTTTCCGATAAGTAAACATTTACTTTAAAAAGATCTGCTTCGAAGGGATCCATAATCCACTTCGTGACATTTAATCAAAAAGTGTAATTAAACCGTTAATCAATGTCACCTTTAAACTGTTTCAGATGAGATGATAGCACTTCTACATCACCTTCACTTATTTAAAGTTTTCAGTTTACCAAACTTGCAAACTGATTATTTTTAAAATTTTTCCATACAGTTCAAGTTGGTTTCTAAAACTGGTTATCTTACTTATGACTTTCACAAGGTTCAAGTTTTTACCTTGTAAATTTTTGTTCATATGGTAGAACTTACCATATAAGTCTGACATATAAGCATTTTTATTTCTTAAACTTTTTTTAACAAGATTGTCTGCCAATGCCTTATCCTTTTAAAAAAATAATCAATAACTGAATTAAAAACAGCCAAAAACCTTTCTAGACAGCTTCCTTTTGTAACCATCTCACTTATTAAAGAAACATTGAACATAAATAAGAAATAAGTGAATACATGATAATCAAAAGTTACTTTTTTTAAATTTAGTAGTGTAAGCTCAATAACAAAACTTACAAAATTTATCTTAAACTATTACAACTTTTTTATTCTATTGCAAAATTGAATTTAATATAGTTTTTATTTGTCTAACTAAGTGACTTTTCAAGAAACAATTGGAAATATCATAGAGTGATAATTCATAATCGATAACATAGATTTTCACAAAGCAGTTATGATCACAAATGATATATATGTCAGGATATGAAATGGTGAGGAGTTTCCATTCGTCTATGACCTATGTGATTGTTAAATGAGAAAAGATATGAAAAAAAATATGTGAATTACTTGAAAAGAGGAGTCCTAAACTTTTTGATTTTTCTCTAAATTTCACGTAAACGAAATAAACTTATTTTGTTTAAGTTTTACCTCAGGGTCAAATATTTGATAGCAGGCTAAAATAAGTAAAAAAGCAAGCTAAAGAGTAAAAACTAAATATCAGCAAAAAATTTTAAAATCGCTCTCTTTTCGTCCCCTTACTAGTTTTCGCCCACCCTTTCGCCCCTCTACTATTAATCGCCCCCCGACATATCAGAAACGCCCCCAGGGGGGCGATATCGCAAACTTTGGGAAACCCTGAATTAGATTATAGTTATTATTCATTTGTTATAGTTTATAATGTAAGTTTAAAGTACACTATAACTATACAACTACCTTAAGTAAGCCAAGCACCACTTAGGTAATACCTCGTTCTGCTTAGCAGTTTTATCTCTTAATGTACTAAAAAAACATAATAAAATAATCTGATATAAAAAGTGTTTTATTATCAAGCTTATAGTTTTAACGGTAAACTAGGATTTAATTAAATCATTTACAATTACATAAAAAAATATTTTTTAACAAAATCACAAGTTTTATTTTTTATTTTTTTGCAGTACAATAAGTAAAGTACATTTTAAATCTAAATGAAAAATATGGAAGCTATTTACAATAATACAAATGACAAGCTTTCTGACCAAGAAAAGTTTAACAAAATGTCAGATCTAATTCAAAACAAGGGGTACAATAGCGCTTCTATTGTAAGTTCACATTGCAATTAATTCTTAGTTTAAAAATATTGTGTGTAATTTAAACTTTATAATTACTAATCCAAAACAAGTAGTTTGTTACTTTGGCAAAAATTAACAAACGAAGCTATTTATCTTTTGCAGTTTTTAAAATCAATATAAATTTACCAGTTTTGTTGTTAAAGATATCTATTATTAGTTTGACGATTGTTTTACAGGACTGCGAGTTTAAAAAATCATCAACACAAAAGGCTAAAGAAGTGCTGGTTAAAGAAAAATCATCCAATACTATTAAGAATAATGCATCAATTATATGTAATAACCTTGAAATAAGAAAGATCAAACAAGTTGGAATTACTTTAAGCAAAAGTAAGAAACAGATATTTTCACAAAAGGTTTGATATTAGTAGAAAAAAATATACATACATTAATTTTAATTTATGTTTTTTAAACACTTTTTTGTTACTTTATAAATACAAGAGTTTTCTTGTACAAAATTTATTTAATATTATTTTAGATGTCACTTCCAATTTAGTTTTTGAAATTCAATTTGTAACTGTTTTAAAAAGAATTGTAAATAAATAACTATTTAGTATACTGTTACTAAACCGATTAATTGTTTTTAGTATATTGGTCAAGATTCTCAATGCTTTCTGTTTTATTTGGAAGAATCACCAAACAAACGCTTACCTTGTCAAACTAGTTATACGGATTTCGTTAGAATGTGGAACGATTCGTCGCTGGAAAGACACAAAACTGACATACGTTTTGAGTTCTTTCACGGGTTAGTTCTAATAAAGTGTTTATTAAATTTCATACAATGTTTTTTTTTAATTATGTCAATACATTATTTAACAAGTTTGTTTAAGAAAAAAGTCTTTTTACGAACATTATTAACCTATACAAGTTAAACTTATTTTATTAATTATTTTTTTTCGAAAAATTAAACTATTTTTTCACTGTTACAATCGTATAAAATTTAAAATAAAGCTGAAAAACAAAAAAAAATAAAGTTTAAATTTCTTTATTTCATATATACCTACATTTTCGTGATATTTTATTATTAGATAATGCATTGTTTTAACCGATACTAAGTTTTCATATAAACTATGCCATGTCAAAAAAAAAAATAATTCTTTTATATAAATTTTGATTAAACTTTACTGAGAGGTTTGTTGAAATCAACTGTACTGAAACTGAATTTCAATAAGATAAGTTAACTTGCGAAATGTAAAATCTACGTTTGTTGTAAAATATATACTCTTATTCTTATACAAAGAGTGGTTTGCAAAGGGTTTTCACTATATTAGAATAAATTAACAAACCAGTTAACTATAAAATTCTTTATCGATTACATATTTAAAAACAACTTTTAATGACTCAAAAATAAATTTTTTCAGAATATACGACATTTTACACTTGGTGAAACTTTTGAAAAGTCTTCAGTGGTTGACTACAATGAATTTTGATGACATAAACCAACTCATCAAAGATGTATTTCCGACAATTTTAGACTTAAAGTTTGCAGTAGACCGTGAATTATTAAAAAGGGAGAACGGATTTGGAAGATATATATGTTATTTTTTTACATGATAGTTTTTTAATATATACATTTATAAGAATAAAATGAAATGAGTTTTTTGTTTTGTCTTAAATTAGCGCTTATACTTTAGCCCGCTAGGTTATATTTAAACAATGGTATTTGGCTCGTATGCCTGCCTGTTAAGTCTAGGATGACCGGTAGTTGGTTGTCTCAGAGCTACTGTTAATATTCGAAAGTCGTGAAGTAAACTGTTTGATTTTAAATAAAGATAACTTGCGTCTAAAGTAGTGAGTCTAAATTAAGAAAAAAAATTGAGCTTTAAAAAGTTTTAATTGTATTTTATTTAAAATAATAAACATTTCAGGGTCGCACATTGGAACAAATCGCAGGAGTTTTAAAGAAGGAAGGCATGCCGACTATTAAGCATAGCGAATTTCACAACGCAAAATTTGACAGTTTGCAGACCTCAGAACTGGTGAAATTAATCGAACAAAAGTATAAATTAGATATGAAATCAGAAGAAGTTGTTAACAAGATTTTCGGATGGCACCCGTTGTACGAATATGTAATTGATCGAGAAGAATTAAGTAAGAATTTTAAAATGCAGTTAAACTTTTTTATCTCTTTGAATTGTTTACACTAGATACCATACCATTAAAGGTATTTGTTATAATTAGTCAACTAAATTTCATTACTTAGATGTAATGAACTGAAATTTTTAATATTTTTGCAAACGGAAATTATCTTTGCAATAAAACTTTATACTAATGTTATAAGATAATGTCTAATAAACTTGTATTTAGGACTCGGTTTTAACAATTGATTATCGAGTTTAACTTCACTTAGTGTTGTTTTATTTTCTTTTACATTAAAAATAAAGCTATAAACACTGTTCGTTATTTAACAGCAGAAGTATGAAATAAAAAAACATTAAAATAAAAACAGTAGTTTGCAAGTAATATTTTTGTTTCAAACTTTTTTTTTTTTATTGAGAAATATGCAAGATTATTATAGAAGTTTTAGAATAGTCCTTCATTATCTTTATGTTCTTAAGTTTATTTATAATTGTCTTGAATTTTCTTGAACAGCTTTTTTACTTTTTTCTAAAATCTAAAACTTAATTAAAATAGTTTGTTTACGAAATAATATAACTTGTCTAATAGTTAACTTTAAAAATAAACTTTTAAAATTTCAGAATCCTAAATGAAGTTATTAATTTAAATATAAAATTATAGGTAAAAACGATTTGTTTTTCTATTACAATGTATATGGAGATAGGCCGATAAAGTGTGATGTAGGAGGATGTAGTTGTTTGTACAAAACAGACCAAAAACTAATTTCAATCAAACCAATAAACGACGTTTTAGAACAACAAGCTATTAAAAAGTTTAAAATTAAAAATAGAAAAGGTAAGATGTTGTTCTGTTTAATCTTTTGCATGATGTTATCATGCAGTAAAAAACATAGGGTACTCTAATAAGTACCATACATTATAAATAAGTAATTGTTAATATTTTGATTGATAAAATTAAAAAGAACCTTATTTAACTTTGTCAGAAAATGAAAGTAAGTTTATATTTTTAGTTTTAATAGTTGTTTAAAAGGGACAATCACAAGTTGTGCTCGTTTCATTTAAAACGACATAAAAGTAATTTTCTAAAATGAATGTCAAAATGAGCAATATTTATGACGTGCGAAGTGATTTTAATGAAGCAAAAACAAATTAGATTTTAAGATTTATAAAAGTAATAAAAACTATTAACTATTTATTAAAAAAAAAAATTAACAGATGATAAAGAAAGTCGTAAAATTTATGTTGATAATCTTGCACATGCTGTAGATGTACTACAATTGTCAAAGTGTTTTAAAAAGTTCGGTGTTATTAGTAGCTTAAACGTAGTAAATGACGAAGTAAACATGAAAAATTGTGGATTTGTGGTTTATGAAAATTTAAACTCGTATGAAAATTGTCTTCAAGAAAACAATCATTATCTAAATGGTCGTAAAATTAATGTAAAGAAGGCAAACATGCCGAGTATTTGTAAGATTAAGGCGCAGCTACCCTCAGGGGTAAAAATCAGTAAAGATAAAATAACAACGTACTTTAGAAAATTAGGAAAAACTGTTGATATAGATTTTTTCATACCTAAATCCGAAGTTCTTATAAGGTACAAGGACAGAGAGTCAGTGATAAAAGCGATGAATGAAAAGCACCACACTTTAGGAGATGTAACTATTACTGTAGAAGAAATAAGTAAAAAAAAGAAACGGCAAGGTCTAAAAAGAAAGACAACAGATAATCTTATGCGTTATCAAAATAAAAAAATGAAACATGAAATTCACAGTGACCGAGATAAAAATTTTAAAAGAGATCACTTACGTCAAAAGAACTCACAAGTTTCCAAATACAAACGGAGAGCATATAAATTTTAAACGTATATTAGAAATTTTATAGTAAAAAACCTTTGAACATTAGTAAAATGTAAAGAAATGCATTTTTTAACAGTTGTTGATAGCAGTTTTAACTTTTTTAATCGTTATTTAGTTAACTAACTTGTTTTGAAATAAATTTTAAAACAAGTGTGAAAGTGTCTATAAAGAAAAATGTTAAAATTTGCTTTTGGTTTACAAAATAGTATATTTCTTAAGTAAATTTTCTATAGTTTATGACAAATAAGGCCTTTTTAGTATTAAGTTTTTATTAAAACTACTATAAAATAGGTTTGTTACCAACTTTAAAATATTATATATATATATATTTTTTTAACTATAAAGTTCTTTCAATTAAAACATATTATAAAAAAAGTATATAAAAGCACCGTCATGATAATAATACAATCTCAAAAATAATATTGATAATTATCTACTTAATCTTCATAACATAATAAGGTTACAAGTTTCCGATTAAATTATAAAAAAAAACTTTTATCGCAACTTAAAATAGCATATATCATTATTAAAATCAGTCAGATAAATAGAAAGTAAAAATAAACTAGTGTTTCGTAAAGTTTAAATCCATGATTAACCAAAACTCAAAACAATTAAAAAAAAAGTTTTTATTTTAAATAACCAAGTTAGTTTCCGGTAAAATATACGTGTTATATTTTATATTATAGACGTTTTCAATCCTTACAAATGATGAGGTTTATTTTTCTAGTTTTAAAGTTATCGTTTAGTTTAAAAATTTTACTAAATCAAAGAACAAAATAAGGCTTTAATAATAACTTTGTTACAAAACTATTTGTTAACATTTAAATATATCTGTGATACACTTTAAAAAAAAAAGTTTCTTTAATAATTTAGTATGAAATGAAGACAAAATGAATTTAAACAATATTTATAAAACTAACTCTGAAAACGACTATCGTGTTTTTGCTAATTTTAAATATATTAGTTATTTTCTATCGTTTTTGTTTTAGTTATGTTTTTAAAAATAGTTATTGAAATTATGAAAATAGTTTTACAAATGTAAAATAAAGACTTTTGAAAATTAAAGTTTTAACAAAATTTCCCAGATTTTTGAAGTCTTCAGTATCTTTTCTTATTAATTTTTGAGCATATCTTTTAGAACCACAATTTCTTGTTAGACTGAGACCCAAATATTGTTAATTTTGATACATGCCAGTCAGTGCTAAGGAGAATTGCTGTATTCTGCATTTTACAAACATTTATTCCGTTATACCACAAAGCTATCGTTTGAAAGTGACGTCAGACTACTTTTATTGTTTAAGCTACAAAATGTTATCAAAATTTTATTTATTTATATGCATTTGATGTAATGTTTTTGTTTATAATTATAACGTCAATGAATGCCAACAATTAGTTATGTAGAGAACTTAACAATGTTTTAGTTATAAGAGAACAAGTTTTAGTTTTAACTACCATAAGTTTTTCAAACGAACAATAAATTATATTTATATTTATTAATCAAAAAAACAAAAATAAACTTGATCACTAAAAGCTTAATTCAATACTTAGATTAATATGCTTAAAAAAAAGTATAAATAGTTTTTCTAGAAATAATGGTTTTTGTATTACCAACCATACTTGTGATAAGGTATTGCTTGAACTAGTGTAAATAATTTAACTTATGTGAACTTATTTTTACGAATTTTATATATACTGCGATTTCTTTAAAATTTAAAAAAAATATATAAGTTTTTACTTTGCTTAAAATTGTTTTTATACTCAATTTATACGGTAAAAAATTATTTTTATATGAAAACACAGCTTCACTTAAGCCGCAAAAAAACTTTTAACAAAGCACTTTGTTGCTAGAATTCAATATAAGAAAAAGCTAAACAAAAAATATAATCTTTATTTAAATAATTCCTGTGATAATAATATATATATTTATTTACAAAGCTATACCTTTTTAAAAATAAACAAATGCAAACCTTATACATTTAAACAATTTGTTAATACAAACAGTACCGGTCATGACTACTTGGTAGATTAGTAGTAGAATATCGAGTCGATAAATGTCGCTTGCACAAGCACACTTACCTACCTCTTTTAGTTTCACTCTTATCAATTTAAACTAGTTTATTCGCAAAAAACGCTAAGTAGGACTCAATATTACTACAGCTTAGGCAAAGCTGTAACAAAATGCAAATTTAGTTAGAAGGATTATTATTAAGATTGATCAGACTATATACTAACTTTTTATATTACATAAGGTAGTAAATCGAAAGTATACGTATTTTTTGTAATGTTTAAGGCTTGTTTTAGACATTGTCTATATTATATATTGAGCGTTATTAAGTACAGTAACCTCTCGCATCTTTACGCACTCGTGACGTTACGCACTCTCGTTTAGTTACGCATTTAAGAACTCTAAAAAATTCAAAAAAGAAAAATTTTTCAATTTTTTTCTTAATATTGCACTAATTAGGTTTATTGTATATTTCTAATATCCTCTATATCTTTAGACTCTGTAATTTTATGTTCCTTGACTAATTAGTAAACATTTAGCTATACCTCAGTATATCAGAAATTATCAATAAAAGATTAAAATAAAGCTCTGAAAGAAATATGACTGTGTTAAATAATGAAAGTATAGTGATGTAAAAAAATAAACAAACTTTAATATAGACACAACATCATTTCTTAATTGTATATAAATGTTTAAATATAAATTGAACTTTTTTAGTAGAATAGAATATAAATTTTAAGCATCAAATAAGTCACATATAAACAAAGATAAAAATAAAAACTACTATTTATTAAAATTAGTGAAATGTTTTGTAAAAGTATAATTATTTTATTAAATGTTTTGGTTTTAAGAAAACAAATAGAGAGATCTCAACTGCTGGAGGAGAAGTAATGTATTTATTCTTTCAAAAATTTATTTTGCAAACTAAGTTTCGGTCAAAGACCTCGTCAGTGCTTAAATAAATCTAAATAAAGATTAATTAAATTTGGTTAAATTAAATTATGGTACTAAGTTTGATTTTTTGACAAAGTTTAAATTCTAGTTAAATTTAAAAATTAAAGAACAACACTTATAAATAAGAATATGATTAATAATAATAAGTGGGCTTAAGTTAAGATGCATTTTAATCAAGCTAAATTTTATTGTGACTTGAATATTGTAAATTTAAGTAATTTTGTGCTTGTAATATTTACCAAAATTTGAAAATTTTGCTTTGATAATTTACAAAAAAAAAAATACTTTAAGAAAATTATAGTTACAAAAATTAAAAAGCATGCATAAAACCTGTATTACGAGTAATTTAAGTTTTGAAGTTGAGTTTACGGAAGTGCGGGCAGGAATAAAAGAGTTGGTACCGTTTGTTTAGATTATCCCTTCTGTCTGCTTTAGCGATCGCGACCTTTTCTAATATGCAAGTACTGCAAATGCTTCGTGGGATTTTTGCCTTGCCAATGTGGTGGATAATTTCCCAATCTATTTTGTATTCAATGTTCTTATTTTTAAGCTTCAATATATACTTTGATATTTCTGTTCCGTTCTCTTTATAGTTTTTAAAGTCACTAATATGGTTGTACCATCTTTTTTTAAAAGTTCCATTCGTTGAGCCCAAATAGTTTTTTATAACGTTTTCCGATTTGATTGTCGCTTTATATACCACATTTTTAACTAAGCATTTATTCTTAAGGCGACATTTGTTTATTGTTCGGCAGTTGCAAAGTGTTTTGTTTGGATCATCGTTTTTAAGCAATAACTTTTCAATTCTGATGATTTATAAAAATTATCTTTTTGTGCTTAAATGAAGTAAAATTAACTATTTATAAAAGACAATAAAAATGTGAAGATACAGAAAAAGAAAATGATTGTTATATATAACTAGTTGCTAAGAGAAGGGCTAAAGAAAACTTTTTACCTTTTTATATCTCATTGAAATCAAGATTTAGAGAAATTGTTTTCTTTTTTATTTTTAGTCTATAACAACATATATTTTGATTAAACAATTTATTGGCTATTTTAAAATAAATAATTAAACAAAAGTTATAGAAAATATAGATGATCAGTAAGTTGCAAAAATCACATGAAATCGTTTTAAGTACTTTTATCAGAAATTTAAACTTAAATTTCAATCTGATTTACGTATTTGCTGAGTCATCATTTTTTTTACTAATTTTTATTCATTTTTTCTAATTTATATTCTTATCCCTAACCAACTTTACCCAAACATAAAAAAAATGCTTCAAGAAATTTAGTTTTTACAATTAAAATTAAAAAAAACTAAGAAACAAAAGATTTTTTTTACTGGCCAGAAAAAATGCAAACTAAAACTTTGCCATGTACAGGAAATTTAGATTTTACTCTTCATTTTTAAATGTAAGATTTTAATCAAACTTATTATTATTTTTTAATCAAAATTTGAAGATAGTTATAAAACTTTTTTTAAACTAAGTAATACGGCTGTCATGTTACAAATCCATCTGATTTAATAGTATAAAAAGCTATTATGAGATCACTAGTTTTTAAATCTTATCGAAAAGAACTTCTGTTTATTGTTCAAAAGAAAATTTTTATAAATTTTGACTATTTTATAATCAAAACTCAAAAATTTAAAAAACAAGCATCATTTACATTAAACTAAAAACACAAAAACTATACACTTAAGTTTAATAAATGAAAATTCAAAGTCTACAACAATAAATTTATTTGCAAAAAAAACTAAAACATCCCTGGGCAGTCTGAATTTTCTTACAAAAAAGGTTAACCAGCCTGAGTTTTTTTGAAAACTTTAAATTACTCTGATTGCGTGACAGAGCTAAATTATATTCATAATTTAAGTTTGATATTCAAAGTGTTGCAAAGATATGTACCGCTCACAAAAATAGCTTGAATAAATCATCCAGAGTTTTCAAAAGATGTTAATATTTTAAAACAAAAAAAAAAAATATAATGCAAATAATGAAAAATGAAAACTTAAAAAAAATATTGTATTGATGAAAGTACTTGAAAGCTAAAATAAAAAGCAGGTTTTCTTCTGGTTCATAACAAGTTTCTTTCAGATCTTCTTAGATTATCCAGGTTTTTAAAATTAAACGATTAATCTACTTTTAATCGACTATCTATTTTTAATTCCAAAATTAAATTAACGTTAAAAGCGGTGTTAAGAAGTATAACAACAGTCATAGTTTACTAAAGGGCTACTTTAAATGTGTTTATATTAAGAAACCTAAAAATGATGACAAAAACTTTTTAGCTTAATGATATATTTCTCGTGTCAAGTCAACATTTAACTACTAAAAATATAAATCTGTTTAAAGTTCCAGTTTTTTTAGTGATTTTTGTTCAAAATTCCATTTTTTTTTCGAATTTTCACACACTCTTGGTTTTTGTAGACTAATCTGTCTAGTACAAGCTTTTTCTAAATATTTCTGTTTTTCGATTACCATTAAAAAAGAAAAATAAAAAATTTAAAGACATTAAAATAATTCTGAAGTAAAAAAAAAAAAATTAAACTATCTAAAATAGACCAAATAATTACATTTAACAGCTTAGGCTAGCTTAAGGTTTTTAAACTCTGTGTTATTTAAATTTTGAGCCTATTTTCCTTTTTTTCATTACTCATTAAAACCAAAATAAAATTAATTACATAAATTTTAAAACAAATTAGTTATTGATTTCTTTTTTGGAAAATATAAGCTAAAGTCAATCATTAAAAAATAAACTAAATGTGATTTTTTTTTTGATTTTACAGTTTATAGGTTTTTCTAGGTTTTATAGCCAACACTATTAAATACTATGAAATAATCATATGAAATAGGATTTTTTCAAGGATTACAGAATTGTGACAATCCTTTAAATAAACACAAGTTTTATGAGAAAACCTGATTTCAAAGTTTTATAATCTAGCTTAAAATTTATGAAAAAATACTAAAACAGCTTAAATGTTCAAAAAAAATTGCCTACCTGAACTTTTCAAATACTAATATTTTAAAGTTCAAACTATCCCAAGGTTGTGAAAACTCATTATTAAATTATTTATAGAACATTTCTAAGTTTTTATCATTACTTATAAATCTAAAAATAAACGAATTCTTCTTTAGTATTTTGTTACCAAAATGAGCTAAAGTAAAACATTAAATAGGACAATAAATTAATAAGTAATTACAAGTTGGTGTTATTATAATTTAAATAAAAATTACAATAACCCATTAATTATAACTTAAAGTATAAGAATTTAACTTTTACTTATGACTTTTATTGAAATTAAGTATTTATTATTTATTGTACACTATGATACCAAAATAACATACTTTAAAAATTTTATCATTAGTATTTTTCGTTAGTATTAGTAATTTGACTATTCCTATTTAGCATGATCTTGTATTAAGAAAAATATTACAGAGTTGCCATTTTTGAGTGAAAAAAAATTACACTGAACGACCTTAAATTGTTTTAAGTGATTCAGGTTTTTTTTTTGTAATTTTTAAAAAAATCTCAAAATAATAATTATTTAAATCAAAGCTTTTTAATTTGAAAGCTTTTATAAATAGTTTTCTATTAAAAATCGGTTATAAAAAATCAAAGATTGTCTGAAGGAAGTAACTTTTGTTGAAGATTTTGAAAAAAAAATTTATGATTAAAAAAAAATTTTAATTTTTCTGCTGTTAATTTAAAATAACCAAGCTGGGCCGAGTAATCCTTTATTTTTTTTAGTTTCTAAGTAGTATGAGTTATCATAAGTAAATCTGTTTTTTTTTAATTTTCAAACTGTCATGAGTTATTCTGAATGTGTTGCAATCTTAATGTTACTTGAAACAATTCATTTCTAACTATGTATTTTTTTACTTATTGCATTTAAAACTAGTTTAACTGTTTTATAGTAAAAAGTTAACTTATACGAACTTTTATTAAAAACAATTATAAATATTGTTAATAAACATGTTAGAGATCCTTTACGTTTTTAGTTACAGTGAAGGTTTACTGCTAAACACTGGGAATTTACTCAGTATCAGTCCATTGCACTAACCTTGGAAAAAAATATTCATACTAAAGCTTAAATACTTTAAGAAGGATACCAAAGTGGTCAAATTATGAAACTGTCTTTTAGATTAAATATAAAGTAAAACACCAGGGATGAATATAATTTTAATGTTCAACTATATCGTTTGAATTAGACACTAACATAATATAAATTAATCGGTATGCTAAGCCTATTAAAATATTAAAAAATTTAAGTTTATAATAAGAAATTTTTACTCATAAAAACATGGTACATAATGGATAAATACGAAAAGGTTATAAACTGTTGAGCCTTTAAAAGATTCAGAAATATTTATTATCGATATTTAACAGTGTGTATTTTTAATTAAATGTGTCATAAATTGTAAATATTTAAAAAAGCTTTGTTTTATAATCATTTAGTATTAATTAGATGTAAACCATTTGTATTTTTTAATTTATATTAGTACATAATGGTATTTGTAACTCAAAATTGCAATTACTTTTTTTTTTGGAATCCTCTAATATTTCTTATATTTTGTTCAAAAAGTAATTGAATAATTAATTTAATGTTGTAATATTTTTTCTAAGTTTATCAAGCAATAACTTTCTTAATTCTGATGATTTAAAGGATGATCTTTTTGTGACTAAGTAAAATAAATTTAACTTTTTATAAAAGACAATAAATTTGTTAAACCAAAATAAATGTTAATTAAAACAATATATAACTAGTAGATAAGAGAAGGGCTTAAGGAAAAATATCTACTAATAAGGATTATAAACATATCTCCCGCACAAAAGTTTTGACCTGCAAATTACTACAACAGATTAATTATTTAGTTATGAAAAATATTTTGACGACACGTTTTCAGCAAACAGTCAAAAGATTTAAAAACATTAAAAAAAGTTACAGTTAAAATTTACGAAGTTATCAAGTAGGTTGCAAAAACTTTCTTAAAATAAATACCATATTTAAAACTTTAGGAAAAAAAAGCTAGTTGTATTGTTTTTATAACAACTTTTAGATTGTGGATTTAATACATAACTAAAAATAAACTCATAAAATCTGTTGAAATATATCACCTAAAATAGCTTAAAAATTTTTAGGCTTTTCATATAAAAACCATAATAACAACTTACTTTTTTTTTAAATAACGTTAACTAAACATTTTAAAGATCTATTGACAGTTATAATTACTAAATAACTTTTTTTTCTAAAACTATGGTTCTAAAATATGCTGTTATATATGCATTTTGCTGCTCACAACAAAGTACTAATAACACATATCAAACTAAGCAATAACCTTAAAATTCTATTAACTGAAAAAATTTAAAAGAATAAATCTAAATGCGATATTAACTTGCAGACATTTATTAACTAATGTAAAATTACAAAAATGATGTTATTAAATGATTTTGTATAGTTTGAGTCATTTTTTTTTTAAACTTTAATTAGAATCAATTTAAAATGAAACACATTCTAAAGCTATAATTAAGCAAAAATTTAAAGTAATACATTTTATAAACAGTTATAAATTAAAATTATAAACTACAATAAAACAACATGTTACATAAATATTTTCACATTGTTAAACAAATACATACCTAGCTAATCAAAAATTCTTCGTATTATGGTAATACCCGGCTTAGTTAATTGTTTATTTAAAATTGGATTAAACGTTTAATTAAAGTATATTAAACTAAGTTAAAAATATTATTATTATAATGACTGATGTAAAGTCGAAACGTCGTCTGCAAATAAATTTTAAACTTAGAATGTGTTTCTCTTTAAATTGGTTTTTGAAATCTCCAGTATCCCCTCCTGTTTTTTAAAGTAATGGTTATTAAAATCAAAAACTAAAAATACTTTTTTTGGTCAAAAAAGGTCAGTTTTAATCAGTTTTTATTTTCCTTATTATGTTTAAGTAAAAAGTACTTTTATAGGTCAAAAAAGGTCAGTTTTAATCGGTTGTTATGTTCCTAATAAAGTTTAAACAAAAAGTTTTTATTAAAGTTAAAAAAGGTCAGTTTTAAAATGATTTTGTTTCTTATTGAGTTACATTATGTTTAAAATATATTAAAAACAATTTACGCAACAGAATTATGATAAAAATGTAAAATGTTTTGTATAAATTTGCTTATTTCTATACATTTTATTAATTTATTATAATATTTTGTAAGTTTGATACAAAATACTTTCAAAATAGAATGGTTTGCTGAGAACTTTATTTAAAAAGAAAACATATAAGTTTATTCAATTATTATTAAAAAAAACTGTCGTAAAAACTTTTATAAAATTGCTTTGCGTTTTTAAATAAAAAGATTTTAAGTTAAGTATAATTTGTTTTGACTTTTATAATTTTCAACTAATTTTACCTAGTTTTGACTATGTTACGTATTACTAATCATAAACTAATATTCTTAGTTTATCAATTTTTTAATTCTTAATTATTTAATTGTTACCTCAGGTTAAAAAACCCAGTAGCGTAAATATTAAAACAAAAATACTGGTCTGATATTGGTCCGAATCACATTCTAAGTTCAGGATCTGGTCAAATCTGGGTATTGTTTAGAATTTTGGAACATACCATATCGTATAAATCTCTTAAATTTTTAAGAAATATCTAATTTAAGTTTCAAAACTATCCTAAAACCTTCGTTATTCTCGTTATCAATAAACTCCAACAATATCTAGTGTAAGTTTCATATTTTCTTTTAATACCTCGTATAACTTTAATTAATAAAATAAATTTTTCCCGTTATATCTAGTTTAGCTTTTAAAACTACTTAAAAATAAATCCAAGACTTTTTTTTGCGTTTTTTTATCAACACCAGGATATCCAGTGTAGCTTTAAATAATTTTCCAGTAATGTCTAGTGTAACTTTCAAAACTTCCCTAAAATACGCCTGAAATGTTTGCTTTTTAGATAGAAGTCTTAAAAATCATAATAGTATTAAACCTCTCAAATATGTCTTTTACCTTTATTTGCAGAAAAACTACAACAAAACAAATTATACTCGGTGACCTACTAGATCCATAACTTGAGGGTTCAACCAGCTCAACTTAATATTCTTATAATAGGATTTGACCACATCTTAAGTAAAAAGGTCAGAAAAGCTCTGTGTCACTTTAGCACAGAGTGACAATTTTGCATGGAGTGACATTTCAGCACAAAGTGACACTTTTGATTGAGTGTAATTTTAGCAGAGAGTTTTCTAATTTTATAAATAACGAAAATCTAACTACAGCTTTGTACAGTTTATAAAAGTTCTTTTTATCTATAACAGCTTAGTTAGTCTATTTTTAAAATGCACAAGTTTTTAATTAGGATTAAAACATTTTAAACGTTTAAAGATTAAGTTTCAAGAACATTTACTCAACTAACTAGACCAATAAAAGATCTTAATAACTTCTATAAAACGTGTTTTACTTTTTGAGTTTAAATTTTCGGATGGTTTATGTACTGCAAATTGGTACATACATGTGTCCTAACTTTAAAGTAGTATAATTAAATTCAAAAACAACTACACATTTATTAAAACTAGTAAAACTAATAATACTAATGTTTTTTGTGGCCCAGTTTTTTTTTACTCTAACGATTATTTTAAAATAATTTGACTATGTTGTTTTTGTATTTCAAAGTACGTCAAAAATTTTAAACAAGTTTTTTTGTTGAAGTATTTAAGGTAGATCAAATATTTTAACTATTTTTTACCAGATTATCATAAATTTGCGTATATTTCTAAAGATTTTTACTAAAAAATCTTTTAAAAAATAAAATTAACAATAAAAAACTAATCATTCGAAAAATCTTTCCTTTAAATTTTTTTAACAAGCAGCCGCACCTTTAGTAAAATTTTAACTATGTTACAAATGTTTTATTTATATTAACTTTAAGCGTTTTTAGAGTTTTAATTATATTAAATTAAATAAGTAAAACTTTTCAGAGAAAATAGTAATAATTTTTAAATAAACAAAGTTATGAAAGTATTTCCAATTCATAAACTACATCTTGGTTTCAGGTATCGATGCTGTCAACTCATACGTTGTTCAGATACGTTAGTTTTAGTAAGATTTTATATATTAATTATTGTTTTAGTTAATTTTTATTATACATATAAAAGTACTAAAACAAGTATGAAGTTTTTGTTTCTATTCATGGATATCACACAATAAGTGACTTTAAGTGTTAAAACTATTTTATAATAATCTTATTTATTTATAGTATTCTTGAGTCTTGCGATAAGCTTCCTACATCATTAGTTTATATAGACACTTGTTCGAATCCCCATAAAATACTTAGACATGTGCAAATTTTCAAATTTTGTGATAGAAAAGACTCTATGGAATTTCATTGTGGTAAGTTCATACTTATCAAGTATTACAAACTTTTTTTTATTAAAGAGTTTCATTTATTTAAAAAAATTTTTAACTAAAAAAAAATGCTATATTTCATTACAGTTTTGCCTAAAAATTTGTGTAACACCTTATAAACAATTTAAAAAAATTTAAATGACATATTTTTCAGTTGTAGTAGATAAAGACTTACAGCAAAAAGGAATTGGTAAAAACATGATGTTAGATGCAGAAAAATGGGCAAAGGTGAAAGGGTTCAATTCGGCATACTTATGTTCTGTTTCTTCAGCTGAAGACTTTTACAAAAAGTGTGGATATTCAGAAATAAAATCTGGTGCTTATGAAGGAATGTTTAAAAAAGAAATCTAACAAAATCTTTAAGACATTTTAAAATTTAGTTTAAATAAAAAACAATAAACAAAAAATGAATTTTATGTTAGTTATTTTTTCTAAGCTATATATCTTTTCTAACTATCTTAATAATTCTTTATAAAGATGTTAGCGTGTTTCATAGCATTTGAGTCATTTTAAATACTTATACATATAATATTTAGTATTAATAACTTATTAGTATATATCAATACATTTATATCTACTTTGACTGCATTTTACCAAAAACCTATAATCTGATTGATATAAAAAGATAATTTAGTGGTAATGTTAACAAAACGTTTTGGTAATAAAAAAATCTTTCTTATTAAGTTATTTTAATTAAATTTACAACATTAATGTAATATTGAAATTTTTGTTACTTATACTATAAATCCCTTAATCTTTTAAAGTTTACTAGAGGAACGACTGTAGAAGCTCCAAAAATATTCATGGACAGGTCATTTTTTCTACGATGAAAATCTAAAAGTTTATATATAACAAAAAAAGAAGAAAATATAATACAGGATTTAAAAAACCAAGTAAATTTATAAATCAATATAAATAAATTTAGAAAAATATTTTGACATTCTCTTCTTTAACCGCTAATTTTCTATTTTTGAGGATATCGAAGTCTAATAATCAGTTAAAGTATTGAAAATAACTCGTGTTTTACAAAAAAGGTGACTCAGAGTAGTCTAGTCTTCAAACTAGCTTTAGGTATTGAGGGTAGCCTAAATGTATGGCAGGTCTTATTTTGAAAAATAGTTGAACTTGAAATAAATCATGAAACCAGTGGGAGTTAGTAACCCCAACATCCAAAGCTTCATTTACCCTAGAACGTTTACGCATGGGGCTTAATTTTCGTGTGACTTTACTATTGGAATTTGACATAATTATTACTTAAGTCTAGACTTAGTATTACTAGATATAAATAACCAGGCACAACAATTGAGTAAGTTTCTCTATGAAACAAACTTTAATGAATACAAAACCAGTTGTATAATCACAAGATCTATTAAATATGGAAATTGTGTAATAAAATACTGTATACTGACCATTATAAAAAAATAAATAATATTTTAAGAAATACTTAAAATTAAATGCAAAAATAAGTGTTATAAACTCCAAGAACTATAAAAGTTTGTCACTTTTGTGTAAAATGCTTTATGTTATAAACTGTGAAAAAATGCTTTAAGTAAATCACTTGTTGAAAATCAAAGGAGCTATAAAACGTACAGTAAGATTATTACTAAACTTATTTTATATTACAATCTTTAAATATAGCAAATACAATTATAATTATATAAACTAACATTTTATAAAACAACTTAATACCAATTTTTAGTGTCTTTCTTGTAAACAGTCTCTGAAGCACTGGGCGGTTCTGTCAACATACTGCTCAGCCTAGACTGTCAGCTTGTGACTCAAAAATTAAACGAATCGTTGCATCATGCAGTTTAATAAAGGGAAATGCGCTCTCATTCTCTTTATTCTCTTTCTCATTTTTCTTACATTAGACTTTGCCCGGGCAAGAATTGTAAGTGCTTTTAATAACTCTTAATTTACTCTTAAAAACAAAACGGTTTTCAAATGAAACTTGGAATATCGTTACACTTCCTCTACCCGCTATTTTAAAAGAAAATCCTCGCCTAACTTATTTTTTTCTATTTGATGGGAATTGAACTCTACCATAGCATTAAAAAAAATGAATAAAAAAACATATAATAACACTAAAAAAGATTTCAGATATCTGGGAATAAACAAATAAATTATTTTAATCAGTTCTCTCAATTTATAATATTTTTTTTTATACTTTAAAAGTTTTTATGCTTTTACTAGAAGTTAATTTAAAAATAATTTTAGACATGAGTCAAAAACAACTGCAGAAATTTGCAGTATTAAGTTGAAAAAAGCAAAAATGTATTAAAATATAAATAGACGCAAAAAAAAAATCACCCAGTTGCCATGCCTAATTTACCCAAAAAATACTGTTATTTTACATTGGCCTTTCTAAAAATTTACTTGTTAGTTCCTTAATCTTAAGTTTAATACTTCCAAATTTTTTTAATTTTTAGACCTTCTTTTTTCAACTCATCTTGCTTTATATGTAGATTTCAAGTTTCTATTTGAGGCTCTACCGTTTCTTTATTATTGTTAATTGGTTTATAACCTCCTAAACTAGCATTTAATTTATTTGATGAATCATTCTGGCTGTTTCTATTTTGAAATTTTCTAACATTAGTTGTTTTAACCTGAAAAAGTTAATTTAAGGGTGTGTTTTTTCTTATTAATATTTTTTTTTCTATCTGCTTTTGTATCTTAATTTGCAATAATCATTGGCCAAATAGCATGTTTTTTGAGGGTTCTGGTGCCTGTTAAACCTCTGATTATAGCTTGGACACCTATCTGGGACATTTTGAACCCTGAACTGGTCTGAAGTTTGGTCCTGTTACATTTGTAGCTTGTGCAATGTTTTTTTTACTCATTGCTACAACAAATTGAACAGCCTCACTTTGTCTAAGTGACCTTAAATACTTGTTAGGGTTGTTTCTAGTAATGTCAGTGTGATGAACCATTATATCACTGTCATTATCATCACTGTGAATAAAACCACACCACTTTACCATATATATACCGTTATATCATTTTCTTTAACTTTTCTGGGAGCTTTAGGTTTAAATTTTAAATTTTTTTTTTGGACTAAAAGAAGCAGGTTTTGCAGTTACAAATGAACAATATTTTACTGCTCTGTTTTTATCTTCATTTGGTAAATATTTTGGTTTTGATGTTTTATGGGGTGATCCATTGGACAAGAGTCAGGTATTCTACATAGAAATGCATTTTCCCCATGGGCTAAATGCAAGTCTAAAAGTTTTGTACTAGGAAAATTAGCGCGTTGGTCACGACCAGGCCTATTATGCTACTGATTAGGTTGGTTACTACCATAATCATTACAAAACTTGTTTTGGTACTCATGCCAGCCTGCGTTATTACGTCTCCTTGTTCTATTTGTCGGAAGCGTGGCTCGCAAACCCCATAGTCAATGTTTTGTGTGTTATCTAAGTGCCTCTTTTCATGACCTACAAGGTTACTGCCATCCTATGGTGAAATTATTCAATATTATGTCAATTTAAAATCATCAGTTTTTTTTAACAATTTAAAGGTGATTTTAAGAAGTTTGTTTTTTTTTTTGCAAAATGTGTTTTATTGCTATAATAAGTGAAATAAATTTTATTAAATAATAAAAAAATTCAAAACTTTTGTTGTGCTGTTAATAATAAAACTAATTGTTGCATACGTCACACATCGATTTACGAAAATTAAAAATTTCTAGTTATGTTATTGAATACACAATAGATAAGTGAAAGTTAGGAAATCACAGTGTTTTTTTTTTTAATTAGCTTTCTAGTAGCTGTGTTATATATATTTTTTCTAATTAAGCTTTAGTAAAACTAGTATATGCTTTGTTCGTAACCTAATAAATGTATTTTGATTGTAATATTTTAAACACTTTTCATCGCTTGGTATTAATCAAAATTTTTGAATTTTATTATTCTATACGACATACTAACTAATAACTATTACTATAATTAGGGTAGTAATTAAGCTTAAGATAGTAAAAAAGAGTAATAACTGATAGCATATTGATTTTGTGCAAAATTTTTTGTAGTTGCTATTAAGTTAATTCAAAACGACTAACCAACTAAACACATTAAACGAATATTAGTTGAATATTGACAATGAACATAAACAAAGTTTTACAAAAAAATACTAGAATTTTGTTTTTGTTATTTATTTATTGAAATAGTAAATCTACACTTAATATAATTAAAGAATAGCGATAGTTGTTGAAGATACGCTTGTATGTGCATTATTGTAAAATTTCGAAAGGACTTAATTACATTTAATTTTTACTAAAGAGTTAAACTTGTTATTGAAACAGTATTTACTTGACTAACGTTTTCATTATACTATAAAAAGTATTTCTACATATGTGACTGATACTGAAACTAAGCATCTATTATTTATGTTTATGTTATGATTTTGTACATTTATAGCTTTCGATGTCTTATAAAAAATAATTTTTGAACAAAGCAGCTTGTGTGAACCCGCTACAAACTACCATACTTGGTGAAAGATATACTTATGATTTTTTACTAGTTTATGTACTGCAACTTGGTACATACTTTTGTATAACTTGAAAGTATAAGTAAATCTTAAAGAGGACAATTTTTAAAGGTTAACTTGTTGTATCAATGTACTCTGTGGCCTAGTAATAAATTGTTTGACTTCTAAGCATTAGAAAAATGTTTAGTTTTTTAAAGAACTAGCCAATAAAAGATTGCTTTCTTTTTAACTTCAGTAAAAGTTTTTAAAAGCAGTGTAAAAGCAGTGTCAAAGTATGATAAGTTTTGAGATTTTTTGATACTTATTGGTTTATTTTTGTACGTAATATTTTAGAATAATGTGTTAAGACTTAAAGGCTATTGTTACTTGAACAATTTATTAAATAATTAAAAGACAGCTACAAAAGTTTTAAAAAAACTTGAATTGTTTGGTTTAATAAAGACAAAAAATGCTGCTATTCAAAATTTGAAAACATATCATTTAAAGTAAAGTGCATTTTTTCCAAGTAATACAACAAAATATATATTATTACATAATTTGATAGTCATAATATTTATGTATACTTTCATTGCTCACGAAGTTTTTAATTTATTTGATAGCTTATAATTTTGTTTATCCTATTTTAAACAATAAATTGGCGTAATTCTAGTTTTTAGCAGCTTTAATAGTATCTGCATTGTTTTCATTTTACTTCATTATCAGGTTAACTAAACTTAATTTATTAAAGTCTCAAATACGTAAAAATAGTAGTAACTATTCATTTTATGTTTTTGTAGTTTTAAGTAGATGAAAAAAAAAAAAACAACATAATTAATTTTTAAAACAATCAAATTAAACACATACAGTTTATTTTAAATCGTTTACAATATGTCATTTGATAAATACTTTATTTATTGTGCTTGATTCTAGTGTTTGATATTAAAAGAACTACTTAGTGTAAGTAACACATAATAAACTAAACTCTGTAGATTTATTTCAAGTCCACTTATTATGTTTCTTAATTTTTTTTCTCTTAGCATTAATGTCTAAGACTTTATTTTTATGTTTTGTAAATGCTAGTTGAGTACTAATAATTGATTTGTGAAATTACTATCAAGCATAACTTAGCTTCAATGTTTTTACTGAAAGTTTATTGATGTAAAAAAATAAGGTTAGTTATGTACAATAGTAGTCTAAACAAAAGCGAATTATTGTTTTCAATACTTACGTGTAGCTTATAAGTCAAATAGAAAAATTTAGAATAAATTTAATTATCTGTATAAGCAATGCTACGTTATCATTATTTTATTTTGTTACATCAGTTTACTAGCTGTATTTATATTATACTTCTTCGTTGGTAATTAACAAAAGTTTATGTTGATAGTTCAGCAAATCATAGCATTTATCGTTTATGTTAAAAACACTTTAATCATACCTTTTTAACATTAACTCTTATAACAAATGTAGTAATTTGTATTAGGTTAATACTACAAAAGTATCAGTTATTTAATATTAATAAAACATAATGCAGCTACAAGAAAGCTGCTACAAACTATAAAAAGAATTTCCTTTGTGTTTCATAAGCGAAACATAGGCGAATGTTTTTCATATCCTGATTTTGCAATATAAAAAAACATCAAAAGACATTTTGCAAATCAAACAATAAACTGCTTTCAAAAATTAAGTTAGCAAAATTTTATGAACTATTAAGTATTAACACATTTAATAAAAAGCTGTTAAAACTTACAAAAGCATGCAGACACGTTTAGCAGTAATTTTTTATAAACTTGTATATTAATATTGTATACTTTAATGGTTGTATTCAAAAGTATGACGTAAGTAAATGAATACTGTTTTTTTTTGTTTTTTATTACAGTTTATCTTCTTTTAACTATTATCTTGTTTCTTTGATAGATTGTTGTTAAAACAGACTTAAAAAATTATAAACCATTATTTAAAACTGCATTAAAGTTAGTTCAGTCTAAAGTATTTTGTATATAAAAGTCATAAAAAAGATTTTAATTTAAGAAAAACTAACTCTATAAGTTTATTAGTTAAATACTACAAAATCCGTTAAAAACCGTTAGAAATATAAATAAATAAAAAATTTCAGATAGCTTAAACAGTCTTTAAATAGATTGATTTTTGATATGTAATAAATAGTAAAGAGTATATATAAGGAAATATATTTATGTACAATACGAGAACTGTATAAAACTTAATTCATAAATCCTATCTAAGAATTGATATAAGATAAAGAAATCGTTAAGAATAGCTGCCGCCGGTTAAAATTGCTTATGAAGTTAAATTTGTTTTATTTCTATAGGATAAGCATTAAGTTCTATTAGCTATTGTAGGAACTTATTTGTTCAATAGTATATTATAATTTATTAAAAATTTACTTAATTTGTTATAACTTTAAACTAAAAAACAATAAAAAAACTGAAAACAAATGAAAATTAGTTTTAAAATGACCTCTAAAACTATTTTAAACATTGTTCAGTTAATAACTATCTTAATTGTTATTAGAAAAAGCTCCGCAGTCTAACTTTCATTACCATCTAACATAATAATATTTAAATGTTTCCCTTTTAGGATAAAATTAGTTTTTGATATAACATTTGTTACTATTCAATTTTAGTGTGAGATGGTTAACCTTATCAATCTGCTATTTCTTTACTATGAAAAAAAATTAAAACCACCGTTAGAAACAAATACTAACTCAGTAAAACCTTAAAAGAAAGTAAAGTTCATTTTGTTTATAGTTGAAGTAAGCGTTTTTAATTTTATATAAAAAATTTGCTATTTTATAAGTTGAATAAAATGTAGCGGGTTTGGTCCTTAATGTAAGTAAAAAGATTAGAAAACAGTGCAGCTACTACATAGCTGCTAAAAATTAGATTCAATGACGAGCTCGTTTAATACAAAATTAATGATAATTTATACCGCATACAGATACTATAGTTTGTGTGGAATGTAAGTAAAATCAAAAGTTATTTTTTAACGCAAAATTTTGTTTATAAATAAAGTTGTTGGATTCGAAATAAATAAATGGATATTAGTTAGCATTGAAAATAAATTTAGTTGATTAGTGTTTAAATATAGTTTCTAAAAATAGCTTTGAGAAATAAAGGATAAAGTAAACAGAAAACTAAACAAAAAAACGTATTTTAATTAAGAGTTTGTGTGATTACATTAAAAAACATTAGTTAAGTTTTAAAATTTTATGTATTTTTTTTGTTCTTAAATATCTTTGTTTTGTTAGTTTTGTATGACGAACTCTTTTAATAATTACTATACTACCTTATGAAATAAGAAAAAAAAAACTTTAGCTTTTGTATTTAATCAAGCAAAAATATAAATCATCAACTAACATTATTTCCACCCTTTTATAACGCTAGAAAAGTTGTTAACATTTATGCACAAATAATTATAAACTTTTAATAAAGCTGTAGTACATTTTTGTCATAGTTACTAAAATAACTTAATTAACGAAATTGTTTTAAATTGGCAAGTATAAGTTTTATCTTAAATAATTAACAGTAAAACAGTAAAGTATGTTCTTAATTATATAGTCAAAGAAAAATTATCTTTACTTGATTATTAAAAACAAACTTGACGTTCTACATAAACAACATTTATGGAACCATAGATAGGTTGATAAAATAAAATTTTCTAATATTGATGTCAAAGAAAATAAAATATTAAATACTCATTACTAAAACGAAAGTTATATATCTGTTAATTATAATAATAAATGATCAAGCATCATATAGACTTGAATAATCTATAAATAACCGGTTTTTGAATTTATTAGCTTAAAACAGCTTTTAAGTAGCTGTCTTCACTTTTTAACTGATTCGTCTTTTATTATGTTTTTTATTTGATGTTTTATCAATGTATTACTTAAAAAAAATTTCAAGCGTAATGATTTTAGATGTCAACCAACTTTAGTTAAAAATAAAGATCTAGAACTCTATCTTATGTATGAATCTTCTTTAAAAGCTGTTTAAAATGTACTACTTACTTCCTAGTTAGAAGAAAAAATATAAAGTTTTCTGAACTAGTTAAAGGTGATAGTAATTCTTTTTATTTTAATGTATTTAAATTTATCTTAATAGTTGTGTTGATAGGAAATAACTACATGATTATGAAGTTTTAAAAATTACGTGAATAAAACTATCTGAATTAGTTAAAAATTTTAGAGCAGCGACGTAGCGTGGGAAGGGACACTGGCGCATGTGTGCCACATAAAAAAAAAGTAAAAGTAAGTTAGTTTTATCTTTTATTATTATTTAATTATGCATAATTTGCTTTTTTTAACTTTAATTATCTAATATTCGAAAAGTTAAACGAATATTTGGTTAAAATTTCCAAGTATTCTGCTTCGGAGCGTTAGCACAATGTTCACTGATTTTGATAAAACACTCAATAAGGAAAAGTTTTATAACTTCATAAACTTCATGAGAATTTGGACTCAAAAAGAACGCAACGAGAGTACACTTAATTTATAATTTATTATAAAAAATGTATGTCACTAATTACCAAAAGTATAATTTTATTCAATCAAAGAAAATTAAAAGTGTTTTGTTTTAATTTTTGTTAAACAATCTAACCGTGTACAACATTTATTTTAATTATAAGTGTACAAATTATATAGCTAATAAGCTACTATAACCTTAGGAAGTTTTCGGGATTTTATAAATAAAATTAGTTTGTTTATATAACGCTGACTGATACTTATGTTTTGGCTAATCGAAATTATACGTCACTAATGCAAACACTTATCAACATATACTTTCCAATATGCCAACTAAGTTTTTTAAATTATAATAATACATATTATGAAGCTTATATAAGTAAATAAATTAAAATATTACTACTAGATGACTGTAAGCTTTTTATAATATTTTAGAATCACGTAAAACTAATCTTGTAACTATAATTTTTTTTTTTCATGTGGATTAAATAACTCTCTTTTAAATCACAAAGCAGATTAGAGAAACAATAGTTTTTAATACAGCTTAATAAGCTAATGACGTAGTTTACGACAATAAACATACTAAGTAATTTAAGCTCTGACAATGTAATTTTCAAATATTTATAAAACAATTTTTTAATAAAAACTTGCTTGAACTTAAAACTGCATGAAAAAATCCTGTGATACTGCTAAGTCATGTTTAAAATTATTTGCGAATTTCAAGATAAGCTTAAAAATATGTATCTAGGCTTATTCCTTGATAGAAGCTACCTAATTGAACTCATAAATACAAAAATGTTATCAAGCTTCTAACAAAAACCAAATGGTTTGTTGCTTTAAATAAAAATGCTATTATGCAAGTCAAAATAACTTAATCCTTAAGTATTAACAAATAATATAATGCATATATAGACACTAATATTGTTAAGCAAACAAATGTTTTTGTAATAATTAGTACACGTGTGATAGAGGTGAATCAATAGTAGGACTTTACGAATCACATTAACAACAATTACAAATGTAGTTTTTTTTGTATTTGTATTGGTATTTATATTTTTATACTGATACCTTGCACTTTCATTTCCATTAAATTAATCATGTTAGACATACTTTGAAAGAGAAAAAAACATAATAAAATTAAATTACAGCTACTAAATAGCTGCTATAAAATAACGTCGCAGTGTTTATAATTCTTTTATACAAATTTAACAGATTTTATAACAATTTTAGTACTCTTAATTGTTAAAAAATCAATAATACGTAAAAAACAAAACACTGATGTACCTTTGTTTTATACAAACTGTTAGTAAGTTTAATCGTGATAAGCTAGCCGACTTATAATAAGTCAACTGATTGAATAAAGAGCATTTTTTAATATAATCCTTAGTATATAATAATTAAAAAATACCAAACTTAAATAAGCAATTTCTTAAATTTAAAATTTCTATTAGTACCTCCATTAGAAATTTCATACTTTCAGAGTTTCTTATCAAAAGTTACAAAAATAAAATATCAAAAAAAAAAAAGCAAGCGGTTAGCTAGAGTATAAACATTATAAACTTTGCTTAAGTAATTTTTAGAAGCCGAAATTATAGTTATTATAATTGTAAATAAAACTAAGTGCATTTTAGTCTAAAATAAAAAAAAAATTCTACATACATTAGTGTTTTAGTTTTGAAAATATTTTTTACTAATTACTTAGACTTAATTTATTCATATCACAGCTACTAGTAAGCTGTTTAATAATTAGGACGAAACCGGTCTTAGGATTGTCTCGGATGCTGTTGTTGTTGATCGTGCGGTGAAGTTCATTGTTTATATTTATTAAATTATCTTTTAAGTAATTAACGCATTATAATTAAAATAAGTCTGAAACGATATTTTAAACATTTAAAAAAAAAACATGTAAGTTTCAATTAAGTTTTATACATAAAAAAATTTATACATAGAGTTTGTTAACTATTTAATAAAATATAGTATTAAGGTTGTATAGTTGTTTATTAACATCAGTGTTTTAATATAATTAAATAACATATGCTTTGCTATTTAAAAAATACTGTAATATATATTTATAAAATATTGCAACTTTTAGAAAGCAACGACAGACGATTTTTTTTTGTAATGATTATCGCTTAACTATGAAACTAATTCAACATTTTATTGTTTGCTAATACTCTTTATTCTATAAGTGTTAAAAATAAAAGGTTTAGAGCTTAAATTCTAGAAGAAAAATTTGTACCATTATAGTTAAAGTACAACAAATACTATTATCAATCTACAGTACAAAAACTTAGCATTTCTAAAAACCATAGGCATTTTTTATGAATCAGTTTGTAATAGCTTTCTAGAAGCTGTGTCATTCTCTGTAAACTATAACTGTGTTTTATTCTTAAAACGAATCGATACAGTATAAATAAGTTTAATCGTATTATAAAACTATTATATATTTTTTAAGCCAATCGTTATCAACTTGCTCAAAATCATTTAATATCTAAGAGCATTTGAGCTCGAATATTATTAAATTTTATTGTATTGAAATTTATTGATCTTTTAGGCGCGAAGTGACGTCACATTTATTTGAATTTAGATTAATTTTTATTTGACCTTTGTGCAAAACTTACGTTTAATTTTTAGCGAGATATTGATAGCTATTATCATTGTTGTTAGAGTTGAAATATTTTAACTTTTAAACTAAACTTAAATGTTCTTACTTTTAAACTGAAAAGACAAAAAATACGCAATCAAATGGAAAATACTTATACAGATCAACAGATCTTAGACAGATTTCTAAGCTTAATATAAAAAATATTTTTTCAACCTCATAGAATACCAATTTTATTTTTCTTTATTATAATTGACAAATATAATGTATAGTTAAAAGAATATTAAAAATAAAAATATCTATATTATATTATTAATATAATATATATTAATAAATATCTAGATTAAAATATTGTTTCAAAATTTAACATTAACATGTCAATGGTAAGTCATGTTTTAAATTTGATTTTATTTTTATGTGTATTTGTAGTTTCCAACTCATCGCTTTGATTTTTGTTTGCGTCTGATGAACTTGTATGTAGGAAAACGGCGTAACGCAATACAAAAAAATATTTTAAACGATTATTACACTACAATATTATTGTATTTAGGTTGTATTAACAAGCAATTGTTTTATAGTAAGTTGATGCTCGAAATTAATAGTTAACTATATAAAAACAATGTTCAGAAAATACTACTTGTTTTGTTTTAAGTTTGTAATAAAATTTAATGCATATTGATGCTAGATTATTTGATATTTTGAGCTCATTTTTTCTGTGACATATAAATAAGTTTTAAGAAAACGATTACAAACTGTTTTAAAAACGTTCTTCTCTAACATTTGTTCCCGTTTACTTATTAAAAAATATTTCGTAAACTATCTTGCCTACAAAAAGTATCTAAACTGATTAGTTTTGAAACAATTATTGAACCAAACTTACCGAAGTTTGTAACAGCTTTCTAGTAGCTGTAAAATATTTATTGTTAGTATTTTATTTACTTATAAAAAGTAAAAGATATTCAAAATATAATAAAAATTAAGTAATTAGTTAATTCATATTTAATACAAAACAAATAAATAAAACACTCTCTCAAGTTTTTTTCTGTGATAGTTTATACGTATTACACTACTTTTCGTCAGAACTTAACAGTAGAACAAATTTAAAATTATTAAAAGTTTTTAAACAAAAACACAAAAAGTTAAAACTAACAAAGTAATAAGCACAATAAATAATTAGTATAAAGTAATAAATAATTAAACTCAAATACTACTAACGGATAAAAAATAAATAATTTAACTAAATAAAGACACTTTGTAATCAAATTCCTTCTGTTTACACAGTTCTGGTTTCTCCAAAAATATAGAGATAGCATCCAACTTCACGAGATCAAACATACTATTGCAATGATGAATTATTCTAAAGCTGGGTATGTCAAATTTCTAGCACAATCTCTATTAATTATTAGATGTTTGCAACTGAAGATCTTTTTGCTGCGTTTTTTGTTGCTATTGTCTTAATTTTAGGTTCTTGTTTAATGAATTTCAATACACAAGCAGGTAGATGTTCTTTTATCCTGGTTTTTAAGTGCCTAGAGGTCTGACCGATATAGCTCTTTTCGCAAGAGCAATTAAACTTGTACACTATACAACTTTTGTCTTGGTCTAGTATCGGGTCCTTCAACTGCACTTTTAATAAAGATTTTGAAAGAAATATAACTCTTGGAAGCACTTGATTGTAAGATGTTTTTGTTAAGTCTTTTACTTTGCTCTCAAATACTCGTGATTTTTCTCAAATATAAGGTAGTTTTATAATTGCTGGGAACTTCTCCGGTCCAAATAGCCTAGGTTGATTTATGTTATTGTGGTGTGATTTTATCACCTTCTTAATTAAATCTGGTGGGTAACCATTTTTTATTAAAATTTCTTTTATTCTCTCAACCTCTGAATGAAGTAATTCTTTCGAACAGATTCTGTATGCTCTATGGTACAGTGTTTTGATTAGGTTTACTTTTCGTTTCTTACTACAAAACGATTGGTAGTGTAAGTATTGCCCAGTGAAAGTTTTTTTTTCTATAGACATTCGTTAAGAAGCTTGTTTTATCTTTTACTATTAATATATCTAAAAATGGCAGCTGGTTGTTCTCTTCTAAAAAAATTTACCTAATAAAGACCACATTTAAGTAGAATAGCTAAAAAATATACATTAATGCAGCTACTCGCAAGCTGCTATAAAATAAGATGAAGTACTGCTCGCACTTTTTATAAGTTATCACAGCTATACATATCAACATTTTCAACTTTAATTTGTTATATTTTGTTGAACAGCTAAAAAATAAAATAAGTTTTTTTTATTAAATATATAAGTTTACTTTGAACATTTTACCTCATAAAATTATACTTTTTGAATATAAGTGGTACTAAGTAGCTTTTAGAATATAAAATAAGAAATAAGCAATATAGATTAAATATATATCAAATATTATATCTTACAGGTTTTAAACTAATCTATATATATATAACTATTTTGGTTTTAAACTTTAATTAAATCATTGACTTGTTTAAATTGATTATTCCACCTCAACTTCAAAACACAGAGAAAAATAACCGTACTGTTATCTATTATCAGATCGTGAGCGCTGTATACCACTTTCTTTAAAATGGTATTCACATATTTTCTAAACATTTTGTAGTTTTATTGACTTTTCCAGATCTCACGTTAAGGCTTCTAAAAAATTAAAATTACAGTACATCAAACTTAAAATTTTCACGTATACTATAAAAATAAGTTTGAAAAAAATATTTATTAGTTTAATATGTATCGAAAAGTAGTGTTCGTGATGGTTAATAATAAAAAAAAATAATAGAAGAATGAGAAGGAATCTCTTAATGTACACTCATTTATTATAATTAAATTATAATAAATTTTAATATTTAAAAAATAATATTTTAAAATTATATTATATGTACACTCATTATGATAAATTTTTAAGAAACAAATATAGTACACTTTAAACTAATTTCAAACTGGTTTTATGTAGTATTTACATATGATACCAAAACGTATTATTGATAAACTACAACTAGAACTTTATTTGCTAATAAATTTTTTTAATGCATACTAACCATCTGCTGCCTCTTTTTGTAACAGTTTAACTGTAGCTATATCTTTTTAATTTTACTACCTTTTATTTTGTCTAATAAAATAGTTCAGCTAAGTTTATTCACGATTTAATCTTCAGCCTACAAAGCTTTACTATAATCCTTAAAAATGCTTATATATTTATTTTTAACACAGTTAACTAATATTTAACCTAAACGTTTATTAGCATTATAAGCCGTGAAAATATATTTTGTTAATACAGTACTTTTAGATTAGCTTTAAATATACAATTTTTGAATTTTCAGCTATTAGATTTCTATAGTTAGCTTGTGTCAAAATAACACCTTGTGTAAAATTCTAGCTTATTAAAAAAATTCTGAAAAACCCTAATATAAAATTTCTTTTTATTATGTTTTGAAAAATATAACATATTTTTTGCAGTGGTAAAACTTTACAACAGGCTAAACTAACCTAAAATATTTTTCTTGCTGTTTCTTAATTTATTTAGTAGAAAAATGCAGAGTTATACTTGTAAAGTAACTTTACCCTTTATTTTGTCATAAGAAAGAGGATTGTTGAGCGTAAATTCTCTTTTCCGAAAAAAAGAGAGGGAATAAATAGAGTGAAATTTCATTATAAAATGGCAGGAAGATAAAGTGTAACCATTTTCTCTCACTGTCTCATTTAGTTGAATATAGAATCCTTATGTGTAGTTCTTCTTTTGGTTAGTTACAAACTTCTACTTTAAAATAATAAATTCATTTTTACTAAATACTTAAAATAATATTTTTAAAGACTTTTATACATTGCTGCTTTGTAGCGACTTTAAATAACTAATTTATTAAGTTAACAATTGATAATTATAAACTAATAATAATAATCTTTAAAAAAACAAGTTTTTGTGTGTAACGCACATTTATGACAATACAATTGATTTTCGGTTTAAAGATCAAACTTTTTTTCTAGAAAAACTGCAGTTAAAAATATGAAATAGAAACAGTACTAGTTTAGTTGAAATAATATAAAAGCAAGAGAATATTTTGAAAGATTTATGAAAATGTGTTTCGAAAACTTTTTAACTGAAACTTACACTTTCAGTTATTATCAATGGTCTTGGTTAAAAATAATTAATAAAAGCATTAATAGAAAAAATTAATTTCTTTTATCTCGGTGGTATATGTTTAAATAGTGATTTTTAAACAAAAATTTGGGTCCGATTGTAATTTGACGGTGTTTCCCCTTATATTTGCTTAGGCAGCATTTAAAAAAATTATTTATATCTTTATCCTTTAACCCACCTTACCCAAATTATTAAACATTATTTAATAATTTTAAATTTGTTAAAACTATTTTTTTTTTCTTTTCCTAACTCAGCAAATATTAGAGAAAATACCGTCATATTACTACAAGATACCAAAAAATAACATACAAGATTTGTTTTAAATAATTAATTACCCAATAAGACATGTAATAAAACAAAAAACTTTTTGTCGGTAACTGCCAAAATTTTCCTTATTTAGCTCTTCAAAAATAAAACTGTGCAAGTTTTTAAATAATACACTTAAAAAAAAACTATAAGAAAGCGTTTTAAACTCATGCACCTATGTGATAAACTTTATTAAATTTTTACTAACATTAACACATTCTAAACACAATTTTATCATAAAAAAGTTTTAAAAAGGGAATGTTTTATACAGATTAAAGCAGGGGCGATGCTTCGGGAGAATCACTTAAGTAATCGTTTCTCACAATGAAAAATAAAAATGTATAAATGTATAATTTTATTTTATATTTTTACATGCAGTTGTTCAACATCGTAAAATGTAATAAAAAATTTAGTGCACTATAGTATTTATGTTTGAAATTCCTACAATAAATATTTAAAAGGGAATATAATATATCATATCTCTTTTTTTTTCTTTTCAACCTTATTAATTGTGTTAAGGTTAAATTGAAAAAAGAACAACAATTTTTAGTATCATAAAAAGAAATAAGAATAATAAGTTTGTAAAATAAGTTTATTTCCTGATTCTCTTATTTTTAACAGCTTTCTAGTAGCCATGTACTTGTCTAATTTCTTTATATAACTATAAATGAAGATTGATAATCTATCAACTTTTAAGTAAAAACATAACCCGTCATAAAAGTTTATGCATTAAAAAATTAGTTTTGTCATTTTAGTATAAATTATATTTTATATTTTAAAAACATTTAAATTAGGTTTACAAAACAAATAATTACTACATATACCATCAAAACCTTACTGTTGTAAACTTAATAAAACCTCGAACTTATTTACTTTTTTATAAACTTACTAAGAAGCTTATATAACTACAAAATAAGCTACTAAAGTTTGTTTTTTATTACTAATCAGCTAAAATAATAAAAAAGACAGATCTTTTTGTTAAACAAAAATCACAAAACAGTTTAGAATAAACCAGACAAACTTTTACAATTTTGCTACAGCTTTTTAGTATTTGTTTTTTTATAAAAACAATAATTTCAGTTAATGTTTAAGGTACTAAATAAGTTTTGGGTATATTTATTAATAAGGAATTAAATAATGCTTTAAAAAGTTTAGGACGTAGTATTGTAACCTTACAAACTAGGTACGCACTTATAACACAGCGTAAAACTGCGTACTTAACTAGCAGTTCATACTTTGGTCTTAAATTACCTACGTTAAGTTTAATAAAAACATATTAAAAGCCAAGTACTGACAGAAACATGATTATATTCAAATTTGAAACATAAAATAAGTTAACAACAAACATACATTATGGCTGCAAACACATTTGAATAAAATTCAAAAAAATCTTAATTTTTTAAATTAAAAATGTTTTGAGCTTTCAAAATACTCACAAATAAATAAACTGATAGGTGACAACAGATATTTAAAAAAAGTACATTGTATTAGCTTAATAACTAGTTAACTAAGAATTTTAAGTGAAATAAAAAAGCCAGTTTAGTTATTAAATTAATATTAAACAACTAGCAAATTTAGACGTCAAGGTATAAAACAACAACAACAACAAAAAAATATAACCAAGTTTCTTAGTAATCGAACTGCTAGAAACCATTAGAAGCACAGCTAGTAAGTTACTATTATAAATACTAAACATAAGGAGCTTATATTGTTAAAGAAATACACTAAGTTATATATTGGTAAACCATATTTTTAATTGCTGTGTTTTATATCATTACGTATTACAAGCATCGAATTAAATTTCGAAAAAACTCAATTTAAAGAAATTACATTTTAGATAATTACAGACATTTGTTGTAACAAGCATTGTCGTAAATACTTTTCTTTTATTATTTAATAGTTTTTGCTGTATAAATTAAACTAATTATATACATTTTGTCAAGAAAATAAAACTTTTTTGTAATAAAAACTTTATTTAAAATTGAAATATTTTATTGTGAAAGAGTAATTTATTTTCGTTCACTTAAAATGATTTAACATTTTTACAATAAAAGTGTATATATTAAACAACTATTTTTCATATAAATGGTTGAATAATTGTTGCATTATAAATTCTTTTAATTTTAATCATTATTTTTCTAACTGTAAAGACCTTTTATTTGTTTAAAACTTACTAATATCACATATAAGATTTTTTATTTTAAGCAAGTTTTAAGTATTATTTATAAAACCAGCTTCTACAAAGCTGCTACAAATATCTAATCACCTGGTGAACTAAAGTAACAACATAATCTCATTTATATACAAAATGTAGTTACTCTTAGTTGTTATATTTAAAATTAACGGTTATATAAAATGTTATAGTTAATTTTATAATAATTTGTTATCGTTTGGCATACTCAATTCTGAAAAATTTTAATGTAATTAAGTATGTTTCTTTCAAGTATACTTAAAAATTTCCTTCTCCGCTCAATTCCCACCTAAAAAAACGTTTCACTATGATAGTTCAAAAAACATTTTGTTTTGACTTTATAAAATGAAACTCAACTATAATATGTTATATAGTAATTATTACAATACTTTAAAAAAACTTAAAACTAAAATGTTTAGGAGGTTTATCTGGTTTTCAAAAGTATTTATATCATACAAACTAAACTTTGTTTGTTCACTTTAGAAAATATGGTAAGTTTTTGACTCATTTCAACATTTAAAAATATTAATTAAACCAAACCATTTACATTTCTAGTAAGCAAATGTACTTAATGTTTGTTACCGGTTTTTACGAGAACGGTATAAGAAATCAATTTCTCGTTAAAAATACAAAGCAACTGTAATAAAAATTCAATTTAACTTAGAGTGATAAACTATATTTAAGTTATTTATTACGTAAGGTTTTCTTTACAACAAACATAAGTTTAAAATATGTCTATAGATAACAAAGACCTTTGATAATTATGACTTGTGGTGGTAGAGATATTTGTAACAGCTTTGCAGTAGCTGTGTAATTAAATCATTGTATTATTAACATTTTTCAAAAAATAAACTTTAAGCTGAATATATTATATGTTTTTTATGAAGTTAGAAAAGATAACATTTTTCGTGTGTATTCACAGTTTGATTTGTATTTTGAAAACACCCATGTTTTAAATTCTATAGGGTCGATAAGTTTTAGGTATTAACAAAATAATAACAACTGCATGATTTTTAATAAAAACATAATTTTTAAATCTCATGCTAATTTATAATTGGATAAATAAAACATTTTAGTAAAATTTTTTAGACTATAAATTCTGATATTTTAAATTAAGTTTAGACAACGTACTGCTCGCGAGCCGGATTCTGTTTTTAAAAATTTACAATATAAACAAAAATTGTCAATTTTCAAGATCAACAACTTTTTCTTAAATTTAAATAGATACTATAAAATAGCTGTGAACTAATACATCAGAAGTTTGAAATTTCTAAAAACTAAACATTATTTAAAATACTAAATCTAAACAAGCGGAAGAAACAAGAGAAACGTTTCTACAATCTTAAAATTATAAAGGAAAAAGTATGCATTATTGTAATCACAACCAACAAAAAAATGCACTGTACACTTTAAATTTATAGATATACTATTAATAGTAGAAAATCAAATAGTGAATTAATATGATAACAAAAACGTATAATACGGGTTCTATAGTTTTTTAACCTTAAAAACGGTATAATCACAACTCCCATGCGAGCAAAATTACCATCTGATCATTTTTAAGTTTTTTTATTTGTACACTTGTTTAGTTTTTTTGAATCTCAAAGAGCAGTAGTCTAGTGAATAATAACCACTTTTAATTACCTAAACCATAAAAACCATAGAAACTTTGTTCTTGATAAACAAATGAGTTTATAAAGTTTTGATGATGTTTAAAACTCTAAATATTTTGTCAAATGTTTAAATTAATGATTGCGTTCCAAAATTTCAGGTAACATTAAATGTTGTAATACTTATCTAAACTTAGTATTTATTTCGTATTAGATAAAAAATTATTAATAACTTTTGATTTTGAAAACTTTTTAAACAGAAGTTTTCTTTAAAAATAGATTGAAACTTAATTAAGTTAAATATATTTTTATAAATCAATGTTTTTTAGAAAATGCTTTGTGTTGATTAGGGTTTTAATTCTGTACAACAGTTTAATCGAAAAATGTTAACAGATAGTGCTAATATAATTTATAAATAACTAAATGAGAAAAAAAAGTTCTAAGTTTTGTTCGTTATTTATTTTGTTTAACATAAAGTTTCAACAAACAAACAAAGAAAGTCAATAAAACTTGGAAGAATTTTTTTTACAAAAAACTTTACATATAGAATCTAGTACGAACTTTTTTTTTGAATTTCTAATTATTTTAAATTAACATTGTTTATTGTGCAATGTTGAACTTAGATATCAAAACCTGAGCAACTTAAAAATGACACATAATAAGAAAAAAATAAAATAAAACACATTTATATTCAACAAAGAAAAAAACACACACTAACAAATCATTAAGCAAAATTTAAGTTATAAAAACTCAAGAAGTTTAAACTTATTTGCTAACATAAACGGCGATAAATAAGTACATAAAACACATTCGTACATAGTTAATAGCCTTTAAGGGGAAGGCGTAGAGAAAATATCTAATCAATATTACATAAAAAAAAGTAATCACTAAATAATTTATATGAAATGATTTTTATAAAAATCTTAATTATTTAATTGTCTATATTGTTTTTGTGGAAACAGTTTTACTAATATTTATACTATTTAAATTAAATGTTTTTACGTTTAAGCGAAAATCTTTAATTAACGAAATATGAGTACATTTATTAAAAAAGAACAAAACAAACTAGTAAATAGCTTACTAATTTATCTACACTTGCTTAGTTCTTTAAATGAAATTTTGTTTGTAAACTTACTTTTTGAAGAAAAAAACTCAAGACTGTTTATGAAACTTAGAAGTTTTGAGCTAACACCATTAACTTTGTTGTAAACTAATAATCTTTTCGAGAACAATAAAATCATTGATGTCTCGTTACGAACTGAAGTAGTTTGCTTAGTTTTCAACTCCAGAAATTGGTTCAAATATATTTACAAAATTTAAGCTTTGATTTGTGTGCGTTTTACTGACGTCACATTGCGCCTGAAAACTTATAAAATTAAGAAATACAGAAAATTGTTAATATTCAAGATTTATTACTTTTCCTGTTAGTAAAGAAAAGCTGTGAAATAATATATCGAAATTCTGTAAATTAGGAAAACTAAATGATGTTAACTAAAAATAAACAAGCGAAAGAAACTAGAGAAACGTATATACCATCTTAAAGTTATAAAGAAAAATAAGTGTGCAATTTTATAATTACAGTTAACAAAAAAAATGCACTGTACACTTTGCACTTATATATTAATACAATTAAATTTATAGTGAATAAGTTTAGTAACAAAACCTTCGAATACTAAAGTTTTTTTGAATTCTCAAAACTTTTGCATTACTCACAACTCCTAACCGCGCAAAATTTTCTCCCAATTTTTTAAAAGTATTTTTGTTTGTACATTTGTCAGTTTATCGTTTTATATTTTTTTATTTTAATACAATTATCATTGTTATCCCTAAACCTTACCGTTGGTCGGTAAGCGGTTCTCACGTTTGATCGGGTGGGAATCATAGGCGAATTGAAACTGAGCGGTTACCTTTGTAACGATATTGCTATTTTGAAACTTAAATCAATAGCGTATTCTTTGGTTCGAATAAACATGCTAAAAATTGTCATTAAATAATGTAGCTTATACTGTTTATTGTTAAGATACCACTGTGGTTTACAATTAATTTTATTATATTCTGCGCAGTAATACTACAAGTTATGTGAAGAGAAAGAACATTTAAGTTTTAAGTTCTTTAACACTACATTTTTGTTAGTTTGATTATAACAAACAAACTTCACTAAAAATAAAATACTTTTAAAGGGTTTTAATTAATTCTTATTCTTAAATTACATAAATTTTTAAAACTTTTAAATAGTCAAATAATAGTTAAGTGCGTTCATTATAAAATTGTTAAAAACTACATTACAAACTTAATTGATAGTTATCAGTTTCATTAACTTTATTTTCATAAACTTAACTTAAATAATATAACCACTAAAGAAGTTTTAACAACAAAAATAAGCTTCATAAATTATTATAATTTAAGCATTTGCTTATCCTAGGTAAAAAAATCTCATAATCAAAAAAAGATTCTAATTATGACAACTCTAATTATGTCTTGTGCATTTGTCCCTTATATGGTTTTATTTGCAGTTATATATTAAATATTAGCTAAGTAGTGAATCTGGTAACTATCATGATTTGCGTTTGTAAACATAATGCTTTTAAGTAAATTAAGCACTAGAATCTTAAATAATATTTTATGAATTTTATTTCCTTAATTTAGGTTTGCATAAAGTTCTTAAATTTGCAACCGTTTTGTAATGACCGTGGTACAAATTGATCTAATTGATATATTTAAGGTTAACCAAAACATTACATTTTTAACAAGAACAAAGGCAACAAACCACAAAACTAGTTTTAAGTAATACAATAAAGTTGTTATAGTTATTTTAAGAGACAGAATAATAGTGTTAATTGACATAAAAATGAATAATTTTTCTACAATTTTTAAAATTTATTTCTAAAAGGTTTTCATAACTTGTCAATTTTAAATTTAGTTGAAATTTTTATGTTTTAAGAAATAAAAAAGAAACAATACTGAGAAATAATAGTTTTTTTAACTATTTAATAGTTCTTTTTATTAATTATGTTGCCTAAACTTTTGTACTGCATTAAACTTTTTGACAACACAAATGATTGACTAATAAACGTTATTATATCACAAAACAATTTTTTTTTTTAATAAAATATATTTAATATTTGATGTTAACTTCTGCCTTGAAGGTTAAAAGAATAAATAAAATTAAGTTATTTATTCAGTGTTAAGTTAATTGATATTAAAAAATTAAACGTTTTTCGATAATTTACCTGGTAATCATTTATTCAAATATTTAATTAAAACCTAAGATTCATTTATCAACAAATCTTTATGAAGTCATTTTGTTTATAAAGTATATCGTTTTATATGACTTTTATAATCAACGTAATTAAATGTGGTATAATTAACTAGACTCCTGCTCTGTTGCTTCTGAATTCTTAATTATGTGTTGCATTTTTGAATACTTGTCGACCACTTAGTTTTAATCTTGCAATGTTAAACGCAGGGAGTTTAAAAAGCTGTTATTAGAACTCCTACAAATTCTGGCAACTTATAGGTAATATTATAAAATTATCAAGGCATAATAAAGTACATTTTCTGTAATACATTTTCTGTAATAAAGTAATTTCTCTTTTTTTAATTTCTCATAGTTTGCTAGGAAGTGCTCATTTATTTAATTTACAGATAAATTTAATCTCTCTAATGTCCTTTTTTTTTAATTATTTTTTAAATTATATTGATCTGGATAAAAAGAGTAACGATTTTAATTTCTTAGTGAAAAATTAAAAAATAAATAAAAATATCATTGATAATTTAAATATTATATATTTGTGTGCATTTATTATATGAATTCTAATTATTTTCTGAAAAAGACTTTTAAGTTTTCAATGGTTATTTCTACTGTATTATAAAAATAATTTCTTAATATCACTACTACCTTTAATGTTATACTTTGTTTAAAGTAACTGCTGGTAACTAAGCTAACCTTATTAAAATGTAGAAATGTTTTAAATTCTACGATAGAGTATTTAATACTTCTTATGCTAACGTAAACATATAAAAAAACTTATTAAAATTTGAATTAGCAGTATGTAAAGGTATGATTCCTGACAAAATTTCTATGACTTTATAGACTTTGTAGTTATAGCAGCATGCTATCATCTGTATTATTGTTTAAATGTAATATAAAAACTGACATAATACCTTAAAAAAAAAAATATAGAAAATATTTCTACTAAGATACCATCAAATTATATTTAAGGTAAATAGTAAAACTTTTAGTCAGCTATAGTATCACCATCTCTTCTCGTTTAATATGCTAGAAGAAGTATAGGTTTTAATTTAAAATTTAAAAACTATAGTTGAGCTTTTTTAAATATATAGTAAAACTTTTTTATGATATTATGATGTTTACGGAACGCTTCTTAATAGGTTTAATTTTTTTTTACTGATGATAGTAACATTTTAAAAACCACTTATGAGCCGAACACAAGTATAACAAGCAAAATTTCGACTACGCATTAAGTTTATACTTTCATGTATAAAATTTGTACACGTTGCTCTGTAGTTGAAATATAAACTCAAAAATTTTGAAAATCAAAAGACGAACATCAATGAAACCTAATTGTTTTTATAACTCTACTTATGTTATTTTTAAAAACCGCATCTGTAACATAAATAAATGTAAAATTCGCATAAATTATACACTCAGGTAGAAGTATATAAATTGAGTGTATTTAATTAAAAGGGGTGAAAATATTGTAAACAGTTTTATGTAGCTATTTAGAAGCTGCAAAAGTTTTCAAAGTTAAATCTTTGTCCATCTTATAGACCAGAAACTTAACCTGATAAATAGCAATGTTACATAAAAAAATAAACTGTTGCTGTTAATTTTAAAACAAACAAAAATAAATCATACTTCTCTGTAAATTTCAATTAAATAAATATTGTAATATAGCTAAAATTTAAATTTATGATGCTTTATTTAAAAACTTAATAAACATAATGTTTTAATTAGCGTTTTAAAAATGTTTAAAAATAGCTTAAAGCAATAAAAGTTAATAAAAATCAATTTAAAACTGATAATTAATTCCTTATTACTCGTTTAATGTGGTTTTAGTTATATACGTGAAGCGAAAAACTAACATAATAAATATAAGTAAGTATTAATACGTTATTTTAATTTTGTAACATTAGTATAGTAACATTAGTACTTCATTGTTTTTTGACTTCAATTATATATTAATTTTTTCTTAAGCATGTACTTTATCACTAATTTTTTATTGTTTATTAAACGTCAAAAAAGCGCTGAAAATAATTGGTCATAGAATCTGGTGCACAAAAAACCTTTACATAATTTACCAGCACAGTTTACAAATATATTAAAATAAGACAGAACTTATATTTATTTTAATTAAATTCAAGTGGTTACGATATACTTAAAAGTACAACAGTTGTATTTATTTAGAAGCAGTTTCTAAAACGCAGTAGTTTTATCTATTATGATTTTTATTTCATTTTGTAGTTGACTTAATAGTTGCATTTATTTTGTTGTTCTTAATGGGCCTCAGTATAATTACAGTTTTATTATTACATTAAAAACTATGACATATTGGTAACTAAAAATTAATCGTATCATCAAAGTACTTTTTAAGAGCAAAGCTGTTGTCTATTAGTGTAGGTTATGCTTTTGTCTAAATACTCTTTACTGTGTGATGTCTCAAAACTGTTTCATATAAGTCAAGAAGCGTAGTTTTAAGCACAATATTTACATTATTCTTAGCCTTTTGCTTACATCTTCAGTTATAAATCATCTATAAAAAGCTACATTGATAAATTACTTATTTTAAAATTATAAAATTTTATGAAATACACTCTGAAATCTTCAGTGCTTATTTATGCTTTAAAATAAATATTACTCCTAAATACATCCAATTTTTGAAATGTTAAGTTATATGAAATGATACTTTCTTGTCAGTAACTAACTGGTAAACTAGCTAATCTATTTTAAAATTTAGTGATGTTTTGAAATGTACTAACACAAACTTAATGTTTCTGATGTTTACGTTATTATAAAATACAAGGTATTGGAGTTTGAATTAGCAATATTAAAATGTATGATTTTTGATAAAACGTACATAGTTTGCTAAAAACTAGTCTGTAGCAGATTGCTATTTGCTATGTTATTGTTTAAATACATTTAAAATTTGATATGAATGTTGACCATAATAAATAAGATTAAATTTACCATAAAAATTGTTACTATTAACATACCATCAAAGTACAATTAAGGTAATTAGTAAAAATTTTAATCAGCTTTGTAACACCTTTTTTTTTTAAATATTCTAAGCAGATATATATGTTTTAATTGAAAATAAAACATAAGTAGCTGAATAAAAGTTGTATAAGTTTTACAATGTTTACGAAACGCTATTTAATTACTATAGTATTTTGAGTTATAATCTAAACGCAAGTGTTACAAACATCATTTTGACTTTTATATATAAGTTACATACACTTTGCTCAGTGGTTGTATTTTAAAAATTATTAAATACTTGGATGCTTATACTAAATATAAGGACAAATATCATCAAACCTACTTATTTTCATTTTTTTAAACGTTTTCTGTAAAATATACCAATAAGTAAATTCACATAATTTATACTTTCAGATAAAAGTATACACCATGATGGATAATTATAAGAAAGCTGATCAATTTTATAAAATATTTAAGCAGCTTTTTAACAGCAGCATTGATTTCCATACTTACATCTTTATCGGGCGTACAAAACAGAGACTTTAATTTGATAAGTAGAAGAGCTAATAACTAAAAAAATTGTTAAATGTTACTTTTGGTATTAAAACAAACAAAAATTAACGTTATTTCTCAGTCGTCATTAAATTACAAATATTTTTTATGTAGTTTTTACGTTTGTTATAATCTAACTTGATAATGCTTTATTTAGATACTTTATATACATACTGTATAGTTAAGCCTTTTAAAATTATTGTTAGTTAGTTGAAGTAATTTAACTATTTTAATTATTGAAAAAATTTAAACTACTTTTGATAATTAAATCTTAACTTTTAGTTCCGTGCTGTTTTAGTTCCCTATGTAAAGCTATAAACTATCTTAATAAATTAGCTCATTAACACATGATTTTAATTTTGTAACCGTATTATAGTGTTGTTATGTTTTTTGCATTTTATTTAATTGCATTATTAAGTTAAAATTTTTAAGTTCATACACTTTTAAGCCAGTGCAATTTGAAAACCAACTTAAACAAAATAGCAATTATATTAATTTTTAATCAAAGTCAATTAATTACAACAATTTCATATCGACAACAATTGTACATATACAGTAGCAGTGTTTCACACGCAGTAGTTCAATAATCATGTCTTCCTTTTTTAATAAATTAGAATTTGAAATAGCAGTTGCACTTACAATTAACTTTGTTAATTAAATTAAACATCACTAAATTTACAATTTTAAAATTAAATTAGAAATTATTAAAATTATATGTAATTTAATACTATTAGTTTGTCTAAGACAATCATCGAAATCATGTCAAAGTTAATGTCCGAAATACTCAAATTAATTGCTCAAACCTTTCTTTGATCAACTATTTTTTGTGATTTTTCGTCTTTTTCTAAATGTATTTGCAATTTCACACCATTGTACAACGTTTTGTTTTTATTTTAAACAAAGAGTGTTTGTTTTAAACTGTCACAATTTGATTGCAACTAGTAATATGTTGATTGTACTAAAAAAATAATGTAAAAAGCTACTCACATTTTTTAAGTTTATTTAACCTGATATTGATTTAATAGTTCTTAGTTAAACTAATTAGTTTATTTTAACTTAATATTTAATCAACAAAATATTAACCTAATGTTTTTATAAAAAAACTTTATTAAAAAAAATGGATCAGACAGCTATTTGATGTTTGTAAACAAACAAGATGATAATTGATACATTTACTTTAGGAAATTATATACGTTATTCTACTGCTATTTCATATCTATGTTTATATGATCTTAGTTCTAAACCTTTCGTAAATTTGTCATGTACAACAGTTAAGTAACACTTTAAAGTTAGTATAATAGTAGTGAAATAGTAACGAATAATCTGAATAATCAAAGATTTATAAAAGTCTTTTTATTAACGTTATTTAACCATATATACAGTAACCTTTCGCTTATTTACGCACATTGTGTCCACAGAAAAAAAAAATTATTTAGAGTACTTTCCCACTTTTAATGATTTGTTTACTTTATTTATAAATACGTAAAATTAAGATAAAACTATACATATATTAAAAAAAAAGATTTAAATTTATATAAAGTAATTATACTTTCAAAGATTTATTTTGCAAACTAAGTTTCGGTCAAAGACCTCGTCAGTGCTTAAATAAATTTAAAAAAACATATGTGACAGTCATGGAAAATAGCATTTAAACAATTAAATTAAAATAAAAACAAATTATTACTGAAAATTTTACTTAAGAAACTAAACAAATCAAATTTTAATATTAAGACTGAGTTTTATTAGAAGTTTAAACTTTTAGTCATGTTTTAGAATAAATATAACAACAATAATAATAATAATAATCAAAGCTGTATGTAGCTTTCTTTATTCTTCTAGATAATTTACAGAGTTAACATTGCTTAAGCAAATGTGTAATTAATGAAATGAGCTTAAAATTTAATGAATTTGGTGTAGCCTATTTTAATCGTGACGTAATTATTGAAAATTTGAACAATCTTGTGCTTTTTATCGTTATTAAAAATTAAATTCCCGCTCAAATTCTTTATATGAAAGCTTATAGTTAAAATAATTTTTTACCTAAAAACAAAACAAGTTAAATTATGGTACTAAGTTTGAATTTTTGACAAAGTTTAAATTCTAGTTAAATTTAAACATCAAAGAACAACACAAATAAATAAGAATAAGGTTAATAATAATAGGTGGGCTTAAATTAAGATGCATTTTAATCAAGCTAAATTTTATTGTTACTTTAATATTGTAAATTTAAGTAATTTTGTGCTTGTAATATTTACCAAAATTTGAAAATTTTGCTTGGATAATTTAGAAAAAAAAAAATACTTTAAGAAAATTATAGTTACAAAAATTAAAAAGCATGCATAAAACCTGTATACGAGTAATTTAAGTTTTGAAGTGGAGTTTTCGGAAGTGCGGGCAGGAATAAAAGAGTTGGTACCGTTTGTTTAGATTATCCCTTCTGTCTGCTTTAGCGATCGCGACCTTTTCTAATATGCAAGTACTGCAAATGCTTTGTGGGTTTTTTGCTTTGCCAATGTGGTGGATAATTTCCCAATTTATTTTGTATTCAATGTTCTTATTTTTAAGCTTCCATATATACTTTGATATTTCTGTTCCGTTCTCTTTATAGTTTTTAAAGTCACTAATATGGTTGTACCATCTTTTTTTAAAAGTTCCACCCGTTGAGCCCAAATAGTTTTTTGTCACGTTTTCCGATTTGATTGTCGCTTTATATACCACATTTTCAACTAAGCATTTATTCTTAAGGCGACATTTGTTTTTTGTTCGGCAGTTGCAAAGTGTTTTGTTTGGATCATCGTTTTTTGTTTTTAAGTATTTGATTGTGTTTTTGGATTAGTTTCTTAATATTGCTCATGCAGCTATATGAAATTTTATAATTATTTCTGTTTATTATTTCGTATAACTTGTGGTCTTCTTTGAAATGTTTATCTATTAGTTGCAGAAAAGCTTTACCTATATTGGTTCTTACTGACTGACAGTAGGGTGGGTTGAAGTAGATTGTTTTTCTTGTTCGTGCTGGTTTCTTTTTGCTTTGGTTGTTTTAGTGGTTGGAGTATATGAGTTTGTGTTTGAAATTTGAGTTGGTTAAAGCATTCTGGTATGCAGTTATTGATTCATTGAAAATTTCCTTGGTTTTTGAGAGTTTATTGAGTCTTTTTTCGATCAATTTTGGTAGGTCCTTTTTGATAATGGACGGGTGGTTCGAATACTTATTAATATAATTGGTGCATGAGTTTTTTTTTGGTATGGTTTGAATGTGTCTAGAGATGTATCTAGGAAATCGCATTTAGTTGCGCCTACGTCAATCGTTATTTTAAAACCGAGATCATTAAAGATTTTTATTGTGTTCTTTTTTAGTCTTTCTAGCTTTTGATTGCTTTTTTTGCTTATTATTGCGAGACCGTCGTCATTATAGAGTCCGATATCTTTTTACTTGTATAAGTGCCTAAGTTTGCTTAAGGTATAGAGGCCTACCAAGTCGCACAGTTCCGCGCCGAAGAACGAACCCATTGGTACATCAAATTGGCCGTTACTGTCTTCTTTTACCAAAGTTCTAACATCTTAATCGACAATTGTTTTACATATATGTTCTATTAGCTATATGTCTTCGTTTTTTATTTCTGTGAAGTTTTTTGCAAATGTTATGGCTTCAGATAAGTGTTCATGACTGATGCTAGGATAAAAATTAATAATGTTGTAGTTTACAAAGCATTTATTTTTTATATTATCAATATTGTTAAACCATTCTAATACTTCATGTGAGTTCTTCCATTGAGTTAGTTCCGATTTCCTTCTTATGTCAATAACAATTCTTTCTAGTATTACTTTGCTTAGCAGTCCAAGTTGGTTTTTTCCAGGGTTTAATGTTCTGCATTCTATTTCAAACGGAAATTTCGGTTTATTATTATTAACTTTATTCTTATTTGTTTGTGTTGTTCTTTGATTTTTAAATTTAACTAGAATTTAAACTTTGTCAAAAATTCAAACTTAGTACCATAATTTAACTTGTTTTGTTTTTAGGTAAAAAATTATTTTAAATATAAGCTTTCATATAAAGAATTTGAGCGGGAATTTAAATTTTAATAGCGATTAAAAGCACAAGATTGTTCAAATTTTCAATAATTACGTCACGATTAAAATAAGCTACACCAAGTTCAATTAAATTTTAAGCTCATTTCATAAATTACACTTTTGCTTAAGCAATGTTTAGTCTGTAAATTATCTAGTAGAAAAAAGAAAGCTACATAAAGCTTTGATTATTATTACTATTGTTGTTATATTTATTTTAAAACTTAGCTAAAAATTTAAACTTCTATTCAGTCTCAGTCTTAATATTAAAATTTGATTTGTTTAGTTTCTTAAGTAAAATTTTCAGTAATAATTTGTTTTTATTTTAATTTAATTGTTTAAATGCTATTTTCAATGACTGTCACATATCTTTTTTTAGATTTATTTAAGCACTGACGAGGTCTTTGACCGAAACTTAGTTTGCAAAATAAATTTTTGAAAGAATAAATACATTACTTCTCCTCCAGCAGTTGAGATCTCTCTATTTGTTTTCTTAAAACCAATACATTTAATAAAATAATTATACTTTTACAAAAAATTTCACTAATTTTAATAAAAAGTAGATTTTATTTTTATCTTTGTTTATATGTGACTTATTTGATGCTTAAAATTTATATTCTATTCTACTAAAAAAGTTCAATTTATATTTAAACATTTATATACAATTAAGAAATGATGTGGTGTCTATATTAAAGTTTGTTTATTTTTTTACATCAATATACTTTCAATATTTAACACAGTCATATTTCTTTCAGAGCTTTATTTTAATCTTTTATTGTTAATTTCTGATATACTGAGGTATAGCTAAATGTTTACCAATTAGTCAAGGAACATGAAATTACAGAGTATTAAGATATAGAGGATATTAGAAATATTCAATAAACCTAATTAGTGCAATATTAAGAAAAAAATTCAAAAATTTTTCTTTTTTGAATTTTTTAGAGTTCTTAAATGCGTAACTAAACGACAGTGCGTAACGTTACGAATGCGTAAAGATGCGAGAGGTTACTGTACTTAATAACGCTCAATATATAATATAGACAATGTCTAAAACAAGCCTTAAACATTACAAAAAATACGTATACTTTCGATTTACTACCTTATGTATTATAAAAAGTTAGTATATAGTCTGATCAATCTTAATAATAATCTAACTAAATTTGCATTTTGTTACAGCTTTGCCTAAGCTGTAGTAATATTGAGTCCTACTTAGCGTTTTTTGCAAATAAACTAGTTTAAATTGTTAAGAGTGAAACTAAAAGAGGTAGGTAAGTGTACTTGTGCAAGCGACATTTATCGACTCGATATTCTACTACTAATCTACCAAGTAGTCATGACCGGTATTGTTTGTATTAACAACTTGTTTAAATGTATAAGGTTTACATTTATTTATTTTTGAAAAGGTATAGCTTTGTAAACAAATATATATTATTATCACAGGAATTATTTGAAAAAAGATTATATTTTTTGTTTAGCTTTTCTTATACTGAATTCTAGCAACAAAGTGCTTTGTTAAAAGTTTTTTTTGCGGCTTAAGTGAAGCTGTGTTTTCATATAAAAATAATTTTTTACTGTATAAATTGAGTATAAAAACAATTTTAAGCAAAGTAAAAACTTATATATATATTTTAAATTTTAAAGAAATCGCAGTATATATAAAATTCGTAAAAATAAGTTCACATAAGTAAAATTATTTACACTAGTTCAAGCAATACCTTATCACAAGTATGGTTGGTAATACAAAAACCATTATTTCTAGAAATACTATTTATACTTTTTTTTTAAGCATATTAGTCTAAGTATTGACTTAAGCTTTTAGTGATCAAGTTTATTTTTGTGTTTTTGATTAATAAATATAAATCTAATTTCTTGTTCGTTTGAAAAACTTATGGTAGTTAAAACTAAAACTTGTTCTCTTATAACTAAAACATTGTTAAGTTCTCTACATAACTAATTATTGGCATTCATTGACGTCATAATTATAAACAAAAACATTACATTCAAATGCATATAAATAAATAAAATTTTGATAACATTTTGTAGCCTAAACAATAAAATATTTAAATTTTTTGTTTGAAAACGTTGTAAACACTGTAATAAACATTCATGACGAGATGCATTTAAACAAAATGCAAAAAACTGTCTACGCTGAGTAAAAGTTTAAATGTTTTTAAGCATCTTCTTTCATACAACCAAAACTAAAATTTAGTTTAACTAATTTTTATAACTTTAAATTTATATATTAATAGTTTAACTTTTTTTTTGCATATACAACAGCAGTTTGTGTTAGAATATAACTGAAATTAGAAGTTTTTATGCTTTATGTACTTTAACTATAAACAAATTTTATAAAGTTGTAAAAACACCTACCATTTTAAGCTTAAAAACTACAAGTTATTTAAATATGTATAAACCAAGTTTTTGTACGCCCATTTTCTGCAGTTGGTTAAACTTGTTTTTTTTTTCTAGCATAACAACTACTTTACAAAAAAATATAAAATTTGACCAAATTGTTTGTAATCGGAAAAATTTTTGACTTAAATATAAAAACTTCTTTAGATTCAAAAAATGTTGACTTTTTTCTTATTTTTGTTAAAAAAAGTTAACCTTTTTTAATTTGTCGTTAAAATGGTAATATTAGTTAATTAATAATTTAAGTTGAGCATTTTTATCCGTTTTCTAAAATTAGTATCCAGACATTTCCCTAAATCAGGCTTTTATGGTTCTATATTTAATAGAAATAAAATAAAGATTTCATTTTCTTGCATACCCAATTTAGAAAAATGAATTGTCCAATCACAACCAGAAATTACTTCAAAACACAAATGTAACAACTGAAGAAAACTGCAAATTATGCAATAGTAGTTAAAAAACAATTTTCCAGTTAAAGGTGAATGTCTCTCTAAAGGAATCATTTATAAAGCAACAGTTTTGCATAACAAAAAAGAGCATATTTACATTGGTTCAACTGGAAGACAATTCAAAAGTAGATTTTACGAACGTACGCAGTCCTTTGAAAATGTAAAGAAGAAAGAAAGCACATGATTAATTAGCTTCATTCACAAAATCAAAAATTGCAACCCTGATTGGAGAAAAATGATTAGATGGGAAATTGTTCATCGCAGTAACCAAAATAAGCCTAGTAAAATTTGCACCTTATGTAATTTGGAGAGACTCGAAATCGCATTTGCAGACAACAACAAACTTTTACACTAGAGATCAGAATTGTTTGGAAAATGTAGACATTTTACAAAATTTTCTTTAAAGTCTTAATTTACTAAATTTAAGTTTAATTTTACCTTTGTTTTCATTATGTAGTTGTGTTTTGTCGTGTGATTTTTGTTATAATTGTATTTACGTTAATTATAATTTATCTTGCTGAATATTACTAAAATTTAATTAATTAACCAATTACCTAATCAACTAATTACTTGTCTAAAACTATAAAAAATGTTTGTCCGTTGCAACTTGTTAGTTTGTTTACTTTTTTACTTGTGATCATCGCACTAGCGTAAAACAATTGTTAAGTAATAAGCTTTTAAACAATTTAACTTTTGTCATAATTGTATTACTATAATTGTCTTATTTTAGTGATAGAAGTTTTTATATTTTATATGACTATTGCTTTGTTTTTTTAAAAAAAATCTTCAAAATTAGATAAATTAAACAACACACATATAAATAATAGTAAGATTATTTTAAAACGGAATAATGTTTTTTTTTGAGGTACATATGAAGTTTATAAAATTAATGATTTATTACAATTAGTAGTTTTCGCAGGAGACGATTTTAGAAAAAGTTATTTCTCTATCAAACACAAAAGTCAAAAAATATATAACAACACTCAGGTTAAAAAAATTTATTTAAAATAGCATACCAGTAGCAAAAACTGTTTTTAACATTTAAAAAGTACTTTTTTATAATTTATTTGGCAAACTAAACTTCGCTAAAATACCTCTTCAATCCTTGTAACAAACTAAACATAATGAAGTAATTTTAAACAATTAAACTTATAAAAATTCTAAACTACTTTAAGTTAGGTAGTCTCGTTATTAAAGTGTAAGTAAAGTAAATTGTGTTTTACTTTAAATACAGTAAGTCAGCTGTTTTTTATTAATACAAAATGTTTAAGTTTACTTTGGAAATTAAAAACGGTTTATTGTTTTCTAGACTTTTTAGATGTATTTTTTTGTACGTTATACTGAGTTAAATACAGAAACGTCTGGGCTTTAAAGTAGATTCTTTCTGATCTTATCAAAATCAAACAAATGTTACAGCTGCCTAAGAAAAAGTTACTTAAGGAAAATTAGTCTGACGTCACTTTCAAACGATAGCTTTGTGGTATAACGGAATAAATGTTTGTAAAATGCAGAATACAGCAATTCTCCTTAGCACTGAATGGCATGTATCAAAATTAACAATATTTGGGTCTCAGTCTAACAAGAAATTGTGGTTCTAATAGATATGCTCAAAAATTAATAAGAAAAGGTACTGAAGACTTCAAAAATCTGGGAAATTTTGTTAAAACTTTAATTTTCAAAAGTCATAATTTTACATTTGTAAAACTATTTTCATAATTTAAATATTTATTTTTAAAAACATAACTAAAACAAAAACGATAGAAAACAACTAATATATTTAAAATTAGCAAAAACACGATAGTCGTTTTCAGAGTTAGTTTTATAAATATTGTTTAAATTAATTTTGTCTTCATTTCATAGTAGAATTTAAAGAAACTTTTTTTTTTAAAGTGTATCACAGATATATTTAAATGTTAACAAATAGTTTTGTAACAAAGTTACTATTGAAGCCTTATTTTGTTCTTTGATTTAGTAAAATTTTTATACTAAACGATAACTTTAAAACTAGAAAAATAAACTTCATCATTTGTAAGGATTGAAAACGTCTATAATATAAAATATAACACGTATATTTTACCGGAAACTAACTTGGTTATTTAAAATAAAAACTTTTTGTTTTAATTGTTTTGAGTTTTGGTTAATCATGGATTTAAACTTTACGAAACACTAGTTTATTTTTACTTTCTACTTATCTGACTGATTTTAATAATGATATATGCTATTTTAAGTTGCGATAAAAGTTTTTTTTTATAATTTAATCGGAAACTTGTTAACCTTATTATGTTATGAAGATTAAGTAGATGATATATCAATATTATTTTTGAGATTGTATTATTATCATGACGGTGCTTTTATATACTTTTTTTATAATATGTTATAATTGAAAGAACTTTATAGTTAAAAAAATATATATATAAAATATTTTAAAGTTGGTAACAAACCTATTTTATAGTAGTTTTAATAAAAACTTAATACTAAAAAGGCCTTATTTGTCATAAAATATAGAAAATTTACTTAAGAAATATACTATTCTGTAAACCAAAAGCAAATTTTAACATTTTTCTTTATAGACACTTTCACACTTGTTTTAAAATTTATTTCAAAACAAGTTAGTTAACTAAATAACGATTAAAAAAAGTTAAAACTGCTATCAACAACTGTTAAAAAATGCATTTCTTTACATTTTACTAATGTTCAAAGGTTTTTTACTATAAAATTTCTAATACACGTTTAAAATTTATATGCTCTCCGTTTGTATTTGGAAACTTGTGAGTTCTTTTGACGTAAGTGATCTCTTTTAGTATTGTTATCTCGGTCACTGTGAATTTCATGTTTCATTTTTTTATTTTGATAACGCATAAGATTATCTGTTGTCTTTCTTTTTAGACCTTGCCGTTTCTTTTTTTTACTTATTTTTTCTACAGTAATAGTTACATCTCCTAAAGTGTGGTGCTTTTCATTCATCGCTTTTATCACTGACTCTCTGTCCTTGTACCTTATAAGAACTTCGGATTTAGGTATGAAAAAATCTATATCAACAGTTTTTCCTAATTTTCCAAAGTACGTTGTTATTTTATCCTTACTGATTTTTACCCCTGAGGGTAGCTGCGCCTTAATCTTACAAATACTCGGCATGTTTGCCTTCTTTACATTAATTTTACGACCATTTAGATAAAGATTGTTTTCTTGAAGACAATTTTCATACGAGTTTAAATTTTCATAAACCACAAATCCACAATTTTTCATGTTTACTTCGTCATTTACTACGTTTAAGCTACTAATAACACCGAACTTTTTAAAATACTTTGACAATTGTAGTACATCTACAGCATGTGCAAGATTATCAACATAAATTTTACGATTTTCTTCATCATCTGTTAAATTTTTTTTTAATAAATAGTTAATAGTTTTTATTACTTTTATAAATCTTAAAATCTAATTTGTTTTTGCTTCATTAAAATCACTTCGCACGTCATAATTATTGCTCATTTTGACATTCATTTTAGAAAATTACTATTATGTCGTTTTCAATGAAACGAGCACAACTTGTGATTGTCCCTTTTAAACAACTATTAAAACTAAAAATATAAACTTACTTTCATTTTCTGACAAAGTTAAATAAGGTTCTTTTTAATTTTATCAATCAAAATATTAACAATTACTTATTTATAATGTATGGTACTTATTAGAGTACCCTATGTTTTTTACTGCATGATAAAATCATGCAAAAGATTAAACAGAACAACATCTTACCTTTTCTTTTTACAATTTTAAACTTTTTAATAGCTTGTTGTTTTAAAACGTTGTTTATTGGTTTGATTGAAATTAGTTTTTGGTCTGTTTTGTACAAACAACTACATCCTCCTACATCACACTTTATCGGCCTATCTCCATATACATTGTAATAGAAAAACAAATCGTTTTTACCTGTAATTTTATATTTAAATTAATAACTTTATTTAGGATTCTGAAATTTTAAAAGTTTATTTTTAAAGTTAACTATTAGACAAGTTATATTATTTCGTAAACAAATTATTTTAATTAAGTTTTAGATTTTAAAAAGAAGTAAAATAGCTGTTCAAGAAAATTCAAGACAATTATAAATAAACTTAAGAACATAAAGATAATGAAGGACTATTCTAAAACTTATATAATAATCTTGCATATTTCTCAATAAAAAAAAGAAAGTTTGAAACAAAAATATTACTTGCAAACTACTGTTTTTATTTTAATGTTTTTTTATTTTATACTTCTGCTGTTAAATAACGAACAGTGTTTATAGCTTTATTTTTAATGTTAAAGAAAATAAAACAACACTAATTGAAGTTAAACTCGATAATCAATTGTTAAAACCGAGTCCTAAATACAAGTTTATTAGACATTATCTTATAACATTAGTATAAAGTTTTATTGCAAAGATAATTTCCGTTTGCAAAAATATTAAAAACTTCAGTTCATTACATCTAAGTAATGAAATTTAGTTGACTAATTATAACAAATACCTTTAATGGTATGGTATCTAGTGTAAACAATTCAAAGAGATAAAAAAGTTTAACTGCATTTTAAAATTCTTACTTAATTCTTCTCGATCAATTACATATTCGCACAACGGGTGCCATCCGAAAATCTTGTTAACAACTTCTTCTGATTTCATATCTAATTTATACTTTTGTTCGATTAGATTCACCAGTTCTGAGGTCTGCAAACTGTCAAATTTCGCGTTGTGAAATTCGCTACGCTTAATAGTCGGCATGCCTTTCTTCTTTAAAACACCTGCGATTTGTTCCAATGTGCGACCCTGAAATGTATATTACTTTAATTAAAACACAATTAAAGTTTTTCAAAGCTGTATCTCTTTTCTTAAATAAATTCACTACTTTAGACGCAAGTTATCTTTATTTAAAATCAAACAGTTTACTATACGACTTTCGAATATTAACAGTAGCTTCGAGACAACCAATAACGGTCGTCCTAGACTTAACAGGCAGGCATACAAACCAAATATCATTGTTTAGATCTAAACTAGCGGGCTAAAGTATAAGCACTATTTAAAGACGAAACGAAAAACTCATTTCATTTTATTCTTATAAAAGTATATATTTAAAAACTATCATGTAAAAAAATAACATATATATCTTTCAAATCCGTTCTCCCTTTTAATAATTCACGGTCTACTGCAAACTTTAAGTCTAAAATTGTCGGAAATACATCTTTGATGAGTTGGTTTATGTCATCAAAATTCATTGTAGTCAACCACTGAAGACTTTTCAAAAGTTTCACCAAGTGTAAAATGTCGTATATTCTGAAAAAGTTTATTTGTGAGTCATTTAAATTTGTTTTTAAATATACATTTGATGAAGAATTTTATAGTTAACTATAAAAGTCAGATTTTACAACAAACGTGGATTTTACATTTCGTAAATTAATTTTATTTTTATTGAAATTCACTTTCAGTACAGTTGATTTAAATAAACCTCTCAGTAAAGTTTAATCAAAATTTAAATAAAAGAATTATAGTATTTTTGACATGGCATAGTTTATATAAAAACTTAGTATCAGTTAAAACAATGCATTATCAAATAATAAAGTTTCACGAAAATGTAGGTATAAATGAAATATAGAAATTTAGACGTTATTTTTTGTTTTTAAGCTTTATTTCAAATTTTATTCGATTGTAACAATGAAACAATAGTTGAATTTTTCGAAAACAAAAAATTAAAAATTTAAGTTTAACTTGTATAGGTTAATAAAGTTCATAAAAAGACTTATTTCTTAAACAAACTTGTTAAACAAAGTATTGACATAATTTAAAAAAAACATTGTATAAAATTTAATGAACACTTTATTAGAACTAACCCGTGAAAGAACTCAAAACGTATGTCAGTTTTGTGTCTTTCCAGTGACGATTCGTTCCACATTCTAACAAAATCCGTATAACTAGTTTGACGTAAGTGTTTGTTTGGTGATTCTTCCAAATAAAACAGAAAGCATTGAGAATCTTAACCAATATACTAAAAATAATTAATCGGTTTAGTAACAGTATACTAAATAGTTATATATTTACAATTTTTTTAACTACAGTTACAACTTGATTTTTAAAAACTAAATTAGAAGTGACATCTAAAGTATTATTAAATAAATTTATGTAACTCTTGTATTTATAAAGTAACAAAAAAGTATTAAAAAGACGTAAAATAAAATAAATTTGTGTAGATATTTTTTCTACTAATATCAAACCTTCTGTGATGAGATCTGTTTCTTACTTTTGCTCAAAGTAATTCCAACCTGTTTGATCTTTCTTATTTCAAGGTTATTACAAATAATTGATGCATTATCCTCAATAGTATTGGATGACTTTTCTTTGACCAACACTTCTTTAGTCTTTTGTGTTGATGATTTTTTAAACTCGCAATCCTGTAAAATAACCGTCAATTTAATCAATAAACTAATTATAGAAATCTATTACAACAAAACTAGTAAATTTATATTGATTTTAAAAATTGCAAAATATAAACAGCTACGTTTGTTAATATTTGCCAAAATAACAAACAACTTATTTTAGATTAGTTATTGTAAAATTTAAATTACACACAATATTTTTAAACTAAGAATTAATGGCAATGTGAACTTACAATAGAAGCGCTATTGTACCCCTTATTTTGAATTAGATCTGACATTTTGTTGAACTTTTCTTGGTCAGAAAGGTGGTCATTTGTATTATTGTTAATAGCATCCATAGCGTATTTTTACATTTAGTTACTTTACTTATTGTACTGTAATAAAATAAAAATTAAAACTTGTGATTTTAGTAAAAAAATATTTTTTTTTGTAATTGTAAATAATTTATTTTGAACACCAATAAAACTGAAAAAAAAAATTAGTTTACAGTTAAAACTATTAGCTTAAAAATATTAAGCCTTTTATATAAGATTATTTTTTTATGTGATTTTAGTAGATTAAGAGATAAAACTGCTAAAGGAGAACAAGGTATAACCTACAGTGGTGCTTGGCTTACTTAAGGTAGGTGTACTTTAAACTTTCATTATAAACTATAACAAATGAATAATAACTATAATCTAACTAATACTGATTTTAAATAATACTTACTCTAAATAAAGTTAGGCATGATTTTAACGGGTATATTTTATATTAAAAAATTATATCAACCAAAAAAAACAAACATCATAATCTTAAAACTTCAATAAACGTAATGAAAACTTTTGCACATGTTTAACCTAGCAGAAATAAACTTTAAGATAGTATAAAACAAAATAAAAAATTAACTACATACAATTTTAATAAAAAGATACTTATATAAAGTATCGTAACTAAAAAAAAAACTTTATATAACACGAGAAAACAATATAGATGTCTATTCTAAAATATCATGTTTACTGCAGCAGACTGTAGCTAGAATGATTTTCTGTTAAAACTGATTAGAATTTATATATGGCTTCAGTGTGTTTCACAGAAACTTCTTTTAAAATTAGTTATATTTACCAAGGACTTTATTTTCTTTAACCTGTAAAAACATTTTTAACCTTTAACTATACATGAACGAAGTCAGAAAATAACTATCATTGTAAAAATATGATTTACCTAAATTTTCACCTGAAAAAAATTAAACAGAATGATATTTATAGATCTTAATCAAAACTTTTAAACCATATTTAAGCTAATTAGGGTTTCTTAGTTACTAATAAATTTATAGATTTAAATGCCTTACGTAAATTTTATATGACTTACTTCGACTTTAACTGGTTTTGTTAGTTTATCCCTTATTTGTACTTATACATTGTCAATACTTTTGTAGACTTAAATTTTATCAGTTCTTTTTTAACTTTGTGGACTAAAAATTTCTAATTTGTAAATTTGATTGGTGGAATTAAAATTTTTCAGTTTTATTTAGTCTTTTGTGCTAAATGTTGTCAGTTTAATTTTGACTTTGTTGATTTAAAGTTTGTCACCTACTTTTTGTAACTTATTATTTAATACCCCTATGATACTTTGCTTAGTATGACCCTTTTTTGCCTGTTACACTTGATTATTTCCAATTATTGTTAAATCTCAAGGGCTTTTAAAATGGGCAGAAAGTAGATGTCAGTATTACTTCTTAAAAATTAAGTGCAGATTTACTGTAAAATATTCTAAATCTAGTGTTAATGAAAATGCACTGTGAAATTAAGATGACAAAAATATAAAAAAGTGTGCTAAATGCTGCCTTAAAATAAAAAGTAATAAACAACTGAAACTTGTTTGGCAAAATATTGTTTAGGTGTAACTATTACCTAGAGCTGGTGATTCTTTACCTGGGAACACCAATTGTTACCGAAATGTTGTCTGGATTACTTAAGGTTAAGACAGTTGTATGGTTAAAGTATACTTTAAACCTATACTATAAACCATGATAACATAACTAGGCATGACAATAAATGAACATATAGTAGAAAACAAAAGTTGCAAAACCTAACAAATATAAGAACCATGTACAATATAAAAAACATTATGTTTTAGAAACTATTTGCATATTATTAAAACCTTCGAGCACTAATTAAATAAATTTAACTTTGAGAATGTTTAAACTAGAAAATAAGAAATAACTGCTTGAACTTAAAACTATAAATAATGCTTATGAGAAGAAAATAATCTTAAACAAAAAACTCCAAAAAAAATTATAATGAAATATAAATACCTATTTTGTAATTACATGTTTACCGCAGCAAGCTGTGGCTAGAATGATCTCCTTTCTACCTGATGAGTATTTACATATGGCGCGAGCTATTTCTTAAACGCTTGGATAAACAAAAATTTAACTCGAGTGTTTAAATTTAATGAAATATTTTGTGTCAAAATTCTCATTCATCCAAGCGTTTAAAAGAAAGAACGCAAGGTCACATGTTCAGTTTGATAAGCTGCTTTCCATATATAACTTAGTACCTCTATCACAAAAAAAAGTTTGCAAATATTCAGAAGTTAACTCGAAATAGTTACCTTAGAAAATAATTAAAAAAATAACAGTATAGAAAATGCTACAACTTATACTTAACCACTTTTATTGTAACCAAACAAATTAGATTGTGAACCAAAGTTTTTGGGTATTAAATGACAAATACTATTTAATCCTTAACCAAAAGTAAATAGACGAGTTGCAATGATTACTTATGACCATAATAATCATTATTTAATTAATAATATTTAAATTCATCCTGGTACTTTTCAAAATGGCTTTGATGTTTTAAAAATAATGGTAGCCCGGTCATTTACTTACTACCTTGGTCGGCGAGCAATTTGTGACCACAGTTGTTGTTGAACAGAGGGGGGGAAAATTCTGTTTCTAAAAATCTTGTATGATAATTATAGTTTAAATATTGTTGTATTTAATTCTTATTTTTATATCTGTTTTAGACTTTAAGAACCATTAGTCTATTTAATAGAAAATAATACAACTGGTGTTATTATTTTATGAATATTTCACTACTGTTTTTCTGTGAATAAAAGCAGGTATTTTTTAAAGATTTACTTAAGTTTTTAAATAATTTTGTAAAATTGAATATATTTAAACTTAAAAACACTTTTGGCCTAAAAAACTTGTAAAAGTTACCATTAAAAATCTGTAAGGTATAATAGGTTTCTTACAAGTTTCATTGGATTATTATACACATCGAAAACCATACCATTTTTTTTCGCTGATATTACTTAATATTTATAACGAGACATGTTTTCAGTATTTTTAGTTTAGAAAATTTTTTTCTTGTAATTATGAAAAATGTACACTTTATACAATATATAAAATAAACAAATGTTAATTGAAAAAATAAAATTTAATGAGTTAAGTTGTCATTGGTAAAAACTAAAATATGTTTTTCAATATTATATTGTTCTAAAAGTTTAATATTAAATTTTTCTTTAAATTGTTTAAACACAGCAAATTTAGTTTCAATCAAAAAGTATTCAAAGTATGAAATATTTGTTTTTTTTTATTCAGAAACTTAGTAGATGTTTATAAAAAATGATTTTTGTAGAAAATAAATTGCTTTTTTTCAACAACTTTTTATTTTTAATAGTTAAGTAAAGCAGAATACTTTTAAAACAAAATTTTCAAATGGTTTCTATGATTTTTAAACTGCGAAGACAAGTTACAAATAAAAAACTAAAGCTACAATGCTGTATTAGGGTTTAAAAACAAAAACATAGCAAAAATGTTTTAACAAAAATTAAAAATACTTTAATACTTTTTATGATAAACTAAGAAATAGTAAACGTACTGCTCTATCCACTGACTTTTCAAAAATATTCAAAAACTCTAATACCTAACTTATATAGAATTATATTTGACCTAAAAGTGACCTAAAAAAGTAATATTAATTAATAATAATACATCTTAATTAATAAGATTATTTTTGACCGAAAAATGACCTAAAAAAGTAGTTTTAGTATAAGTACACAATTTTGTGAAGATAATTTGATTAAAGTAATATCTGTAAGGATAAAAACTGTTTAAAACATATTTATTTTGACTGAAGTTTAGCCTAGTAAAAAAGTATCAACAAAGAAAAACAATTTCTAAGTATAATTTTATAATGAGCAAAATACTTAACATTTATACTAATTTCAAACTGATCCGTAAAACTGATCATCACTAAATTTCAAGCAGTTTTTAAAATTTATGTTTAAAAAAACACATAAGGTTTATATAATGTATTCATGTATAGAATATTTCAAAAACTCATTAAAATATTCAACCTAATATTTTTGAGGTATGAGGAGGTAGTATACAGCTGGAACAATTGAAGGATATTGAGAATAGTATTTCTAACTGATCAATTGCAAATGTGACAGTAGTTGTCGAGTTAAGCGGACTGATATTCCATGACAGTTATCATTAGAAATGTCATGTGGCTGAAATATACGTCATAAACCCAAAAAGTTGTGCAGCAAATACTGTCAAAATACCAACGCCCAAAAGAAAGCAACGAAAAGTCTTTAATAACATACTCGATGTACCCTAAAGCTCATTTTGAACTTTTATTTTTAGCATTGGTAAAACAACTAGTTTTAGACTCAGGCTTGGAGTATATGATTGGTAATTATAAAGTTTAAATTACACACATTAATTTTATACTAAGAATTAATTGCATTGTGAACTTACAATAGAAGCGCTATTGTACCCCTTATTTTTAATTAGATCTGACATTTTGTTAAACTTTTCTTGTTCAGAAAGCTTGTCATTGTATTATTGTAAACAGCTTCCATATTTTTACATTCAGAATTAAAATGTACTTTACTTATTGTACTGCTATAAAAAAAAAAAAACTTGTGATTTTGTTAAAAAAATATATTTTTATGTAATTGTAAATGATTTAGTTAAAAACTAGTTTACCGTTAAAACTATAAGCTTGATAATAAAACACTGTTTATATCAGATTATTTTATTATGTTTTTTAGTACATTAAGAGATAAAACTGCTAAGCAGAACGAGGTATTACCTACAGTGGTGCTTGGCTTACTTAAGGTAGTTGTATAGTTATAGTGTACTTTAAACTTACATTATAAACTATAACAAATGAATAATAACTATAATCTAATTCAGGGTTTCCCAAAGTGTGCGATATCGCCCCCCTGGGGGCGATTCTGGTATGTCGGGGGGCGATTAATAGTTGAGGGGCGAAAGGGTGGGCGAAAACTAGTAAGGGGGCGAAAAGAGGGCGATTTTAAAATTTTTTGCAGATATTTAGTTTTTACTCTTTAGCTTGCTTTTTTACTTTTTTTAGCCTGCGATCAAATATTTGACCCTGAGGTAAAACTTAAACAAAATAAGTTCATTTCGTTCACGTGAAATTTAGAGAAAAATCAAAAAGTTTAGGACTCCTCTTTTCAACTAATTAACATATTTTTACTTATATCTTTTCTCATTTAACAATTACATAGGTCATAGACGAATGGAAATCCTCTCACCATTTCATAACCTGACATATATGCCATTTGTGATCATAACTGCTTTGTAAAAATCTATGTAATCGATTATAAACTATCACCCTATGATATATCTAATTGTTTCTTTAAAAGTCACTTAGTTAGACAAAAAAAAAAACTGTATTTAATTCAATTTTGCAATAGAATAAAAAAGTTGTAATAATTTAAGATATATTTTGTAAGTTTTGTTTTTGAGCTTGCAATACTAAATTTAAAAAAGTAACTTTTGATTATCATGTATTCACATATTTCTTATTTATGTTTGATGTTTCTTAAATAAGTGAGATGGTTATAAAAAGGAAACTGTCTACAAAGGTTTTTGGCTGTTTTTAATTCAGTTATTGATAATTTTCTTAAAAGGATAAGGCATTGGCAAACAATCTTGTTAGAAAAAAATTATAGAAATAAAAATGCTTATATGTCAGACTTAAATGGTAAGTTCTACCATATGAACAAAAATTTACAAGGTAAAAACTTAAACCTTGTGAAAGTCATAAGTAAGATAACCAGTTTTAGAAACCAACTTGAACTGTATGGAAAAAATTTCAAAAATAATCAGTTTGCAAGTTTGGAAAACTGAAAACTTAAAATAAGTGAAGGTGATGTAGAAGTGCTATCATCTCATCTGTAACAGTTTAAAGGTGACATTGATTAACGGTTTAATTACATTTTTTGTTTAAATGTCACGAAGTGGATTATGGATCCCTACGAAGCAGATCTTTTTGAAGTAAACGTTTACTTATAGGAAAGCTTCTCAGGCTTACAAACTGACCTTGAACTTGAAGTAAATTTTTCGAAAAACGATAGAAAAGCTTTTTTACTCAACAAAAACTAAGGCAAAAGTTTCCAACATTTGGGAGGAAGTCAGATTGTTGTTTATAGCTTTTCCTTGTAGATTGTTGAGAAATCTTACAGTTCAGTTATCAACATCTTTAGCAAAAGATCTTATCTAAATATTTGTAATTTGTGATTTTTTGGGATATTTTTTATTTCACCTGATTTGTATTGTATTTAAGTACGCTTTTTTTAATAAAAAATCTATTACGTTATTTATTCTACAACAGGTTTGCTTAATGCCTAATGAATATAAATGATGGTAGACTTCCTCTTGAGTTCGCACTTTTTACCAAAAAAAACAAGTTTTTATAGTTTATACAGTTCTATTGTATTAAATGAATAAATATTTTATGTTTTAGTTGTTTTTATGTTTATTCATAACATTATTGCATTATATTATATTGAAATCTTCCACTTGTATAAAAATTATTATGTTTTCTTGAGTTCGCACTTTTTGGTTTTGTTCAAAGTGTGAACTCAAGCGGAAGTCTACTGTATAAATTAAGTGGTTTATAACTTTAAAGTTAGTACTAGTTTTGTTTTGACCTGGTTAAATTTGTAGTTTATATTTGTCGTTTTACATCACACAAAAAATTTAATAAAATAGTGACTATTAATAAAAAGACTGCTACAGTTACAAAATAAATTTTTACCTAATAAAAAGTTTTTTTAATTGATTATTTTCTATTCACAGAAATAACTGTAAAACCTTTAGTTCGTGTTTTAGTTAGTAATCTTTAGTTAGAAAATAAAATTGTTAGAGTTAAGGTTTAATTTTATAAAGGTTATTTCAAATAAGACACTATTTAATGGTATTCTACTATAAAACATATACAGGGTTGCCACTTTACCTGGATACCTGGAAAAACCTTGAAAAACCTGGAATTTGACAATTTAGGCAAAAATAACCGGGAAAAACCTGGAGTTTGAGAAATTTTGAAAAAAACCTGGAAAAACCTTGAATTTTTAAAAATTTTTACATTTCAGTACTAAAATTTCAATCTGACACAAAAAATCTATCATATAAATAAGATTTTTTGTCATCATCAAAATTTTTTTTATTAATAAACAAATTTAAAGTAACTTTAAAGCATCTTTAAAATATTTCAGTACTATTTAACACAGTTTCTTTTTTAGAAATTAACATAAACCTAAAAATAGACCCAAAAATGTTTACTTTTAAAAACCTAGAAGAAATTTGGAAAATCTGGAAAAGATTTAGAAAAAAGTTCTATTTTTCCGAGCTTATTAAATTTCTAAATAGTTATCAACTACAGTTAACAGAAGCCAAAAAACAAAGAATTTTGTATACTGAATAAAACTCTATTTATTTTCATTTTGAATTGTCTTGCTTAAGTAGTTTGTGGCGATTCTCTGATGGAATTCTGGCAATAATGCTATTAATTTGCTACTCTCTAAGAAACAAAGCTTGACAATTACTGACCATACTGTATTAGAGAACTACTAAAAAACATTCAAAATATGAAAAAAGACAAAAAAAAAATTTTTTGTTCACGTTTATTAAATCTATGGTGATAATAAAATGTAACTGTTGCATACATCATATTCTAAAAAGTTATTTTTCAACCGGTTTTAAAATAACAGTTATCTTTTTTAATAATGTCGGTCAAAATACAATTAAACATAAGAAATATATGAAGCAAATAGAAAATACTTCTCAAGTGAAATATAGAATTTTTTTGTGGACTAAACCAATTTATAGTGATTTTACAAAACATTTTAATTGCCATAGTATTTAGGCTATTATCAGTATACACAGCTTTACTATATTATAAAAATACAAAATATTGACTCTCTTGAGTTATCCTAAGAAAGGTCATTTTAACACCGGTTGTAAAAAAATTCTTTTTAACCTACTGTATACAATATCATTATACCAAAGATTTAACAAACGTTAACAAAAGTTAATTTTTTTATTTGTCTAATATCATTTGTTAATGTATTTAGTAGTTTTTATATTTAAATTCAATTTGTAAAGCTTTCTTTTTTTTCAACTAAAACATATGAAACTGTTTTTACTGTCCTAAAATAAAAAAGTAAAATAAAAGTAATTTTATTGAAAACATTAAATTTTAAGCAAGCTTTAAAAAGATAATAAAAAAAAAAACTTATAATAAGTTTGTTCTTAGTAAAAACAACAAATATCTTAAAATTCTTTTGCATCTGACATTTATGTCTGACTTAGTAAACTGTTATTAGTGGTTTTGTAAATTCACAAAAATAATCATTTAACTAAAATAAATATTTTAATTTATAAAATAGCAATATTTTTATTAAAAGTAGGGATAATTTAAGAAAGCAACTATCTATATGATAGATTTTTGTGTTCCATCAAGTTTTATTGCTTCAAATGAAAACTTAATTTAAATTCTAGATTTTTGGTAAAAATATTTTTTAAATTTTCATGTTACAGATTTTTTAGCCTAAATTGTCAAGTTCAAGATATTTGTCAACCCTAAACGAAGTTAAAACAAAACATATCTCACTAGTTTGAAAAATATGTATAAAATTTTATCCAAAACTGGTTTTGGTTTTTGAAAAAGTATAGTACTAGTCTTATAAAGTAACTTAAGTATATGTATATAAATTTAAAAGAAAGTTTAAACTATACTTCTTAGATTGATAAACATTAGTGAGTGACCAACTTGCAAGGTTAAGCATAAAAAATTATTTAATGATATCACAATTGCAAAAACTTTTTAGTCAAAAATTATTTTACATATTATAAGGTAAAATTTTAATGAAAAGTTTGGATTTTTAAATTCAAGTTGAAGTTTTTTTAAAATCTTTTTATACATATAAACCTATTCTCAATGTCTTAAAAATACACAAAGTAGAAATTAATATAAATTTTGTTATAAACATTAAAGTTTTAAGCAAACTAAAACAAAATCTTTAAAAATTAAATAAAACTTTTATGAGTTGTAAGATCAAGTATTTTTAAAAGTTATTTTGCTTCTGACTAACTCTCTAGCTTGTCAACTGTTAATAGTGGTTTTGAAACTAAGTAATAAAAAATATTTAACCAAAATGGCTTTTCTTAATCTAAATAAACCCAAAATGTCTTTCAATAGCAGGGTTATGTAAACTTTGTTTAATTTCCAGATTTTTGGTGACAATATTTTTAAACGTTTCAAGATACTGATTTTTTTATCCTTAATTGTCAAGTTCAAGATATTTGTCAACCCTAAAAGAACTTAAAATAAAACGTGTATCACATAATTAAACAATCAGCATAAAATTTTATCAAAACTGATTTTGGTCCTTAACAAATAACAAGCAAATTTTTTATAAAGTAACTAAAGTGTATGTATATAAGTTAAATAGAACTAGTTAACTTATAACTATGCAAAACTGTTATACAAAAAAAATATTTTTGGCCTTTATGTAACTGAATAAAAGTGCTGATTGACTGTCTAAAATATAATTTTGAGATTTACAAGATATTTTGGTTTTAATTATAGCTTTTAGTTTAGGCTTTTATTTAAATTATTTAATTATATTTAATAATCCAGCCTAATTTCCCAATTTTTGTTAATAATTATCAAAATTAGAATAAATAAAATAATATTAAATTAAAAATGAAACAATTATTTATGATATTTTCTTAAAAAAATTAACTAATTTAAAACAAAAACAAATACAATAAATGTGAAGTTTTTTACACTTTCAAATATATGCTTGAAAGTATTTACAAGGTAGTGTTATTGTAATTTAAATAAAATTAAAAATTCTTAAGTGCACATTAATTTTAACTTGAAGTATAAGAACTTAACTTTTATTAATAACTATCATTGAAACTAAGTATTAGTTTACTATTTATTTTTAACTATGATACCAAAATAATCTATTTAAAACATTTTTAAAACTTATGATTTTTTAGTAGTTGGACTTTTCCTCTCTGGCATATTATTTTATTAAGATAAATATTATATAGTTGCCATTTTTTTAGTGAAAAAAAATTACTTTGAACGACTTTGAGATATCCTTAGTAATTCTTTTTTTTTCAAAATCTTAAAATAATATTTAAACAATAACTATTAAAACTATAAACATTTTAAGTTTAAAGCTTTAAATTTTTTTTTATTTAGAATTGGTTACAAAAATCTAAACCTAACTGAAACAACTAACTTTTTTTCAATATTTGAAAAAAACAAGTTAGTATTATTTAAACATTTTTTTAATTGTTCTGTTTTAAATTTAAAATAACCAAGCTGGTCCGAGTAATCTCTGATTTTTTCTAGTTTCAAACTGTCATGAGTTATCCTTAGTCATTATTTTGTTTTTTAAATTTTGAACTCTCTTGAGTTATTCTGAGTGATGGCAGCCTTAATGTCATTAGATACTATACATTTCTAACATTGTATTTTTTTTTTCCATTTAAAACTAGTTTAATTGTTTAAAGAAAAAAAAATAACTTCTATGAAATATTATCAAAAACAATAAAAAATGTTATTAACTACTATTTTTGAGACCCTTTAGGTTTTTTTTGTTCAGTTAATTTTTGCTGCTAAAAACTGAGATTTTACTTAGTATCAGTCTATTTCACTTACCTTGGAAAATAATACTCATACTAAAGCCTTAAATATTTTGAGAAGAGTACCAAAATGGTCAAATGATGAGATTTTCTATTAAACTAAATGGGAAATAAAACACCAGGGAAGGTTTTAATAAAATGTTTATCTATATCGTTTAAATTAAACACTAAAACACATTATAAAAATATAGTACATAATGGATACAGACAAAAAAGTTATGATCTGTTTATACCTTACAAACATTCAAAGATATTTACTTACCATTTTTAAGAATGTGTTTTTTTAATCAAATGTGTTATTTATTGTAAATATTAAAAAAAGCTTTGTTTTATAAACAATTCGTAATAATTAGATGTCAAACTTTTGTTTTTTTATAGTTTATATCTTTACATAATTATTTTCATAACTAAAAAATTGCACTTAACAGTATTTTAGCATCCTATTATATTTGTGATTGTTTTTTAAAAAAAAATATTTAACTTTTTAACATTTTTCTAAATTTAACAAGCAACAACTTTTTAATTCTAATGTTTTAAAATCTTTTTTTTGTGTTTAAGTAAAGTAATATTACCTGTTTATAAGGACAATAAAAATGTGGAGATAGAGCAAAACTAAAATGAATGTTATATGAAAAAATATATAATTAGTTGATAAGAGAAGTTCTCAAGGATAAAATTTCTACTTTTTTAACTAATTGAAATCAAGTTGTAAAAAAGTTGTTTTTTTATAGTCTATCGTAACATAAATTTAACTAAACAAGTTTTTGTTTTATTTAGTAAATAAAAAATGTAGATGAACAATAGGTTGCAAAAATCACATAAATATGTTTAAAGTACTTTTATCAGAATTTTTTTTTTTTAGAAATTTTAATATTTTTTTTTAAACTCATACCTTTATCCCTAACCAACCTTACCCCAACATAATAAAAATGCTTCAGGAAATTAAGAATTTTAGTTGAACAATTATAAGTAAAACAACCATAAAAAAAAGATTTTTTTTAATTGGACAGATAATATATTAACTAGAACTTTGCCATGTACAGCATATTTAAATTTACACTTCATTTTTAAATGTAAGCTTTTAATCAACTTTATCATTATTATCTTATCAAATTTGAAGATGGTTAGAAAACTTTGTTTTAAACCAAGTAATTTAGCTCTAATATTACAAATCTATCTGATTAAATAGTATAAAAAGCAATTATGAGACTAGTAGTTTTTAACTCTTATCGAAAAAAATTTCTAAAGAATAATTTTATAAATTTGGACTACTTAAAAATCAAATTTCAAAAAAAAAAAGCATGATTTACATCAAACTTAAAACCCAAAAACTAAACATTCAAATATAATAAATGAAAATTCAAAATATACAACAATAAATACATTTTTCAATAAAACTAAAATATCTCTGGGCAGCCTGATTTTTTTTACAAAAAAGGTTTACCAGCCTAAGTGTTTTTGAAAACTTTAAGCTACTCTGATTGCGTGATAGAGCTTAATTATATTCATAATTTAAGTTTGATATTCAAAAGATTGCAAAGATATGAACCATTCACAAAAAATAGCTTAAATAAATCATCTAGAGTTTAGAAAGAAATGTTTAAATATAATAAAACAAAAAAAAAGAATACCAAGTAGTTAATCAAAGTTGAAAACTTGAAAAAAAAAATTGTACTGATGAAAATACTTAAAAGCTTAAATGAAAAGCAGGATTTGTTATGGTTCTTAACAAATTTCTTTTATGTTTTCTTTAACTTTTTCAGGTTTTTAGAAATAAATGTCTATCTATCTGTTTTTAATTCTAAAATTAAATTATGTTTAAAAGCGGTGTTAAGTAGTTTAACAACAGTCAAAAATTACTGTAGAACTACTTCAAATGTGTTTTTATTTAGAAAACTAGAAATGATCACTAAAGCCTTTTAGCTTAATGATGTTGTTTTCGTGTCAAATCAACATTTAACTACTAAACATATAATACTTTTTAAAGTTCCAGGTTATTTGGTGATTTTTGTTCAAATTCCAACTTTTTTTTCAAAATTTCTCAAATTCTGGGTTTTTGTATACTAATTTGTCCAGTTCAAGCTTTTTCTAAAGATATCTGATTTTTGGGTACTATGATAAAAAGAATTTTAAAATAAAAATTTAAACGCCATTAAAACAATCCTGAAATGAAAAAAAACTTGAAAAATCTAAATTAGACCAAATAATTACATTTAAAAGCTTAAGTTAGCTTATGGTTTTTACAACTCTGTATTATTTTAATTTTAAGCCTATATTATTTTTTTTTATTACTCATTAAAACCAAAATAAAACCAATCACATAAATTTAATAATGTATTAGTATTGTTTATGTTTTTTGAAAAATATAAGCTAAAGTCAATCATTAAAAAATAAACCAAATGTGAATTTTTTTGGTTCTATGGTTTATAGGTTTTTCTAGGTTTTGAGCCTAAACTATGAAATTCCGGGATTTTCACAAGGATTCCAGGTTTTGTGACAATCCTGTAAAAAACCCAAGTTTTTTAAGAAAAGGAGATTTCAAAGCTATATAATCTATATAAAACTTATAACAAATACAAAACTAGCTAGAATGTTCAAAAAAAGTTTCCCTACCTGAATTTTTCAAATTTTAACATTTAAAATTTCAAACTAGCCTAAGGTTGTAACAACTCATAATTAAATTATTTCTAACCTATTGTGCCAATTTTTAAAATTAATTATGAATTTAAAATTGAAATAATTATTTATAATATTTTGTTAAAAAATGAACTAAAGTAAACCATTAAGTACTACAATAACTGTGAAGTTTTTCAAAACTTGAAAATATATATTTGTAAGTATTTTCAAGGTAGTTTTACTATAATTAAAATAAAATTAAAAATCAACAATATCCCATTATGATTATATGTTGATGTATAAGAACTTAATTCTTATGAATAAAAATTATTAAAATTAAGTATTAGTTAAGTATTTATTTTAAACTATGATACCAAAATATTTAACTTAAAAAAATGATTAACATTTTAATTTTATGTTTTTAGTATTTAGACTTTTCCTATCTTGCATACTATTGTATTAAGAGAATATTACAGAGGGTTACTATTTTTAGAGTGAAAATAAAATTACACTCAACAACATTAAGATGTCCTAAGTAATTCAGGTTTTTTTTTTGATCTTTAATAAATCTCAAAATAATAACTATTTGAATTATAAACTTTTTAAGTTGAAAGCTTTTCTAAATCTATTTTTTATTTAAAATTCGTTTTACAAATTCAAAATTAAACTTAAGCAACTAACTTTTTTTCAAGATTAAAAAAAACAAGGTTGAGAATTTAAAAAATTTTATTTTATTCTGTTTTTAATTTAAAATAACCAAGCTGGCCCGAGTAATCTTTGATTCTTTTTTAGTTTCAAACTACCATGAGTCATCCTTAGTCATTCTGGGGTTTTTTAAAATTCAAACTGTCATGAGTTATTTTGAGTATTGGGAACCTTAATGTTACTAGAAACTAGACATTTCTAATATTTTATTTTTTTACTTTTTGCATTAAAAACTAGTTCAACTGTTTTATAGGAAAAAATTAATTTATATGAAATTTTATCAAAAACAATAATAAAAATTATTAACTAACATTATAGAGATCCTTTAGAGTTTTATTGGTTCCAGTTATTGTTTGCAGCTAGAAACTGGTATTTTACTTAGTATCAGTCTAATCCACTTACCTTAGATAAGAATACTCATACTAAAGCTTAAATTTTTTGAAAGAGTACCAAAGTGGTCAAATCATGAGATTAATTGGAATAAACACCAGGGATAAATTTAATTTTTAAATTCAACTTTATCGTTTGATTAAACACTAAAAATAATATAAATTAATTAGTATGCTAAAGGTATTAAAAACATTGAAAAATTTAGAGTTTATAATGATAACTTTTTAGTTATAAAAACATAGTGCATAATGGATAAAGACGAAAAGATTATAATCTGTTGATACCTTTAATACTTTCAAAAATTTTTACTATTATATTTAACAGTGTGTATTTATGATTAAATGTGTCATTTATGTAAATATTAAAAAAACTTTGTTTTATAATCAATTAGTATTAATTTAACCATAACCGTTTGTTTTTTTATAGTTTATATCTTTACATAATTATTGAATAACTCGAAATTGAACTAAAATTATTTACCTAGTATATTTCTGACTTTTTGTTAAAACAACAAAATAATTGTGAAATATTTCTCTAAATTTAGCAAGCAATAAGAGAATGGCTTAAGTTGAAAAGAAAAGTTGATAAGAGAATAATTTTATAAATTTTGAGTAAATTAAAGTCAAAACTCATAATTTTTTAAAAACAACATGATTAACATCAAACTTAAAACCTAAAAACTAAACACCTAATCATAACAAATGAAAATTTAAAATATACAACAATAAATTCATTTTTCAATAAAACTAAAACATCCCTGGGCAGCCGGATTTTTTACAAAAAAAAGTTAACTAGCCTGAATTTCTTTTGAAAATTTCAAGCTTCTCTAATTGCGTTACAGAGCTCAATTATATTAATAATTTTAGTTTGATATTCAAAAGATTGCAAAAATATGAACCATTCACAAAAAATAGCTTAAATAAATCATCTAGAAATTTGAAAAAAATGTTTAAATATAATAGAACAAAAAAATAAATGAATACCAAGTATTTAATCAAATTTGAAAACTTGAAAAAAAAAAATTGTATTGATGAAAATACTTAAAAGCTTAAAAGAAAAGCAGGATTTGTTATGGTTCTTAACAAATTTCTTTCATGTTTTCTTTCACTTTTTTAGATTTTTGGAAGTAAATGTCTATCTATCTGTTTTTAATTCTAAAATTAAATTAAGTTTAAAAACGGTGTTAAGGATATAACAGCAGTCAAAAATTACTGTAGATCTACTTTAAATGTGTTTTCATATAGAAAACTAGAAATAATTACAAAAGCCTTTTAGCTTAATGATGTAATTCTCGTTTCAAATCAACATTTAACTACTGAATATATATCACTTTTTAAAGTTCCAGGTTATTTTGTGATTTTTGTTCAAATTCTAACCTTTTTTTTGTTCAAAATTTCTCAAATTCTGGGTTTTTGTATACTAATTTGTCCAGTTTAACCTTTTTCTAAAGATTTCTGATTTTTGGGTACAATGATAAAAAGGATTTTTAAATAAAAATTTAAACGCCATTAAAACAATCCTGAAATGAAAAAAAAAATTAAATGATCTAAATGATACCATAAATAATATTTAAAAGCTTAAGTTAGCTTAAGGTTTTTAGAACTCTGTATTATCTTAATATTAAGCCTATTTTCCCATTTTTTTCATTACTAGTTAAAATCAGAATAAAACCAATCACATAATTTATATTATAAATTAGTTGATGACTATATTTTTAAAGGAAAAATAAGCTTAAGTTAATCCTTAAAAAATACACTAAGTGTGAAAATTTTTGATTCTTTAAAATCTAGGTTTTTCTAAGTTTTTTAGCCAAAACTATAAAATTCCAGAATCTTTCCAAGAATTTCCAAGTTTTGTTACAATTCTGTAAAAAACAAAAGTTTTCTGAAAAAACCTGATTTCAAAGCTATATAGTCTAGCTTAAAATTTATGAAAAAATACCAAACTAGCTTAAATAGTCAAAAAATAAAATTGCCTACCTGAACTTTTTGAATATTAATATTTTAAAGTTCAAACTAGCTGAAAGTTTTGACAATTCATAGTTAAATTATTTCTAGCTTATTTCTAAGTTTTTATCATAACTTAGAAATTTAAAATTGAACAAATTATTTATAATATTTGGTTACAAAAATGAGCTAAAGTAAAACATTAAATAGAACAACAAATGTTAAGTTATTTAGAACTTTAAAATATATGTTCAAAAGTATCTACAAGGTGGTGTTATTATAATTTAAATATAATTAACAATAACCCATTAATTATAACTTGAAGTATAAGAATTTAACTTTTACCTATGACTATTATTGAAATTAAGTATTTACTACTTACTTTACACTATGATACCAAAATAAATTATTTAAAAAATACTTAACATTTGTATTTCTTATTTATAGTAGTTGGATTTTTCCTATTTAGCATACTATTTTATTAAGAAAAATATTACAGGGTGCCATTTAAAAAAAAAAATATTATACTGAAAAACATTAAGATGTACTCAATAATTCAGGATTTTTTTTTAAATCTTCTAACAAATCTCAAAATAATAACTATTAAAATTATAAACTTTTCAAGTTTATAGCTTTTATAAATCATTTTTTTATTTAGTAATGGTTGAAAAAAAAAATTTAGTTTTAACTAAAGCAACTAACTTTTGTTCAAGATTTAGAAAAAACAAGGTTGTGATTAAAAATTTATTTTTAATTGTTCTGTTTTTAATTTAGAAAAACCAAGCTGGCATAAGTAATCTCTGATATCTAGCATGAGTCATCATTAGTCATTCTGGTTTTTTTTTAATTCAAACTGTCATGAGTTATCTTGAGCGTTGGGCAGACTTAATGTTACTAGAAACTAGACATTTCTATTATTATATTTTTTTACATTAAGTTTTTAAAACTAGTTCAACTGTTTTTTAGTTAAAAATTAACTTCTAAAAAATTTTATCAAAAACAATAATAAAGATTATTTACTAACATGATAGAGATCCTTTAGGTATTATTGTTGCAGATAGAAACTGGTATTTTACTTAGTATCAGTCTATTCCACTTACCTTGGAAAAAAATACTCAAGAACCTTAAATGTTTTGAAAGAGTACCAAAGTGGTCAAATCATGAAATTAATTGGAATAATCACCAGGGATAAATTTAATTTTAAAATTCAACTATATCATTTGAATAAACACTAAAAATAATATAAATTAATTAGTATGTTAAGGGTATTAAAAATATTGAAAAACTTAGAGTTTATAATGATAATTTTTTAATTATAAAAACATAGTACATAATGGATAAACACGAAAAGGTCATGATTTAATGATACCTTTAAAACTTTTAAAAAACATTTACTATTATATTTAACAGTGTGTATTTTTGTTTAGCATAATCTGTTTTGACTTTTATAACTGTCATCTAATTTTACTTAGTTTTGACTATGTAACGTATAACTAATCATAAACCAATATATACCTATACCACCTTTTAGAATAAAAATCGAATGCGTCCATGAAGACAAATAGCTATAGAACCACAAAGCAAATGAGAATCAAATAACGCAAAAAAAAAAATGACAACTAAAGAACATAAAAAATGGACAGCCGAACCGCTCAGAGCAATGACAACCGACCCTGCTAGGGGCTTAAGAGAGGATGGAACATAGGAAACAAACTGGTTTAGCGTGGCCGAAGAGGTTGTAAATGGATTTTGTATCGCTACTTGTTTTGATTGTTTTAATTAATTGATTTCGTTTACATTGAAAATTTTGATTATTTTTAATCAGTGGTAGTTGGGAATTGTTAAACAAACATTTCTACAACATTCTAAACATTTATACTTAAGAATGATTTAATCCGTCGATTCGAGTATGTTGGGAAAACTTTACTTCAATATTAAAGTTTAACTTATATTTTAGCTGTATGTTACATTTTTAGGAAAAAAGTATATGCATATTAAACATTGTTAGTACTTAAAAAATATCGTTCTTAATCATCTATTTTTCATTGTGACGGTACTATACTGTATAACTGTAGTCGGTTGTTATGACAAGTAATGTAAGTGTAATTTTTTGTACTCAGCTAAAAATTATTTCCAGCTAGTTATCTAAATTTGTTTGTTTGATTTTTCCAGAGGTGACAAGGTTTATGACCATTTTTGCTAGAATTAAAGATACACAACATATGTAAAATTATAATAATTGAGCAACTTTGATCTTGTCTACTACAATGTTTATTAAACGATAAAAAAAACGCTCAAAAAGTTTTGTCTAAGGATCTGGTGTAATAAAAAAACCTTTTGGTTATAGAGTCTTTCACGACTAGTAAACTTAAAACCCTTAAACGAATTAATCACCACATTTCTTTTTCAATATTCAAACGTTTTTTTTTAAAGACACGAGTTAAAATTCTCTCTTATCTGTTTTCCTCAAACTTATAAATAATACACCAACATTTAAAAAATAGCTTTATAAACAAGTAAAAAATATGAGGTTGTATTACACTCTTAGCCACCAATTTTATTTGACAAAATATTTTCTCTAACGATTTTATAATTTTCTAAGCGAGGACTTTTCTACATATGGGACAGCTGTAGCTGATAAGTATGCACTTCTTCAAGCATTTCTTGTGAAAGAGGTGACCGCACGGCACCTTCACTATCTCTTCGCCGATCTTGTACTTTTCAATGCACACCGAACAATCATCGTCTCCTTTTTGGTTCTTCTTGTACTTTACCTTTGTGAAATCGTTTACTCTCTGCACGTAGACCCTTTTGCGGATGAAAGCCTCTCTTCTTTTGAGTGTAGTGTAGCTGTCGAACTTGAGTTGAAAGTCTTTAATATGGACGATGCTCGGATTGACCTCGCTTTCGCACACGCCGACGAGCGAACCGTATGGGTGTTGCGCGTACTGATCCGTAAAGATCTTGAAAGCGGCAACGTCTATAAACTTGTCTCTCTTCTTGTAGTTGAACATGAGGGCTTCAGTCGCGCGTTCTGCTTGGTTTTCGGGACGAAAGTAAATGGAACGAATCTCGACATCCCTCTTGTGCCTCCTGCAGTTGCTTCCGAGTTTCGCAATCAGCTCATCGCGCATGCGCTGCATACTTGGATTTTGATTTTCGTCCAACTCTAGCTGAACGTGAGCCAGGAACATGACGTATTTGGTGACGTACTGCTCGAAACTGAATTGAAGTGATGCGATGAGCCAAACATCTAATCTCTTCTCTCTATTTTGTTTCTCAGATTGTTTTCAACGACGCTCCTCCTAGGCCTGTTGCTGTGGCCTTTCTTTTTTCTCTCTCTCAAATTCATTGAGATGTAGTTTTTATTTTTAATTTAAACTTATCTGAAAATTAAATGATAAATTAAAAATAACTTTTGTATAATTTTACGAAATATTTGATACATTGAATATTTTACCTAAACACTTTGCTAAGCTGTACAGTGTAAACTGTAAAATTTACATATCTTAACAATTGTTAAATCAGCTTTTCTGACGACATTACTTAATAAAATTTTTAAAAATTAGTAACAAGAAAACAAAAGTTCAGCACACTTATGTTTTTTAATAACAATAACTTTTTAAGCTACAATATTTAAATTATGTCTTTTCTAAACCTTATAAAACTAATAAGTAGTAATAAAATTTAGAAAATTATATATATAATATGTTATCATCGTTTATTCTTAAACAGTGTCAGGGTTCATCAGTCATGTGTGTAAGTCAGCATTTCAGTCATCTACACATACAAACTTATAATATGATCTTTAAATTTGAAAATAAAAACGCTCTTTTATTGCAAAAGGTTCACTTTTATATATTGTGACTTAGAGAGCACTACCAATTTAGAAGCTTTTCTCATATTTAAATTATCCGGCTAAAGTTTTCATTTGTCTAAACTAGTTATTTTTGGAAATTTATACCAATAATTAAATATCAATTAATTAGTTTATACTATTTTTAAAACATTTTTAAAAACACAGAAGTTTAAAAAAATAGTAAACTATAAGGCATAACATTTAGTTTACTAGTTAGAGAATCACATGTTTAATTATTGCAACTATAACATAGTTATTGTTGACTAGGGTAAAGTTATAAGTTGTTAGAAGTTTAAATATATTTAAGTACACACTATCAAGTATAAAACATATCTTCATATATTTAAATTAATAATGTCTAGCTAATTTTTTTTTAAATTAACACTTTTAAAAAGAATTTACTAAAACAATGAGTTTTAAACTAACTAGGTCTTAAGTCTTTTAGTATTATAAAAGCCGTTTTTTAAGAAATAAAAAAAAACTATAAGCTAATGAGTTAAAATATAAGTTAGTTTATTGTACTTATTTCAGGTAATTCACAAAATTAGAATTTACCATAAACAACTTTAATGATATAAGACCCTGCTTTCTTAAAAATAAAATAAAATTGAAAGTTTTTGTTATGGCATCATTAATTTATCTAAAACAAAAGCTTATTTAACGATCTCCAAAAATAAAACTTAGAACACTTAATGTTTTTAATGTTGCAATACTAAGTATTACTTTAAAAAAAAATTAAAAAATGCTTTGTAAGCATTATCTATTAAGAAAATTTAACCTAACAACTGTATCATATTTCTAATGTAATACATATATTTGAGTTTTAAATTTTTTTACTTATCTAAACTAATTTTCAAAAACATATACTAATAACTCATAATAAAGATTTTAAATTTTAAAAACTTTAAGTATATCTGCTAAAACTACTACTAAAACAAAACTGTAATACGATTTTTTTTGTATAAAGTAGTATGATACTTGGTTTATAGAATATCACATGTTTAAGTAAAGTAATTATAACCTGATTCTTTATTATAATTGTATACTAGCGTACAAAATAGTATTATGTTAACTAGTATTTAGATACACTAGTATTAATACATTAAACCTCATGTTTTAAGTTACCATGCAAAGCTTAAATTTAAAATAACAATTTATAAATTTTTACAAGACTTCACTGCAACTAATAGTTTTGACTTCTTCTTTGAAAATAATTTTGAACTCAATAGGCTTTTTAGTCTTTTGTTACGCTGAATTAGTTTTTTCTAAAATAATATAGTTAAAAAATTCAGCTTTTAAAGATAATTTCATTCTTTGTATTCAAAACCAGGTGATGCATAAAACAGAATCATTTAACTTTATTTTATTCTTTATTTGTGCATAAATAATCACTCAATAAGTTTATCATAGACGAAAAAAGTAGTTAAGACCCAAAACTGTTCAATGGGTAAATTTCACATCATAAAATTAAAAGGTCTTAAAATTGCTTCATCTAAAACTGTGCATAAATAATTGAGTAACTTTTAAAAGATATAACCTATGATAAATATATACAATGAATAAGAAGAACGAAAAAATTAAGTAGCTTAACACCAATTGAACAAACAAGGTCTTATATTTATTTTTAACAATACTTTAATACAATCAAGCACCTGAAAGTTTCTAGTCTTATACTGAATTAACTTTAATTTATAACTTTTCAGGGGTAAATATTATAACTTTAACATGATTCAGCAGATTTTATTTAAGCATTATACCTCTTTACGAGAAAATCATTGAAAATTTAAAGTACAAGTGTATGGCTTTTAAAACGCTAATACCATTTTTTTAAGAGTTGAACTTATATTTGAGTATATAGACATTGGATAAAATACAATTTTAAGTAAAAAGGTTGCTCTTTTTACAATCTTGATTAAAATTTTGTATAACAACGTTTTTATTTACTTAACCTTAATTAAGACGCCTGTAGGCAAAATAGTTACAGTTCAAACATTTTCAAATGTCTAACAATCATAAAAAGTAAGGAATATTTAGCATTACGCTTAGAGCTATAAAGGCAAAATTTCTTGAATGTACTAACCGGTAAAAATAGTTCGACTTTGTATAAAAAATATATTATCAGTGTATCTGAATATATTTTATATATTCTTATTAAGACTGAAAAGTAAACTTTATTTAAGTATTTTGAAAATATTATAATTTTAAAGAACTGTATATTTACACCTATTGTTTTTTTTTAGAAGTTAAAAAGGTTTTAAATTATTTGCTATAATTAACAAACTACTTTAAGATTCGCGTCATTTGAGAAATTGATTAGTAGTATAGAGCTGGTCTCATATAAACAATAGTGCTTTGAGTTAAATAATGTCATCTACTTTAGTTAAGTAAGAAAACTTAAGTTATGTCAATACCCTTTAAGGTTTATAATTTTTTTTACATCTTGTGGTATTTTATCAATATGACCCCTTATTGCATGGTTTTTTTAAGCCTCTATGTCCTTATGGTAATGATAAACCTAAAGAGATTTTAAAAGGGCACATATTAAGTAAGTATTGCTTCTTGAAAATTCAATGCAAGCTTTGTTGTAAAATTTATCTCAATCTAATATTAAAAAAAATGTATTAGGACTAAAAAGTGACACAAATCTAATTTATATGACATAAAAACATGATAAATACTAGCTTCAAAATAAAAGGTAGTAATTTTATTATTTAACTTATTAGTGAAACATATTTGGGTAAAACAATGTCTTGGTAAAACTAAAACTGTTACCTAAATGACTGTTTATTCTTTATCCGAGGACGCCAACTGTAACATAAAGGTGTAAGTAATTTTAGGTATAAACTCAACTTATACTAATAGTAATATTAAGCAATACTTAGATTTTTCAAACTACCATAAGATTGACTTAAAACTAGTAAAAAATAACCGAAGTTCAAAAAATATTTTTATTGTGTGTCTATTCTGAAGAATACTCAGACCAGGGTTGCAAAATATTTTTGGCAAATTTTCGCTAGGTTTTCAAAATTTTCTACAGGTTTTTAAAGAAACATATTTTTGGGTTTTTTTTTACAGTTATGGATGAAAACACTGTTTTAAATAGTATAAAGACATTAAAAGCTACTTTAAAATTTATTTTTTGATGATTAAAAAATTTTTGATGATAACAAATATTTTATCTACATTGCAGATTTTTAGTTTCAAACAAAATTGTTCTACTTAACATGTAAAAATTGTTTAACATTCCAGGTTTTTTAGTGACTATACTTTAAAATTCTAGGTTTTTTTTTCAGATTTCCAAGCTTTTCTGCAACCCTGTAAAACTTAATATAATTAAGGCTAATAATACTTAGTATGAGTAAAAGCAAAAATTCTTTTTCAAAAACCAAATAAATTTTTTATAGTTAATCTTCTTTTTTTAAATAAAATACCAATAATTATATGATCAACAAGATATCTATATTAGAAAAAAAATGTGTAAAAACCAACTTTAAAACTCATATTTGTTATTTAAAAAATGTTAAAAACTAGCCTGAAATTTTAGAAAATTTTTAAAGAGACTTGAAATTAGTTTTGGACAATCTAAGTTTCAGTATTTAATATTCATTAAGTAATTTGAATACTAATACATGTTAACCACTGTATGAGTCAGAAAATAAGCCTGAGGGACAAAGATTAGATTTAGTAATAAGAATAAAGCTAGAATAAAAAGAGTAGTGTATATATATGTAAAATCTAATCTAAATTACAATATATTTTGGACATTTATAGTTCTTAAATTTTTTTAATATTAAGAATTATCTACATATTAGAGAATTTCAACTAAAGAAACAGTAAGAAATTTTATAAGATATCAAAATATTCCTAAGATTTCAAGTAATTTATAATTAGCCTTAGTCATACTGAGTTTCTGTAAATATATTAGTATTAGCATCCGTTGGTCTAGGATTTACATGATTTAAAACTGGACTTAGTTATTCTCAGAGAGCTGAATTTGTGACAGTCCTAATGTTATTGCTATTTATTATAACTAAAACATAATTGAATCTATTTGACCAAACTAACTATTTTGTTCAAACATCTGTTGAATTAGCTAATTAACATAGTAATTTTTAATGTAGCAAAATGTTTTTGAACAATAAGAGTTATTAAAATTAAAAATTAATAGAACACTAACCTTTTTATTTTATTTTTTAAATCTATTGGAATTGCTTTTTTTGGAAGTTTTTTTAGTGCTAAGGATGGAAGAATTTTTACATTAAGTAACAGAATAAAACTAGGAGAGCACAAAAATGGTCGTTTTATTTACAACAAAATGGTCAATAAGATATCAAGGTTGAATATTTCTAAATGTAAAAAGATTAAAAAATACTTTTTTGTTAGTTTGTTTTTAGTTCTCCTGCTGATATCATGATGTCATAATGTGCTACTCTTAACTCAAGTGTTTCTTTTTTAAGCGTGCGTATATTAAAACCTAACTTCCTTATACAAAATAGTTTCAAGTTTTGACTATATTTTAAACATTCTTACCAATTTTGATAAAATTTACATTTTGAATAGGTAATAAGTTATCAAATTTACTTTTTTTTTCTGTTTTTATTTTACTATTGTGCAAGATGGTCCTCCTTGCAAAATTGTAAATCGTGCAGAATTGACCTTTGGTGCAAAATTTTCTTCGTAAAATTTTGTCCCCACGTGCAAGTTTGTCTTCCTAAAAAATTGACCATTCGTGTAATATTATCTTGGTGCAATTTAGTCCCCTTGTGCAATTTTGACCCATTGCCCTATTGAATGTAATGGTAGTCGATACTTTCGCTTGTTTTTTACAAAAGTTAAAATAATGATTTTGTGTTATACTGTAATCCCTCTAACTTAAATATATGTAGTTAAACATTGTGCTTTTACTAGATTATCTAATAGTCTAAGTAATTATTAAAATATTTATTGAAACTATACAAACTTTACAAAACTATCAAATATAGAAAAACTTAATTTTTGAAACTAATTAATTTATCTAAGTTTAAAAATAAACAATTTGTTTATTTAATATGATAACTCAAAAACTTTTTTAATATACTTTTTTTTTAATTGAACTATACTGCAATACACTTCTATACAATTTTTTTTTCATGCTTTCTTAATTACATCGAACTGTTTTGACTACAATAAGTTTGTTTATAAGTAAAACTTTAGTTTGTAAAAATTAACAACTGATTTTTCGTGCATTGCACACAAAATATAATTTTACTGAGCGGTGAAAATATCATTAATTTTATTTAAGGTGTGTCTATGAATTTTTCAAAGTTTTTAGGATCTTTTCTAAAGTTGCATTATTTTGTAATTAACTAAGATAAACAAATCGATCAGCAAAAATTTATTTAACTTGTAAAACATCATTAACTTTTATAAACAAGCTCGTTAAAAATTTTAGTTTTAGCAGCTATCTAGTATAAAATTTTTAGTTTTAGCAACTATCTAGTAGCTGCACTATTACATAATACTTGTACTAACAAACTGACATGCTATAAATAAAATTAAAATATCTAAAATGCAGTTAGTTATAAACCATCTTAGACAAACTATACCAAAATTTTGTAACAGCTTTGTAAATGTTAAGTTAATAACTAATGTTTTATTTTTTCTCAACTAAATAGCAGTAACTTTTTTTACTGTAAAGCTTTTAAAATCGATAATTAGCATAAGTTGTGTCATTATAATTTCTTTTATATAGTTTTAATATGTGACTATTACAAAACATCAATTGCATTGAAAAGCTATTCAAAGTTTCCCTTGAAAACCGTTTTGTTTTTAAAAGAAAATTAAGAGTTTATTGCACTTACAATTCTTGCTCGGGCAAGTCTTAAGTAACAAACAAATTGTATATACAAAAACAAAACAGTTATAAACAAAATAAATACCGTTGCAATAAATTGTCATATAATTAAAAATCTTGTAGTAATGATTCTTAGGTCAATTTGTTGTTAGCTGAGTGTAAACAAAAGACTACTATTGATACTATTGTGGTGAAGTATTGTGGTGTACGACTAATAACCGAATGGTTCCTTTGTACACCAGGTCGTTAGACAAAACTGTTTGAGCGGTGTTTTTATTGTTCAATAAACAATTTATTGTTAGAAAAATTTGACTTTTAAGTCGAGTATGTTTAATATAAAACTGAAAGCTTATGTTTTTAGAGCAAAATGTTTAACAAGTTGTTTGGAGAGCCTTATTGTATTTTCGTATACTAATTTAGAAATAAATTTGAAAAAAACTAGTTTAACAATATTATAAAACGGTGGTCAGCAGCCATTTGTGAGTAAGAAAACAATTTTCGTAGAAAATTAAAAGAAAAATACTTAGAATAAATCTTCTGCAAGCCACATTTTTTTCAAAATATTTGTAAATATTTTACAGAAAAATACTTAAGTAAAATAAAGTCTAAATATTTTATTGGTTTTAAAATTAAAATAGAGAAAAATTTATTTAAAAAACTATTTAGTTATAAAATTCCACTGTTTAAAAAAAGGGTCTGTGAATTCAATTTAAAATTTATACATTTAAATGAAAAAAAAACTAATGTTTAGTAACAATTAATTTTTAAGCAACTAGGAAACTGAACTTTAATTTTTATCAAGTAGATTTTATTTACAAATAATGATTTATTTGATTTAGGTCATAACTATCAGAATGTTATCTTAGGAGTATGCTTTCTAAAAACTGTTTACGATGTTAATAAATGCTGCTTAAATAAATAGCATTTTTTTTAAATTGAGGAAATAAAAGTGAACAATTTAAAAAATTCTTAAAAAATTGACAGTTATTCTTTTTTTTATATACTTTTTTAGTATCAGATACCTTATAAACCTTGTTATATATAAGTGTTGCCACACATTAAATAATCTCAGGACACTTGGGATATATTGAAGTTTTTGAAAATAACTGTATGACTTAGTACACCTCAGGATAATGTCAAAATTTTTTTAAACTCAGGCTGACTCGGGATAGTTTTGTTTGGTATAAAAACAATGAAAACTAGTTTGATAAAAATTTTCTTAAAGATGCACGATATTTATATTTAGTTATATAATTAATTTGATCAGTTATGTATTCAAGGTAAGCTAAGATATGACAGTAAGAAAAACAACGCAGCTACATATTAACAGAAAATATTAAATGAAAGAAATAAAAAAATAATAAGTTATAAAAACATAACTTTTAGATAAGCCTAGATTCGGCAAATGTAGGAGCAGTTAGCAAATATATTCAGCTCAATTTTTTTTAGTTTAAAGCAACAGATGCGGAAGAAACGGACATAAAATTTTACAAATCACAGTAGTTTAATGTGTCTTATGCTAACGTAAATTTCTAACATATTATTCTTTCGATAATTTAAATATTACAACGTAATTTATGTGTTTTTATTCTCTCTCACTTAAAGATTATTTCACGCAAACGCTGTAAAATGTTGGTTTTCATTTATTGATTTTCTATTTTACATAAAAATTTATTTATTAAATTCTTTCAAAATATTTTTAAGCAGACTAAGTTTTGATCAAAGACCTCTTCACTTCTATAAAGAAAGATATATGATGTTCATAGAAAAATGTGGTAAAACAATAAAATTAATAAAAACAAGTAATTCTTTACTTTAGATATTTATTTAATCTTTACAAATAACAAAACTTTACTTTTAAAACAATACTAATTAAATTTCTCTCTTACGGTTTAATGTATCTTACAGTTTTATTTTGTTTAACTAAGTTTTAAAAATAAAAATTTATTTGACAGATATTTTATAGAACAATAATATTATTAACCTGCTACAAACTTACAACTTATGAAGAAATAAGTGTAGGATGTAATTAATGGGTTTAAGTGTTTTAATAAAACTGTAGTCTACTGTATCTTTGAACTCTGTTTTTGATTTTTTGATTTTTTCTAAAAGCTTTGACTTATCTATAAGTTAAAATAAATATTTTGTTCTTTATTATTTAGTTAGTTGTATAACATCCTAGTAACTCAATTGAACGATGCTAAAAAAGTTTTATATTAGATATTTACTCATTGGACGTAAAAGTATTTGATAATAATTGTTATTAAAATCAGAAGAAGAACTGTCTTTTAGCTTATCTCCTCTGCTGCTACTGTATAATGAAAAAAAATTTTTGTTTTGCCTTAAAAAAACTCACTACTTAGATTTTTTAAACTGTCATATGAAATGAAACATTAGAGTAAGTCAATCACTAAATAATTAACAAATAATTACAGTGTTGCTAAAATTCTATGGAAGTTGAATAACTTTTATTTTGTTTTGCCGTTAAACATAATACGAAAACTTTATTTTCTTTTGTAAAATAAATTGCAAAATGGATTCGCAAAGAGGTATCAATTTTTTTTATGTGATAATTTTATACTATAGTTTGAAGTTAAGTAAAACCCTTAAAATCCATATTAAAACTATCTAAAACTAAAGAAATATTTGATTAGATAAAAGATCCTTGTGAAAAGACTTTAAAAAAATATTGGTTCTAAACAACACTAACATATGTTCAAAATAGTTCTAAAGCAAAAACTAGAAAAAAACTTAGGAAAAAGAAGTTACTATAATCCTCTTTTCAGTAATTGTATAAAAACAAATATAAAGAAAGAATTTCTAAAACTAGCATCCAGACATTTCCTAAAATCGAGTATTTATGGTTCTATTTTTAATTGAGATACAATTAAGATTTCATATTTCTGTATGTCTAACTTTAAATGAAGAATTGTCCAATCAAAACCAGAAAGTACTTCAAGACTCAAATGAAACAACTGAAGAAAACAGCAAGTTTTGCAACTTTATGTCAAAAAGTAATTGTCCAGTTAACAGTGAATGTCTTATTTAAGGAGTCGTTAATACAGCAACAGTTTTGCATAACAATAAGGAAAACATTTACATTGGTTCAACTGGAAGACAATTCAAAAGTAGATTATATGAACATACATATTTCTTTAGAAATGTAAAAAAGAAAGAAAGAAAGTACAAGATGGAGTAGATTTATTCATAAAATAAAAAATGGCAACGTTGATTTGAGAAAAATGATAAAATGTGAAATTATTCATCGCAGTAACCAAAATAGACCAAGTAAAATTTCACTCTCAGCAATTTGAAGAGACTTGAAATTGCATTTGCAGATAACAACAAACTTTTAAATTTGAGATCAGAATTAGTGGGAAATTGTAGACAGTTCACAAAATTTTATTTGAAATTCCAATACACTAAATTTAAATTTAATTAACTTACCTAAATTTTTATTATATAATTTGCTTTTTTATATTGTCTTATGTTTTTTCTTGTTATTATTGTATTTTACGTTAATGATAATCTATCTTGGTAAAAATTATTAAAATTTAGTTAATTAACTATTTACGTAATCAATTATTACTCATCTAAAGCTATATAAAGTGTTTCTCTATTGCAACTTGTTAGTTTTTTTATTTTAGATCATCTCTTTAGCGTGAAACAATTGTTAAGTAGTAAACTCAATTTAACTTTTGTCTATATAGTATAAAAGCTCCTTAAGTGTGGAGCTCTCTAGAAATTTATTGTTTAAAGCTTAATCTATTTGTAAAGCTATGACAAAGATAGATTTTAGAAAATCTTGTGTAAGTTTTTTATTTAATAACTATGTTCTAATTTATTGTAGTAAAACAAAACTAATCACTAATTAGCGGTTTTGCACAGCAAGTTTTAATTAAGAGATAATTTAATACAATTGGATTTATTTTCTATAGATTGTATTTAATATAGAAATTTAATTAAGTGGACATTTTAAGCTGTCACATGACTTACAAAAAATAAATTTGTGTTGATAACGCTAATAGTTTTACAGTTTTATGTATTAAAGGCCTTGTTTGGTTTCGATTCTAAACAGATTATCAAAATATTTTAACTTTAAGCGAATTTTGGTATTGGTAACATCGTTTATTGTAATAAGTACACTTATATATTTGTTTCAAATACGTTTATTTTAACGTTTAACTTTTATTTAAATCTGCCTTTATAAATAATATTTTATAGTATAATCTTAAACTTTTTACATGCTTCTTTGGCATTATTAGCTGCTTCAAAAAGTAGCAGTAGGTCTAAATACACATAAAAAAAACTGCAAACTTTTTCTTTTAAAAATTTATTATTTGAACTTACGAGAAGGTTTTTTCTGAGTACGCATATCCTACTGTATAAGCGTATAAAGTTTTAAATGCGTATAACATTCGTTTTTTTAAATAAAGATCACTGCAATTCTCTTCGTATACATTAATTCACACAAACAATAGTATTTGCAAAAAGTAAAAAAAATAAACTAATCAATATAAGTAGCTATATTATACAATTCTAGTTTGTACCAGCGCTTTAGTAGCTGTAAATAAGTTTTCTATAAAAAAAAGCAAATTATAGACTGCAAATATTAAAAGTCTTCATTTATTTATCAACGGTCCTAACCTGTAAATAAAAAAGTATTTAAACTAATCAAATAAACATTTTACGCATATATCAAATAAGTAACGAAGTAAATTAACTACTTCGATTTTTAAAATTTGAACTAATGAAACTTTAATTTTTGACGTTTTGTTAAAACTATCAATAATGCTAGAATAAAATACTTATCTTAGTTTTTAGGGAACTCAGCTTTACATTTCAAATAAAAAAAATTAACAAATTAGTATTCTATAATTTTAAAGTATAATTGTTGAAAATACGGCAAACCATAGCAATTAAGATAAACACTAAATATTTTTACTTTAGTCAGTTTTATGTGACTTGTTTGTAAAAATTGCAACAGCTTTCTAGTAGCTTTGACATTATCTCTTTACTAACAAATATCTTAGTTATAAACAAAACTTTAGAAAAAAGGCGTCTCAAAGTACAATATGTATGCAAGTGTATTAATACTTAACTGTATATTACAGTGTCTTCGTGCTAAAATTACCGTTCGTGCAAAAATATCTTCGTGCAAAAGTGTCCTTTAGTGCATACTTGATAATATTAAAAACTGATCAACAGTTATTTTGTCAGGAGTATACTGAAAACCTACCAATTTATTTTTTCAAAGTTGTATGAAAACTGTTCATTGTTTATTTCGTCAGAATTCAATTAAAATGGTCTGCATTTATTTTGTTATGATTATATTGAGAAACTGATTATCATTTATACTCTCAGAAATGTGTTTGTTATAAAGTTTTTACTAACTTGAACTATTTTTTAAAGTTTTTACACAAAACTGATTGTACACACAACTTCTTTTTGCTAATAAAAACATTTATATTACAATGTGAACAGTTGTTTTTCATTATCGAAAAGAAGTTGTGATAGAAATATAGTAGCTGTTTTTTTTTTAATACTATTATTATCAATAGTTTAAGTCAGATCAGTTTTTAACAAAGTAAATCAATAAAACATATTTTAACTAATAAAATATCTCATTTAGTTAAAATTAAAACGTCTAGTTTTAATCAGTTTAATAAACATATATAGTTTGAATAACTGTATAAAGTAACTACAATAACTAATAATGTAGTCCTTGGTCTGTAGTAGAAACTACCTTTAATTGGGGGAAGTCCCTATTTTTGTGCTAAACGCTTTAAGCGTTTAGCTCTTAAGGCTTGTACTGAATTTACCTTACTCATTAGGTTTAACTAAATAATTAATAAGTATATAGTAAACTTATTATAAATAATTTCTTTAATGAAGTGAATTTATTGAGTATGTGTTTTTAAAGTAAATGAAAGTAGAAGTGATAAAGCAGCCAATGTATCAGTAAAATAAAAGTGCGAATATAAACACAAAAAGTAAACACCAAGTTCTACAAATAAAAATGTTCTTAATATTATTTAAATATTATAATTTAATAAAAAAAGTCTTATTAGTAACTCAGAGTCTTAAATTGTTATGTGCTTCTTGCACGATCTTATGGCTGAACTAACCACAATATAATACAATAATGCAAAAAAACATCAAGATCTTATAAAATGAAAGCAATATTAAGTTCTTATAATCAATTAGTGTGCCTCTTGCACAGTCTTATGGCTTAACTGAGCAAAAACACAATAATACAAACAATCATAAAGTTCTTATAAAATGACAATCATAACAAGTTCTTAAATTCTATCAGTATCTTAAGGTCTTAAATTATGTGCCTTTGCCATGATCTTATGGCTAACTGAGCAAAAAACATAATCGAGCTGCGCGTAGTGCGCGAGCTAGAGGCTAATGAGCGCAATAGCAATTACTGTTAAAGTTTTATTGTGTGATTTGAAAAGAAAATCGTTTAAGGGCCTCTGGCGGTCATTTAAAAACAACAAAGTATAGATTTTGTTACAATAATACAAAATGTGTCACTATGCAAAACATAAAATTAAAAAGATGTTCATAACTTTTCGTTCTTGTACAAAAACCGCACAAAGTTGATTTAAATAAAATTTTAACTTAATTGTATGACTAATTTTTCAAAATATAACATGTTAAAGTAACAAGTTTATGTTTATACATGTATGTAAATATTAAGATGCTTTTAATAATAAATAACCTGTAAGCTTGAAACAGCTGTTTAGTAGCTGCGTTGACAAATAAATATCTACATTTCACTGAAAAACTTTTTTAAAACTGTTTTTAAATAGTTTTGATTGCATTAATTTTTTATACTTTGAAACTTCAGTAATAACCATAACCTTTTTATGAACTTTAAAAAACATTATTTATTTTTATATTAAGTAAAAAAAGAATTAAATGTTAAATGCTGTCACTGTTTCTTTAGAAACAACATATTACATATTATATATCAAAGTTATTCACAAAAAAAAGACTAGTATATGTTTCAAATAAATTTATTTTATAATAAAATTATGCTTTTATAAAAAATAAAAAAAAGTTTTAGCTTTTACTTATTTTAAGCACGTATTGACGTAGGTTTTATACATAGCATTTGAAGCTCTAATTTCTGATATAACATGAAAAAAAAAAATCTTACAAACTTTTTATTTTTTAATAGGAAACGACCAATTTAAGTGTACTAAGAATATAATTTTACTGACAAAAAATAAGGTAAAATCTTTCTCATTTTATAATGCAAAGTTCATAAATATCACAATTCATTAAGAAGTTAGCATGACTAAAATCACTTTTATTCGTTACGAATTTTCTAATGTATATACATACAATGTGTAATGTATATTGTACGTAAATGATAAATTTAAGGTAAGTAAAAAAAAGCTGTAAGTTTTTTTAAAAAGGTATGATTAAAAAGATTTTATTTTTAAAAGATCTTTAGTATTTTTATTCTGTTCTAAAAACATAAAGCTTTAACTCGAATGAATACTGCAGTTTCTAGAAAGCTAAAATAAACTAAAACTAAAACAAAAAGGTTAAGGGTTACGATAATAGTGATAGTAAAAAAAATAACAGAATAAAAAAAAATTATAATAAAATTAACAAAACAATTAACAAAAAAAAATTAAACCGTGCAAAACTTTCTTCGTACAAGAGTGACCCTTTGTGCAAAAGTATCTTTGTGCATTTTTGTCTCCTTTGCAATTTTTTACGGTCGTGCAATTTAGACAGCTGCCCCTATACAACTATCATAAGAACAATAAACATGAGTTACTTCAAGTTTTTCTTAAACTATGTGTTTAGAAATCTATTAACATTTTATATAAAATACTGTATTTATTTTGAACTAGTTTTACCAATAAATTGATTAAATGCATCAAATTCTGATTCAAATTTACAAACCAGTTTTATGATTCGCTATTTAATCTTTTAAGCAATTTAATTTTATCAAAACTTTTATTAAAAAACAGATTTTGTTTGTAAACTAAATACGTAGTTTTTAAGTTAACACAAACATAAGTTTAAATTTAAAGTAAATATACTAAAGAGTTGGTAGAAATTTGTAAAGCTTTAGTTTTTTAGTTTGTAGCAGCTTAATTTATGCTGTGTTTTCAATAATTTCGAAAATTTAAATTCTAAATTAAGTATTAAAAATAATAATATTAAAAAAAAAACTATTCAAAACATAATATTAAGTGCTTGTTAACAAAAGATCCTAGTGAACAAAGCTCGCTGGAATATATAATAATAACAAATTATACAGTATCCTTCTTTTATTACACTGACATATGTTTCTGTATGTTAACGAATTAAACCCACTTCAACTGAGCTCTGTAAAAAATTTATGCTGTAATGAAAGAACAGAAGCTAAAGTAGGTGTAAACATGTGTCCATTAAAATAAAAAGAATTGCTTTAGATATTAAAGGTTAGTTATAGCTACAATACATAATGTTTAATCCGATAGTTATAAAATATAACAATATTTGTAATTATTCAGTCTAAATTTTATAAAGTAAACTAAAATACAGAAAAAAATAACAAATAATAATATAAACTACTTACATGAAATGGAAGGAAAAACTAATTCAAACTATTTACTGGTTGTTTAACAATGAAAAAAATATATCTAATAATTACGTCACAATATATATGAACATTAGGATTAGCTATTTAATTTATACTACAAAGTTATATAATTTTGTAAAAAGAGAGTATCTTTCATAATATTAGCCTAAAGACCTACAGAATGCTCAATAACTCATGTTTCAAAATATATTTGTAAATTAAAATAAACTGATTAGTCTTAGAAATAAGATACAACAATTTTTTTACGAATTTATTTAAAAAAATTTACAATTAAAACTTGACATAAGTTCTTAAACACACTACTCAGACACATGCATACATAAAGGACAAGTGTTATGGTCAGTAAACTAAGTTTTAATACAATTCTGACAAAATAAATGCTGACCATTGCATCTAAGACGAGTTAAGTTGCTTCCAACTTGAAAATTTTCAAGACAAATTGCACATTCTTCATAAGTATGAGACTCATCAGCTTGAAATATTGGGAATGTTCTCAAAATTTTTTGTTTTACTTGAATAAGATGATAAATTTCTTTTAAGTAACTATACACACTAAGTTCTTTCAGCTCATTCATTTCTTTTTTTAGATTTTTTATTTTATCTTGCACATATACTTTTCTCTCATTAACTATTTCTTTTCTTCTTAGAACAAATCTATCTTCATTTTTAGTTTTTTCAACTTTAATACTTTTAAGGTCTTGCAAGCTTTTGACTTCTGCATCTTGATATCTTTTTAACTCTTCTATAACTGACAATATCTTTAATTTAACTTTTAGTGAAACTTTAGATTGAACTCTGTTGATGTGAGTTTCAAGTTTTTTAATTTCAGAATATTCTTCAATTTTTTGAATCTCAGTTTTCCAACTTACTAGTAGGTTTTCCAAGTTTTCTTTGGATAACTGAAAAAATTATTATTTTTTATTAAGTATAAAACATAAATAAAAGTACTGCGTGCAAAACTATGTAAATTTATCATAATAAGAGTTTGAAAATCACATTTAGTTAATCATTTATTTTAAAAAGAACACATTAAATAACTCACAACTCCATCAAATTCTAACAAATTGCCTTGACTTTGGGCTTTTTCTTCCATTTGAAATTATGAAGAATGTTTTACAACTTTAATATAGTATAAATCTTTAAATATTATAATAAATATATATCTAAGCTAAAAATAATTATGAAAATATATTATTTAACGTTCACACTGACTTTTATGAAAAATAGTTTAGATTATTAAAATCTTACTAATTTCTTAATTTTTCTTTAAATGTTTTAAACTTGAAATATTATTTTGAATATAATGAAGTACTAATTTACTAAATTTTAGTCAATGGTCATAGCCTATGACTTCAATTTATAAGATACTACTTATAGTGATTTAATTTGTGTAAAAATTTTTAAACACACTGATTATAAATAAAGTATAATATATAAAAGTATAATCTTTCTTCAAAATGATAAATTTTAAAGGTTTACATAAATAATCAATGTCTTAGAAAAACTTTAAAATCGATTTACAGTGTAAAACTTAGTAAAAAATGTTTGGTTTTAATAATTTTTTACAATTAGTTTATATACTTAACTTTTTCAAAGTATGTTACACAAACAACAATTTAATTCAAGAACTTACCAGTGTCTGAATTAAGATCCTAAAAAAAATATATATAACAGTCATAAAAATTTTTAGTTGTTTCTAATTATATTAGATAACATGCTATTATGTAAACAAAAGAATATTGGAACATAAGCAAAATTTAACAAAACAGGTCAAATTATTATCTTAATTTAAAAGTTTAGTTACGAGTTTAATATAAATTAAATAGTAACTTTTAAAAAAATAGAGACATAAAATAAATCAATTTTTATAAATATTAACATGATTATGCAAAGAGAAAAAAAATAGTACATCAAAATAATTATATCTACACACTAAACCTATATTTAACACATATTTTTTACAAAGGTTTATTTTATAGTCTTATTGTCTATCTTGTTTTCTTTGAAGATGAAAGTTTCAATTTACTCCAGTTAGTAAATCTAATAAGTGAGATAGAATATGCACTGCATAAAAAAAAATATTTTCTCTCTAAAATTTTCTGTGACAACTAGTATACAAAGGAAGAACCTTGTTCAATAAGCTTTTGATGTCATTAAATGGATACAGTTTTTAAATTCAGCTTTTGCTAAAAATTTAAACTATTTTTTAAAGACTTACGAACAAGTTAAATATCTTAAACAAAATGGGTGTATAGTTAATCTTACAATAATATATTTATCATTTAATTTATAAGAAAATTCTAAACAATAAAACTTTTTTACTATATTTTCTTTAAAGAAGCATAAATATTTTTTTTACTGATATACAAATGAATGAAATTAGTTTTTTTTCCAATATATTTCTTCACTATTTGTCAGGGATGAACAATTAAAACAATAAACTAAAATAAAACACAAACATTACATATTAGAAAAATATACTAATTAGTAATCATTTAACTAAATTTAGGCGTTATCAACATTGAAAGAAATTGAAATTAAACAAAATGGCTTTTAAATTTTTAAGGCTAAAGTGCAATCAAAATTTTCATATTACATAAACTAAGTCTATTTAGTTGTATTATAACGGCTTTTATTTCAGCTAAATCCAAAGTATTTTAACATTGTCTCATAACACTAAAGTTCAAAATATCAAAATTTTATAAATTTGTGTGCACTAAGCGTTAACCTATAGCTGATTTTTTCAATAGACGCTAGATTGTAACCCTTTGTAAGTGGTTTTGGGCTTTAGTTAAATATCTCCTGTACTCTGACCAAGTCAAAGTTACTTTGTAACAATCATTTTTAAATATACGTGATACATTACATTTTGTACGTAATGCTGTACAGGTACAACAAATTATATTACCTCTGTTCTTTGAATAAATACAGTTTTTATTACTATTTTTTCATAGTTTTTAACACAAAATGAAAAATTTTCTTTGCAAAACGAAAAAAATTTAAACTTCAGGTTCACTTAACAAAAATGTCTTAATTGTATCCTTTTGCTAATATTATTAATACTATAAGTCAAAGCAAAAAGTAGTAGTATATAACTACTTAAATATCTTTAAAACATGAACACAAATAAATTTCTATTTTAAAACAGCTTTTTTAGTAGCTGTATAATCAATATTAGCTGAGTAAAAAATATGAAACTTAAACTAAATATCCGTGACTTAATTTAGATTATTATACTTTATTAAGTTAAGCAATATTTTTATTTATTTAAGATTATTGTTTCAAATATATATTTAGTTATAATGAGTTCCAAATAAAAATAATGTTTCCATTAGAACTGAAAATTATTATTAAGTATATGTTTTATAACCAAACTTCATTTTAACCATCAAAAAAAAATATTTTGTTTCTTTAAAAGTATAATTCTAAACTGTATTCATACTTAAATTAAAACAAAATGAAAATTATGAGATTATTTTAACTAATGGTCATGAAACCCGAGTCAAGTTAATTAATTTTAAATAGTAGTTTCAATAGTGTTTAGATTCATTTTATTTGTATTTAAGTTTTCTACTGGTTATTTTAAACCGTTGTTAGCTGTAAGCTATTTTTTACTTAAAAATTAAATCTTATGATATCTTTAGAACATTTGTGTTTTATATAATCTGTTTCAGCAAGCTAATCTGTTATGAGCTTGTCGTAAGTTTTCGTGCTAAAATAACCTTTCGTGCAAAAGTGTATTCGTGCAATTTATCCCCTCGTGCGAAAGTAACTTCGTGTAGTTTTGTGCATGCATGCAGTTTGGTACGGTCGTGCAAATTTGACAGCTACCGACTTTAAGGTATTTTATAATACTTTCATAATTCCCAGAATACTTTAATATGATTATCACAATTGTTTGAACTTTTATTATTTATAGTATGTTTGTTTTTAGTACAAAGAACTTTTTATAAGTTTCACTAGTCAACAAACAAAGTTATTCATTAATTTTATTTTTCTGGTTACTTTTTTTCACAATAATCTTTATACATATCTTTGATGAGAAATAAAGTTATTTAAAATACGAAAAAAGAGTATTATAATTTAGTAAAAAAGTAGTCAAAAATTAATTTCAAATATATGACTAAACTTCAGGTAAGAATATTTTGTCTTAATAGTTTTTCTTAACATATGTTTTTTGAACAAGAACATGTAAAGAGGTATAATAAATAAAAATGTAAAATTAGCTATTTTGCAAAGCTTGCTTGATTTTATAAATTAAAAAAAAAACTAGCTACTATTTCTCACACAACCTATTGTAAATAGCAACAACATAAGTTACTTAAAATCTAATATCTATTTAATAACCATTACAGATTATTATATAAATAATCGAGTACTTAAAAGCTCTAAATCGCATCTTTAAATAAATTAAAAATTAGTTTAGCGGGTATTCCAAACAAAACTTTTTTTCTTTCTTAAGAAAAAAAATGTTCAGGTAGTTTATATTCTAAGCGAAATTTTAGTTAGAATTTAATTAAGTGTCTAATCAGTTTTAAAAATATAAGTTTGTTTTATTACTACGGTTTACTTATTTCATTTATGTAATCATAAAAACAATAATTTTTTATTTTATAAACAAGCATTAAAGCTTAATTTATTTATCAATGATCTTCATTTTAGAAAAAAAACTATAGTTTTTGTTATAGCTTAAGTATATACTAAATAATAATACAAAGTAAACTAACTACATCGGTATGTACAAATTGTTCGAGAAACTTAATATACTTTTTAATTGTTTTCAAATCTACATTCTAAAATTAATCAAAGTACTCTATGTCCTGGACAACACGTTATAAGTTATCCAAGAAATGATATCAAACATTTATTAATATTGAAACAGTTTGTTGAGCATTTATTTGTTTTTTAATAAATTAGTAAAATAACAGTTTGATAGTTATTTATAACGTCACTTAATTAATTTAAAACTAATGTAAACTTATAATATAAACTTAATGTTTTAAACTGATTATTTATATTTTTGTTCAAAAGTTTGTTAAAATTAGTACAATTTTTTTTTGGAAAATTTTATTTTTTTAACGTTTAAGTTTTTAATTGTTTTTTGTCTTTAAAATAACATTTAGTGCAAAACCTGTATTCTAAAGAATCTTAGTTTTATTACAACGTTAAATTTAATTTGTTCAATGTAGCATACTTATAAAGTATTAAAAAGCTTCTTGCAACTTAATAAAAAAAGTTTTTTTTTAATGTCAAACAGCTCAGTTTTAAGAAAGAAAACTAAATATATTTCGTATTTTTTAATAAACGAATAACATGAAACCTAAAAATATACGTATAATTCAATTCATAATAGTTATATAAGTAAATAAGTTGTTAGACTCTTTTCAAAACCATAATTTCGTTTTCAACTAGTTTTTAGCATTTTTTTAGTAGCTGCATTATTTAAAAACTTTTATTTGTCAAGTAAAGCAAACAGCAACTTTAACATTAAGAAAATAAGAAGTTTTTCAACAATAATAAAAACTGTTTACATATTTCTCATGTAAATAAAAAGATAACTATTAAAATAAAATTATCCATTTAAATAAGAATCATCGCAATATAAATGTCAAAGGTACAAGAACGGCGTGAAACTTTGCTTAAAACTAAAATTCTATTCTATAAAACAAAACTCTTATTTGTAAATAAAAGACTTAAAACAATAACTTTGTAGAACTAGGTTAGGTTGTTGACAATTTTGTAAAAAAACAGTGAAGTTAATTACAGCAGTTGTAAATTTCAATTTTGCTTATAAATATAAAAAAATAATATAAATATTAATCAACCGTGATATTGCGCAAGATACAATTTAGAAGTCGTTTAGAACGATTATAAAAACATTGTGCTCTTATTTTGTCTTGATTTACTTTAGTTTTTTTTAGTTAAGTTTTAATATAAAAGTATAAACAACTTTATTATAAAAATAGATTATCTTTTTACATTTTAGAGCTGGTAAAATTAATATGCATGATAAGTATTACAGTTTAAAACAATTCAGTTAATGCTTATATAAAATTAGAACAATTCAAAGGCTTTTTAAAGTTTCTAAAACATTAAATGAAACTTTTTTTTTATTAGTTATCCAATGAGTTTTGTTTTAAAACATAACAAAGAAAAAATTTATTGTAAAGAAGAGTCTTGGCGGATACTAAACTGTAATCTTATTAATCAGCTAATCATCAAACTTGTGATTTTTTTTAATAGTAACTAAAACAAAACGAACAAACAGAATTAAAGCATTTAAGTTAACTTAAGTTGAGAGTGTTAGTAGTTAAACATATTTTACTTAGTTTTGATGTTAGGTATAAGAGAAAAAACGAACCTTAATCTTTTATTTATGTGAGATCTAAAATTCTTTGAAGAAAAAACATATAAGAATAATTAGAACATTATAAGAATTTTTAAAAACTACTATTTAAAAAAGAAGAATTGTTAGAAAAAATCTAAATTTTGAATTAAGATCATACTAAGCCGTGTAAAAGCATTTTACTTTTAAAAAATAGTGTATTGCTCCATTTCAACAAATTAGATCATTTTTGTATTCTATGAAGTATTTTCGTTTAAGTTTTTAGTAACCATTTATTTGATATCTTATAGCTGTTATTAGTTTAACTATTCTTAGTAACAAAAGATAAATTGTAGATATCAATTCAAATCAGTAAAAATCTTCAGCATTAAGACGTAACAATATGATTTAAACAATTTTAGATATATTACTTTCACTTATAAATATAATTTTAGGAGGAATTTTGTCAAAAGTCAACAAATTTTGTTTTATTAAAAACAATACTTTGTTTACTAAAAACTTTTACTGCATGCTATTTTACGTGTTGACCATAAATAAAAATGGTATATAACGGTATGTATAGTTGAGACTACTCGTTAAAAACCAGAGTATTTGAAATTTCTAGTTTATAGTATACAGTTCCAGTTAATAGGAGCTGCATTGTTGTTTAATTAATTTAAAACTACTTACACTATTGTTGTATTTAACTAATACAAAATACTTCATTTTGTATAAGAATTACTACAAGTAAGGTATCATCAAAGTATTCTATAACAAAAATGATAAAAGTTTTGGTTTGCTTAAGCACCAACGTACTTTTTTGAAGTTTATCGAACGATAAGTATAACAAAAAAACAGCTAAGAAACAACTGTAACAAAATAATGCAAATGTAACGTAGCATTACTTATATAGAACTTATAACTTTTAATTATTTATTTAAAATATTTCTCTTGGACTTCTAGGCTACATCAAAGAACTACAAATTGCAATTTGACGTTGTTTAGACTCTTATATAAATAATTAACCTTATTTGTTTCGCATCAAAAATAAATACATTATCAATTGCATACCATATCAATTGCTAATAAACGATAAAAAGGAAGATCACTTTTACTGTAACAACAGATTAATTGAAGGCTGTGATGAAACTAAATAGAAAAACTTAAATTATCTAACTTTATATAAATTATAGATGAAATTTTATATGAAGTTATACTATTCTAAAATAAGACCTACAATAAAATCTCAATTATAAATCTGTTTGTTTTAGTCCTAAATATTCATTATTTATTATTGATCGCAGAAAACATCTCAAATTTGTTAACTATGAATAAAATAAATACTGGTTAAAAACTTAATATTAATTAATATTTGAGTAGAAATTTTTATTTAGGTTTTAAAGTTTCTACTAGTATTCATTTTAGCAAGACTATTTTAAAAAACATAAAAGAAGACCTTTTAGTGAATATAAAAAAGTTAAGTCAATATTATAAAAAAATGCTTACGTAATCAATTAAATCGCACCAAATATATTACATTTTATAACTATATAACTTATTAATTGCAAAAAGTAAAGTGTTAATTTTGTTAAGAAAACTTGTAACAGCTATCTAAGAGCTGTATTATAAGACTAACTATTACATTTTATTACAAAATAAAACGCTCAAACTATTTGGTCAAAGGACCTATTGCACGAAGAAGTTATCAAGTTTTCGAGTTATCCAGTAGTACACTACATGAATACTTTTTAAAATTTATTCAAGGAATAATTTATAGTGTCATAATATCAAGAAAGCATATTCTTTCACAGTAACTTAAACTGCTTATTAAAAGTATTATCCTTATTCGAAAACAAAATTAAGTCAGTAAACATAACCTTTTGATTTATGCTTGCGGTTTTACTTGTCTATTACAAAGTTTTAAGTAAATTTGTGTTTTGGTTGTAAGTATCAACAAAGTATGTAACATTTTTGTATTATATATGTATATTTGTTTGCACTGTACTTTAAAAACACCGGTTAAAAAGTTTATTAAAAAATATACTGTAATATTTTTTTATTAAAATTTTCTTATCAAAGAACTATTTCAATATTTTAAAAAGTATTTTGAAAACTATTCAGTATATGCTTACGTATCATTTAGTTTTAAACAGATAAGTTCTTAACAAGCAGTACAATAACTGATATGTCTTAGTATGAATCCATTTCACAATTTCCTTAGTTTTTAACAGCTTTCTATCAGCTGTGTATTAAACTATATACTATGTCAACTATTTATCATTTCCAATATTTCAAATTTTAAAATTAAAGTTCCAATAAATGACAAGTAAATCGATACTTACAGACTTACAAATATCAACTTTCTAACTTTTTTTAGGATTGTTAGTTTGTTTCTTACACACAATATCTGATAATTACTAATCAGTGTAAAGTAAATTTTGATGTTAAACAAAGTTATTATATGCAAGTTTAATTGCAATTAAATTTTATCTTCTAGTAGACGCAAATTAATACAGTACTTAGTTTAGAGATTAAAAAATCCTAGGTTCATCGGGAAGTCAAAAAAAAAAAAAAAATTTTTACAGTTACTGAAAGTTTATTTTAGTCAAGTTTAATATTTCTTCGACTTTGTAAAATTGCTTTACAGCTAACAAGAAAACGTGAACAAAATTAATAATTTTACAACATGAATTAATGTGCAATGAAAAAAGGTAAATTATTTAAGTAAACTAAGACCAAAACTTTAAAAATTATTGTCTAAAGCAGTTAAAAAATGTTTTATTTCAAGAATAATCGCTCAAAAAAACAAAACGCATTTAGAGTCAAACAGTTTAGAAGACTAAAACGTATTTTACAGTGTAAATAAGCAAAGTTACCAAATTAATTTGCATTGCTTATGTATAACGTTTAGTTAGTAGTTAAAATTTATTTTACTAATAAACTTTTAACTACTAATTAAAAATAGTGCACTTTGTATAACTAACTTTAAAATAGATTAATGTAGTTTGTTTTAAATTTTATTTTTTCTGAAATAGTGTATTGAAACTAGTAGTTCAAATACGTTTGGTATAAAAAACTGTTAATTTTAGATTAGAACTATTGTTTTAATGTAATCGTTGCAAAAATAAAACAGCAGTTTGAAAAAGGAACCTTAAGATGAAAATTACATCTAACATGTTTTATTTCTATAATACAACCTAAAGCAGGGTCGGCAAACGGCGGCCCGCGAGGTACTTTTTAGCTAACATTTTTATTATTTTAGCTAACTAAATGTGAAATTTTTTTGATTAAAACTTAGAGATAGAATTTTTTTAAAAAATACTCATTACTAGTGCTTTATTATTACTTTTCTTATCATTGATTTTGTTTTAAAAGTATTTTTATACAGATTATTACTACCATTTTGAAATAACTGCGGCCCAAAAAGAATTTTTTCTAAATAGTACGGCTTGCAAGCAATTTTTCTAGGAAAGATTTAAAAGGCTGCTGATCCCTGACCTAGAGCTATGGTTTTTAGTATCATTAGAAACTGAGGACAAGCTTTGCAATTAATTTGACTTTAAAAAAAACTTTAACGTTTGTATGCGTCTTAGTAAAGCTTTTCTTATTTATATGTCTAATCAGAAAATGTGACCCAACAATTTTAGCCAGAGGTTTTTGCTTAGTTTACCAAATCCTTTTCATGGGTTATTTGTTACAGTAATTTTTATTTTGTTTTAGATAATTTTTTAAACTTCTTGCAAGAAGATGTTTAATTTATCGATCCTTATTTCAACCAATTTATAAATAATTACAGCTTGCAAGTTTGTTCTATCCAAAAACTAGTATATAGTTAATAATTGTAGAAGTATTAAAATAGATATATTTAAACAAAAACTAACAACTCATAAATACATTAAGCTAAAATAAATTATAAATTTAATAAAACTAGATGAATAGAATTTTTGAAATATAATTAACTAATATTTTTTTCTAGTTGGTATAAAACTATTGTAGTTGTGTTTGGTTGACAAGTTGCTTTCTTCACAAAAGTGTTTTAATAGTTTAATTACAGTAAATATTTTAAATAACATTTTATTATTTTTAAAATGTTTTTAAAGCTACTAGAAAGCTGCTTATTTAGTGTCATCAATTTATCAACACATAATATATATTTTTAAACTAAATATATCTTATAATAAATCTAAATATATTTTACCATAAATGTAGTCTATTAGTTTTATTAAACTAAATACTCATACTGAAAACTAGTAAAGTTTTTAAAAGGTATAATACAGCTACTAGAAAGCTGTTATAAATTGTTGCGTGAAAGTATAGGAAGTGTCATCAAATATCACCACACATTTAAATTTTTACTAACTACTTTTACCTGTTGTAGTTAGAGGTATGACGTAGGCAATAACATTTGTTTTCACAAAATTATTTAAAAATAGAAAAATTAATACAATTTCTAATATATTTAGTTAAAAATTGTACTATTCAAAAATATATTATATAAAACTACAATAAAACATTTTTTTTCATAAACGATTTACTCTAAGTTATACAAAGTGCTTATAAAAAGTTATAATAAATAATTAATATTTGTACTTTTATATGCATATGTTGCTGAGATATCTTTTTATGGTGTAGTTTAACAGCATACGTTAACATTTAAGATAAATTTAACAAAGTTGCTATAATTAACTCTTATTAATTCTATATTTTAAATACTTTATTTTTAAAATATGAAATTATAGTTAAATTAAAAATTATTTTTTATAACATAAGTAGTCAAATTTAGTTAAAAAATTTCTGTGTATTTTGGCATATTCGATATGTTTTTCAACCATTACCCAAAAGCACTCAACCTAACCGAATGTCAATTAAAATTATTCGTTCACCTTTGTGTTTTTAAGGCGAATCGAGCGCAAATAATAACAGTTTATTGTTGTCACAGTTAGATCAAACGTTTAATGTTAGCTAAATCGTTTGAAGGTCAAGTGAGTTGTTTTACACAACTAATTTATCTTAAATTAAACTTACTTTACGACATAATTTATTTGAATTTGTGTTAAACTTAAATTAATTAAAGTTAAACATTTTCATTTAGTTTAAACTCTAAAGCGTAATCGATAACTTACAACACTTTTTAATTGTTTTAATTACTCCTTTTAATAAATTGTAATTTTAATAAAATTTATTCTTATTGAAAGCATTAACAAAGAAATATTTGAAAAACTTTTTTAATTGTTGTTAAACGATTTAACTCTTTGTTAAGTTTTACTAAATTGTGTCTGGTTCACTTAACAAATAATAAAATGCAAAAAAATGCAGCTACTACAAATGCTGCTAAAAACTAGATTACACTTTTGCCCTTAAAATGTATACAAAAGCATAAATTAAATTTTAAACTAACCAATGGTTTAATAGTCTGTAAGCATTTAAAGTATACATAAGTATAATGACTTTAAACTTCCTAAATATATACATTGTTTTATCACAAGAAAAAATTAGCTTCATTTTAAATTAAATGTTTCCGAACTTTAAAGATTGTTAAGCCTTTATTTAAATAAAGTTTGTAAAGTCAGTTTTTTTCATTACCGTTTAATGCAGATATTCAAAACATATATAAACTTGTTTAAATTAAATATTTTGCTAGATTTAGTAGCTTTAGATAGATTATAAACTAAAAAACATTGTTTTGATTAATGTTATTACTTTTAAAACTAATGTATAGCAAAATGTATGTGTGACTTCCTAAAACTTTTATTGATTGAAATAAAAGTAAAAACCATTACATTTTTACAAATTTTTTCAGAAAATTTTCAAGTTTTTTTTTTGAAAGTTAAATAATTAACAGAGCTTTAATTAAGAGTTATAACATTTAAAAGCAAATAAAATAAGTAAGTACATGTAAAACTGATCAAATAATTCTTAGAAATCTTTTGTTGTTCAAGATAAAATTTTGCTTTTGTACAGTAAGTTTACAAAAAATTAGCTATACCTAGTCATAAGGATATATAGCTATAATTAAAATTTTAAACATTAAGTTGTGTTTTGTGCAGCTTCAAATTACCTTATTTAGAATAAGTTAGCCTACTTAGTGGATTAGTTTAAAACATTAGGTTAAAATTGTATGTAAGATTTGTAGTCGTTCAACGTAATAAAATTTTGAATGTGGAAACCTGTGAAATAAACTTCTTTTAGATTTTTATTTTGTTCAGTTACTTTAATATTTATAGACTTTCTGGAGCTTTAATACTTTGAGACACATAAAATATAGGTAAGTAGCTTGAATAACGTTCTTTTAAAACTAAGTATACAAAAGCTTAATAAACAAATTTAAGAAACATGTTTGTTTTAGAACATAAACACTACTAACGATTAAATTAGCAAAAAAAATACGCTTTTTGCTTAATTTTTAAAAACAATTTATAAATTTTTAATCTTAATTAGAAAAATTATTTAATTTATACGAAAACTACTATAACTACTTACACAGCTGTAAAAATTTGAGTATAACTCTTGTATAAGGGACTGAAGTCAAATACATGTCAACTATAATTAAAAGAAGAATAAAAAACACAGCTACTAGAAAGCTGTTTTAAACTGTATACTTTTAAATAATAATAAAATCCGTCAATAATTTATAAACCTCTGATATGTAAATTGGTTTGCTATAATTTTAAAACTTACGTAGGCTTTTCAGATAAAAACAGTTTGAGCGATTAATCATAGCTTTACTTAAAAAAATATTAGTTTACTGTTATTAAATAATATTGGACTCTATTTCTGATGATAGTTTTTAAATTGTCTTTTGTTAAGCGTAGAACATTGATTGATGAACTAGATGAATGAACAGATTTTTGAAAACAGAATCATTATTGTAATTTACCGATATAAGTTATAATAAACTAGATTAACTTATGCGCTTTAATGTAAAAATCTAAATCAGAAAGTGAATGGTATTTTATTTTTATTTCTAGGAAAGAAAGTTATTTGCCAAATAGTTATATTTTTTTTTTAATGTTTTGTTTTTAAAACCGTTTTTTTTAATCTGTTTTGTTCATGTTATTTAGGATCTAAATAACATTTAAAGACTTATATTAATCCTGGACAAGACTTAAAAAGGTATCCGTGGTGTGCGACTCGATAACCAAAAAGTTTTTTCGTAGACAAAAAGCGCTTTGTTGTCGTTTAATAACCAATTATCTTAAATTTATTTTTTATCCGAAGTTTCTAAATTATTATGTTTGATTAAGTATATCTAAAACTAAATTATTAAAGATTAGTAAAACTATAAGAAAATTAGTCTAAATAATTAGTATAAACGAATCTTTAATAAAGTAAACTTCAAACTTTTTCAGTTTAGATAAAGTCATTTTTTTGTTTAGAATTTCTAACATGTTTTAGAAACTGAAAGACAATTCAAAGCTGTTCAAAATAAGCAGTTTATGAATTGATATAAAAGTAATGTAATTTTATATATGTGAGATTGGTTATGTATAATAATAGTAATTAAAAAGTATATTTATTAACAAGTGTTTAGTTGTTTATTAAACGACTTAGAAATAAGTTAAAGTTAAACATTTATTTTTAACACCTTATATTCTATTTAAGCATTTAGATAGAAATATATTTGACTCTTACATATTTATGTTTTAACAACACAATTTTTTTTCTAGTAAAATATTTATTTATAAAGAAAGATCTAGTTACGGTGAAAACTTAAATAACACTCATTTAAACTTTAGTAGTAGTAGTAGTAAAGACATATTGTTCAGTAACATTAGTCTTTCCTGATATTGTTTATGTAACAACTGATAAGACAATTTGTCTCATTATTTCTTTTATTTTTTGCATATAATTATTTAAACACAGAAAATATCTGCTTACAATTTGAAGTATTTAAGTAAACATTTTTAAGATGTCATTCATGAACTAGCTTTATTAGGACAGTTGTGTAACCAGAAGCATGAAATGGCGCTATACTAGCAAGTCAAAGTAACGTTATCACTTACTATTATACAATTTTATGGCAAATGTATAAGTTTAAAAAGTTATAGATATTATAAAAATAGATACTATACAGATAGAATTGATAGTATAAATTTATAAATCCTATAAAAGCAAAGCTACATTATCATTACCTTATTCTGTAGCAACGGTTTACTAGCTGCATTTTTATTTTACTTCTCCGTTTGATAAATAGCAATAATATATGTTTACTTTAGCGAATCAAAACTTTTTTCATTTATGTTAAGAATACGTTACTTATACTTTGTTAGTAGTAGTTCTTAAAACAAATAAATTTAATAATTGTATTATGTAAGTACAACAATAGTTACAGTAGTTTGTTATTAATTAAACAAGAATACAGCTTCTAAAAAGCTTCTACTAACTATAAAAATTAAATATCCTTATTTTTCACAATACATCACAACTATGCATACCGATATTCCCTATTTTAGCTTGATGTGCTATACTGAAAACGTAAAATAACATACACTAAAAGTGTTTTGTAAAAATAAAGCATTGTTTTTCATAAAACAAGGTAAATTTACTATTAACAATATACCTTCTAAGATTATATTTTAAAATGGAAATAAAAATTCAAACTTATTTTCGATTAAACACGAAAAACAAGAATTTAAAAGTATTTGACAACATTTTATTACATCTTTATCTTCATCTTAAAGTTTGTTTTTATTAGAACTAGAAAATATTGTCCTGTGTTTAAAATACTTAAACTAGTTACCAATTAAAAACAGTAATTCTAAGGTTTTTGAAATTTTAAATCGAAGTATTTGTAATTAAAAAACGATCTAAGTTGTTAAAATGTTGTAATAATTTTTTTTTTTCATAAAAAAAAACATATTTTTATTGTTTAGTATTATTTCATTGATTTTTTTTTTTAAATTACTTATTATTATTTATTAATTGGAGTATCTTCTAACATTTCTTCTTTTTTAAACGGTAGGTATAGAGTTTGATAAAATCATTTAAAAATTTTCTTATTATACAATTTTTGCTTGTACACAAATATTAAATATAAGGTTTGTTCCGTCTTTACTATCTAACATCAGAACAAAGATAAATATGTTTTAACTATTAATACCGTCAATTTTCAGTAAACTTTATTTTTTTTATATTTTTAGTTTGTGTTGTAACTTTTAGTCAGTAGAAATTAAAAATTTTCCGAAGTTTTATAGTTGTTCAACTACAATATTTTAGTTTAATATCTGAAAAAAAAGCTCTAACTTACAACAAATCGTTTCATTGTAAGTATTAAATTATAACTTTAAAATAAGTTTTTATGTCAAACTTCTAAGTTCAGAAAAATAAATAGAGTAATTTTATATGATAGTAATTTAATACAGCTAACGTTCAAAACTTTGTTTTCATACTGTTTCATAAATAATTCAAATTATTCATTGAAATTCGTTTGATAAGTTTTTATGTTATATAAAATAAAAGTAGCTTGTTATAATAATCATTTTAAGATATACGTTTTATCAAGTAAAAAAGTATTTGATTCTAATGTGAATATAATAAAATATACAGCTTTTTTAAAACTGTTATAAATTTTAAACGATTAAATATGATATTTTATATTAAAATACTTATAATATAATAGTATTTACTTCATTGATAGTTTACTTAATTTTAAGGAATACGTAAATATAAAAGCTTTCAAGATTCATTAGAAGTACTGCTAATATGTATGCTAATCAGTACTTAACTTAAATAATAAAAAAAAATGTTAATTTATTAGATAATTATATAAACAGAGATTCGAACCAAATACTTATGATATAACTCAGCAACTGAAATGCTGTTGCATAACAAAGCAATGTTGAAAATTTTTTCAACAACTTTTTCAGCAACGTATTCAGTTACTTATATTATACAAACTGTAAGTTTTAATATTATTTTGAAGTTTTACATAAGAACAAGAGACATCAAATTTATGTGAACTAATAATATTATTATATAGCCATAAAGGAGAAAATAAAAATAAAAATTTCAAAATAATTTGTTAAAAAGTTAGAAAGAATCTGATACAAATACAATTGCTGGTTCTTATTTTTATGACTCTTGGTCATTTTAAAATTGATTACATTAGTGATTTAGTTAACATTAAACAGTTTTCTCAAATGAGCTTCAACTAACAAAGCCAAAGTTTTAACAAGGTTATTATTGTAATTGAACTTAATTGATACAATTAAGAAATCACTGTTAATTTTATTTAATTAAATTTAAATATAATTCACAAAAGCCATGAAATATATTAATTTAAAAATTAATAAAAACACATAAATAGAGCAAGTTTACTATAAACAATTTAGATAAATTTCATATAAAAACTCAGGTTTTGTGTTAAAAACATTGATTATACTATAATTTTGATTATTTTTAGTTTATTATCTTTAAATGAGCAGAAGGGTATATAGAAATATTAGACTTTAACTCATTTTACTTTATATATCTATGCTTGTTTTGTTTCAGATATTTTACCTCCTTATTAAACTCATATTAAACTTACTAATTCAACAAAGAGCTATTATTCACACCTTACCCTAGCAAACCAAAAAATAATTAAACAATAAAAAGTTTTAATAAAAAAAAATAGTACAAAATATTAAAAGTTGAAAAAAAAGTGTTGTAAATAATTTATTTACTAACAAATATGAAAAAAAAAAGATTTATTTTTTTTTTTCAATTCGAGCTAAGAAAAAATTTATAAAAAAAAATATTTTTTTCTAAGGAGCCCTGACTAAAAGTTGAGCCCCAATCCAATGTTTTTTTTTGATTAAACATAAATGATTGTTCTCTAAAAAAAATTTGATTGATAACCATATCTTAGTCTATAAAATTTTTTAAAAATTAACATGTGTATCGAAATAATGTTTATTACTGAATGTTAACTAAATATACTACTACAATTTATTACTTCAATCTGTTTTAAAAACAAAATGTTAAGTAACTGAAAAGGAAAACCGTAATAAAATAATATATAAACTGTCAATAAAAATAATATTTATGTTGATATTACAAAGTTTAACTCTAAAAACATAGTAGTTAGTTTATGATTGGATTTTTAGACAAATTATTTACAAAAAAGTTAAACTATACCTTTTATCTAAAAAAAGTTGTTAACCCTTATAAATTTTGGCTTTGTAATTTATATAAGTAAATAGTTCTATTTATTTGTTTATAATATTTTTTATCAGACTCGATATTTGCATTTTCTTTATGTATAGTTTAGGTATGAAAAATAATATAGCTACAAGAAAGCTGTTAAAAATTATAAAAAACCACAAATTAATGTTTTAGAAAAATATCAATTTCAAGTGACTAAAACATAATAGAATCAACCTGTATAAGTTGTTTCAAAATTTATGAAAACCAAATTTCAAAAGATAGTAGTACATAAAAAACAACTGATGTTTTTTTTTATACAATAATTGAACGCAAGCATTTGTTTTAGCAAGATATGACGTCAGTAGGAGTTTAAGCGTTAGAATGAAATGTTAAATCTATAAATGTATTGTAATTCTCGCTTTATTTATTTGCAGTAGTTGTACTTTTGCTTTTAGTTTTTTTAAAACTATTTTCAATCCAAAGTCATTATATTATTCTATTTTTATTTTATTTTTTTTTAAGATTAATGTACTACAGATTAAAAGTTTTAAAGTAGTAAAGAAATTTTATAATTTTAGTTAGTAACAGTGTTATATTGAATTTTTTATATAGTATTTGTCAATTTTTTAGTGTTTGGTATTTTTAGTGTTTAATAATGTGAAGTAAATAAAAATATATTCTTTTTAGTTAAAAATTACATATAAGAGTTTCTCAATCTATTAACTTTGCTACAGCCGAAACCTATTACTTTTTTATAAGTGTTAAACTTTTTATTAATTAATGAATTGTAAATACAATACTATTAAATTTTATTTATATCATACAGTTTTGGTTTGTGTATTGTTCAATTGAGAAAAAGAAAAGTTTTATTGAAATAAGTATATATACAACTTAAAACTGAAATTAAATTTTACTTTATACTTTATTTAATGAACAACAAAATGTATAATTTTATATTTAATACCATTTATTTTAAAAATAAAATTATTATGTGCGGCACAGAGCCGTTCAACAGGTTTGGTATGATTGTAGAATCTGAGCAGCTAATTTGTCAAATAACTGCTCAAACATATACATTTAAATATCTTTGCGATAATTTTAATACATAATAGTTGTACGCAGCATATTGCCGTTTTAAACAATTATGCAGTCACTTCAGAATTGCAGTTCATTTTATTAGATATTTGCAAAACAATTTGCAAATATTTTGCGAGCGTTTGTAGTTATAATTTACTCGCATTTCAGTTTTTTTTATATTTGTTAAGATAAATTTTTATTGTTCAAAAATGATTAAATTATAAATTTTATTAATGAAACTGGTTTGTAACTAACATATGTAAAAATAACTAATTTTTATTGAGACTTTTATAGTATACTTTTAAAACTAAACAACTAAAGCTAAAATTTAGTCTTTCTTATAAGAACATTGCTTTAAAAAAATATTTATATCTGTATTTTTTAAATTACTGTTTAACAAAATTATGATGTCATACGATTTAACTACGAATACTAACTTTTATATTAAGCATAAAAACTAAAATTAATCAATGTGATAATGAGAATAACTAGCTAATATAATAAAAATTGTTTCAAAACCACTGTATTGACGTTATTATTATTTCCATAAAATGAAAAAATTTAATCAAAAGCATAAATTTATAATATATGCAAAGTACAAGTATAAAGTTTTTGATTTGTAATGTGTATTACTGTTTTTAATTATGATTAAGTTAAAGAAGTTGAAAAATAGTAATTATAAAATGAAATATTTATCGAAAAAGCAAAAAAGCTTATCTAGTTAATAAGTTTTTATGAAAACATTACTAACTTAATCTGTGAATAAAAACAGTTTGGTAAATAGTCAATATTATAACTTTCTTAAATTAAAAAAGTATATTGAGTTTTTTTATATTTATTTTCCAATAAACAAATACATTAAAACTTCAGTTTTAAGAAATGGAAGTTGTCTACAGACTCAATTGTAAGTCTAACTAATGTAAGCAAGCTATAACAACATAAAACTGTAGCAAAAACATAAAATCGCTTAAAACTTACTTTTTTAATAATAACATCTAATTGCTTTAACTCCCATTCCGCCTTATATACAGTAATGATGCTTTTGCTTGTTTAATTACTAAATATTTTTAGAAGCCTGACTTAATATATATATAAATTAATTTTCGGTTTATAAAAATAATTTTGACAATGTCTTTTTTTTTCTGAGACCTTCAACTTTAACTATTTTTGATACAAATATCTATTGTTACAAAAAAAAATTAAAACAATATTTGTTTTTTTTTTAACTTAAATTAGTCGTTATTTGTTTTATTTAGAATAACAAAGGTTTCTTCCATACAAAAATGCTTTTCTATCTTTATTATCTAATTTTTCTAGTAGCTTTGATAAAAAGTTTTACTTCAATCAACATGTAAACTTATTAAAAAAATTTAACGTTAGTTGCTAAATAATATGTTAAGATTAAAGTTGCTAAGAAACACAGCTTAGAAGTTGATACAAACTCAAACTAGTAACGAAAAACACAGCGTTGATAACACATGATTTTATATGCTGCAAGAAAACACTACCATTTTGTTTTTTTAAGCATACATAAAACTTATGTGCTTTCATGAAATATTAAGCTGTGAGATTTTTATTAAATAGATTTGTAAATATTAATAATCACTTATCACAACTAAAGAATACATAGTTGTTTCCTTAAATACGAAAAATTTAAATGTAGTTTACTAGTGCTTATTTATTTTTATTACCTTTTTACTAAGCCTACTAAATTTAACTTGTAAAATAATAAGTTTAATCTTAAAAATAAATAAGCTGCAATAGCTCAATATAAATTAAAAAAAAAAATATTTTTAAAATAGAATAAATGAATAAATTTTTTGACGGTATCTATTATTTTTTGAAAACTTGTTTAATAAATGTGGGAATACGTTCTATTGTACAACTTTAAAAATCTGACCACTATTTGAAATTGTAAATTTATATGTTTTTAATAGTTTATTCGAATTTTATATAATTTGATAAGGCAATATTTATTGTTAAGTTACAATAAGTATAATTTAAGAGATTATAATTTTAAGCTCTTAGTGACGCCATTAAATTTCAACATAACACCACGTTTCACACGTTTGAATGCCCTCATTACCCAAAGGAATAATTTTAGTTTATTTTTAACCGCATTAACTTAATTTGTTTTATTCTATTTAATTTAATTGTTATATTGTATTTATGTATTTTGTTTTAGAGTTAAAACTTTTTTGTAAAAAGCCATTTCTGTTTTCTAAAAATCCCCTATAAATTTTAATATTTACATTTTTTCACAGCTTCATATATAAATGCTCAGTATATAGATTATTAAAATATATAAAATCTATAGTTAATAGATTATTTTAATTAAACTTACCTATATTTCATTTTAAACTAATTTAACTTTAATATTTAACTTTTGTAAACAACATATCAAGTATAACTCATAATTTAAATTTACTTTTTATTTTACTTTTATGTGTACTTTTATTTTCCAATTCATTGCTCTGTATATTTTTGTTTTCAGCTTTTTTTACAGCCTAATGAACTGCTCTGCAGGAAAACGGCGTTATGCATTAAAAATTTAACAATAATTTTTACATTTTAAGCTTATAAAACTTTAAACTTCTATTTAGAAAAGTATTTAAAGAATATTAGGCTTCATAATACTGGTTTAGTACAGCTGTAAAATAAAAATACATACTGTTTTTAAGTAAAGCATTTAGCTTTTTTTTACTTTAAACTATTTTTTTATACCAAAAAAAAAATTGTAGTCATATTTATTTAGGAATTTTTTTCTTGAGTTTCTTTTGTAAAAAACTGTGTTGTAATTTTAGGCAATGTTTTCAGATTAGTTTAATATATAAATTCAATAATATTTTAATTTTATGAATTATATATTTTTTAACTAATTAGTCGTGCATAACCAATGCATTTATTTTTCTATCCAATTATACAAAATTTTGAAAATATCTCAAAATAACTGCATTTATAGATTTTGTTTTTTGTACTTCCTTTAAGCTTGTTATAACTAATATTTATCTCTAACCGTTCTTTTTTTAAGGTACTTAGTTTTGAAAATCCGTAAAAGTCTGTATAACTACTTACTACCTGTTTTATTACATTTGTTTGTTTTAATAATAGTGTTGTATTAACTGTAAGAACTAAAATTCTTTTTAAGTTAGATAAACCTCATTAATTTTGTTGTTTAAATTTTTCATTAAAGAGTATGATAATAAAAGTTTTATAACATGATATAATTTTCACATTATTTTTATTTTAATTTCATGTCTCAATAAATTTTTTTAGGCTTTTTTTAGAATGATAAGAATAAATAATTGACTTTTTGTTTTATTATCAGTATTATGTATTAGGACGCAAATTAATTCTGTAATTCAAATTTAAGTTATGAAAAAAAACACTAACTATATTTTTTTATAAAACATCGTATTACTTTTGTATTAGTCTCGAAAATATATAATGTTCTATGTTTATAGGGTCAAAAAAACAATTATAAGGTTTAAATAAAAATAATGTCTAGATCACTTTATAAAATACTAATTAAATATGTATGATACCACATTATGAACAAATAGTTAAATTCTACTAAGTAATTTTTGATTTAAAATGAATTAAACTTCTGCAACTTTAATATTGTTGAAAACAAATAATTTTTTTTAAATAATGTTTCTGGTTTGTAAACTAACATAAATGAATGATGGAAAAATAATGCAGCTTCTAAAATCTAATAAAAATTGTTGTAGATCCGTTAGATGATTAACTTAAATTAATTAAACAGTCTCTTTATATCTGATAACAATTTTTTTGTTAATTAAACTGTACGCCTGTTTTGTAGATTTTTCAAGTTAAGTTACACTGTTAATATTATACTGTTATGTTTACTGTTAAAAAAAACCATTTATCGTTATAACATAAACCAAATTAGTTGACAGGAGGTAAATAATATTTTTAAATTTAAAAAATTTTGTTAAAAAAAAACTATTTTGATTAATTTATTACAAACTAAATCAAAACCAATATATGAACAAATATTTAAGCAGCTAATGAAATGCTGTTACAAACTAATATCTGACAGCGATACTATACTTTTCACATTTAATATAACTAAAAACTGAAAACAGATGCAGAACTTTGTTATAACATGAAACATACGTAAGTGTTTTTAAAATATACTTTTATTAAATTTTTAACATACATATTAAAATATCATCCTTTAAAAACTATATTTCAGAAAATATAAATATTAGTTTTAATATAACTATTATAATAGGTTATATCCGCATTATTATTACTAAACTGATTTTTGTTAGATGCTTGTTATGATATACGTAGTGTTGTTTAATTTATTATTATTATTATTATATTGTTTATTGTGCAATGTTGGACTCAGGCATCAAAACCTGAGCCACTTAAACAGGACACACAAAAAGAGAAAAAGAAAATAAACTTATGTTCAAAACTTTAAGATAAATTATATATATATGTATACAAACATAATTTAAATGAAAACACAAAGTTAAACACAATATGATAAACAAATAAACTAAATTGAAAATTCAGTTCAAAAAATTCAAATTTATATATTACTTAGTACACACAGTAAAGAAGTTTGTCTAAAATCATGGCTTATAAAACAAATTTATAACTACAAAATATATAAGTAAACTAATAGTTTGTAGGGGGGAGGCGTAGGGAAACGAATATTTTTTCTTTTGTTACAGTGGAAAATTAGTGAATTTTACTGGTATTTATCGTATTTAAATCAAATCTTTTTAGCTTTAAACGAAATTGTTCTACCCTCTCACAAGATACTATATCCTGAGGTAGTCTGTTCCACATAGCTTTTGCTCTGTGAAAAAATGCGCCTTGCCACTGGCTGCTTTGAAAATCATGTTTACATTTTATTTTCAAATTATTTCCTCTTAGTTGATATTTATTTTGGGAAAAATTAAAAAACTGGTTAAAAAAACTTTTATATTTGCCGTTGATAATTTTGTAAAGAATTAATAAATCAAATTCCCATCTTCTATATTCCAGTGATTTCAAGCCAAATTTAATCATTCTATCATTATATGACGTGTAAGATATGTTGCAACGACTACAAATATGACGGGTAAAACTCCTTTGCACAGATTCAATTTTGTTAATATCCTTTTTTAAATGGGGTGACCAAATTTGGGTATTAAACTCAAGTTTAGGGCGAACGTATGTTTTAAATAGTTTTTTCAGAATTGAAGCAGAATTAGTTTTTAAACTTTTCAATATTTGATAACATGTAGTTTTTGCAATCTTATATAAATAGTTGATATGTTCATTCCATTTTAAATTTTCGGACATATAAATTCCTAAATCTTCAAAAACTTTAATTTCTGGTAACTTGATGTTATTGATTAAGAGGTCAGTTGGAGAAGATTCTTTTTTGTTAATGGTTAGAATTTTACATTTGCTAGGATTTAAGTTTAGTTTTCTTGTTTTTAACCATATGTAAATATTATCTGAAGATAGTTGTAATGAAGTATTTGACTGACTAAAGATTTTGGCATCATCTGCAAATAAGCTTAACTCACTTTTAAAATCAATGTTTGAACAAATATAATTAGTATAAATTAAAAAGAGAAGGGGACCAACTACACCACCTTGTGGTACTCCACTGTAGATTGTTAAAGAGTCAGAAAGCGTATTATTGATGAGTACTCTTTGTGATCTATTATTTAAAAAGTTATCAAACCAATCAATTAAGATTTCATGTAGCCCATATTGATTTAAAATTTTTAATAATCTATTGTGTGATACTGAATCAAAGGCTTTTTGAATATCCGTATAAACTACTTTAGTAAATTTATTTTTGAGATAAGGAACTAACCAAGAATGTAAGCATGTTAACAGTTGAATGGTTGATGAGCGGTTTGGAACAAAACCAAACTGTTTGTTAGTTAATAATTTGTTATCAAAGAGGTGATTGAGAATTGTTACAGATACAATATGTTCATAAATTCTTGAAAAGTCACTTGTTAGAGATATTGGTCTGTAATTTAATGCATCGTGTATATTACCTTTCTTGTGCACAGGAATAATAAAAGATGTTTTCCATTGTTTAGGAACATCAGATAGTTCTAGAGAGCAATTAAATATTAATGAAAGCGGAAAAATTATTGATTGGATAACATGCTTGATATAATAGGGTGGAATGTTTTTTGGCGTTCTTATGATTTTATCTTTTAAGTGGTTAATTGAACTTATAATGTCTTCATAGGTTATGAAAAAATTTTGCATTTTACTACAATTCTTTTGAGGTAGCTTAAAGGATTGGTAACTCTCGTCTTTTTTAAAAACTTTTTGAAAATTTATGTTAAAAAGTGTTGCTATTTCAAAATCTGAGGTTACTGTTTTGTTTTTATCATTATCATATAAGAGATGTATGGAATTATTTAACTTAAGTTTAGATTTTACGTAGCTATAAAACTTTTTTAAATTAGGGTTTTTGCAGAATTTGTTTTCATATTCAAAGTTGTATTTTTTAACAGCTAATTGATATTCATTAGACTTGTTTTTGTATTTTATCAAAAGTGATTTATTTGTCTTACTTTTTTTGTATAGATTCGCTTTTTCTTTAAATAACTTTTTAATATGAGATGGATATTTTTTACTTTTGTTATTTTTAGAAAAAATTGGAACAAAACGTTTGATTGAGATTTGGATTGAGCTAATGAATTGATCGTAGAAATGCTGGAGATGTTCTGAATTTTTAAATAAAGAGATCCAATTAATTTTTGACAGGAAATCATTGATGCTTTCAAAATCTGCTTTTTTATAGTCATATGAGACTTTTTTAGCAATAGGTGTTATTTTGTTTTCAATTTTAATTGTTAGTGAAAGCAAGTTATGATCACAAGTGTTTGTTAATGGAAAATTAGTTGAGTGTGATATGATTCTATCTAGACCAAAATGATTGCAAATTATGAGATCGAGAATGTTACCATTCTTATGGGTTGGATTTTCAATTACTTGGGTTAAAAAATTGTCTGTACAAAAATTAAGAAAACACTCATGGGGTTTATTGAAATCTGTGCTAGGAATCCTCCAATCTATATTTGGCATATTAAAATCACCAAGAACATAAAAAGAACACTCTTTTGGAAAAACCATTTTAATCATTTTGATTACATTTTGAACAGTCAGTGCGCATCTAGCAGACAGTCATTCAAAATTTGAACAAGTCATTCAAAAAATTTTTGGCATAGACGATGTCTGAAACTTTTCTTATTCGCACGACATGCACTCCATCTAATATACATGCTTTATATTTGTTTGAAGTGACTATCGATACATTTTATCAATATAACCGCATATGTGCCTAATTTTTACAGTTTTGATTGAAGTTTGTCGCTATTTAGACGATATCTAGATTATATCCGCATTATTATCCGCCTCAAGTGTTAGCAGTAGGTCTAAATACACAAAAAAAAAAATACAATTCTTTTTTTATAATTACTTGTAGTTTAAGCTTAAGAACAAACTGAGTACGCATTTCCTGCTTAACACGCACTAATTGAGTTAAATTCGTTATTTAACATAACTACTGTTCGAATAAAGTACTACAATTTGCTTTCTTACACATAAATTCACACAAACAATAGTCTTTGCAAAATTAAAAAAGTAGATTAATCAATATAAAGCAACTTTGTCTTTCAATTTTAGTTTGTACCAGTTTTTTGGTAGCTATAAATAAATTTTTAAAAAATGAATCTTAGATTACAATTCTTCAAAAATTTTAAATTATTATTAACGATCTCAATTTAAAAAAATGTAGTTAAACTAATCAAAAAAGATAGCGAAGTAAATTTACAATAGCGACTTGTTCAAATTGAATAAATGTTATCTCTATATATAATTTTACACTGTTAAAGTATGGCAGAATAAAAACTTGTCATTGACGTTTTATTGAAAATATAAAAAATTATATAATAAATCAATGAACTTAGTTTTAGGAGTACTATTTCCAAGCCATAATATAAAAACAACAATCCGTAGTACTATTATAAGTGGTATAAGCTAATTAATATTTTAATCTATTATTTTAGTTTATGTAACAGATATAAAAAAGACTTAAATCTTATTTATAAATAATCAAAAATAAAATAAAAAAAAACTGAATATTTTGATTATAGTGTTTTATACTAAGCTTTTAGTTTTAATTTATTACATTGTTATTAGTAAGAGTGTGGTTATAATTTATCATTAAATGATATAGTATTTTAAGTAAACTAAGCTTAGCGAAAAAACATTAACCAAATAATGTAACATTTCTACATTTACAAGTAAGGTGCCTTTGTTAAAAAGCATTACTAAAATAAGATTTAGCATTTTGTTTAATAAGTGTTGGTATTTTTAAAATGAAGTTGCGCAAAAAATTACCCTTAATTCAAGTTATAAAATTTTATTCAATCTTTGTTTTAAGAAATAAAATAGATTGAACATGTTTAGTTATTTAATGCTTCGTATTGTATTGTTTGTAAGTTATGAAAATAGTTTATTACACAGCTATACAATTTTTCATATAAAATTTCTATTTAGATTGTAACAATTTTTTTTTTTGCTGTTTATCTACCACTAGTTTTTTTTTTTAAACTTAAAGTTAAAAAAGCTAAGTATTATAAAATGTTCAATTGTTCTGACGTTGACACGCCAAGTAATATTATAAAGCAGCAAAAATTATATGTATTTAAAAAACTATACTAAACTATTAAGAATTTAAGTGAAAGATAAAATTCAGTGCGAATTTTTAAACACAATTGTTCTTGTTATTTTTTGTTTTAAAGTTACAGTATTTATAAAAAATTGCACATATATTTACTTTGCAACTACTTTAACGTTATTAATTTTTCTTTAAAGTGAAAAAAACTACGTCTACTAAAAAGCTCCTTAAACGTACTTTTTACTTTTTAAGGAATCGACTACTCTCAAACATATTTTCAAACCCTTTTTTTTTTGAGTATGTTAATAAAATCAACAGTTGCTTAAATCTCACTTAATAAAAAGTGAATTTTAAAAACTCATGAAAATAAAATACAGCTACTAGGAAGCTATTAAAAACTTTAAAAATAGTTTTTAATAAAAAATCATACAAATATTCAAAAGAATTAAGGAATTTGTTCTGCAAATAATTTGCTTTAGTTATTCTCGTTACGACTATTAATGATCGTTAAATATTTAAAAAAGAAGCTTTAGAGTTTAAAATATTTAACAATGCTCGATTGGCTTTTGTTAAGCTTTTTTATTAGAATTAGGTTTTTCTAAAACAAATATCAGAAATTTTCTAAATGTTATAACTAAGTTTGAAGACAAAAATGTAAATTTTAAAAGTATACGAAGGTTAATATCGTTTTGAAAAAACTTTGTTATTAAATTACATTGGCAAGTCTAGTTTGGATAAAACAGTTTCATTAAAATTAATCTTTTTTTCCAATAGTAAAAAAGCTTTTAACAAAAAAAAATGCGTAAACATTTATAGGCTAACTATATTTTAGTTTGAATAAACCTTGTTTTTTAAATTATTTTTTGATATGAAGCTATTTTTACAGAAAAAAAAATTTAATATATTTTTTATATCAATTAGATAAAAGTTTTTTTTTTCAATTATTACTTCTAACTACAAACAGGTTTTTATTTAACAGCATACAAAGTCATAAAATTCGTAACTGAACAACTGCTGTTTAATATTTGTCAATAATTTCAATATGTGTTACAAATGCGCTATAAAGTTAAAAAACGATTACATGCGTCTTGGTTATAACCACAAACGCTCGCAAATATTTACAAACATTTAATTGAGCAGATCACAAATAACTATCCATTTATTTCAAACATCTACTCAAATTCTTTGAACGGCACTGTGCCGAGCACGACACTAATATTTAATTTTTCAAGTATACTACTGAATTAATTGGATTTTGAGTATTAGATAACACATATACTATTTCTATGTGGTACAGGAACTTATAATATTTTTTTGAACTACAAATTAAAAAATTGCTTACCAAAAACACAATAACAAGGATTAATTTTTAACAAATTTTGTTGTATATACAACTAAAACTAATGAATTCATTTAGATACCACATGAGCATAGTTTATATTAATAAAGTGTTTATTATAAACTAATTCTTTTAGATTAACTTCTTTTTTACAACAGTAATGGTAATCTTTTATAGAATGCTCAACTTAGAGAATTTAAAATTGTTTCAATACCGGTGTTGAGTATCAGTTATCTAATAAAGTCTTCAAAAAAAGTTTTACTTTAACAATCTACAACTTTTAACAATAAAATAAAATTATATTTTTTATCAACACAACATTTGATAAACGATCTGAACTAAAAAAAGTAGAAGACCTTATACTTTAGTTGTATTATTTAATGAGTATAAAATAGCATAAAATCTTGAGTTGTACTATGATTGTGGGATGCACACTATATTATTTTATTCGAAAATTCCTTAACTACTTAGCAGTTAAATTAATATCAAATGGTTTTTTAAAACATGAAAAATTAGTTACTTTCAAAAAAACACAATAACAAACATGTTTAGTAAATTTAAAAGTTTTTTAGTTAAAAACTAAACTTGTAGAAAAAAAAGCAACTTTAAGATATTCTTTTAAATAATTTTAAAGTACGATGAATGTAACTTAACTGCAAATGAAAAAAGTATTATCATGATAAAGTTTATAGTCTAATTTTGGGACTAAGAGTATTATATGGTAAAAATCAACAAAAACTTGATATGCTTTGCAATAATAACTTAAAGAAAAAATAATGTTTATATAGCTTACAATGATAAAAATTAAATATTCATTAACTTTAGTTTATTCTAATTAAAAATAAATGACCAAATTTTTTAAAAAAGCTGAATTGTGACTAAAATTTTAAATAGTACTTAAAGAATCGATATTTAAAGAAATAATACCTGTTTTTCACACAGCTCTCGCGCTGTTTAATTGAACTTATCAAATTAAAATAATCATACTATGTAAATATATATTATTCAAGAATAGCATAAAAATATATATTTTTATATTTACTTACTAAAAGTATTAAATTTTATTTTAAAAGCACTACTTGATATTGATGTACTATTTTAAGATATAAAAACACAAAGATATTAAACTTTAAACCATGTCCTAAGTAACAATTAAAAAACACTTGTTACAACTTTCACAATAATTTTCTTTTTCATTAAATATTTAATATATGTACAATAACTGTTATACTCTTTTAATAAGCAGTTCCTGTTAAATAGTTTAATTTTATGTAATTTATTATCAAAGTTTTCACCCAAAATGAAGCATTTTTGGAGTCGACAAGCTAATAAAAGTATAAGTTTTTATAAAACCAAAAATTTTCGAAAACCAAACAAAACAGTTCCGGTTTAAATATTTAACTTTGGTCACTGATGGTTTTTTACAAAGTTTAACTGATTAAAAATAAATTATAATTTATACGAATTAGTTACTCGGAGCATATTTTTAATTAAAATCGCAACAAAACGTCAAAATAAAAATTACTAAACTAAATTTTAAACTTGTGTTTAAAATTATTGTATTATAGTCGTTTTTAAATCTTAGATAATTATTTAGTTGTGAAAATACATTGAAAAAATTGTTCAACAAAAAATGCTAGTTAGAATATAAAATAGTTATTGCCTTTACCTTAAGTAATAAATTTAAAAGTAAAAGTGTAATTCAAATGGCATTTACATATTATCTGATTGTATGACCCCTATTTTAATTCATAATAGCAACAACAATAATTCTTTTAACTATGATAATATAATTATACAGCTTTTGCAAGTTGTTACAAATTTGATGTCAAATATAACAATTATTTAAACTAATCAAAGTTATTCTGAAGCTTTAAATCACTATATAAGTATTGAGCTTTAGTTGCATGCGTCAAAACTTTAAGAAACCGAACAAGTTTTAAACAATAAATACGTAATTCCTACTAAACTAAATTGCTTTAGCTGGTCTACTAAAACTTTCTTGAAACTACATATTACAAAAATTGTTAAATTAATTAAAAAAAATACATTTGAAAAATAATAAATGATTGTATAAATTAAGAAGAAATAATTATTTATTACATATAAACGACTGCTTGACTCATACTTTCAAATAAAATATACTGTTTTATTTACTAAATTATATTACATTTATAATAGATTATATGTTTACTATTGTGGATCATATATCTTTTAATTCAGTCAGAACCAATATTTAGCTATAACGATTCGTTTCTAATTTATTTTATATTTCATGCGTTTGTTAATCGTTAAAGAACTTGATAAATTTTAACGATGTAAGACATTATGAACAGATGAGATTTTACCACGGTTATAAAACTACTGATACAAACTTTTTAAAGATGTTTTCTCATTTATCCAAAAAAATGTAATTTGATATAAATATTTTTAACAAACAAGTACTTACTGTGGTTAGAATTATTGAGTAAATATCAGAATATACAACTCTTTATATAAAAACTTCTTGTTAATTGACTAACGACGTATTGAATATTCGAATTTGAAAAAATGCACGTAAAGTAATAAAATAAAACAAAAAATAGTTAGGACAAACAGAACAAATAAATTGTTAATAACTAAAGTTTATTTTTTCATTTGGGGATAGCACATGCTAGTAGTAAATAACCTAATTATGTTTTTTTATCAGTTTATATAGGTTTAAGTTTGTTTTGCTAAGTATATTAGATAAATCTTAGTTGAGTTTTTTTTAGTTAAAGTGTCTTGGAAATAAGTTGTATAATTTTATTTGTTAATTATATTTTGAAAACATTTTTAAGTCAACTTGTAATTTGTAGTAAAATAGCTGCACTAAAATAGTATTGAACAACTTAAAAAAAAAACGTTTTTTAACTAAAGAAGTTATTTCTCAAACCTTTAAATTACTTTTTTACTTTAAGCCATAATTGTTTTGTATGAGCTTGGTTGTATATAAGACAACAAGAGAAAAGTTTAATTAATTTTTTTCTCTTAACACAATTTGTAGTATTAGCAGTCAGTATTTTCAATTAGTTTTTAAGCTAAGCGTTTATTTGTAGATTACTAGTTTGTAACGGTTATCTACTAGTTGTATTGTATTGTATTATTGGTTTATTAAACAAAAACTAAAATATGCTTAACAATTTTTTGGTTCAAGGACCTGGATACGCATAAAGACTTCTCGGTCATCGAGTTGCATACCCAACTTCATCAAATTTATAATGAGTTACAAATGAAAAAAATACTTTACAGTCAAAATCCAAACACCAAAAAAAAAAATCAATAAAAATGAAACTATTAAAATTAACAACAATAAATATTTTTTATACACATATATCTAACATTATATAGAAATAATATATATACTGAACTCTACGTCAAAAATTGAAGTTTCTATCTGAAATGTTTTTCATTTTAAAACTTATCAACATTTTAGCAAGTAGTTTAACCTTTTATATGAGTTAAAAAAGAAAAAAATAATAATAAGTTAATTTGAAATTTTCTTTAAAGTATGTTTTAGAATTTAGACTTTACTATCAACTTATTTCAACTTATTAAAAAACAAGCAAAAAAAAAATAAAGCTGTAACATTCAAAAGAAATATATAAAATAAGGCTGCAGATATTCTAATAAAAAATAATAAAGCTGTTTCCAAAAAGAAAGAAATAAATGCTTAAACTAGATAAAAATTATAAGATAAATATGTCTTTTCAATTAAAATTATCAGTTTTTACAAACTTGAAGAAAAGTCTAAACATAGGAGTTTAACTATACATAAATTATAGTGTAAATAATCACAAAAAACACTTAAAATAGTAAAAAAAGTTTTTTCTAGAAAAAAAATATTAATAAGATAAAAGACACTTTTAATCATTAAACAAGTCAAGCTATTACAAGTTTTTAATTATATTAGTGAATTCAACTCATGATTTAGGTACTTAACTTTCTTTGTTTTATGCCAAAAAATATGTAGAGACTTATAATTTTATTTACACAGCTAAAATGTAGACTATGAAATGAAATTGTTTACTAAAACATAAAAAAACTACAAAAAAAAATATATATTACATCTTTCTACAAACTAGTTCAGACCAATGCTATAGAAAACTAGTTAATATACTCGAAAAAATATAAATACCTACATAGATGAATAAAGAATACTAAAATACTATTTTTAAATAAATACAAAGTTCCTGTTCATCTTATGTAAACTCTTTTGAATTACTTGATCATTTAATAAATTATCCTTTATTTCAACCTGGAACCTTCCAAGATGGTTTTGGTCTTTTAACTTAGTAGGTAAGCCTGTTCAAAGTTTACTACCTTGATAAGCTAATAATTTATTACCATTACTGCTTTTAAATTTTGGTAAAAAAGTATGTTTTTGAGGATTTTATTGAACATATATGTAGTTTATTTATACTTTCAAAGTAACACTTTAAATTTACTGGTAAAAAATTATGTAAAATTTGACCAAAAAAAACTTTTAACTTATAAATTAAATAAATTTTAACATTTAATATTTTTTTTGTTATTTTTAAATTTCTTGCACTCTCGTTGTACTTTTTATAGTGAATGCATCTCAGTGCTTCATTTAAGAGTACATTTATTTCATTAATTTTTCTATACTAATTCTATACTATTATTTGTATGAAAAATTGTTTTTAACATTTAGGTACGAGCTTCATAACTTTTTATTATTAAATGCGAAAAAAATAACTCGAAAAAAAAACTGAACATCACTATGATGTGTTCTTATAAAGTGTAATAAAAAGAATATTAAATGTTTGTCTACAATACAAGCTTAATTTTATCATGCTAATTAATTGCATAAAAACTAGTGAAGTTATGAATAATTTCATGTAAGTGTGATGTGGTTAAAAATTAATCAGCAAGTTTAAATGGTAGCAACCCATGACAAAGACGAAGAAAAAATTATTAATTATAAAAAAAATCAAGTATAATGTTTTGCAGTTTCCGTGAATATTTTTAAAATAAAATATAATTATAAAACTAATTAAAGAAAACTTAGTGAGGCAATTTAATTTTTTTTTACGTGAAGTATTTTGTAAACTCAAACAATTTATAAGTTAATAAAAGTTCTTTCGGTTTTAAATAGTTTCATTTATCATTAAGAGCTTAGAAAAATAATTCAAAATTATATCACAATAAGTTCTTAATAATTTAATACTAAACAATAACTTACTTTTAGAAAAGCTGCAAAACCTTTATTTGACAAAAATTAAGTTTTTAAAGATTTATTGCTTATTAAAACTATTTTTTAACTGTAGTTTACTAGAAATAATTTTTATAACTGTTGTATTACACTTTTTAAATAAGGATACTATTGTTAAATAATTATACATGATTAAACAACAACGCAGCTACTAGCAAGCTGCTTCAAACTAGCATAAATAAGTGAATCAGTTGTTGTGTTCAATCATATGTATATATACGGATATTTAAAACTTAACTTTGCTGTTATATAATTGTACACGTGAGTATTACAGACTTTTAGTGTATTTACGAAAAAACAATACATTACGATTAAAAATTAAAAGTTATTTGAAATAAGAAAAAAATCGACTGTAATGATTTAATGTTAAAGTGTTTGTAATACTTTGAAAAAATTTAATATTCAAAAAACAAATTAGAGCACTTTTTTTGCAGTACAATTCCCAATGAGTCATTTGATACTCATGATTTCGTAAGTTCTTAGTTGTAAGAGCTTTTCATAAGCTGCGTGTTTACTTAACATAAAAAATCTATAAATCATTGTGTAAAATTTTAGAGTTCTTGTAGCTACAAGTTTATTACCAATAAAACAATACAAAAAGTTATTTATAAAGTTAAAAAGAGCTATATTTTATATGTTTTGTATTTTAAAAGCATGCATAAAAATTGAAGTGTTTCTTTACAATTTTATTAAATAGTAAAAATCCTATTTGATATAGTTTAACAAAATTAATATGTAAAGAAACTATTCCAAAATGATACCTTTTAACAATAAAGAAATCTTTGAAATATTTTCAAACTATAAGAACCACTAGTTGATAAGAAACTTATATTTTATAACAACTAACTATTAACTTAACTAAACACAACAATTGATTTAAAATGCTACTGCCTCATCATAGAACTTAAATAGTTACATAAGATAGAAAATAGTGTATATTCTTGTTCAATAAAGTTAAAGTGGACAAAAAAGAACTTTCTATTGTTGGAATACTTAATAACTTAAGATTTAATAACTACAGTATTCAATAATTTAAGAGTTAGCAAACTAGAAACGACTTTGCAATTTTTTTTAGTTTTTTCCTTTTCAGCTTAAAAAACTCCTATATAAAAAGCAAGTTCAATGTTTTCTTATAAAATATAAACTATCAAAACACAACATTAAAAATTCAAATAAATCTTATATAAGTTGATTAATACTAATGAAATAAATTGCTTAAGGGTGCTCTAGTTTGTATCAGTTTTTCAGTTCATTGTATTTGTAAGTATTTGCTATACACATTATATTAAATGTTTTGAGTATTTAGTTAAATAAATTACCACCAAATATTTTCAAAATTATTATTTTAAAGTACAGATTAATAAAAATACTGATAAGAACCACATATTAAGAGTGTTTTAAATAAACCTTGAGTTCACTCATGTATACGTTCATCTTATAAGAAAAGTAAATTTTGTTACAATTAGAATTATTATATTAAAAGTATTTATATGACATTTAGCATAGTTTGAATTATTAAAATTTGTAACAGATTTAATAAAGCTGTGTTGTTTTCATTATATTCACAGTTAAAAACATACTTTCATACTTTGATAATACTTATAACGTCGATAAGATTATTATAACAAGCTCTTTTAATTGTATATAACAGTAAACATAACAAAAACAATATCAATGAATGTTTTTTTTTTACAGTATGGAAACAAAGTTTTAAATGTTAGCTGTATTTTTATTAAACAATATCGAATTAGTATATGTAAAACAAAATGTATAAAACTTTTATAAACTTAAACCTTGAAGTAAAAATATATCTCGTCATTGAAATTTTATTTCAACAATAAAACAATTTATTGTAAATAAGAGTTTTTGCAAATACGAAACTTTAATATTGTTAAAAAGCTAAACAACAAACTTGTTGAATATTTCACTTTCTAGTTACTAAAAACTTAAAATATAGAAAACAAAATTAAAACATTTAAGTTTACCCAAAGTTGAGAGTGTAAGAGGTTATAAATATTTGTCTCAGTTTTGATCTTAGGTAGAGAGGGAAATCAAACCTCATATTTTATTTATGCAAAAATTGTAATTTTTAACGAAAAAAATATATAGATAGTTAAAACAGTTTAGTAATTTTTAAAGCTTACCATTTAAAAATGAAGAAATGTTAGAATAAATTCCTATTTCAAATAAAGATTAAGCCATGTAAAGGCATTTTATTTATTAAAAAATAGTGTTTTCCACCATTTTAACAACTTCGATCATTTTTGTTATCTAAAAAATATTTTTATTTGAATTCGTAGCAACCATTTATTTACTATTTTCTAATTTTTATTAGTTGAAGTGTTCTTAACAATAGAAAAATTTATTGAAGATTTTTTTTTTAATTAATAAAAACATTATAATAAAGGCGTGACATTGTGATTTCAAATGTTTTTAAATATAACAATTCTACCTAGAAATATAATTTTAGGAGGTATATTGTCAAAAGTCAACTTATATTTTTACATGAAAAGTAAAACCCCTTTAGTTAGATCTTTTTGCGCATGTTATTTTACGTGTTGATTATAATACATCAAATTAAAATAGTAAATATTAGTACGTATATTTGAGACTACTAATGAAAATAACAAAATTCATTTTTTTAGGTTGTATAAGCTTTCTAGTAGCTGCATTGTCGTATAGTTAATTTTAAACTACTTATTACTGTAGTTTAAAATACTATGCTGTATTTAAATAATACAAACAACTTCATTTGTTATAAATATTACTACCAGCAAAGTATCTTTAAGTATTCTTAACAATAAATGACAAAAGTTTTTGATTGGTAAAGCATAAACATACATTTTTGTTATTTATAAAACGGAGAAGTAAAATAGATATGAAGCTCATAAAAAATTGTTATAAAACAAGGTTATGATAACATAGCATTGCTTATATAGAATTTATAAATTTTAATTATATATTTAAAATTTTTCTCTTGGACTTTTAAGCTATATGAAAGTACTACAAATTGTCATTTGACGTTTTTTAGACTCTTATATAAATAATTTACTTTATTTGTTTCGCATCCATTATAAATACATTATCAATTGCATATTATATCAATTGCAAATAAACGATAAAAAGGAAGATCACTTTTACTGTAACAACAGGTTAATTGAAGGCTTTGATGAAACTAAATAGAAAAACTAATTTATGTAACGTTATATAAATTAAAGATGAAATTTAATATGAATTTATACTATTTAAAATAAGACCTACAGTAAAATCTCAGTTATAAATCTGTTTATTTAGTCATTTATATTCATTATTTATTATTTATCGCAGAAAATATCTCAAATTTGTTGACTATGAATGAAATAAATACTGGTTAAAAACTTCATATTAAAAATATTCGGAGTAGAATTTTTTTTATAGATTTTGAAGTTTCTATTATTAACCATTTTAACAAGACTATTTTCATAAATATAAAAGAAGACCTTTTAACGATATAATAAAAGTTAAGTCAATATTAAGTTAAATTTATATAAAATGTTTACGAAATTAATTAACTCGCAACAAGTTTAAACTACATTTTATAACTATATAATATATTAATTGCAAAATTTAAAGTGTTCTTTTCGTTAAAAAAATTTGTATCAGCTATCTAAGAGTTGTGTTATATGACTAAGTATTACATTTCATACAATATAAAACGCTCAAGTTGACGTTTCAAACTAAAAAGATAAAAAAAAACGCTCAAACTGTTTGGTCATAGGACCTAGTGCCCGAAGAAGTTATCAAGTTATCGAGTCATCGAGTCGTACACTACATGAATACCTTTAAAAATGTCCTTTAACTTACTTAAATTTATTTAAACTTTAACTTACTGCTTATAAAAAGTATTATCTTTATTCAAAAAAAAAGTCACTTTAAATAACCTTTTGATTTAAGCTTGCGGTTTTACTTGTCTATTACAAAATTTTAAGTAAGTTTGTGTTTTGGTTGTAAGTGTCAACAAAGTATGTAACAGTATTGTATTATATATGTTTTTTTGTTTTAAACTATTATAAAACTAGTATATATGCCATTTTTTGCATTGTGTTTTAAAAACACCGGTTAAAAAGTTGTTTGAAAAATTTACTGTAGTATATTTTTATTTAAATTTTTTTATCAAAGAACTATTCCAATATTTGAAAAAGTATTTTGAAAACTATTCAGTATATATTTTGCTTACGTATGTGTTTAGTTTTAAACTGGTAAATTCTTGACAAACAGTACAATAACTGATTGGTCTTAGTATGAATCCATTCCACAGTTGCCTTAATTTTTAACAGCTTTCTATCAGATGTGTATTAAACTATATACTCTGTTAACTATTTATCATTTCCAATATTTCAAATTTTAAAACTAAAGTTCCACAAAATAATAAGTTAATCGATACTGACAGACTAACGATTATCAATGTCAGCTAACTTTTTTTTATGATTGTTATTTTGTTTCTTTACACACAATATCTGGTAGTTATTGATCAATGTAAATATATTTTAATGTTAAACAAAGTTATTATAGGCAAGTTTAAGTGCAAAAAATTGTTATGTTCTAGTAGACGCAAGTTAATACAGTACTTAGTTTAAAGATTAAAACAGTCCATCAGTAAAAGTAAAAAATTGTCTTAAGTTTTATAGTTGTTCAACTACAATATTTTAGTTTAATATCTGAACAATAATGCTCTAACTTACAACAAATCGTTTCATTGTTAGAATTAAATTATAACTACAAAATAAGTTTTTATGTCAAACTTCTAAGTTCAGAAACAACAAATAAAGTAATTTTATATGGTAGTAATTTAATACAGCTAACGTTCAAAATTTTGTTTTCATACTGTTTCATAAATAATTTAAATTATTCATTGAAGTTCGTTTAATTATTTTTATGTTATATAAAATAAAAAATAGCATGTTATAATAATCTTTTTAAGATATACGTTTTATCAAGTAAAAAGGTATGTGATTCTAATGTAGATATAATAAAATATACAGCTTTTTTAAATTTGTTATAAATTTCAAACGATTTAAATATGCTATTTTACATTAAAATACTTATAATATAATAGTATTTACTGCATTGATAGTTTACTTCATTTTAAGAAATACGTAAACATAAAAGATTTCAAGATTAATTAGAAGTACTGCTAATATGTATGCTAATCAGTAATTAACTTAAATAATAAAACTTTATGATAGTTTATATAAACAGAGACTCGAATCAAATACTTATGATATAACTCAGCAACTGAAAATCTGTTGCTTAACAAAGCAATGTTGAAAAACTTTTCAACAACTTTTTCAGCAACGTATTCAGTTACTAATACAAATTGTAAGTTTTAATATTATTTTGAAATTTAACGTAAGAACAAGAGACATCAAGTTTTTGTGAACTAAAAATATTAGTATATAGGAAAAAATTAAATAAAAATTTATAAATTTTTTGTTAAAAAGATAGAATGAATCTGACACTAAAACAATTGCATAGTAGTTATTATTTTCATGACTCTTGGTCATTTTAATGTTGATTACATTAGTGATTTAGTTAACCTTAAACAGTTTTCTCAAATGAGCTTCAACTATCAAAGCCATAATGTTAACAAGGTTATTTTTGTAATTGAACTTATTTGATACAATTGAGAAAGCACTGTTAATTTTATTTAATTGAATTTAAATTTAATTCACAAACGCCATGAAATATATTAGTTTAAAAATTATTAAAAACATATAAATAGAACAAGTAATTAGCAATTTAGATAAACTTTATAAAAAAGTCTCAGGTTTTGCGTTAAAAACATTGATTATACTATAACTTTGATTATTTTTAGTTTAATTTCTTTAAATGAGCAGAATGGTATATAGAAATATTAGACTTTAATTTATTTTACTTTATATATTTATGCTTGTTTTGTTTCAGATATTTTACCTTCTTATTAAACTCATATTAAACTCACTTAAATCAACAAAGAGTTATCTTCACACCTTACCCTAGCAAACTAAAAAATAATTAAACAATAAAAATTTTTAATAATAAAAATAGTACAAAATAATAACAGTTGAAAAAAATGTGTTGTACAGAATTTATTCACTAACAAAAAAAAAATGTTTTATTTGTTTTTTAAATTCGAGCTAAGTAAAAATTGATAAAAAAAAATTTAAGGAGCCCTGACTAAATGTCGAGCCCCAATCCATGGTTTTTTTTTTGACTAAACATAAATGACCGTTCTATAAAAAAAACCTGCTTATATTTGATTGATAACCTTACCTTAGTCTATATGTTATTTTTAAATTAACATTTGTATCGAAATCATGTTTATTACTGAATGCTAACTAAATATACTACTACAATTTATTACTTCAATATGTTTTAAAAACAAAATGTTAAGTAACTAAAAAGTTCAATTTAATGTGAATAAAACCGTTATAAAAATAAAGATATATACTGTCAATAAAAATAATATTTTTTACTGATCTTACAAAGTTTAAATCTAAAAAAACATAGTAATTAGTTTATGATTGGCTTCCTAGACAAATTATTTACAAAAAAGTTAAAATATACCTTGTATCTAACAAAAGTTGTTAATCCTCATAAATCTTGGCTTTGTAATATATATGTGAATAGTTCTATTTATTTGTTTATAATATTTTTTTTATCCGACTTAATATAAGCTTTTTCTTTATGTAAAGTTTGGTATAAAAAATAATACAGCTACAAGAAAGCTGTTAAAATTTTTAAAAAACTACAAATTGATGTTTTAGAAAAACATCAGTTTCAAGTAACTAAAATTTGATAGAATCAACTTGTATAAGTTGTTTTAAAGTTTATGAAAACCAAATTTCAAAAGATAGTAGTATATAAATAATAAGTGATGTTTTTATATATACAATAATTGAACGCAAGCATTTGTTTTAGAAAGATATGACGTCAGTAAGATTTTAAGCGTTAGAAAAAAATGATAAATCTATAAATGTACTGTAATTCTCGCTTTATTTATTAGCAGTAGTTGTGCTTTTGCTTTTTGTTTTTTAAAAGCTATTTTTATTCCAAAAGTCATTAGATTATTCTATTTTTATTTTAGTTTTTTAAAGATAAATGTACTACAGATTTAAAGTTTTAACGTAGTAAAGAAATTTTATAGTTTTAGTTAGTAACACTGTTATATTGAATTTTTTATATAGTATTTGTCAATTTTTTAGTTTTTGGTATTTTTAGTATTTAATAATGTGAAGTAAGTAAAAATATATTCTTTTTAGTTAAAAATTACATATAAGAGTTTCTCAATCTATTAACTTTGCTACAGCCAAAACCTATAACATTTTTTAAGTGTTAAACTTTTTATTAATTAATGATTTGTAAATACAATACTAATAAATTTTAATTATATCATACAGTTTTGGTTGGTGCATTGTTTAATTGAGAAAAAGAAAAGTTTTATAAAAATAAGTAACTTAAAACTGAAATTAAACTTTACTTCATACTTCATTTAATAAACAACAAAATGTACAATTTTATATTTAACACCTGTATTTTAAAAATAAAAATATTATGTGCGGCACAGAGCCGTTCAACAGTTTTGGTATGGTTGTAGAATCTATGCAGCTAATTTGTTAAATAACTGCTCAGTCATATATATTTAAATATCTTTGCGAGCGATTTTAATAGATAAAAGTTGTATGCAGTATATTGTCGTTTTAAACAATTATTCGGTCACTTCAGATTTGCAGTTATTTATATTAGATATTTGCAGAACAATTTGCAAATGTTTTGCAAGCGTTTGTAGTTATAATTTACTCGCATTTCAGTTTTTTTTATATTTGTTAAGAAAAATTTTTATTGTTCAAAAATGATTAAATTATAAATTTCTTAATCAAACTAGCTTGTAACTAACATATGTAAAACATGTGTAACTTATTTTTATTTTGACTTTTATAGTATACTTTTAAAACTAAACAACTAAAGCTAAAATCTATTCTTTCTTATAAGAACATTGCTTTAAAAAAATATTTATATCTATATTTTTTAAAATTAGTGTTTAATAAAATTATGATGTCATACGACTTAACTACGAATACCAACTTTTATATAAAGCATATAAACTAAAATTGATCAATGTGATAATGAGAATAACTAGCTAATTTTTTGAAAAGTCGTTTCAAAACGACTGTATAAACGATATTTTTTATTACATAGAATGAACAAATTTAATCAAAAGCATAAATTTATAATATGTAAGTAGTACAAGCATAAATTTTTCGATATAATGTGTATTACTGCTTTTAATTATGATTAAGTTAAACAAGTTGAAAAATAGTATTTATAAAATGAAATATTTCTAAAAAGCAAAATATTACGTATTTAATTAATAAGTATTTTATGAAAAAATTATTAACTTAATCTGTGAAAAAAAAAGTTTAGTAAACAGTCAATATTAAAAATTTAGTTGAATAAAAAAAATATATTGAGTTTTTTTGATTTATTTTACAATAAACAAATACATTTAAACTTCAGTTTTAAGAAATGGAAGTTGTCTACAGACTCAATTGAATGTCTAACTAATGTTAGCAAGCTATAACACAGGGGTCGGCACGTAGTTGGTGGTCGCGGGCCAAATTTCAAGTTTCCAAAGTCTTCGCGGGCCGCAGTTTTAGTTTTAGTGACATTTAAATAATATTTTTGTTTTAATTTTAGTCACACTAAAGAAAGGTTTAACTTTTATTTACCTTATTATTTTAAATGACTTTTAGCTATACATAAAATGCCTATTTAAATTAATATTTACTGGATATATTTTACATTGACTTTTTTAATTAACAACTATACTTAAAATTTATAAACTATCTACTTTCATAAGCACTTAATAAGTTAAACTTAATACTTTTGTAATTTTACTTACAACCTAACACTCTATAAAAACCTAACTTGAATAACAATTTATTGGTTACTTTTATACATATGTTATATTATCAACCCTTTTTTTCATATTTCTAAGAAAATTTATTTCAATAAAAGTTTTTGCGTGTTAAGTAATATACACTCATTAGAAAATTTAATAATTAGTTAACTTAATAAAATTAATACCTGTTTGTATCCCAGAAAGCTAAAACAAGACATAATTTTAACATAATTTATTCTCGAAAATTTTTATAAAATATCTTGTTAGTAATTAGTATTTTACATGGTTGCCACTTAAAAAGCAAAAATATCTGAGTTGTATTATACCAGCCTAAGTTTGTTAAAAGTTGAAAAAGCTAATAAATAGTTGTTAATCAAGCTTAAATACCAGTTAAAATATCATCATTATCAAAAAGTACACAAAATGTAAGAAAACAAAAAAAAATTACAATTAGCAAACTACACTACAGTCATAAAAACTATTCTGCGAATTGAAAGATTTCTTTAAAGTGTTTGAAATAAAAGTTTAACACACCTGAGTTTTCAAGCTTTTAAAATAGCCTGTTTGTGTAGCAACCCAGTTAAAATAAAGTTCACAACATAAAGAAATAATTAAGTTATTAACAGTAAATAAATTACATGCGAAAAAAATATAAGTCAGCTGGAATAGACAATTAAAATTCTTAAACAAATTTAACAAAAGTTTAAAACTCTATTGAGTCCTTAGCGAAGTAGAAAGACTTATTTTTTATTAAGCATTTTAGCAATTCTTTATCTGAAATAAGAATATTGCATTTAAAAGTATTTATTGTCAAATATAAGACGAGCTACAAGAATAAAAAAACGTTAGTTAGGAGTTATCGCGAGAAACGATAAAAAGAACAAATCACCAAAGTCAGTTCTTCAACAAAGCACATAATTATCTTCAGTAACTACAGAATGACCAGTAAAATTGTTTAGGCAAGTTATAAAGTAGCAAAAATTATTACTTAAAATAAGATACTGTTTATAATTGAAAACTTTTCTAAATAATTTATGTTGGCGGTAATGAAAAGCTTTTGTTTATTTCTTCATTGACAACTAGAAGTCGTGTTTAGGAAATGCATTTAGGTTATAGTCGCATAAATCAAATTAGGACTTTAATCAATATGTTAACATGAGAGCACTGATAAAAAAACTAATGCTCATCTGAGAATTTTTATTAGAGATGTGTTTACTAACTTTGAAATTTTAGTATAATTTCTTGGTTTTTTTCCAAAGCGAAACACAACAATCGGTGAAATTTTACAAGTAAAGGTGCAATACGCCAAAACAAAGCTGTTGAAAGTACAATTCCTTCTTTTATTTTTAGTATAAAGTTTAATTAAAGTTGAAAAAATGTCTTAACAAATATATAAATATTAAAAAATACTGTTAAGCTACTTTTAATGTATTTTCTAATAGAAAAATATTTATTTGGTAAGTTTTTTGTGTCAAATCGAAATTTAATTACTTTACATGTAAAAATTTTTTGAAATTCCAGGTTTTTTCAAAGTTCTCAAATTTAAGTTTTTTCCAGAATTTTTAGGCATAAATTTTCAAATTCAAAGCTTTTCCTGGATTCAAGTTTTTTGGCAACACTGATTGTTCACACTTAAATGTACACAATAATATAAACAACATTTTAATTATATTAGCTACATGACTTAAAATTTAACATATATTATAGCTCAAACTAACACTGTTGATTGAGCAAAACATACATCATAAGTTTAATTTGCTAATCTTTCAAGCAAAAAAGCCGTACTGAGTCAACAAAAACATTCCTGATATTTTTGTTTAAAAAAAAGCAATTCTAGCCTAAGACTTAAAAAGTGACTTAGTTGGCCTGAGAATTAAAGTCTTCAAATAGTGATAGTCTGAGTGTGTGGCAATGTACGAGCGTGAACTTGGCTCAAAAGGTTTTGTTTGTAATTTAATTTTAACCAAACTTTAAAACCAATTATTTTTAATTTCTTTAAAGCTAACTTGGAATTTTTTTTAGTTCTAAAGAACGTTCTTTTGTTTAGTTTTTCACAATAAATTTTATCGAATTGAGGTTTTAGTTTTGTAGTGGGGCCCAAATTTAATGCTTTTTAGGATTTTTTTCTTTACATTGTTTTTCTCCAATTTTTTTTTTCAAATTTTTTTATTTAAATTTATAGTTATATATATTGTATTATATTATTATATTATATATATATTATCGTTTTTTAATTTATTTTATTTAAATATATTTTATTTATATTTATTTATATATTTATTATATATTTATTATTTATTATATATTATTTTATTTATCTATAGATAACTTAAACAATTATATATTATATATAACTATATTATATATTATATAATATTTAAATTTATAATCGCTTTTAAATTTAGGTTAAAAAATTAAATTACAAAAAAAGACATTCAAGCCAAGTTCACGCTCGTTGGCAATGTTTAGTTGTTTATTTGCTTGAATTTGAACTATTTTGATTAACAATGTACAAACTTAATAAACTTACCATCTCTAAATCTAGTTTATATTAAATAGGTAGCTCCAAAAAACAGCAATTGTGTGTATTGATATGCAAGGCATAAAAATTAACTAAGTATGAAAAAAAAATGTTTGAAAAATGAAAATGTATACCTAACAAAAACTATATTAATTTATGTCATATATATTGTTTTAAATGTGTGTGTACAATTTAGATTTTACATGTAGAAACAACAATGTTAGAAAATTACGCATAAACTAAACTTTAACTAACTAAAGTATTAAATAAAAAGTGGTCTAAAATATGAGCATCTTTTTAAGTACTTGTGCATAGAAAATAATTTAAAGTGCAAAAAAAACTTTAAAAAAATTAAATGTATCAAAACAAAAATCAAATATCCTTATTCTTATTACTATGTTATGTTAAATGGTTTTACACTAAAATTTAACATTTACAAATAAAAAAACTATTAAGGAAACTTAGGTATAAAAAATATTGAAAAAGAATATCCTAGCTAAATTCGTTTAAATTTACGTTTTTAAAATAGAATACTTTATAGAAATAATATAACTATGTAATTTATTTTTTTCTGAAGTAGCAAAAAATGAAAATAATGTTTTGAACGTGCGTTGCATTTTAGATCAAATTATCCAATTAGTACTATATAATATTATTGTATCTAATTTTAATAAACTTATAAACTTGGCTTTAATATATATCTATTTTAACGATAAAACGATTTGTTGTAAGTTAAACTTGTTGCAGACATAAACTGTAATACTGTCAATTAACTAAACATAAAAAATTTGAAATTTTTTTTATTCTTACTAGTAACTAAACATTTCATTATGTATAAACATAAATTAAATATTTAAGTTTTCTTAAAATTGACATCGTAAACAGTTAACAAGAAACATCTTAGTTTTGATTTATGTAGTAAGATAAAACAAACCTTATATTTGTTTATATATAAGCAGATATAGTTTTATGTAAAAAAACTTATAAAAACAAAATATTAGTGTTTTGAATTTACCTTTTATAAAAGAAATTGTTTTTTAAAAAAATTGAATTTTAAATTTAGATTATACTATGCCATGTAAAAGTATTTTCTGGATAAAAAAGTGTAATGGAATATTTCAAAAGTAATCATTGATTCTGTAGAATAATTTGATTCAAATTTTTAGTAATCATTAAATATTATCTTTTAATTCTTAGTAGTTTGAAGATTTTTAAAAACGTAACAACTTATTCTAGATTTCAAAATCAAAACTATTATATAACTATATTTTATTATAAAGACTTAAATAAATTATTTCAATTACTTATATAATTCTATTATTTTAACTTAAAAATATAACTTTATAGGTATAATGTTAAAAGACTACTAACCTTGTTCAGTGATTTTTTATACTTAAAACCTTTAATGCATTTTAATTTAAGGTGTTCATTATAATGCATCAAACTAGCATGGGAAATATCAATATGTACAGTTGTGATGGCTTAAGAAAAATGATAGCTTTTGTTTTTATATTTTGTTGCAGCTTTCTATTAACTGCATTGTTATTTAAATAAGTTTAGTTAACTGATATATTGAGTTTTACCTAACACATTGTTACTACATTTTTAATACAAATTACTACAAGTAAGGTACCGTGATGTTTTCTTAGCATAAATTATAAAAGTCTTGATTTGCTTAAGCATCAACATCTTTAGGGTTACCTACAATTAAAACTATTCTTCCGAAAATGTATTGCATTTATAATAAGATTTTCACTAAATTTAAGCTTGCAAAGAAAAAAAGGATAATATTCTTGTTAAATGAAATTTGAACATCAGGTTTTTTTTAAACCACGAGTAAATATTTAATTACAATAAACATAACATCAAAATAAAGGCATACAAAATAAGTTGAGAACCAAATGATAAAAAAACTTTTAATAACCTCATTACGTAATTTATCTCTTTTTATTAATGCTTTAGCGAAAAAAAAAAATATTTTTCTACTTTTTTTTAAGGTTAAAAATACTACCAGCTTGTAGAATTTCGAAATTTTTAATTAAATGCAAATGCAATAGCTGTTTTTGTTTACAGTCAACTTTTATTTTCATAAACACAATTTCTTATAGTTACTGATAAAATTTAAAAACAGTATGTTTTAAATGTAAAAAAAGCTACCAAAATTTGAGAATTTTTAAACTAAGAGTTAAAAAAAGGTCGTAAAACAATGTTTATTTCAAAGATATCAATATTCTAGGTCTATCGTATAATTAAAACAACTAATGTATAACAATTATGTAAGTATTAGTTTTGACAAATAAAATGCTGATATTAACTTGTTGAATTACTTTAAAATCAAGAAAAATCAATAAAAGTTAATAATCTTATAATTAGAGTTTATGTGTAATATAAATAAAAATACTCATTAAAGTGAACTAAATTGTAACGCTACTCCAAGTTTCACTTGAAAACCGTTTTGTTTTTAAAAGAAAATTAAGATTTATTTCGCTTATAATTCTTGCTCGGGCAAAGGCAAAGTATGATGAAATAAAAAAAGAGAAAAAATAAAGATAGTGAGAGCGCATTTTTCTTTAATGACGTAACGAGAATAAAAGAGAATGAGAGAGCATTTCTTTTTTAAGGCGTATTATCAAAAAGGCATGATGCAACGATTCATTAAATGTATTTTGGTCACAAGCTGATAGTCCAGACTGAGCTGTTTTGACAGAGCCGCCAGGATCTGAACAGGATCTAAACAGAGAAATAAAATTTACAATACTTTTTAAGTTATTGACTAGTATATATTCATTTTATAAATAGAAAAGTAACATAAACTTAGTATAAAATTAATTAACTTTTATATATTTTTTTGCTATCAGTAAAAACAATCAAATGAAGCAATAATAAAACATTCAATTAAGTTTATCTCAGTTGGCTATGTTTTTATAGTGATATCTAAACAAAAATATCATTCAAAATTGTAGTATGCTCTAGAAAAAATATTGTATCTACTATAAAACACATAGTCAGTACAAGCAAGTTTTTCATTAATTTTGTTTAGCAATGTCATAATTCAAACTAGCCACATTAGAATGTATTTTAACTTAAAGCTCTTCAACTACTAATAACCTCAATTTTATTTTAACAATGTTTATGTTGAACCTACAAGACGTTAAGAAGGAAACCCACATCTAACAACTAAACAAACATTTAACAAAAAACTGTGCCGTCATAAATTGACTTAAAAATTTATTAGTTAATTGTAACTAATTTGCCTGACTACTTATATTTTCTGTTGTTTGCCTCCGGAACACTTTTTTATACAGTGAGGCCCGCAAGCAAATTTTCTAGAAAAATTGGCTCCCGACTTACCAAAGGCTGCTGATCACCGTATTATATATTTGAAACAGTATTTTTTTTTCAATTAGGTTTTTCATTTGTATAATAATTTATAATATGATTCTTACAACACCTTGTTAAAGTGTAGCCCCCAAAAGCATTAGCTTTCATTGTTTTATTAAATAACTCGATTCATTCTATTCCTAACGATTGTAACAATACTGTACTACTTTGTTTACATTTGAAAAATAACAAATATATAAAACAAGTAGTAGTAAGACTATTTTATTATTTTATATGTTTTTGCGGCAGTACTTAGTTAGTTTGTAACAACTATAAATTAGCTGCAATAAATAGAAGTTATAATATTATACAATAATTTTACATACTTTAAAAAAGCAAAGTCAGAATTATGATTCACTTTTGTACTAGCTGTCATGAAGCCTAAGGCTAATTCTTCTAATTTAATTTTCGCTGACACTGTTAAACAAAATATTAAGGTACATCTAAATAGTACTGTTTATTGTACGTCAAAAATCGAGCTAACTTATTAAAAATATTTTCAGACATTTTTTTTTAATCATAGTACATAGAACTCTTCGAAATTGAACCTAAATAAAATATTAAATATTTTTTTAATTATAAACATTAGCATCAATTAACTACAAATAATAAGAAACAAAATTCATAATATTTTGTTTTAAAAACTGGTTTATTAAGGTTTGCTTAATAGTAATTATAAAACTATAAAACTAAACTTATATTTGTTTTTGAAAAATATTCAGTTCTATAAACAAGTTCATTATAAGAAGTTGTATAACTAACTAACTTGAATTAAATTAATTTACATAGTAATTAAAGTATTATGTAAAATTGTTTTTTTCAATTAAATTTGGTATATTTAAAGCAGTTTATTTAGCACCAATTTATTAAAAAAAATTGAGAGAGTCGTAACTTAAGCTTATTATGCGTAACGCTTATTATGAGCCAACTTGTAGAATCAAAGGTTTATTCTAATTAGAAACAAATATTCAGTAACTACACCAAAACGTCCAAAAAGATTTCGTAGCAGCATTTGAAATGAAATATACTTTTCCATTTTTAGGTCCACTGACATAACTATCAGATTAATTTTGAAAGACTTTACTTTTAACTTATTAAACATTTATTAAAACTTTTGTAATTAATTTATTATAACTATATACTACAAAAAATGTTAAATATATCATAGTGAAAACTTATTTTAAAAACTCAACAGCAACAAACTCAATTAGATCATGAAATCAATCTTGTTAAAAAATGTTTTTGTTTTAAACAATTACAATTTTTTGAATCTTTTCTTTATAATTATAAAATCTGAACTATTTTAAAAATTTTAGACAAAAACAAAATAAAAGTCAAACGTTTATGCATCGCATATAAGCTTTGCTATGATAAACTTATTCAATGCTTTTGTGTTGCTTTATGTTTTACTATTAACTTTATTCTCAATCAAAATATCTTATGCACGCCAACAATTAATACTTGTTGTGCAATCAAAATCAAATACTAAGAAAATTTATTAAACATCACATACCTTTAATTAGTCCTAATTACCGTTAGTTTTAGTTAAATATCAATAAGATTTAAAATTTCATAGCGTTAAAATTTTTATCATCATGAAATTTTCATCCCAGCTATTTGAAAGCTGTTATAAATTACAGTTAGATTAACAACCACCTTATTAAGTAGGCATTTAGGTTAAATAGTTTTAGGTATTACTTTTATTTGTGGGAACCAAAAAGAGCACAAATTCGCTTTATCAAGTTTTAATTTTTAAGTTAAGTTTTTAAATGCTTAAAATAATTAACTGAACTACAGTAATAGAAAATAATGTAGAAGTCAAAAAAAGTTGCATACTTTTATAATTAATAAGGTTTAATTAATAATCGAACACTTACAACAGCCTGTTCCAGAAATTTATACAAACATTCTATTTGATTCGATGACTTTATTTTAAGTTCACATACCTTTACTTATAAACATAAATAACAAAATATTAATATATTCAAGGGATTTAACAAATGCAAGTCATTAACAAATTAACACAAAATCAATATAGTATATTTTGAAATAGTTAAACTTAAAAAAGTGACAGACAATATTTATGATTTTTGAACTAACAACAGTACAATTTTTTGTAATACATAATAATCAAAACTATAAAAATATCTTAAAAATGCACTTCTTGCATTAAGATAAGACTTAGAAAAGACGTTATGATATTATATAGTAGTGTATTAGTTGGCAATACATGAGACTAACAGTTATGAATATATTATGTCTTCGTCAAATATTAATATGTAACAGTTTTTTCATTAGCTTAGTTTATACTTGCTTATAATAAACTAAAAGGCTCGCTATCAGCGGGATTGGCTATGCACAAATGTGAATAGAGAGTAAAAATAAACGATAATAATAAATAAAAAAACACAGTGTTGCAATAAATAAAACAACCAGGTAATAAATAAAAATTCAAATAAATAGAAATAATTTTCTTTTTCTGTTTATCATTTCTTTATCTTCTTTAGTTTATTTAAATATTGTTTTTACCTTTCTTTCAATCTTTATCTGTACAGTAAATTTTAACTTGTTTCGGTCATTTGCAAGCAACTCTAACTAATCAGATCTTACAAATCAAGTTTTTTAGGTCGCGCTCACATACGTCCTTGAAACTTAGGTTTTGACGACCTGGGTTGCGTTTACAAGCGACCAACTCACCAACAACAGAGACTTTAGGATTCGCTCAGCACCAATTCTCAGAACATGATCGAGCATAAAAATTCTTAAAAACCTATTACCTAATATAAATTTTAACTTTATTCAAAAATAAAGTACAACATATTATGTTTACATAAAAAAAATAATGCTAAACATTTCAAAAGACTAAAGAGTTGATAGTTTTTTTTTTTGTTATTTTCAGAATTGCTTTAAATTTCAAATCAGTATTTTTTCATTTGCTGTATATATCAAATTGTATGTTTTAGTTTGACACAGAAGAGCAAACATCATGAATAACACTTTTATTTTAATCATGAGCTTGTCTTAACTTTTATTTCACTTAGGTATACGCTTTAGTTTAACTCAAGAAGCCTTATAAAAAACTTTTTTCGTCAAAACTACGAATATTTTGTTTAATTTAAAGTTCATTTGATAAAACAAAATGTGTTTATAGTTTTAAAGCTTCATTTTTCCAGTACATTGAATGATAAAAATCTATTACTCTTATTAAAAAAAGTATTTATTTTAAATTTTTTTAATTTATTAAGGTCTTTTAGCGAGTTACACCTAAAGAAAATTCTTAAAAACGATGAAAAATAAGAAAGCCATACAAGAAATCACCACTACAAAGTTAATAAATGTGAAAGTAAACTAAGTTTAAGACTAAACTTTCTTATATAAGAACTTTACAAAAATATTATAACTTCAGACATTAGCTTAAAAAAAATACACAACAAAAACAGTATGAAACAGATGTGCTGTAAGAAAAAAATTAATCTTTAAAAAGAAAGTTTTTTAACAAAAACTGAAAGGTTGTCACTAAATTGTTAACTGAATTATTATTACCAGTCACCTTCTTCGAAATCGGAAAGACCATCATTTCTAACTTTGTTCTGCGGGTGTTTTATAATTTTAAGATAATCGGGTTTCGGGTGAACTGAAAAGAACTTCTGGTTTTTGAAATGGACCATCATGATGCTGCTGATTGCTTTCTCTAAAAGCTTTACCGGATCCATAGGAATCTGGTAATCTTTGATGATTTTCATGACATTTGCTGTTTGGTATACTGTACAGCTGTCGACTATATTTGAAAATTCTTGCAGATAACTTTTTTGTCCATTTCTACTCATTTTAATATAATTTGGCTGAGCCCTGAGAAAAGTAGCAGCTTCACTTAAAACATATGATCTGAGTTTACTTCCCAGATCATCTGCTGAAACTGTCTGAAAAATGGGATTTGCAAAATACTTGTTGTAGGCTCCCAATATCGTCTCAACAATTTTATCAAATATCTTGTACTTTCGGGCTATCAATTTTTTCATAGTGAGTTCCGGTTCATGTGTCTTTATATTTTCCAAGAGCGGCTGTAACAAGAGTATAATTAATAGTAGAGCCAATTGTATTTAAAAAAATTAATAAAAATTTTTCAAAAGTTTTCTACTAACCTCAAACACTGATTTAAAAGCGTTCTGGTAATATTTTTGTGTAAGGATCATATACACTCGATCAAGAATTTCGTGACATTGTCCATCCAAGTAATTATTGTAGTGATCACGGTTATAACCATTGTGAAAAACTTTCTTCCAGAATTTAGTTTTTCTTATTAGATCAGGATGTTCTCTTTTATATTTCTTCTCTTTACTAAAATATTGATTGAGAGGTAAATATTAGCAGGGACAAAGCCCCTCTATAATCATTTGTTTTCAAAAAATGAATATTCATAATAAAAACAAAAATGTGTTGAGTATGATTATTAGGTCTGTTAAATATACCTAAAAAAATAAGTGTTTTTAATTTTAAAAGCTTATTAAATTTATGTGCAGCTAATATTCCTAAGAAAAACTACAAAAAAAAGACTTTAATGTTTAAAATTTTAAAACTTATCTTTAAACAGAAAGATTGAATTCATAAAGTATATATGTAACACTAATACTCTTAACTATACTAATTTTTTAACTAAGTATATTTCAAATAAATGATAAATAAACAACTCACTGGTCTACAGGAGTTTCAATTTGCTCCGATACTTCTTGTAAATCAGAAACTGTACCTCTATTTCTTTGTTGCCTTATTACTTTTGGTCTCGGTTCAGAATTCTTCATCATATTCTTTTCTTGTTTAACTTTCGTTTCATGTTTTCCACCTGTACTTCCTCTGCTCCCTGAAAATGCGTGAGCACATTGTGTTGAGCAAAACCTCTTTTTTCCAATAAAATCTTTCTTAAGTTTTTTCACTCCACATTTATACCATTCACATGTCGCATAGACGTCTTCTTGCTGTGGTTTTTATTATATTTGTGTTTCAACAATGTAAACTAATTTAGTTTAAAATGAATAAACTTTTTTTTTTTTTTATCGTTTAATTATGAAACATTAACAGTCATCATTTTTTTTTCTGTTTATAGTGATCAGACAAGTAGTTATTTCTCGGAGAAAAGTTATAATAAAAATCTTTAATATAATTCAACAATTGATTATTTTAATATTATTTATTTTGTATTATACATTTAAGTTTAAATTTATACTTGTTATCGTTTCGGATTTTTTACTATTATATAGTATTTAAACCCAAGAGTTTTAATTCCTGAAAAATCTTTTAAAGTAGAAATAGTTGTAATAAAGTGTTAAATACATGGATGCAAGAGATGGAAACAGTACTTAAAATTTGTGATATAGCTTGCAGACTTGGTCACCTGCACAAGGTGAAAGATTAGAAAAATTTTTGGTCATCAAACGATGTTATAACACCAATTGCATCTCAACTGGTTCAGCTAAGACCCTTTAATCGCGGGTGGGAGCAATTCAAAGCTAGGTCAAACAAAAGCAATCAAAATACAAGGCTACAACTTTTACAATGCGCGCTTAAAAAACTTGGCAACCTTTTATTGGCAAATAATCTTAGGTTAACGGCAAACTAGAATAGTATTTAGCTAAAATGATCTCAACAGAAATTTAAGTTTGTTGCGAGTTTGAATTAAAAGTATGAAGTTAAGCTGAAATAACAAGATATATCCTGCAACTACCCATCCAGGAGCAAAGTTCCAGATAATCACATAATCTCTCTTTCAAACTACAAGTACAAATGTTAATAAATCCGTGAATAGATTCTAAAACGAGATGAAGCTTCTACAATTAATGTAGAATTTAAACTAACAATTTATGCAAATACCACTCAATCAAATTGGTAAGCTTTTACTGGAAATTTATTTGGAAGGTTACCCAAAATTTTGTCTTTTTCATACTGTAGCACACTTACCAATTCATCGGCAAAAGCAAGTTGAAGGAAATATCGTCAAATTTAATAGTTTAGTTTTGTCTTACGTGTCACCATTAAGTGAACGTGTAGTCTTATTATCCAAAACGGAAGGGTGGATGTCGCTGTAAAGCGGCCGAAAATACTTCTTAAGTATAAAGTTGAATAATTAGGTAGCCTAGATAGCCATAAACTTACGGATGTACTAAGTTTTAAAATTTTTATGGGTAGTTTATCCACTAAAAAGGTCTTCAAAGTAACTTATTTTTGTTATCTACTTTAAATTAGTTTTTGAATAATATTTTTTTTTAAGAAAATATAAGTTTAAAATAATAGAAGTCTAAATTAAAGGTACCTGTTTTTATTCTTTATTACTTAAATAAAACTAAATATTTTTTATTCAATTTTTCTTTGTTCTAGAATCATAAATGTTCAATAAATAAATTTTAAAAACATACAAATATAATACTAAAACAAAAGTGTAAATAAAAAATAAAACTTATTTTTATTTTCAGTATGTAATAAAATCAAAACTAAAATAAAATTTATATTTTAAATAACCTGTGTTTCATTTGAAGTTCTAGCCTTTTTCGATTTGATAATTGGTCTATCTGATTTTGCCTTAACTATTGTTGATATTACTTTCCAATTTCCATGTTTAGTCTGAAAGTTTTCACGAAATTAATACCAGCAAAAAATTATCTACATATATTTAGTCACTGAATTATGAAAAATTAAAAAATAACTGTATAAACACTGTCTCTAGATATATTTTAATTTTACCAAATTCTTAAAATTAAAGGTAACCTGCTTAGTAGTTTGTAGTTTACACAATTTCAAGATAAAATGTGATGCATTTGAGTTATTGCTACTATTTTCTGACGTTTTATTTTTCCTATCAGCATTCTAAATGTTTTAATGATTGCTCATTTAAAAAAATCGTAAAAGTATTAAAGTTTAATAAAAGTAAACACTGGAATAAAAACTGTTTATAAACAGAACTTTGTTTACGTTGTGCTAATAATTTTAGTAATTAGTCTTTTAGGGTCTTTTTGCCGAGTAATTTTTTTTATTCCAATTTTATTAATGAATAAAACTTTTTTGTTAAATATTAAATTTATTAATTACTTTAAAAACTTTTTAAATTATGTTACGCAAATTTAAAACCACAAAATGGTCTATAAATATTTTTTATTTTGCCAAGTATTAAAAATATATTTATCTTATTTTGTATACTTAACAAAGTAATCTTTATTTGTCAATTAATTTATATATTCTTAAAAAGAATTAACTGAGTAAGAAGACCCTAGATAAAAAAAAACACCAGAAAATCAACAATGTTCAATACTTGACAGTTAATAAGTATGTGTTCAAACAAAAAAAAAACACTAAAGATAACCTACTAAATAGTGTTGAAACAATAGATATGTTGTAATAGGTAATTTTTGAAAATTGCTACACAGAAAAAAAAAGGTCAAACTTTTGATATGGGCTCTTGTACCGACTAAATAAACACGAACTCAAACAAAAACTAATCAATTTATCTGTATCATTCAGCTATTAAATTCTATAAAAATTTTGTGAAGAATCAAATACAAGTAGTGTTTTAAAACTTTTGATTATCAAAAATGTCTTAAGTTTCCCTTTTTTGAATGGTTTTCGTGTTCACAAAACTGTTTTACAACTTTTTAAATATCAATTTTGTAGGCTTCCTAATATAAGTGGTTTTTACTGTACTTAGATTATATTTTTTCATCAGTTATATTGTTAAAATATTTCTAACATTAAATGTAAATGTAAATCAGTTAAATCTTTACAAATGCATTATTCAGATACAAAGATCAATATGCTATGCTTTAAGTTAAGTACCAACGTTGTATAGTTCTTGACGAGTCTATTACTACTTTATAGTTAATTTCTTGTATAAGTATAACAACTTGCCGAACTGTTTTACAAATTACATAGACCTGTTTACAAAGTGAAATTAAAACAAAAATTTAGAGAAGTTAATTATTTATTTTTATTTATTGAAATCCTTAATAAATAAAATATTACAGTTATGTCATTTAACAATCCGCAAAAAAAATCTTAAATATATAAAGACTGTCGACTGACCGTCTATCTTTAATTTCATTAATAGGTTTTTACTTAGAACTTAAATGAAATCACATTTAAATAGATTTGATTGTAAACCAATCACCGTAAAATGTACATAAGTGAGGCTGCATTGAAGATATATTGAGATTATAGATAGAAATGATTGGTAACAGAGACTGGCGCGGTGAAACAGAATGTTTCTGAAGATGTACAACTCAGTCTCTACAAGTACTGAAACGAAAGTGGTTGGCACAAAAATCTACCCAGCTAACAGAAGGGCAATGTATAATGTACATCAGCGTTTTTTTTACCCACACAAAAAACAAAAAATACAACTGCAACTTTAAATAAAAATTATCTTAGTTATTTAAAATATTTTGATAAGCTTAAAAAACAGTATCAAGCTACTTGAAAGAACATAGTTTTCAAAATTACCTCTTCGGGAATTAAAGCTTTAAATTTTTTCTGTTTGATAGTCGACTGTGCTGAGCTACTGATATCATTTCCTGTTACTTTTCTTTTATTTCTACCAGTCTAAAATTTGAAAAAGTATAATATTTTCATAATTGTACAATAAATATATCAAAATTAATATAAAAAATTCTAACTTTTCTTGGAACTACAGTTTCGAGCACCTCTTGTTTTACGGATTTTACTAGTAGTTTGCTGTTATCATTTGCTTTTCTAGTTGACGCCTTGAAAGAAAATTTGTTTAAGTAACCTACAACTATTACAGTATCATACTTCTATTGTACTAGAAAAATTATCAACTTAAATCTTGTAATTGTATTTAAATTTATTTAAAAAACTACATTATTTAGCTAAAATTAGTTGAATTTATATTATTAATTATTTCTACATTATAATGTATATCTATTTAACAGAGGCAATTTTAAGCATAAAAATCAAAACAGTTTAAGAACCTTATGTGTTCCAACTTCTTTCTTTCCTCCTTTTTTCTTGCGACAGCTAGCAGAATAAGCATGAGCGCAACTTTTTGAACAAAATCTTTTCGTTCCATAAAAATTTGTTTTAAGATCTCTTTTGCCGCATTTTTTAAGCTCACATACAGCGAAATACTCTTCCAGGGTAGTATCATTCTGTTTGTATAGATTATATATTTTAAAAATTTATAAAGTATTTTCCAGGTAGAACTTAAAAAATTGTATTTTTCTGGAATATAAAAATACATATAGTAAAAATATTGATTGATAGTCTGTTTTCTTAAAAACGCTTGTTAAACATATTTAACTGTGATAAACATTTAAGATGAAAAAGAATGTTTTAAAAAATCATCTTCAAATTCATAACAGTCTAAAGTAAATTTGTTATTTTTTTCTATGGTGTCGGAATCACAGTTTAGAAAAAATTTAATATTTTGCTCAAAACCTATAAACTTAAGTTAATATCATAAAAAAAATCACTTAGATGAGTAATAAACTTTAATTTATATTTATTTATGGCCTGAAATACTTTATTACCTCTTTTTATCAATCGGACTTTGAAAACATTTGCAACATACATAGTTTAATTTTGAATTAGTTTGCAAGCATTTTCCATTTTTAACTAATTTTCTTTAGTTGTTGACTTATTAATTTTTAATATGAATTGTATGTAAAGTAAATTGTGGTTTTTTAAACATTAAAATGAAAAATATTAAATGTTAACGAATTTTAACTATATTAAAAAGAATAAATGTTTTGATATATTATTCAAATACAAAATTAGGCGTGAAAAATATTTTAGTTAATTTAATTATATTCTAAATACTAGTCGGACAAACAAATTTAACTAGTATAAAATAAAACACGTATTACGACTTATATAAGATACGAATATTTAATGATTTCAAATGAATAGACTGCAAATAGTACACCTTAATACAAATAATAAAATAATATTACTAAATTATAATCATTAAAAACTAATAAAAAGTTATTTATATATATTTTTTTAATTCTTTATATTTAATATTTAGGTTATTATAAGCTACACAATATTGGGAAAGAAACTTACTTTGGAACCCTTAGCGTTAAGAACATCGTCGTTGTCCATTTTAAAGTTATTACTCATAATTATAAAACTTCTGTGTAATAAGAATATGTATAAAGAAAAGTCTATAATAAATAATAACTTTTATAAAACATTTCTTTAGCAACATTATCACTTATTTTGTATTTTGTTTATAGTTTGTACAAAACATTTTTTAGAAAACTGTAAGAATTTTATTATACCTAATTAAAAGTTTTTTCAAACAACTTTTATACAAAAACTAACAAAAATTTAGCGCATATAATTTAATCCTATATAAGTATGCTTGTAAAACAAAAAACGTAAACTAGTTTAATAGAGAAGAAAATACATTGAAAATATAGTAATTTAAAAATTAATAAAAAGTGAAAATTCCTTTGTTAATCAGTTAAACGAGTATTTTTTTTATAAACTTACACATTTTTGTTATCGCATGATAAAATAAATACGGACTTACTTAGTCTTAGGACTTGTTGTTCGAGCAACCTATTAAATATAAATTGCACATTATTTGGATACCTTTTAACGTCTTGTCCAGGACAATTTAAAAATTTAAGCAGTGGTCGTTTAGGTCGTGAAAATATGTACCCATTAAACTACAAAAAAAATTTTTGCTTCCTAAGTTGTAAAATGCTGCGCCTCTAGTGTCTGAATAACAAAACTAATTTTAATTACATAAAACGACTGCAGCAATTTTTGCGCTTTCTTGATTAAACCAAGCTTATAATTAGATTTAAAACTAACAAAAACTTATGCAATATTCATTGTTCTTTTTTCTTATTTCCAAGCGTTATTTTTATTATACGACCTTATTTAATCAATAATATTTTATTTCTACGTTTGCTAGGTCGGTATAGCGAGAATTATCGGTTCGCCAATGTTACAAAATTTAAGTGAAAACACTATCCCTAGCACGTAAATCTGGCCTGCTGAACAGAGTTTGGTTATCTTTACTATTTATGCTGGAAACTAAAAAAAGAAACTAAAAAACTTTAATAATGTTAAATTTAAAAGGTCACATAAAATTACTTGAAGTTTGTCAAAAACAAAATATTTGAGTAACTTTTTTTTTTTTAAAGTTCTAGACAACCTATTAGCAATTTTTTCACACCTGGCCAAACGACTAAATACTTTGTAAACACCTATCTTTAACAAATAATTAACACACTAGTACGCAAATAGTATTTTTTGTTGATTACTATTTGATTCAAACAAATAAGCAAAAGAAAAAGATACAATATTAGCAGTTTAAAAAACTAAATTTTTTGAAGTTGGTTTTACTGGTCATCTGTAATTAACTGAAAACTCAACTTCTTGCTTTTAATTCCGTATCCAAAATGTTTGGTGTTAAAATTATTGCACTTTTATTAAAAAAAAATTTAAAAGTTTTATAAGCTATACTTTTTTTCTATTTAATAGTTTTATAACTTTAATACTTACAAAAAAATAGTAATAAAATCTAAATTTTTAAAATTTTTAAGACTATTATAAAGGTAAGCTAAAGGTATAGTTTCCTACACAATACATAATTACTAAAAAAAATTATTAAAATAGTCAAAATAATTAGTTTGATATTAACAAAAACTAACAAATCTAACCTTTGTTTAAAAAAATATAACAAATTTTTATCAGCCTTTTAACTAGCCCTAGTTATTCTAAAAGTATGACAAAACTGTTTGGTAAACGAAACATATCTTTTTACATATTTAAAAGTTATTTTAAATAGTGTATTAAATTTCTGAGGACAACACCTAGCAGTAAAAAGACGTGCTAAAATTAAAAAAAAATAAAACTAGAATTATCTACCTAGTTTAACTCTTAATTAACTGAGCACCGCCACAATAAAATAATGTTTTTAGGTTTGTATTCTACAGACAAATTTAACATCTAACTTTATCTATAGCAAGGTTGATTAACTTCGGAAAATTATTGAAACAATAATAAGTATAAAATTTCTTTTTTTAAACAGAACTAAAAATTAAGTATGTTGTTAATATGTGAAACTAATACATTATAAACTACATATATTAACATTAGAATTGATGTTTTTAAGCAAAGTAATTATAAAAAAGTACTAAAAATTAAAAACTGAAACTTAACTATGTTAATGAAGATTGATAAGTTAAATTACGTCAGATAAATTAAATTAAGTATAAAAAACAAATACCTCAATTTACTAATAATAAAACATTATACAGTTTAGAAAAATTATTTTGATGTTTAAAAGTAATCAAAACTAGTAAACATTTCTTAAAGTTTTTGTTACCAGCTTGAGTTTTAAAAACTATTTAAAATGGCTCTAAGCTGCCCTGAATTAATTCAATAGTGGAACAAGTTTAATTTTAAATACAATAAATACATCATAAATGATTATCATTATATTCATTGGAGGTGTTTGGTGTCAGTAAAAAACTTAACTACTTAAATGTTTATTTTTATTTTTCTATAACTGAATAAAAGTGTTAACTTACTATTTTAAACAAATTTTGAACTTACAAAATATTTGAGTTGTAATTATAGTATTCTATTTAGACTTTTAATTAGATTTTGTAATTTCTATATTTTAATCAAAGTTCTTGTTCTATGTTTTTTTAGTTTTTATATACTATAAAAATCAAGGATTTTTCCAAAATTCCAGGTTTTGTAACAATCCTGTAAAAAAAAACAAATTTTTTCAAGAAAACAAGGTTTCAAAGCTTAAAATTTATGTAAAAATATCAAACTAGCTTAAATGTTTAAAATAAAATTCCTACCTGAACTTTTCAAATAATAACATTTTAAAACTCAAACTAGCCTAAGGTTGTAACAACTCATAAATTAATTATTTATAGCCTATTTTCCCAATTTTTATAGTTATTTATCAAAATTAGAATGAACAGAATGAAATAAATTATTATTATTTATAATTTTGTGTATAAAAAATGAACCTATAGTAAAACAATAAATGTTACAATAAATGTGAAGTTTTTTAAAACTCGAAAGTATATATTTTTAAGTATTTACAAAGTAGTGTTAATATAATTTAAATAAAATTTAAAATTCACAAGAACCCATTAATTTTAACATGAAGTATAAGAAATTAACTTTATTTAAGACTATTAGTGAAATTAAGTAATTATTTACTAATTATTTTTAATTATGATTCCAAAATAATCTATTTAAAAGTTTTTAACACTTGTAATTTTTTTTGTAGTTGGACTTTTCCTATCTGGCATACTATTGTATTAAGATAAATATTACATGGTTGCCATTTTTGAGTGAAATAAAAATTGACACTGAATGACCTTAAGATGTCCAAAGTAATTCAGGGTTTTCTTTTCATAATCTTGAAAAAATCCAAAAAAAAAATAACTATTTAAATTATAAACTTTTTAAGTTAAAGGCTTTTAAATATTTTTTTTAGAATTGGTTACAATAAATCTAAATCTAACTGAAGCAAATATTTTTTGTTCAAGATTTAGAAAAAAAAAAGGTTTGTGATTTTAAAACATTTTTTTAATTGTTCTGTTTTAATTTAAAATAACCAAGCTGGCCCGAGTAATCTCTTATTTTTTTCTAGTTTTCAACTAGCATAAGTTATCCTTAAACATTATGTGGTTTTTTAAAATTCAAATTGTCATGAGTTATCCTGAGTGCTGTAAGCCTTAATGTCACTAGAAACTATACTTTTCTAACATTGTTTTTTTTTTTTTTACTTTTTGCATTTAAAACTAATTCAACTGTTTTATAGAAAAAAAATAAATTCTATGAAATTTTATCAAAAACAATAAAAAAGATTATTAACTAACATATTAGAGACTTTTTAGGTTTTTTTGATTCCAGCTAATGTTTGCTTCTAAACACTGAGATTTTACTTAGTATCAGTCTATTCCACTTACCTTGGAAAATAATACTCATACTAAAGCTTAAATGTTTTTTAAAAGAGTACCAAAGTGGTCAATTGATGAGATATTAAATTAAATGGAAAATAAAACACCAGGGATGATTTTAATGAAAAGTTAAACTATATCGTTTAAATTAAATACTAAAGTACTTTCTAAAAATATAGTACATAATGGATAAAAACGAAAAGTTATGATCTGTTGATACCTTAAAACATTCAAATATATTTACTTTCGATATCTAACAGTGTGTATTTTTAATCAAATGTGTAATCTATTGTAAATATTGAAAAAAGCTTTTTTATTTTAATATTTAGATATTAAACTTTTGTTTTTTCGTAGTTTATATCTTTACATGATTTTTTTCATAACTAAAAAATAAAATTGCACTTAACTGTATTTAGCATCTTATTATGTTTTTGATTTTTTTTTAAAATATAAAAAATAATTTAACTTTTTAATATTTTTCTCAATTAGCAAGCAATGACTTATTAATTCTGATTTTTTAAAAGAATGATCTTTTTGTGTCTAAGTAAAGTAGAATTACCTATTTATAAGGACAATAAAAATATGAAGATAGAGCAAAACGAAAATAAATGTTGTATAAAAAAATATTTAACTAGTTGATAAGAGAAGTGTTAAAAAAAATTATCTACTTTTTTATCTAATTGTAATCAAGTTGTAAAAATGCTGTTAGTTTTTATAGCCTATCGCAATATATAATTTAATAAAACAAGTTTTTTTTTTTAGTAAGTAAAAAATTTATAAAAATTTAGATAAACAATAGGTTGCAAAAATCACATAAAAATGTTTAAAGAAATTTTATCAGAAAAATAAACTTAAAGTTCAGTCTGATTCACGTATTTGCTGAGTCATCATTTTTTTTACAAAATTTAATTATTTTTCTTTTAATTCATTCCCTTATCCCTAACCAACCTTACCCAAACATAATAAAAATGCTTCAAGAAATTTAGTTTTTACAATTAATATTAAAAATACCAAGAATTTTTTTTTTAACTGGACAGAAAATATGTTAACTAGAACTTTGCCATGTACAGGATATTTATATTTTACTCTTCATTTTTAAATGTAAGCTTTTAATCAAATATATTACTATTTTCAAACAAAGTTTGAAGATAGTTAGAAAACTTTGTTTAAAACTAATTAATTCAGCTTTCATATTACAAATCTATCTAATTAAATATTCTAGAAAGCAATAATGAGATTACTAGTTTTTAAATCTTGTCAAAAAAAATTCTGATTATCTTAAAAAGAATAGTTTTATAAATTTCGACTACTTTAAAATTAAAATTAAAAATTAAAAAAAAATAAAAGTATGATTTACATCAAACTTAAAACTCAAAAACTAAACACCTAAATATAATAAATGAAGATTTAAAATGTACAACAATAACTACATTTTTAAATAAAACTAAAACACCTCTGGGCAGCCTGATTTTTTCACAAAAAAGGTAAATCAGCCTAAGTTTTTTTGAAAACTTTAAGCTACTCTGATTACTTGACAGAACTCATATAAATTCATAATTTAAGTTTGATATTCAAAGGATTGCAAAGATATGTACCACTCACAAAAACAGCTTAAAAAATCCTCAAGAGTTTGGAAAAGATTTTTAAATATAATAAAACAAGTAAATATAGTATTATGTAGTCAATGAAGGCTGAAAACTTGAAATAAATTATTGTACTGATGAAAGTACTTAAAAGCTAAAATGAAAAGCAGGGTTTTTTATGGTTTTAAACAATATTTTTTCAGGTTTTCTTTAACTTTTCAAGGTTTTTGAAAGTAAACGTTTATCTATCTAGTTTTAATTCTAAAATAAAATTAAAGTTAAACTTGTTAAGCAGTATAACAACAGTCAAAGTTTACTGTAGAGCTACTTTAGTGTGAACTTATTAAGAAAACTAAAAATGATGACAAAAACTTTTTAGCTTGATGATATTTTTCTCGTGTCAAATCAACATTTAAGTACTGAACATATAAATCTGTTAAAAGTTCCAGGTTTTTTGGTGATATTTGTTCAAAATTCTTTTTTTTTTTTTCAAATTTTCACAATTTGGGTTTTTGTAGACTAATTTGTCTAGTTCAAGCTTTTTCTAAAAATTTCTCTTTTTTGATAACCATGAAAAAAAAATAAAGCCATTTAAAACAATACTGAAATTCTTTTTTTTTTCATTACTGATTAAAACAAAAATAAAACAAATAACATAAATTTTAAAACAAAATAGTTATTGATTATGTTTTTTAGATAGCATAAGCTAAAGTCAATCATTAAAAGATAAACTAAATGTGATTTTTTTTGATTCTACAGTTTATAGGTTTTTCTAGGTTTTGAAGCCTAAACTATAAAATTCCAGGATTTTTCCAATGACTTTAGGTTTTGTGACAATCCTGTTAGAAACACAAGTTTTATAAGAAAACCTGATACCAAAGCTGTATAATCTAGACTATAATTTATGAAAAAAGACCAAACTAGCTTAAATGTTCAAAAAATAAAATTGCCTACCTGAACTTTTTAAATATTAATATTTTAAAGTTTAAACTAGGCAAGGTTGTAACAATTCATAATTAAATTATTTCTAGCCTATTTCTAAATTTTTATCGTTACTTATAAATTTAAAATTAAACAAATTATTTTGAATATTTTGTTACATAAATAAGCTCAAGTAAAACATTAAATAGAAAAATATATGTTAAATTTTTTAGAACTTTAAAATATATATTTGTAAGCATTTACAAGGTGGTATTGTTACAATTTAAATAAAACTAACAATAACCCTACTAATTATAATTTAAAGTATAAAAATTTAACTTTTACTTATGGCTATTAATGAAATTAAGTGTTTACTATTTATTTTACACTATTATACCAAAATAAATTATTTAAAAAATGATTAAAATTTGTATTTCTTCTTTTTAGTAATTGGATTTTTTCTATCTAGCATACTATTGTATTAAGAAAAATATTAAAGGATTGCCATTTTTTGAGTAAAAAAAATTACACTGAACAACATTAAGATGTCCTAAGTAATAGAGGTTTTTTTATTTAAATCTTCAAAAAAATTTAAAAATAATAACTTTTTAAATTATAAACTTTGTAAGTTAATAGCTTTTATAAATATTTTTTCCTTTAGAAATGGTTTCAAAAATTTTAAATCTAACTGAAGCAACTAATTTTTGTTCAAGGTTTAGAGAAAAACAAGGTAGTGATTAAAAATATATTTTTAATTGTTCTGTTTTTAATTGAAAACAAACAATCTTGCCCGAGTAATCTCTGATTTTTTTCTAATTTCAAACTAGCACGAGTTATCCTTAGTCATTCTGTTTTTTTTTTTTAATTCTAACTGTCATCAGTTATCCTGAGTGTTGGGCAACCTTAATAGTACTAAAAATTAGACATTTCTAACATTGCAATTTTTTACTTTTTGCATTCAAAACTAGTTCAATGGTTTTATAGCAAAAAATTAACTTCTATGAAATTTTATCAAAAACAATAATAAAGATTATTAACTAACATGATAGAGATCATTTAGGTTTTTTTTTGTTCCAGTTAATGTTTGCTGCTAAAAACTGAGATTTTACTTAGTATCAGTCCATTCCACTTACCTTGGAAAATAATACTCATACTACAGCTTAAATGGTTTTAAAAGAGTACCAAAGTTTGAATAAACACTAAAAATAATATATATTAATTCGTATGCTAAAGTTATTAAAATATTGAAAAACTTAGAGTTTATAATGATAATTTTTTAATTATAGAAACATAGTACATAACGAAAAGGTTATGATCTGTTGATACCTTTAAATCTTTCAAAAATTTCACTATTGATAGTTAACAGTGTGTAGTTTTAATTAAATGTGTCATTTATTGTAAATACTAACAAAAAATATCTTTTTTTTATAATCAATTAGTATTAATTAAATCCTAACCGTTTGTTTTTTTATAGTTAATATCTTTACATAATTCTTTACTAAGTAAAAAATTGAACTTAAATCATTTACCATCTTATTATATTTCTTACTTTTTGCTCAAAAAAAAAAAATAACTGTGAAATATTTCTCTAAATTTAGCAAGCAATAAGAGAAGGGCTTAAGTTGATAAGACAAGTTGGTATGGGAAAATTTTTTTCAAATTTTGAGTAAATTTAAATCAAGATTCAAAAATTTTTAAAAACAAGCTTGATTTACATTAAACTTAAAACCTAAAAACTAAACACCTAAAGATAATAAATAAAAATTTAAAATGTACAACAATAAATATTTTTTTTTTAGAAAACTAAAACATCCCGGGGCAGTCTGAATTTTTTTACATAAAAGGTTAACTAGCCTGAGTTATTTGAAAACTTCAAGCTACTTTGATCGCGTGACAGAGCTCAATTATATCCACAATTTAAGTTTGAAATTCAAAGTGTTGCAAAGATATGTACCACTCAAAAAATAGCTTGAATAAATCATCCTGAATTTGGAAAATATGTTAATATAATAAAACAAAAAAAAAAGTATTATGCAAATAATGAAGAATGAAAATTTAACAAAAGTATTGTATTGGTGAAAGTACTTGAAAGCTAAAATAAAAAGCAGGTTTTCTTCTGTTTCTTAACAAATTTCTTTCAGATCTTTTTAAATTATTCCAGGTTTTAAAAGTAAACGTTTATCTATTTATTTTAATTCTAAAATGAAATTAAGGTTAAAAACAGTGTTAAGTAGTATAACAACAGTCAAAGTTTACTGTAAATTTACTTTAAATACATTAACAAATTCATTAAGAAAATTAAGAAAACTAAAAATTATGAAAAAATCATATTAGCTTAATGATATAGTTCTTGTGTCAAATCAATATTTAACTACTAATTTATGAATCTGTTTAAAGTTCCAGGTTTTTTGGTGATTTTTGTTCAAAATTCCAACTTTTTTTTTTCAAAATTTCTTAAATTCTGGGTTTTTTATAGACTAATTTGTCGAGTTCCAGCTTTTTCTAAAGATTCCTGTTTTGTTGTAACCATAAAAGAAATTAAATAAAAATTTAAAAGCCATTAAAAAAACTTGAACAGTCTAAATTAGACTAAATAATTACATTTAAAAGCTTAAGCTAGCTCAAGGTTTTTACAACTTTTTATTATTTTAATTTTAAGCCTATTTTCCTATTACTTTTCATTACTTAATATAACCAGAATAAAAACAATAACATAAATTTAATAATGATTTAATTATTGATTACATTTTTATAGAAAAAAAAGCTAAAGTAAGCTATTGAAAAACACTAAATGTAAAACTTTTTGATACTTCAAATTCTAGTTTTTATAAGTTTTGTAGCCTTAAAAATAAAATTCCAGGATTTTTCAAGGATTCCAGGTTTTGTGACAAACCTGTAAAAAAACACAAGTTTTCTAAGAAAACCTGATTTCAAAGTTATATAATCTAGCTTGAAATTTATAATAAAATACCAAACTAGCTTAAATGTTCAAAAAATAAATGACTACCCGAACTTTTCAAATAATAATATTTTAAAGTTCAAAATAGCCTAAGGTTGTGACAAATCATAATTAAATCATTTTTATTTATATATCTAATTTTTATTATTACTTATCAAAATTAAAATAAGCAGAACGATATAAATTTAAAAATGAAATAAATACTTTTTATATTTTGTTTAAAAAATGAGCTAAAGTAAAACATTAACAAATACAATAATTGTGAAGTTTTTTAAAACTTATAAACATATATTTTACAGTATTTACAAGGTAGTTTTACAAAATTAAAATAAAATTTAGAGTTCACAAGAACCCATTTATTATAATTTGAAGTATAAAAATTTAACTTTTATTTATGACTATAATTCAAGTATTAATTGACTACTTATATTTATCTATGATACCAAATTAATATAATTATAAAAGCTTTAATATTAGTATTTTTCGGATTAAGTAATTTGACTATTCCTATTTAGCATACTATTGTATTAAGAAAAATATTACAGGGTTGACATTTTTTGAGTGAAAAAAAAAATTACCCTTATGGACCTTAAGTTGTTTTAAGTAATTAAGGTTTTTTTTGTAATCTTCAATATATCTAAAATTAATAACTATTTAAATTATAATCTTTTTAAGGTAAAAGCTTTCATAAATGTTTTTCTATTAAAAATTGGTTTAAAAAAAATCAAAGTTTAACTGAAGCAACTAACTTTCGTTCAAGATTTAGAAAAAACAAGTTTGTGATTTAAAAAAAAATTAAATTTTTCTGTCTTCAAATTAAAACAACCAAGCTGGGCCGAGTAATCCCTGATTTTTATTTTATTTTTAAACTAGCATGAGTTATTTTGAATGTGTGGAAATCTTAATGCTACTTGAAAAAATTCATTTCTAACGTTGTATTTTTTTACTAATTGCATTTAAAACTAGTTTAACTGTTTTTAAGTAAAAAAAAAATGAACTTTTATATGAACTTTTATCAAACTTATATGAATTTATCAAAAACGATAATAAAGATTATTAACTAACATGTTAGAGATCCTTTAGGTTTTTTTTTTGTTCTAGTGAAGGTTTGCTGTTAAACACTGGGATTTTGCTTAGTATCAGTCCATTCCACTTACCTTGGAAAATAATACTCATACTAAAGCTTTAATATTTTAAGAAGAATACAAAAGTGATCAAATGATGAAATTGTCTATTAGATTAAATGCAAAGTAAAACACAGGGATGAATTTAAATTAAATGTTCAACTATATTGTTTGAATTAAACACTAAACATAACATAGTTAATCAGTACGTAAGGGTATTCAAAATATTAAAAAACTTAAGTTTATAATAATAAATTTTTAATCATTAAAACATAGTACATAATGGATAAATACGAAAAGGTTAAAGTCTGTTGATCCATCGAAAACATTCAAAAATATTTATTATCAATATTCAACAGTTTGCATTTTTAAATACATGTGTCATATATTGTAAATATTTAAAAAAAGCTTTATTTTACAATCAATAAGTAATAATTAAATGTGAAATATTTGTTTTTTTATAATTTATATCTTTACATAATGCTTTTTGTAACTAAAAAATGAACTTACTTTTTTTAAGCATCCTTTTATACTTCTGATTTTTTGTTCGAAAAAAAAAAAAAAATTAATTTAATTTTCTATAATTTTTTCTAAGTTTTGCAAGCAATAACTTGCTTAAAAATGATGTTTTAAAAAAATGATCTTTTTGTGACTATGTAAAATAAAACTAACTATTTATAAAAGACATCAAAATTGTGAAACGAAAATGAATGTTATTTGAAACAATATATGACTAGTTGATAAGAGATGGGCTCAAGAAAATATATTTAATAATAAAATTTTAAAAATATCTCCCGCACAAAAGTTTTGACTGAATAATTACTACAACAGACTAATTATTTAGTTATGAAAAATATTTTGACGATATGATTTCAGCAAACAGTCACAAGATTTTAAAAACATTAAAAAAAGTTGCAGTTAAAATTTACGAAGTTATCAAGTAGGTTGCAAAAACTTTTTTAAAATAAATACCGTATTTAAAACTTTAAGAAAAAAAAAAAGCTAGTTGTATTGTTTTTATAACAACTTTTAGATGGTATATATTTAATACACAACTTAGAACAAAACTTATAATAGCTGTTGAAAAATATCATTTAAAATAGCTTGAAAGATTTTAGACTTTTCATATCAAAATCATAGTAACAACTTACCTTTTCAAAAATAACATTAATTAAACATTTTAAAGATCTATTAGCACCTATATCTACTAAATAATTTTTTTTTTCTAAAACTATGGTTCTAAAATATGCTGTTATATATGCATTTTGCTGCTCACAACAAAGTACTAATAACACATATCAAACTAAGCAATAACATTAAAATTCTATTAACTGAAAAAATTTAAAAGAATAAATCTAAAAGTAATATTAACTTGCAGACATTTATAAACTAATATAAAATTACAAAAATGATGTTATTAAATGAGTTTGTGTAGTTTGAGTCATTTTTATTTTTGTTGAAACTTTAATTAACATCAATTTAAAATGATTCACACTCTAAGTTCAAAATTTTTTTGCAGACGACGTTTAGACTTTACATTAGTCATTATTTACAAAATAATGTGCAAAATATCTAGAAACTAGTTTTAAACAATTAAGTATACAAAAATTTTCAAATAATACATTATATAAACAGTTATAAATTAAAATTATAAACTACAATAAAATAACATGTTACATAAATATTTTCACATTGTCAAACAAGTACATATCTAACTAACCAAAAATTCTTAGTATTCAGGTAATACCCGGCTTAGTTAAATGTTTATTTAAAATTGGATTAAACGTTTGATTAAATTATATTAAACTAAGTGAAAAAAATTATTAAAATAATGACTGATCTAAAGTCAAAACGTCGTCTGCGAATAAATTTTAAACTTAGATGAGTTTCAATTTTAAATAGTTTTTGAAATCTCCAGTATCCCCTCCTGTTTTTTTAATATAATGGTTATTAAACTCAAAAATTAAAAATACTTTTTTTGGTCAAAAAAAGTCAGTTTTAATCAGTTTTTATGTTCCTGAATATGTTTAAATAAAAAGTACTTTTATAGGTCAAAAAAGGTCAGTTAGAATAGGTTGTTATGTTTCTAATTATGTTTAAACGAAAAGTTTTTATTAAAGTCAAAAAAGGTCAGTTTTAATATGATTTTGTTTCTTATTGAGTTACACTATGTTTAAAATATATTGAAAACAATTTTTGCAACATAAATATGATAAAAATGTAAAATATTTTCTATAAAATTTCTTATTTCTATATATCTTATTAATTTATTATATTGTATGTAAGTTTGATACAAAGTACTTTAAAAATAGAAATGTTTGCTGAGAACTTGATTTCGAAGAAAACATATTAGTTTATTCAATTACTTTTAAAATGAGACTGTCGTAAATACTTTTATAGAATTGCATTGCGTTTTTAAATAAAAAGTTTTTAAGTTAAGTATAGTCTGTTTTGACTTTTATGACTGTCATCTAATTTTACTTAGTTTTGACTATGTAACATATAACTAATCATAAACCAATATTCTTAATTTATCAATTTTTTAATTCATAATTATTTAATTGTTACCTCAGGTTAAAAAACCCAGTAGCGTAAATATTAAAATTAAAATACTGGTCTGATATTGATCCGAATCTCATTCTAAGTTCAGGATCTGGTCAAACCTGGGTATTGTTTAGAATTTTGGAACAGACCATATCGTATAAATCTCTCGAATTTTTAAGAAATATCTAATTTAAGCTTCAAAACTATCCTAAAACCTTCGTTATTCTCGTTATCAATAAACTCCAACAATATCTAGTGTAAGTTTCATATTTTCTTTTAATATCTCGTATAACTTTAATTAATAAAATTATTTTTTTCCGTTATATCTAGTTTAGCTTTAAAAACTACGTAAAAATAAATCCAAAACTTTTTTTGCATTTTTTTATGAACACCAGAATATCCAGTGTAGCTTTAAATCATTTTCCAGTAATGTCTAGTGTAACTTTCAAAACTTCCCTAAAATATGCCTGAAATGTTTGCTTTTTAGTCTAGAGTATCATAACAGTATCAAACCTCTCAAATATGTCTTTTACTGTTATTTGCAGAAAAACTACAACAAATTATATTCAGTGACCTACCAGATCCATAACTTAAGGGTTCAACCAGCTCATGTTAATATTTTTATTTTAGGATTTGACCACACCTTAAGTGAACCGGTCAGAAAAGCACGGTGTCACTTTAGCACAGAGTGACACTTTTGCATGGAGTGACATTTCAGCACAAAGTGACACTTTTGCATTGAGTGTAATTTTAGCAGAGAGTGACACTTTTGCATTGAGTGTAATTTTAGCAGAGAGTTTTCTAATTTTAAAAACAACGAAAATCCAACTACAGCTTTGTACAGTTTATGAAAGTTCTTTTTATCTATAACAGCTTAGTTAGTCTATTTTTGAAATGTACAAAGTTTTAATAAGGATTAAAACATTTTAAACGTTCAAAGATTAAGTTCCAAGAATTTTTACTCAACGAATTAGACCAATAAAAGATCTTAATAACTTCTATAAAACATGTTTTACTTTTTGAGTTGTAGCCCTTCGAACAGTTTATGTGCTGCAAATTGGTTCATACATTTGTCCTAACTTTAAAGTAGTATAGTTAAATTCAAAAAGACTACACTTTTTATTAAAAGTGGTAAAACTAATAATACTAATGTTCTTTGTGGCCCAGTTTTTTTACTCTAACAATTATTTTAAAATAATTTGACTATGCTGTTTTTGTATTTCAAAGTACGTCAAAAATTTTAAACAAATTTTTTTCTTAAACTATTTAAATTAGATCAAATATTTTAACTACTTTTTACCAGATTATCATAAATTTGCGTATATTTTTATAGATTTTTACTAAAAATACTTTTAAAAATTAAAATTAACAATTACAAACTAATCATTCGAAAAATTTTTTCTTAACATTTTTTTAACAAGCTGCCGCACCTTTAGTAAAATTTTAGCTATGCTACAAATGTTTTATTTATATTAACTTTAAGCGTTTTTAGAGTTTTCATTACTTATTTAATATGTTATTTGATATATTTTGTAAACTTAAGCTAAGCCTGAATGTATTTCTAAGTGTTTGTTATAGTTTTCAAAATCTAGTAATTTTCAAAAAACTGAGGATCCAAATTATTTTACTAATTAATTGAGCTAAATATATTTTTAGAAATTTTTTGGCTATTAATTTCATGTTTATAACTTTGACTATTACTGTTTAAATGACCTGAAGCTATATAAAGACACTACTACTTTAAAAGTTAAATCAGTTCTAGTTTAAGGTTGTATTTTTGTTCTAATACTAATGTATGCTTTAATTTAACAAATCCAAGTATTAATTGATAGTACAAAATACTAAAGCATGTAGAAACCTAAATGCTCGAGCTTATGTTGTTTGAAACAACTTTACAGTTGCTGTAAAATAAATTAAGTATCCTTACAAAATTATTAATCATGTACTTAAATAATGTTAAAGTGGCTTAGTATAATTTAGCGTATATGATAATTAATTACAATAATGGTATTTTAAGAAAAATTGACTAACTAAAAAAATTTTAATAACTTTTATCTTTTACTGTTCTTAAAAGTATGAAACAAAAATATAATTACTTTACTACAAAGTTTTCAATTAAAAATTATAGTAATTTTAAAGTTTGCTTAACAGCAGTTTTAAGAATATTTCTCAGCTTTACTGTTGTCAATTATGAATTAATATTTTTTAAAGTGAAAGTAAATTTGTGTGAAAATGTGTTTTAACATACAACACGCAAAAAACAACAGATGAGCAAACTAACGATGTCTTATCTAATAAAGTCTTGTAACCAACCACTCATTACATTTTATGATTCGTTTTATTTCTTGTTTCCGAAGACTTAAAGTTAATGAAAATGCGGTAGGTCTTTTTATGGGTATCCTTTTATTGGTGTCCTAGTTGCAGCAAAAGGATACCCATAAAAAGACCTACCTCCCCGGTCGATCTTTTTATGGGTATCCTTTTATTGGTGTCCTAGTTGCAGCAAAAGGATACCCATAAAAAGACCTACCTCCCCGGTCGATCTTTTTATGGGTACCCTTTTATTGGTGACCTAGTTGCAGCAAAAGGATACCCATAAAAAGACCTACCTCCCCGGTCGGTCTTTTTATGGGTATCCTTTTTAAAAATTGTACAATTTCATGTCGACGTGACGTATTTTTTCAACTTTTTTGTACAATTTTATTTCTAAATCTTTTTACGTATATTTTTTTTAAATTGTTCAAATTCTAAAAACTTAGATTTTACTTTTATAACTTAAAAATTTTATTTAAACTCTAATCTAATTTACTGTTAAAATTAAAAATGATACCCATAAAAAGACTAAACACTGCTTTGAAACTTTTTATGGGTGTCATGTTGAGTTTGTTCAAAATATCTTTTTTTAAACTTAAATTTTACTTTTATTACTTAAGAATCATGTTTAAACTGTTTAAATGATGAAATTTAAAAGGAAACCCATAAAAAGACTTAACACTGCTTTGAAACTTTTTGTTGGTATCTTGTTTTAAACTTAAATTTTACTTTTATAACTAAAAAATCTTATTTAAACTGTTTTAATAATGAAATTTAAAAGGATACCCATAAAAAGACTAAACACTGCTTTAAAACTTTATATGGGTATCCTTACTTACACTACATTTATATAAATTTATATATTTTTCATTAGTTTTTGACAACCTAGTTTAATCAACAAAGTTGTACTTGTAAAGTAAAACAAGTCGTATTTCTTTTCAATTTCGTTTTTAAAGTCATATTTGAATTATATATTGTAGTTTAAGTAACAGTTTTTTAAAAAAAGAAGTATGTTTTTAAATGAAGTAGCATTCAGATGTTAAAATTTTTTAGTTAATTATAACTTAAAAACAAAATACTTAGATAAAATAGGAAAGATACCCATATAAAGTTTTAAAGTAGTGTTTAGTCTTTTTATGGGTATCCTTTGGAATTTCAACAGTAAAATAGTTTAAACAAGATTTTAAAGTTATAAAAGTAAAGTTTAAGTTTAAAATAAAATATTTTGAACAAACTCAAAAGGATACCCATAAAAAGTTTCAAAGCAGTGTTTAGTCTATTTATGGGTATCCTTTTGAATTTCAACAGTAAAACAGTTTAAATAAGATTTTTAAGATATAAAAGTAAAATTTAAGTTTAAAACAAGATATTTTGAACAAACTCAAAAGGATACCATATGAAGTTTTAAGGCAGTGTTTAGTCTTTTTATGGGTATCCTTTTAAACTTCATTATTAAAACAGTTTAAATAAGATTTTTAAGTTATTTTCAAGTTATTATTAAAGTAAAATTTAAGTTTTAAACAAGATATTTTGAACAAACTCAAAAGGATACTCATAAAAAGTTTCAAAGCAGTGTTTAGTCTTTTTATGAGTATCCTTTTGAATTTCAACAGTAAAACAGTTTAAATAAGATTTTTAGATTATAAAAGTAAAATTTAAGTTTTAAGAAATTAAACAATTTTATGAAAAAAGATACTTAAAAACATTTAGAAATAAAATTGTACAAAAAAATTTAAAAAATATACGTAATATGACTTTAAAAAGTAAATTGTTCAAAAAAGTTGAAAAAATACGTCACGTCGACATAAAATTGTACAATTTTACAAAGGATACCCATAAAAAGACCGACCGGGGAGGTAGGTCTTTTTATGTGTATCCTTTTGCTGCAACTAGGATACCCATAAAAAGACCAACCCATGAAAATGCAATGTTTTAAGTGACGTCACGATTCGTTTTAAGAATGAAAATGAGAAAAAGAAGCGTGAAATACCTTTGAGAGAAAGAGTTTCAAATTTAGCATGCAGACGCGAGTCGGCGGGATTATTGACGGGAGAGACGCGAGTCGGATTTATTGGCGTGGAAACGGCACAACGACGGAGAGGCGAGTGAGCCGGCAAGGCGAATAAAGCTTGTTTAAGACTTTTGGTAAAAAACGATGATAGAAAACTTTATCGCGAGTCTATTTTCTGTCCATAACAAGAAAATGTTTAGTTTTTTCTACTGGGGTCTTTATAAGTCATTGGTAGTTTAACTAATTGAGTTTTCATTTATTTTACTTTTTTCGCAGTGTGTTTAAAAATCTTGTAAACATAAATTACGTGCACTAATATAACCAGTTTTATAACATTATTTTAAGTAAGTACTGGGATATAAAATTAAGTCGGTTATGTTCAGTCTGGACGTCTGTAATACTTTAAATAACCGCTATTAGTAATCTTATTTAAGAGCAGCTTAACCTACCAAAACCTAACCAATCAACATTGTTACTGAGGACGGTTACATGGCGTAACTCCACCACGGCCAACAAACCTACCACCTTTTAGATCAAAAGTCGAATGCTTCCACAAAGTCAAATAAATATTTAACCACAAAGCAAATAAGAATCAAATTACGCGTAAAAAACTAACAACTAAAGAACATAAAAAATGGATAGCCTAACCGCTTAGAGCAATGGACAACCGACCCTGCCAGGGGCTGGGCAGAGGAACCCAGGTAGTCAAATTGTTTTGCGTGGCCGAAGAGATTGTAAATGAATTTTTTATCGCTGTTTGTTTTGATTATTTTAATTAACTGTTTTCATTTACATTAAAAATGTTGATTTTTTTGAATCAGCAGTAGTTGGGAGTTGTTAAACTAAACATTTCTACAACATTTTAAACAATTATATCTAAGAATGATTTAGTTCATCGATTTAAGTATGTTTAGAAAACTGTATTTTAATACTAAAGTTTAAGTTATACCTTAGCAGTATGTTACATTGTAAACAAAATTATATATATATACATAAGAAATTGTTTATATTTAAAAAAATTCCTTTAGTAATCATCTGCTTTTCATTGTGACGGTACTATACTGTACAACTGTAATCGATTATTATGACAAGTGATGGAAGTGTAATTTTTTTTTTGTACTGTGCTGAAAGTAATTTTCAGCTAGTTATCTAAGTTCGTTGTTTATTTTTCCAGAGTTGGCAAGGTCTATGTCCGATTTTACCAGTTTTAAAAATACACAAAATGCGTAAAATTATATTTATTGAACAACTTTTATTTTGTCTACTATATTGTTTATTAACGATTAAAATAAAGCGCTCAAAAATCTTGGTGTAAGGAACTGGTGTAATACAAAAACTGAAAGTTATAGTTTCTTTCACGACTAGTAAACTTTAAATCCTTAAACTAGTTAATCATCAAACTTCTTTTTTTATATTCAAAAGATTTATTAAAAAAAAAAGAAGTTATAATATTTTAAAACTTTCTTATCTATTTTACCAAAGTTTCTATAAATAATACACAAACATTTAAAAAATATCTTTAAAGAAAAAGAAAAAAATATGAGGTTGTATTACACTCTTAGCCACCAATGTCATTTCATAAAATATTTTCTCTAGGATTTTATAATATTCTAAGCGAGGACTTTTCTACATATGGGGCAGCTGTAGCTGATAAGCATGCAATTCTTTAAGCATTTCTTGTGAAAGAGGTGACCACACGGCACCTTCACTATCTCTTCGCCGATCTTATAGTCTATAATGCACACCGAACAAAACTCATCTCCTTTTTGGTTCTTTCTGTACTTTACCTTTGTGAAATCGTTTACTCTCTGCACGTAGACCCTTTTGCGTATAAAGGTCTCTCTTCTTTTGACTGTAGTGTAGCTGTCGAACTTGAGTTGAAAGTCTTCAATGTGGACGATGCTCGGATTGACCTCGCTTTCGCACACGCCGACGAGCGAACCGTACGAGTGTTGAGCGTACTGATCCGTGAAGCGCTTGAAGGCGGCAACGTCTATAAACTTGTCTCTCTTCTTGTAATTGAACAGGAGGATATCAGTCGCGTGGTCTGCTTGGTTTTCGGGACGAAAATAAATGGAACGAATCTCGACATCCCTCTTGTGCCTCCTGCAGTTGCTTCCGAGTTTCGCAATCAGCTCATCGCGCATGCGCTGCAAACTTGGATTTCGATTTTCGTCCAACTTAAGCTGAACGTGAGCCAGGAACATGACGTATTCGGTGACGTACTGCTCGAAACTGGATCCGAGTGCTGCGATGAGCTCAGTATCTTCTTCTCTTCTCTTCCTTCTCTCTTTTTTGTTTCTCTCATTGTTTTCAACGACGCTCCTCCTTGGCCTGTTGCTGCGGCCTTTCTTTTTTCTTTCTCTCAAGTTCATTTATGTAGTTTTTTCTTTTAATTTAAATTTATCTGAACATAAAAAGAACAATTTAAATTAACTCTGTTTATGAAACTGTGATATATATAAATAATCTAAATGAACCGTTGCTAAGCTGTACAGTGTACCCTATAAGTATTTTATATCTTATCAATTGTCAAATCTGCTTTGCTGACGACATCAAAATAAATTGTTAGTTAATAAAAACTTCAAAAATTTGTTAACAAAGTAAATATTCAGCAAACTTTTGTTTTTCAATTACAGTAACTATACTAGTTACAATATTTAAATTAGTTTTTTTTAACCATTAAAAAAAAATTACTAACTCACTTAATTTACTAATAATAATTATAATATAAATATTGTTTAATACTTATACTAAATATATATATATATATATATATATATATATATATATTATCATCATATATATTAAAACAGTGTCAGGGTTCATTAGTCATTTTTGAAAGTCAGCATATCATTCATCTACAAATGCAAACTTATAAAATAATCTTCAAATTTAAAACTTAAAACACTCTTTTGTTGCAATAAATAGTTTTACATTTATAAATATTCAAAAATTTAACTTAGAGAGCACTACCAGTTAGGAAGTTTTTCTAATATTTAATTTTTCAGGTTTTTCTTTTTTTCACTTATCTAACCTAGTTATTTTTAAAATTGTTTAATAATAATTATATATCAATATGTTCAATTTAAACTACTTTAAAAACATGTTTAAAACTACTAAAAATTTTAAAAACAGTATTGTAAACTATAAGGCATAACATGTTTACTAATTAGACAATCACATCTTTGATTATTTTTGCCAAAAGATGTAACTTTTTCAGGCTTATTGTTTGCCAATAGCTTTTGACTAGGGTTTAAAGTTTGTCAATACGATTTTGTGCTCTTAAAATTTATTGTTCATTTTTGACTTGTGGACTAAAATTTTCTTAGATCTAACTTGACTCTGTGGACTAAAAATTTGTCAGTTCTATTTTGACCAGTGGACTAAAATTTTATTAGTTCTAACTTGACTCTATGGACTAAAAAATTGTTAGTTCTATTTTGAGTTATGGACTTAAAATTTGTCAGTCCTATTTTGACTTTTTGAACTTTTTTTTCAGATTTACTTTGACTTTTTGCACTAAATTATGTTAGTTTTATTTAGACTGTGTGGACTAAATTTTGTCAGCTTTATTTTGACTTTGCTGACTTAAAATTAGTCACTTCTATTTTGTCTTTGTTAACCTAAAACTTTGTCAGTTCAAGTCTGAATTTTTAGACTAAAATTTTGTCAGTTCTTATTTGACTTTTTGGACAAAAACTGGGATATTTCCCTTAGTGATTTATCTAATCAAACTATGTCACCTAATTACTGTGACTCAAGGAATTTAATTGTGTCTTTGTACCTTTTTGATTTACTTTGAGTAAATATTGTCACCTACTTTAGTTAAGTTAAAAAACTTAAGTTTTGTCAATACACTTTAAGGTTGCCTGGTTTTTTTTTAAGCCTCTATGCTTTTCTGGTTATAATTAAACCTAAAGAGCTTTTAAAAGGGCAGATATTAAATAAGAGTATTGCTTTTTGAAAATTCAATGCAAGCTTTGTTGTAAAATTTATCTAAATAGAGTTTTAGATAAAATGTACTATTAAATAAAAATGACACAAATCTAAATAATGTTACAAAAAAATATGATAAAAACTGGAATCAAAATAAAAGGTAATATATTTATTATTTAATTTAATAGTAAAACTTATTTGGGTAAAAAAATGTTTTGGTAATACTAAACTGTTACCTAAAATACTGGTTATTCTTTATCCGAGGACCTCAACAGTAATCTATGGACGAGATAATTTAAATTATAAACTTAACTTATACTAATATTGATATTAAATAACACTTTTGTTTTTCAGTAATTGACATAAAACTAGCAAAAGTTAACCTTCATTCAAATAATACTTCTTATGTCTGTTCTGAACAATAATAAAACCAGGGTAGCCAAATGATTTTGGCAAATTTTTTTCCAGGTTTTCAAAATTTCATCCAGATTTAAAAAAAACACAATAAGAATTTCTTTTTTATTTTAAAGTTAGGAAGTTAAAACAATGTGTTAGTTAGTATAAAGAATTAAAAAGCTACTTGAAAAATAATTTTTTGATGATTAAAAAATTATGATGAAAAAAAATTTAATGATAACAAATATTTAATTTATATGGTAGATTTTTAGTGTAAAACAAAATAATTCTACGTAACATGTAAAAATTGTTCAACATTCTAGGTTTTTAGTGACTTTTGTTAAAAATTCCAGGTTTTCCGGATTCCAAGTTTTTTGGCTACTTTGTAAAACTTATTATTATCAAGGCAAATAATACTCAGTAGAGTAAAGAAAAAATTCTTTCTTAGTAACCAAATAAAAGTTTAATAATCAATTTTCTTTTTCTAAATTAAAATATTATTAATTATATGGTCAACGAGATATCTATAATAGAAAAATATTTCTAAAAACCAATTTAAAACTCTTACTTGTCATTAAAAAAATCTTTAAAAATAGCCTGAAATTTTAAAAAAGTTACCATACTAGCAAATATTTTACAATAGACTGAATTCAATTTTGGTCAACCAGAGTTTCAGTATTTAAAATTTATCATGTAAGTTTGACACTATTACACGTTAACAACTGTATGAGTCAGAAAATAAGCCTGAGTGTCAAAGACTAGACTTAGTCACAAGTATAAAACTAGCTTTAAAGATTTGTATATATAAGTAAAAAACTATTCTAAGTTAAAACAAAACTTGGGCATTTATAGATCTTAAATTTTTAAAATATGAACAACTAACTACATATTAGAAAGTTTCAAATAAAGAAACAGTAAGAGATTTTTAAAATATATCAAAATAAACCCAAGATCTTAAAGTAATTTTCAGTCTCAGTTATGCTGAGTTTTTGTAAACAAATTAAAAAAAGCCTTAGTTGGTCTAGGTTTTTCATGATTCAAAACTAGACTTAATTATTTTCAGAAAGCTAAGTATGTGACAACCCTGATGTTATTGCTACTTATTATAATTAAAACATAATTAAATATATTTGAACAAATTAATTATTTTGCTCAAATATCAGTTGAATAAGCTAATTAATATAGTAATTTTTAATAAAGCAAAATGCTTTTAAACAAAGAGAGTTAAAAAAATTAAATATTAATAGAACACTAACCTTTTTATTTATTTTGTTAATCTATGATAATTGCTCAATTTGGAATTTCTTTGGGTGGCTAAAGATAGAAGAATTTTTACAATATGAACAGAATAAAACTAAGAGAGTAGAAAAATGGTCGTTTTATTAACAACAAAATGATCAATAAGATATCAAGGTTTAAAGATATCTGAATGTTGAATGATTTAAAAAAATATTCTTTTTAAGTTTGTTTTTATTTCTCTTGCTGATACCTCGATGTCATGATATTACTACCATAAACTCAAATGTTTCTTTTTTAAATGTGCGTATTTTCGCGAGAGGTGACAGTAAATAAAACATGACAGCAAGGAGCGTAAAATTCAATCAAGCATGCTGTTGTTTCAGAGTGAGGTTTCGTCATTGCACATTGGTGGAACCGACCCCTGTAGTTACTAATTAATGGTAGCGTGGTGGTAAAAGTTCTAAAAAGGGTTTTTTGCAAAGTCCCTTCTCTTAATCTACGTTAATTAAATATGAGTGGCTTTTTGATTTAAGAGTTGAATTGCAACAAATACATTTCACTAGTTTATTTAATTTTAAATGCGATTACTTAATTAATTCTTGTCTGAAATATTATGAGTTCAAACTGAACTAAAATTACAAAAAAAAAAAAACATAAAGTTATAAATGTTGTAAGCTATTTAAAAAAAAAGCAATCACTTTTGTTGAAAACATTTCAGACTGTTGATTAAGATTTATATAGAATAACTTAAATATTTCATTGAAATCGCTTTGTTGTTCAACAAAAAAATGAATTTAAGCCTAGTTATTAATTTGTTTAAAATCGTAAAAACATGTGTTTGTTTTATACTTATAAGTTATATATAATTGGTAAAGTCACTAAAAAAAGGTATTGTAATACCTTATGAAATTTCTTTTTTATAGTTGCAACCACATTGTGTGCGTTCAGTGCAAGTAAATTTTGTTTTGGTGAATGTCGAATTGACCAAAATGGCTCAAAATTAACCTATCAAAATAAAAAAGAGTTGTGAAAATAATAGTTTCCTAAAAGAGGACTTACGTTAATTCATTTTAATTTAGTTAGTTATGCTTAGCATATTCAAATCTTTTATTGTAGTTAAATGCTAAATGTGTAAAATATTTTTCAATAGCTGGATCAAAAAATAGTGGATGTTAGTTGTACATGATTTTAAACAGATTTTAAGAATAAGTTAAATAAAAAATTAGTGTGCACTGTACTATGTACATACATTAAAACTTTTTTTTAATTAAAGTATTTTAAGAAGTGTAAATTAGCCTTAAGTTTTTTAATTTACCTCAATATATTAAATATTTATTGCTAAGTTCATTATTTTTAATAAGTATATTTTACTTTTTTTTCTCAAAAACTACTATTTTTAACTAGGCTAAGTGATTTTGTTATATTTTATAAATTTTTTGAGCAGTTATCTTAAGTTTTATAACAAAAATTTAATAAAAGACAAAGTACAAGTTATTTTATAAACTGGCTTATGCTAAATAATATGTATCTTTTTCCAAAATATTAGCTATTTATTATAGAGTTTACTTTTGTTTTAATCAAAACTTATTAGTTCATTGTTTTTAAATGACATCAAAACATTCATTCTTTTTTTGTGCATGTCATATAAATAGAAAAAAAATGAATAAGGAAAGAGTGTTAAACAGTTCAATAAATCTTTGTTTACTAAGATACTTTATTAAAGATTGATTGTGGTTTTTTTTTTGAATTTTAATAAATGAATGTTGAATGTAAAAGATCTCTCAAGATTAAATTTACGAAAACTTATAATACTAACAAACTTTATATATATTATATGTTAATAAATATTAATTGTGAATTTTTGAAGCTTTAATAAATGAATGTTGAATATAAAAATTCTCTAAAGATTAAACAGGTTTAAAAATTTGCTCGTACATAATTGAATGTTTGTTAAAAGAGAATTAGAGTTTGTTAAGTACTTATACTTATGGTTTAATTCTGCATTTATTTATAAAGAATCTTTAATTTATCAACAAGTTATATTCTTTTAAAATTTTATTTAAAGTACCAGCAACCTATAAAATTTTATAGTTTTTTTACAACTTTGTATATTTTTGTTACTATTTCATTAAAATTTTTCTACATACTATACGTTAGTTGTTAGCTATAATTTAAAAAGTGTATATTTAGTGAATTGGTTTGCTTCTTGATCAATGATTTTAGTTATTTTTTTTTGATTACTAGTATATTTTATCAAAATAGCAATCCATTTATTTTACATTTCTTTGTGCAATTTTCATAAATAATTTTTAAAATAGTAATTAATTTATAAAATACTATTTACCTAAACAGAGCAATTGTTTTAAAGTCAGAACACTTTTAAGATTGTGTAAATTAAAACAAATTGGATTAAACTTTTACCTTTCCTATGATTTTCTGTTTAATAACAACTTTTTTTAGTTTTAAATTCAAGTTAGGTCATTTTAGTATTTTAAAATTAATGATATTTATGTGATAAGATTTTAAGCCTAAATTTTTTTTTGTGTTTAATATGGGATGATATTAAGTTTAACTTAGAATTTGTAATATTTTTAAAGTACTTTAATTCAAGTTGTTTAGTTTTTTATTCTTTCTAATTATTTTGTAAATTTGATACTTAAAAAATATAACAAAAAAATGTATTTTCAGTTTTGAATTTCTATGAATAAATTTTAAGTAAACCCACAAATCAAATAAAAATTCAATTATTGACATTAAGGAGATATTATAAATCTGAAAGTCAGTAATCTAGTTTAATCAGAAACTTTCTTTAACTTTTAGCGTAAACCAGTAGAACTTAATTTTTTTATTGTTGTTTAGACTGTGATTTTTTGTTTTTTAAAAGACTCTTATTTTTGATAAAATATAATTTCTTTAAAAAAATAATTAATGAATAAAATTTTAATTGAACTACTCTTTACTTTACTTAATACTGTTACTTTTACACTCCAATTCTGAGACTTACTTTAACTGACTTTATTTTGTTTATTTGTTTTCATAAAACCATAGCATTCAATAATTTTTTATTTGACTTAAATATTTTATTGTTATTTCACAATAAAGAAGCAAAGATTGTTTTAATACTTTTAAAAGCAAAACTAAATAAATTAATTGAGCAAGATATTTTAAGTTAAAACAAAAACATGTTCTTATGTATTCAGAAATCAATAAAGCATACAGGGTTTTTAAAATGTACGGAAGGAAAAAAAATAAAATTAAAGACTTATTAAGACTTAAAAAAATTGTGATTACTAGTAAGTAACTTTATACTTCGTACAAAAGTTTGGTCAATTAATTTAGTGAAACACCTTGTAGATACTTTAAAAGATAATAGTATACTTAAAGGTTAATGTGAGCTAAAAAAGAGCCTCAGCCAGCATATTTTATCAAATCTTTGTTTATTTATATGCTTATCTCTAACCCTCTTTACAAAAAAGTGTTTAAAGTTAATAAAAAATTAAAGTCAAAATAATAAAATAAAAAAGAATAATAAAAAATATTCTTTTCTTTGCTGATTTGGTTCTTTTGAGCTATACTTGTGCTCAGAATCACCTTTAAGTATGCTATCCGTTAAAAAGTATTTAAGTTAATACTCATTTCTATTCTCATAGTCATTTTAAAGTCATAAAATATTAACCACTTTTAAGTTAAATTTAAAAATTAAAATCACTAACCAAACCTTTTCAGACAAAATATTAAAAGCGATTCAATAAACATAGAGATGAAAGTATTTCCAATTCATAAACTACACCTTGGTTTCAGGTATCGATGCTGTCAACTCATACAAAAATATTGGGGTTCTTCAGATACGTTAGTTTTAATAAGATTTTACATATTAGTTCTTGTTTCCGTTAACTTTAACTTTACTAAAACAAGTATGAAGTTTTTGTTTCTATTCAGAGATATCATATAATAAGAGACATTAAAGAGTCGAAACTATTTCATAATAATCTTATTAATTTATAGTTTTCTAGAGTCCTGCGATAAGCTTCCTACATCATTAGTATATATAGACACTTGTACGAATCCCCATAAAATACTTGGTCATGTGCAAGTTTTCAAATTTTATGATAGAAAAGACTCTGTGGAATTTCATTGTGGTAAGTTTTTACTTTAGAATACTCATACTTATCAAGTTTTACAAACTATTTTTTATTAAAGAATTTCATTTATTTAACAAAATTTTTTAACTAAAAAAAATGCTATATTTCATTACAGTTTTGCCTAAAAACTTGTGTAACACCTTATAAACAATTGAAAAATACCTAAATGACATATTTTTCAGTTGTAGTAGATAAAGACTTACAGCAAAAAGGAATTGGTAAAAACATGATGTTAGATGCAGAAAAATGGGCAAAGGTGAAAGGGTTCAATGCGGCATACTTATGTTCTGTTTCTTCAGCTGAAGACTTTTACAAAAAGTGTGGATATTCAGAAATAAAATCTGGTGCTTATGAAGGAATGTTCAAAAAAGAAATCTAACAAAAACTTTAAGACATTTTAAAATTTAGTTTAAATACAAAAATTAACAAAAAATGAATTTTATGTTCTTTGTTTTTTTTTTCTATCTATCTGTATAATTGTTTATAAAACTGTTAGCGTGTTTTATAACATGTGTATCATTCTAAATACTTAAATTTTTTTTATACTATATTAATTACTTATTAATGTATATCAAAACATTTACATTTAATTTGATTGCATTTTACCAAAAACGTATAATCTTATTGTTCAAAAAAAAATATTGGAATTCTTAACAAAACGTTTTGTTAATAAAAAAGATCCTTCTAATTAAGTTATTCAAATAAAGTTTACAACGTTAATTTAATATTGTTAATTATATTTTTTATACTAAAAATCCTTAAATCTTTAAGAGTTTACTGGAGGAACGACTGGCAGAAGCTCCAAAGATTTTTATCGACATGGAGTTTTTATACGATGGAAATTTAAAAATTTATGTATAACAAAATATACAAGTAGAATATAATATATACAATTTAAAAAACCGAATACGTTTATAAAACAATAGAAATAAATTAAGGAAAATGTTTTGACATTCTCTTCTTTAACCACTGAATTTATATTGTTAAGGATATCGAAGTCTAATAAATTGTAAAAATTTTGAAAATAACCCGTGTTTTAGAAAAAAAGTTGCCTTTGAGTAGTCTAGTATTCAAACTAGGTATTTAGGGTAACATAAATGTGTGTCTGGTTTCATTTTGAAAAATAATTGAACTTGAAATTTATCAGGATAATATTTTCTTTGGCACTGTACATATTTAGTCTTGTAAAAGGAAATTACCGGAATCGCAAAAAGTGTGAAAAAATTTAAAACTAATTAAATAGTTCTATATTTGATAAACGTGTTACTAATTGATTTTATTTTTACAACAGCTCGGTGTTACATTGCTCATCTCTTACAATTTAATCATAAAAAACTAACCTCAGCAATCCATCCTAAAACTTAGTGTCATCAATACGTTTTACTAGTTAGTAATTAGGTAATTAAAAAATGTTTTTTTTTTATATTCTTATTAATTGTAAGAACAAACATCCTGTAATGAAATAAAAAATAGCGACGTAACAGAATAATTTAAAAAAGGTTAAATTCAAAAAAAAAATTATTTATCTTTTAATGACCCTTTTCCGAAACTTTTTTGATGCCAAAAAACTGAGAACATAATGTTTAAGTCGTGTTGTTTATTGAACATCCTGTGTGCATATAAAAAAAGTTATAAGTTTTTTCATATATATACACTCTGTTTTTAGTAAAAAAAATGTTTTTTTTTTAAATTAAGTTTTTATTTGAATCAATTTCACAAATTAAGTATATACCACAGTAAAAGGTACATAAACATATATTTTTTTTGACATCATTATTGAGTAAATGCGATGAATAAACAAACCAGTGTTTTACAAAAAGTTTCAAAATAAGCCTGAGTACTTTTATAATCTAAAGCTAGCCTGAGCTATCCTGAGTAAAACATGGCAAGTCTGTACTTTAGACAAAATATAAGATATTTCTACTTCTAATCTAATTCAAGACCTGCAAACAAGTCATATAATTATATCTAGCACTAAAAAGTTGTGATAAAAATAACCAACTCAAAGTTTTCTTTTACAATTTGCTAAAACTTTTATTTAAATAATTCTTGCAAACAACTTTCAGTCGAACTAGATGTTTAATGTAGCTAATACTAGGTTGTTTTTCGATTAAAATATTTCAAAATTATGCTTAATTGCGTTCAATGTAAAGGGATAAAACACCCTAGCTGTAACATATAGAAACCGTGTAAGCAAATAATTTAAAAAAAAAGTGTTGCTTTTCTCATATTTTTCATATAGCAGTTACTGAAGTAAAATAATAAATATCTTAAACATCAAAATAATCTGTTCATATTTTGATGTAATTCAGGGTATAATAAAACTTGTGTTTTCTTTAAGTTACCGATATTTAATTCAAGGTTATTAAATATAAACTGTTTAAGTGTAGTGTTATTTTAAACAAACAACTTATTCTTCCTACTGACTGATTACATCTTAAGAAAGTATTACTTTAAAAGTTCACAAAATGCAGTACGTGAACCAACAAGGGATATTGGTGAGTACCAATTAAGTAACAATTAGGTACTCACTTTTATCCTGAACAAACACAAGCACCTTAAAATGTGCACTAGCGGGAATATTTTTCCCCTAAAAATAATAGTTTAGGAGTTTCGCTTAGTAAAATTTTTATGTTGGGAAATCATATGAAAAGACAGCACAAAAAAAAATAAAGTTTCCTAGCTTAAAGCCTGCTGAAGCAAATTACTTTAGAAAATTTTGCTATATATTGGTATAACTAAAAAGGGGAAAAAAGACTGTTTTACTGAAAACTTTTTTTCTCGAACTCTTTTGAGATAATTATTTAAAATGTTTAGAAAATCTTCCTTTCCACTTATGAAAATTCTGCATAAACAAAGTTAGAAAAAATTATTATCAAAAAAAAAGAACTGAATAACTTTAATTAAGTTAAGTTGAAAAATATATTTTTTAAATTATGTCTAAACAGAATTTTCTGAATATAAAAAGGAACATTTCTTAACCGTTTCAGGTAACTATTTCAAAAAACATTAGATAATAGTCTTTTTTGCCCTTTTTAAATAATTCCCATATATAGAATAATTTTCAAAAATTTTAAAGTTAGGAAGTTTTTTTTTTTGATTTGTCTATTTATGTTATTTTCCATCGACAAAAAAATTACTAAGCGAAATGTTAAGGTCGGGGCAATAGATGCACCCTAAAGTGCACCTTAGTTTAATAACAAATAAATACATGTTTTTACAAAATAACAGTAAATTTATACTTTTTTTCTGATGTACAAATGGTCTTTTATACTTAATGTTCAGGACGATTGATTTGTTTTATTTCCAATTAATAAAATATTATCTGTTTTATCAGTTTTGCCTCTTTTCAATTACAAATTAGGTATTGTTCACTGACGTCAAAACCATTTTTAATTCAAAAATACTAACAATAAAAATCAAAAATAGAAGTCAGTATTTAGTCAGATTTTGCTTTAAATATAGACAATTAATAAAGTTATTAAAATCTATTTAATAGTTCACTAGTCCAAACTAAAAACTAATAAATAAAAACAAAACATTTAAAAAAATATTAAATCTAATTTTTAATTTTACTTTAGAACAAAAAAATTTAATTAAAAGTATTCATTAAGTTAAAAAAAAAATTGAAAAAAAAAAGAAAAGTAGTATTTAGTCAGTTTTGATTTAAATACATAGAATAAACAAGAAATTTAAAATATATCTAATAGTTCACTGTTTGTAAACTTACAAAACTAAAGTATTTTAAACAACCTATACAAATTAAGACATAAAAAAACAAAATATTATAAAAGTAAATATCTAAAAGTTTTTCATACCAAAATAAAAGGTTTAAAGTTAAAAAATTTATTTTGTTTGTTAGAAGAAAATAATAAAAAGTCTTTTTGATAGACTTTTATTATTTTTATGTGGTTTAATTAAGCTTTGTTAAACATGGATCTTTTAAAATTTGTAGATGGAAAGTTATTCAGTAAAAAGTGTTTTACTAAAAATAATAGACAAATTTTATACCATTTGAATTTCTATTTATTGAATTGCAATAGAAAAATCTGGTGTCGGTTTGCTATTTTAAAACTAGTCTTTTTAAACTTAGACAATTAGCTTCTTTTTTTTTTGCACAATCAATACAATATCACTGATACTATTTTTCATGTTTGTTATATAATAAAATGTAAATGATAACCGTTCTGATGAAATCAAACTATTATTATTTCAAAGACCGTAGGCGCTATCTGTCACTTTTTTTTTAATATACTCATAACTAGTTTAAAATATTTTTAGTATAAACTTGGAAACATAGTCCTTTTATAAATACCGCTTTGTCAATTTTGTATAAAAAATACAACTGTATAACAATGTAAAGCTTAGCTAGTGATAAAGGAATTTTCCGCTAATTATAATGACTTACAATTAAAACTAGTTAGTTTTCAAGCTTAATTCTTTTTTATAACATAGAGAAACTGTTGAAAAATCTTAGCGTAAAAATAATGGTTATGTATGCTATAAATGTTTATTTTAAATCTAATGTGAAAAAGTTATATTCGATTTATATAAGTTCTTTGCTCACCATGAGTGTGTTATAATGAAAAAAAAAGATTTTTTTAACAAACTATTACACCTGTCGCGTATTTGAAAAGCAAATAAAATAAAACTTGATACCAAAAAATAGATCAAATTATTTAATAGTAGTATATAAAATATAAGGTCTAGCTATTTTGTTAAAAATAACAGCTCACTGGTACTTTCTAATAATTGAAACTTAAGCTATTATTATGTTAGTTACTTTTACGTACAAAAAACCAATAAATTTATCAAAAGTATTTTTTACCAAATTTTGTATAAATAAACGATAAATACAACAGTATGACAAGTAAAGTAGTAAACTAATAGTATTTATTTATGCGAAATAGTTCTACTAATTTTTTTTTTGTAGTCAAAAAATAAGTTTATATACAAATAACAAATAACAAAAGTAATTTATTTGTACATCATAATTAGCATATTTTGTTGTTTAATGGCTTTGTTTTAAATAACTAAAAAACAATGTTTTTAGAACCCTATTATAATATTTACCAAATCTACAAGTTTACATTTTATTACTACAAAATCTGTAATAATTGCTTTAAAACGTTTAAAAATAAAAAACAGTGGCAGTCAGCGCTTTCGGTTTTTGAACTGATAACAGTTCGATTTGAACAAAGAACACCGCAAATTTTAAAAACATTTAAGAGCTGAAGTAGCCGTTAACCTACACTAACATCAAGTAATTATTCATAAGTATATTTAAATGACTTTTTTTACTTGTGATAACATTCACGTATGATTGTGTTTTAAAACAAACAATCTACAATTATTATTATTACATGATATGACAAACAAAAACTAAAGTATCACTCTTAATTTGTAACAGCTTTTCAGAAGCTGTGTGTTTATTTCATCAAAAAAAAAAAACAAACCATTATGTTACATGTGAAATGTTAGAGTTCTTCGAATAAATTTAGAACTGCATTGTTAACAAAATTCAACCAAATTTTTTTTGAAAAGAATCATAAGTTTTAACATTTTATAAGCATATTTATAAACATTTGATTAAAGTAAAAACAACTTTAGTAGTAACCCGTGTTATTTTAGTAGCTTTGCTTCTAAATTCAGTAAAATCAAATTAACTTATAGTCATAAAAAATATGTTAAAACAGTTTGAATAAAACTAGGGGTATTTAAATTTAGTTAGCAGTGCTCACGGTTATTAAACTGATAACTATCTCGGTTTGATATAAAATGATAAATGTTATAAAGAACATTTAAGTTTGTAAAAGACCAAAAATATATAGAATTCAAAACATAAATCTTATCACAGTTTCTCTAAATAAGGAGAAGTGACTATTAAGCCTATCTTCCACCGATTGTTATTGCTTTTAAAAGTATTCAAATACTTTAGAAAGCTAGCTATTGAAACAATATTCTTAGTTTCAAAATTTCATCGTATTTTAGTTCCTTTAATAATGTTAAAGTAAATTTTCATATTTTATTATATGTTGTCGTTGCTTCAATTTGTTATGCATAAGATTATTTTATATTGTTTCAAACAGTTTTGTTCAGACATGTTATAATTATTTTGTAATAATCAATAGTTACTTTGTAAAAACAAAGTATTTGTAGATTTATTAGCTTTATTCACGAATTGCTGCTCTAAGCTAGCTTTCTAGAGTTTTTTTTTGATTTCCTTATAAAAAAGAAATATAAAAACATAAGTTTAGTTTAATTGACTGAAAAACTTCAATAAAATCCATATGATAATGATAATTTTTTTTTTAACATTACTTATATTTAACTTGTACTTAAAAATATAATGTAGAGTAAAATTTGTAAGTAATTTTATTAATAGGTCCATTATGATTTTATAAAAGTTCTATAAGCTAAAAAGTAACGTAATGAACAAAATTAAGCCTTTACCAACAAAAAAAGAATAGATATAAGCTTAAACAAGTTAAGTTAAATTTAGTAAACTTACTTAAAAAATTATCACTATTTTTTTTGTTCAATCAAATTGTTTTATTGACAAAAAAAAAAGATTCTCAGGAAACTTGTATTAAATTTTAGTATTTTTTTTAACTTGGTTATATCAAAGCAGTTTTCAAACGGTTTTTGACGAAGTTTAACAGTTTTCAAACGGGTAATTTTATTAAATGATATTTAGTTAAATGATATTAAATTGATTTAAAATATAAGATTACAACCAAAACATAAGTGATAAATTGTTTAACAATAAATGTTTCAAAGTTTATTGTTTTTTATTAAACTTATAGAAATAAAAAAATCTCTTGTTTATTATAAAATGCCTATCTAAAGTTAGTAATTATTTTTCACAAAATAAGTTAAATTTGTGCTAATTTTATTAAATAGCCTTGAGATACGCAGGTGGTAAGCAAAATAAATAAATTCAACTCGATAACATAAACATAATATTTAAAAAATAAAAGTTTTCAAGCTTCATAATAACAATAAACAAAACTAATGGACTAAAATAAAAAAACTTTTAATTATTTCAGTTTTATTTCTAACGTAAAAACAATAGATTTCTTGTTATGTATTGTTTATTGCATGTTAGAATGAAGTTGCTCAAAAAAACCTTTCGGTTAGCGAGTCGTACACCACAGTTGTATGTTCTTTTTTAAATTAAAGTTATTTTTTAACTTTAAAGATTTAGAGATTGCGTATTTATAAAAAATTATAACAAACTCGAGGTAAGGAAATGTATTTTTTATATGTTTTATATGTTTAGTTACCATATTACAATAATAACTAATAAACATACAATAAGATTTACTATTTTCTAGTATCTAATCCTTACCATAAAACTAAAAATATAAATATACTTACTACCAAAACTGAAAAGTTTTACAAATATTACGTAGAAAAGCTTGGCTGTGATTCAGATGAACACATTATTGTAAAAGATATCTTTGTCAAAACTACTGTCAATTAAAACTATCCGGAAAAAAGTTTACCTGATGTTAACGTTTACAAGATAATGGAAACTCGTCCAATAAAATCTTTAAAAGAAGAACAAAAAAATTTAGTGTTGTTTTATGGCACAAGTAATAAAGGAGTTAAATAAATATTAAAAGAAGGTTTTAGAAACTCTAAACAAGGTTGGTTTGGCCAAGTAGTGTCTATGACCGACCATAAACTATTGTGGAGTTGGTTACAATTTCTGTATGTTTGTTAATGAAGTTCTTAATTCAGATAGTCTGCAAACATTTAACCACGGTATATATTGTATGATGTGTGATTATGACACTGAATCCGAGTACCCATTTCAAAAACATGTTTTTAAGGGGACCCAACAACTTACTGGAGCAGATTACAAAGAAGATGCCCTTGGAAGAAAGTACAAAAACACTGCAGTAAAAAATTAAAGTCAATTTGACGAGTACGTAGCTGATGAATGTTTTGTAGTTCCAAAATACTTTATTGTAATTGGTCCTACAAAAGAATTTATTTTTAAATTCAAAATTACATAAGTTAGTTGACTCTGAAATGATTAAAGGTAAAAGTTTAAACCTTGACTTTAAATAAATTAAAGTTAAATGTTTTACCTTTGTATCAGAACTCATTAAAGATGAATTTACTAATCTTTACCACAAAATAACAAAAAATGATTTTTGGTACGTTAAATACGAACAGCTTGAAGATAAACTTACTGACCTTTTCTTTCAGCAGATTGAAAGTGAGTCTTGGAACCCTGACGATGATCATTACAAACTCTTGATTTCGTCCTTAATTATGTTGATGAAATTAGTAAAAACTGATATAAAATAACCGTGTTTGGTGCAGTTAGCAAATGTAGTTTTCTATTAGTAAAGTTTTTTAAAGCATTTCGATTCGTAAGTTTTTAATAAATTTTATTGATATCACTTTTGTATGTATGTAATTATTGTGACCATAAAAAAGTTTGTTTGTAATAAAAATTTGTTTTCTCTGCGTTAAGCTTAATAAAACTTTAATTATTGACTTTATAAACAGTCATTTTTAGAAATTATAAGAATATTTTCTGTAGAGCATAATGTATAAATAAATTAAAATATAATATTTGTATAAATTAAGTTTAAAAATAAATACTATAAACGCATATATACTAAATTAAAACTACTATCTAAACATTTGAGACTAATAATGTTTCGCACAAATTTTTATTATACCTGTTGAATCATTTTTCTGAAGATAAATAATCAATACTTTATTTCGTTAATACTAACTGCAACTATTTAAAAATATTAACGTTAAATTTATTCAAATGGCTCAAGTTTGCAATCTTAAAGTTAAAAACTGTTATCTAACGAAAAAAAAAACATATCACCTAAAGATATAAATTACTTCACATACTTTTAGTAGACATGATACTAAACGATACTGTAGTAAAAAGTTATGATATGTTATTAACGAATTACATGTAAGTTATACTTTTAACTAGTCATATAAACCCTAATCAACGATACAGTTTAGTTTTTAGAAAACTATACTAAACAAAAAACTTTAAGCGTTTAAATATTATCAAATATTATGAATCTTTTAATTTCTTCACCAGTAATTTAAACTGCATTGCGCCGCCCACAAGACTTTAAACTTGAAAACACTTGCAAATACATTCAAATATATAATTAAGGAGAAATATTTAAGTTAACTACTTAAATTTCATGTTTAAAAAAAGATTAATCACATGAACTGTGGATTTAATTAGTATGATTTTATCATAATTAAAAATCTTTAGTAGTTAAGTTTATTCACGAACTAATTAAAAGAACAATAATATCGGTTAAGCATAGCTTAATGAAAACTAGGTTAATACTTCTGCAATTTTGAAAAAAAAACCATAAACCTCTAAAAAAACTAATATAACTGTATGTATGAAAAATAATGCAGCTAGTAAGCTGCTACAAAGTAAAGTTGGGTTTTCGGGATGTTTAACTATGATTAGTTAGTTTATGTAGGTCTAACTGATATTTTTATTTAAGTTAATAGAAAGTATACGTCAATATTTAACATATCAGGTATGTTTAATAACTATTTCATTAATTTTCTTTAAACTAAGATATAATAAATCAAACAACAAAGTTTATTAAGTAAAACGTTTTAAATTATTAATAAATATATTACTAGATTGTTGTAGGTTTTACAAATTAGTTTAAGCAAATGTTGTTGTTGTAAACAACTAAAAAATATTCGTTTTAAGTAAAGTAAGTTTAGTAGTTAACTATAAATTAAATGATTAGTAAAATTGTATCAATTATCAATACAGCATCAGAAAAGCTAGTTGCATAGTTTATAAAATAAAAACTCTAAAAAAAGATATATACAACTAAAAACCTATAAGTTATAAGTGTTATTCGCCACACAGTGCAATGCAAAATATTTTGTAAGAATGTGGATTTAAATCAATTTATTTTTGAAATAATTGATTTATTATATATTAGTAAATGTTTGCCAGGGTTTTTAATATTTAAAACTTAGGCGCGGCGTAATGCCGTTCAAATTAAATCTGCAATTCTTTGAGTATCGGAGTTCTGGTTTTTTTATAAATACTCAGTTATATAATTTGCAAATTTTATGCGAACGTTTGTGATTATCATTTACTCGCATTTCAAATTTATATATATATGGATATATTTCATTGCATATTTCACTTTAATATTTTAAATAAATATGAAATCATATTGATTTCAAAAAAATAGTTTATATATTTTTTTGAAAAAGTATAAAAATAATTAAGTGCGTGAGATTTTTTTAAAGTAATAAATCGACAGTTTTTTTAATATTTTTCTGGAATTTATAATTTATTATCAAAAAATAACATAGTTTATCGGGTGTTAGTATTAAAAAAAAAAGTTAAATTTTTAATATTGAAGAATAAAAATATTTTATAAGTTAAGCTGCTAATAATGAAGAGAAATAAATAAAATAAAATTAGCAGCTACCAGAAGCTACTAAAAACTGTATTCTTCACGTAAATATTCTGATAAAAATCAATTAACTTAATTACTACTACTTCCTTCGTGCATATTTGACTCGTTCCGATATAATCTAACTTTTGCTTATATGAGCGCTTTATTTAAAATTAATAAATATCAATAAATTAAAAGTAATAACACTAAAAGCAGTTTAATAGTTTTGTATTAAAACACCTAGTGAAGTCGTAAATAAGTTTCAAACATCCATTAAAATTATTTAATCGGTTAGATTAAGAGCTAAACTTATAAAATTGATGTGATTGGTCATGAACTGTCTTTAATTTGTAAGCTACTGGAATTGGGCAAAATAAAATTTTCAATGTTTTGTTTATAAACTTGCTATAAAGTTTAAAGCTTTGCTGTTTCTTCTAAAAAACTCGTCAATATGATAAAAATGATAAATATAAAACACGAAAAATTACTATGCTTATAAAAAAATATATATATAACATACATATTAGAAGTTTTATATTTTGATGCAGTACTTTTACTAACTAGTATTGTTAAAATAGAAATTGTGTTACTTAAGTTTTAATGTTAAATTTGTAGTCATTTAAAATCGATGTACCGATTATTAAACGTTTCAATGTATTTGATTGTATTTGTTTGGAATGTAAAAGCTTTATAGGCAGCGCAGTGCCGTTCAAACAATTCTGAAGAAACATGCAGTCATATCAATCGAGTTTATAATAAGTGCTCAATTAAACTTTTTTAAATGTTGTGCGAGCGTTTGTGGTTATCATTTACTCCCATTTCAAACTTTTAAAGGTATTTGAAAAGTATTACTAAGTTTCAAAAATACAAATTTAAACACTTTTAAATGAATATGGCTCGTAAGTAATTAACTACACTGTGTATATGATTATTATATACACAGTGTAGTTAAAAAAGTTACAGTAAAAGTTGTTTAGTTTTATTTTTCATTTATTCTATACGAGATTTTCTTGTATTAAACAAAATTTATTTCTTTCTACTAAATGTTGATTACGAAGTATTCTGTTTGTAAACTATTGAAGGATCAAGTACTACTGTAAACATAGAATGTTTTGTTTACTTAATTTATTACAATGACTGCAAAAAAGATATTAAAATAAAATATAAAAACTTAAATTGGTTAACTTTACCTATGTCTTATACAGCAAACTGTAGTTTTAGTTTTAATGAAGTTATTATAATTGAAATCACTCTAAAACTTAAGCTGCGTAAATAAACATCAAACAGTCTTTCATAGATTTATACTGAAAATTTAAGTAATAAACATATTCATTTAAACATTAGAACACTGATGAAAAATATAGATTTATACTACTACCGAAAATAGTAATACTAGTAGTACAACAGGCATTTTAAGAACCGTTTTCCTTAAATCGACCAAATAGTTATAAAATTATAACACAGCATTAAAAATGCTGTTACAATTGTTGTTGAGTCATATGAGTCATATGAGTTGTATAGTCAAAGTTTTACGTAATGTTATAAATACTATTGATTAGTTTAGAACGGTTAAAAAATATTAATTTTAAAATATAATTTAAGACAACTGAGGTTATTCAATTTTAAGAATAAAGTATTAGAAAGTGTTTATATTCATTTCAAAACGACTTCTAAAATCAGTGGTAGTATACTTCTTAAATTATAATTTTTATTTACATTTATTTTTAATAGGTAAAATTGCTGATTGGTATCCTTTATGAAGAGGTATAGTGATGAAAAATTTAAGCTGCTAAAAAATTGTCTTATTTTTTGTCAACAATCTGAATAAAATCAATTAACTTATATAGTCCTAGTTTATACCATGGTTTACACTAGTTTAAGTGTACTTACTTTTTATAGAAACTGCTTTTTATAAAGAAAAAAACTTTAATTTATGTTCAACTGGGCTGCTTAAAATTTTGTTATTTCACTTAAATGAGAAAGTTTCTATAAGTACTTGAATAAGCATCTTAATGATAGTCAATTAAATCCTATTAAATGCTCTTTTGTAAAGCATAGTCAAAAAATTAATTATAACCTCATCTAAAATGTTTTATTTTTAATAATAAATATAAGTATAAATGTCAAGTCTCGCTACTTATGAATAAATCATCTAACATTGAAAGGTATAAATTATTATTTTAATGTTTTTTTTTTCATCGTTTCTGAATTACTTGAGTCAAAGGTCGGTAGGCAACTAAAGGTTACTAGCAAACTTTCGATATAAAAGTGACCGCAGTTGTATTATTAAATAGAACGTTAAATTTCTGAATTATTTATACCTTTTAAATTTATACCTTTTTATATCCATTTAAAACAAGACATTTTGTATAAAATTGGAAACAAGCCTCTGATTTTTGATTGCTAAGTTAATTATTAATGAATGATGTACCTTACTAAAATTTGTAAACTTTTACTGTTTTTTAAAAGTTGCTATCTTTTTCAAGGCTCATTAAATAAACGTAGTAAAATTACCTATTATGATTTTGTTAAATAAAATAAATTTTTTTAGGTTTTAGTTTTCATCTAAAACTTTATAATATTTGTTTTATCGAAACAAATAACAGTAAAGTTTCATGCTATAAACATATTTAGATATTTTTCATTGCGTATTACACCTTTAAATTACAGTTAAAAAAATATAAATAAAGTAAAAACTAGATAAAACTAATTCACTTGTTTTTAAAGAAGCTAGATAAAATTAAGTTTATGAGATTCTTTTTAGGCAGTTTTATTTTATTACTACAAATTAAAACAGTTTATCAGGTTTTTGTATTAAAAACAACATAACTAAATTGTAAATGTTTATTAACAAAAAAAGTTGTTATTTTACAGGTATAGTTGCTGACTATGAAGAGGTATAGATAATAGAAACATTGCACCTACCAGAAAGCTGCTAAAAAATTAAATTGTGTATGTAAACCATCAGATTAAAAACAATTAACTTATATACTTCTAGTCGATTCCATAACTTATTTGAATTTAAGTGTAGGTACTTTTTATAAAAACTACTTTTTATTAAAAAAATCTATTAGTTTATGTTTGACTATGCTGCTTAATACTTTGTTATTTTATTTACATTTTGAATATTATATTAAAAAATGCTCCTTATTCAAATAGTTGACTTACTATAAGTTGTCAAGCTTGTCATGATAAGAATACTAACAATTTGTATAAAACAAAGGTGTATCAGTTTTTTTTTTACTTTTGTACCTTTTATTTTTTAACAGTTAAGAATACTACAATCATTATAAAATCTATTTAATTCATAAAAAATTATGAAAACTGCAACATAATTTTGTAGCAGCTCTTTAGTAGCTGTAATTTAATTTTGGTATCTTCTTTTAATTCTCTTTCAAAGAATGTCTTACTTGATATTTTTAATGGAAATATAAGTTCAAAGAATCAGTTTAAAAACAAAAATAACAGTACAAATAAATATTTTTTTTTTAATTTGTTGTTAAATATTAACTTAGTTCATAAATTCCTACTTTATGAACTCACATGTGTACTAACTTTTAAAATAACATTTGTTTTCTTAACATTGATAGTATTACGTTTGTGTCTGAATATGCATAATATCATTTAATAATACTTAAGGTTAAAATTATTTTCATTTGCTAAGCAACAAAACATTTTTTTTAAAGCTTGAGAACATTTTTGTTTTTTTTTTAATTAAATTAGGTAGCTTTTACCTATGAATAAGTCCCAGATATGTAGTTTTGAAGTTATCTGCGAGATTCAAATAAGTTTAAACATGATTAAGCAGTATCATGAGCTTTAAGTTCAACTAATAGTTTTCTAAAAACTATGTTAAAAATATAATTGAAAATTACATTGTCGAAGCTGAAGTAACTTAGTATTAGTACGTACATTGTCGTAAACCACGTCATTAGCTTATTAAGCTGTATTATTAGAAACAAATGTTTCTCTATTCTGTTATTTAATTAAAGAAAGAATTATTTAACCCAGAAGAAAAAAAGTATTTATAATTACAAGACAATTTTTACCTGATTCTAAAACATTTAAAAAAAGTTATAGTATACTATGATAATATTTTAAATTGTTTACTTTTATAAGTTTTATAATATGTATTATTATAATTCAAAAAACTTAGTTGGCATAGTGGAAAATATATATTAATTAATGTTTGCATTAATGACGTATAATTTCGATTAGCCTAAATATAAGTTTCAGTCAACGTTGTATAAACTAACTAATCTGACTTAAAACATCCCGAAAACCCAACTTTAGTTTGTAGTAGCTTACTGGCTGCATGAATTTTTAAATTTATGGTTATATACATTTTTGTAAACACTTATATTTTGAACAAAATTTAATATAAAACAAACACTTCTAATTTTCTTTAACTTAACAAAATTATACTTTTGATAGTTAGTGACATACATTTTTAATATTCTAACTATAATAATAAAGTATGTTTACGAACTATTACTAGTAATGTATAAAATAAATACCTATATAGAATATGTCAGAAGCCGAATTTACATCGTTTAATGCAGCTTTAAGTCCCAATGTTAATTTTTTTAAAACTATCTAGTAAATTACTAATCAAAGAATAAGGTATATAAAGATTAAATGCCTGAATTTGTTTTAAACTACTTAATTAGCTTCTGGTGGTTGTATAATTTTTTTTTTTAATCATTTTCAATATTTATCTTAAAAAATGTACTTAAGTAACAAAACTTCGCTAACTATTAATAATGAAGAAATATTTTATATTCTATAAGAAACTTGAATTAATCATCTTGTTTTTATTTATGCATTATTATAAGTCAAGCCTCTAGTTTCAAAAAAATTGAAAAAACAATTAAATAAACAAACTTTGATATATAAAATAATGACGTATACTATTGATCAAAAAAAAAACATCGATAAGCGCTTATAAACAAACTATTCTTTTATTAAACATCCAATTAACTTAATTTTAAGTATGAAAAAAAAAACTAAAGTCACTGAAAAAAACCAAAGAGTTATTTAAGTAAAGTATTAATTTTGTCTGTTAAGTGCTTTTTTTGAGCTAGTTTTAAATTCGTAACATTTATTATAACTCATTCATTCTACTATTTTTACATCGCTGTACCATGTTGTTGTAAAGTCTAAACGTTTCTAAAATATCAAGAAATCTTTTAAATAAAGCTACTACGTAAATAACATTTTACATATTTTTACTGTAATTAATTAATTTCTATGTAAATAAATATCTGTATTTAAATAAGCATATGCTTAAATAACTAAACAATTTTAAAGTATATCTACTATATAAATAATTATGAAAATAAGATTAACGTAACAGTGGGTTATTTACCAATATTAAAATATTATAAGCTGTTATAGAAAACACTCACGATTAACTGAAAGTTCGATTTATGGAAACAACATCAGAAGTATTTTGTCATTAGAATTCAAGAAAATTGGAGCTTCTATTAATCTAAGCTGCCACCCCCGATAAAAATTTATTAAAAAATATTATTGTTTGTTTTTCAAAAAGACTAAAAATTAAGTATTCAAAAAAAATCTAGTATGTTTTTATTTTTAAAACTTTAAGTTTAGGTATAGAACAAGTTTAAAAGTGATACTTCAAACAAACTTTAGATATGTAGAAGTTTTCTTCATACAAGTTAATTATTTCCAAGTAAATTAGCACTGTTAAACTTCACTTAACATGTTTTAAATTAAATTAAAAATAGTTTTCAATCGTAGTATAGTTTAGTTAAAGTAAAAATTTAAGAATGATAATATTATACAAGACTGCCAAACAAATTAAAACTTAACCATTTATAGTATTTTGATTTAAAGCTAGCCTCATCTTTTACAAAGGTGAGCTAAGCTTGAAAAGGATAAATATAATTACATGTTTTCCAGTCATTATAACATTTGGTTGTTTATGAGTTAATTAATAAAACTTAGCACCAGCATTCTCACAATCAATTTTGCTTTTCTATTGTTTAAAAACACGACAAATCGCTGAAAGAAAAATAATTTATTTATAACACTTTGGTTATTTGTTGATGATTGCGTTTTCTCGAAGTTTGTAACAGCTTTCTAGAATCTGTGTATAACTAAATTTAAATAAGTAAAAATGCTTAATAAACAGTGATAAACTTGGTCTGACCTTAAATAAACATGATGTTTATAACAAGCTCAAGGTTTGGTATTTTAAAAGTAATGTTCCTCTTCAGTTTTTTTTTGTGTAGTTAAAAAAAAATCATTCTCAATTGCAAAACTTACAGATTAAAGTGTATAAGAATCAACAAAAGTTATCAATATACAGGGTGCGAAATTATAAATACCGTAAATGGTGCTGTGTTTATAGAGTTGTATTTATAACAGCTGTAAATAAGCTGTATTTTAATTTAACTTATCCGTTAAATAATTTATGAAACAGTGTTGCATTAAATTATCAAATATTTTACTATTTATGATAACATACTGGTTACAACTTGTCCAAAAAATGTAATATTTTTAAGCCTTACCTGGTAGAGACAACATTAAAAAAGTAAACCGAAGATATTTAAACATTAGTACAGCTACTAGCAAGCAGCTACAAACTAAGTTGAATATTGAGCCTTACTTTTATGATTTATCACAACTGTACATGCCAACATTTTAAATTTTTACTTGTTGTAATTTAAGGTAAAGGTTAAAGTTTTAGACATTAATACTTAGTATAAAAAAATAAGTAAGATGTCAAGTAGACTTGAAATAAATTCTATGAATTTAGTTTATTATGTGTTAGTTTTAGTTTTATGTTGTTAAGACTTTAATGAATTAAGTTTAGTTAACCTGATAATGAAGTAAAATGAAAACAATGCAGATACTATTAAAACTGCTAAAAACTAGATCTATACCACTTTAGTGTTTACAATAGGATAAATAAAATTCCAAACTATTAAATAAAAATAATAGTTTGTGAATATGAAAGTATACATAAGTATTATGACTATCAAACTAACTTAAAATGAAACTAACTAAAAAAATGCACTGTACTTTAAATGGAATGTTTTCGAATTTGTTATAGAAACATTCTTTAGTCTTTATTTGACCTTATGATTTAAGGTTATTTTTAATTTTTGTAGCTGTCTTTTAATTATTTAATAAAAACGGTTCAAGTAACAATAACCTTTTAGTCTTAACACATTATTCAAAAAAATTACGTAAAAAAATTAAATAATAAATATAAAAAAAATCTGAATTCAATTATCATACCTTGAAACGACTTTTATATTAGTGAAGTTAAAAAGTAAACAATCTTTTATTTGCTAGTTCTTTAAAAAAAAAATTTAATACTTAGAAGTCAAAAGATTTACGTGCTAGGTCACAGAGTACAATAATACAACAAGTTTTACATTTTAACCTTTAAAAATAGTTCTCTTTAATAATTACATATACTTTCAAATTATAACAAAGGTAAGTACCAAGTTGCAGTATATAAACTCGAAAAAAATCAAAAGTATATCTTGTGAAAAGTATGGTAGTTTGTAGCGGCTTTTTAAAAGCTGCTTTGTTCTAAAATTATTTTTATAAGTGCTATTACACTATAAAAGTACAAAATCATAACGTTAACATAGACATAATAGTTTCTGATTTTTTTCAAACTTTTTCGGATAAACATTTATTACATTAATCTACTTAATTTCTATTTAATTAGCATATATACGATAACTAAAGATCTCTTTAGTTTTATTGTTAGAGTGAAAAGTTGTTTTTTGAATAACTTTTTCAATTAGTTTGTTATAGTATTCTTAGTCAAACAAAGGCTTGATTGTAAATGCTGTTACAAAATGTAAAAGTAATTTTTAGTCAAACAAGAGGAGATTCAGTAGAAAAAACAATAAAAAATGTAAATTACAATATTTTAAGTTTTATCAACCAAATAGCCAAAGTGATTTTAAGAAAACTTATTGCAAAATAAATTTATTATGCATATGAAAAAAAATAGAAAGCTTTAAGCTAAGTAGATGTTGGTTTGAAATAAATAATATTTTTAGAACATTTTGGTCAACCTCATTTTTATGATTTTCGCTGATTTTGTTTTAGTTAACAGAAAATAAATATTACAGTAAAATAATTTTTAATTGAGAAAAAAGCCTGCTTTATAAAGATAAAATAGGATTAAAAGCCATCAAGTTGTATATTTTATATCGTAATAAATTAATACAATGGTAACTAATTTTAAACTAAATTGAGTAATTTTGTTAATTTTATTATAATTTATGTTTTATTTGAATACAATTACGGTTTTTAAAATTCACACTAATTATAGCATCAAAAACAGTATAAAAACTAATAAGCTTTTGTGTAAGTTATTTTAACAAACAGTCTATAACAGCTTTCTAGTAGCTGTGTTCAATTTTGATAGTTTTAAACTTTGTTTTTAATTATTTTAACTTTAAGTTTTTTTAATCGTATGTAAACTTTCTTCTGGTAACGTTTGAGTTATAATCCTGGTCATAATTACATACTAACTATTTGAAATCTTAAGTGAATGTGTTTCTCTAATCTTTACTTACTTAGCAAAACTTATATTTTATATTATTCTAACCTTAGAGTATTAAGCTGGAAATTTATGTATATATAGAACACTTATTTTACAACCTATTAACTGATAAAGAAAGTTTTGATATTACTTAAATCATTTTTATATTTTAAACAGATCAGAGTTTACTCGAAATTTCATAACAAAACTATAAAAATTCTCAGTTACGATCCAACTTTTAATGTTTTTTTTCAAAACTTTGGCAAACTTTCTCAGCTTAATTAAAAGGAAAAAAAAAAACGTTGTATCATATTAGTTTACGTATGGTTTAAAGTCATAACAAATAAAGTTATCAGTCGAGAGTACATAAACTCAACAGTTCTTTTTGTAATTCAGTATTTAGCAGGTCTATATTTTTACAACTATTATTATAAATAATTATTAAAATAAATAGTGGTATTATGGTACTGCACAAAGAAAGTTAATTAGCAGGCATTAAAAATCTAAAGAGGAAGTTTATAATTTTGTTTATTTATTACTTTAGCGAATTTGGTTTTTTATTTCTGTTGCATTCGTTAAACTATAACGTTTAAAAATATTTAACTATCGTTGTTTTTAATATATTATTATAAGCAGTATAACCTAACATTTACATTAAAAATTTCATTTAATCAAAGTATCGTATTCAAAACAAAATTATAAAACTATAAAGTTTGTTTTTGTATACCTATTAAAACAATAAACAGGTAAGGCAACTCTTTTTGCCCGGTGAGCCGTTTCTAAAAAAAATATTTCCTGACGGGCCAGAGCATTTTAATATAGTGATCTACCGAATCCAGCCGGATAATGTGTTTTTAGATCTGGCCGTATCATAAATTGAAAATTTTATCTGGATCCAGCCGAATTCTAGCTAAATAATAAATTCAAAAGAAAACAAAAAAAAAAAGCGAGTTTGTATTGCCTTGTAGACATATAAAAAAGTCGCTTTTGAAGTTTAATAAGTTTTAATTTTCCCTTATAATAATTTAAATTTCAACTTTATTTGACTTTTTATCTTATTCAACTTTCTGTTTAAATATGTAGTCAGTCACTGAAGATTTATGAGTTTTTGCCAGTATATTGTCGATTAGTAGTTTAATTTTTGCACAAGCTGATTTGCATGAATTTATTTATGCTTAAAAAATTAGTTTTCATCTTAGTGTTTTGTTTTGTGCTTTGTTTTAAACTTGTTATGAAGTTGATAAGTGCAAAGGCACGAAACTCGAGTTTTTAAAGTTTTTACATCTCGAAATAATCTTTTTAATATGTACCTGATTATATATGTATTTTAGACTACTTGAACACTTGAACATATACAGTACCTATATTTAATTTTAAATATTGTGTTTTAAATTATACGTAAAAAAACTACATTTTTTACTTTTATTAAAGAGTTTAGGTCTTTATTTAAACATACCTTAGAAATTCAACAAAAAAAATAAGTTATCCGCATTGTTGCAAATTGAATAGATACGCTGACATTTATGTGAATACAGAATAAAATATAAATAGTTTAGAGAAATAAATTTTTGTAGCTAAAGCTTAGTGACGTCAATAACTCAAAAATATACGAAAAACGTTGTTGTTCTATTCAGTAAATTTTATCTAACTTGATAACATATATTTAGATTTTAAAAAAATGTCTATTCTTAAAGCTTTATTTTTTTATAGATTTAATTGTTATTGTTAACGTCATTCTTTTAAACATAACAACAAAAATTAAGCACTTAGATTATTATAAAGTTTTCAAATAAAGTTTTAATACTCTATTAATCAATAACTTATAGTTTTATAGGAACGGGTCTAGACTGCACAATGAAAAAAATGCACGAGGTTACTAAATTGCACGAGGGACTAAATTGCACAGGAACAAGATAGCACGTTAGCAAAAAAATTGAACGAAGCCAAATTTGCACAAGCCTAAAAATTGTACGAGGGCACAAAATTGCACGAAGACGATTTTACACTAAGGGTCAGTTTTGCACGAGTTAAATTTTTGCACATGAGTCAAATTTACAGAAAATATATAACAAACAAACATTAAAAAAATAATCAAACAGAAAGAAAAAAAAGTTATTGACCGAAGGTAAGGAAAAAAACTAAAAAAATTAAAATTACAAAAAATTAAATTAAAATAAAAAACAAATAAATAAAATAACTCACTGACCAAGGGTAAGGGTAAAGGGTAAGAGTGATAGTAAAAAATAAATATAGGTTATTGAAAATTAAAAAAAGTATAACCTGTTCAAAATTGTCTACGTGTAAAATTATTTGCTAGTGTAAAAGTGTCTTGGTGGAAAAGTAACCCTTCGTGCAAAAGTATCTTCGTGCAATTTTATCTTCGTGCAATTTTGTTCCCTCAAGCAATTTTGTACGCTTGTGCAATAAAGACACCTACCTAGTTTTGTAACATGTTTATGTTAGCTGTAAAATATATTGAACAAATATTCAAACATTAACTTTAAATAATCAATTTAATAAAACACTTTTTTTTTATAAAAAAATTCAGTGTATGGAAAATTTTCAACTTTGAAATTAGTGTATTTTGAGATTTTATAAAAAAAAATTAACGTGAGGTCTTGAAAATTCAATATAAAAACAAAGTATGTAAAACATAAATATGAATATTTTTTTTTAATATGGAAGAATTATTTATCACTGTCCTTGAACTTATAACAGTTCGATTTCAGATATATAACACCAAAATGAGTACAACAAAGTATATGAATGTAAAACACCAGATATATATAGATTTATACGGAAAAAAATAAATGAATTCAATGAGTATACATTGTTATAAAAAATATTGGTTATCTTATTTAGATATATACTACTTTTATATATAGTCTTAGAAAAAATATAAAGCTTTCTATAAAAATTAAGTAAACAGTTAATAAAAGTGTATTTATTTGGCTAGTTGCTAAATGTCTAAAGTAATTTTAGTGACTGTTCCAAAGTAAAAAAAAATAATGATAATAATAATAACACTACTATTTTTGTTTAAATAAATACAGTAACATTTTTATATTCTTTGTTGTATGAATTATTACCAATTTTTACCGATTTATATATAAATTAATAAAAAAATAGAATATATCTTTTTAAGTATTGCAATTTTTCAATTTATAAGAATTTTTCTAAAAATCTCATCGATTAAAAGACTACAACTTTCTTAAAGTATTATTTAGATTTAAAAAATGTAAAAAAACAATTATATTAACGCATACATAATACATCAGTTAAACACTCTCAAATAATCATTTTGTGTTAATAACGTATTAAATAATCCTAAAATATCTTATAACATACTTTAAAGAAAATTAACCGTATAAGTTTATTATAAACTTAATATAATGAAAAGTAACACAGCTATTATAATATTTTAAAAATAACGAATCTACCTGAAAATTTAAGTTTTTTATTTTGAATTTATAGTTTTGTTACAATTTGCTGTTTGTCGTATTTAAAAATATAAGATATAGATAATAAATGATTTTGGTTCAGTAAAGCCAGCTTGAAGCCCATTGATTTTATTTTCGGTGTTTTTTTTGCACCTCTAAGTTTTTACAAATGTGTTGAGAATTTTTTTCATCAGAACTTTAAAAATAATAGATACACAATACAATTAATTTTTCTACAAATTTTTAAGTTTTATCAATTAAAGTAACAACTAAAAACTTATATTTCATTTTTAATGATTGCTAATTGATCTAAAGTTTTTGTTTTTTTAGAAACCTGCGAAATATCAACTTTTAAACGATATCAAGAAAGTTATTAAACTGTGTGCAAAAGTGTTATATAGTAGTTATTATTATGTCAATTTATCAATTTTTCAAACTTCATATGTGTTTTCAAAACTAATACAACTTATTATAATTAATAACTTGATGATTTTTTATAAAAATTAAAAGCACGGGGAAAAGGAAGTGAACATAGTTTTTATTTCAAGATAAAACCTTGTTATGTTAATAAGTTTTATATGTTAATCGTAGCATTGCCCCGTTCAAATAATTAAGAGTATTACAGTGTAAGAAGTTTGATTGTGAGACGTTTCTTAATTATATATTTGGTAAATGTTATGCAAGCGTTTGTGGTTATCATTTAAACGCATTTATTTTTTTCAAATATCATAATAAACATTTATAACGCATGTTGAAAATGTTTACAAATATAAAATAAAATTGTATGTTTAGTTTTAAAAAAACACTTTTTTTATGCTTTTAAATAAAAATGTTCCTAAGTAAAAATAAAGTTTACAAAATTCCACATATATTTATTTATTTTTACTCGATGAATGATTATTATAATAAAAAATATTTAAATAAATTATTTTTTTAAACCCTTAATTGAACTAAGCAAACTGTAATAAAAGTCTTTCAAAAGGGCTGTTTGATTGATTTGATTTGCGTCTTATGCATTATCGACTAATTATACTTTTAATTTATAGCAAATACGTATAGTAACTAGTTTATATGAACATAACAGTATTTTTAGTCGTCTTGTTCGAATATTCTTATTTTGTAACAACTTTAAATAGATGTGTAATTTTCATCGTTTCTACTAATTTTATTAAAAAATTATTGTATACATGATAAAAGTGACTTCTAATATACTTTTTCAAATATCTTTACTTAAACGTAAAGCTTAAAGACAACATTTTTTTTTTGAACTTAATTGTGTTTTATCTAATTTCATAAAAAGTTGATGTATAAATATTTAATACTGTTGTAGATTTAGTTTCAAAAACACTAGTATATTTATTTTTTTTTGTATTTATTGTAGCTCTACAAAAGGCATTTAACAAAGGCTGTTTTTTGCTCATATTTCGTTTATATTTAGTGTTTAAACTTGAATGAATAATGTTTTATTAATCCACGGTGAAGCCTGATAATTACAACATCATTCAAAAATCTTCAGGTACAATATTAAATCACTAAAACTGTAGTAGTACTAATAAAGTATATTATCTGAACGTCTTGTTACATCTATCGCTCAAGTTTGTGTTTGAGTAATTTGTTTTAATCCAGTTAGAAACCTTGTTCCAAGTTTCACTTGAACCGTTTTGTTTTTAAAAGATAATGAAGAGTTATTGCACTTACAATTCTTGCTGGACAAAGTATGATGAAACAAAAAGTGAGAAAGAGAATAAAAGGGAATTAGAGCCCATTACTCTTTTAAGGCGTACTATCAAAACTGCATGATGCAATGATTTATTTAATGATTTTGGTCACAAGCTGATAAGATGATGCGATAGATTGACTCACAGGTGTGGACAGAACAGCCAGAAGCTGCAGAGACTGTTTACAAGAAAGACACTTAAATATTGGTATTGAGTTGTTTTATAAAGTTTTAGTTCATATATTTAAAATGGTATTTGTTAGATTTAAAGATTGTTATTTAAAGAAAGTTTTGTAATTCTCTTACTGTACATTTTATAGCTCTTTTAGTTTTAAACAAATGATTTACTTATAGCATTTTTTACAGTTTATAGTATAAAGCATTATTTACATAGGTGACATACTTTTATAGTTCTTGAAGGTTTAACACTTGGTTTTGCATTTAACTTTAAGTTTTTCCTAAAATATTATTGAGTGTTTTATAGTGGTTAATATACAGTATTTTATTACAAAATTTACATATTTAATAGTTCTTGTAATTTTAACAGTTGATTTGTATTTATTGGAGTTAATAGATAAACTTACTTAATTGTTGTGCCTGGTTATTATAGTAGTATTGATATCTAGTAATACTTAGTCTAGGGTAGAGTTAAAATTATTTCAAATCCCAATAGTAAAGTAGCGCTCAGATTAAGCCCTAAGCGTATACGTTCTAGCGAAAATGAACCTTTGAATGTTGGGTCACCAACGCCCTTTGGTTTTAACTTCTATAAATTAAATATTAAAAGAACACGATAAAAGTATTCTGAAATATTACTAGCTGAAAATAGAAAGTGATAATATTGTCGCTGTTAATAGGCGTCTAACTATGAAAAAGTATAATAGTTTGTATAAATTAAGTAGTTAACAGCTTCATGGGAAAAATCAATAAAAAGATAAGACACACTAAAGCTTAAACCAGTGTGTTAATGAGATATTTTTTACGGTTTACAGTACACTACCGCTTAATTACGTAAATTGAACCCGACCAAAAAGTAAGTGCGTACTTAGCACGGGTAGTGCGTACTTTTTAAAGACATAGTATAATATGAACTTTAGTTGTTTGTTTTCTTTCTTACAACTAGCCACCAAATAATTAAGCCAAATAAACAAGGTTTTTTATTTTAAATAACATTTAATACATAATTCTAATCTGCAAAACTTTTTATTAGACTTTAAAAAAATCTATTTTGTCTATAAAAAGTTTCTACATAATTAGTACATACTATTAATATAGAAAGTCAATGTCAGTCAATGGTATAAAAAAGAATATTAAGCCATATTTTGTTTTGTTAGAAGTAAAGTACCAAACTACATTGTGTTTACCAAACATTTTGAAAACATCAATGTTTGTACATTTAAATGAATTTATGACTTAACTATGTTGTATTTGTAGATTTTTTTAGCTTTGTCATCTTGATTTATTAATTTAATAGCATTACAGCTCAAATATCATTATTCTTTTAACTTTTCTGCAACCACTACATAAGTATTTAGTTTATTAACATTTAGCAACAGGACTGTCATAATTGGCCACTTAGACTACTCAGGATTACTCACCCTAGTTTAAAATTTGTGAAAGTCTTAGGCTAACTCAGCAGGTTGGCCATTCTACCTTTCTTGATAAGTGCGTACTTAAGGCGTGATGCGTACCAAAAAAAGTGCGTACTTAAGCGGTAGTCTACTGTATTTTAAATTAGTAGAGAGTTAGTTATAGTTGAAACTCTAAAAAGTTTCAACACAAGTCACTCTTTTTCAAAAAGGCTTATTAATTAATTTCGTTTAGCTCTTCATCAGAATAAAATTGCTAAAAACTGATAAAAAATGTAGTAAAAATATAGTTATAAACAGTTATTTTTAAATACGTAGTTATAAATTGTTACGTCATAAACCATATAAGTTTGTTATAAATGTTTGATTTAGAATTAAATTATACTTAGATGATTTGAAGTTGTTTGTAAAACAAAACTGTCAAAACAAAAACATTTTAGGTCAGGGTTTCCCAAAGTGGGCGATATCGCCCCCCTGGGGGCGATTTTGGTATGTCGGGGGGCGATAAATAGTAAAGGGGCGAAAGGGTGGGCGAAAACTAGTAAGGGGGCGAAAAGGGGGCGATTTTAAAATTTTTTGCAGACATTTAGTTTTCACTTTTTAGCTTGCTTTTTTACTTATTTTAGCCTGCTATCAAATATTTGACCCTGAGGTAAAACTTAAACAAAATAAGTCTATTTCGTTTACGTGAAATTTCTAGAAAAATCAAGAAGTTTAGGACTCCTCTTTTCAAGTATTTTACATATTTTTATTCATATCGTTTCTCATTTAACAATTACATAGGTCATAGACGAGTGGAAATCCTCTCACCATTTCATAACCTGACATATATGCCATTTATGATCATAACTGCTTTGTAAAAATCTATGTTATCGATTATAAACTATCACCCTATGATATTTCCAATTGTTTCTTGAAAAGTCATTTGGTTAGAAAAAAACAACTATATTAAAGTCAATTTTGTAATAGAATAAAAAAGTTGTAATAAATTAAGATAAATTTTGTAAGTTTTGTTTTTGAGCTTGCACTACTAAATTAAAAAAAGTAGCTTTTGATTATCATGTATTCACATGTTTCTTATTTATGTTTGATAATTCTTAAAGAAGTGAAATGGTTATAAAAAGGAAAGTGTCTAAAGTTTTTTAATTGATTATTTTCTATTCACAGAAATAACCGTAAAACCTTTAGTTCGTTTTTTAGTTAGTTTTCTTTAGTTAGAAAATAAAATTGTTAGAATTAAGGTTTAATTTTTTAAAGGTTATTTCAAATAAAACACTATTCAATGGTATTCTACTATAAAACATATAGTTAAAAAAGATTAAAATTGAATTTAAACTTTACAACTAACTTGCTTATAATATTTCTAAGTGTTAAAAATAATAATTTTACTGTATTAATAGAAGCTATTAATGAAACCAGTTTTCATGCGAGACAATCGACCAGCCGGTCAATCTTCCTCAAACTAGATCAGCATCGATGTTTTAATATTTATTCCATAATGTGTCAGATAAACTATTTATTCTTTTGTAGTTTTTTTAATCTCTTGTATAGAAATTTTTAAATATGCTTGTTTATAAAATAGTTTAAGTATATTGTGAGGCTTAAATAAGTAAATGACTTCTAAATTTCCGAAATTCGTTATATGAGAGATTATTATAATGTCAGGTTTCAATTAAGATTTTAGATGGGTAACTTACGGCCCAGATACAGTCAAATTTCGGCCCACTAAATAACTTGAAAACTACTTGTGCAACACAATTAAAATTTAGTTTTTTGATAATTAATATTTTGAAAAACGCTTTTATTTTGGTTTCTAGTTTACAGTAGTACTTCCTAGATCACAATAGTACTAATCACTTTATTACTATTTTGCTCGAGTTTTTTAATTTTTTTGTATGTTAATTTTTAAATTACGCAGCCCGCAAGTACATTTTTTAGCAATTCAAAACTAGAAAGGATTTGTTAGTAAATATGACTTGCTGACTACAAAAGTTGTCTACCACTAACCTATGGATTCATTAGTTTCAAAACAATACATATTTAAAGAGAATTGATTACAGAATACATAGGCTTTTTATTTAATTAAGTATCTTAATACACTTTACTGGGCTTAAAAAAAACAACTGTAAATTATTTTCTCAAGCCCTGAAACTACTTTTACCACAGACCAAAAGTGCATGCATAAAAAGTACCAGACTAAATTACATTTCGAAAACAACTTTTTCGGCTAAAAAGTGCGTAGTCTAGAATAAAATAACTTTATTTTATAAAATACTGGGGGGCGATTTTTTTTCAAATTTCTAAAAAGGGGGCGATTTCGTAAATTAGTTTGGGAAACCCTGTTTTAGGTAATAGAAATTTTACCTGAAACTATTTAAATAAAAAATAAATAACAAAAATACGACAATAAACAACAACAATACTAAAAACATGCTATTTATTAAGTTTTAAATCGCAAACAAAGAGATTTTTACAATTTAAAACTTTTCAAATAGCATGTTTTTAGTATTATTGTTGTCGTTTATTGTCGTATTTTTGTAATATATATTTTTTTTTGTTTCAGGTAATATTTTATTACCTAAAATGTTTTTGTTTTGACAGTTTTGTTTTACAAACAACTTCAAATCAGCTAAGTATAATTCAACTTTAATTCAAACATCTTTAACAGACTGTTATGCCTTATAAAGTAACGATTTTTAGCTACCTATTTCAAAATTAATTTTAATAACTACTTTTTTACTACATTTTTATCAGTTTTTAGTAAGTTTATTCTGATGAAGAGCTAAACTTAATTAATAAACCCTTTTAAAAATGAGTGACTTATAATTAAAAGCTTTTACATTTTGTGCTATAACTAACTTTCTACTAACTTAAAATAAGCCGTAAAAAATATCTCATTAATACAATTGTTTTAGCTTTAGTGAGTTTTATCTTTTTATCGATTTTCTGCCATGTAAGCTATAACCTACTTAACTTATACTTACTATTATATAATTTCTCATAGTAAGACTCACTATTTACAATAAGAATATTATCACTTTTTATTTTCAACCTGTAGTATTGCAGAATATTTTTATCTTGTTCTTTTAATATTTAAACTATAGAAGTTTCTAACTGGAATATGAAAAATTACTCAAACACAAACTTGAGCGATAGATGTAACAAGATGTTTAGATAATAAACTTAGAACAAAAATGATCTAGTAAAATTTTTAAATGAAACTTTTCTTAAGTTACTGATGAATTTTAGTACCTACAAAGTATAAACACTCGCTTAGGGGAAACAATATTAGTATTTTAAAAATGTCAATTACTTTTATATAAAGTTAAAAGTAATTTACATCTAACAACTGTTTAAAACAACCAGTACAAAATTTAGGTACTACTAGCACTTACCTCAAAACTTTATTAAAACTTATACTACCTGAACGTATTTAAAATTATTTGGGCTTGATGACCATTCGCTCAAAATAATCATATAATTTGTACTTTATTCATGTTAAATTAGTTTTATATATATTTAAAACATTCTATTTACAAATCAGGAAACCGGATTTCTTTTAGACGATTAAGTTTGGTTTTAAGTCAAATAAGTACTGATTATTTCCAATCTTAAAAAAGTTATTTTCAATGACATTCATTACAATTATGTCTGTTTTAAAGACTAATAATTTTAAATCTTAAAATCTTAGTGATAAAAATATATTATGCTTCTTAAGATGATAAATCAAATAACTGTATAGAAATCCCTGACATTGATATATGTTTTCTTTTTTTTCTATATCTAGTTCAAATCAATAAAGCAGTTACAAAGATGCTGTTACAAATTAAGCAAAAGTTGCGCATTTCTTGTTGGAGGAGTTCAAAAGTTTTATTTTACTTTCGATTGTCATATTTTTAATGTAAGCAAAACGATACAGCATTGTTATTTTTGTTATAAAAATTTTGAATTGAGTAAGCTTGGTAGCGTAAAAAAATATTTTCCTAATGCGTAAAAATAATGAAAAAAAAATATTTAATTTTATCTGAGTAAAAAGTTAATGCTTTAGTTATTCATTCAAGTACTGAAACATGTTAAGTGTTAGAAATATTGCTTTTTCTAAAGGCATCCGTTCTAAATATGTTTGTTTTAAAGACTAGTAGTTTTAAAACTTAAAATCTTAGTGTAAAAACTATTTTATACTGCTTAATGTGGTAAAGTAAATAACTTTATATTTAATTTCTGCCATAGAGATACTTTTTTTTTTAATATTTTGCTGAAATCAATTATACAGCAACTAGATAGCTGTTACAAACTAAAAAGATATTTTGCAGTAGATGATAGAGAAGTTAAATACATTATAAACTACTACTTGTAACTTCCATTTGTTATATTTTAAATGTTAGCAAATAGTACAGCACTGATATTTTGTTTTAAAATGTTTAACTTTAAGTCGAGTATGTTTGGTACCACATAAAGACTTTTTTCTTCGATTTAAAATCAATAAAAAGTGTTTTATCTTCTTTATTTTTATTTGACTACACAGTTAATGCTTAAGTTGGTTATTAAATTACCGAAACTATTAAAGTTTAAAAATTTATACCATAATCTTAGAACGTTGCAGAACTCCTAACCTTTCGAACTAAAACACAATGGTGCTAAACAGATATTATGGTACTTTGAATTAGCTTGAATAAAACTTAAAGAATTTATACCTTATACTTTGAAGTCTATAAAAGAATTGTTTTTATATCAATAATACAGCTATTAGATAGCTAAGAATATAAAGTGCAACTGTTGTTAAAGTAACTAAATACTTTTGAAATACTACTTGCTACTTCCGTTTGTTCTATTTTAAGTATTAGCAAAACAAATGTTAATAAGATTAAAATAAAAATCACATCTATCTTATAAATGCTAAAAACTAATGAATTAGCTTTAAGTAAATTAAAGGATTGATACCTTATACTATTGAACCTTAAGCAAAAAGTATTTTATCCTTTTTATTGATTTTATATGAATTTAGATACTTAATATTCGAATGTTCATGTTAGTCTTAAAAAAATACCAATAATAATAAAGATTTTTTTATTGTTAAAGTTAACTTGGTTCGTTAAGTCCTACTTTTAAATCATCTTTATTATACGTGTACTAATTATAAAAGCAATACTTATTCGCCTAAAGTTGATAAAGTCATGCTTTGTGTCCGGATACGCATTATATCATTTGATAGTACTTAAGGTTAAAGTTAATTTGACTTGAATAATATAATTTTTATTTAAAACAACGAACAGTTTTTTTTTTTAAGATTTGATAACGTTTTTACAAGAATCTGTTAGGTAGCCTTTACCAATGAATAAGTCCTAGATATTTTTTTTAAGGTTATCTTGGAATTTTCAAATAAGTTTAAATAAGCAGCTTTAATTTTAAGTAACTTTTATTTAGAAATCATTAGTATAAATATTTGAAAATTACATTGTCATGACGTAGTATGTATATTGTCGTAAACCACATCATTACCTTATTAAATTTTTCTGAAAACTAATGTTTCTTTGTTTTACTTTTAATTGAATAAAGAGTATTTAATCAGCAAGAAAAGAAAAGTACTTATAATCACAAGATTAGTTTTACCTGATTCTAAAATATTTTAAAAAAGCTAAAGGAATCTAATAATAGTTTTAAAATATTTACTTTAATAAGTTTTGTATTATGTACTATAACAAGTTAAAAAACGAGTTGACATATTTAAAAATATATATTGATTAATGTTTACAATAATGACGTATAGTTTCGATTAGCCCAAATATAAGTTTCAGTCAACGTTGTATAAACTAACTAATCTGACTTCAAACATCCCGAAAACCCAACTTTAGTTTGTAGTAGCTTACTGGCTGCATGAATTTTTAAATTTATGGTTATATACATTTTTGTAAACACTTATATTTTGAACAAAATTTAATATAAAACAAACACTTCTAATTTTCTTTAACTTAACAAAATTATACTTTTGATAGTTAGTGACATACATTTTTAATATTCATTATAAGTTAAAAGTATGTTTACAAACTATTACGAGTAATGTATAAAATAAATACCTATATAGAATATGTCAGAAGCCTAATTTACATCGTTTAATGCACCTTTAAGTCCCAATTTTAATTTTTTTAAAACTATCTAGTATATTACTAATCGAAGAATAAGGTATATAAAGCTTAAATGCCTGAATTTGTATAAAACTACTTAATTAGCTTATGTTCTGGTGGTTGTATTAGTTTTTTTTTTTCAATTATTTTTCAATATTTATTTTAAAAAATGTACTTAACTAACAAAACCTCGCTAACAATTGATAATGAAGAAATTTGTTTTATTTTATAAGACACTTGAATCAGTCATGTTGTTTTTATTTGTGTATTTATATATATCAAACCTATAATTTTAAATGAATTGAAAAAACAATTAATTAAACAAATTTTGATATATACAATAATGACTTATACTATTGATAAACTCAAATAAAAACATCGATAAGCGCTATATAAACAAACTATTCTTTTATTAATTATCCAATTAATTAAATTTTAAGTATGAAAAATAAACTAAAGTTACTGAAAGAAACCAAAGAGTTATTTAAGTAAAGTACTAACTTTGTCTGTTAAGTCCTATTTTTGAGCTAGTTTTAAATTTGTAACAATCATTATAACTCTATTTATTCTACTATTTTTACATCGCTGTACCATGTTGTTGTAACGACTAAATCGGCTTCTAAAATATCAAGAAAGTTTTTAAATAAAGCTACTACGTAAATAACATTTTACATATTTTTACTTTTATGGATTACTTTTATTTCTATGTAAATAAAGATCCGTATATAAATAAGCATATGCTTAAAAAAACTAAACAATATAAAGGTATATCTACTATATAAATAAATAAAAATAAATAATATTAACGTAACAGTGGTTTATTAACGAATTTTAAAATATAATAAGCTGTTATAGAAAACACTCACGATTAGTTGAAAGTTCGATTTAGTGAAACAACATCAGAAGTATTTTGTCATTAGAATTCAAAATATTGGAGCGTCTATTAATCTAAGCTGCCACCCTCGATAAAAATTTATTAAAATTGTCATTGTTTGTTTTTCCAAAAGACTAAAAAATAAACATTCAAAAAAAACTAGTAACTTATCATGTTTAACACTTTAAGTTTAGTTGTAGAACAAGTTTAAAAGTGATACTTCAAACAAACTTTAGATTGTTGTGGAAGTTTGCTTCATACAAGTTAATTATTTTCAAGTAGATTAGCACTGTTAAACTTCACTTAAGATTTTTTAACTTAAATTAAAAATAGTTCTCAATCGTAGTATAGTTTAGTTAAAGTAAAAATTTAAGAATGATAATATTATACAAGACTGTCAAACAAATTACAACTTAACCATTTATAGTATTTTGATTTAAAGCTAGCCTCATCTTTTACAAAGGTGAGCTAAGCTTGAAAAGGATAAATATAATTACATGTTTTCCAGTCATTATGACATTTGGTTGTTTATGAGTTAATTAATAAAACTTAGCACCAGCATTCTCACAATCGATTTTGCTCTTATAATGTTTAAAAACACGTCAAATCGCTGAAAGAAAACTAATTTATATATTTTTAACACTTTGTTTATTTATTGATGATTGCGTTTTCTCGAAGTTTGTAACAGCTTTCTAGAATCTGTGTATAACTAAATTTAAATAAGTAAAAATGCTTAATAAACAGTGATAAACTTGGTTTAACCTTAAATAAACATAATGTTTATAACAAGCTCAAGGTTTAATATCTTAATACTAATGTTCTTTTTTAGTATTTTTTTTTTGTGTAATGAAAAAAAAATCATTCTCAAATTGCAAAACTTACAGACTATACTGTATAACAATCAACAAAAGTTATGAATTAACAGAAAGCAAAATTATAAATACCGTAAATGGTGATGTGTTTATAGAGTTTTATTCATAACAGCTGTAAATAAGCTGTATTTAAATTTAACTTATCCGTTAAATAATTTACGAAACAGTGTTGCATTAAATTATCAAATATTTTAAAATTTAAGATACCATACCGGTAATAACTTGTACAAAAAATGTAATATTTTTAAGTCTTACTAGGTAGAGACAACATTAAAAAAGTAAACCGAACACATTTAAACATTAGTACAGCTACTAGCAAGCAGCTACAAACTAAGTTGAATATTGGGCCTTACTTTTATGAATTATCACAACTGTACATGTCAACATTTTCAAATTTTACTTGTTGTAATTTAAGGTAAAGGTTAAAGTTTTAGACATTAATATTTAGTATAAAAAAATAAGTAAGATGTCAAGTAGACTTGAAATAAATTCTATGAATTTAGTTTATTATATGTTACTTACACTAAGTAGTTCTTTTAATATCAAACACTAGAAACAAGCACAATAAATAGAATATTTATCAAATGATATATTGTTAACGATTTAAAATAAACTACATACGTATTTAGTTTGATTATTTTAAATATTTATTATGTTGTGTAATTGTTTAATTTTTTTTTCATCAACTTAAAACAACAAAAACAGAAAATGTTTTGTTACTATTACTTTTAGTTTTGTGTAGTTGAGACTTTAATGAATTAAGTTTAGTTAACTTGGTAATGAAATAAAATGAAAACAATGCAGATACTATTAAAACTGCTAAAAACTAGATCTATACCACTTTAGTGTTTACAATAGGATAAATAAAATTCTAAACTATCAAATAAAATTAATAGTTCGTGAATATGAAAGTATACATAAGTATTATGACTATCAAAGTGTTTTATAATATACATTTTGTTGTATTACTTGGAAAAAATGCACTGTACTTTAAATGGAATGTTTCCGAATTTGTAATAGAACCATTCTTTAGTCTTTATTTGACCGGATCATTCAAGGTTTTTTTTAAATTTTTGTAGTTGTCTCTTTATTATTTAATAAAAACGGTAACCTTTTAATCTTCACACATTATTCAAAAAAATTACGTAAAAAAAAATAAATATTAAAAAATCTAAATTAAATTATCATACCTTGAAACGGCTTTTATATTAGTGAAGTTAAAAAGTAAACAATCTTTTAGTTGCTAGTTCTTCAAAAGAAAAAAATTCCAATGCTTAGAAATCAAAAGATTTACTGCTAGGTCACAGAGTACAATAACACAACAAGTTTTACATTTTAACCTTTAAAAATAGTTCTCTTTAATAATTACATATACTTTCAAATTATAACAAAGGTATGTATAAAGTTGCAGTATATAAACTCGAAAAAAATCAAAATTATATCTTGAAAAAGTATGGTTGTTTGTAGCGGCTTTTTAAAAGCTGCTTTGTTCAAAAATTAATTTTATAGGTGCTATTACACTATAAAAGTACAAAATCATAACGTTAAAATAGAAATTTGAGTTTCTGATTTTTTCAAACTTTTTTGGATAAACATTTATTACATTAATCTATTTAATTTCTATTTAAGTAGCATATATACGATAACTAAAGATCTCTTTAATTTTATTGTTAGAGTGAAAAGTTTTTTTTTGAATAACTTTTTCAATTAGTTTGTTATAGTTTTCTTAGTCAAACAAAGGCTTGATGGTATATGCTGTTACAAAATTTAAAAGTAATTTTTAGTCAAACAAGAGGAGATAAGTACAAAAAACAATAAAAAATGTAAAATTACAATATTTCAAGTTTTATCAACCAAATAACCAAAATGCTTTTAAGAAAACTTATTACAAAAGAAATATATTATGCATATAAAAAAAAAGTTTTAAGCTAAGTATATGTTGGTTTGAGATAAATCATATTTTTAAAACATTTTAGTCAACCTCATTTTTATGATTTTTGTTGATTTTGTTGTAGCTAACCATAGGAAATAAATATTACAGTAAAATAATTTTTAAATGAGAAAAAAGCCTGCTTTATAAAGATAAAATAGAATTAAACGCCATCAAGTTGTATATTTTATATCGTAATAAATTAATACAATGGCAACTAATTTTAAACTAAATTGAGTAATTTTGTTAATTTTATTATAACTTATGTTTTATTTGAATACAATTACGGTTTTTAAAATTCACACTAACTATAGCATCAAGTTACAGTATATAGACTAATAAGCTATTATATAAATTATTTTTAAACAAACAGTTTATAACAGCTATCAAGTAGCTGTGTTCAATTTTGATAGTTTTAAACTTTGATTTAATTATTTTAACTTTAAATTTTTTTAATCGTATGTAAACTTTCTTCTGTTAACAATTGAGTTAAAATCCTGGTCAGTATAAATACATACTAACTATTTGAAAGCTTAAGGGATTGCGTTTCTCTAATCTTTACTTACATAACAAAACTTATAACTTATTTTATTCTACCCTTGAGTATTAAGCTGGAAATTTATGTATATATGGAACACTTATTTTACAACTTATTAACTGATAAAGAAAGTTTTGATATTACATAAAACACTTGTATATTCTAAACAGATCAAAATTTACCCGAAATTTCATAACAAAACTTTAAAAATTCTCAGTCTCGATCCAACTTTTAATGTTTTTTTTCAAAACTTTGGCAAACTCTCTCAGCTTAATTGAAAGGAAAAAAAAACGTTGTATCATAATAGTTTACGTATGGTTTAAATCATAACAAATAAAGTTATCAGTCGACAGTACATAAACTCAACAGTTCCTTTTTGGAATTCAGTATTTAGCAGCTCTACAGTTTTACAACTATTATTATAATTTAATTATAATAAACAAAATAAACAGTGGTATTATGGTACTAAATAAAGAAAGTATCATTAGCATACATTAAAAGTCTAAAGAGGAAGTTTATTATTTTGTTTATTTATTTAAAACTTTAGCGAATTTTGTTTTTTATTTCTGTTGCATTCGTTAAACTATAACAATTAAAAATATTTAACTATCGTCGCTTTAAATATATTATTATAAGCAGTATAACCTAACATTTACATTAAAGTTTTAATTTTATCAAAGCATCGTATAAAAAACAAAATTACAAAAGTATAAAGTTTGTTTTTGTATACCTATTAATACAATAAACAGGTGAGGCAACTCTTTTTGCCCGATGAGCCGTTTCTAAAAAAAAATATTTCTTGACGGGCTAGAGCATTTTAATTTAGTGATCTACCGAATCCAGCCGGATAATGTGTTTTTAGATCTGGCCGTATCATAATTTGAAAATTTTATCTGGATCCGGCTGAATCCTAGCAAAAGAAAACAGAAAAAGCGAGTTTGTATTGCCTTGTAGACATATAAAAAAGTCGCTTTTGAAGTTTAATAAGTTTTAATTCCATTTATAATAATTTAAAATTCATCTTTATTTGCCTTTTTATCTTATTCAATTTTCTGTTTAAATATGTAGTTAGTCACTGAAGTTTTATGAGTTCTTGCCAGTATATTGTCGATTGGTAGTTTAATTTTTGCACAAGCCGATTTGCATGAATTTCGATAGTTTGAAAATTACGTCATAATTTATTTATGTTTAAAGTTTTAATTTTCATCTAAGTGTTTTGTTTAGTGTTTTGTTTTAAACTTGTTATGAAGTTGATGAGTGCAGAGACACGAAACTCGAGTTCTTAAAGTTTTTACATCTCGAAATAAACTTTTTAATATGTACCTGATTTTATATGTATTTTATACTACTTGAACATATACAATACCTATAGTTAACTTTAAAAATTGTGTTTTAAAATATACGCAATAAAACTACATTTTTTTACTTTTATTAAAGAGTTTAGGTCTTTATTTAAACATACCTTAATAATTCAACAAAAAAAATAAGTTATCCGCATTGTTGCAAATTGAATAGATACGCTGACATGTATGTGAATACAGAATAAAATATAAATAGTTTAGAGAAATAAATTTTTGTAGCTAAAGCTTAGTGACGTCAATAACTCAAAAATATACGAAAAACGTTGTTGTTCTATTCAGTAAATTTTATCTAACTTGATAACATATATTTAGATTTTAAAAAAATGTCTGTTCTTAAAGCTTTATTTTTTTTTATAGATTTAATTGTTATTGTTAACGTCATTCTTTTAAACATAACAACAAAAATTCAGCACTTAGATTATTATAAAGTTTTCAAATAAAGTTTTAATACTCTATTAATCAATAACTTATAGTTTTATAGGAACGGGTCTAGACTGCACAATGAAAAAAATGCACGAGGTTACTAAATTGCACGAGGGACTAAATTGCACAGGAACAAGATAGCACGTTAGCAAAAAAATTGAACGAAGCCAAATTTGCACAAGCCAAAAAATTGTACGAGGGCACAAAATTGCACGAAGACGATTTTACACTAAGGGTCAGTTTTGCACGAGTTAAATTTTTGCACATGAGTCAAATTTACAGAAAATATATAACAAACAAACATTAAAAAAAATAATCAAACAGAAAGAAAAAAAAGTTACTGACCGAGAGTAAGGGTTAGAGGTAACAGTGAAAATAAAAATAAAAATCCAAACTATTACTAAAAAATTTAAACAAGATAAAAAAAAAAAGTTATTGACCGAAGGTAAGGAAAAAAACTAAAAAAATTAAAATTACAAAAAATTAAATTAAAATAAAAAACAAATAAATAAAATAACTCACTGACCAAGGGTAAGGGTAAAGGGTAAGAGTGATAGTAAAAAATAAATATAGGTTATTGAAAATTAAAAAAAGTATAACCTGTTCAAAATTGTCTACGTGTAAAATTATTTGCTAGTGTAAAAGTGTCTTGGTGGAAAAGTAACCCTTCGTGCAAAAGTATCTTCGTGCAATTTTATCTTCGTGCAATTTTGTTCCCTCAAGCAATTTTGTACGCTTGTGCAATAAAGACACCTACCTAGTTTTGTAACATGTTTATGTTAGCTGTAAAATATATTGAACAAATATTCAAACATTAACTTTAAATAATCAATTTAATAAAACACTTTTTTTTTATAAAAAAATTCAGTGTATGGAAAATTTTCAACTTTGAAATTAGTGTATTTTGAGATTTTATAAAAAAAAAATAACGTGAGGTCTTGAAAATTCAATATAAAAACAAAGTATGTAAAACATAAATATGAATATTTTTTTTAATATGGAAGAATTATTTATCACTGTCCTTGAACTTATAACAGTTCGATTTCAGATATATAACACCAAAATGAGTACAACAAAGTATATGAATGTAAAACACCAGATATATATAGATTTATACGGAAAAAAATAAATGAATTCAATGAGTATACATTGTTATAAAAAATATTGGTTATCTTATTTAGATATATACTACTTTTATATATAGTCTTAGAAAAAATATAAAGCTTTCTATAAAAATTAAGTAAACAGTTAATAAAAGTGTATTTATTTGGCTAGTTGCTAAATGTCTAAAGTAATTTTAGTGAATGTTCCAAAGTAAAAAAAAATAATGATAATAATAATAACACTACTATTTTTGTTTAAATAAATACAGTAACATTTATATATTCTTTGTTGTATGAATTATTACCATTTTTTACCGATTTATATATAAATTAATAAAAAAATAGAATATATCTTTTTAAGTATTGCAATTTTTCAATTTATAAGAATTTTTCTAAAAATCTCATCGATTAAAAGACTACAACTTTCTTAAAGTATTATTTAGATTTAAAAAATGTAAAAAAACAATTATATTAACGCATACATAATACATCAGTTAAACACTCTCAAATAATCATCTTGTGTTAATAACGTATTAAATAATCCTAAAATATCTTATAACATACTTTAAAGAAAATTAACCGTATAAGTTTATTATAAACTTAATATAATGAAAAGTAACACAGCTATTATAATATTTTAAAAATAACGAATCTACCTGAAAATTTAAGTTTTTTATTTTGAATTTATAGTTTTGTTACAATTTGCTGTTTGTCGTATTTAAAAATATAAGATATAGATAATAAATGATTTTGGTTCAGTAAAGCCAGCTTGAAGCCCATTGATTTTATTTTCGGTGTTTTTTTTGCACCTCTAAGTTTTTACAAATGTGTTGAGAATTTTTTTCATCAGAACTTTAAAAATAATAGATACACAATACAATTAATTTTTCTAAAAATTTTTAAGTTTTATCAATTAAAGTAACAACTAAAAACTTATATTTCATTTTTAATGATTGCTAATTGATCTAAAGTTTTTGTTATTTTAGAAACCTGCGAAATATCAACTTTTAAAAGATATCAAGAAAATTATTAAACTGTGTGCAAAAGTGTTATATAGTAGTTATTATTATGTCAAAATATCAATTTTTCAAACTTCATATGTGTTTTCAAAACTAATACAACTTATTATAATTAATAACTTCATAATTTTTTATAAAAATTAAAAGCACGGGGAAAAGGAAGTGAACATAGTTTTTATTTCAAGATAAAACCTTGTTATGTTAATAAGTTTTATATGTTAATCGTAGCATTGCCCCGTTCAAATAATTAAGAGTATTACAGTGTAAGAAGTTTGCTTGTGAGAAATTTCTTAATTATATATTTGGTAAATGTTATGCGAGCGTTTGTGGTTATCATTTAAACGCATTTATTTTTTTCAAATATCATAATAAACATTTAAAACGCATGTTGAAAATGTTTACAAATATAAAATAAAATTGTATGTTTAGTTTTAAAAAAACACTTTTTTTATGCTTTTAAATAAAAATGTTCCTAAGTAAAAATAAAATTTACAAAATTCCACATTTATTTATTTTTACTCGATGAATGGTTATTATAATAAAAAATATTTAAATAAATAAATTTTTTAAACCCTTAATTGAACTAAGCAAACTGTAATAAAAGTCTTTCAAAAGGGCTGTTTGATTGATTTGATTTGCGTCTTATGCATTATCGACTAATTATACTTTTAATTTATAGCAAATACGTATAGTAACTAGTTTATATGAAAATAACAGTATTTTTAGTCGTCTTGTTCGAATATTCTTATTTTGTAACAACTTTAAATAGATGTGTAATTTTCATCGTTTCTACTAATTTTATTAAAAAATTATTGTAAACATGATAAAAGTGACTTCTAATATACTTTTTCAAATATCTTTACTTAAACGTAAACCTTAAAGACAACATTTTTTTTTTGAACTTAATTGTGTTTTATCTAATTTCATAAAAAGTTGATGTATAAATATTTAATACTGTTGTAGATATAGTTTCAAAAACACTAGTATATTTATTTTTTTTTGTATTTATTGTAGCTCTACAAAAGGCTTTTAACAAAGGCTGTTTTTTGCTCATATTTCGTTTATATTTAGTGTTTAAACTTGAATGAATAATGTTTTATTAATCAACGGCAAAGCCTGATAATTACAACATCATTCAAAAATCTTTAGGTACAATATTAAATCACTGAAACTGTAGTAGTACTAATAAAGTATATTATCTGAACGTCTTGTTACATCTATCGCTCAAGTTTGTGTTTGAGTAATTTGTTTTAATCCAGTTAGAAACCTTGTTCCAAGTTTCACTTGAACCGTTTTGTTTTTAAAAGATAATGAAGAGTTATTGCACTTACAATTCTTGCTGGACAAAGTATGATGAAACAAAAAGTGAGAAAGAGAATAAAAGGGAATTAGAGCGCATTACTCTTTTAAGGCGTACTATAAAACTGCATGATGCAATGAATCATTTAATGATTTTGGTCACAAGCTAATAAGGTGATGCGATAGATTGACTCACAGGTGTGAACAGAACCGCCAGAAGCTGCAGAGACTGTTTACAAGAAAGACACTTAAATATTGGTATTGAGTTGTTTTATAAAGTTTTAGTTCATATATTTAAAATGGTATTTCTTAGATTTAAAGATTGTTATTTAAAGAAAGTTTTGTAATTCTCTTACTGTACATTTTATAGCTCTTTTAGTTTTAAACAAATGATTTACTTATAGCATTTTTTACAGTTTATAGTATAAAGCATTATTTACATAGGTGACATACTTTTATAGTTCTTGAAGTTTTTAACACTTGGTTTTGCATTTAACTTTAAATTTTTCTTAAAATATTATTGAGTGTTTTATAGTGGTTAATATACAGTATTTTATTACAAAATTTACATATTTAATAGTTCTTGTAATTTTAACAGTTGATTTTGTATTTATTGGAGTTAATAGATAAACCCACTTAATTGTTGTGCCTGGTTATTATAGAAGTATTGATATCTAGCAATACTTAGTCTAGGGTAGTGCTAAAATTATGTCAAATCTTTATAGTAAAGAAGCACTCAGATTAAGTCCTAAGCGTATACGTTCTAGCGAAAATGAACCTTTGGATGTTGGTTCACCAACGCCCTTTGGTTTTAACTTCTATAGTTTAAATATTAAAAGAACACGATAAAAGTATTCTGAAATATTACTGGCTGAAAATAGAAAGTGATAATATTCTCGCTGTTAATAGGCGTCTAACTATGAAAAAGTATAATAGTTTGTATAAATTAAGTAGTTAACAGCTACATGGGAAAAATCAATAAAAAGATAAGACACACTAAAGCTTAAACCAGTGTGTTAATGAGATATTTTTTACGGTTTACAGTACACTACCGCTTAATTACGTAAATTGAACCCGACCAAAAAGTAAGTGCGTACTTAGCACGGGTAGTGCGTACTTTTTAAAGACATAGTATAATATGAACTTTAGTTGTTTGTTTTCTTTCTTACAACTAGCCACCAAATAATTAAGCCAAATAAACAAGGTTTTTTATTTTAAATAACATTTAATACATAATTCTAATCTGCAAAACTTTTTATTAGACTTTAAAAAAATTTATTTTGTCTATAAAAAGTTTCTACATAATTAGTACATACTATTAATATAGAAAGTCAATGTCAGTCAATGGTATAAAAAAGAATATTAAGCCATATTTTGTTTTGTTAGAAGTAAAGTACCAAACTACATTGTATTTACCAAACATTTTGAAAACATCAATGTTTGTACATTTAAATGAATTTATGACTTAACTATGTTGTATTTGTAGATTTTTTTAGCTTCGTCATCTTGATTTATTAATTTAATAGCATTACAGCTCAAATATCATTATTCTTTTCACTTTTCTGCAACCACTACATAAGTATTTAGTTTATTAACATTTAGCAACAGGACTGTCATAATTGGCCACTTAGACTACTCAGGATTACTCACCCTAGTTTAAAATTTGTGAAAGTCTTAGGCTAACTCAGCAGGTTGGCCATTCTACCTTTCTTGATAAGTGCGTACTTAAGGCGTGATGCGTACCAAAAAAAGTGCGTACTTAAGCGGTAGTCTACTGTATTTTAAATTAGTAGAGAGTTAGTTATAGTTGAAATTCTAAAAAGTTTAAACACAAGTCACTCATTTTCAAAAAGGCTTATTAATTAATTTCGTTTAGCTCTTCATCAGAATAAAATTGCTAAAAACTGATAAAAAATGTAGTAAAAATATAGTTATAAACAGTTATTTTTAAATACGTAGTTATAAATTGTTACGTAATAAACCATATAAGTTTGTTATAAATGTTTGATTTAGAATTAAATTATACTTAGATGATTTGAAGTTGTTAACTTAAAATAAGCCGTAAAAAATATCTCATTAATACAATTGTTTAAGCTTTAGTGAGTCTTATCTTTTTATCGATTTTCTGCCATGTAAGCTATAACCTACTTGACTTACTATTATATAGTTATCATCGTAAGATTCACTATTTACATTAAGAATATTATCACAATTCTATTTTCAACCTGTAGTATTGCAGAATATTTTTATCTTGTTCTTTTAATATTTAAACTATAGAAGTTTCTAACTGGAATATGAAAAATTACTCAAACACAAACTTGAGCGATAGGTGTCACAAGATGTTTAGATAATAAACTTAGAACAAAAACGATCTAGTAAAACTTTTAAATGAAACTTTTCTTAAGTTACTGATGAATTTTAGTACCTACAAAATATAAACACTCGCTTAGGGGAATCAATATTAGTATTCTAAAAATGTCAATTACTTTTATATAAAGTTAAAAGTAATTTACATCTTACAACGGTTTAAAACAACCAGTACAAAATTTAGGTACTACTAGATTTTACCTCAAAACTTTATTAAAACTTATACTACCTGAAAGTATTAAAAATCATTTGGGGTTGATGACCACTCGCTCAAAATAATTATATAATTTATAAATTAATATGTTAAATTAGTTTTATATATATTTAAAACATTTTATTTACAAATCAGGAAACCGGATTTCTTTTAGACGGTAAAGTTTGGTTTTAAGACAAATAAGTACTAATTATTTCCAATCTTAAAAAAGTTATTTTCAATGGCATTCATTACAATTATGTCTGTTTTAAAGACTAATAATTTTAAATCTTAAAATCTTAGTGATAAAAATATATTATGCTTCTTAAGATGATAAATCAAATAACTGTATAGAAATCCCTGACATTGATATATGTTTTCTTTTTTTTCTATATCTAGCTCAAATCAATAAAGCAGTTACAAATTAAGCAAAAGTTGCGCATTTCTTGTTGGAGAAGTTCAAAAGTTTTATTTTACTTTCGATTGTCATATTTTAAATGTAAGCAAAACGATACAGCATTGTTATTTTTGTTATAAAAATTTTGAATTGAGTAAGCTTGGTAGCGTTAAAAAATATTTTCCTAATGCGTAAAAATAATGAAAAAAAAATATTTAATTTTATCTGAGTAAAAAGTTAATGCTTTAGTTAATCATTCAAGTACTGAAACATGTTAAGTGTTAGAAATATTGCTTTTTCTAAAGGCATCCGTTCTAAATATGTTTGTTTTAAAGACTAGTAGTTTTAAAACTTAAAATTTTAGTGTTAAAACTATGTCATACTGCTTAATGTGGTAAAGTAAATAACTTTAAAATTAAATTCCTGCCATAAAGATACGTTTTTTTTCATATTTTACTAAAATCAATTATACAGCAACTAGATAGCTGTTACAAACTAAGAGGAGATGGTGTAGTAGATGATAAAGATTTTAAATAATTCTAAACTACTACATGTTACTTCCATTTGTTATACTTTAAATGTTAACAAAACTGTACAACATTGAAGTTTTGTTTTAAAAAGTTTAACTTTATGTCGAGTATGTTTGGTATCGCATAAAGACTTTTCCTTTTGATTCAAAATCAATAAAAAGTTTTCTATCTTCTTTGATTTTATTTGACTACACAGTCAATACTAATGTTAGTTATTCATTTACTGAAACTATTTAAATTTATAAATATATATCATATTTTTAGAATGTTGGTGAGCTTCTAAGTTATCATATCGAACTAAAATACAAAGGTGCTAAACAATTATTATGCTACTATGTACTAGCTTGAAAAAACTTAAAGCCTTTATACCTTATACTTTTAAGTCTATGAAATAAATAGTTTTATATCAATAATACAGCTACTAGATAGCTGTTACAAACTAAGAATATGCTGCGAAACTCTTATTGTAGTAATTAAATATTTTAAACTACTACTTGTTACTCCAATTTGCTATATTTTGAATATTAGCATGAAATGTTAATGGTATCAAAATAACAATCACAGCTCTTTCATTAATGCGAAAAACTTATGAATTAGCTTGGAGCAATATAAATGATTGATACCTGTTCTTCTTAAATCTAATTAAGAAATATTATATATTTTCTTTTGATGTTATATTCACTTGCCTGTTAAAATTAGCAGCTGAGTTTAAAGTTTGTAAAAAATATGGTCTTAAGCATATAGATAAAAATTGTTTTAAAATACTTTTCGCAAAACAACTAGATCCTTATCTTTTTAAATAAATTTTAATAGTCTTTAATCTTTAATTGACGTCACTTTTGAAGAAAAGCAAACTCAACATAGTTTTTTGAAATAGATTAAAATAAAAATTGATGATAATACCAATTTATTGCAGGGACAATTTTATAACGAGAAACGGATCTACTATATCTTTCTCGCTAAATAACTTAGTTGATAACAAACAAAGATAAAGAAACTGAAACTGTTTTTGTAAAAAGTAAATTTAGTTGTAAATATAATGAACTCTTAAAGCTTAAAATTATTCTGATCATATATAATCATCATTTGTTTACTAATCTACATTATATTTTTGTTATATGGCTAACATATATTTATGAAGCAAAGTGCCCCCCTATAAAATATTTGAGGAAGTCAATGTGCCATAAAAAGACTTTTTCATTTTGTTGGCAGTCATTAAAAATTATTAAAAAAACTTTAACAGAAATTATACAATTTTGATTTGGTTCTGGGTTTTGATTAAAAATGTACTTTCATAAATAAAAATTAGAAACAATTTTAGTAGTTAGGTGTGATATGTTTAAGTAAAGTTAAAATTGATGCTAATTTTATTTACATTCAATGTTTACAAACGTTAAATCAATTGTGTAAACAATTGAATCTTACAATTAAATAACAAACTTACAGTATAATTTTTTTCTTAAAATAAAGTGCTGCTTTGTTTTTAAGTTTATTACAGTTTATCAAAGGTATTTTGGTAATACAAATATTAACCATATATAGAGAGAGACCATAAATTTTTATCATAACTGCAACTCCTTTTTAATCACCATGCCAACCAAGCAGTTTCGAACTAAATTGTACTTCTCATAATCAAGTATGTTTTTTGACATTTGAATAGATATTATTAGTAATATTATTTATAAACTTATTTACAAAGTTTCAATTATATTCTAATGTTTACAAAAAATGCAAAAATGGTTGTGTTTATAAAATATTATAGCGCCAAATATTACAACTTAATTTTTATTAAACTAGTAAACAACTATGTATGTTTTGTTTGCAATTCACAATATAGTAAGTAATTCACAATTCACAAAATAGTAAGTGTAGTTATTGCATATTTTTTTATGTCGGAAAAGAATATGTAGTTGTTAATATTTAACTAATATTAAGTATCACCTAAAGTAGCTAACATGTAACAAATAATTGAAACAATAATAGACGAACTAGATTTCGGAGGTATGTAAAAATCTATAAATCTACAAAACTTACTAAATGAAATAAGATATCTGTCGGTTATTATAAAACAAAAAAAATACTTTTTAACAAACTTGAATTCTCAGTACATTTTTATTAAACTTAGTTTGATTTAAACATATGTTTTGTAACAGATGAAGATTAAATATAAACTTTTTCTTAAAACTTTGGTGAGAGTTTCTATACTACTAACAAATTAATATAATGTTTTTTCTAAATATATAAACTAATCGTTAGTGAAGTAAAACATTCTACAATATTTTAATAATATTTTTAACAAACATAGAAGCATGTTATGTTTGTTAGCTACGTTATGTTTTGTTATGCACATGATAAAAAACTAGTTTGTACTTTTATTAAAGCTAAAACCATAATAATATAATATAACAAGGCTGTCACAAAATTCTAGTTAATAAATTACAATGAGTTGATTTTTTTAATAATAAAAGTACTTGAATTTCAAAAAATTGTTTGTGGAATCTTAAACCAGAAGCAATTATAAAGTTTGTGGAAAAGATGTAAGCAATTTTTTAGTGATTAAGTTAGTTGACTCAGTTATTTATAATATTTTTTTTGTTGCAAAATTGATCTTTTTGATTAATTTTTATTTAGCTAAACAAAAATGCTTAATTCTAAATCGTTTAATCTTTGCTTTGAAAAACATTCAATGAATAACTCCATTTGAATAAAACCTTTATTTTGACTGTAGAAAACAAATATTTCTTATAATTTTTTAATAACTTTAATTTTCTTATAATATTAAAATTTAAAACCTTCAAAAACTTGTTTATTATTAATGAAATAAATTTGTTTTTAGCAAAAAAATAAAAAATATAAATTTCAGCATACTTTTTACCAATGATATATATACATTTAATGCACACAGAATTTAATATTTGCAAGCAGTATATAAAAAAACTATTTATATGAAAAACTTAGGCACTTGCATAATTAGATTTAAGCAGCTTCCTGACAGTTGCATTATCTTTTATCGCTGTTAAGGCCATTGGGGGATAGGCCATGTTTATACAAGTTTATTTTATTTTATAGATTCTATTCTAAGCTTCCAGATGCTTTTTATTGTTTTACAAAAATCGAATTATTTTCTGACATATGACAAGTCGAAGTCGGCCGCATAATAGGTTCTCTACAGAAAGGGAAAACTAAAACAGCGAAAAAAGACTATTTATTTAAAGATTTTAAAATCTATATACTCCTACGTTTTTCAAGCAATCTTCTTCAAACTTTCACAATCTAATTTTTACACAATAACGAAAAAATTTACGGTGGACTTTGAAAAATTTTAGTAAAATTTTATTATCTTTGATAAAAAAGACTTTTTTTTAAATTTTGTGATAGTTTTTTTTTTAATTCATAAGTAGCTTTTTTAATTTTTATATAAAAAAAATTTCCTGAAAAATTAGACAAAATTGCTTGAAAAATGAAGGCGGACATAGATTTTAAGTGAATTTTAAACTTTCTTGAAAATTGACCCCAAAAAATTTATGGTCCTTTGTTTTTTATCGGAAACTAATTACAAAAAATAAATCATCTCAAAAGTTAAATGAAATTTTTGAATTACATAAAACCTGGCATGTAATTTGTAGTTAAAGCTTTCATATAAAAGCCAAAGTTAGTTGATGAAAAAAAAAAAGTTTTACACCCCCTCCCCCTGAAAAAAACATTCTATTTATTAAAATGCAAAACACTTATTCAAATTAAAAAAAAAATAGTTCACCATTACTTTCAATTAAAACTTATAAGTACTTAATATATAAAAAAATTAATTAAAATTAAATTATCAGATAAAATAGAAAGTAATATTATGTAAAATATAAACAATTATATACCTGTTTTGAAGTGGACTTAAAACCTATAATGCTTTATAGTAAAGCAAAATATTTATAATGTAATATATACAGACCGAAATTCATATTATCTGAAATATTTAACTGAAAAAAAAATTTAAGAAAAATTACACATAATTGCTTATTACCCACTTATTACCCACTAATTATTACCAGTCAACTGTCAGTAAAAATCGGCTATGCGTATTGTATTTAAAAAACATCGAATATATTGTGAAAAAAAAACAAGTCACAGTGATGATAAAAAGTAAAATTTTAATAATAGTTACAACTTCTTTTTTTTTTTCTTCGCTTTTATTAATAAGAATCAATCGGTACTTTATACTTTAACTGAATACTGTTTTAATGTTCCTACTATTTTATAAAAGTTGTTTTATATTTTAAATAGTTTAAAGCTTGTCTTACAATGTTTGGAGAGAGCTTAAAAAAACTTCAACTAAAATAATTTTTACAAATAGTTTTAGAAATTTTTCATCTCATAGTTTATGTTTTGTTAGGAAATATCAAATTTTCATTAAATGTTATACTCTTCAAAAAACTTAATCATTTGACAGTAACACTAAAATCTAAATTCATATAAGTGTAATTGCAAATATTTAACTAACGTTAAAAAATGTTAATTCTGTATAGCTTACGCAAGTTGACATAAAAACAAACTAAGTTATTTAAGATATAATTTTTTTTTTGCAATTGTGTTACATTATCTCTATTCATTATTTGTTCATATGCTTCAGTTTGTAATAAAAATTTTCCAATAGCTATACTTTATTAATGTATATTTGAGAACATGCTTATAAAGACAAAAAATAAAACTATAAACTTCAAATATAAAAATCCATAAGATTATTAATTTTTCATCAATTGAAATTTTAAAATTTCGACTTAGAAAGCGAAAGGTTGTGCTATAACTTTATAATTAAAAAGTTGTATGCGACTTTGTGAATATACTTAATTAAACTGAGTGTTTAAGCCTTGTATTAAACATAACTAACGTATTAGTACTAATTACTATAACATATTTTACAGCGTGTAATTATGGTTTCTTATTAATTTGTATTACAAGTTTACACTTAACGTTAGTATGTGATTAAGGTCAAAATGGATTTCTTTAAAAAAAAAGTAAAGGTCATTTAATAATTAATTATAACTTGTGGTCAGTATCTTTAGTTTTTATTTTAAAGTATAAATAAAGCTTTTAAATGTTTAGAATTGATAAGTTGTCCATTTTTCTTAAAAAAACGTTTGTATTTTTTTAAGTATAGTTATTTAAAAATATTTATTTAGACTTTGAGTTTAAAAAATTGAAAAAATGCAAAACTTAGTACTAACAATTTTGATATCATATTAATTAAATAATTAATTAAATCATGATAATAATATTATAAAATCTAGATAATATTAATAAAGGTAGAGGTCATTTTATAGTTAAATATAGTTTATTGTGAATATTTTTTACTTTTAGTTTATAACATAAACAAGTCTTTCAAATGTTCAACATTGATGAATCGGACATCGTTTTTTATAATACAACTACTCAAAGTATCTTTTAGTTTAAATAAATGGTAAAAGTGCAAAATTTTGTACTAACAATTTTAATATGCTAATTAAAAAGTAATCTATTAGTTTAAGAATTTGTTTAGTACTTAATAAAACTTTAACTTTTATTGTTTTTTGATAACCTTAAATAAAGTGAAACACATATACAACAAAGCTAAAGTTTTAGTGTTGTCAGTTCAATGCAGTCCATTGTAAATATCACTTAAGGTATAATGTGCCACACAAGTTATCGTATCCGCAAGTAGCATATAAAATATTTAGTTAATATTTATACAAATTAATCCGAAAATATTAGTTTGTAACTGCTTTATAGTAGTAGCATCATTTATAATTCTGCTTACCACTTCTTTGTAAGCAACAAGGTACAATTTAGTTTATTTTAAACGTATCATAACAGATCGTTACAACAACTTTCAAACCTTATTTAAAAAACTTTTTTATTCAATGTTAATTTAATTAAAAAATTAAATTGTAAAAGATTTGTTGTAAGCTATTAAGTAAATGTATTACAAACACTATTTATGTAAATTAACTAAATGTTTTCAGAAGCAGTTTAATGTACATTATCTCAATTTCTACTAACTAAGATACTAAATACGTAGTTTTTACGTTGATGCTACTAAAAGTATCATTTTGAAGGTACATATGCTAATGGTTTTTTTTTTTAATTTAAATTTGTTTTTATTTTGTAGCAGTTATGTGCATGCTGAGTTATATTCGACTCTTCACAAAGTTTTAAGTAAATAATATTGTTAAATTTAATAGGTAAGGTATAAACCGTTTAATTGATTAACTAATTTTTTCGTAGATATTTAACTTACAGTTTTTTAACACTGTAGATCATGGTTTCCGAAACTATTATTTCAAAAGGTATACTTTAAAAAATTTTTCAACTAAAACTATAATTAAAACCAATTTAAAAGGTTTAAACGCCCAAGAAATTTTTTCCGCTCTTCATCTTAAACTCAAGAATATGTAGTGTAACTCTCAAATTATGATCTCCTGGCCTTATTACTCGTTTAGCCCATTTGCTTCTCGTTGCCTCTTTATTTTCTGCAATGGCTTCCGAGAAAACAACTTTTATGATTTTAAACATTTATTAAAATGTTTATAAGTAAAATAGTAAACGTTATTATGATTTTAAATTAGTAAATATTAAAATAGTAAATATTTTTCTAGATTTTTAATATGACTTCTCGAACATACTTAATTGAACTGAGTTTTGGACCTTGTTTTAAACATTTACTATTATACAAGTATTATTTACTATGACAAATTTAATAGCGTTTAGTTTTAGTTTCTTACTACTTTGTATTCCATGTTGAAATCCTGACGTTAGTTTACGAATAAAGGCAGAATGGAATGTTTTTATTAATAATAAAAATACTAAGTAACTAAATAACATTAAGAAAAGTATAGGTCATTTTAAAGTTAAATATAATTTGTTGTAAGCATTTTTTGCTTTTAGTTTATAACATAGATAAGTCTTTCAAATGTTAGGTAAATTGATGATTGGATATCTTTATTTTTTAAATGTGTTTTGTAATATAACAACTCAAAGTCTCTTTTAGTTTAAATAAATTGCAAAATTGCAAAATTTCGTACTAACAATTCTGATATTCTATTTTAAAAGTAATCTAGTTGTTCAAGTACCTATTTAGTAGTGAATTAGACTTAAATTTTTCTTTTATAATAAATTTTAATGAATGAAATATATAAAACATACAACTAAGCTAATGATTTAATGTTTTGAGTCCAGTGTAAGTATTACTCATCGTGTAATGTGTCACACAAATGGTCGTATCAGCGAGCGGCATTTAAATTAAACAAATTATTATTGAAACAAGACAGTACTCAAATGATAGTTTGTAGCTGCTTTCTAGTAGAAGCATAATTTATAATTTTGTTTACAAATTTTTTTTTAAAGTAACCAAGTAAAATTTAGTTAAGTTTAAATGTATTATAACGGAGCATTTAAAAAAAATCAAACCTTATTTTAGACATTTATTATTTTATATATACTTTAATTAAATGAAATAACAAAGTTGTAAATGATCTGTTGTAAAAGATTAATTTAATTTACAACATACTATCTTTATAAATTTGCTAACTGTTATTCAAAAGCATTTTATTGTGCGTTATCTCAACTTTTTCTAAATATGATATTTTTTCTTTACTAAATACGTAGTATTTTAGTTGATTATAACAAAAATATAAACCTGCAGTACATATACTAATGAATTATTAAAAATAAAAAAAAAAATCGTTTGATTTGTAGTTAATTGTTTTCATAATTATTTTATTATAATATTTATCTTTGTTAATTATTATTATTATTATTTATTATAATGTATTAAAAAATAAGTTAAGTTTTTTGTTTAAACTTTACTATTGAAGTTAATTTTGTAAAGTAACAAACTTAATTAAAACCAATTTTAGTGTTTTCGTTTTATAAAAACTTCTAAATTTTTAAACATTTTTGTTAAAATTTTTTAATAACATAATCTTTTTAATTTTTGATATTTATAACTTAAGTAAACCTATTTTTTAAGTTTAAAACTTCATATATACTTTACATATGACAGTTTTTATGACAAAAATAAAAAATCTAGTAACATATAGAACGACGTTATAACTTGACGTAAAACATCTACTAATAAGAACTTTTAAAATACTTTCAACGTTTGCATTTATATTTCGTTTTGCAAATATATTTGCTGTAAACACTATGATTTCTGGCTAGTCTTGAAATGATAAAAGTCATAAAATTGAAGTCAGTGTCAATAAGTATCAAAAATCTAAACTGTAAAAACACTTAATTATACCTCAGTTAAAAACATATTTCTAGTAGCTATGTTTTTTTCCTTTTTTTAACTATAGTTAACATGTATTTGACTTCAGTCACTTATTAAAGATTTTTAACTCTAAGGTTTACAGCTGTATAAGTTGCTATAGTAGTCTTCATTTAAATTAGATAGAAAGTTTTTAATTCAAATTGAACAATTATCATTGTTTTAAAAAAATAAGCAAAGAGTGTATCTTTAGGCTTATTAAATCATAAGTAGTGTTTTGTTCTAAAACAAACATGTTTCTGAAATTTTGTTATTAAGCTTTTGTAAACTTAGTTTTAAAAAAACGTTATTAAAGCTACTTACCTATATTTTATGTGTCTTAAAGTATTAAAGCTCCAGAAAGTCTAAAAATATCAAAAGTAACTGAACATAATAAAAATCAAAAAAAAAATAGTTTACAGGCTTGCACATTTCAATTTTTATTAGTTTGACTGAAAACTAATTTTTATATAAACTTAACCTAGTATTTCAAGTTAGTCTTCTAAGTAGGCTAACTAAATCTAAATGTTTAATAAACCTGATTAAGACATGAATTATTTTTAAGCATTCACTTTAAAACTTAAAATTTAGGCTTAATCAGACTCGTGCTAGCAACAAGACAAACACAAAAAGTTCCAGGTCAACAAACAGATTTAGCTGTGATAACTTTTCATGTCTTTTTTTTCGTTACTTTTTGGTGTAATTTTTGTTTTCGTTAATTGTTCGTGGCAATACATTTGTTAAACACATGTAGCAATCGCTTAATAATAAATCATTAAGTTAACTTAACTATATATTCAAATTTACCATTCAATAAAAAGTACCAAGACTACTGATTGTTTATTGGGATTGTGGCAATGTATTAAATTAATCTAGTTAGTATTTTAGACCTGGATGATACAAGTAAAATATTGTCGTTAAAATTAGATCATCAGTTTATTAAAATAGATAGGGTTAAGTAGAAAATTTAAAATTAGGGTGTAAAAATTAACTGGGTGTTACCGAATTATTAATAAAAAACGATTAAAAGTGTTTACATATACTTAAACACTAGCGGCGCTAAAGAATGAAAATTGGGGTGCACAGAATTTCAAATTTATGATTTAGGGTTCACGGATTCGAAGTAGCGTGCCGACCAATGATCTAAACATTCGTATACTTTAAACAGATCAGAATTTACCTGGAAGCTTTTTGAATAAATATAAAATGTCAGTCACGATCCAGCTTTATTGAAAGTTTAGAAAATTGTGGAATTTTTTCTCAGCTTAACTTATGAAAAAAAAACTACTTTGCATAATATCAGTTTACGTATAATTTTAAGATATAACAAAAAGTACTAACAGTGTACAGTACATAAACTCAACAGTTCTTTAAAATATGGTCACTTTTAGTCAGTCAGTTTTTAGCAGCTTTGTAGCAGCTGTACCATTTTTCAACTGTTAAAATAACAACACTACACTATGAATATTAAAAGAAATAATTATATTTTGATACTGCTTAAAAAAAGTATTTAGAGGTGTTAAAATACTAAGGAGTAAGTTTAAAACGAATTCTGTTTTAAATATTTAGTGCTCAGAAAATTATAACTTTAGAAAAAATATTAAACTATTATCGCTTAAAATGTATCATTAGAACATTATAACCTAAAGCTTACGTTAATGTTTTGATTTTTGGCTTTATACAAAATATTAAACTTAAATATATAAAATAACTATATCTAACGTTTATTTTGTACATCTACTGATACATTAAGCCAGAAACTAGATAAGTAAAAAGATTAATGCACATCCATTTATTTTTACTCACAATTTTTAGAACTAAAATATTTTAATTTGCTTTTTTGTATTTTCTTTTAGTTTATAAACATAATTATAGTAATTTTATTAATTTTTATATCTTGAAGAAAATATAAAAAACTTTACAACATACTTTTATGTTGTTTTAAAATTTCAATGTTTTAAAAAACATTTGATTCGAATATATTTTAAAATAAGTTATCATAAAATATTTCTTAAATATCTATTTTAAGTAAAGCTTTATTAAAAATATTGATTAGCAAATCATATATTAGCAGTAATTTTAATAAATTTTGAAGTTACTTATGTTAACGTACCTCTTAAACAGAAGTAAACTGTAAATAAAGTAAACAGTATTTTAGTAAGAGTATTTTAACAACAAATAGCACAACTAAATTTTTAAAAGTTTGATTTAAAAGCTGTATTTTTCTTACTATATTTACTATATAACACCTCATACTTTGTTACTTGACAAAACGTATATGTTGAAATGATTTTCATAACAGGCTATTTTTATTTTAAATAACAGAAAACACTACAAAATTCATATCAATGAATCATTTAATTTATTTAGGAAAATGTATCGGAACAAAGTTATAAAAGTTAGCTCCATTAAAAAAAATTGTTTAATAAGTATCACGTAAAGTTACTGTAAATATTTTTTCGATTTTTAAAGTTTGACATAGACTAGTTTTAACAATGAAACGATTTGCTGTAAATTAGAGTTTTTGAAGACACTAAACTGTAATATTGTAACTTAATAAATTATAAAACGTCTGACAATTTTTTTAAGTAACTGAAAACTTACAAAATATACAAACAGAAAAAAAAAAGTTTACTAAAAATTGACAATATAAACAGTTAAAACATATCTATTTAAGTTGTGATGTTAGATAGTTGAAGCAAAACAAACTTTATTTTTTAATTATGTACAAGCAGAAATTGTGTGTTGTAAAATCATTAAAAAAAGTATTAATCATATTTTAAACTTACCAACAAAAAAAAAGAAACGTTAGTAGAAATTCCAATTTTAAATTTAAATTGTACTGAATCAAATAAAATTGCATTATTAAAACCAAGTTTATTGCAACGCTCTAATAACTTAGATCATTTTTTATCTACAAAATACTTTGATTTAGATTTTCAGTAACCATTAACTTACTATATTTTGTTTGTTACAAGTCTGAGTGTTCTAAAAGATAGAACTATGTAATCTAAACTTCTAAATCTAATTTAAAACAAAACTTTAACATAAAGATGTAAAAATATGATGTAAAATAATTAAATGGTTTATTTTCGTGTTTGATCGAAAATAAGTTTAAACTTTTATTTTCACTTAGAAATATGATCTTACAAGAAAAATTGTTAAAGTCAATAAACCTTGCTTCATAAAAAGTTTTATTTTTCAATCAAAAGTAAAATGTTTTATTGTTCATGCCTGTAATTTTACGTAATTGATATAATACGTCAAACTAAAGTTAAAATTATCGGTTATATAATTGTGATGACTTATGAAAAATAACAGTGTTTGCTTTCACTAATTTGTAGCAGCTTTCTAGTAGATGCATTGTAGGTAAATAAACATATAATTACTGAAATTGTTGTTGTACTTGTATAATTTAACTTACTTAACTTGTTATAAGGGTTATTACTAGTAAGGTGTCACTAAAGTATTCTTAATATAAATAATAAAAATTTAATTTATTTAGGATCAACATAAATTTTTGTTAAATATCAAACAGAAAAGTAAAATATAAATACGGCTAGTAAACAGCTGTTACAAAAAAAGGTTATGATAACGTAACATTGCTTGTATGAAATTTATTTTATTATCTAATATATTTTCTAGTACCTTATTTTTATTTACTTTTTTTTAACAGTACTCTTGGACTTGTGAGCTACAAATATTTACTTAAAACAACGTAAGTTCGACGTTGTTAAAACTACTATTGATATATTTAGCCTTATTTGTTTTACATCAATAAATTTCAAATAAAAACACTGAAGCCAAGTTAAGCTTGGTAGTATTTTTGCAAATAAATTATAAGTACTTAAATTAGTTTGGGTTGTTTATGTATTACTATAATAATAAATTAGAACATTTATCAAAAAAAACTTAATAGTTTTTTATATCTAATAAAAAATTTTAAAAATTTTAAGATTCGTTATTTATATTTAAAAACGTTTAATAACATATACAACTTTTAACTAATTTAAAACACAAATTTATAAACCTATACTATCAAAATATATTTCTGTTAGTTTTGTTGGCTACAAATTACACCAATTAGAAGTAAAATCTATTCCAACAGATTTAGCATTTCCGTAAAGTGCAATCTAATTCAAACGAATTTTTTAGACAATAGCACGATTTTTAAGACTTTTTTCTAAATAGTACGGCTTGTGAACAAGTTTTTTAGGAAAGTTCGCCTGCAATTTACAATAGGCTGCAGCCAGCTGCCGACCCCTGACCTAGAACTATGATTTTCAATATCTTTAGAAACTGAGGACAAGCTTAGCAGCTAATTTGACTTTAAAATAAATAAATACATAAAACAGTTTAATATCTACATGCGTATTAGTAAAACGTTTTTTACAACTATATGTCTAATTATAATTTGTGATCCAACAATTTTACCTAAAGGTTTTTTGTTTTGAAAGTTTAATTCGTAGCGAATTCTTTTCTGTATAGGATATCTGTAAATATTTTTACGTTATTCGTAACACTAATCTTTTTTGTATATTAAATAACTTTATTGAAATATTTCCAAGTAAACCTTATTTCGATCAACTTTTTATTAGAAAATCATACAGTTTGTAGGTTTGTTTTATTCGAAAACTAGTATATGATCAATAATTGTAAAAGTATTAAAAAGTAGATACTTGAACAAAAATTAACAAGTCAGGAAAAATTAAGCTAAAAGTAAGCTATAATGTTAATAAGAATAAGTTAGTAGAATTTTTGAAATATAATTATCTTAAATTTTTCTGGTTAGTAATATACTAATGTAGTTGTGTTTCGTTGACAAGTTGGTTTCTTTACAAAAGTTTTAATATTGTTGAACAACGAAAAATGATAAGATTATATGGTCATAGGACCTGGTGCACGAAGAACTTATCGGTTATCGAGTCGCACACCACTTGGATATCTTTAAACGTCTTGTTCGGAACTAATCTAAAGTATCATAATAGCAAGAAAGCACTTTATGTTACAGTAATTTTAATTACTTAATAAAAGTTTTAGGTAAATTTATTTTGTTAACTTTAAAAAACAAAAGTGAACGAACTCAAGAGAAAAAAAAGTAGTCTAAATACGGTAGTAGCATATTTCCTCAAAACTAATATTTTGATGGTTATTAAGCCATATTTAAAAAAAATATAATTACAGTCAGGTTTGTTACTTCAGAAAATATTAATCATTTATATCGAATTAAACATATCAAATGTACTAATGAATGTGTATCAGATATTATGGTATTTAACAATTTTAAACCTATTCCAAACAAGTCAGCAATCTTTACTTCTAAAAAGAGACTTAATTGGTCAAACAGCTCAAACACCATGCTAAAAAATACAACAATTTTTATTAACAGCAGATTTTAAAAAGCAGTAAGATTGAAAATTATTTTTGTTTTGATAAGTTGTAAAGCTAGACCTTTGTTTGAAAGTAGTCTTGATATTTTAAAAATATCTACTAAAACAAGACCACAACTTTGTCATTAATAAACTACAAAGTTTCTTTCTATACTTGATAATATACTTTTATAGTTTTAATTAACAAAAACATATAGTATATTTTATATTTCACTGTAAAAAACTTAAGTTTTATTAAAACTATAAGTTTTGTTAATATAATATATAACTGTTTTAATTTTGTTATTTGGTTATTAAGTTTAAAGTAAGTTCAGCTAGTTTAAGTTGTAGAAAATTGAAAGTATAAAAGCGACATTTCTTAAGGTTTATATTATTTATTGATGAAAATTTAACAATAACACTGTTGTCGTATAAGCTGAGCTACGTCAAAGAAGTTTTGTTCTTTTCGGTATTATTTTAAATTTATTTTAATAAGAAACCGAGTTTTAAAGACATACAGTCTTCTTATAACTAAAAATTTTTATAACCATTACTCATAATTGGTATAATTTTTTAAATAGTTGCTTTTAACAGAGTATAAAATTATAAAAATTTTGTTAGCTGTTTAAATTAAGATTTTTAGAGGTTTAAAAAAACATGATTTTAATCAAGCTGTTTATAAGTTTTAAAATATACTATAAATAGTTATGTTTAGAAAATCTAATGTAAATATCAAAACTTTCATTAAAAATACCTTAGACTTTTTTTTGCTTTTCATCTATAACTCAAGAGTATCTAATTTAAGTTTCAAATTATAACATCATGGCCCCCCTCTGACCCCTTTGCTGCTTGTGGTTTTCTGAGTCTATGTCATGGCTCCAATTGGCACACTTTTGAAAATCCTGTGTTAAAGCTTTAAATAACTTTAGGCATGAAACCTTATTAGATAACAATAAAATATGTATTAACGCTAATAGAATGTTATTTATATCTTAAAGGTTTTTGTTTACTATCATGTAATTTTGTTGGCTTTATTAATCTTTAAAATGTTTTCAACGCAACAAGGAAGGCACAATGAATTTCTGTAAAAACAATAACAACAAAAATTTTTAAGAAGTTATGATCATAATAATTATTACTAGTTGTTTTAAATTAGTATTTCAGCTAATAAAATGTTTTCAAATTAAGATCCGGCCAAACTAGGAACTATTTTTTTCAAAGTTAAATCCGTTTGGATCCGGAAACTTGGTTCGGTAGACCACTAGTTTAAACATTTAAACAATTTTTTTTGACATGTAGTATACACAAAATGACATAAATGCTTTGTTTTGAGCTAGCTAGTTTATGTTCTTTAAAAAACAAATTAAAATTAAACCAAAATAAAGTATTCTTTTTAACATTCGTAAATTAAAAACTATAATAAACACTATTTTTTAGTATGCTTTACAAACCATATACATTTTTTGGCTTAGATAAAAATACAACAGCTTAGACCATATTATCTTTTTTTTAAATTAGTAATAAATATTTTTTTTCTTTGTATTTTTAACTAGCATAAGCAATCTAAATAAATCTACGACTTAATTAATATTTATATATAGTTTAATTATAAATCTAACTGTTTATTGTCTAAAAACTATATAGTTTTAGTGTTTCGTTCTTTTTTGATCCTAAAATAAATATTAATTACTTAATATACAACAAATTATAATTTAATATGTTGGTATGTATAAGAGTGATAAATCAAAGAAAGTAAGGCCCATGAATTCATTCTAGTTTGTAGCAGTTTACTAGTAGCAGCATTAATGTTTAAAAAATTTCTATTTTATTACTTAAATTTTGTTTTTACTAAGTAAGATATCAAGAAAGAATTGTTACTAAGTCGTCAAAGTGATGTCAATTATTATCAGATCGAAGCAGTATTATTAACTTAGTTTTGTAGCTGCGTCGCTGTTTTTTCATTATTAAATGATTTATGCATTTATCTAACACAAAATGTAACATTTGTTATACGAGTATGCCATCATATATGGTAAAACTTTTGATAAGCTAAAGCAACACTGTTATTTAATTTTTTAAAGGTTAAGTTAAATATTAATACATCTAATCAACAGCTGTTATAGATCAGGACTTACGGGATTTATAATTTTGCTACTTGCTATTTGATAAACTTTGTTGATTGTTATAAATATTAGATAAACTCTAAGCTTTGTAATTTTAAAAAATGTTTTTTTACTTTAAAACTAACAAATTAAGTGATGAAAATCAATATTATTTTGAATGTCCTAAATGTTTAGCTTTATGTCAACTTTATTTAAGTTTAAACAAAGCTCCTTACTGTTTATTCAGCGTTAATACTTATTTAAATTTAATAACACACAGCTACTAGAATGCTTACTAAAACTCAAACGAAATGCAAACTGCAATTAATACAAATGTGTCATGAATAAATGAGTTATTTTTTAATTGTTGATTTGTCAAGTTTCTAAAAATACATAGCACAAATGATTATACAAAATAATTTTTAGTTTGAAAAAAAAATAAACTGGATTTTTTGAAATTTAAACTTATTAAATAATCTATCATCAAACAAAAGGGTTGATCATGCCAATTTGATCATCACACCATAAGTTTCGTCAGACTGAGACCGGTTTCGTCCTTATTAGGACTCATCAGTCAGTCACAACCGAAAAACTTAATTAACAACTTTAATTTTAGCTTGTCTCACGGCAAACGAAAGTCCGGACTTTTGTTCTGCAGACTTTCGCCGATTTTTTTTGTTGATACTTTATCATTTTATTAGATATTTTAAAGATGGTAAAACTTAAAGAGTATATTTAGCTTAAAAAAAATAACTTTAGTTAAGTACTAAATTAAAAACAAATTTACAACTAATAAAAAATAATTTAGATAGCTTTTTTTTTAATATTTTCTGAAAACAATGGAATCTACCTAAGGTTAAAAATAGCTGCTTTAGAATAACTAATATTCAAAACTTCTATGGAAACAAATAAATGTTGTACTAACATAACTAGTTTTTTTTTAATTTGCAATTTAAGTAACTAATCATTTATTTATAAAGTTAATTTTTCTAAATTACTTTAATTAAAATTATGTTTAGTTTAAATAGCTTTCTTCCAATAGCTAACTTTAAGTTGCAACAACTCAGCTACTTGAAAAATATTTTTTTTGTTTTAAAGTTTTAATTTTTGCGTGATTATTTTAATAAAAAAAACAACTATTATTTAACAAAAGCAGTTACAAATAAACATTAAAAAAAACCTGTTCTAATATCTGTTGAAAACGTTTTGTAAAACAAAATCTCATATAAACTATTGTAATAAAGCTAGTTGTTGCATTAACTAATCTTCATAACTTTACTTAAAGAAAACAAATTTAAATATTTAAGATAAAAAATATTTCATAATAATTTAAATTAAAAAATAGTAAGTGTCTTTTAGGAATACTAAAACTCTAAATAAAAATACAGAAGAAATTATAAAAGTCAGCTGTTAATAGTTTATAGTAAATCACTTCTATCAACTATGATTTTTTTTTTTATAAAAAGTTTAGCTTAGTAAAATATTTTAAACTGGCTTTTAAACATTTTAAGAAGTTTATAACTGTACCTTGTTTTCTAAAGTAGCAAGAAACTAATCTATGACAATTTTATTATTTGTTTAAGTTAAAAAACTGTTTTATGATTGTATAAATATTTTAATATTTTTTATATACGCTTTAGTATATGTTTTCAATAAAAATGTTAAGTTTTTTTGACGTGTGTTTTGAAGTTTGTTTTGACTCAAAGACTTGCAGCCCTGTATTTGATAGGTTTATTAACTTGAAAAATTAAAAGTTCTTAAGTATCAAGTAGAAAAGGTTTGTTTTTAATTCATAAAATAAAATTTAAGAAGAGAATAATAAAGACAATCAAAAAAAGTAGCTTTGAACTTTTTATTAAATTCGACTTCAAACAAAACACTTTTAAAGGATTTGAAAACCAAATGTTTTTTACTTGATATTAATTTTTCTAAGTGCTCTAAATTTTAATACTTTTTTGTGCTGTTGGTTTTTGAAATATTTAAAGTTTACTTGAAAGTGTTTTAAAAACTTTGTTTATGAAGTTTTAATAACTTTTGTTTAACAACAAATTAATTTATAAATTTGCAGTATACAAGTGTATAAGTTATTAAAAGCACGAATTTTTTCCAAAAAATAGTTTGTAACAGCTATTCAGTAGCTTCGTAATTGTTTACTCAAAAACACAACAATAAATCATTTAACTACAAAAACAAGGTTTATTCATTTCAATAAAACTGTTATAAAATTTTTCTTACTGATATGTTGGATAGTAATCTTAAAAGTTTCACTTTATATGCTTAGAAACACAACTTTATATAAAAATGATTTATTATGTTTCATACGATGTAAGAATTTATAAAGTACTGTTTAATACTTACATTTTATTGTAATTTTGGCCGGATAAGCTTTTCGAGGGATAACTACAAGCAATGTGTTTTTCTAATAAACTACATGTTTTATATCATGCAATTAATACAGTAAAACAATCTTAAAAATTTTAGAAGGTTTACTTTATTTTGATTTTATAACAAAACAAACTATAAAAACAGATAAAGAATAAAATACTTAAATTTGTTTAGAAATTAAATTAGTTAAGATAAATTACGCCGTAAACACTTAAACTAACGTCGAAAATCTTTTTGAAGTGGGATAGAAATTAATTATTTTATTATACATGACAAAGTTGTAAATTTTATTAACGAAACCTAGTATTGAATAAAGTATTTAAATTGCACTATAATTACTAGTTAAATATTCCATTTACATTCCAGTAAATTGAGCAACATTTTTTAGTTAATACAGTAAACTATAAATCTAACTACCAAAACTATGTTCAACTCGTTTAAACGATTTGAGCAATACTTTTAGTTACTAATGATAACTTTTGATTAGAAGCTATTAAATAAAATATTATAATTATTATTCTTCTTAAATATAATTTGGGAATATAGTGTAATTTTAATAATTAAAAGTACACAAAAAATATTTAGCTGAATGAAGTCAGACTACTTCTCGATTAAAATCGGCTTGATAAGTAGTAACCGATTAATTGAGTTCCGGATAAATGAGAAAACACTGTATTAAGTAGTTAAACTTAGCACTAAACACAAAAAAATATTGTAATAAAACTTTTAAATAAAAAAACTGCTTTGCGAAAACAAAACAAGAAGTTTTAAGAAAGTATTTAAGTTTTTATAACATTTATTTTTTTCTTACATTTATAATAGTTATTCGTTTAAAAAAATGATTATGTTGTTAGAATACTTTTAAACAAAACATAAAAGTATACAAAGTCTTAACTATCTACTTTTGATTAAAATCATTGAATTGAATATTGATAAATTAAAGTTATTTATGAATAATAAAGATGTTTTAAATCATTTTGGTATAAAGAAATGTGTGTAACATATTTTTTTAAAATTAATGTTGCAGGATTTGGAGTCGACTATAACATATTTTTCAGAAAACTGATATTTTTATAAAGCTACTAAGAAACTGCTAGAAAGTATATGTATCAACTCATAAAACTCCACTCAAAATTAAACACATGACTTAAAAATATTTCATTTTTAAATTTGGGCCACATTGTTAAAAAAACAAACAAAAAACGATATTCATAAAGTTAAAAATAGTTATTTTTTAAATTTTTGTGTATAAAGAATGCATAAAATTTAAGGAGTGTTTATAGATTTTATTACTATAGTAAACAACCTATTTGATTTTAATAAACAAGAATAAAAAGCAAATAAAACAAAATATTATCGTTCAACAATAAGATAATCTATAATCTTGCATAACTATAAGAAGCACTATTTGATAAAGAATTAATACTTGGTAAAAATTTTCTAATAACTTAAGTAAACACACAAATTATTTATTACCAAGTATAGATTTGTTTGAATTTGTATAGAAATTACATTCTTAATGTCAATTTAGCTATAAAGAATATAACAAACTCACATAAAAATGATACCATCATTAAGATTAAAAATAATTTAAAAAATTTTATAGCTTATAAAAATTATTAAAAATTTCTCGTTTTGTAATCTTTTTCATTTTATCTATTTAGAGTTTTATATTAGTAGTATTGCAATTAATTTTCTATAGATTATAACTATTTTTATAATTACACTAAAGTCTCTGCTTTCGTTTATTTTACAACTAGTTGTCGTCAAAAGACAAAAGAAAATTAACAGTGTAAATAAACTATATTTAAAGTTTTTTTTTAAGTTTTTAAAACTTATGAACTAATTTTAGAATGTAAGTTTTATAAAAATTGTAACTACTAGTCAAAAAATTATCATTTTAGGAACACAATTTTGACTTACAAACTTTAAAATGACTTTCAAATTCCACACTTAGTAGTTTTAATTGTTTACCAAAAATTAGTAGTATTTATTATGGATTAACACACTTTATTCTGTTATTAAAAATAAAAAGTAACAAATTTGTAACAAAATAAAAAAAACCTAATTTTGTGCTCTTAAATTGATTAAGACACTTTTAAAAAAAAAACCAGATCCTTATCTAAACTAAAAATTTCAGTAGTGATTCTTCAATGTAAAAAAAAATAAGTTCAGTAAATTATCAATTTAAGTTTTATTACCAGCAAAGTTTAGAAGTAAGGTTTGTTGCCTTTTTTCTCTATTATAGTTTATTTCCTATCAGCCCAAAAAAAAGTTAAGTGAAACTAATTTAACAATCTATATTTGATTTGCAAAAATACTACCAAGCTAAACTTAACTTAAGTTTTTTTATTTATAAACTATTTATGTAAAACAAATAAGGCTAAATATGACAATTGTTTCTTGAACAACGTCGAACTATTGTTTTCGGTAAATACGTGTAGCTTATAAGTCCAAGAGAAAAATTAAAATAAAAAGTTTAAGTTTATAAATCTCATATAAGCAAGGCTACAGTATCATAACAGCAATTTTCCAGCCGTATCTATGTTTAACTTCTTCGTTTGATATTTAACTAAAATTTATGATGGTGCTAAAGCAAATTGAAACTTTTATCATTTATGTTAAAAAGACTTTTGTGATACCTAAACAGTAATAACTTTTATAACAAATTTAAACTTAAATTAGTTAAGTACAATAATAATTTAGCTAATTAATGTTAATTTAACTACAATGCAGCTACTAGAAAGCTGCTACAAATTAGCAAAAGTAAAAACTATTATTTTTCATTAGTCATCACAATTATGTAACCGATATTTCTAACTTTAGTTTAATGTATTATAATGATTACTTAAAATTGCAGACTTAACAGTGTTGATTGAAATTTTTTTTTTATCAAATAAGGTTAATAGACTTTAACAATATTCCTTTTGAAATTATATTTCAAAGTGGAAATAAAAGTTAACACTTATTTTCGATCAAATACGAAAATAATACTTTAAAATTATTTGACATCATAATATTATATCTTTATGTTAAAATTTTTTTTTTAATTTAAACTAGTAGTTTAGATTACATAGTTCTATTTTTTAGAATAATCAGACTTGTCACAAACAAAAAATAGTAAGTTAGTGATTACTGAAAAATAAAATCAAACTATTTTTAAATAAAAAATGTTCTAAGTTGTTGGACGGTTGCAATAAACAATTTTTAAAAATTACTTTTTTATGCCTCAGTAAAATTTAAGTTTAAAATTGGAATTTCTTCTAACATTTCTTTTTTTTTTAATTGTAAGTTTAAAATTTGTTTATTTTTTTTTTACGATTTTACATTACACAATCTCTACTTATACATAAAATAAAATATAAAATTTGTTTTGCTTCAACTACCTAACATTACAATTTAAATAGATATGTTTAACTATTTATATCGTCAACTTTTAGTAAAATTAATTCTTTTAAATCTGTTTGTGCATTTTGTAAGTTTTTAGTTACTTAAAAGATAAAACTGTCATACGTTTGATAAGTTATTACGTAACAAAATTACAGTTTAGTGTCTTCAAAAACTATAAACGTTTCATTGTTAGAACAAGGCTATGTCAAACTTTAAATATTAGAGCAAATAATTACAGTAATTTCACATGACACTTATATAAAAACTTTTTATTATTGAAGCTAACATATATAACTTTGTTTTAATACAATTTTCTTAAAAATTTAAATTATTCATTTATATAAATTATGTAGTGTATTCTGTTATATAAAATAAAAATAGCTTGTTATAAATTTCTTTTCCACATATACGTTTTATCAAGTAACAAAGTATGTGGTGTTATATAGTAAATATAATAAGAACTAAAACAGCTTTTAATTCAAAGTTTAAAATTTTTTTTTATTCTATTTGTTGTTAAAATACTCTTAATATAATGGTGTTTACTATGTTAATAGTTTACTTATGTTTAAAAAGTACGTAAGCATAAATTACTTCAAAATTTATTAAAAATACTGCTAATATGTATTGTTAATCAGTATTTTGTATAAAGCTTTACTTAAAAAAGTTTTTTAATAATATTTTATGATAATTTATTTATATATGTATTCGAATTAAATCATTTTTTTGTATAGCAAATACTAATGGTATATTAGAAACACAGCAAAAAGCCGTTTTAAAATAAAGCAACGTTGAAGAACTTTTATCATTAGTATTCTCAAATTATATTATACAAATTGTAATTTTTAATATTATTTTTAAAATTTACATAGGAACAATATACATTAAGTTTATGTGAACTAATAATATTAATTCTAATAATAATAACACATGAGAAAAAACTAAAATTGCTTTTTCTGAATTTTTTGCTTTAGGTTGATATGAACTTGGTACTTTAAATAATTCTATAGTGCTTAACAGTTTACGGGTTCTTGGTCATCTTAAAATTGATGAATTTAGTTAGACAACGGTAAAAATTTTTTTAAATCAGCTTTAATGAAATAAACAAAAACATTTACATTTGTTTTCTGTATATTTATTACAGTACTACGATTACGCAGTAGTTGTGAAAAATAAGAGTAAGAAATATCTATCTAACTTAATCAAAATTCTTTAATAAAGGGTAAAATAAACATAACGCAAAACAATAAAATCTGCATTTTATACTGTCTCAATTTTTTTTTTTTAATCTTTTATTAATTTCAAATAATGTAAAAATAAATTTTATTTAATATGACTTTCTACATATAAATACATATATTATTTATTATTATATATTATGCTAACGTCGAGCATCACATAGTATTTTGCTTATAATTAAAACTCATTTACTTTTTAGTCCACAGCAAATGTTCATTATTAGTAATATAATAAATCAGTGTTACATATTATATGATAATCTAAGTCTATAGTAAGTATTGTATGTTCTATGCTTAACTTTTATTTATCCAATAAAGGATAATAGTTACACTACTTTCTGATGGCTGTTACAAAATTATTTCAACTTTTAAACATCAGTACAATAAAATACTACATATTAACTTGTCGTAAATAATAAGTTTTATCTCAATAAAAGTTTTCACATCAAATTACATAATCGTTTTAATTTAATAGAACACAATTACTGAACAATTTCGTTAATAATCTATAGGGTTTACGACGAATACTAGTTATCAGGCAAGTAGTTTGGTACGTTTCTGCAAATCTACAAAAAAGTAAACATTTGTGCGAAAAAACTCCCCTTTCTTTCGATTATTCAGCTATTAAGACTTTGTTTCTTTAGCTTCAAGTATTCGTTTATACTAAGTTTTGCTTTATTTTTACGGAATCTCTAGCACTTTTAGTGTCGTAAATATTGAACAAATTGAATACATCTAAATTGTTCCAAATAGCTTGGTGTAAAAATCTATTATAAAATACCAAACTATTGTAAAAAAAAATCCATTACGATGCTGTAGATTTGGTTTAAATGATGTAAGAGAATAAAAAAAAGTAAGTGTGAGAGAGGATCTTTTACTATTGAAACGTTTGTGGTGAGTCAAAAAGAACTTTACATTTTTTGTTTTACAAAAAAGCAAATACAGATAGAAGATATATGTAAAGATAAATTTTAGAATAGATGAACCTTAAAGTAAAGTAACATGAAGAATTAACTTCTGTTTTAAATCAAATTGACTCTCTGAGTTGAATGTTTTAAGATCAAGTCCCTGTGGTTGACTAATAAACAAAAATGAACAACTTTTGAAACAGTGATAATAATCTCATTTCCTGAAGTTTTATCAAGAAAATTAGATTCAATTAAATCAGAAAAAATAACACAATAAGACAAGTAGCTTGTATTTGTAACAAGAAGACAAGTTAAAAAACTCAATAATATAAACATTTTCTCAAGAATAGTATAAACAAAATCTTTTTTTTTTATTTTAGAACTTTATTTTTTAATTAAAACTTGTTTCAAAGATTTTATAAATGCTTAGTAAATTAAAGTTTTTATTTTTCAACATTAATATAGACAAATTATAGTTTTTTATTATTATTTACAACTTTATTTTTAATTAAAACTGGTTTTAAAGATTTTATAAGTGCTTACCTAAATAAAAGTTTTTATTGCATTTTTTAGCAAAGTTAAAAGATTTAATTTGTACACTGTAGCCACACACTCAAAGTATTCTAGATAACTCTAGGATACTTAAAGTTTTTTTTTTTAACTTAGGCTGACTCAGTATAATTTTTTTTATCTATGAAAAACTAAGGACATTTTAGGTTTGTTAATAATGTCATAACAAATGTTTTTCTAGATTTGAATGAGATTTTGCTAGCTAGTTTTAATAAACTTTTATTTTAAAACAAATTTTGTAAAAAAAAACATTGATAAATTTGAAAAGTTAGTCTTATTTCAAAATATAAGAAAAAAAATTCAAAAAGAAAATCCTGGAATTGGTGTTGGTTATAGGGTATAGCTGTTGTTAATACCTATTTTACTTGTATTGTTATATTATTTGTTTATAATGAGTTTGTTTTCTATCCATACTGTTTTATTATATGAATATTGTTTAAGAGTTTTTGGTTTTATTCCCAACTTTCAAAGGTTTTTCATTATTTCTGTTTTTTCATCTTTCTGTTAACAAATTTTAAGTAGTTTACAAAATTACAAAAAATTAAGTTATTACATTTGTGTTTTCTAGTTAGCTTTACATTTTGAAAATTATTTTGAGTTTTATTTGTATTACTACTATAAATTTGGTACACTATGTGTGGATTTTAACAAATTTAGTTGTTTCACAGATTTTTAAAACCAAGTTTAAAAGTTAAGTTTATTAAGGTTAAAATTATGCAAATATCATTTGAAAGTAACGTTTTTAACTTACAATATAGCATAGTTTATATTTAACCAATAAAAACCGTAAAAGCTTTTTTTTAACAAAAAATCAATATAATTTTTAAATGTACATAAATTTATAATTCTTCTAAAAATAACCTATTAAGTAATTGTAATACATTTTGTTTATTACTTTTACTGTACTTTATCAACTTATCACTAATTTCAGCTTTTTTTATTAAACATATCAACTTGTAATATATTTTTTTTTCTGCGGATTGTTCATATTCTATCAAAAAGTTTCTAGCAGCTGCATTGTTTTTTATTAATTTATTTTTTATAAGTATAACAACCAGCAACTATCACGGAAAAAAAAAATTGAACAAACAAAAATGATTATAAAAGCTTCAAGTTAATCAATATTTCTTTTTGCATTATTTTTTGAAGAATTTTTTGTAAAATTGGTTTTTAGACTTGTTATATAACAACTTGATAATTATAATATACTTTAATGATATTATAAACTACTTTTTTCAGCCTTTTCAGTAAACATGTGAATTGATTTCATGAGTATATTTTTTGAACTAATTCAACAATTCTTTAATTTGAAGCTGTTAAACGGTTTATAAAAAAATTGAAATTTAATTAATTATTAGAAGTTAAATGACGTGTTATTCCAATCAAAATAGGTTACCAGAAAAACACAGAAAGTATAACTAAATTAAAATTATGTCAATCGAACTGATTAAAGTAAAAGTACAGTTTTTTTATTTATAATCGTTTAATTGACTTAAAAATTAAATGCTTTCTTAAAAACTATAGATATTTAATTTAATTTATCACTTATGTCAAAATATAAATTTGTGTTTCAAAAATTTGACGTCACTGAGTTTTAGGTTAGTTATAAATACAGTTTATTAAATCAATAGAATGGCAATAACAACTAATTTTCATATACAACTTTTTTATGAGTGATTTTTCAATTTTTGTAAGACACTCGTTAATGTACAAGTTATATATTAGTCGGCTTATATATTATGAAATAAAACTTTTTGACTTGAAACTTTATCTTTATCATTTATTTCTATGTTTATTTTATATGTTTACTAATTACAAAAAGTATAATTTTAGTATGTAATTAACTGTCACAGTAAGTTTTACTTAAAGTTTTATTTAGCATGTGATTTGATCAAACTATTTTAAAAAAAACTTGATACAAATAATAATGTACTTTTTCAGTATTAATCCTTTTCTAGACATGTAAGGTTCAATATTAAAAACAAAATTATAATTTAGTAGATCTCAACTAACTTTAAGTCGATTTGAAAACAATTTGTAAATTGTAAAAAGTCTAATCAAAAATTAAAATATATTTTAATTTTTGTTTATTTCATTTACGGTTGATTTTTTAAAGTCAAAATGATATGAACATTTAATTATTTTTCTAACTTATCTGTGCTTGTCTTGATTAATTGTTTTATGAATACACTTTTGTTTTAATAAAAAAACTTTTCCGTAACAATAGTCGGTAGACTAAAGTTTGAAAGTGTGGTTTTGTGCAACACATATTTTTAATTTTGGTTCTTTAAGTTTTGTTTAGTTTGTAATTGTTTAAACTTGTAAAATACTACTAAAAATGAGAAGGATTATGTACTAAACTTTGTCTCTTTGAGCCTAACAATAAAACTTTCGTAACCAAACTTCCTGTATTTGCCATTGAAAAGTACAAAATAAAACGTTTTTTTAACAGCTGTAAAATTTGTTGGCTGCAGTTGTAAAGTCAGTTATTACTCTTCCAAACTATCTAGATAAGTTTAAATTTTTCGTAAATTTTAACAACAGCTTTATTTTTTTTTGCTTTTCACTTAAAACCTCGCAATATCTATTGCAAGTTAAAAAACTTTAAAGACTTAGAAAATTTTTGTAGATCGCGGGTCGCATGTTGTATATTTTAATGGGCCGCATCCAAACCGAAACAAAAAAATCTTGCTGGTCGTATTTACATTTTGATCGACGTATTTCCCAACTCCTAGTTTAACTAAAAGTTTATATGTTCAAGTTTACAGCCACATAGGTAGAGTACAGTTTAATGTTCATTGAACAGTGTTCTTCTTAAATTTTACTTCTTATTGAAGTAATTCATAAGCATGATGTTAGGAACTTAGGTAATAATTTTAATCAAGAATTTTTTGTTCAATGTTTTATCTACGACTAGTGACACATTATAAATTAAGTATCTAAAAACGATAACGTTTCTACTAATTAATTGATATTATATCTTTATAAAACATTCCCAACCAGTTTCTAAAAAGCCTTTTTACGTCATAAATACAAACTAAAAGTTCCTAGTTTCTTACAAAATTCAAAAGCAAATATAATGCTTATTATAAGTTTTTACGTTGGGAATTTAAAATTCGTTTCGAAACAAATATAAAAATACTATACTACGTTTTTTCAGCTTTTTAATGCTAAAATTTTCTTTCTAGTTGCTTTAACCTACCTTATACTACTTAATTTCTTCAAAATGTTTATCTACGAGAAGTGTTTATAAAAGACTAAATAATGCCTTCAAAAAGACAAAGTTTCTATAAACTAATTGACATCAAGTTTTATTGTAAAAAGAATAACAATGTAATAAATATAAACCACAAATTTTCATTATATTATTAAATACATAAACTAATGAAAAACAAATTATAATTCTCCACATTAGCATGCAATTTGAAAATAGTTTTGAAACGACTATGAATATAATATACTAATTTTTTGTTAAGCTCGGTTAATATTTATGTAGAACTTTAGGTTATTTCATTAAGAGCTAACTGTAAAAATATTATGTTATTCTAGTACAAGACTTAAAAGTTTTATTTAATTAATCAATTTGAAATTAGTAAAATAAATGTAAGTATTTACTGAGTTAATAAATATATTAGTACTTATATGTTTTATAAAAACTAGTTTAAACGTAACCCTAAGTTGTTTACTTATACTTAATGCCTATATTTTGTTGCGTAAATATTATTTATGCGTATATTTATTATGTTTGATAATCAACGATCTTTTTATAATTCTTTACTTTGTTGTTATGTCAATTTAAATTCATATGTACGAATTTAAAAAATGTTTTATCATAACAATTATGTCATATAATTTTTTAATAAGTACAGTAAAATAAAAGTTTTATACATTCGCAAAAATTTTTAGCTTTTTAATATAAAAATTTGCTTTAAACTGTTAGAGTACATAATCTAGTCTTTTTTTAGAGTGCACATAGCTAATAGAAAGCTATTACAAGTTTTACAGCATCAGAGTACAGAACTTTTTTTTAAGATGTTAATTTATAAATGTAGTTTAAGTACAAATAATTTGCCGTATTTTTATAATTACGTAAGAAATATTTGGTTCAAGCAATATTAAAAAATTAAATTTCATTTGCAATGATGTTTTCATAACATATCTATAGTATTTTATTATAAGTTTACAAGTATTTTTTATTATTTTGATAACTAAAAAATGTTTTTTTTTGCATATAAAGAGTGGTAGTACTTTATCTCGGGTTTTTAAACTTATAATCCTTATAAGATAACTTTACAATTTTTTCATTCTCGTTTTAGTTGCAAGTCATGTACTTCACATTTGCATTTTGTATGTTTAAATGTAGTTAACACTGCTTATAATAAAAATGATGGTATATACAACTAACAAATAAGTTGTAGTAGCGTATGAAAAAAAGTTTAAATTATGAATAACGAAATAAAAAGCTTTTTTATAAACGTGTTTAAATTAATTTTACTACTCGCATTTAAGATTGCGCATTCAAAAGTATATAACTAACTTATAAAAAAAAAATTTTGAAAAAAATAATTGATAATAGAATTTCAATTCTATTTAAAAAACGTTTGTTGCATATTAATTCTTAAAATAATATTATCTATTTAAAAATTATGAACCAAAAAAACGATTTAAATTCTCACCATAAAATAATTGAAAAAGTTTATATAATAAAAAAACAATACTGAACTTCCTGTAAATTAACAACAAGAACACACAGTTTATTTGTTCATAAAATTAATCTTGTAAAAACTATAACTGTAAAGCTTGTCATATTGTATATAAAGATAAAAAAAAATAGCGATACTTCAGTACAGTTTTGTGTATAATATTCAGCGTAATATAACTATACAATAGCACAGGTTTTGTAAACTACTACAAACTTAAATAACATTGCAACCTTTAGGTACTATAATTATACGCTAGTATAAATCTAATTGATAGTTTCTTAAGCTGTTATTAGAACACATTTTCAAAAAATATGATTTTTTAATAATATGAAAGCGCTTAGAATAGTATCATTTTATTAGTAGGTGTGTTAATACTAATTCACAAATGTCAAAAAAAAAACAATAAATCAGCTTTAATTCCTGTTTCAAAAACTAAATTCGTAGTATGTAGTAAACAAATTTAAAATACTCTTACCGATCGGCTTTAAAATTGCACATAACAATAGAGTTTAATAATCAGCATTTTATTGTTCTTATAAATTTTGCTTCTACATATTGTTAGATAATTAAAGAAAATTAAAACATACAAACAAATATTTTGTCTAACGTTTGTTTATGTATTGATGTTTATATTAAACTAAAACTAGCATTAATTTGAATTTTTTGGTAGTCTAAGGCGTTTAAAAGTAATATTATTAGAAAAATAAGTATATGCGCTGAAAGTGCTTTTACTGTATATACAAATTTACTATTTTTCGTAGTAAATAACTTTAATAATCAATGAATATAATGCTTTTCAAACTTAAACCACATTGAAATGCTACTTTAGACCAGTAATCGTCAAGCTGGTAAAAGGTTTTGTTTTATCAAGTATATTTTAATTCTTACTTTTTGGTTCGCGGAGGAAAAAAGACTATTCTAAAAAAATTCCGGTCAACAAGAGGATGAAATTATATTAAATATTATAACAATTATATAGAAACTAGAATTATTCGTGAAATCTTGCAACGGGTCAAAATTGCACAAAAATAAAATTGCACGAGGACATAAAGTTGCACAAAAACAAATTTGCATGAAAGACAAAATTGCACGAAGACAAATTTGCACCAAGTGCCATTTTGAGCGAGTTATAATTTTGATTGAGAGTAAAAACACAGAAAAAAATATAAATTATAAAAAACAAAAAAAAGATAAGATAAGATAATAGAATAAGAAAAAGAAAACAAGAATATACTGACCCAGGGTTAATGGTAACAGTAATAGTAAAAATAAAATTTGAAAAGTAATTAATAAAAAAAAAAACTTTTATAAAAACAGCAAAAAAAAGTTAAATACCGAGGAAAAAAAAATCGACCCGTGCAAAAATGTCTCGTTACAAAATTGTCTGCTCGTGCAAGTTTGGCAACTACCCGTAAAATCTATAGGTTTGAATTTTGGGAAATACATAGCCTCATCACTGAAAGAGGTCATTATTAATTGGTATTGCGATTAAATAAATTAAATATTTTTGTGTACTACATATAAGCAAAGTATTCTGGCTAGTAAATTACTAACATATTCCAGATACGTTCAGCCGAATTTAAACATTGCACAGCCTAACTAAAGTATTAATTTAGCGTATAAATTTTAACAAATCGGCTGGTACTTAATCATCTTACCATCAAAATTAATTCACTACTATGCATTTATTTTGTAATTAATTTTTTCTTGTTGATATATATTTGATTTGAAAAAAAAAAACAAAATAAAAGCTATAGATAGACAACTTAAATGTTATATATAAAAAGTGTTTTACTCGGTACTGCTAATTGTATATAAACTTATAATAACACAAAACTTTATGTAAGTGTTATTTAAAGTAAAAATATAGTTATATATCTATTTAAGCAACTTTCATCAGTGGCAGTTCAGCTTTCATGAATGCACCAAATCAAACTGTTGTCAGTTCTAAGACCGTGAGCTATGTCTGCCACTTTATCAATTCTATTTACAGGAATATATTTATCTTAATTTCTATTAATTTATCATAAATTTGTAGATTTATTTTAATTATATTTTTCGTATAAAATATTTTTTTTTACTTAGTTTTAATCAAATTCAGTTTATTATTAATCATATTTATCTCAAAAAAAAGTAATTTATATGAGATTATTTCTTTATATCTTGTATTTTGATAAATTTAGTTGTATCTTGTAGATACAAAGCCATTTTAAGTCTATGTAAAGCATTGGTTGTCACTTAAACTAATTTAAAATCATTCAAACCCACAACAGTATGTTTACAAAAAAAATATATATCTATAATTTAATAAAATTTATATCAAAACACCAAACTTCTCAAATTTTTGCGGCAAAAACCGGCTGATTTTCTGAAGTTTCTCAAACGTATTACAAAAAAAAAATCTTTAATTGTAAAGTAGTTATTGTTTATATATCATTTAGTTACTTTTAAGCTATCTTTTAAAACTTTTATCAAGGTTTGAACTTTTAAAAGCTTAGTTTTAAATTATTTGCAACTGATAAATTAGACTATTTTAAGTGAAATTAAAACTTTAAGCCTTTTTAAAAAAAAATAGGACTTTAAGTTTGATTAACTTCTGCTTTTTAAACCTGAATCCGTTTTTTTTAAATATGTTTTGCAATTCATTGTGGATATAAGTAATTTTGTAGGCAAAAAAAAAACATTAAACGTTATTAAAATGCATTACTACTTTTCTTTCACCATAAAGTTTAAAAAAATATTCAAAAATAGACAATTACTTAGTATATCTAAAAGTTAAGCTACTAGCCTACTATAGTCTATATTATTGATATTTATACATGCAAAATAATAGAGTGTTAGTTAATCATCCGCAAAGTTATAGATCAGAAATAAACATGATCTAATTAACAAGGTTCAAGTTACATTTTTTAAATTAAAACTCTATTATGAATAATACTTTAAAAACAGTAACTCCTCAAAATAAAGTAAAAAAAATAAAAGTGTTGCAAGTAATGTTTTAATTTTTATAGTTACTTAAACAGGTAACATAATTGTAAGCATGTAAAAAGATGTACAAAAAAGTTTTGTTGTAACACACATGCTACACCTTTTTAAAAGCAATAACTGTTACTTTATACTTTAATATAAAATTTGTTTGCAAATTGATACTTTTAATTTCTCATCATATTTTTTTATAGAAATATTGACTCACGATGCACTTGAAGTGAAACAATATTGTGCAATGTAACATTAATATATCATAATTATCTTTGTTTAAAACAGCTGTTGCGATAATATTTTTATTTTAAGTTACTTTAATTGAAGTAAAATTACTGTCATATACATATACCACTATTGCCAGCGACTAAAACTAAAAGTGTACCGTGCTTAATTGGACTTACTGTTTTAAAACTCTTTCAAATATTCGTGACTTCATAATTAAAGCTATAATTATATTAGAACCTCAAAAAAAACTTGGAATGCCCGTTTTCATGTTAGTATATTTTCAAGCTAGGTACAAAAGTATTTTAACACAACGATATGTAGTTGTTCGTCTGTCATTTTTTTTGAAAAATTGAATATCCGTCTATGTACGGCTTTACATAATATTAGTTAAATCTAAAGCTTCTTCTAGATTTACTTCATAAGTAAGTATAAACTTTCGAAGCTGTACTTGTATTTATTAAATTTTAGTAAATAAAAATTGCTGTACAAATAAGCATTACATCTTTTAATGTGCTTGATGCAAAAACTGCAAATTACTTAACAAGGGATTAACTCACTAACGTTAAAAATTTATCATGTATTTGACACTTTTGATCGACTATAAACAAACTATATAACTGTTAAAAATAGTATGATTAGTTTTTTATTTCTACAGGGTTGCCACTATTTTCGCAAATGAAACTGTACTCACTCATCTTGAGATTACAAAAGCTTTATAAGCTTTTTCTTACTTTAAAAGAATATGATCTATATATCTATCAAAAGATACCTTGTTTTATTATGAACACCGATTGACTTTAATAATTTACTTTTTACCTTTTCAATATGTTTCGCCCAACTTTAGTTATTGTCAAATTACACTTAATTACTTATAACTTTGTACTATTTTTACTACTGCTTTACCTATTTTAACACAAAATTGTATACTTTTTCAGAAAAAAAATGAACTGGATGAAATAGAATACTTTTACCTATATTTTACCTATATTCAATTTAAGTATATTTTTTGAAAGCAAATTTGTAATTTTTTGAAGTTCAAAATTAAGGTTGTTATTGTCTTGTAAATATGTGTTTTTGTAAAATGTTATATACAGTAAGGTATCATATGCAAAGTTTAATAGTATTGTTTTATAGGTCATTATGTGTATAAAAAATAAAAGAGGTCCTAGGACTGAACCTTGTGGTACTTCTACATCAAGTTTTTCACATGTTCCCTTTCAGTCAAGTAAGATTAAATTAAAAATTGCATTTTCCATTTTATACCATAACATTCTAATTTTTTTTTGCAACATCCTTCTATCAACACTGTAAAATGATTTATTTAAATTAAGTAATACCGCACATACTTCTTTTGCCTGTTCAAAACACCTTCTATAAATTTATACAAAGCCATAGTAGTAGAGTTATTCTCTTAAAAACCAAATTGTGATTTGCTAAAATATTTTTTTAAGTAAAAAAAAACTATATAAACGATTGTATATTACTTTTTCAACTATTTTACTTAAGTTACATAAAAGCGATATTGGTCTATAGTTGCCTGGTAACTTTTTTGATCTTGATTTAAATACTGGAATTAATTTAGCTTATTTTAAAATATTTGGATATTTACTTTTATAATATACTTGATTAATAAATTCACTAAAAACTTTAGAGAAAGATGTTAATTTTTTTACGAATTTTAATGGTAATATTATCATAACCATTAGCCTTGTTTGGGTTCAAGTTTTTTTAATGTTAAATATTTCTAATTCTGTTTTATATAAGTAAAAAAACTGTTACTTACATTTTTTATTAGCTGAGCTCAGAGTTTTACTTTTTTTGTAAAGGTCTGTAAGCCAATATTCGCAAAATGGATATTCAATTTTTCAACTATTTTAACTGGTTTGGTATTAGAATTTTAATTTAAATCTAGCTGGTGTAGGAATTAATTTTTTGTTTCTCCTATTAGTTATGTTATTTATTATTCTTTAAGTTTCGAATATATTTTTTCAGAGATTTTAAGCATGTTTTTTATAGTGTGCCATTTTTGATATTGTTTCATTTCTTTTCTACTTTGTTTCTATGTTTTTTGGATTGTTGAACTTTAATTCGACTATTATATTTATTTTTGCATATATTTTTGTATAATTCATTCTTTTGTTTAATGGATTTTGATATTGCTTTAGTTACCTTTCAATTCAATTTAAACTTTTGTTAGCTTTAGATAATTTTGTTTTTTGAACAATTTTGTAAGTTATTAAACTTTATATGAATAGAACTTTCAGATTGAATTAAATTTATAGTTTATGCTAAAAATGAGTGAAGTATCTGCTAAAAGTTTTTTTGGTATTAACTTTTGAAAAGTCTTGAGTGCATTGGTTTTCATTTTTGAAATTATACCGCTTTAAGTAGCCATTTTAAAGTTAAATTTACACTCTACATTATCTTTTTCATGTCAGAAAGGTGAGCAAAAGTATTTTTATAAGTCTAACTGATCAATTATTCCTAATTGTGTTAAGTAACAGCAGAAAAATACAATAAGTTTAGAAATTATTAAATAATAATTTAGTCTTAAAGCTAATTCAGATAAAAAAATAAGTTGACGTTATTAAAAAAAAAACAATTTCGACAAAGAGTTTAAATCTCTTAAATATTTCTTTTTAGTTTGCAAACATTTCCAACGAATACGTAAAAGTTTAGCATTAAATTTACTATAGTTACACATTCAGTAACCTCTCGCTTATTTACGCACATTGTGTCCACAGAAAAAGTGCGTAAATATACGAGAGATCATAAAGATACGAGAGATGGCTTTTTTTTTTAAACTGCTTCTAGCTAAAAACAGACTGGGGACTTTCCCACTTTTAACACTTTATATTTATTAAGTATCACTGCTACTTTTTGATAGAAAATTTCATAAAACTTCTTTATTAGATGTTTATTCATATGTAGGGCAAGAGTGCTGTATCATTTGTTTGTGTATTAAGCTATTATTATTTCATTATACTTTTAATATCTAACTCAGTCATATTTCAGAATTTTAATTTAATCTCCTAGTATTAACAAAATTTCTGACATAATTAGGTATACAAATGTTTAATATTTAGTCATGAAACATAAGTTTACATAGTCTAAAGATATCTGATAGGTGAGTTAGCATTTAAAAAAAAAATACAATAATCCTAATTTGTGCAATATTACAAATAACTAAAATGTTAAATTTTGAAATTTTTAGAATTTTAAAATGCGTAACGTCACGAGTGCGTAAAGATGCGAGAGGTTACTGTAATTGGAAAAAAATATAATGTTATAATTTAACTAAGTTATATCACTAAGTTTTCATGCTTTGCAAGCCCTTATGATACAAATTCTAAAACTTTTCAGCATGTAGTTTTAGTTGTTTAAGTATTGTTATTAAACGAAAAAAAGCGCTCAAATATTTGGTCCTAGGACCTGGTGTACGAAAAAACCTTACGGTTATCGAATCATACACCAGGTTACAGTTTAAAGTCATGTACAGGACAAGTTATCATTTAATATTGTTTTTTTTTCTGTTATGCTAATAAAGATTAAAAACTTGTATGTAAAGTTTACCTCAACTTTCTTGGACAAAAACTTAGCCACAACTTATTATGACTCATTGATTTCTGCATGATTATTAGAATTGAATAAAATAAACTTGTATTAATATTAGATAGTTCCTAAAAAATGTTTCAATAGTTTTCTAATTTTGATTAATGTTCGTTTCAATATCAAGTCTTAAAACTTATATTACGTTTGCAACGTAAAAGTACATCAAAACAAAATTTGCAATGCAAACATTAAACTGTTTAACTAATTAGAATCAATAAAACTTTTAAATTGTTAAATACAGCTGATACAAAGCTATTACAAATTACAAAATCATAGACTGAATATTGTTAATTGTTTTTCATAAAATAGTATCATAAACTTTATTGGTTGTATTCAAAGGTACGTCGTTAGCAGCTGCAAAATATTATTTCTATCAAAAACCTTTACTAGAGTTTATCTTACTTGGCCTTTTTTTTTTTGTTTCTAAGATTAAATGTTTTTGAAACAAAACTTTAGTTATTATAAACCATTATATAAAACTACATTAAAGTTAAGTCAAGCAAAATTATTTTATACAAAAAAAATATTTTTAAGAATAATAAATTCTACAAGTTTATAAGTTAACTTCTTCACATCCATTAAATAATCGTTAGAAATATAAACAAAAATTAGAAGTCTCACATAGTGCTAACAATCTTTAAACTTATGGAACTTTTATTCGGAATAAATTTTAAAATATATAGATAAAAATATGAACAAATTCAAAATACTAGAACTGTATAGAACTTAATTAGAAATTCTTTTTATGAATCAATATAAGTTGAAGTGTAAGATAAGCTGCAACCGATAAAGAAGACTTATAATAAAATTAAACTGCAGTAACCTCTCGCATCTTTACGAACTCGTGACGTTACGCACTATCGTTTAGTTATGCATTTTAGAATTCTTAAAAAATAAAAATAATAAACATTTTTATTTAATATTGAACAAATTAGGTTTATTCAAAACTTATATAACTTAGGCAATTCCTCAAATTCATATGGTATGAAATTTCATTCGAACTCAAAAAATCCATTAATATATCTTGAATACAATGCAAGACAAATTTATTCTTATGTGGGAAAAGGTCAAGTTATAAATAGTGTAGTAACATAAACAATTTTTATTAAACATTTTTCTTATATTTTATAGAAATTTATTCAAAAGAAGAAAACCATTACAGCACCAAAGGCATATTTTTGTAAAATACTTTAGGAACAAATTTTAAAATGGACACCACATCATTTCTTGATTGTAAACAAATGCTTAATTATTAGTTTAATTTGCTAAATAGAATAGAATATAAATGTTTAGTGTCAAATAAATCACATATAAATATTTATAAAGGATAAAATCTACTTATTATTAAAACTAGTAAAATTTTTTACAAGTATTAACAATTTATATAAATTTAAATCCTTTTTTTAATATATGTATATTTTTGTCTTTTGTTAACTTATAAGTAAATATTTGTTTAAAAATAAAGTAAACAAATTGTTAAAAGTGAGAAATTCCCCAGTCTGCTTTAAATTAGATGCAATATCAAAAAACAACCATTAGAGTAAGTATATTTGGTACCTTTGTTTCTTTACGATCTCTCGTATCTCTACGCACTTTTTCTGTAGACAAAACGTGCGTAAATAGGCGAGAGGTTATTGTACTTGTGATTCTAAAAATTAAATTTAAGCTCTTTTAGCTATTGCAGTGAACTTGTTTGTTTACTATTAGAAATTTAACTTATTTAAAACAAATATATTATTAAATATTATTTTAAAATTAATAGCAAAAAAAAAATACTAAAAACATGTTAGAACGAGTTATAAAATGACCTCTTTTTTTTGTAATGTTATTTATTTAATTATTATTCAAATAGTTTTTAAAAAGTTTGCAGTCTCAGCTTAATAAAAAACTAGCATTAAATCTACACATTTTTCTTTTGAGTATTATCTGTTTATTGATATAATATTTGTTTCTAATAAATACAACTGGTGATGCAATTTAGAATTTCTTTACTCTAAAAAATTTTTAACAGCCATTTTGAAAATTATAACACTTAACTAAGCAAAAACTTAAAAAATATATACTTTGTTAAGCTTTAAAATTGAGTTGTTTTTTATTTTGAATAACAATTTTGCTATTTTTTAATTAAAGGAAAATGTTACGGTTCTTTTACCTAAAGATAAGTATAAATAGTGCAGCTACTAGATAGCTGCTAAAAATAAGGCTCGATAAACAACCAGTTTAAAATAAAATTAATGATTATTTATAGCGCTAACTAATACTCTAGTTTGTGTGCAATGTAACTAAAATCAAGATTAAGTCTTAAGACAAGCTTTACTTATAAACAAGTTTGTTGTATTTAAAAGAAACCAATGGACTTAAGTTTACATGAAAACTATACTTATTTGAATAATGTTTAAATAAAGCTTTAAATACTTTATTCTTATATGTCATGTCATATAGTTATACTCAATTGGTAAAATTAAAAAATATAATTGCTGTTCTAATTAGATTTCCACATTATAATCTTTCATTTTTACCCATGTTTCTTAAGCATTATCCACTACATCTATTTCTATTTGTAGTACAAGGTCTAACTAAAATACACGAAAAAAAAAACCTTTGTAAAACTGCAAACACATACTTTTTTTTAACTTTCAGTTTAAACTTTAGACAAGGACTTTCTGACTATGCATCTCTTACAGAGTACGCTTTTTTGAGTTTTTAATTTTCTAAAATCAAGACTAATATATTTTGCTTTCGTATTCTTTTAATTCCCAAAAAATATAGTATTTGTTAGAATAAAAAACATAGATCAATCAATCAGAAAGTAGTTTTGGATTACATTCTTAGTTTGTAGCAGCTCTTTAGTAGCTGTATAACATCATCCATTTCTAAAAAAATAATGAATCATAAAGGTAATAAAAAAGATCTTTTAAAAGCTTAATTTAAATATCAATGATCTTCATTTGTGAAAAACACTAGCTAAACTTATAGCTTAAGTATATATTAAATAAGAATGCATATTAAACTAACTTTATCTGTTTGTACAAGTTGTATAGAAATGTTATCTTAGTTTATATGTTCTAAAATAAAAAGATGATAGAATAAACATTGGTCATCAACGTTCCATTAAACTTGTTTTTCACGAGTAATTAGACTTAGTATTTTTTTTGAGAGTCATGGATTTAGATACAACAAACAGTAGTACTTAGAATAATTACACAAACTAATAAATTTTTATGGTTACTTCATACTCCGGAGTTAGTTATTTATAACAACCTTTTAGTAGCTGTGTTATCTGCAATCATTCTTTACTTACACATTTGTGTGTTAAATACCTATTAAATACTAAAAACTTACAAAGTTCTAAATTATAAATAAATCAGTAAATAGTTGACAGTTTGAATGTTGATATTATTTCTAAATTGTGATATATATGTACACACATTATAAAATTCAAATTTCAAATATTAGGTAACATAATAACTTTCAAGAAAAATGCACAGTATAAAAAAGATTATTCATTTTTAGGATTTAATATTTGCAAGAGTGTATTGCAGTATTTTAGCAAATTAGTTAACTTTTGGATGATTATAACATTTTTATTCAAATAATTAGTAAATAAATATTCACTATCTTTTTTTTAAAAATAATTTAAGAAGTTTATAAAATAGATATATCTATTCAAGTTGTTAAATTTAATTCAATTAACATTTAAAAAAAAAAAAAAATAATATGGTATCAAACACTTATTAGATATTTACAGTTTTTATTTCAAATTTATTATAAAAGAGAACTTATTTATAACTCATAAAGTAATACCTTAGGAGGTAAATGATTTAAAGTTAACTTATTATTTCTTAGTTATTGTTTTTCTACTTATCTCTTTTAATTTTTGTAGTTTTACGTGTACACTAAAATTTACCAAACTAAAGTTCACTATACCGGAATATGTAGTTCTGATGACTGATAAAAAAAAATCGTTTTTTTCTTTTTAGTTTGTAGCAGCTTTTTAGTAGCTGCATTGTTGTATAGCTATTATTGACTTATTTAGTTGTTTTTACTAATATGTCTTTTGTCTTTACTTAAAAAATACTATAACTTTAAAAAACCACTAATGATAATATATAATCAAAATATTCTGAGTATAAAAATAAAATTTTGATGCAACCTTATCAATCGAACGTCTCAGCATAAAGTTAATAATATTCCATACAGAAATAAAAACATGTTTAAAATAAGTAAATAATAACAACACATTTTAATTAATCGTTAAGTTTAATAATTTTAAAAATCTAAACTTTTTATCTAGTCTTTTATGTAAAAGATTATCATATATAGTCTGTTCGAAATTTTAATTACCATAAACAGAAGCATATGGTTTTTAAATATTCTCTGAAAATATTTAGAAAATGGTTGTTAAAAATTGTTTTGTTATTTTTCAAACAATCGTCAAAAAAAAATACTCTAATTTTGTCAGTGTAAAAAAAATAAACTGTTGATTAATACTTGCGTAAGCTTTAATTTTGCAACAATAGAGTCTATCAATTCGTATAAAATATAACTAACAAATAAGTAAACAACCATTCTACAACCAATTTCTATTTTGAAGCAGCTTTCCAGTAGCTGTGTGGTTTTAAATTAATCATAAAACATCTGTTAAACATTTTGTTGTACAAACAAGGCTAGAGTTGTTTAAAATAAATAAAAAAGTGTGTCGTATTTGTAAATATATATTATAATTTTGTTACCAGAATAAAAGATTTTTTTTGTTATATATTTTAAGCTAAATATAAAGTCCTCATAAAAGTTGTAGGTATGAAAAGATTACAAATTACAAAAACAGTATATTTCAAAAAATTTATTTACTTCTTTAATTAATGCTAGTTATTGATTTTAAACATAAGCGTAACATATATCAAGGTTGTGAAAATATTTTTATTCTGCCAAAGCTTAAAATACAGCAAATTTATGTTTAATGACTTTATTTTAAAAATTGCTTAAATGTTTCTAGACTTCAAATAAATTAAAATAATGTATTTTAAACTTTTTTATACTAGTCGATAGCATTTTGAAAAATTTTGCTCCTGAAATAAAAATTATAACAAGTCTACTAGCATATAATGCTCATAAATAATATTAATACTGTAAAAAATTCTTGTTATAAAAGTGTTTAAAGTTAACTTTAATAATAGTAAAACGATAATAATAAAGAGACATTGACACAGTTAACTGAAAGCAGATATTTGTAACAGCTATCTAATAGCTGTTTAAAAATTTTATTTATTTTCTACATTTGTAAAAATTCAGTTTTTATTAATTCAGTAACCTCTCCCTTATTTACGCAGATTGTTTCTACAGAAAAAGTGCGTAAAGATACAAGAAATTGTAAAGATACGAGAGGTACCAAATATACTTACTATAATGGCTGTTTTTAATATTACTACTAGTTAAAAGCAGACTTGGAATTTTCTCAATTTTAACAATTTTTTTACTTTATTTATATGTATGAAAACAAAAGATACCAACATACATATACCAAAAAAAAAAAGGATTTAAATTTATATAAAACAATAATACTTATAGAAAAATTTTACTAATTTTAATAATAAGTTGATTTTATCTTAACCTTATTTATATGTGACTTTTTTAATACTTAACATTTATATTATAATCTACATAGCAGATTCAATTTAAAACAAAAACTATTTAACTTATTCCACATGTTTAATAATTATTTATCATGTTTATTCATATATAGGGGCAAGAGTGCTGTATTATTTATTTGTGTTTTAAACTCTCATTATTTCATAATACTTTAATTTTTTTTAACACAGCCATATTTCTTTCCGAACTCTCTTTGTCTCTTGATAAAAGTTCATAAAAATAAGTTATGTTTGCATTATCTAAAAAACTATTAATTAATTACTCCCTATTGCAACTTAAAATTCCTAATGACTACTAGTCAATTTTTTATCAGAAATAATATCAAAAAGCCAATTAATTTAATGAAAACTATTTTAAAGCTTTGTTTTAAATCAAAAGTCTTTGACAATGATGTAGCAATTACATTTATTATAAATTAAAACTAGATTACAATTATTATTCACATTTGATCTTTATTTTGATACTTATCGATAACGTTATCATTTAACCAGATAAAAACACAAAAAAGTTTAATTTAAAATTATTAGATTTTTAAATATAACACATGTTAAAAGTAAAATAACTAGATAAATTTTACACAAATATTAAAATTATTAGACGTAAATATATTTTTTCTCGTTTATTAAATTAAACAAATTTTTAAGTATAAAAAACTACAAAACAAACGTTTTTTTCATCATAATTACTCACTATATTGTTATTTTAGTTTTAAATGAATATTCTAATTCGAATCCGATGTACGAATATTTAAATTACATCAGTAATTATTCAACTTGTAGTCAAATTAATAGTTTTCTTGCACCTTAAATTATATATTGTGTTTTGTTAAATGTATGTAACTAATGGATGCGAGTACCTTAAATATAAACTTAATCTATACTAGTTAATCATACTCAATAATAATTTGGGCTACCCTATGTAAAACTAAGCATGAGAATGATTTAAAATATTGTATTAAAGAACAATTGCGAACACTAACAAATACATAAATAACATCATACTTTAAAAGTACTTTAAATGTATTCGAAACTTTACACACTAAATATTTAGCAGGAACATACTTTAAAAATGTATAAAACAAAATAAGATTCAACTACTCAGAGTGTAAATAAGAAATACTTATAAAAAGTAACAATACTAAAATTATACTTAATAAAACACAAGAAAACAATAGAAATGTCTATTCTTCTACATCACGCTTACTGCAGCAGGCTGTGGCTAGATTTCTGTGGCTGGTTTATATAGAAGCGTTCTTAACTTTGAGTAACATTACATCAGTGATTTCTTGTCTGCACTTTTTTTTCTTTCTATGTTAACTGTGTTAAACTTGCATCAGTATAAAACTTGACCTTGCAAGCTTTATCTTTACCGCTTAAACAAACAATGATTTTAGCTAAAAACTTTCCACAAATCTAAACAGTAATCAACAGCAACTTGATATCCTATTACACTTCCTCTTCTTCAGCTGTTGAAAGAGAATCGTCACTCTACTTTTACTCTGCCTTTTTGTTGGAAGATAAACCATACTCTCCTTCATAAACAAGAAAAACATTACACATATTAAAGTTTAAATTAGTCTCAAAATTTACTTATGTTTTTCATACAAGATTTAAGACAAACTAAAACAACTAATTATTTTTAACAAATGGTCAATAGTTCTAAAAATGTTCTACTATTGATAATCAAAAAATAATTAATGTGTTTTTCTACTTTAAACAATTGAATTTCACTTCTAAAATATTATTTAACATGTGTCACAATCTACTACAAAGATTGTAGTATTGAAAAAAAGGTAATTAACAAAAATACAAAAAAAAAACAATCAAATGTCATGCCTATGCAAACCCATATGATTAAAACGCGTCAGAGGTTGCAGAGGTTATAATTTTTCAAAACAGTTTTGTATTTCACAAGACTATGTTTATGACACTAATTGTTTTTTATAATTAATTTTTTAATCAAGTAGGTAAAAGTTTTATTTTTTAAAAGTATAATAATGTTGACATTGAAGTTTAATTTGATTTTTAAAAAGTTTTTTAATTTTAAAATGTTTGTTACTTTCTAAATATGTTAATAAAATTTATTTTCTATTATAAAGTAAATATATATTTTTTTTGAAATTAACTTTTTAGTGTTGATAATAATCTAATACAGCTATATAGTAGCTGTTACAAATACTTCGACATAGTGAGGTGGTTATATAAAAATTATACACGGTATTATATATTGCAAGTAAATACCTTAATTTGTTGTTATGTTGAGTTAAAGTATCATTGTTGCGTTTAATAATAAATTTTTAATTAATAATTAATATTTTAGTAATATCGTTATCATAAACATGAAATAAGAACTTTTAAGACGTAATAAAAAATAAGTAAATATTATCAAAGTGCTAACGTAATCATTTAACTAACGACAAATTTAAACTACATTTTATATTTATATTGTTCATTATTTTTATGTTGTATATTATGTTTGATAATATTTTATTTCAAAATAAAATGCTTCTTTTTTTGTTATATTGTTTAATGCACGAAGAACCACTCATTTATCGAGTCGCACAACACTTGGATACCTTTTAACCTCTTGTTCAGGACTAATTTCAAGTGTCATACTATCAAAAAAGCATTATTTGTTACAATAATTTAAAGTGTTTAATAAAAGTATTATCTTTATACAACGAAAAATAAACTTAGTGGACACAGTTTTTTGAATTTTGCTAGTGGTTTTGTTTTTTTATGAAATTATTTTAAATAAAATTGTCTTTTGGTTGCTATGGTCAACATAGTTTTTAACATTATTAAGTATATGTGAATTTGTTTTAAATTTAATGAAAGTAGTATGACGCAACTTAAAGGCACTGAACTTCAGAAACACCGGTTAAAACTTTGTACAACGATTTTACAGTAATATTTGAAAAATTAGACAATTTAACAAAATATTTAACTTTGTTGTGGTTTTTAAAATATAAATTTTATATCATAGAATTTTTTTCAATATTTTTTAAAATCTTTAAAATTATATTTAGTATATATAAGGTTCACATATGCTTATATTTTCAAACTGATAAGTACTTAACAAGCAGTACAAGTATTTCTTAATCTTAATAAACAATAATTCCACAACAATATTCGTTTATAACAGCTTTCTATCAGCTGTGTATTAATCTATATACTCTGTAAGTTATATATAATTTAATCCTATATAAATATAATTTAAGATCGTACTTTTTAAATGTTTTCCTGAGATCTTTTATTATTTCTTTTGATACTGAAATATTCTCTGATATCAATAGTATATCGTCAATGTAACGTCTTACAAATAGATTTGACATCAACAATAATGTCGGGAGAAAATGAGGTAGATAAGTTACCTTTCCTAGATATTGAGCACATTCTTACTAGAGTAAACAAAAAAAGTTTTTTCTACACCAGAAATTTTACGAAAACTACCGCAGTAAATTCTACTTTTTTGAACAGAAAATCTTTCCACCCACTGGACATCTTTAAGGGTATAATTACAGGCGAAGAAAAAAGATTGAAAAGAATAAATAAAAGAAAAGAAGATTATTATGAGAGTCTGAAAAAACTTAAAACTAAATGTTTAGCATCCAATTTCAATCCCAAACTAGTAGAAGACCAATTTAAGAAAATTTATTGCAAAAATGAGAACAAGAACGTTCCAATTGAACAAAAAGACATAACTAAAAACGAAAATGTATATTGGTCTACTCAACTTAAGAAGCTTCTAAGTTTCACTAAAGAGAAATCTAAACTTTTACCTTCAGGTAAAATATCTTTTACAAAACCAGCGAGCCTGAGAAAACTTTTAAATAGTTTTAGTCAAATTGCAAAACAAAAACAAACGAGTACTAAACTAAGCAAAAAATGTGAAAAATGCGCACTATGTGGTAATCATGGCAAACATAAAAACATGGTATTTGATAAAGAAACTTTAAACATTCAGGGTAAGACAATAAAATTGAAACCGAATCTGAACTGCAAAAGTTATGGAATTTACGCAGCTATATGCACAAAATGTAATAGCAACTATGTAGGACAAACTAAAAACAGCTTCAGTACAAGATGGACAGCACATAGATATAGTTGGAATAGATCAAAGTCAAATTTTAACCCAAACGATATAACAGATGAAAATACTTTATATAGACACTACTATGTTAAACACAAGAACGATCTACAGAAAGAGTGTTGTTTTGATGACGCGTATGAAGTTGTTTTTTTGGAAGAACCAAATTTTAAGAACCTTGACTATAAAGAATATTTTTGGATAAATAAACTCAAATCAAATATTAATTTAGCTAAAACACAATACAGTGATTTATAGGGGTAGAGTAGTTAAAGTACATATTGTTAGATGCATCTGTTTTGTATATTTTTTTGTATTTCTTTGTGTTATTTAGTAGTTCTTAACATGCATTTATATATTAATTGCATATGTAATTTTGTGGAGCAAAACTCTTTTTAATGTTATGGGAAGAAAGTAAATGTGTTTTTTTAAAAGTTTTTTTATATATAAAGTGTTTTGTTTGCTGTTAATAGATGTCATCTTATCAATTAAAAACATTTATATATATATATATTTTATATTTTAATTTTTTTTTTTTTACAGCCGTATTTTTGTATTGAAAATGTCTAATAAAGGACGAAAGCTTTGCAACTAAAGTGTTCTGGTTATTGTTTCATTGACAGCTATTTAAGGGCTATTAGTTTAGCTTTTTTGTATTTGAAAATTCAAGTATAGCTTTGTCTGAAACAATAGTTAATTGGAGTTGTTTTTTGACCCCGGATTACGGCTTACCTGTTTTCTTGATATTTTAATTTATAAGTAAATATGAAATTTAATTAATTTATTAAGTGTTATTTTTTAGTGTGAAAATACTTAAACAACAGAACTGTAATTAAACTATAGAATAGTTGAGACTTCTACCTAAAATTTCAAACTAAAAAAGTAAAGCTATTAGTTAAAGTGGCATCGTCATATAACCTGATTGTATCAACCTTTTTATCTTTTTAATAGCAATAATTAAATTTTTAAAACTATGATAAATTAACAATATAGCTGTGGCGAGCCCTTACAAATTTAATGTCAAAATACAACAATTGCTTTAACTAATCTAAGTTTGATTCGAAGTTTTAATCTACTATATATGTGTAATGTGCTTTAGTTGCATGCGTCAAAAATTTAAGAAACTTAATTAGTTTCAAACAATAATTACGTATTACTACTCAACTAAATGCTTGAACTGATCTACTAAAATTTTATTGAAACTACATATTACAAAAATTGTTTAGATAGTAAAAATCATTAAAATTTTAAAAGAAATAAGTAATTAAATAAATTGAGAAGAAAGAGTATTTTATTAAATAAATACAATTGCTTGACTCATACATTAAAATATAACATACGGTATTGTTTACTAAATTATAATGTTTATGATGCATAACATGTTTATTTTTTAAGATCATATATCTTTTTATTCAGTCGGTTACCAATACTCAACTGTAACTACTTTTTTTAAACTTTATTTTATGTTTTATGAATTTGTTAATGTTTGAAATTTGAAAAATTTTTTCAGTGTGAGACATTAATGAACAGTTTAGATTTTACCTCGGTTATAAGAAAACCATTACAAACTTTTAATCCATGTTTTAGACTTAACTCTGAAACATAAATACCATATTTTTTTTTAGTTTGCTAGTGCTTGCTGTGTAAAGAATTATTGATTAAATATCAGAAAAAATAGATTTTTAATAACTAAAGTTTTTTTTTTCTGATTTAGGAATATCACATGCTGGAAGTATATAGCCTAAATTTTTTTTTTCCAAAAAGGTTTTTTACCGGTTTAGAAAAGGCTAACTTTTGCTTTGTTAAACATATTAGATAAATCTTACTTGAGTTTTCTAATTTAAGTGTTTTGGAAATAAGTTGTATAGTTTTTAGTTGTTAAATATATTTTAAACACATTTATAAACCAACTTATAATTTATCATAAAATAGCTACAAAGTCAATTTCTCCTTTTTTTGTCCAAGTATTGCTTTTCCTAAAACTAATCATACTAGTAAAAAATCAATATGATACGCTGTATAAGATATTGTTAGACTTAGTAAAATGTTTTTACAACTAACGTTTTTTATTAAATGAAAACTAAAAAAAACAGTATATTTCAATTAAGTTCTATGAATTTTTTGTATTAATTTATACGAGAACGTTGTAAAATGTTAATTTCGCGTTTTAAATTTAAATATTAGTCAAGCCACCATTAATAAAATTTTGGTATTATTATGTTTATTACAATAATTTTAAACTTGTGTGCATTTATAAGACTTTATTTTGCCCTTCAGAACTCTTAAAATTTGAAACTAGACAATGTTTTTCAACTTTCAAACTTGAATTCGTAACTTATTAAACATATTCAAATTAAATACTGAGTATTTACTAGTTTTGTTTTTAAAAGTTTCCTAACTTTTAAAATCGGGTATTACTGGTTTTTTTAAATTGACTAAAACAAGAAAAAAAAAATTGTGTATATTATTAATAGTAAAACTTTACGTTAGTTTTTCGATAATAACAACCTACCAATAAACTAAATATTAAAAGTTTTTATAAAACAGTTTAGACACACATCTAAAAACGACTTTAAATCAGAACAAAATTAAGGTGAGCCCTTAAGTCGTTTAAAAAGCGGCATTTTTTTAAAATGATTATTTATATTAATTAAACAAATATTGTTATTTTATATACATTTTATAAAAAACAATAACATTTCTACTCGATGTGAAAAGTTGTGTGTTGTATTTAAAGTTTTCATTCAACTTTTGCAGATATCCAGGTTTAAAAACTCAGTAGAAAGTTTCTCCGTCTTAACAATAACGTTGATATTTTATTACAAACAATAATAAGTTTTTAGACTAAACTTTAATAAATATTTTTTAATTTGATATCAAAGTTTACTTTGTAACTAAACTAAAGGTTTCTTCACTGGGATAAAACTACAAAAACTTTTGTTTAAACTTTAAGGTGTTATAACAGTAGAATAATATATTTATATGAAGTTATTAAATAGGAGAGTTGGTAATAAAATCAAATAATGTTTCGCGTTTGCTTTGTTATGACAACTTAGGCTTGTTACTAGGTTGTTTTTATATATTTAGTTATTTGATTTAAAAAATGTATTGTTTATTAAAAACAAAAACATATTTAACATTTACTTGAACTAAGTACAACAACTTTTATCTTTATTTAATGAATGAGTTGTAAAGCATATGATATCATAATGTATAGCAAAAAATAAAAGTTTTAGATTCATAGTAAAAATTTCTCTAAAAACTATCTTTATCTCAAAAAAAAACAAACATAGTATTATTTGACAGTATATAATCCTTACTCATACTAATTTGTATACATTAACCCATGGCATACATTTTAAAACAGTTACATAGTAACAGTATTCTAAGTTTATTATTTCTTTATCGTGTAATCAAATTGAGAATTCGTACTAATATAATTATTTTAATCTTAGTGACAAACTACATATATTTCAAATAAAGATATTTAGTCAAAAACACTTATTGAAGGACATTTCCTCTATAAGTATATAGTCAAGTGGTGTACTACTCGATAACCAAAGTTTCTTTGTACACCAGGTCATTAGACCAAACTTTTTAAGCGCTTTTTTTTTTATCGTTCAATAAACAATATATGTGTAAGTTATTTGCAAATATATCTTGAATATAGATTATGAATTAAAACTTAAATTTTTAATACAAAAACACAACTACTATATAGCTGTTATAAGTAAGTATATGACTAAACAAAAAAAAAAAATTCAAAACTTCAAACATTATAATTTTTCAAAATGTATTAATAAATATACTCGAGTTTATACCTATAAATTAGAAATGAAAGCAAACCCTTAATATTAATATAAAAATTATAAGTACTTAGGAGTAAAACATTAACATCAAACTTTAAAAAGCTCTTTCTTAACCTCTTTTCATATAACTATTTACTTCTAAATAATATAAGAAAAGAGAGTTTAGATGAAGGTTCATCAATTCTTTAACTTTTTAGGTAAATTTTACCTTACCAACATTTTTTCTTATAAAATTTGTTGTGTTTTTATCAGGTGTATTATTTGTACGGTTATTAAGTTAATAATCACGTCAGCTATTTTTAATAACTAGACAATAGTCCAGCTACTAGTAACCTACTACAAACTAACGTCTAATAAATTATAATTTTTATCAGTAATATTTTGTTAAATACCCTGAAGTCAGTTTCGATTTGATTTAGGTTAAATGCACATGTACATTGCATACAATACTATTAGGCATTTGATTTTTTTCATATTAGTGGTGACAAGTTTATTCACGGTTTGTGAATTTACGTCAAGCACTTATGACTTCATATTTTTTTTCTAGTTTTCAGATGTTTTTTTGCAACTGAGGTTTTCGTTAGTTTTCATTGATTAATCACAAAACAAATTTGTGGTGTGACTTAAAGTTTTACTTTTTCTTTATATAATTTTACAATTAATATTTTTTGTATAACATATTAATGTTTAAATATGTTAAATAAAAGAAACATTACCTTACAAGTTGTTCAGAATTTATTCTTTTAACACTAAGCCTTATAGTATATTTATCATGTATAGTTATCTATAATATTCACATAGTTATATACTCTATTGTACTGTTGTACTGGCAATAAAATCCATATGATACATTAAATTAGTTCTTGACTCTAAAAAAGTTTTAAAATACTTTAGTCTAGAAGTTTTATTTATTTTGTCTGAAACAAAAGTTTTAAACACTTAAAATAAATTCAAACATCTAAAGGTGCATAAATTATTTGCTAGAAAGTTTAATAGTATTTTTTTAAACCAATTTACAGCACAGTTTTAAAATATACACAGCTACTTGAAAGCTGTTACAAACTATTTGCCAACTATGCACAGAACTTTAACACAAGTTGTTTTTTTTAAAGTGGGTTTACCACTGATATTTTGCCGTAGTTTCACAATTATTAAGCTTTGTTGAATTATTAAGTTTTTTGGCAATAATATTTTGATGAACGTATCTACATTAGTTTATTAAAAGTCACAAAGTTATCTTTAAAATAAACAAACTTAAAGTAAATTTTGTTTTTATGCATGTAAAGAGTGATAGCATTAATATAATGTTCTCAATAATTGATATTGCTGAAATTGCTGAAGTTGCACTGCTAACTTCATTGACGTTGTAAGTTTATGTTTATATAAAAAATAAACACAGTATAAGCTTTTGTTACTTTATAAATAAAATTTAAAAAGATTACTGTAGCTGTACAACAATGAAAGTAACTATACACTAAACTATTTATGTTGCAGTAAAATTAAAAGCTACAATTTACACTAAATAACTAAATACTTTGCTAATGTAACTGTTTTGAAAAGATGAACTAAAAGAAAAAATTATTAAAGTTTTTTACATTACTTCTTCTAGTTTCGCTACTTATGAAAATAAGTTTGCAAACAGAAAGATCATATCTGTGATATATCGTTCATTTTAAAAAAAATCAGAAGATAATCACCTATAAAAAGTACGTTGAAAATTTAAATAAAAATTTAAAAGTTCTATTTTAAATAATATGTTTTAAAAGTTTTCAAACTGACTTACTTTACATGCAGAGGTTTTTAATAACTAAACTAGTTTTTAACATAGATGGAATGTAATATTTAGTGTGATTATTACGTTATATTAATGAACAAAATTACAAAATTTATAAAATCACTTAAAATTTTCTTACAGCATGAAAACTTGAATATTCGTTTCATACATGTATCAAGTTATGTTTGATAGTTGTTGTAATGCTCTATTATGGTATGTTGAAACTTCATTGTACTGTAGCTTAAAAAAAAGCTAAAAAAAAACAATTCAATGATGCTACTACTAGAAAGCAGCTACAATCTAAGTTTTGTAAACATAATTAATTAAATATTAATTGACTATTTTATATGCTGCTAACTGATATGATAATTTGTGTGACACATTATACCTTGGGTAATAATTACATTGGACTAACATCATTAAAACTATAGCTTAGTTTTATATTTGTTATATTTTATCAATAAAGTTTATAAAAAAAAATGAAAAAAAAAATATTTGAGTACTAAACAAATTCTTAAAGTAATAAACTACTTTTAAACAGGAATATTAAAATTGTTAGTACATTTAGAAGTTTTACATTTTTGCAATTTGTTTCAACTAAAAGTCTAAAAAAGAAATGTTATATAGTTAGATTATAAAATGTTTTAAGAAAATTATCCGATTTATCAATGTTAAGTAAGCTTTATTTAGCTTTTAAACTAGAAACAAAAAACTCTTACAACAAGTTATAGTTAGTTATAAAATGACAGCTAATAAGGAACAAAAACTATGTTAAATTAAAAATATTCTCAAAGTCGTATCAAAATTTAAAAAAAATAAAGTTTTAGCACAACCTTTTGCTTTCATAGTCAAAGTTTCAAGTACGAGACACTTAAAAATTTATGGTTTTTTATTTAAAAAAAATCTACTTTAATTTTTATTTTTTGTTTTTATAGTATGATCTCAAAAATACATTAATAAAATACAGCCGTTGCAAAACTAACGTTACGAACTAAATCATATGAGTTGAGATAATGTAAAACATTCAAAAATTACGTAAAAATCCTAAACAATTTATTTTTTTTATTTTAAAATGCATAAGTTGTATAAAATTTAAGGTTTAGTTATATATTTACATTAGACTTGTATAAAAAAATTTTTAGTCTTACAATTAATGATTTAATTTTTTGAAAAGAATATCATTTAAAAAAAGTTAAGATTTCCAGTATAATATAAATCAAAAGATGAAAAACTTCCAACACTATTTATAGATCATTTTATTTATGTTTTTTTGTACTCTTATTAAACTTTTTAAAACAAATTTTAAATAACTTTAAGTATAAAATGCATTTCAAAAAACAGTAGGAACGACAAGACACTAATCAATTTAAAATGTAAAGTATCAACTTAACTCTTAGAAAAAACGCTTAAAGTACAAAAAGTATCATACTAATGTAATTTAATTTTTTAGTTTTTGATGAGCTTTTAATAGTTTTTGAATTTAGTAGTAAACTAAGTATGGTATTTTATATTTTTTTTTTAGTTACTTAGTAATATATTTTTATGTTATTTAGAAAAAAAAAAATTGCAGGAACTATGCAAAATAAAGAAAAATCAACTAGATAGTAGCAAGCCATGACATAAACAAGTAAATATTTATTATAGTTTAATTTTTCATAAAAATTAAACATAAATTTTTCCTTAATTAGATAAATAAAAGTTTGTTTTAATAAGGCTATACTGAACAAAACTATTTTCAAGCAGCTTTGGAACAATTTTGAATTTAAAGTGAAATATTTTGGTCTCAGACAGTTGTATTTCTAGTAAAAACTAAGAAAACTTGAATAAAACTAAGCTCTACAGAAACAAATCTCATAAAACTTACTGTGAAAAAGCTGCACAACCGTTTTTTTTTTTGCTTATTTAAGGTTTATCCATTATATCATATTAAATAAAAATAACAATACTTAATACTTAAAAAATGATTTAACAACAATACAGCTACTAGCAAGCTGCTACAAACTAGCTATTAGAAGATTATAAGTTACTTCGATCAGTCATAAGTATACATACTGCTTGCTAAAACTTTTATTTGTTGCTATTTAATTATTACACGTGAGCATTACAGACACTTAGTGTATTTTTTCCATAAAACAATATACTACATACAATCATTTTTTAGTTTAATTTTTTTTTTAAACAAATTTCAGTGTTACTGATATGTTAAACACTATATGAAAAGTAAAACTTCCTATTTGTTTAAACTTTTTTACAAACATTTTAATTAATTTACAGTATATTTGAACAATGTGTTTATTATAATTAAAGATCTATTAAATTTAAATAACAGAGTGAATTATTGTTTTATGTACAGTTTTTTTCATAAATAAATTTGCAAATAACCATTATAATAATAGTATTTTTTGACAAACGAAAGCTGGATGGTGAATGCTGTTACTAAAAGAATTATAACCTTGTTTACGCAAAAAAACTATTTAATAACTCTTAATGAGCAAATAAACACGCAGCTGATTACAAGCTGTTACAAACTAATATTTGACAAGGATAGTTTACTTTTAGTAATTAATATGGTTATGAATTGGAAACTGATGCAGAAGTTTGTTGTAATATTAAACACACGTAAATTTTACAAACATTTTTTATAAATTTTATACTGTATAAAACATACATACTAAAGTGTTATTCTACAAAGGCTTTATTTCAGAATATATATGATATAATTTTTTTAATATATTTTTATAACATCAGTAAAATAATGTAGATACTAATGTTGCTAAAATAAAAAAAAGTTCTATTTGTTCATGACTTTAAAAAGTTTTAATTTTATAAGTTTTTTGAAAACCAATCAAAAGTAAATAAGAGTAAAAAAGTAAAAGAAATCTACAACTTTCAAAAAAAAGATATATACAGTTTCGAATAGGATATTAGGATTGTGAAATATTTAAATAGAATTATGTTATCATAAAAAATATATAATTTTTAGCATTTAGTTTGTTTTTAAACGTAATAAACAGATTTAGAAAACTTCGAAACAAGCATAAGCTTTAATTTTTTGAACCTTTTTCAAACATCCTTTTATAAAAATTAAAATTGTGGTTTCCAAGAACAAAATTTATATTTTACATTAACTGACCTTGATGTTTTTATCTGGAAACTATTCTATATATTTCGCATTCATTTAAAAACATATAAACTAATATAAATAGTTTTGAAAATACCAAATTCCTTTTTTTTAACAGATCAGATAAAACCCGTAGTGTTTTGATTATTATAAATAATGTCAGTCACAATCTAATTTTTTTTAAGATTTCAAAAATCTTGGCAAGTGTTCTTAGCTTAAAAATGAGAAAAAAAAAACTTTGTATCGTATTAGTTTACGTATGATTTTGAATTATAACAAATAGTATTACTAGTTTACAGTACATAAACTTAACATTTCTTGCAAATGTGGGCTTTTATAGTGAGACGGTTTTTAGCAATTTTAAAGCAGCTGTATCATTTTTAATTTTTAGAAAATTAACACTATAATTTAATTTTTTAAATAAAAGTAATATTTTAAAACTTCATAAAGAAAGTACTTACAGGTGTTAAAAAAATTAAGAGGAATTTTACTGAAACCTTTACAGTCACAGTAGTCTTCCTTTTTATCTATGTTCTTTGCTACAGATGATATGCTTTTAGATTATTTATTAGTTACAATTTCGTGGTCGATTCAACCTATTAATTATATTTAACATTTAATATATTAAGTTTAAAATTTCTTCATTTAACTTACATTTTTATTGATTACGTTAACCATGTTGAAAACAAACAACAGCTGTATACTGTTAGTAAAAACTTGCATAAACTCAGACTAATAAGTTGTAAAACATTAACAATGCTTTAAAAACTTGTGAAAGTAAAAGCTTCACTAACATCATTATTAATCAAAATATGTTATCATAGTAATTTTAAATAACTTTTCAAAACTATTATAAAATAGATATAGAAAGAATAAACTCGTGGAAGAAAGCGAACGACCAAAAACAAAATATATTTTTAAAAAAGTTTAAAAAAAAATGTCATAAGCTTTTAAGTGATTACACTAAAATTGAAACCATTTTTAAACAACACACCAAAAACTTATGACATAAAATACAAATAAAAATTAAATTTATAAAAAACAACTATTTAAGTCAAATTTTTAAAAAACAAATTAATCAAATAATTCAGTTAGTTATTAACCTGAATTGAATTAATAATTTTGTTGTTAGATTTTTCAAAGTTTCAACTTTTTTTTATGTAAAACATATTAAAAAAAAATAAGTTAGTTTTATAGTATAACTGATGAACGGTACAAAACTTTAATTAAAGTTAATTTTTAATTTAATTTTGAAAAAAAAGCATTGAGTATTCACTAACACGGACACATAAAAGAAAACTTAATATACTTTTTAGTAAATCGAACAATTAATTGGTTGAATCAGTTACACGGCTACTAAGAGAATCTGTAAAAGAACTAGAAGACGATGTTAATATTTTATGAAAGGTATTAGTACTGTTATAAGATGTTGTTAATTTGTTGTGAACTGTTTACACTCGTTAGCATTTGAGATAAGTTGTTGGAATTGAAATGAAAATAAAAATCATTTACTCATATGTTAGAACCATTTTCATAAACTTTAGTGTAATTAGATTTCTATCTGAATAAGATTTTCCGAAATTCATTTTCATAAACAACCCCTTTGTAGAATATAGACAAAAAAAAAACAATAATTGCTTCTGTTACTAGACATTACTCCTCTACTCTTTCTATCTATTTTTAAATTTCCACTTCCCTTATAGTTAATAGTAAATTGCCTAGATATAATTTTTTTCTAAAAGTCTCTGTAAAAGCAGTGAAGTTTAAATGTGTTTAATAAACATAATTGGACAACTGCGTTGAAATATTTTCGCATATTGTTTTATATATTAGCACTGTGATTACTTTTTAAAATATAGACGTTTACTGTTAACTAACTTTTATTAAATAACGTAACGATGTTTTAAATAGTTTTATCATATTATTAAAATTAAAATAGTATACATATTTTAAATAACTATGAATATTTTTGGATACACATTCTATCAAAGGTATGCTTATTATTGCTTTGTTACTTTTGTATTAAATTTTTTTTGGTAACTTATAATTGAAAAAATAAACTATTCTATTTGTCTCAGAAAACAAAAGTTAAACTTTCTTTTTATTTTCAAATTCTTTTTATACCTTTTTCTTTAATAGACTTAACACTGTATAGAACTACTATTATTATAAATAATTTAAAAAAAATAAGAATGCAAAAGCATAAAGTAGTGTTTGAAAACTACTTTTTAATATCAAAAATGTTTATACAGCCTTAAAATATTCTTAACTATAATTTATTTTATTATAATTTATTGCTAGTATATTAACAGCCTATGACACAGTTACCAAAAAACCTACTAAAAAAGCCTTAAAACTATCTTAAAATATTGATAACTGTTTAATTTATATACTGCGTACTGAAACGATTGTTTCTTATAACTTTAAATCATACGTAAACTAGTATAATATAAAAATTTAAACTTATCATTTTGATCATCGGTCCTCAATTTCTTATGTTATCGAACTGATATGATCTAATTTAGATAATAACTTGAGCTTGTCTCACGGCATACTTAATTCCAGACCTAATTAAATTACGCCGATGTTTCCTTTTGATAAATCAATATTTACTAAATAGTTTTTCTACAAATAACATTAAAATTTTTTTAATACTTCTAACTACTATACAAACAGTTACTATAAAGCTTGTTTGTAATATATGTAGGGTATGATAATAAACAAACTTCTAAGCAAACTATTTTGAGTTGTTGTGTTTTATAAAAGACTAAAGTAGTTTAGATTACTTGTGCAAATTAACTTAAAATGTTTAAACAATATTTTTTTTTAAATTATAACTTTTTTTTAAGTTTTAAAACTGTAATAAAAAAAAAAAATAAATAAATTTAAATAACAAATTACTAAAAAATATTTGGAAATAGACTCTCGTAAAATATGTTATGAATTTAAATAAAATTTAATAAAATTTAGATAAATTTAATTTGATCAAGTACTAATGCTATTTTTGTTATTTTTTTAATAAGTACTTAACTATTTGGCTTCAAGATAGTAAAATCAATTTATATATTATCAAATTAAAAAATTTATCTAAACTAGCTTAAGAATTGCAATGTAAAAGATATTTATAATAAAGGGATAAAATTTTCATAAATAATGACTGGTTTTAAGAAACTTGTACACACTATTACTGTGTTAAACTCATTGTACTCACACTTAAATTCAAAGTTATTTCTTACTACTTACTAAAGCTTGTTTGAGAGTGCAATTATTTCTTTTTCTATAACTGTGCGCCGATGGAAATTTAATAAAAAAACAAAGTTTAATAAAGTTGAAATAAGAGTACTTTGAATAGATTAACCCAGTTACAAACTACCTGTTTTAAATTTAAATGCTTCAAAAAAATAAATTAAACAGATATTAAGTTTACATAGACTTTTTGCTGTAGTTTTAACATTGTACTTTTAAAAAAACTACGTAAGCTTTACAGATTACTGATAAATAAAAAAAAAAGGTTTAAAAATCTACACTTGTATGCAATTTGTTGATTTTCACAATAAGCGTTTCAAAGTATAACTTTCAATGTTGTTTGTATGTTTTTAATTTTCTATGATTTTAAAAAAATATACAGAACTATATTTGTGCTACATTTTCATACATTACATTAAGTAAGTTCTTTGGTTACAGCTACACGTTCAATAATAATCATATCTTTGTAATAGAAATATACAAATAAAAATTACTTAGCTAGTAAGCTGCTACAAACTAATGAAAAGTGCATGGAGTGTTTAATGTATGTTTGGTTTGTTTATATAGCGCTTGCTAAAGCTTATATTTGAGTTAACCGAAAGTTTACGTCATTACTTAACATATCAGACTTGTTTAATATGTTTGCACTCTAAAAATAATTAAAAAAAGAGACTGAAAATTAATCAAACAACAAAAATTATCAAGAAGTGTGCTTTAATATACTAATTAAAAAATAAATACTTGATTAAAGTAGCTTTTGTAGATTAGTTTAAGCAAATATTGTAATGGTAGAAAATCTTAGCTAACTCTTTGTAAATTGAGTAACTCTCTGTCAAATTAAATGATAAATAGAAATTTTTTTATTATTAATACTGGCTTTAAAAGCTAGTTGCGTAGTTTACAAAATAAAATCTTAGAAAAAAGAATGAAATGAAAACCTTAGAACAAAAAAAAGGACTTAAGAAATTACAATACCTAATGAACAAAATAAAAATATATAAAATAATACGTCTTAAGAATAAAAAATATTGTGCGTGATACAGTGTTATTAAATAGATTTTGCGAGTATTAAAAATAGAAGTTTAAGTACTCAACTTTTAATGTAACTACTATTTACATTTTTCTATCTACAATTATACATTAAGTAAATGTTTTCATGCGTTTTTAATGTATAAATGTCATGGTCGGCGCAATTCTGTTCAAATTAAAGACAATGAATCTTAAGATTAATTTAATTTTAATAGTTCGCAAATGTTATGCACAGTGCAGTATAAGTATTGATATTATTTCAAAATAATTTTGAAGTATAAGTAGTGTTTTTTTAAAAAAACTTTTTATCATTTATTTTACAAACTTTTGCGAGCGCTTGTTGTTATCATTTACTTGCATTTAAAACTTTTCGTAATTTTTTAGCAAACATTTTTAATTTTCAAAAGTGGTAAGTAAAAATATATAAAACTTAAATCTTTAATTAAAAGACTCAATTTTAGCAAAATGCAAACGTATTAAAAAAATTTGTAGAAATTTCTCGTGATCGTTATAAATAATATCAGGTTGTATTGTTTTAAAAATCTTTAAAACAATAGAAAATTGAGGCAGCAACTGCAAAGTTGTTATAAATTAAGTACACATAACTTGAAGACCCTAAAAAAATTAACTAGTTTTAATACTGCTAGAAGACAATTATATTCAAGTAAAATTAGTTTATATGTAGTTATAAATAAGTTTCAAAACCATGATATAAAAAGAAACTTTCTTTTATATTATGTAATTATTTAGACTTAAAGTTTTAATAGTCGATTTTGTCTCAGTAAATGTCTCAGTTAGTCTTAGGATATTTTAAAACTTTTTCAAAACTCAGGCTGACTCAGAATAGTTTTGCTTAATTTAAAAAACCAAGCAATAACAATATTTTTATTTTCAGGCTAATTTTTTTAAAGATTTTTAATGAGATTTAGTTGATTTATTTGCAATATTGTTGTTTTAAGATCAATTTAGTTAAAGAACTCATTTTTTTAGTTAAAAAAATATCTATTAACGAACTGTAAAGCCTAATAATATTTCAGAGTGTTTAAAGCCATTTAGGACGGTTTTAAACTACCTCAGAATGCAGTTTTTGTCTTTAAGAGTGGCAACCTAGACATTTTTAAGTTAAACTGTTTTTTTTTTTTGTTTTGAAAAAGTATATAGTAGTATACTACAAAATAGTTAATAATTTTTCTTAGTTAACATTTAGATTTCTGATAAAACAAATATGAAAAGTAGTATCAGTGATAATATATAGAACATTGCAAAATTAAAAAAAAATAATTTAGCTGATTGTTTAATTTAAAAAGATTAAGTTAACAAATAGTAAACCTATTTATATATAAAGATTTATATTATATTCCATAATGTTTTATAATCTATATTATAGATTTATATAAATTAAAATAATTCTATTTATAGAATAACACATGAACATACTTTAAAAAACTCCTCTATGAAAACATTTTTAAAGTTTACTGTAGCAACATGAAAAAAAGTTAAATTAAAAACTCCTCCACTATTAAACAGCACTAGCTTTTAATGATTTAACTAAAAATATTTTCGAAATTAATAACCACACTATAATTAAGTACAGTATTTAAAATAACTACTTAAGTTACTTAAGTTCTTTCAAGAACGTCACTATCTATTTGAACCATAAAAACATTTCAACTTTTATCATATAATTTTTACATTTTATATATATACAAAAACTTACAGTATGAAAACATTTAATACTTATTACAGCAGTACATCTAAGATTTTGAAGTGAAACTTCCTCCACTCATATACTCCACTAGATTTTTTTTTAAATGAACTAAAAAGATTTTAGAATACAACAAGAGGACTTTAATTGAGTACAGTAATTTAAATAAACTACTAAATAAATTTTTAACGAATTTAAGTAAAATTAGTTGATAACAACAGGTACATATGGTTCTTTGTGTTCAACTATTTTCATTTTAACTAATGTTTAAAAAATCTAAAATGTAGCAAAATAAGTAAACAAATATATTTTCTCGGTTAAACCTTTTTTTAAACTTGTAAGTCTTTAATATTGACTTATTATTAAAGTTCTTTTGAAAAATTTAACTGGAAATCAATTTTTAATATCTTTAAGCAAATTAGTGTACATAATTTGCTTAAGTGTACATAATTTTAAAGTGTACATAATTGGTCAATAAAAAATTAAATATAACTATAAATCTTAATTTAGCTTTAAATGTTGACCTTTATCGTTGCACATGCTGAATTCAACTGCTTAATGACATGGTAATATTTTAGTTGCATATAACAATCTTTACTTAAAATTCAAAGAAATCAAGAATAAAAATTAAACATCATGCTTAAAAGCGTCTTGGAATCCGCTTAACTGAGTTCCAAGTTAAAATTACGATGGAAGTATATTCGTTTTTTTTTATACTATTAAAAAAATACAAAAAAATTATTCAAATTTTTTTTTTTAAACTTAAAGCAAAGTGCAAACTCATCAAATTAGAAAAAAATTAAGGTATTTTTTCTGCTGAATTTTGGAACAAAAATAAGTTTTCTTGCTTAACTATTAAGAAACATTTTCTTTTAGTAGCGGTTTTAACATTTTTTCGTGTTTTATTGTTTCTTGAATCATTGTTACCGAATTGGCTCCTTTTTAGAAGGTATTTAGCAAATATATTCTAAAATTACAAAATTGTGTTTAATTTTTAGGAAAAGAAAACTAGGTTTTTTGAAAGCCTTTTAAATACAAAAAGTCGTTAAACTAAAAGAATTTGTTTGACTCAAAACAAGTTATAGTCAAACACCAACTTATAAACTAAAAGCCAATTATTAAATTTTGATATATAACATGTGATAAATAACATAACCCCTGAATTAATAAATTTTATCTCCAGGGATAAGTGTACCTCAGGTTAAAAATTGCTACTCTAAAATCTAAAATGTCCGTTTCGAGTTGGTTTTAGGTTCCATTAATGATTAAATTTATATTAATAAGATAATAAAACTCTTTTTAATGATCAATTAAATACTTTTTCGGATTTTCTTATTTGTTCTCAAAAAAAAAAAATATTAAAATATACTTTGTTAACTGACTAGGTAAATGGCCAAAGCTTACTAAAATATTCTTTATACTTTAAAACTAATTTAATTAAAGTAGTTTTATGAAAAATTTTATTAGTTTATATAACTATCACTTTTAGTATAAAACACTAATATATTTCCTACTAAAAGATCTGGACCACTATGCAATAACCTTACCCACTTTGAAAATGATTGGTTCATTTATGTAAAAAAATAAAATTCAAAAAGCAAAATTCAGCTTTTCAAAGTAAGCTTAAAGACTCCTTAAAAAGTACTAAATAAAAAGGAAAACTGAGAGTCAAATTATATATAATAACACTTAGGTTAGAAAAATTCATTTAAAATAACATACCAGTAGCATAAACTGTTTTTAAAATTTAAAAGTACTTTTTTTATAGTTTTTTTGGCAAACTAAACTTCGCTAAAATACTTCGTCAATGCTTGTAACAAACTAAACATAATAAAGTAATTTTAAATAATTAAACCTCTAAAAATTCTAAGTCTTGTTATTAAAGTGTAAATAAAGTAACAACTACTAAAAAATTATTTCGTGTTTTACTTTACTTACAGTAAGTCAGCTGTATTTTTTCAATACAAATTGTTTAAGTTTACTTTGGACATTAAAAACGGTTTATTGTTTTCTAGACTTTTTATAAAACTCGATGTATTTTTTTTTGTACGTTATACTGAGTTGAATACAGAAACGTCTGGGCTTTAAAGCAGATTCTTTCTGATTTTATCAAAATCAAACAAATGTTACAGCTGCCTAAGAAAAAGTTTTAAAGGAAAATTAGTCTGAAGTCACTTACAAACGATAGCTTTGTGGTATAACGGAATAAATGTTTGTAAAATGCAGAATACAGCAATTCTCCTTAGAATTGACTGGCATGTATCAAAATTAACAATATTTCGGATTCAGTCTAACAAGAAATTGTGATTCTAATCGATATGCTCATAAATTAATAAGAAAAGATACTGAAGACTTCAAAAATCTGGAAAATTTTGTTAAAACTTTAATTTTCAAAAGTTATTATTTTACATTTGTAAAACTATTTTCATAACTTTAATAAATATTTTAAAAAACATAAATTAAACACAATCGATAAAAAAATACAAATATTTTTAAAATCAGCAAAAACACGACAGTCGTTTTCAGCGTTAGTTTTATAAATATTGTTTAAATTCATTTTGTCTTCATTTCATACTAAATTATTAAAGAAACTTTTTTTTTTCTTAAAGTGTATCACAGATATATTTAAATGTTAACAAATAGTTTTGTAACAAAGTTACTATTGAAGCTTTATTTTGTTCTATGTTTTAGTAAAATTTTTAAACTAAACGATAACTTTAAAACTAGAAAAATAAACCTCATCATTTTTAAAGATTCAAAAAGTCTATAACTAAAAGTATAACACGTATATTTACCGGAAACTAACTTGGTTATTTAAAATAAAAACATATAATTTTAATTGTTTTGAGTTTTGGTTAATCATGAATGTAAACTTTACGAAACACTATTTTATTTTTACTTTCTACTTATCTGACTGATTTTAATAATGATATATGTTATTTTAAGTTGCGATAAAAGTTTTTTTTTTGTAATTTACACGGAAACTTTTAGCCTTGTTTTTTTATGAAAATTAAGCAGATAATTATCAAAATTATTTTTGAGATAGTATTATTATCATGATAATGCTTTTATATACTTTTTTAATAATATGTTCTAGTTGAAAGAACTTTATGGATAAAAAAAAATGTATATAAAATATTTTAAAGTTAATAAGAAACCTATTTTATAGTAGTTTAAATAAAAACTTAATACCAAAAAGGCCTTATTTGTCCTAAACTATAGAATTTACTTAAAAAATATACTATTCTTAAAACCAAATCAAATTTTAACATTTTTCTTTATAGACACTTTCACACTTGTTTTATAATTTATTTCAAAACAAGTTAATTAACTAAATAACGATTAAAGAAAGTTAAAACTGCTATCAACAACTGTTAAAAAATACATTTCTTTACATTTTACTAATGTTCAAAGTTTTTTTACTATAAATGTTAATACACGTGGTCCAATGTTTATGTGGTGGACACGTATATATCTGGTTGGACGTCTGAGTAAAACAACGGCTTCCATTACAGTTTTTATAAGTTCTCAGATTCTGGTTAAGCATCGGTCTTTGGTTATCCATATTATCGTATTGTAGTCTCTTAGTGTTTTGATAGTGCATTGGCCTTATAGAGTTGTTTCTTGGAGGAAAACTTGGATCAAATGTTTCTCGATTTTGCAATAATGTCCCGTTGTTGTAAGTTTTTTGAAACGAGGAGTTTCGTTGGCATTTATTTCTTTTCATTGGGGCTAATTTTTTTGGAAATAAGGAAACTTGTGAGTTCTTTTGACATAAGTGATCTCTTTTAAAATTGTTATCTCGGTTACTGTGAATTTCATGTTTCATTTTTTTATTTTGATAACGCATAAGATTATCTGTTGTCTTTCTTTTTAGACCTTGCCGTTTCTTTTTTTTACTTATTTCTTCTACAGTAATAGTTACATCTCCTAATGTGTGGTGCTTTTCATTCACCGCTTTTATCACTGACTCTCTGTCCTTGTACCTTATAAGAACTTCGGATTTAGGTATTAAAAAATCTATATCTACAGTTTTTCCTAATTTTCCAAAGTACGTTGTTATTTTCTCCTTACTGATTTTTAGCTTACTGGGTAGCTGCGCCTTAATCTTACAAATACTCGGCATGTTTGCCTTCTTTACATTAATTTTACGACCATTTAGATAATGATTGTTTTCTTCAAGACAATTTTCATACGAGTTTAAATTTTCATAAACCACAAATCCACAATTTTTCATGTTTACTTCGTCATTTACTACGTTTAAGCTACTAATAACACCGAACTTTTTAAAATACTTTGACAATTGTAGTACATCTACAGCATTTGCAAGATTATCAACATAAATTTTACGATTTTCTTCATCATCTGTTAAATTTTTTTTTTAATAAATAGTTAATAGTTTTTATTACTTTTATAAATCTTAAAATCTAATTTGTTTTTGCTTCATTAAAATCACTTCGCACGTCATAATTATTGCTCATTTTGACATTCATTTTAGAAAATTACTTTTATGTCGTTTTCAATGAAACGAGCACAACTTGTGGTTGTCCCTTTTAAACAACTATTAAAACTAAAAATATAAACTTACTTTCATTTTCTGACAAAGTTAAATAAGGTTCTTTTTAATTTTATCAATCAAAATATTAACAATTACTTATTTATAATGTATGATACTTATTAGAGTACCCTATGTTTTTAACTGCATGATAAAATCATGCAAAAGATTAAACAGAACAACATCTTACCTTTTCTATTTTCAATTTTATACTTTTTAATAGCTTGTTGTTCTAAAACGTCGTTTATTGGTTTGATTGAAATTAGTTTTTGGTCTGTTTTGTACAAACAACTACATCCTCCTACATCACACTTTATCGGCCTATCTCCATAAACATTGTAATAGAAAAACAAATCGTTTTTACCTATAATTTTATATTTAAATTAATAACTTCAATTAGGATTCTGAAATTTTAAAAGTTTATTTTTAAAGTTAACTATTAGACAAGTTATATTATTTCGTAAACAAACTATTTTAATTAAGTTTAAGATTTTAGAAAGAAATAAAATAGCTGTTCAAGAAAATTCAAGACAATTATAAATAAACTTAAGAACATAAAGATAATGAAGGACTATTTTAAAACTTCTATAATAATCTTGCATATTTCTTAATAAAAAAAAGAAAGTTTAAAACAAAAATATTATTTGAAAACTACTGTTTTTAAATTATTTTTTTTTTATATTTCTGCTATTAAATAACGAACAGTGTTTATAGCTTTATTTTAATCTAAAAGAAAATAAAATTACACTAAGTGAAGCTAAACTCGATAATCAATTGTTAAAACCGAGTCCTAAATACAAGTTTATTAGACATTAACTTATAACATTAGTATAAAGTTTTATTGCAAAGATAATTTCCGTTTACAAAAATATTAAAAACTTCATTTCATTACATCTAAGTAATTAAATTCAGTTGACTAATTATATCAAAATACTTTTAATGGTATCTAGTGTAAACAATTCAAAGAGATAAAAAAAGTCTAACTGAATTTTAAAATTCTTACCTAATTCTTCTCGATCAATTACATATTCGCACAACGGGTGCCATCCGAAAATCTTGTTAACTACTTTTTCTGATTCCATATTTAAGTTATACTTTTGTTCTATTAATTTCACAAGTTCTGAGGTCTGCAAACTGTCAAATTTCGCGTTGTGAAATTTGCTATTTTTAATAGTCGGCATGCCTTTCTTCTTGAAAACTTCGGCGATTTGTTCTAATGTGCGACCCTGAAATGTTTATTACTTTAATTAAAACACAATTAAAGTTTTTTCGAAGCTTTATCTATTTTCTTAATGAAATTCACAACTTTAGACGCAAGTTATCTTTATTTAAAATCAAACAGTTTACTTCACGACTTTCGAATATTAACAGTAGCTCCGAGACAACCAATAACGGTCGTCCTAGACTTAACAGGCAGGCATACGAGCCAAATACCATTGTTTAGATCTAAACTAGTGGGCTAAAGTATAAGCGCTAATTTAAGACGAAACGAAAAACTCATTTTATTTTATTCTTATAAAAGTATTTTTTAAAAAACTATCATGTAAAAAAATAACATATATATCTTCCAAATCCGTTCTCCCTTTTAATAATTCACGGTCTACTGCAAACTTTAAGTCTAAAATTGTCGGAAATACATCTTTGATGAGTTGGTTTATGTCATCAAAATTCATTGTAGTCAACCACTGAAGACTTTTCAAAAGTTTCACCAAGTGTAAAATGTCGTATATTCTGAAAAAGTTTATTTGTGAGTCATTTAAATTTGTTTTTAAATTTGTATTTGATGAAGAATTTTATAATTAACTATAAGAGTACATATTTTACAACAAACGTGAATTTTAGATTTCGTAAATTAATTTTATTTTTATTGAAATTCACTTTCAGTACAGTTGATTTTAAAAAACCTCTCAGTTTAATCAAAATTTAAATAAAAGAATCATAGTTTTTTTTGACATGGCGTAGTTTATATGAAAACTTAGTATCAGTTAAAACAATGCATTATCAAATAATAAAGTTTTACGAAAATGTAGGTATATATGAAATAAAGAAATTTAGACGTTATTTTTTGTTTTTAAGCTTTATTTCAAATTTTATTCGATTGTAACAATGAAACAATAGTTGAATTTTTCGAAAACAAAAAATTAAAAATTTAAGTTTAACTTGTATAGGTTAATAACTTTCATGAAAAGACTTATTTCTTAAACAAACTTGTTAAATAAAGTATTGACATAATTTAAAAAAAAAACATTGTATAAAATTTAATGAACACTTTATTAGAACTAACCCGTGAAAGAACTCAAAACGTATGTCAGTTTTGTGTCTTTCCAGTGACGAATCGTTCCACATTCTAACGAAATCCGTATAACTAGTTTGACGTAAGCGTTTGTTTGGTGATTCTTCCAAATAAAACAGAAAGCATTGAGAATCTTGACCAATATACTAAAAACAATTAATCGGTTTAGTAACAGTATACTAAATAGTTATTTATTTACAATTTTTTTAACTACAGTTACAACTTGAATTTTAAAAACTAAATTAGAAGTGACATCTAAAGTATTATTAAATAAATTTATGTACGAAGAAAACTCTTGTATTTATAAAGTAACAAAAAAGTATTAAAAAGACTGAAAATAAAATAAATTTGTGTAGATTTTTTTTCTACTAATATCCAACCTTTTGTGATGAGATCTGTTTCTTACTTTTGCTCAAAGTAATTCCAACTTGTTTGATCTTTCTTATTTCAAGGTTATTACATATAATTGATGCATTATCCTCAATAGTATTGGATGACTTTTCTTTGACCAACACTTCTTTAGCCTTTTGTGTTGATGATTTTTTAAACTCGCAGTCCTGTAAAATAACCGTCAAATTAATCAATAAACTAATTATAGAAATCTATTACAACAAAACTAGTAAGATTATATTGATTTTAAAAATTGCAAAATATAAACAGCTACGTTTGTTAATATTTGCCAAAATAACAAACAACTTATTTTAGATTAGTTATTGTAAAATTTAAATTACACACAATATTTTTAAACTAAGAATTAATGGCAATGTGAACTTACAATAGAAGCGCTATTGTACCCCTTATTTTGAATTAGATCTGACATTTTGTTGAACTTTTCTTGGTCAGAAAGGTGGTCATTTGTATTATTGTTAATAGCATCCATAGCGTATTTTTACATTTAGTTACTTTACTTATTGTACTGTAATAAAATAAAAATTAAAACTTGTGATTTTAGTAAAAAAATATTTTTTTTTGTAATTGTAAATAATTTATTTTGAACACCAATAAAACTGAAAATAAAAAAATAGTTTACAGTTAAAAATATTAGCTTAAAAATATTAAGCCTTTTATATAAGATTATTTTTTTATGTGATTTTAGTAGATTAAGAGATAAAACTGCTAAAGGAGAACAAGGTATAACCTACAGTGGTGCTTGGCTTACTTAAGGTAGGTGTATAGTTATATTGTACTTTAAACTTACATTATACACTATAACAAATGAATAATAACTATAATCTAACTAATACTGATTTTAAATAATACTTACTCTAAATAAATTAAGGCATGATTTTAACGGGTATATTTTATATTTAAAAACATATCAACCAAAAAAAAAACAAACATCATAATCTTAAAACTTCAATAAATGTAATGAAAACTTTTGCACATGTTTAACCTAGCAGAATTAAACTTTAAGATTGTATAAAACAAAATAAAAGTTAACTACTTAGAATTTTAATAAAAAGATACTTATATAAAGTATCATAACTAAAAAAAAACTTCATATAACACGAGAAAACAATATAGATATCTATCTAAAATATCATGTTTACTGCAGCAGACTAAGGCTAGAATGATTTTCTGTTAAAACTGATTAGAATTTATATATGGCTTCGGTGTGTTTCACAGAAACTTCTTTCAAAATCAGTTATATTTACCAAGGACTTTATTTTCTTTAACCTGTAAAAACAGTTTTTCTTTCTTAACAATACATGAACGAAGTCAGAAAATAATTATTATTGTAAAAATATGATTTACATAAATTTTCACCTGAAAAAAATTAAACAGAATGATATTTATAGATCTTAATCAAAATATTTAAACCATATTTAAGCTAATTAGGGTTACAAAACTAAAATACCATGCTTTATAAAGCATGGTTAAAAGTTTTATAAACTGTTAACAATAAAACCTGAACATAAAAAATTAAAACAAAAACATTTTACTAACCTAAAATAATATTTAGATCCGAGAATACATATGCATAAGAAAAGAGTTTTATTTTTCAATTACGTTTTTTTTGGGAAATGCCTCACTTCTACTTAAAATAGTAATTTTAATGACACATCATAAAACAATAATATTATTAAAATTTATTCAAGTACGAGTATTAACAAAGTATAATACTTGATAAGATATAAGTATGTACACTTTTTTTTTTGGGATCTTTTAGATAAATACAAGTCACAAAAAACACAAAATGTTTAAACTAAATAGAACTCTATTTGTAAAGAGACAGAATAATAAATTAGGAATGTCTATGATATCAATTTTAAATAAATTATAAAACAAAACAACTACATCAATAACATATTAAACAATCAAAAAACGTAAATCTATTTCTAATGTAGAATGATGATAAATAAACACATTCCACATATCCTAGTTATACATTGTCTTTTTAACAATTTAAAAACGCTCAATAGGTTCGGTCTAAGGACCTGGTGTACGAAAAAACACATTAGTTATCGACCACATGCTTTTACAATTTCTTAATAGTGATTTAAATTTTTTTTTTATCTTACTTTTCAATCTTGAGAAATAAAGCAATCAAAAAATAATAATGAAAAGGTAAAAAAAAGTTAATTTAGTTAAGCATTTACTTTAAAATACTTTAGTTATAATGAAGCCTAAAATTACCATCAGAATAAAATAAGAAAATACATTCTAAACCTTGACTATACGGAATATTTTAATTAATAGATTAAAAAGAAAAATATTAACTTGATTGATACTTTGTAGTGAGCTGAAGGGTTTTTTCGTTGAGTATCATTAGTATTTTACGGTAGTTATTAATTTTTTCAGATTTTATTTTGTTGTACGATTTTATCACTTAAATAAGTTTATATATAAACAATATATATATAATATAGTTTGTATAATTTTTAAAATAAGTGAATTTAATTAGAAACTCAACTTAAATTTTATAAATCAAAATATAAACGAAGTACTATATCATTTACATACTCTGCACTTAATAAAAAATAATCATTCTGTTTTAAAAATATATAACTTATTTTTAATATTTTTCTAAGCCTAAAAATATAACTTTAAAAACACAAACATTATTTAAAGACATAAAAAAAATCTTAAGGTTTCCTTAGAAAAATAATTTAATCTATTATATGTTTACTTGAAGCAGAAATCCCAGCTCATCATTTAATTATATAATTAACTCATTGTTAAGAAGCACATCTGTAACTGACAATATTGTGTGGCTTACTTAAGACAGTTGTATGGTTATAGTGTAAAATCTGCACAATAAAGCACAATAAATAACCTTAACGTAACTAATACTGATATTTAATAATACTTAAGGCAACTCCTTATTAAACTAGGTTTGAAAATGAAGGACTATATTCTATTAAAGAAAAAATGCAGTAGCTCAAAAGTATAAACAATCATTAAAAATATAAAAATTTTATTTTTCAGAAACTGTTTGCAAGTTATTAAAACCTTTAAAGACAATTTGAATTTAAAAAATTATACTTCGAGAGTGTTTATATTGGAAAAATAATTAACTGCTTGAACTTGAACTTATAAAAAGTACTTACGTAAACAAAACAATCTTAAAAAAAAACCATAAAATTAAGCAAATAAACAGTATGAATATAAATTCTGTAATTACATATTTACTACAGAAAGCCGTTGCTAGAATGATCTCTTCTACAACTAATGACTATTTATTTATAGCTTTAGTTTGTACATGCAAACTTGCATTAGTTAAACATGCAACCTTGCGAGCGTTATCTTAAACGCTTGGATGAACAAGAACTTCAACTCAAAACTTTCAATTAAGTTAAAAAAATTATCAAATGATTTTGATATGTTATACATCATCATATTCCTTATTGAATGAGAATCTTCACTCTATTCCTCCTCTTTCGTTATTTGGAAACTAAATACTATTCTTCCTTCATAAACAAGAAAAAACGTTGGACATACTAAAATGTAACTTGGTCTCAAAAGTATTTTTTTTTTTAAACATTTAAGTTATATTAGTAAATAAAAACACTATAAAATGTTTTACTGATAGTTTTTTAGTTCTAAAAGGTTTTTATTTTTAATAAACATTTTTAATGTGTTTACCACAACTTTAACAATTCACTTTAACTTCAAAACATGTGTTTGAATTCATCCTACTTAAAGATTGCTGCATTTGAAAAACAGATAAATAAAAAAAACACAAAAACAATAATTTAAATGTCATGCCTTCCTCTGTGATATAAGTTAATAATTTTTTTTTCTTCTTACAGGTTTTTGCTTTCTTAGTTACTAATAAATTTATAGATTTAAAGGCCTTACGTAAATTTAATATTACTTACTTTGAATTTAATTGGTTTTGTTAGTTTTTTGACTTATTTGTACTTATACATAGTCAATACTTTTTTAGACTTAAATTTTATCAGTTCTTTTTAAACTTTGTGGACTAAAATTTTCTTAGATGTAAATTTGATTGGTGGAATTTAAATTTATCAGTTATATTTTGTCTTTTGTGCTAAATTTTGTCAGTTTAATTTTGACTTTGTTGATTTAAAGTTTGTCACCTACTTTTTGTAACTTATTATTTAATACCCCTATAATACTTTGCTTAGTATGACCCTTTTTTGCCTGTTAGATTTGATTATTTCCGGTTATTGTTAAATCTCAAGGGCTTTTAAAATGGGCAGAAAGTAGATGTCGGTATTACTTCTTAAAAATTAAGTGCAAATTTACTGTAAAATACTCTAAATCTACTGTTAATAAAAATGCACTGTGAAATTCGGATGACAAAATATGAAAAAGTGTGCTAAATGCTGCCTTAAAATAATAAGTAATAAAGAACTGAAACTTATTTGGAAAAATTTTGTTTAGGTGTATTTATTACCCAGAGCTGGTGATTCTTTACCTGGGAACACCAATTGTTACCGAAATGTTATGTGGATTACTTAAGGTTAACACAGTTGTATGGTTAAAGTATACTTTAAACCTATACTATAAACCATGATAACATAACTAGGCATGACAATAAATGAACATATAGTAGAAAACAAAAGTTGCAAAACCTAACAAATATAAGAACCATGTACAATAAAAAAAACATTATTTTTAGAAACTGTTTGCATATTATTAAAACCTTCGAGCACTGATTAAATAAATTTTACTTTGAGAATGTTTAAACTAGAAAATAAGAAATAACTGCTTAAACTTAAAACTATAAATAATGCTTATGAGAAGAAAATAATCTTGAACAAAAAACTCCAAAAAAATTATAATGAAATATAAATACCTATTCTGTAACTACATGTTTACTGCAGCAAGCTGTGGCTAGAATGATCTCCTTTCTAGCTGATGAGTATTTACATATGGCGCGAGCTATCTCTTAAACGCTTGGATGAACAAAAATTTAACTCGAGTGTTTAAATTTAATGAAATATTTTGAGTCAAAATTCTCATTCATCCAAGCGTTTAAAAGAAAGAACACAAGGTCACGTGTTCAGTTTGATAAGCTGCCTTCCATCTATTATTTAGTACCTCTATCACAAAAAAAAATTTGTAAATATTCTGAAGTTAACTCGAAATAGTTACCTTAGAAAATAATGAAAAAATGACAGTATAGAAAATGCTACAACTTATACTTAACCACTTTTATTGTAACCAAACAAATCAGATTGTGAACCAAAGTTTTTGAGTATTAAATGACAAATACTATATAATCCTTAACCAAAAGTAAATAAACGAGTTGCAATGATTACTTATGACCATAATAATCATTATTTAATTAATAATATTTAAGTTCATCCTGGTACTTTTCAAAATGGCTTTGATGTTTTAAAAATAATGGTAGCCCGGTTTATAATTTACTACCTTGGTCGGCGAGCAATTTGTGACCACAGTTGTTGTTGAACCGAGGTAGGATAAATTCTGTTTCTAAAAATCTTGTATGATAATTATAGTTTAAATATTGTTGTGTTTAACTCTTATTTTGATATCTGTTAGAGACTTTAAGAACCATTAGTCTGTTTAAAAGGAAAGTAATATTACTAGTGTTATTATTTTTAAAATTTTTCACTACTGATTTTATGTGAATAAAAACAGGTATTTTTTAAAGACTTACTTAAGTTTTTGAATACTTTTGTAAAATCGAGTTTATTTAAACATAAAAACACTTTTGGCCTAGAAAACTTTAAAAAGTTACCATTAAAAATCTGTAAGATATAATAGGTTTCTTACAAGTTTCATTGGATTATTATACACATCGAAAACCATACCATTCTTTTTCGCTGATATTACTTAATATTTATAAAGAGACATGTTTTCAGTATTTTTAGTTTAGAAAATTTTTTTGTTGTAAATAATGAAAATTGTACGCTTTATACAATTTATAAAATAAATAAATGTTAATTAAAGAAAGTTTTTTTTTAATGAGTTAAGTTGTCATTGAAAAAAACTAAAATATATTTTTCAATATTATATTGTTCTAAAAGTTTAATATTTAATATGTTTTTAATTGTTTAAACACAGCAAATTTAGTTTTAATCAAAAAGTATTCAAAATATGAAATTTTTATTTTTTTATTAAGAAACTTAGTTGACGTTTAAAAAAATGATTTTTGTAGAAAATAAATTGCTTTTTTTCAACAACTTTTTATTTTTAATAGTTAAGTAAAGCAGAATACTTTTAAAACAAATTGTTCAAATGGTTTCTAAGATGTTCAAACTGCGAAGACAAGTTATAAATAAAAAATTAAAGCTACAACGCTGTATTAAGGTTTAAAAACAAAAACATAGCAAAAATTTTTTAACAAAATTTAAAAATACTTTAATACTTTATATGATAAACTTAGAAATAGTACTAAAGTAATCGTACTGCTCTATCCACTGACTTTTCAAAAATAATCAAAAACCCTGGTACCTAACTTATTTAGAATTATTTTTGACCCAAAAGTGACCTAAAAAAGTAATATTAGTTAATGTTAATACATCTTATTTAATAAGATTATTTTTGACCGAAAAATGACCTAAAAAAGTAGTTTTAGTATAATTACACAATTTTGTGAAGATAATTTGATTAAAGTAATATCTGTGAGGATAAAAACTGTTTAAAACATATTTATTTTGACTGAAATTTAGCCTAGTAAAATAGTATCAACAAAGAAAAACAATTTCTAAGTATAACTTTATAATGAGCAAAATACTTAAAATTTATACTAATTTCAACCTGATCCGTAAAACTGATCATCACTAAATTTCAAGCAGTTTTTAAAAGTTATGTTTAAAAAAACACATAAGGTTTATATAATGTATTCATGTATAAAATATTTCGAAAACTCGTTAAAATATTCAACCTGATGTTTCTGAGGTATGAGGAGGTAGTATACAGCTGGAACAATTGAAGGATATTGAGAAGAGTATTTCTAACTGATCAATTGCAAATGTGACAGTAGTTGTCGAGTTAAGCGGACTGGTATTCCATGACAGTTATCATCAGAAATGTCATGTGGCTGAAATATACGTCATAAACCCAAAAAGTTGTGCAGCAAAAACTGCCAAAATACCAACGCTCAAAAGAAAGCAACGAAAAGTCTTTAATAACATACTTGATGTACCCTAAAGCTCATTTTAAACTTTTATTTTTAGCATTAGTAAAACAACGAGTTTTAGACTCAGGCTTGGAGTATGTGATTGGTAATTATAAAGTTTAAATTACACACAATAATTTTATACTAAGAATTAATTGCATTGTGAACTTACAATAGAAGCGCTATTGTACCCCTTATTTTGAATTAGATCTGACATTTTGTTAAACTTTTCTTGTTCAGAAAGCTTGTCATTTGTATTATTGTAAACAGCTTCCATATTTTTACATTCAGAATTAAAATGTACTTTACTTATAGTACTGCAATAAAATAAAAAATAAAACTTGTGATTTTGTTAAAAAAAAAATTTTTATGTAATTGTAAATGATTTAGTTAAAAACTAGTTTACAGTTAAAACTGTCAGCTTAATAATAAAAAACTTTTTATATCAGATTATTTATTTATTTTTTTTTAGTACATTAAGAGATAAAACTGCTAAGGCAAACGAGGTATTACCTACAGTGGTGTTTGGCTTACTTAAGGTAGTTGTATAGTTATAGTGTACTTTAAACTTACATGATAAACTATAACAAATGAATAGTAACTATAATCTAACTCAGGGTTTCCCAAAGTGGGCGATATCGCCCCCCTTGGGGCGATTTTGGTATGTCGGGGGGCGATTAATAGTAAAGGGGCGAAAGGGTGGGCGAAAACTATTGAGGGGGCGAAAAGAGGGCGATTTTTAAATTTTTTGCAGATATTTAGTTTTTACTCTTTAGCTTGCCTTTTTACTTATTTTAGCCTGCTATCAAATATTTGACCCTGAGGTAAAACTTAAACAAAATAAGTTCATTTCGTTTACGTGAAATTTAGAGAAAAATCAAAAAGTTTAGGACTCCTCTTTTCAAGTAATTCACATATTTTTATTCATATCTTTTCTAATTTAACAATTACATAGGTCATAGACGAATAGAAATCCTCTCACCATTTCATAACCTGACATATATGCCATTTGTGATCATAACTGCTTTGTTAAAATCTATGTTATCGAATATAAACAATCACCCAATGATATTTCCAATTGTTTCTTGAACAGTCACTTAGTTAGACAAAAAAAAACTATATTAAAGTCAATTTTGCAATAGAATAAAAAAGTTGTAATAATTTAAGATAAATTTTGTAAGTTTTGTTTATGAGCTTGCACTACTAAATTTAAAAAAAGTAACTTTTGATTATCATGTATTCACATATTACTTATTTATGTTTGATATTTCTTAAATAAGTGAGATGGTTATAAAAAGGAAACTGTCTAGAAAGCTTTTGGCTGTTTTTAATTCAGTTATTGATTATTTTCTTAAAATGATAAGGCATTGGCAGACAATCTTGTTAAAAAAAAATTAAAGAAAAAAAAATGCTTATATGTCAGACTTATATGGTAAGTTCTACCATATGAACAAAAATTTACAAGGTAAAAACTTGAACCTTGTGAAAGTCATAAGTAAGATAACCAGTTTTAGAAACCAACTTGAACTGTATGGAAAAAATTTCAAAAATAATCAGTTTTCAAGTTTGGAAAACTGAAAACTTTAAATAAGTGAAGGTGATGTAGAAGTGCTATCATCTCATCTGAAACAGTTTAAAGGTGACATTGATTAACGGTTTAATTAAATTTTTTGATTAAATGTCACGAAGCGGATTATGGATACCTTCGAAGCAGATCTTTTTGAAGTAAACGTTTACTTATAGGAAAGCTTCTCAGACTTACAAACTGACCTTGAACTTGAATTAAATTTTTCGAAAAACGATAGAAAAGCTTTTTGACTTAACAAAAACTAAAGTTTCCATCATTTGGGAGGGAGTCAGATTGTTGTTTATAGCTTTTTCTTCTAGATTGTTGAGAAACCTTACAGTTCAGTTATCAACATCTTTAGCAAAAGATCTTATCTAGATATTTGTAATTTGTGATTTTTTGGGATATTTTATATTTAACCTGATTTGTATTGTATTTAAGTATGCTTTTTTAATAAAAAATCTATTACGTTAACTATTCTACAACAGGTTTGCTTAATGCCTTATGAATATAAATGATGGTAGACTTCCTCTTGAGTTCGCACTTTTTACCAAAAAAAAGTACTTTTTTAAATTTGACTTAAATAAAGTCTATTACTAACTTATTATTAATAAAACAACAACATTTTATAGTTTATACAATTCTATGTATTAAATGAGTAAATATTTTATGTTTTAGTTGTTTTTATGTTTATTCATAACATTATTGCATTATAATATATTGCAATCTTCCACTTGTATAAAAAATTATCATGTTTTCTTGAGTTCGCACTTTTTGGTTTTGTTCAAAGTGTGAACTTAAGCGGAAGTCTACTGTATAAATTAAGTGGTTTATGATTTTAAAGTTAGTACTAGTTTTGTTTTGACCTGATTAAATTTGTAGTTTATATTTGTCGTTTTACATCACACAAAAAATTTAATAAAATAGTGATTTTAACATTTATTTGAAAGATATTTATTTGACAGATTTTTGTTATTACTTGTTGAATGTGCATAAATAAAAAAAAATTGATAACCATTTAAGTTTTTATTTCAAAAAATGTTATTTTGGCTTTAAAAGAGTATAGATTTAAGGTCTCTATTTGAAATGACTTAAATTTTTAACTTAAAAGATTTTAAATTAGTTTTACTTTCTAAGCTGAGTTATTATTCTAAAAAATGTATATTTTAAGGAAATTGAAACAATTAGTACAACTATTTTTTTGTTTTATCTTAGTTCATGTGTTGTTTATTTTAACAGTTTGATGCTAGCTTTAAATTTTTCACTATTTTCCTTTGTTAAATTATTAGAGGCTGATAGCTAGATTAAAAATTCATTTCTGAACTGAATTAAATAAGCGATCAAAAAGACTGCTACAGTTACAAAACAAATTTTTACCTAATAAAAAGTTTTTTTAATTGATTATTTTCTATTCACAGAAATAACTGTAAAACCTTTAGTTCGTTTTTTAGTTAGTTTTCTTTAGTTATAAAATAAAATTGTTAGAGTAAAGGTTTAATATTTTAAAGGTTATTTCAAATAAAACACTATTTAATGGTATTCTACTATAAAACATATACAGGGTTGCCACTTTACCTGGAAACCTGGAAAAACCTTGAAAAACCTGGAAATTGACAATTTAGGCAAAAATAACCTGGAAAAACCTGGAATTTGAGAAATTTTGAAAAAAACCTGGAAAAACCTTGAATTTTTTATAATTTTAACATTTTCAGTACTAAAATTTCAATCTGACACAAAAAATCTATCACATAAAGAAAATTTTTTGTCATCATCAAAATTTTTTTTATTATAAAACGCATTTAAAGTAACTTTAAAGCATCTTTAAAATGTTTCAGTACTTTTTAACACAGTTTCTTTTATAGAAATTAATATAAACCTAAGAATAGACCCAAAAATATTTACTTTTAAAAACCTGGAAGAAATTTGGAAAATCTGGAAAAGATTTAGAAAAAAGTTTTATTTTTTCAAGCTTATTAAATTTTTAAATAGTTATCAACTACAGTTAACAGAAGCCAAAAAACAAAGAGTTCTGTATACTGATTAAAACTTTATTTATTTTTATTTTGAATTGTCTTGCTCAAGTAGTTTGTGGCGATTCTCTGATGGAAATCTGGCAATAATGCTATTAATTTGCTACTCTCTTAGAAACAAAGCATGACAATTACTGACCATACGATATTAGAGAACTACTAAAAAACATTCAAATATGAAAAAAGACAAAAAAAAATTTTTTTGTTCACATTTATTAAATCTATGGTGATAATAAAAGGTAACTGTTGCATACATCATATTCAAAAAAGTTATTTTTCTACCGGTTTTAAAATAACAGTTATCTTTTTTAATAATGTCTGTCAAAATACAATTAAACAAAACATATGAAAAAGCAAATAGAAGATATTTCTCAAGTGAAATATAGAATTTTTTTGTGGACTATACCAATTTATAGTGATTTTACAAAACATTTTAATTGCCATAGTAAATAGGCTATTATCAGTATACACTGCTTTACTATATTAAAAAAAGACAAAATATTGACTCTCTTGAGTTATCTTGAGAAAGTTTATTTTAAAACCGGTTGTAAAAAAATTCTTTTTAACCTACTGTATAGAACATCGTTATACCAAAGATTTAACAAACGTTAACAAAAGTTAATTTTTTATTTGTCTTATATCATTTGTTAATGTATTTAGTAGTTTTTATATTTAAATTCAACTTGTAAAGTTTTCTTTTTTTCAACTCAAACTTAGAAACAGTTTTTACTGTCCTAAAATAAAAAAATTAAAATAAAAGAAATTTTATTAAAAACATTAAATTTTAAGCAAGCTTTAAAAAGATAATAAAAAAAACTTATAATAAGTTTGTTCTTAGTAAAAACAAAAAATATCTTAAAATTCTTTTGCATCTGACATTTATGTCTGACTTAGTAAACTGTTATTAGTTGTTTTGTAAATTCACAAAACTAATCATTTAACTAAAAAAAGTATTTTAATTTATAAAAATAGCAATATTTTTATTAAAAGTAGGGATAATTTAAGAAGGCAACTATCTATATGAAAGATTTTTGTGTTCCATCAAGTTTTATTGCTTTAAATGAGAACTTAATTTAAATTCTAGATTTTTGGTATAAGTATTTTTTAAATTTTCATGTTACAGATTTTTTCAGCCTAAATTGTCAAGTTCAAGATATTTGTCAACCCTAAACAAAGTTAAAACATAACATATCTCACTAGGTTGAAAAATATACATAAAATTTTATCCAAAACTGGTTTTGGTTTTTGACAAAATATAGTACTAGTCTTATAAAGTAACTAAAGTATATGTATATAAATTTAAAAGAAAGTTTAAACTATACTTCTTAGATTAATAAACATTAGTGAGTGACCAACTTGCAAGGTTAAGCATAAAAGTTATTTAATGGTATCACAATTGCAAAAACTTTTTAGTCAATAATTATTTTACATATTATAAGATAAATTTTAATGAAAAGTTTTGATTTTTCATTAAGTCAAATTGAAATTAAGTCAAATTGAAATTTTTTTAAATGTTTATTTACATATAAAACTACTCTCACTTTCTTAAAATTACACAAAGTAGAAATTAATATAAATTTTTTATAAACATTAAAGTTTTAAGCAAACTAAAACAAAATCTTTAAAAATTAAATAAAAAGTTTATGAGTTGTAAGATCAAGTATTTTTAAAAGTTATTTTGCTTTTGACTAACTCTCTAGCTTGTCAAATGTTAATAGTGGTTTTGAAACTAAATAATAAAAAATATTTAACCAAAATGGCTTTTGTTAATCTAAAAAAACCCAAAATGTCTTTCAATAGCAGGGATATGTGAACTTGGTTTAATTTTCAGATTTTTGGTGACAATATTTTTAAACGTTTTAAGATACTGATTTTTTCATCCTTAATTGTCAAGTTCAAGATATTTGTCAACCCTAAAAGAACTTAAAATAAAACATGTATCACATAATTAAACAATCAGCATAAAATTTTATCAAAACTTATTTTGGTCCTTGACAAATAACTAGCAAAATTTTATAAAGTAACTACAGTATATGTATATAAGTTAAATAGAACTAGTTAACTGATAACTATGCAAAACTGTTATACAAAAAAAAAAATGTTTGGCCTTTATGTAACTGAATAAAAGTGCTGATTGACTGTCTTAAACATAATTTTGAGATTTACAAGATACTTTGGTTTTAATTATAGCTTTTAGTTTAGGCTTTTAATTAAATTATGCAATTACTATATCTTAATCAAATTCTATTTCTAATTCGAGGTGTTTCTAGGTTTTGTAGCCTAAACTATGAAATTCTATGCTTTTTCCAAGCAATCCAGATTTTGTGACAATCCTTTCAAAAAACACAAGTTTTTTAAGAAAACCAGATTTTAAAGCTAAATAATCTAGCTTAAATTTTATAAAAAATACCAAACTTGCTTAAATATTCAAAACAAAATTACCTATCTGAACTTTTAAAATATCAACATTTTAAAGTTCAAACTAGCTTAAGGATGTGACAACTAATAATTAAATTATTTCTAGCCTAACTTCCCAATTTTTGTCAAAAATTATCAAAATTAGAATAAACAAAATAAAAATAAATTAAAAATGAAACAATTATTTATGATATTTTCTTAAAAAAATTAACTAAATTAAAACAATAACAAATACAATAAATGTGAAGTTTGTAACACTTTAAAACATATGCTTTAAAGTATTTACAAGGATAGTTTTATTGTAATTTAAATAAAATTAAAAATTCACAAGTGCACATTAATTCTAACATGAAGTTTAAGAACTTAACTTTTATTTATGACTATCATTTAAACTAAGTATTAGTTTACTATTTATTTTTAACTATGATACCAAAATAATCTATTTAAAACATTTTTAAAACTTATGATTTTTTTAGGAGTTGGACTTTTCTTCTCTGGCATATTATTTTATTAAGATAAATATTATATTGTTGCCATTTTTTTAGTGAAAAAAATTACACTGAACGACCTTAAGATGTCCTAAGTAATTATTTTTTTTTCAATATCTTGGAATAATATTTAAATAATAACTATAAAATTATAAACATTTTAAGTTTAAAGCTTTAAATAATTTTTTTTTAGAAATGGTTACAAAAATCTAAATCTAACTGAAACAACTAACTTTTGTTCAATATTTAAAAAACAAGGTTGTAATTTTAAAACATTTTTTAATTGTTCTGTTTTTTATTTAAAATAACCAAGCTGGCCCGAGTAATATCTGATTTTTTTCTAGTTTCAAACTGTCATGAGTTATCCTTAGTCATTATTTGGTTTTTTAAATTCCAAACTCTCATGAGTTATTCTGAGTGATGGCAGCCTTAATGTCATTAGATACTATACATTTCTAACATTGTATTTTTTTTTTACTTTTTGCATTTAAAACTAGTTTAACTGTTTAAAGATAAAAAAAATAACTTCATGAAATATTATCAAAAACAATAAAAAAGATTATTAGCTAACATTTTAAAGACCCTTTAGGTTTTTTTTGTTCCAGTTAATTTTTGCTGCTAAAAACTGAGATTTTACTTAGTATCAGTCTATTTCACTTACCTTGGAAAATAATACTCATACTAAAGCCTTAAATGTTTTGAGAAGAGTACCAAAATGGTCAAATGATGAGATTGTCTATTAAACTAAATGGGAAATAAAACACTAGGGAAGGTTTTAATAAAATGTTTATCTATATCGTTTAAATTAAACACTAAAACGCTTTATAAAAATATAGTACATAATGGATACAGACGAAAAAGTTATAATCTGTTGATACCTTACAAACATTCAAAAATATTACTTACCATATTTAAAAGTGTGTATTTTTAATCAAATATGTTATTTGTTATAAATAATAAAAAAGCTTTGTTTTATAATCAATTCCTAATAATTAGATGTCAAACTTTCGTTTTTTAATAGTTTATATCTTTACATAATTCTTGCTCAAGAATAAAATTTCTACTTTTTCAACTAATTGAAATCAAGTTGTAAAAAAGTTGTTTTTATTTATACTCTATCGCAATATATATTTTAACAAAACAAGTTTTTGGTTTTTTAGTAAATGAAAAATGTAGATGAACAATAGGTTGCAAAAATCACATAAATATGTTTAAAGTACTTTTATCAGAAAAGCAAACTTAAAGTTCTGTCTGATCCATGTATTTGCTGAGTCATCAATTTTTTTTAGAAATTTTAATATTTTTTTTTAAAACTCATACCCTTATCCCTAACCAACCTTACCCAAACATAATAAAAATGCTTCAAGAATTTTAGTTGAACAATTATAAGTAAAAACACCATAAAAAAAGATTTTTTTTTAACTGGACAGAAAATATATTAACTAGAACTTTGCCATGTACAGAATATTTATATTTTACTCTTCATTTTTAAATGTAAGCTTTTAATCAAATTTATTACTATTTCTTTATCAAAGTTGAAGATAGTTAGAAAACTTTATTTAAAAATAAGTAATTCAGCTCTCATAACACAAATCTAATTAAATATTATAAAAATCAATAATGAGATTACTAGCTTTTAATTCTTATCAAAAAAAATTTCTGATTATTCTTAAAAAAAATAGTTTTATAAATTTTGACTACTTTAAAATATAATAAACATAATTTAAATGCTTCAAGAAATTTTGTTTAACAATTAAAAGTAAAAACACCAAGAAAAAAAACATTCTTTAAACTGGACAGAAAATATATTAACTATAACTTTTCCATGTACAGCATATTTATATTTTACTCTTTATTTAAATGTAAGCTTTTAATCAAATTTATAACTATTTTTTAATCAAAGTTTGAAGTGGTTAAAAAACTTTATTTAAAACTAAGTAATTCAGCTCTCATATTACAAATTTATCTAATTAAATATTATAAAAAGCAATAATGAGATTACTAGTTTTTAAATGTTATCTAAAAAAATTTCTGATTATCCTTAAAAAGAATAATTTTATAAATTTTGACTACTTAAAATCAAAATTAAAAGTTAAAAAAAAAAGTATGATTTACATCAAACTTAAAACCCAAAAACTAAACACCTAAGTATAATAAATGAAAATTTAAAATATATAACAATAACTACATTTTTCAATAAAACTAAAACACCTCTGGGTAGCCTGATTTTTTTTACAAAAAAGGTTAAACAGCCTAAGTTTTTTTGAAAACTCTAAGCTACTCTGATTGCTTGACAGAGCTCAATTATATTCATAATTGAAGTTTGATATTCAAAGGATTGCAAAGATATGTACCACTCACAAAAATAGCTAAATATAATCAACAAGACTTGGAAAAGATTTTTAAATATAATAAAACAAACAAATTTAGTATTATGTAGTTAATCAAGGCTGAAAACTTGAAATAAAATATTGTATTGATGAAAGCTAAAATAAATAGCAGGGTTTCTTATGGTTTTTAACAATATTTTTTCAGGTTTTCTTTAACTTTTCAAGGTTTTTGAAAGTAAACGTTTATCTATCTATTTCTAATTTTAAAATTAAATTAAGGTTAAATACTTGTTAAGTAGTATAACAACAGTCAAATTTTATTGTAGAGCTAATTTAAATGTGTACTTATTAACAAAACTAAAATGATGACAAAAGCTTTTTAGCTTAATGATATTGTTCTCGTGTCAAATCAACATTTAACTAATGTACATATAAATCTGTTTAAAGTTCCAGGTTTTTTGGTGATTTTTGTTCAAAATTCAATTTTTTTTTTTTAAATTTTCACAATTTGGGTTTTTGTAGACTAATTTGTCTAGTTCAAGCTTTTTCTGAAGATTTCTGTTTTTGATAACCATGAAAAAAAAAATTTAAAGCCATTAAAACAATCCTGAAATTAAAAAAAAAAATTAAACTATCTAAAATAGACCAAATAATTTCATTTAAAAGCTTAAGCTAGTTTAAGGTTTTTACAACTCTGTATTATTTTAATTTTAAGCCTATTTTCATTTTTTTTTTCATTACTCATTAAAACCAAAATAAAACAAATCACATAAGTTTTAAAACAAATTTGTTATTGATTATGTTTTTTGGAAAGTATAAGCTAAAGTCAATCATTAAAAAACAATCTAAATGTGTTTTTTTTGATTCTACAGTTTGTAGGTTTTTCCTAGGTTTTTTAGCCTAAACTATAAAATTCCAGGATTTTTCCAAGGATTCCAGGTTTTGTGACAATCCTGTATAAAACACAAGTTTTCTAAGAAAACCTGATTTCAAAGCTATATAATCTAGTTTAAAATATATGTAAAAATACAAAACTAGCTTAAATGTTCATAAAATAAAATAGCCTACCAGAGCTTTTAAAATACTAATATTTTTAAGTTCAAACTAAACAAGGTTGTGACAATTCATAATAAAATTATTTCTAGCCTAATTCTAAGTTATTATCATAACTTAGAAATTTAAAATTTAAATAATTATTTATAGTATTTTGTTACAAAAACAAGCTTAAGTAAAACATTAAATAGAACAATAAATGTTAAGTTTTTTGGAACTTTACAATATATATTTGTAAGTAAATAAAAGGTAGTGTTATTACAATTTAAATAGAATTAAAAATAAGCCATTAATTATAACTTAAAGTATAAGAATTTAAATTTTACTTATGACTAATATCGAAATTAAGTATTCACTATTCATTTTACACTATGATACCAAAATAAATTATTTAAAAAATGATTAACATTTGTATTTCTTCTTTTTAGTAATTTGATTTTTTTCTATCTAGCATATTATTGTATTAAGAAAGCTATTACAGGATTGCCATTTTTTGAGTAAAAGAAATTACACTGAACAACATTAAGATGTCTTAAGTAATTCAGGTTTTTCTTAAATCTTCAAAAAAATCTCAAAATAATAACTTTTAAAATTATAAACTTTTTAAGTTAATTGCTTTTATAAATAATTTTTTATTTAGAAATGGTTGCAAAAATTTTAAAGTTAACTGAAGCAACTAACTTTTTTTCAAGATCTAGAAAAAACAAGGTTGGAATTTTAAAACACTTTTTTTTATTGTTCTGGTTTTAATTTAAATTAATCAAGCTGGCCCGAGTAATCTCTGACTTGTATCTAGTTTCAACTAGCGTGAGTTATCCTTAGTCATTCTGTGTTTTTTAAAACTCAAACTGTCATGGGTTATCCTGAGTGTTAAGCAACCTTTAACGGTACTAGAAACTTGACATTTTTAACATTATAGTTTTTGACGTTTTGCATTAAAAACTAGTTCAACTGTTTTATAGGAAAAAATTAACTTATATGAAATTTTATGAAAAATAATAATAAAGATTATTAACTAACATGATAAAGACCCTTTAGGTTTTTTTGGCTCCAGTTAATGTATGTTGCTAAAAACTGAGATTTTACTTAGTATCAGTCCATTCAACTTACCTTGGAAAAGAATCTTCATACTAAAGCTGAAATGTTTTGAAAATAGTACCAAAGTGGTCAAATCATGTGACTATTTGGAATAAACACCAGGAATTATTGTTATTTATGAACTAGGTAAAAAAGTTATGTATTTACTATATTTACATAACTTAATGTCTTTTTAAAAGTGTATTTACCTACAACTATAAAAAACCTTTTACTTTATTAATTATAATTAGTTTGAATATCTGTAACAAAATTAGTTTGCTCAATGAAAAAAAAATCTAAATATATATGGCATAACTTTTTTAAGGTTTTAAGTTTTTGACTAATTAGAGTTTTGTTATTTGCAAATAATTTGACTCATATTGAACATTGCTGATGTATTAGACTTAACTTAATTTAAATTTATTTTCTTACTTAAAATTTAGAAAAAATTAAACTAGAAGTTTTATTTCTGCCTTTAAATTTAAAAGTTATCAACTAACATCTAAAAGTTCTGAACTTTATGAATGATTTAGGTAATCGATTTGTAGATATTTAATAAATATTTTTATTTAATTAAAACTAAAATATTTTTTAATACAACAGTTAATAAAACACTTATCAAAATAAGTTAAAATAAAACAGATGCTTTTAAATTATATAAGAAAAATCTAAATTAAAAATGACCATTTAATTTAGAGTCGTGATTTGTTTTAAAAATTCAAAAATAACAAAATACTTTTATAAAAAAAGCTGTTCAAAACTCGTATTTTTGTACAGTATTTGAAATGAGAAAATAACTTACCTGCTTGTTTATTACTTGCTCACAGCTACGTTAACATGTTAACATATGTAATTATAGTAACACATGTATAAAATTGAAAAGTTTATTGAACTCACACTTATTTTAGATTTCTTAAAGCATAAATTCAATTATACAAAATTTGCTTAAAGTAAGTATTTTTAGATAGATTAAATTTATTATTTAAATAGTCAAAAAAATAAAAAAATATCAGAACTAATGAATTTTTCGAAAGAGTTTTTAATATTAAATACTTTTGTAACTAGTTAATGAATTAAATAAATACATATTGTTTTGAGTTGATTTTGTTTTTTGTTCTACAAACTATTACAACTATTTCTGTTAAAATAGTGAAAAAATTCAAGCAATTTTTTTTTAGAAAAACAAGTTAAATACTTTATATTTGTAAAACAATGCAAAACAAATTTTAGCTGTTTTTTATAACTAGGTAAACGAGTTTTTAACATATAAAGGTTAACGAATTTTTTAATTAAAAGGAGATTTACTGTCGTGGTTGAAAACTAATCAAACTTTTGATAAGTACATTAAAATAAAAAGCATACGTTTGTAAACTTATTGAATAAACTCAGTGTTACAAAAAAAATATTCTATTTGTTTAAACTTTAACATGAATGAAGTGTATAAAACTTTCATTTTTAAAAGTTGAATTAAGTTTTATGACAACTACCTAATAAAGGTAAAATTTGATAAATTTTTTCAATTAATATAAAATAAGAAAAACTAATCAGTTGACTATGAATATAAATAGCCGTTTTTATTTTTTAATACGTAAGGAATATATAATTAAAAAAACTATTCAAGTTAAAATTTAAAATTCATATATTAAATATTATTTATTCTATAACTAATCCAAAAGATTTTTTAAATATTAGTCAAATTCAACTTATTTAAATTTAGCTAAAAATATTTTCAAAAAGCACTTTTTATATTTTCATCGTAATTATAATAAATAAGTAAACTTAAATTTTTTCTATAAGTTAAAAAAAAATATTATTCACTACCGAAAAAGTTCATAGTGTTGTCTATGTTTAAATTATACTTATCTTTATCTATTAGAACTTAATTTTAAAATGTTCTCTTAGTTATTCAATTTACATAAAAACTTTCGAAACTAGATTATTTTTAAAGTTAATACAGGCACTTAAGTTAAATTTTATGTAAAATATATAAACTTATTCTAAATTACAAGTTTATTAATGTAATATAAATTAAAATAAAAAAAACTGTAATTAAGTTTTGTTTTATGAATTTAAATTTAATCGTTTAGCAATAAGTTAAGGCATGTTAATGAAAACTTGAGTTTTTTTTAAACATAAAAGATATTTGAATTACATTTGCAATAATTATCAATAATAAATTGTTTTACTAATGATAATACTTGACAAATTCTTTTTTTATTAGTCAATAAAAGGGAATGAATTAATATATATCTTTTTTAATTCGTGTAAAAAAATAAAAAAAAACGCTTTTATTAAGCACCTTTTACCAACTGTAGTTATTTTATTTAACTAAAGTATATGTTTTTTTACTTTTTACTACGTAGCCAAGCTATTTTGATTTTTTGATTTATTTATCCGTCTTAAGCTATAATTTGATTAAAAAAAACTTCTGCAATTTCTTCATATGCCGCATTTGAATATTATTATAGTTTCGTAAATCTGAACTGAGTTTAGTACTATCCAAAAATAAAATATTTTAAGCCAAATATGCAATATAAAAAACTAAACTAATTCACTATAATCTGACATTAAATTCTATGTCAATCTGAGATTTTACTTAGTTCTCAAATTTTACGTAGTTGTCTACAAGACTAAAGTTGAATCTTAGTAAAAAACATGTTAGGCATATACAATTTAATCTTAATAATACATGGATATATAATTTCACCAAAATTAAAAACAAACCGACGTCAAAAACACTAAAAACGCAAACACTTATACAGAGTATTTGTTTATCTAAGTTTGCTTACAAATAAGTTTCAAACTAACTTCAATACTTTTCATAATTGGTTCAATTTAAAAGCTGTTAACCTGCAGCTAGCCAGAAACATATAGTTGAATAGCGATTTAAGTGAAAAAGTAGATAAGTAGTGAAATGTCTTCTATTTATAAAGTTATAGTTTAAAAATCATTTGAGAAGACATATATGATTTACGAATTAATAATCACTAATATATACAAATTCTATAGTTTTTATTTTAGTTGAAAGTATACCTTCGTATTCAACTAAACAGAATGTTTTTCTTACAATTAATGGAAAAAATAATAAATAAGTTGATTTTAAAACCACACTCTGTAACAGTAGTCGTTATTGCATCTCATTAAAACACCTTACAGGTTATGTATTTGTAGAAATACTTCTTTATAGTTTTTCATAAAATAATTCATTACAGTTTATTTAATTTTTTTAAGATATTTTTTTCTTTAAATTGAACATCAGAAAACAAACTTAAACTTTTCTAATGTATAAACCATTTTATTTTCTTAACACGTAAGAAATTTTTAATTCCAAAAAAATAAATAAAAACTTACTTGCTTGTTTATTATTTGCTTACGGCTTTGTTAACATGTTAACATATGTAAGTTTAGTATTCATGTAATACATTAGATAGTTTATTGAACTCACTAAAGTTAACCATTTAATGTAATCTTCACATACAAACTTATCGATTAATATTTTGTTAGTCGCCTCATAGCAACTTAAAATTGAAATCTAATGAAGTTCAAATTAGTTTATTTTTAAAATAAACATAAATTTTCAGAAAAATTTCTAATTTTTTGAAAAGGCATAGTGACGTCAATACAATAATTAAACTTTTAATATTTAATCAATTTTTAAGATGTAACACAACAATTATAAGATATATAACAACAGTTAATGCATTGCCTTGTAATATATTTAGCCGTGTATTCTATATAAAAATGTTCTTGACTTTTCAGAAGTAATTATATTAGCAATTAAATAGTACAACAAAAATCTTTACCGCTTATTAAACTTCAAATACAAAATCATCACTAAACACACTTAATTACTTAATGATTCAATATTAAAAATAAAATTCAAAGGAAACAGAAAAGTTTTTATAGCTTTTGACAAAAATTAAAAATTTTCTATGCAAAACTTAACATATTCGTTTCTAAGTTCTAATTAACTTAACAAAGATGTCACAATTGTATCGATTTGCTAACATTAAAAATACAATAAACGAAAACGAAAGGCAGTAGTATATAATTACTTAAATACTCAAAAAAAAAATATTAATTTTTCAGTTTAAAATCAGAAATTTAATTATTTATATAACTTTTTGTTGAATAACATAACTTTTAATGGTTCATTCCTAAAACAATAATTTTTAAATAATTATTTTTAATTTCAATTTTCTGCCATATTTATTATGAACAGTATCAACTTTAATTTAGCAAGTAGTTTAAAACTAACAAAGAGTTTTTAAGATTGAAGAAATGTATTAAAACTACTTTTGGATTTTAACAGAGTTTCTCATATATTTTTTATTAAATATTAAAAAAAAGCTAAAAAAATTTGCTCCAAGACCTCTTGTACAAAAAAAAAACTTTTTGGTGACTTTGTTTATAAACTTTATTTACAATTATCTAATTTTTCTAAGTAAGTATCGAGGAACCGCTTACCGGCTTTTGTTTGTTTAAATTTTCACGCATGAATAAGTTCTTAAATAACATTAAAGATAATTAACATTTTATGTAAAGTTTATTATTTTATTTTACTTGAAGAGATTGCAACTTATTTGTCACCATAACTTGGTCGTAAATAAAATATTTGATTCGCACACCTCTATTTAAATTAACACAACTATTACCAAATTATTACTACATGTTACTTTTACTTATATAAGAAAGTATCAGTTAGCTGTGTACTAACATATGGTTATAGTAACTAAATTTAAAAGGTCTTTCAATAGTTTACAGCAGCTTAAAAATACTGTATAATATTTTTGTTATCTTAATTTGACAGTTTATGTAATAAAAAAATGTACTCTAGTACCTCTACAAAAGTATATTTTACAATTTATTTTATGAGTAGTTTATAAATTTAGAGAAAACAAATGAAAAGTTTTAATCAATGTTTGAACAAGTAAAAAATACAACCATAAAACTAATTTGAAAGTTATATCAATACATAACAACACAGCTACTAGAAAGCTGTTACAAATTTCCTCGAAAGGTTTTTATATATTTTCAAGATTTCGTTAGTATATATACTTTAATAATTTAATCATATTTGTTTAAATAAAAAATATCGTTACAATTCACGTATCCTTCTTCCCAATAAATAACAGTTAGCAAAATATGAATGGATCATAAACGTAATTAAATGTATCATAAGTCTTAAACAGTCTTGTATAAGCTGTGTTATAAATCAAACAGATAATCAGGATAAACTTTTATTTGAAATTTGCTTTTGTACCAAAATATCTATATTAAAAAAAAATTCAAATTTAATAAAGACTACGTCAATAAGTTAGTCTTTTAGAAAAAATCAATCTTTTTAGAACGAATATTAAAGTTAAATTTTCAATTTACAAATGATAACTTTAATAAAATATGAAATTACTTAAATATTAAGCTACAGCAAATGTTTTATTACTTGCGCCTACAGCATAATTTGTATAGACTAATTTGCACACTAATAGTTAGTTTTTTTATTTTCAACGAAATTTAAATAAAGTAATAAATTTTATATACATATTTCATTTTACGTGATATGGTAGTAAACATAAGTTGCATGTAAATCCTCTCGAGTAGACAGGTTTCCTATTTAAAATAAAATAATGTAAACCTTTAAAGCTTTTTTTTTTCACAGTAGATTTATAATTATATGAACTTTCTTAATATAACAATGCTTCATATAAGCTTTGTAATGTAGTCTAGATAAAAATTTAGCATTAACTATACATTACTTAAAAATAAATTTTGAATGCTTTTTAAGTGCAATTTAAAAAACAATTAGATTAAGATAAAGAACGATAAAAAACTAACTACCACAATACTTAGAATGGAAAAGTGCTATGAATGTTTTCTAAAAATTATAATAACTTATGTTTTGTCGCTAAATCAATCATAGCATTTTTTGTTTGAAAAAAAAAACTTAGTTTTAAGCAATATAACTTGAACAAATCAATCAAACTTGATTTAATTACATATAAGCTTAATTCATCTGAGTATAAGTTTTATCTAGCGGTATACAAACTAATTAATATTATCATTGTCTAAGTTATGTTAAATTAATTTATAGCTGCTTTACAGTTGATGCATTGATCTTTAATAAATTAAAAATTCTATAACCAAGAGATTTTGGTAAAATTTATTGGATTTGATTAGGTTTTATTTTTATAATCGAAAAAGTCAAAAAGTTGTGAAAACTTTTCTCTACTTTTCTCTGCTTATTTAAATTTAGTATTTTGAATAATCTTTGATTTTTAGAACTTACAAACTTTAGATATATTATTTTACAGCTCAACTTCTATTCTTTAATAATTAACTTAAAACTATTTTATAAGAAAAAAAAATTGTTGTATTTTTTTAATATTTATTAGGCGCAAATTGACGTCACTTAAAAGCACACAAATTAAAGATTAAACTTTGTAAATAGATTTAAATCAATTAACCATAGTTTAAGGTTAAAGTTATAGTTGTAATTTATAGTGAGAAATTAATCATCTCCTCGTTCTCGCGTTAATAAATATTTAACAACAAAGTCAATTTTTCAAATTGATATTACCCTAAAACTTGTACGTTTGATGAGTATCTTGAATTACTTTTTCTTTTTTAAAAGTTTTACTTAATTTACCAAAAAAATTTCATTTAAAGAGCTCAGCAGATGTTAATATATTTTAATAGTTCATTAGCTTTTTTGGTGTACTCAAATAAACTAAGTGGACAGTTCTAAAGAAATTCGTTTTAAAGTAATTTGTGTATAGTTTTTTATTACTTTTTTTCAAGGTTTTATTGACTTTCTTTCTTTGTTAACTTTTATGCAAAAAGGAAAAAAAAATGAACAATACAGAGAAACATTACTTTCTTTTTTTATTATTTAATAACTATATCAACCTTTGTTTTTTTTGCGTAAACAATAGTATTGATCTTTTGACAACAGAAAAAGTTGACTTAAAACCTTTATTGTATTGTAAAATAGTTCTAACTTAACTTAAGATTAATTAGTTTTTGAAGTTACCTTCTGCTTTAAAGGGTTTTTTTTAGAAATATAAGAAACAAAAAATAATTTTACAACATTCAACGTACCTCAGAAATTTACCTATTGATCATGTATTCAAATATCTAACAAAAGTTTAGAGTTTTAAATGTTACCAAAACATCATAATTATTTTTGCTTTTAAATCATATCGTGTTTACGATTTTTATTAAAATAATTTTTATTTTTATTTTAATTAATTATTTTTAATTCTTAATCAATTTTTATTTTATTTAAATGTTAAACGCTGGGAGTTTTTAAAAGCTGTTATTAGGTTCTTACAAAATCAGATCACTTATGTTAAATAATTTAAAATTTATCATTGTACATTTTGGTGTAATGATGTGTTGTTTTCTACTTCTAATGTTTTGCTTAGAAGTGAAATATTATTTAACTAATACATAAATTAAACATATTTTAATATTGTATTTATTTATTTTAGTTACAACTAAACTACATTTACTTGCAAAATATTTGTTACGATTTTTATTTTGTAGTAGAACGTAGAAATACTAAACTTTGATAATAAAAATTTGTTCTTCGTTATTTTTAACTTAATTTAAAAGGAAGAATAATTAAAAGCTTGCAAAGGTTAAAAAATTATAAATATTAAAAAAGTAAATACTTTTGAAATGCGTTTATTAGTTGTATGAATACTTTAAGGATTTTTTTTTCTAATCATGCAGTTTATTTATAAATTTTTCAATAAGATTTAAGTATCAAATAATATGATTTTGGTATAATATATATATATATTTTTTTAGAGTATTACTAACACTTTAACATTGAATCTTTTGTGGTACATCTTTATATTTCAATCTATATCCTGTAACATATTGTTTTTTGAAAAAAAAAATACTAAATATATGTAATGCTCACGTGTAACAATTGAGCAGCAACAAACTAAAATTTTAACAAGCCGTATATATAGTTATGAATGATTATTATAATTAGGTTACTTTTTTTTCTAGTTTGAAGTAGCTTTCTAGTAGCTGCATTGTTAATTAAAAGTTTTTCATTTGTTCATTATTATTATCTTAATTTGAAATGTATATTACAATTTTTGATTATAATAGATAAACGTTCAATAAACAAAAAATAATAATAACGGTTTTGCAGCTTTTTAACAGTAAGTTTTATGAGTTTTGTTCTGTAAAGCTTAGTTTTGATCAATTTACTAAAAACAAAACTGTCTGAGACGAAAATATTTTGCTATAAATTCAAAACTTTTCGAGAACAGCTTAAAAATACTTTTAGTTATTAAAGTGTTTTTAAAACTTTCTTTTTGTTTTAAAATTAAAAATTCATAAATATATATAATCTTCTTTATAAAAAAATATAAACAAATCAAACAATACTGCAAAAATTATACTTAAACTCTTATCAGAAATTAAACTACAGTACTAAGTACTTATTTGTTTTTGTCATTGGTTGCTACTATCTAATTTATTTTTCTTTATTTTGCTAATCTTCTGCAAATTTAACTATTTTCTTAATAACAATAAAATATATTACTATGTACCTAAAATAAAATTTTAAAATCGTTGATAAATTGAACTTTCTTTTGAAAAATTTAGTGTTTTCTAATCTAACTACTTTAAATTTCTTTTACATACTTTTAGTTTAAAAAAGTATCAAAACTCTAAATTTTGTACTAACAATTCTTATATTCTATTTTAAAAGTAGTCTATTAGTTTAAGAATTTGCTTAGAGCTTAAATAAACTTAATTAAACATTTATAATATTTATCGAAAGATAAAAATTCGAACATTTCTGTCTTATATTAAACATTTGTCGCTATGTTCATTTAAAGTTAGTACTAAAGATAAAATAGTTAATTATGTAATTGATGCGATCATAAAGACTTTTATAAAAAACAGAAACTGCTAAAGAAAAGCTACTTCTATTTAAAACTAATAAAAAAAAATAATTAAAAAATCGTTTGTAAGTATAGTTATTATAGATTTCATATATTGATGCGTTGCTTTTTGATATTATGTTTTATATAAAAAGTTAAAACTAGACAAAGATTCTCCTTAACTTTATTAAGTTTTATACTACATGCATTGCTTTTGACCAACATGCAAAATTAAAGCTTACAGTTTAGTATCTAACTTCCACAACAAAAATATTTAACTTTCCTAATAAAAATACCACATATATATTAAGCCTTTGCTAACTTTTTAAATACAACAAACGAAAGTAACAGGTATTTTTTTTTGAAAAATCTTAAAATTTACATTAGCAGTAGTTAACGAGTTATGAGCAGTCATAAAGTAGCTGCAACAGTAGTTTAGTTGTTAAAATTGATTAGTTTAACTTACAGTTATCTAAATGAAATAAGTTTTTTAATAAATATTTCTTTATTAGGTTTTATCAGTGTTATAAATAAAATAGTAAATAAGTACTTGTAATTTGTTTTGAAATGAAAAAATCAAAATAACCAGAAACTAAAAAAAAACATCACTTTAAAACTAAAATAGCTAAAATGCTTGTGTTTAAATGAAAAACTCTATTGTTAAAATAAATTGTAAGTAGTCAAGGAGTTTATGTATTACAACATACAATACACAGTTTTTAATCATATAAAAACAAAATCGGAATTTGTTAATTTAATATTCTTATAACTTAAACTTAGTTCTTGAAGGTTTTTCCGAGTAAAGACATTTCAATATAGTTTATGGTACGTTTTTAAAACTTTTTTGTTATAATACTTATTGAGTTTTATAAGCTATTTATCGTTTTTACTTATTTTTATTTAAATTTTACTTTATAATATGATATCGAGCGAGTGATATAGACATGATACCGAAAAATATGGTATTCAATACGTTTAACTGTCTATAACAAAAATTAATCGAAGCACTGAACACATACTAATAGTAAACATTATTATAATTAAACTTTAAGAATTTGTTGTACTCTTTTTTTCTGAAAATCTTTTACCGAAAATTTCTAAAACTTGTATTATTATTATTTTAATTAAATCGCTCCAAGAGCTGTTCTAAGACAAAAATTTTATTTTATAAAAATAAACTTGAGCTTAAATATACTTTTTTAGTGATGTTAAAGACTAATGTGTAGGAAACCAACCAATATTAAAATAGGAATCAACAAGAACCTAAGGTTAGAATAAAAGAATAATGAAATTATATTTTAAACAAAACACCTGTGTTGGATAATCAAGTGTTGTTTTTATCTGTTTGTAAACTACTTATACTTTAATACTACCAAAAACAACTGCGCGACAAAATTATGTTTAGCAATATAACAAAATAAAAATTGTAAAACTAGTTATTTTTTAACTAAATAAAATGTAGAAATCACCGCTATATACACACTTATAGTCTAACTAGTTTTGTTACATGCAGTTGTATAGGCTTAGTTTTTAGCATTTGTAAAGAAAGTATTTTCTCAATAGCTCCAAAGTATTTTTTTAAGATAATAACATATAACTATTTATTGTTTGTAAAAAAATGAGAAATATTTTAAGTATTTTACAAAAACTTGGGGTGATGTAAAAGTTTCAATTTACTATAAAACAGAAACATAATTTAAATATAAGCTAAAGTTCATTAAAGTATGTTTTTAATTTGTATTCAGTATGTTTTTAAATAAGATATTTTTAACATTAATTCTTAACTTTTTATCAATCAAAATTTAAAATCAGTAAAAAATTAAAGAAAGTAAATTTATACATGCACCTTCACTTCACATAAACTGTAGTATTGACTTGCATCATATAAATAGGTAAAGTATTAATCTAATTGTTTAAGAACAAACATGTAAATTTGTAGCGGCTTTCTAGTAGCTGTATTATTTCATAACATTATTTAAATGTTTTTACTATGACTCTATTTTAACTTATTATTTGTATTATTTATAATTGTTATTTCTATTATTGTTATATATATATATATATATTATATTTAACTTATTTAATACTTTAAATTAATTTTTGTTCTTTTAGGAAATCGTTTGACGATAAAATACATTTTACAACGTTAAAGTAACAGTTAAAAAATAATAATAACTTTATCTTTGTAGAATAATTTTTAAATCATGTAATAAGAGAACTATAAACTATTTAAAATAAACAACTTGTGTAAGTTGCTTTAAAATTTTAGAAACATATGAAAAAAACAAAAGTGAATGTAAAACTAATGATGGTTATTTTTATTGACGTCAATCTAAATTTTATACTGCCTTAGAATTAAATAAAAACTATCGCTTTACTTCTTTAAATAGTTATACTATGTATTGTTTCGTAACAGTAAAATTATAATTATATTTTTCAAGTTGTTATGTTTTCGTAGGATTATTGCTTTTAAATCATGCTATGCTTTATAAACTACATATTTAAAATTTTATAGCTGTATCGATATTTTATAGTACTAAGTTAACTAACATGTTTGTATCTCAAACTATTTGTAGTAGTTTTTAATGTTCTTAATCTATTCTAAATCTGAATATTTTTAGAACTATTAATGTTTAGTTTTTTTTTGCACTATAATCATTAATATACTGTTTATGTACGTTAAGTAAGTTATTTGGAAATATATAAATAAATAATAAATATTGAAACTCAACAGATAACTACAAATTTAAAATTAATATTTTTTATTTTTCTATTTTTAGGATTTGTATCAGAATATGTGTAGCTTTCAGTGATTGTAAAAAAAATTGTTTAAATTTCAGAGTTTGTATGTATTTTATTAAAGTGAGCAAATAACTTTGTCATTACCTGTAATTTAATTTAATTTATAATATTACAGTTTATAGTTTTCGTGTATTCAATAAATTCAAAAAAAAATGAGAAAAATCTAACTATGTAAATTTATACTTGTGATGTCGAGCTAAAACGTTAAAAATTTTAGACAAAAAAGTCTGAAATACGCTATTTTAAAGATATCACGAAAAAAACTTGATAACATTTTAATTAAGTATTATTAAGTAACCTCATACATTTTAGTTTAATTACAGTATAAGAACTAAATAGTATATATTTCTATGTATTTTCTAAATACTACATTGCTATTTTTATTCAAAATTTTTTTTTGTGAAAATTGAGTATAATAAAACTTTTTGCAAAAAAATTAAAATTTACTATAGTTCTTATGCTCATTAAATAACGTAAGAAAAAATTAAAATTGTTAAGATACTTAAATTTAATATTTGGTTTGAAAATTTACTTAAACTTATTTTAATTAAGTATTAACTTCAATATTATTTTATTAAAATAGTGTTATAGTATCTTTATACTGTTACTCTATTATTAATTAGAAGCTGAATTTTTATTACAAGTTCAACATTAATTTTAAAATTAAAGTGAAATTTTAAATTTTTTTTTTTTTAATTTACGCAACTTTATTATGTAAAAGTTGATTATTAAAGTGTTTCAATTTTCTAAGAACTTTTATCTTTGATTAGATGCGATGTTTATTTTTTAATATTCAGCTGATTGTCGGTTTAATTATTAAATACAAGCTACTAGCTATTTTAAATTGTAAGTATTATAATTTACAAATGTTTATTAGATAATTATAATTAGTTTTAAATGCAACAAAGTTATAATCACAAACGCTCGCATAAGATTTTGAAAATATTAAGTTGATCAGTTCTTATTATGACATAAAAGTCTATTTTCATTTCTCTTGTTTTTTTTACGGCTATTTACCGCGCAAAATATCTTATTAACTAAAATTACCTGTTTAGTTTTAAGTTTAATTAACTAATAAATGTATGAAAAAAATACTAGGTTATTATTTAGAGTGGTATATTTGATAATTTTTTCTAATGGACTAAACTTTAAAAACAAAAAAAAAAGTATTTTTTATATTTTTGTTTAATATATATACTTTTTTTTTACTTTGGTTAAACAAAAGCATCTATTTTTACATTTATTAATGCTGTATGTAAACTCGATGTTAATTTAATAAAAGTTTCGATTACAATTTCAGTATTTTTATATCAATAAAGTTTAAAAACTGATAGCTCAATTTTTGTGTTTAGTATGTGTTGTTTATTAGGTTAGACAAGCTTTTTAAAAACTATGTGTCAGTTTTTATATAATTGAGATTTTTTTTATCAACTGATATATTATTTTCTATGTATTTTTCGGTAAAAAACCCTCAAATATAACTATTAAATCAATCTCTATTTATACTTGTGTTTATGTGCTTTATCCATTTTCGTATCTTATAATCTTAAAAATAAATCATTTTTAAGTGGTAGAAAATTAAGTTAGAGCTATAAAGTAATTTTATTATCACCAATCAATTGAAATTATAAAATGAAAATGGCCAGAAGACCATGTTTAAAGTAAAAATAACTGTGAAGTTATGGCTGTAAGAAAATGCGTTAAGTTTTTAATCCTAATAAACAAATAAATAACAATTTATTAAATAATGAACAAAAATCTTATAATTTCAAAAAAAAGTATGTAGTATTACATAAAGTTTGAAAAACATTTATCAAAACATGATAGTACAAATTTTAATTTATATGATGTGTATTTATAATTAGTAGCTCATTAAGTTCAAACTTTTATAAGTTTTTTTAAAATTAATTTTGTTAAATGTACGTTTACTTACCTTAACATATACAATAAACAGAGTGATTTTTATAAAAACTTTTAAAATTCTCAACTTCTGGCGTTAAGTTTAGTTTTAGTTTTTATTCCTTATTTATACTAACTAACGGTTTTACAATAATAAATTTTTTAAATTTCTATTTTACTATTAATACATAAAATTTCAAATATTTAGAATTCGGATCCAGCAATAAAGTTCCACATCTAAATTCTAAAAAAGTTTTTGATACCGTTTTTCAAATTCTGCTTTAATCACTCTAAAAGTTAGTATTTAAAAGTTCAAATAATTTCAATTATTTTTATACTTTTTAAAAACAATTGTCACGCTTGAATAATAAATTATAGAATACTAAATCTTTAAAAGTTCAGTATTTATTAAATATAAGAATTTTAAATTTGGTAGATTAAATCTACTTAGCTCAAATTTTAGAATCGTTTAATTTTTTATAATGGAATTGAAAGTAAACTACAGCTTGTTTAGCAAATAAAAATTCTCAAAGCAAAAACTTCTCTGTTTATAGTAAAACTAGAATTTTTAACAGTTTAGTTTTTTTTTAGAAATCATCAAAAACATTTTTTCTTTATGAGATCAAGAATTAGTAAATAAAAATAGTTACTGTTCTTACTGATAAACGTTGCGTGCAAATATAGTTAAAGCTATAACTAACAAACTTTTAACTTAACTTTATACATAATGATCACAAGAAGCTTCTATATAAATTAAATTTTCAGCACGTTTACATTTCGCTTAAACTTAAAGTTTTTCATTAAATATGTATCCATTTTTTCAATTTTTACTTTTAGTTATTAAAAATCACCAACCAGTATTTAAAAGTTTTAAAAATTGTTTTTTTGAAACTTTTAAAAGTTTGTCAAATATTTATAAAAAATTTTAAATGCGAGTAAATGACAACCACAAACTCTTGCAAAACTATTATAAATAACTAAATCGAGTAATTGTTAGAATATCAATGTATTTCTTAAAGTTTCATTATATTTAGTTTAAACGGCATTGCGCCGCGCATAACCACTACATATTATAAATACGCGCAAAATCTTACTAAATATAGAATTGAGCTGTTATTTCAATAATTAATTGATTTAATTCAATATTTTACTACTGAATAATATAATATTTATGTTTTTTAAGTACATAATGTTTTATATAAAAATATTTATTTTCTTGAAAAAAAAATTGATGATACTTTAGTTCATTTTGGTTTTTAGTTGTAGATATAGACATATATATACAAAACATACTTGTTATTTCAAGTTGCTTTTTCTTCACAATGAATTAAATTGAACTAAAAAACTTAATTTAAAACTGTGCACATGAAGTCTTATTTGCTATAGTTTTTGTATTTTAAAACCTACTAAAAATTAAAAGTAAAACAGTCATAAATACTGATAGGTTTTTGCTGTGGAAAAGTTAGTTAAAAACTAAAGTTCTAGAAAAATTAACAAATAAAACAAAAAAAGATTATGTAATCCTCAAAAAATACAATACGGTTTTTCCACTAAATTTTCTTTACTAATTTAAAACTTTAAAAATGTATTTTATTTAGTATAGCAAAATTTTAATTAATTTTTTCACAAAAAAGTTACGAATAAAAAAATCTTTAATTTTGCAAAACACCAAAAATACAAGTAATAAAAGCAATAAAGCGAGAGTTACAATTTTAACATTCCATTCTCTTAAACTCTTATTGACGTCATTGTTTGTTAAAACAAATGGTTGCATTCAAATATTGTATATAATAAAAAAACATTATTAGTTATAAATTCACGTTTGTTTCTTAGAATTATTTCTAAAACTTTAAAGCAACTTACACAAGTTGTTTATTTTAAATTTATGTTAGTTCGTCTTTAGTCATATGATTTAAAAAATAATTCTGACTCAGATTAAGTTAAAAACGTTTTTGCTTTTACTTTAACGTTGCAAATAGATTTTTATCTATGTAAAACTTCCTAAAAAATGAAAATAAATTTTAGTAGAATTAAATAACTTTTATTTCAAGTACTTATAACAAAAATATAAAACTTTTCTAAACCCAAATTATTATTGTTGTTTTAAATTTGTTTTTATATTGAAAGAAAACTCAACAATTAGTTACTACATCAATAAGTGTAACTATTTAGAAATTTTTCTTTAAACATTGTTATCTGCTTTTTTAAATTCTAGTAATAAGCTTCACTGTTATACAATATAAAATTTCTGTAAATAACTAAATACATCATGAGTATATATTTTTATTGTACTGTAATTTCAATTAAGATATTTTAAGCTATCTTAAAAGCAAAAAAAAATTCTAAACTAGATACACGAAACGCTTAACTTAAGTCAACGATTTATTAAAATACCAACTATAATAATTTTAAATCAAGAAGTAGTAATTTGATTTACATAGATTTTCATCTATAACTAACTTTCTATTAACTTGAAATAAGCTGTAAAAAACTTTACTTTTAAACAGTGGTTTTAGCTTTAGTGATTCTTTTTTTTTTCGATTCGCTGCCATGTAAGCTATTAACTATTTAATTTGTACTTACTATCATATTATTTCATAGCTAGACTCTCTAGCAACAGTAACATTATTATTTATTTGATTATCAGCCAGTAATATGCAGAATATTATGTACTTTTAATATAATATACTATAGAAGTTTTTAACTGGAAAATAACAAATTGCTCAAACACAAACTTGAGCAATAATTGTAACAAAACATTCAGATAATAAACTTTATTAGTACTTTTACAGTTCCAGAGCTTTAATTGTAATTATTACACCTGAAAACATTTTGAATGATATTGTAATTATCAGGATTTTCCATATATAGTTAAACTTTTATTTGTTTAAGTTTAAACACTAAATATTAACGAAATATGAGCAAGAAAACATCCTTTGTTAAATGCATTTTATAGAGCTACAAAAAATACAAAATACAAATAATTTTGTTTTATGTCTGAATATCTACAAAACTACTTAATTTTTACACATCAACGTTTTATAAAATTATATAAAACACGATTAAGCAATAAAAAGAATTGTTGTCTTTTAGGCTTACGTTTAAGTAAGTTTCAAAAATTAAATATTACAAGTTTTAATATATTTTTGATAGACTAAATATGTTTAACAATTTCTATATTTACTTTTATAGTAACATTAAAGCTGTTATGATGTTCTTTAGAAATAAATTTAGATTATCTATCAAATAGTTTCCCTTTTATGTATACATTTAATACTTCATTGTGGGTTTATGAAGTCACCTTTTCACGAGTACAATTATTTTTTACAAAAATAGTAATAACGATGAAAATTACACAGCTATTTAAAAGTTGTTCTAAAATGAGCATACTCGGTCATAACGATAAAAATACTTTCATGTTCATATAAACTAGTTACTTTACGTATTTGCTACAAATTTAAAGTATACCTAGGTGTTAATGCATGAGTCGCAAATCAAATCATTGATAAACTATGTGAATAGAACCAAAGACAGTTTTTTAAAACATTTATTTTTACAGTTTGTTTAGTTCAATTGAGTTATTGAAAAAAAAATAATTAGTACTTAAACTTTCGTTTATAGAATAATAAATATTTATCTATAGCGTGTTTAAGTGTATTTATAATTTTTGATGCCAAAAACTTGTATTTTATTTTTTCTCGATATGTAGAGCTATATTTTTGTGCATGAAGTTTAAAGTCACAAATAACAATTATATTTAAAGTTATAGGTGTATGATACTTTTAAAGTTAGTATTATACTGTTTAAAAGTTGCTTTGATTAAATAATTAAACTTTATTAAATACATTTCTCAAAAGCTAAAATGTTGCAATGTTGGTAGTAACTTACACTGTTATATAAAATACATTAATAAACCAACCTGATTTTTGTTCTTAATTTATATACTTTTTGAAAGAAAATAACTGTTTTTATGTTTTCTGCTTCGTTAAAAAGATGTAAAAGAATAAGTTTTCAATGAAATAACTTCTAAACGAAAATAATTATTTTTAAACCTAGTGGTTTGAATGGCTTGTTTTTGAATTGTAGAAACAAACGATGTTTTGTTTTCTAAATCAAGTAAAATTTTAAAATCAATAATTGGTTCAACTTTAACATTAGACTCTAATAAAAAGAAATTTTAGATAAGCCACGTGTAACTTAATTTTACTTTAAGATAATGAGATATCATACATAAAACACATTTGTTTAAATGTTGCATTGTTTTATAATTACCATTCTTTGACTTAAGATGAATGTAAATATGTTTATTTTGTAACTATTATTTTTAATTAGGAACATGTTTTATTTACCATCAAAAAAATAGGGATTTTTAAAACTAAGCATATACTTTTATTTCATTTTTGTAAACAGTTTCAACATGCGTTACAAATGACTATTATGATATTTGAAAAAAAATTAAATGCGTTTAAATGATAACCACGAACGCTCGCATAACATTTACCGAATATAAAAAATTAAGAAAACTTTAATATTTAAACTGCTCAGACTTTATACTCTTAATTATCTGAACGGGGCTATGCCACGATTAAAACTTATAAATTTACTAACTAACTTACTATATAAAATGTAGTATAGTTTTGCATTTTATTTTCTACTAGCTTTATTGTTATTAGAAAATAAACTGTACAATTTTAGGAGCAGGTATGGTGAATTATTATAATAGTAAGATGGTTATTAAGTTACTAGCTTAGGTTCAAATCATGTAAAATGTACTTTGTAGAACATGTTATAATGCACCAATTCAGTTTGTGTACAGTTTAATTTGGAAAAGCCATATTGGAGGCTGGTCACGGCCTTTTAAATTTAACATAAACTTTAAATAAAAAATTTATACTTAATGTTTTATATGTAATGTTAGTACAACAACAAATTAAAACTTAATAAGTTTCTACTATATTTTAAAAATAAGAATTGTCAATAAATTTGACAACTATTATTTTACTTTTTTACGGGTACTAGTAACAGCTTTACAGTGACTGTTCAACTTTTTTTAACCCTTATTATTTTATTATTTTAAATTAAGGTAATAATTTATAAAAGGTGTTCTATACGTAGCAACAGCACCGCAAAAACAGTTCTTATCTACCTAAAACTGTTGATTTAAAAAAAAGTTTGACTAGATTTTAATTTTTTGAATTTTAACAAAACAAATATATATTATTAAATATAATCTTATATAAAAAAGATCATTGTTTGATAAGTATGACAAAAAAGATTGTTTTAATGCTTGTTGTATTGATAATTATATTTTTAGTTTTTTAAAAACCTCGTAGCTAACATTTTCAGACATGGCTGTATTTTAATATTTTTATTTTGTGGTGGTAGGAAATTACATTAAAAGTATACGTTTTCTTTGAAAAGTAACGAATTTGACATAAACACAAACTAAAATATCAATTGTTGGTATACAATATTTACAATTTTAGAGACTGTTGCCTCCTCTTATGTGTTAAAGTTTGTAACAGCTTTCAAACTGCTGTATCTCGTTCATGTTTTTGTTTTCTTAGTAAAATCTACGTACTTACTTAGAAAGCTAGTAAATTTAAGTAATGTTTTATTAAAATACTTTAAGTTCAAATAATTTGTATTAGATAATTATCTTAGACTTAAGGAAACACTTAACCTTCGATCGGCACAAAATGTGTTAAGCTATATTATAATTTAAAGTATATTTATATAACATAAGGCTTGGTAATTGTACTAAGTCTTCAATCACTATTCTCTTGTGTATGTTTAAATTGCTTTAATTGTTACTTTCATTTAACATAAACACTCTTGCTTAAGTAAATTATAGAACTCATAACTAAATTTATATCAACTGTGGTACACTTTTGATATTTATCAGTTATACGAAAAAAAAAGTAGTCGTCTTGGAATACTGTCTAAAATTTTTATTGTATGATGTTACTTATAAACAAACAAATTAATAAGGTTACTATTAAACTGCTAAATCAATATTAAACAATATAACACCACTATATTTTGACAAAACATTTCTATTTTGTAATATATAATGTATAATTAAAAGTATATTCAAAAGACTGAATTGTAATTATATAATTGATAACATATAGTTAAATGAGTAATGTTAACGAAAAAAGTTAACTAGTTTTATTTTAATTTGTTACTGCTTATTAATAACTGTAATGTTTTTATATTCAAAACAACAATTGAAATAAAATAAAATGAAGCACATATTGAGTACTGGTAAAACTAGATTATAGTCAATATATTTATTATTTTAAATTGTATAGTCGTTGAAATACTAACTTAAGGAAGATATACATTGTGATAGTCGATAGATTTTGTTTGAACTTTAACATTTACTTACTTACTTAAAAACTATTCGGTGAAAAGTATTTTCTCTTTTATAAACAAATATGATAATTAACTTAACGTTTTTTTCTTATTTGTTCCTTATTATATGATATTAGCATGTATATCTAAGGATGTTAGATGGTAAATGAAGTTAGACTGCAGAGCTTTTTTTAAGAACAATTAAAATATTAAAAAACTAAATATTATTTTTTTTAATTTTTAAAGATCATTTTTCAACTAATTTTCATTTGTTTTTTATTTTTATATAATAACATACTGTTAAGGGAACATACTGTTCAATTTTTAAAATAAAAATATTTTTATTTTTGCTATAAGTAGTTATCATCGGTGGCAGCTTATCTCAAAAGTTCCTTCAACTAATTTAAGTTCATTAATAAAACTTCTGAATTAAGTTCTACACTGTTCTCGTATTGTATATTTATTTGCTTGTTTGTATATATTTTACTACTTATTGTAAATCAAAGTTTCATCAGTTTAAAGGTTGTTGGCGCAATCTGAAACTTTTTGTATTTATCTATATTCTAAGGATTTTTAAATAGATTTTGTAGTAGTTAAATTAAAATCTTGTAAAGTTTTTCATTCTTAAATAACATTCTTGTTTTTATTTTTCTACAAAATACTAATGCCTGACTTAATTTTAATGCAGTTTTATATAGTTGTATAAAACTATTTTTCTTTTATAACAATCTTAAAAACAAGATTATAGCTAAAAGACAAAAAAAAACTAAAAAGATACTTAAAAAAAATAACTTGACAGTTGCTAACGTCATACTTTTGAATACAACCAAAAAAGTATGTAGTGTTAGTATTTAATGTTATGAAAGATAGTTTTTAATATTCATCACTGGCATTGGTAATTTGTAACAGCTTTATATTAGCTGTTTTATAATTCATAAGCTTTTATTACTTAATAATTGCATTGCAAAATTTGTTTTGATATTTTCTTATATTGCGAACTCGGGATATTTTTTTAGGCTTATTATCAAAATTTTAAAGTTAAAAACTATTACAAAGTTTGCTTGAAAACTTTGTAAAAACGCTACAACGTTATTTTTACTCAATTGTTATTAATCATGCATAAGTAAATAAGTCACAACAATTAGTGACTAAGTTTTTGTCCGAGTAAGTCGAGGTAAATTTAAAGTTAAGGGCTTAAATATTTAAAGCATAACAGATAAAGAAAATACTAGATCATAACTTGAACAGCAACGACTAGTAACTTGCTAAAAAGTTTCAGGAATTTGTATCATAGGGGGGAGCATAGGCATTACATTTGAGCTTTTTTTTTCAGTTTTAAAATGTTATCAGTTTATGTAATTTATTTTTAATTAATACTATGTTTTTTGCATAGTTGTTTTAATTCTTTGCAAATTAATCGTTCTGAAAATGTTTTAAGAAAACTACTATTACCAATTTTGACTGTTTAACTGTATTTGCGTTATAAAACTGCTTTCTTCGTAGTTACTTAAACAGTATATATATGCTCCATTAAACTGTTATAACAAGCTACATGTTAGTGGTAAATTATAATGAAATCATTAATCTATGATTAACTACAATTTAGAAAAGAATTAACAATTACATTTTAAGAGCAAAATTTTTGCTTTTTTTTTATATAATATTAAACTTTATAAAAAAAATAGCACTGTGGGGTTTAATTTTTCATTAATAGTATGTAAATAAATTTATATAATTAGCTTTTGCGAAAATATTAAAATCAGTGCTAAAAATTACTGTATAAAAGATTTCAACCTTGACATAACTAGATTTTCCTTCTTTAAAAGTTTATTCTAACAATAAAACGATATGTTGTAGTTTAAAGTGTATGCAGATACTATTGTATAATATTGTTTTTTAACTAAACATAAAACTTGTGATAAATTTTCCTTTAACCAATATTAATTAAAATACAAACGAACATAATTAGACCATTTAACTTAAAAGAATAAATAAAAAAATGAACAAAATAATTTTATTTTCATAATAGGAAACAGAGGCGAAACAAACTATATATTTTATTTATGTACAACTGAAAACTCATTAACGAAAAATTTATAAAATGTACTACCATTTGTACAAATACCATTTAAAAAAGTAGAAATGTTACAAAAATTTCCACCCTTTAAATTTGGTCATACTAGACTATGTGAAAAAAAATTTTAATCAAAAAAACCATTATTTGCAACATTTCAACAGCTTAGATAGTTTTTTTATCTATAAAATGATTTGATTTAAATTGTTATAGACAAGCGTTGAAAGATCTTCGTAGTGCGACTCGACAAACAAAAGGTTTTTTTTTGCACCAAGTCTTAAGACCAAATGTTTTTAATGTTTTTTATTCGTTTAATAAACTAATTTTAGTAAAAATTTGTTTAAAATTTTCTAAATGTTAGTAGTTTTAGTACTCTTAATAATAGAACAACATATTGTAGATTTCAATTAAAATTATTAAAATCCTAAACATATAATGATTAGATTTTTAATTAAAAAAAGAAATCTTACTTATTCGACTTAGAAGTTTTTTCTGCCATTTCCATATAAAAATATAAACTTAGAAGATATGTTGTTAAAATTTTTTTTAATTTTTTTAATATTTTGTATTTTACGTATTCATTTAAAAAAAAAACACCGAACTAAAGTTAGAAATATCAGTAGGAACGGTTGTAATCGCTTATAAAAAGTAAGTGACATTTTCTTCTAGTTTCGTAGCAGCTTTCTAGTAGCTGCATTAGGCTTACTTAATATTAAATTATTGATATTATTGTGGTGCTTACCTTATACAAACTATTACATCTTTAGTAAGAAATACATCTTTTATCATTTAAGTATTCTTAACATAAACAACAAAAGCTTTGATTTGCTAAAGTAACAACATATATTCAGTTATTAATCAAATGGAGAAGAAGTAAAAATACAATTAGTTAAAATCTATTTTTAACTTGATTACGTCAAAATGTTTTATTTAATTATGTTTTACATTTTAAATAAAAACCGCAATATATGTAAACAAACGTAAAAACAAGTATCAATTAGGAGTATATAAGTAAACTTAGATTAATAAAACAGATTATCTGTTTTGTCACAGTTTTTAGCAGCTATTAATAGCTGCACTGTTTACACTCATTAAAAAAGCTAGCAGGCATTTGTAACTTGCAAAATATAAAGTAAGCTTGATCTTCTTTTTTAATAATTTATTGTTATTAGGAACCTTAAGTGTTATTAAAAAATTAAATATGCAATAATGCATTATTATGCAGTAGTTTAACTGAACTAATATTTAGAAGTTGTTAGAGTAAATAAAAGTTTTTTGTCAACAAGTAATTCTTATTAAAATAATTAAATATATGAGTTTAAATATAAATAAACAATACAAAACAAAACGCAATTAAGGACTGCAAGCGTCTTTGATAATGTATCAAATAAAAGTAAATGCTGTGTTTATCGTTCCCACATGCTTTGTCGCTAAATATGGTTGTAAAATGTGTCAACGTTGTTGTTTATTATTAAATGTCTTCGTGTGCTTAACTAAAGCTTCACGTCAGTGTCTAATAGTAAAACAACTTCATACACAAAACACATTATACAAGCCGGCTTGTTTTCTTTATTATCTACGCATACTTCCAGTTCACATTAATAATATTATCAGTAATAAGTACAGTATCTTAGTTTAAAGTTGATTAAGCTGTAGCAGTTATTTAAGTTGCAAAATATTTATATCTCGAAAAGTACTAGAAACTCTAACTATACAAACAACATTGTAAACTTTAAAGAAACGTATATAATACATTTTAAAAAACAGTATTAGACGCGTAACATTTATTTTTGTTAAAATGGATTTTGAAGACAGTATTTTTCATATAAAGTTATACAAAATTAATATAAATTTGTACTTTAAAACAGCCTATACTTAGCTTAATTTATTAATAGTAACCGTTTGTTTACAAATAAACTTATAGGGAATAGTTCAACTTCCAGATAAAAAACAAACATTTGATTTGAAAAGCTATTGAAAGCTGCCAAAAAATATAAAATAGTCTTCAACCTATTGATATTATTATCATATGACAGTATACAACTGGTTGATAATTCTTAAGCTGTAATTAAAAGCATACGTATGCAAAATTGAAACGAAGATTTTTGCAATCATAAATTACACATGATACAAGTGTATCATAATACAATTGTTTTTTTGTTGTTAAGCAGTATATCTTATGCAGCCTGCATATAATTTGCAACGGTAATTTAATTCAAATAAATCAATTTAAATAAGAAAAAAAGTTATTGAGAAAATACTAGTTTAGTTTAAGCATTTCTTACACAAACATAAGTAATGGTTTCAAACCAATTTAAACATTATTCCAGCGCGACGAAAATATATTAAACTATTAAGTTTAAATTATGTATATGGATGTAAATTTTTTCTGGTTGAATCCTTTTTTGGTAGTCGGATTTTTAACATTCGTGCAGTAAATTGTAGCACAGAAAAAACAAAAACAAACTTAATATGTATAAATAGTTTGTTAGTTTACTAAGTTAATAAGTTTTGATATAAATATATTATTTATTTGACTTTTATATTTATCTAAAAACTTCTTTATAATGTGAAGTAACACATACCAAGTTTATCTAACACAATAAATACTATTTATATTTATTAACTGAATGTAAAATATAGAAAAAAACTTGTTTATTTGATAGTTTAAGTAATTTTTAAATAAGGATACAAAATAAATGAATTATATCAACATACATTGTTTATAAAAAAAACGTTTACTTATAAATATAGGCAGACTAAATAATGGTCTTCGACGTTATATTAAAGTTAGAAAAAAAGCAAAAAATGAAACGTTAAACTTAACTTTAAAGTGTAGGTACACAAATGACTAATATGAGCCATTTTATTTTACAGCAGTATTAATTTAAGTTATGTAAACCAATGAACTTTGAAGAATTTCTAATTTGATTCGTCTTTTATTTGTAACAGCTTTTTAGTAGCTGTATTATTATTTTTTATTCTCAATTTATACAGATACCAAACTTAAAAATGTTTAGTCATTTAAACTTACCATTGTATAAATCTTAGTTTTATTTCTTTGTATCAAAAAACTTACAATAAATACAAGAAGAAAACAAACATTTTTTTTAACATAAAAATTGTCAATCTTGTATTTTGAACATTATAATTTTAGTTAATACCACAAATGGTGAACTTGAAACAAAATTTTTATTTTACTATGAAGTAAGTAAGATTATGAGAAAATCAAACTATTAAAAGTTAAGATATTCATTTTACGATTTAAAATTTCAAAAAGATGTATTACAACAAAGTATTTTATTTGTTCAATTAGGTTTATTATCAAATTAAGCCTTTTTTGATTGCATATTTGCCAGTTTCGTTTACAGAACAATACTCTTAGAAGCATTTTAAATAAATCAGTTCAGTCATACTAACTTTTTTTTGTTAAAAATATATATTAAAGCGTATATAAAAAATTTATTGAATTATTTATACAATGTTGGAATAGTTATTTAACTTAAGCAACTAAAAAAAGTTGTTGTTCAATTGTTTTCTTCTATTTTAGAATACAAGGTACATTTATAAGTTTCTTAAAATGTTTAAAAGCCAGTATAAAACAATTTACCGGTCTGAATTTTTAATAATTAACTAGTCACGGCCAATAGAAGTGTCTATTATAAACTATCAACAGCTGTTTTTTGTAATTTCTTCTATAAATTTCTTTTGATTTTTAGTATTCCTAAAGTACACTAATTATTGTTAATTTTAAAGTCCTATGACATTTTTTTTATCTTAAATATTTAAATATTTTACTTTGTTTAAGTAAAGTTATGAAAATTGTGTAATGCAACTATTAGCTTTGTAACAACACTTTATATAAATTTTACTCTTAAAAAACTTTTGTAACAGATAATAGAACATAATTGTTCAATTATATAGCCTTATGCAAAAGTAACTTTGTGAAATTTTGTGCCTTTGTGCAATTTTGTACGCTCTGACAGCTACCAAATAAACACATTTAAGGAGTTAAACTTACTGTTAATTTACTGCTAACACTATTTAGTTTAATCTTTTTTAATAATTTGTTTCTAGTAATTTTAGTTATGAAAAAATGATATTAATAACTTTTTCATAGTTCATGCGATTATTTTTAGCATATATTAGAGATAATTATTGTCAAATTTCTTTAAATGTTTTATACTGATATAATAACACAGCTATTGAAAGCTATTACAAACTGTCCGAAAGTTATCATCATATTTGATAATGTATTCATATGCGAATATGCAGCCTATTGAAATAATCTTCAACTAGTATTAAAAGCATACGTAAGCAATGTATATACAAAGTCTTTTTTTTAATATAATTACAGTTACACAAGAAAAAATTGTTTTTATAGTTTTTATGTGTCTTTATAATGTATTTATCTTGTAGTAAAAATTTTCAACTGGGGCCCGTATTTGATCCGCGGTATAACTTTAATTTAGTTATTTCAAATAAGTAATGTATACAAATGACTTAGAAAAATAATGTTTAATTTAAAGTAAATACATAAGGATGGTAATTTTCTTTGATATACAGTAGTCAAACTTACATTACCACGTTTAGGTGTTTACTTAATTAATTGATATCTTATGTAATGCCTTTTCTGTGAGTTAAATAGCAATACATCGTTTAACTAAGCAAGTATAAAAAACAAGTATAGATAAACAAAATCAACATGTGTTATAAATTAGTTTAACAGTTCTAATAATTTTATTTGTTAAGTGAAATATTCTTCTGCTTGAGTACAAAACACCGTATTATTTTACTCAACAAAAATTAAAAAATGTATAAAAAACCAAAATTTTTTAGTTTAAATTTGTGTACTTACCTGGATCTGCGGATCCAGTTTATAAAGATGACTGTAATTGTAATATATTAAAAAAAAAAAAACTAATCACAAACTATTGATAATACCCAAAAAAAAATAACGACTTATCATTAATAAATTGATAATTTTCTCACTTAGCTATTTTAAAAACAGAAAACTAGTAGCACTGATATAAATTAATAATTACTTTTTCTTCTTCAAGTTTTTGACTTATCAAAATAATTTTTTTAAATATTACTAACATCTTTTATATTTACCTCTACTAACAACTATTTGGTTCAAAACTTCATTAAAAGTTCTTCTTAAAATCAGCAAGTAGTGAGTTTAGAAATAATTTATCTGTATAAAATGATTTTAAGGTAATAAATAACTCAGGTAAAAGTCGAGTTTTTGTTTTACATGTTTACTTTATTATAACTGAATAATATCTGATATTAAAAAGGAAAATCACCGCTGACTTATAAACTTGCTTAAGGTAGTTATACGACAAACTAGCAAAAGAATAAAAGATTTACTTTTTAATTAGTTTATATACATATCTTTTTAGATAGATAGTTTGACAGTTTGTAACAGCTATTTATAGCTTGGTTTATATGTTTACTTTGTAATTTTGCACCTAACAAACAGTTTAAAAATTTTATTAAAATTCTGAAATTAAAAAGTTTTAGAAGTGCTTGATAAAATGTTGGTTATTAATTATATTTTATTACAATACATTTTATTTTAGCTAGGTAATTATATACTTACATTAGAGTTTAATCAATTAATACAGTAATTGTTTTTAGGACTATGAGTCGGCAGCATTAAAAGTGTCGCTGACTATTAGATAACGTTGCTTGCGGGATAAAGTTGTTTAATTAAAGTATATTTAAAATATTTTTTTTAAATTTTAGCTTGTTGTATAGTTTTAAAACACTTTAAATTAAAACTAATAAAGAATTAAAGTCCTTGAAAAATGTAAACTGTTCTGTATACATCTTGTAATATTCGGTACAAATTTGTTTCCAATTTTGAAGTTTCAAAAATTATCAACGCCTACTAAACAATCTTTTATATTATGTTTTTCGATAACGCTTATTTTACATTCAAGCGGGCGTCTGTAGGGAAAGCCTGTAGTTTATTTATGTTTTACTTAATTTGAACTGCTTTTTATCAATTTTAAGTGCAAGTTGTTTTCTTTAACTTATTTATTTTTTGATGCTTTTTTTCTTAAAAATAAGATTTATTAATTATAATTCGAGTTATAAAAAAATTTAAACTTGCATATTAATTGAGGAAACAAAAAAAATATTTTTTCTTAAATAAAATGTTTAACAAGAGCTACACCTAATAAAATGCTAAATTTTAAGATTGTTAACTATTTTGTTAACTTTTTTAAAAGATAAGTTTTTAAGTTCTAGAAGCTTAGTGCTATTCAAGTTAAATTGATTTACTTTTTCCATAAAGGAACTTTATAAAGAAAATTTACAATTTTAACCTTTAAGAAAAAAATCATACTAAATAACTGGAATTTTTGTCCTGAAACCTTTTATTAATTTCAAAACAATTATGTGTATTTTTGTGGCAGCACTTTATTAGCTTTGTTAATTTAGAATAATTTTTGTTCTATAAAAAATTTCAAATTTAGTTGTTGAGAATTTTAGCTAATATTGAAACTTCACAGATATATTATAAATATTACAAAAAAAAACTTCGGTTTTTTATTAATAAAAACAATTTGAAAATCAACACGTGTTAAACATACCTGTTAAAAGTACTTAAAAACTTTTTAAAAAATATAAATATTATTTAAATATAATTTTTTTACCCAATGATTATATAATATATATTTTTTTTATTTATAGAAGTTTTAAAGTTGTGTATATTTTATTAACCTTGCAGTAACATTAATAAAATTTTCATACATAATGTTGTCATAACAAGTAAAAGTATCACCTAGTAACATATAAACTTTTAAAATACTTTACGTGTATTTATTTTGTTGGACTATTTTTAGCAGCCTGTTTAATAGCTGTAATAGAATCTTGGAAGTACTTTAATACAGGTATATAATAAATAACAAAAAAAAAACTAAAAAGATAAATACTTTCAATCTTCATTAATTGTTGATAAAATTATGAGCTATTTAGACATTAAAATAAAAATGTTAATTTTTATTGCTTTAAATACAATGTAAATTGATTTTTTTAATCTTTTCAACTTATAGTAGCCTAAAACTTATATGAAAGTTTGATAATAATTAATTAATTTAATAATACCAAACATGCTTTAGTTGAATATTAAAACATCTTCTTAAAAGCTATACAAAATACCGCAGTGTAAAGGCTCATGTTGAGATTGAATTAACAACTTCTAAGCTATAATTGATTAAATATTTTGAACAAAATAAACATATTTGTAAATTATAAAGTTATAAAACTTTAGTTGAACAAGAATTTTCTTTTGTTAAAATTAAAAAGTAACAATGGAGCTAAGTATTAAATTACCAGAATATTCCCTACTAACATTTCTACTTTTTTTTTTATTTTAGTATGTTTTATGTATACTACGATATATATTTACTTTTTCGTTAGAAAACTGAACAAAAATATAGTAATAAAAACAAACTTAGAATAAAAAAAAAACTTTTATATTACAAACTGATTTTATTGTGTACTACAGCAAACTTGCTTTTTAGCTTGTATCTATTAATGAAAGAATATATAATTTTTTATACAAACCATTTTTTCTAAAAAGTTAATTAATTTATTCAGTTGAAAAGCTCGGCAGCATTTTAATTATATGATTTTAAGTCGCCTGAACAATTTTGATTTTTAATTTAAACAGATTACTGTGGAATGACTAGATAAATCATATTAAAGTTGAAATAGTAAAAAAAAATGTTTTTAATATTTAGCATTACGAAGTTCATTAAAAAAATATATATTCAACTGTTGCCTACATGTCATAATTTACTAACCTTTAATAAATAGCAAACAATGAAATATTAGAAAAAAACACAACTTAATATACCAGGACTTAAGAATTATAGTAGATATATGTTTATATTTTTAAACATCAAAATTTTATTTATTATGGTTATTCCTACAGATACAAAGTAAAAAACCAATTATAGATAATTCCACAGTTTAAGATACTTATACAATTTTTAGTTTGTGTATGTTGTAATTTTATAAACAATTCGCCCTTGCAAAATATTCTGTTCAAAACTTTAAAAAAATAAAAGAAAAGTATTATTGGCATATTTTTTGTCTTAACTTGATTAACAAAAGATTAAAAAAATTACAGTTTGTTCTAAATTTAATTTTTTATAATTTTTTTTTCTTAAGTTTTAATCTACTTTATTTTTACGGTATAAATGCTTATAATGAACTAGATGCAGAACAGATCAAACCTGTAAGTCATATGTTTTCATATCAATTCTCTGACTAAGTTGGTATTCCATAATCTAGATATGTTCTAGCTAACACTTAAGTAAAGGTAAAAAAAAAGTTTAGGGATATTCAACGCACGGCAAACGTAAAGGACTTAAAAATTTTAAGTATGAAAATCTCACTTTCTGATTATAAATTACTTTACATTAGATACATTTTTTAAATATAAGTCTTACTAACAAAGGCAAAAAACATTAACATGTGTTTTTTGTTTAATTATAACTTTAAATAAAATTATCTATTATGTGCAGATTAGACGATACTAAAAATACTTCTGTTGATTTCAGATTAGATAATACTGTGTAACTTGTAAATCTAATTTTTCTCTATTAATAAAAAAATAAGCAACATAATAGATAAATAAAAGAAAGTTTTCTTACTTAAATTTTGCTGATAATTAAGTTATCAAATTAAGCTTGTTAATCCCAAATATTTAAAGTTATTTCTGTTATGCAAATTTATGAATTAAAGTTAAAACTCATAAAAGTATAAATTAAAAGTCATGTTTAAGTGTATTTAAATTGTTTTTTTTATGCTCTTTTTTATACTTGGAATTATTTTTTAAATAAAAAGTATATTATTTTACAACTAAGTAAAAAAACGCACATAATTTCTAAAGACTATAAGCAAATTTTCTAGCTTAGCTGTAGATTGTAAAATGCTATTCTGTCTGTAGAAGTAAACATTTGAAAACAAATATAAGCAGAGACTTCAACTTAGTAACAAGAAAAAATGTTAATAAATATTTTTTTACATTAATGTTAGTACAAACTTAACACTAGTTTATATACACAAACAGTTAGCAAAATATTAGGTACTTAAATATTAACGGTTTTTATATATCAAAACTTTTATATTGATTAAAATAAGACTTTTTAAGAGTTAAAATGGTTTGGTTTGAAATATAGATGCACTTGTTTGTATATATTTTTTGTCTAATTAACTTTAAAGACGTAATTTTCGAAAAAAGTGAAATGTTAAAATCAATTTTCTTGTTTAATTTTTAATATTTTGTACATACTTAATAGATAGAGGTGTGCAAGTTAATATTTTATTTACGACCCGGTTTCGGTGACAGAAAAATGCGAACATTTCAAGTAAAACGAAATAATAAACTGCAGTTCTTTTAGTAGACTATCATGTTAAAAGTTTAGTTAGTATCTGCAAAACTTGAGATTAAAATAATAATACAGCTACTTAGCAGCTGTAAAAAATATTTGAACCATGAACTGAATAACTCTTTAAAGTTGGTTGGTATATATAACTTGTACTAGTACTTCGATTTGTTGTATTTAGATGCATGACTTTCAAGAAATAAGCTGTTTAATTAACTTACATATCGTTTTGCAAACTCTCTTTTTTATTAAAAAATGTTTTTAACCGTAAAAAAAATTTTTGTGGTTTAATGTTTTTTTCGATCAATATTATTTATAAATAAAACTTAACTATGTGAAAAATTTCACCTCTTTTTATAAATAATATAAATATTTACCTTTTTTAAAGACTTGTTAAATACTAAAAAGGCAAACATTATTTACATTTTCTAAACTTAAAATAGTTATATCAGTCGGTATAGATGATACTTTTAGATAGAATGATACTTTTAAATTTAGAAACAAAAATGTATTTTTAGTTTTACAAGTCAGTATTACAGAAATATTTTTATGCATACGTGATTAATACTTATACGTATAATAATCGTATAGATATGATAAAAACCAACTTTATTTTAAGCAAGCAGTAAAGAAATATTTTAACCCAGAAAAAAAATAGTTACCTAATTTGTAATAGCTCACTAGTAGATGCTATATTTTTAAAAAATCAAACTCAACAGTTTTACTTATTGCTAGCACAAATAGTATAGTCTACAGTTGTAGTTTATAAAAGATGACAAAAAATGTTAACTTATATAAAATAAACTATATTTTGTAATTTATTAAGTTAATTTATAAACAATTAACCTGCTTATTTTATTTCTAACGGCAATAACTTATGTAGTAGGGTACTTATACATCTAATTTTTATTTTCTGACCCGAAAAAAAGTTTGGAGTATCATAAAAACAAACTTTGCAAAACTTTAGATAGTTAAAGAAAACTTTTACTATGGCACCAATTGAATGCCTTAAACTAAACACTATGCAAAATGCATAGGTTTAGAAAAATGCGAATTTCGAGTTTTAAGCTAAAATTCTCTCTACACAAAAGCATTGTGTCAAACTTATTACGATTTGAAAAACTTTATGTTGGAATTTCTTGATTTTGGTTAACTTTTATCATAGATTAAAAGTTTTCTTAAATATTTCTTAAATACTAAAAAGCCAAACATTATTTCCATTTTTTAAACCTAAAGTACCACCATAAAACTTTCTCTAAACTGTTTTAAATTGTTTACAATGTGTTTGTGTGGTGGTTGGTTACATGTAAATAAATCAGTTAAAAATTATAAAGTCGCATTTTTTGAATTACATGAATTTTGCGTTGGTTTAGTTTTCAGAAAATCAGTTTATGCTGATGTGGAAGTTTCTACAAATCATAAAAAAGTTGCTCATGGTGTTTCTATGACACTTCCAAGACATAACATTTTTTAAGCAAGAAACTCAAAAGTAGTTATTAAAATAAGCAACCTAGCATGCAGCCACTTTAAAGCTGATACAAACTAAAACATTGAAGCAAAGTTGCATAAAAACTTATAAACGTTTCACATAAATCACTAGCTTATAGTTTATTTATAAATTACAATAAAATATATACGTAACTAAATACGGAGTTTTTTGTATTATAGAGTTCTACAAATTTGTATCAAAAATATGTCTTATAAAACAGTTTTTTAAGCAACACAATTTTTTTTTTTTTTATTAATAATAAAGTATGATATACATTGTTTACGACAAGTTGATGTTGTTTAAAACTAAAACATCATGATATTTACATAGTACTTGAATGTTTATTCGACTAATTTTGCTTATCAGATATTAAAACTGTATCATTGATCATCAAACAAATTAAAATATCTTAATTTAGTTATATGAAGGAAAAAAATACAAGTGTAATTTTTACATTACTAGACTTATTACTTTAGTTATTTAAAAGTGTAATTTTAAGTTATGTTATAACATAACAGCAACAATATTAGAGTTCTACAAACTTGTATCAAAAATATGTCTTATAAAACAGTTTTTTAAGCAACACAATTTTATTTTTTTTTATTAATAATAAAGTATGATATACATTGTTTACGACAAGTTGATGTTGTTTAAAACTAAAACATCATGATATTTACATAGTACTTGAATGTTTATTCGACTAATTTTGCTTATCAGATATTAAAACTGTATCATTGATCATCAAACAAATTAAAATATCTTAATTTAGTTATATGAAGGAAAAAAATACAAGTGTAATTTTTACATTACTAGACTTATTACTTTAGTTATTTAAAAGTGTAATTTTAAGTTATGTTATAACATAACAGCAACATCATCATGCAACAATATAAATAATCAATTATAACAAAACAATCTTCTCGCTAATTTCTGTTCTTTAAAACAGCTTTCCAGTCAGTAGCTGCGATATTATTTTTTAACGTTTTATTTGTGAACATTATTAAATGACTTTTACTCATTAACTTTTAAGTTAAAAGAATACGCTTTTATAACATATTCTAATTTTACAACATATAAAATGATATTAACTTCTGTAACTGTTTTTCTTTGTTTATATTAAGAAATTTATTATTGTAAGAAAAAAAAAGTCTTTATATTGAAAGCACAATTGTCTTAAGGATTTTTCAAAATTTTACGGTATATGCTTTTAATGTCTAAGCAAATAAAAAAAATACTTTGACAAGTTAATAATTTAAAATAAATAAAAATTATTAATATTAGCAGTTAAAAGATAACATTACAAATATTAAACTGACAATTGGAAGATAATTACAGAAGTTTATTGGTTTGTATACTTATAAGTAGAACTTTTATTTCTCCGAATTAAAACAACTCGTAAATATTTCGTTTTATCTAAAGCTACATTTTCGAATCGATTAGCAAGACAACATTGTTGAAACTATAAACTAAGGACGCATATATTTAAATTTAGTTATTTTTAGGTTAAATGTTAAATTGATGTTATTTTTTTTATAAAATAAAACCGTACTACTCATTGACTATAAACATATCTTAAACAGAAAAAACTGTATTTTACTGTTTATCAAATGTAATTCTTAGGATTTTTTGATCTTTGAAAAAAATAAAATATATAAAAATAGTCAGACATTTACTAGATATGAGTTAAAATATTTATAGAAAATTTTATGTAAAACCTTTTTCAAGAACTAAAAATGAAATTTCAGTGACAAAGTTTTCAATACACATCTATATAAATATTAAAAAATGTTCTCTAACTTTTGTATTATGTTAAAACTATTAATAGTATTTCTTTTTCATACTTTTTAAGTGCAATTTTTTTAAGAAAAACAAGTTTGGTCTTAAAAATTAAAATCAGTTGTCACCACTGAGTGTTACCCATAAAACTTGTTTATTTTTACTATTAGTATTATTTACTTGTATTTATCTATTATTCTCTCAAAAAATTGGTTATTTAAAGTCGCCATAATGTGGCAGTTTAGATTAAAAAAAAAAAAAAATTATCAATAAAGAAATTAATATGTTAAATTTGAGTATAAGTTTGTTAATAATTAAATAAAAGTTACTTAAAACGACTAAATACTCAACAAGAGAAACTGGTTATATTTTAAATTTATGCCATTTTATAGTGAATTTTCACTTTACTCTTTCTCTCATTTTTTCTGAAAGATTTTTGGAAAAAAGTACTTATTAAACAAAATAGAACTAAGAGTTGGAAAACAGTTTATAACTTTTATACTAAGCTTATGATACTTTGAAACTTAACATAATTATATTTGGCTGACTTATAAAAAAAGTATTACAGTTAAAATATATGCCACTAGTCAGCAGCTACAAACTAAATCGTGAGAAATAGTATATATTTATAAATGGTTCAATTAATTAATAAGCTTCTCGCTATAACTTCTATAACTTGTATGTAACTTTGTATTAGGGTTTCCCAAACTCATTTACTTATTCGCCCCCTCTTCAGAAATTTGAATGAAATTGCCCCTAGGGATTTTATAAAGTAATTTTTTCTTTCGATTAAGCACTTTTTAGCCAAAAAAATTGTCTTCGAAATGTAATTTAGACTAGTTCCTCTTAAGCACAGTCTTTTAGGCTGTGTTCAAAGTAATTAACATGGCTTTAAAAAAAGTTTACAGTTATTTTCTTTTAAGCCTAGTAAAGTGCATTAAAATATTTAACTGTTAAAAAGTCTTATGTATTCTGTAAAAAATTTTGTTAAATATGAATTGTTTTGAAACTAATAAACTCTTAGGTTAGTGGTAGAAAACTTTTGTAGTCAGCAAGTCATGTTTACTAAAAAATCCTTTTTAGTTTTGAATTGCTGAAAAATGTACTTTCGGCCTGCGTATTTAAAAAAAACTAACGTATAAGAAATTTAAAAAACTTGAGCAAAATTGTAATAAAATATTTAGTATTATTGTGATCTATAAAGTACTATTGTGAATTGGAAATCAAATTGAAAGCGTGTTTCAAAATAATAAGTACCAAAAAACTAAACTTTTTTTGTTTTGCACAAGTAGTTTTCAAGTTGATTAGCGGGCCAAAATTTGACTGAATATGGACTGTACGTTACTCATCTAAAATGTTAACTGAAACCTGACATTATAATACTTTTTCATAAAATGAAGTTTTGAAATTTAGAAGTTAAACCTAAGTAACTTGTTTAAGCCGCACAGTATACTTATTTTAAATAGGATGTATTTTAAAATTACTATACCAGAGATTGAATAGTTTATAAAAGAATACACAGTTTATTTTACACATCGTTGTATAAATATTAAAACACCATTACTTATCTAGTTTGTGGGAGAATGACCGACTGGTTGATTATCTCACATGAAAACTGGTTTTATTAATAGCTTTTGTGAATACAGTAAAATTATTCATTTTAATGCTATGAGATATTATAAGCAAGTTAGTTGTAAACTTAAAATTAATGTTAAACTTTTTTAACTACATGTTTCGTAGTAGAATACCATGAAATAGTGTTTCACATAGAATAACTTTTAAAAAATAAAACTTAATTCTAGCAACGATTTAGCAAGTAATCACAAGCAAGTAATTTTTTTTTTACCTTAAAGTTTTGTTTTGTAACTGTAGCAGTATTATTGATTCTGTTCAACTAGATATCAGCCTATAATAATTTAACAGAGGAAAATAATGAAAATTTAAAAGCTAGAACTAAACTGTAAAGATAAACAACACATTTCTATTATAAAACTTTTTATATTAAGATAAAACAAAAAACAGTTGTACTAAAAGTTTAAATTTCCTTCATTTGTAAATTTTTAAAAATAACAATTCAGCTTTGAAAAAAAACTAATTTTTAAATATTTTAGTGAAAAATTAATGTCATTTCAAATAAACACCTCAAATTTATACTCTTTTAAAACCAAAATTATCTTTATGAAATAAAAACTTTAATGGTTGTTAATTTTCTTATCTTTATACAGATTTAACAAGTAATAACAAAAATCTTTCAAACAAATATCTTTTAAACAAATATTTTAATCACTTACCTACAAAAACTTTTTGTGTAATATAAAACGACAAATATAAACTACAAAATTAACCAGTTTTAAATAAAACTTATACTAACTTTAAGTTATAAACAACTTGATAAATACAGTAGACTTCCGCTTTAGTTCACATTTTAAACAAAACCAGAAAGTGCAAACTCAGAAATTCATGATATTTTCTTTTCAAAATGCAAGTTTAAGTATTTTTTAATGCGATAATTTTATAAATAAACATAACATCTACTAAAACATAAAATAAGCAATCATTTAAAACAATAGATCTGTATAAGCTACATAAAATTATCAAAGTCGTTGTTTTATTAATACTTACTTAGTAATAGACTTTGTTTAAGTTAAATTTAAGAAAATATAAACTTGACTTTTTTCTTTGTAAAAAGTGCAAACTCAAGAGGAAGTCTAACGTATTTAATATTCGTTAGGCATTCAGTAAACTTGTTGTAGAATAAATAACTTAATTAAATTTTTATTAACTTATTGTTAATAAAAAGACTACTTAAATAAAATACAAACCAGGTTAAATAAGAAATGTTTAAAATGTCAAACAAAATAGAAAACCTTACTAAAAATAATGTCTGCTATTGAAGTCTAATCTCATGTTAAGGATGAGCTATACAAGCACTGATTATAGCTTTGATTGTTTATATTTTGTTTTAAGTTTTTTGACATAGTTCTAGCACTAATCAATGTGCTTATGTAATGTTTAAAAACACGAAAAATTACCAACTGAAAAATAATATATTTATTAATAAAACTATTGTTATTAATTGCATATTGCTTTTCTACAAGTTTTTAACATCTTTTTAGTTGATGTGTGTTATCAAATTTAAACGCTTAAATAAATAGCCTGTTGACATTTATAGTTTGGGTTTTTTAAAATAAATTTATCTAAACAATAAAGTTCTCAAATTGCAGAACTCAGAGTTTATCTAATATTTATAACAATTAACAATATTTTTAAAATAGCAATATGCAGAATTATAAATCCCATAAATAGTGTTACATTTTTAGAGTTGTTTTATAGCAGCTGTTAATTAGTTATACTATTATTTAATGTATCCGATGAATAATTTAGTAAATAGTGCTGCTTTAGCTCATCAAAAGTTTTACCACACTAGTAATAATTCGTATAACAAATGTAACTTATTTGTGTTTACGTAAATTATACAACATCAAAAATCATACATAAATCATTTAATAACAATAAAACAGCAACTCAGCTACTGTCCTGATTCGCTATTATGATTTGATAATAATTAACATCCCTCTAACGATTTAGTAACAGTTATTTCTTGAAATCTTACCTGGTAATGACAACATTAAAGTAAGTAAATCGAAAATTTATAAACACTAATGCAGCTACTAGCAAGCTGCTACAAACTAAGAAGAAAATCAGCCCTTACTTTTAATGAGTTACCACTGCTATACATACCAACTTTTTCAACTTTAATTTGTTGTATTTTAATGTATACGTTAAATTTGTAGACTTTGTTACTCAGAGTAAAAACAAACGAATATTTTTCAAGAAAGATGATTAGTTAGCTTGAAGTTTCAAAACTTAAAAGTTAAAATTAAAAATTGTAGTGATACTAAGTAATTTTTAAGTGTCTAATTAGAATGATACAATCAAAAAAAATATTTATTGAAAATTATAGTGTTAATGTATAAATTTAAACTACATATTAAGAATTTTTTTATGAATTTAATTTTTTAACGATTTAATGTTTGATTATAATATGGTATTGCATTGTGCTTTGTATGTTCATCGTTGTGCATGAAGTGCGACATATATTAAGACTCTGTATTACTAGCTAGACATATTTTTGTGTTTAAGATTGTGACAGTCAGACACTTTTAAAACACTATTAAGAAAATTTTAGTTGATAAAAATTTGTGTCTACTTGTTGTGTTTATTTTTAGAGTTTTATTCTACTGATACATTAGCTGCTTTAACACTTCTACTTTCTAGTTGTCACATTGATATCATTTTTTCAATAAACTCACTTCATACAAGAAATTATATATATTAAGTTTATTAAATATTAAAAAAGTAGTTTAACCTTATGAGTAAGGTAACTTAGTAAAAGCCTTAAGAGCTAACCGCTCAAAGCGTTAAGCAGAATAAAAGGGACTTCCCTAGTTAAAGGTAGTTTCTACCAAAGGCCTAGGACTACAAATAATAATCTTTTGTTCAATAGAAGTATGCAACCTTCTAATACCACTGAAGTAAACACTCTTTTAAATTCAAGAAATGCAGACGTATGGAATCAAGGTAGAAGATTTAAAATACAATACCATCTTCAGCAAGAAAGTGAAAAACTCAGAATATATCAGAAAAAAACTTAGTTTTGACACAGAAACGCCAAGGTATGTAACAAGCAAAAGAGACCGTAACACCTTGAGACACATAAATTTTCATACGGAAAATTACAGCATGTATGATATCTCATACTCGAAATCAATCGATTATGGAGACAGAAGACTTAAATGACTGAAATCATTTAAACTTAGTATTGATGATTCAAAGAAACAATTTCTTTATCAAACGCTTAGCCGACCATGGCATTATTAAAAAAAAAAGAGAAATACTTGGTGCTTCGTGAATTTTGACCAAATATAAACATGTCAGATTATACTTTGTGTACAGCTCCTAAAGATAGAAAAATTGTAAGTATACGTACTAAAAATAATATCTCATGGAATAAGATGGAGTTTTGTTTCAGATTTTATTGCCAAATAAAGAATTTAAGTTTGTTAGTGGGAACGACCTTAACATCGAAGAAAGTAGGTGGTCACTCGATTTGAAAAACGACAAGGTACATCAAAAAATTCATACTTACACCTAATACCAACCACTTGAAAAACAGGGTGTCCATTAGCCATTCATAAAGATTAGCAGACTTTGAAAGTAATTTTACTTTCAAATCAGCTTTAGTATAAAGTAAGAAAGTAGCTTTGAAATTAAGTAAGAATATATTGGTAATGATACGGTAAAATGTATGTACAAGTTTGTTAAAACCAGCTACTCATTCGTAAGCATTTTAACTTATTTTTTATGTATTTTTACTTAATAATTCACCCAGACATGGTTAAAAAACCTATTTAAGGTATAAAAGCTGAAAAAATTAAAAATAATTAATACAAACAACTTTATAACGTATAAACAGTGTACTTTGGGAATAATTATCACAAAATTTTACGGCTAAACGGTTTATTAAACTATGATTCTTATTCAAATAGACACTCACTACTAATTTTAACAGTATCCTTTATTAATTAAAGAAAACAATTACATTGATTAAAGTACCTAGAAGAAATTTGTGTAATTATTGAAAGTTTTTGTGTAACTAGAAATTGTTATAATCATAACACATATTTTGTAGTTTTTTTTTTAAATTGACATTTATTAACGTATTAAATTTATGTAATTAGCTTTTAAAACTAGAATTTTAGAAGTTATAAAAGAACACACACCTTTTATAAAGATGTTAAAAACTGAAGTAGATTAAAAGTAGTAATTTTAGATGACATATATTCATATATTAATATCTAATTAATACTGTAATTTGTTATCCTTTTATAAAGTGCTTCACAAAACAATATACTAAAAAATTTAAACCAATAAAATTTAAAATAAACTTTAAAATAAACTTGTTTTTATTATTTGAGACATTTAAAAATAACTGTTGATCGATTTTTATGACCCGAAAAAAGATCTTAAAACATATAGGTTTTTACTGTTTAACCAGATAATCTGAAATAAAATCTTATCAAAGTTTATTTATATAAATAAATAAATTTCATATTCAAAATATAAATTCTAAAAGTTTATGATACTGTTGTCAGTTTTATTACATTTTTAATAGTCTCTGCATTATCAACTTTTTTTATTAATACTAAAATACTTTAATATTAGTTTTAGTACAACTCTATTTAACTAAAGTTTTTTGTGAGATATCTTATACCCGCTTACTTTAACAAGAACTGAAATGAAATTTATATAGAAATTGTAGTGTACAGAGACGTAGCTTGGTACGTTTCTGCAAATCTAAAGAAACGTATACTTGTGTGCAAAAAAAAGCTTGCTTTTTTTCATCTTGAAAAGAATCTGCTTTCTTAGCTTTTAGTATTCATCTATACTTAGTTATGCACTCCTGAGAGATAACTTTGACATATATCTACTCTTTAGTATTTTTAGTGTCGTAAAAATTAAAATAATTAAATACATCCAAATTGTAATATTTAGCGCGTTAAAGTTTTAATTTGTCAAAAAGCTGCATAGCAAAATTGATTCTAATGGAAGATGTAGCTTCGAAAATCAAAATCACACAATTTTATGGTACAAAAATTTGCATAACTTATTGTTACTATTGACTACGTTAAAAGCTTGATTCTAATTGAGTTAAATTGAGATTTTTTTCTACTTGTTTTTAATGAATGTTTTCTGGTACTACACAAGTGGTGGCCTAACATAAAGAGTCATATGGGGTGTAAAGCAAAATAAATTGCCTTGTATACAGTTATCACTCGTACTTCAACATTCCATTTTTGATGTATTAACATAACTGCATAGTTTGTAAAATAAATTTTTGGAAGAATAAATATATTACTTCTCCTCCAGCAGTTGAGATCTCTCTATTAGTTTTCTTAAAACCAAAACATATAATAACTGCATATTTTCAGATTAGTTCAATAACGTTAGAGGTAGTTTAAACTGCTGTGTTCCCACTAGGACGTGTTATTTCATTTTTGCAGATTCGTAACTTGTTTGACCTAGCTACGTCGCTGGTAGTGTGTATCTAAAATTTGTTACTTTAAATAACTAACTGTAAACATGCTAATAGTTAAACATCAATTAAAGTTTTATGCGTTTTTAATTAATTCAGTATTTAAAATAAAAGGTCAACAAAAATATTAAAAAAAAATAATTTACGATATAATAAAGTAAGTAAACTTTGTTTATTTAAGGCTTACATAAGTTTTCATATTACAACAAAACCACGTAAACTTTAAAAGCTTATTAATCATTATGTCCTAAAGAATAGAAATTCGATGTCTTTGTAGTTTGTAACAGCTTTTTTTTTGACGTGTTTTATAAATTTAATTATTACATTTTTAGTTTATCAGGTAAGTTAATCTATATTTTAACTTAAAGTATTCATATATTTTAACAGAAATAAACTAACATAATTAGCTCACTATTGTTATTTTTTCACAAAACTTTAAATCTAAAACAATGATAGAATTTTTTTCTACTCAAAACAATAAAATACAACAAAAAGTTTCTTATTGAATTGGAATGAATACAAATTGAAATAAAATCATACTGAAGTTTAAAGTTTTCAGATATAAAATGACGTAATAATCAAATGTTAAAAATTAAATAAGTGTTTATGCTAAATAAATTTGGTATACTAATAAAACTCGTTAGAATTAAAACAATCTAAATAAACAAACGATAAAAATTAAAATTGATACTATACTTAAAATAAAATTTAAAAAGAAACTAATTACTTTAAAACTACTAATATAAAGATTTAAAAAGTCTTGTTTGGTAAGCGAACTTTTTATTAGTAGTAGCTGTGGTTTTATTTAATTATTGATATAGTAACAATATATTATTATTGAACGACATCGAGATACTTTGTGACTTAGTATACTAAACAAAGAAAAAGTTTATGAACATAATGTGAACTAAAAGTACTACAGTTAATATTTTAGTATGTCTAGTTACTATTTTCTAACCCTTAAATAATATACTTAGTTTGCACAGTAAACTGTAATGTTTATTAATCAAAAACATAGTTTTTTAGTTAATAATAAACGAATTTTTTTGTTTTATAACAAATTATTACACCAATTTGCATTATATAGGATTATTAGTTGTTTAAAATACAAAGTCGTTGACAACTATTAGTTTGTAACAGCTTTTTAAATGCTGCAAATAAATTTGCTCGTGAAAGGTTTACCGTTATGAAACGTAATTTTTAAAGCTGAGAGATGGTAAAAGTTTCTCGCTCTGGATAGAATTTCGGAAAAAATATCTCCTAAATTATCCTAGTTGTGATGTGAACTACCTTGATAGTAAATTCGAATTTTTTTCACCTCCTATTCTAGAATCATTGTTAAATAGAACTCGTGAGCCGAAAGTCTGTAAATAACGAGGTTTATACAATTTAAAACTATATAAATATCTTGTTTTTAGTGTTCATATTGTTATTCTTTTATGTTAATCATTTGTTAAATCATTTGATAGTTTGTTTTGAAAATCGTCATTAATTTTTTTTAATTTTTTTTTTGTTTAATAAATGAAATATTTCATTTTCGAATTCTTTAATTCGTCTGTTAATTTTGGCATGAATTTGAATTTAAAACCATATGCTTCTTTGTTTTCAATTAAGTTTGTAATATATTCTTCATTAGCACAAAAGTAATTTTTAATTATAATTTTCTACAAAAGTTTGTTATTTTATCCAGGAGTTTAAGTTTATATTCAGTTTTATTGTATATAGGTATATTTTTTTGTAAAATAGTAAAATTATAATTTATCATACACTGCCATTGTTCTTTTAGTCAATTAAAGACCTACAGGTGTTTTAAATTTTATTGGGAGCTTTGTTATATAGTCATTTACCTTTACTTAAAGAGAATGCTCAACTTACTGGGATGTAAAACGCTTATTTAAAAAGATTATTTACATCTACATTTATTACAGTTTATGAAACATAATTAAATACTTTAAATTTATAGGTTAAATCAATTTCGTTAGTACTTTATAATCGTTAAAAGCATCTAAAAAAACCTCAAAGCTATTTTATTAAACTGATAATTGAAAAATTCATTCTATTGCTACTTAATTTAAGGTAACGTAGAAATGATAAAATATTTAAAATAATTAAACTCTTAAAAGGAACAACTGTTTTAAATCTTAAATTCATTTGTTTAAAAAATAATAATCACATAAAAAATTCTTTAAAATACAACAAACATGAGTTGAATTTAAGTTAATAATTTTATAACAAGTAAACTGTTAAAATAAATCACTAGACAAATTCTGCGCCTAAAATTTTTCATAATATTCACAAATAACAAAATACCGAACAGAATCAAAATACAAAACTATATAATATTTTATTTTAGTAAGTATACCTAAAAAAAGTTTATATACTGATGTTGAATTAATTTATAACTATTGCAAATAGTAAAAAAAGCTTATACGTTCGTAAAAAGTAAAACATAATTTAAAAAAGTTAAACACACTTTTGTTATTAAGCTTGTAATAGTAATTAAAGAAACTTGAAAATTATATCAAAGAATATTAAATATTATAATTATCAAATAAGCTTACTTTTAAACTGTTGGAAGTAATTTGGATAACTTTAATGTTATTAAAACAAATATGTATAACTTCATATAATTAAAATAAAACTAAGAGCTTCTAAATCCGGATTTCCCAAACTTTTAAAAAGCTGTGGCCACCTTTCAATATGGCTTTTAAGAATTTTACTTTGCACATCTTTTATTCATTTATAACTGAATTAGTGCATTATATCATGTTCTACAAATTACAATGAACATGATTTGAACTTAAGCTAGAAACTTATTAACTTAACAATCTTACTACTAGAATAAATCACTAGACCTTACCTGCGCTTAAAACTGCAAAATTTGATTTCGAATAAAAACAAAGCTAACAGAATGAAAAATACAACACTAAACTGTATTTTGTTTTAGTAAATAAACTAATAAGTTGTATATGTTAATCGGGGCATAGACCCGTTCAAATAATAAAGAATATTACAGTGTAATAGTTTAATTCAGCAAATTTTCTTAATTTCATAATCGATAAATGTTTTGCGAGCGTTTGTGGTTTTCATTAAAACGCATTTAGTTTTTTGCAACTATCATAATTAACATTAATAACGCTAATTTTGTAACGCTCGTGCAAAAAAGTCGCCGTGCAAAAGTGACCCTTCGTGCAAAAGTGACGCTCGTGACCCGTTCCCTTATAATTTATAGAAATTACGTGAAGTAACTAGTTTATACGAACATAAAAGTATTTTATATCGTCTTGTTCGAGTATTCTTATTTTGTAACAACTTTTAAATAGCTGTGTAGTTTTCATTGTTTCTACTATCTTTTTAAAGAATAATTATTTACAAGATAAAAGTGACTTCTGAAACACAAAATAAACTATAACATTACATACAATAAGAAAAAACTATTTGATATTTATTCTGAACTTGTTTTTAAAGTACATCATAACAGTTTTAATGTTATTATTAAAGTATTAATGCCATGAGTATTAAAGTAAATATATGAATTATAAAACATAGTCGTATCTATCACAAATCTATTAAAATTTGTATACTGTATTTTTTCGAATGTCATTAATTATAAGTAAGCCTTAAAGACAACAATTTATTTTTTATTGTTTAATCGTTTTTTATCTAATTAAATAAAAGTTGATGTATAAAATTTTAATACTCATGTAGATATAGTGTCAAAAGCATTATTATATATATTTTTTTTGTACTTTTGTAGCTCTATAAAAGGCATTTTACAAAGGACACTTTCTTGCTCATATTTTATATATGTTTAGTGCTTAACCTTGAATAAATAATATTTTAACAACCTTCGACAAAGCCTGACAACTATAACATCATTCACAACATATTTAGGTACAACAATTACTATTAAAGCACTGAAACTGTAGTAGTACTAATAAAGTTTATTATCTAAACGTCTTGTTACAACTATTGCTCAAACTTGTGTTTGAATAAAGTGTTATTATCCAGTTAAAAAATTCTATAGTTTAATTATTATAAGAACAAAATAAAAATATTCTGCAATAATACTGGCTGAAAATAAAAAGTGAAAGTATACTAACTGTAAATAGTGAGTCTAACTATGAGAAACTATTAAATAGTAAGTATAAATTAAATTTTTTATAGCTTAAATTGATAAAAATCGATAAAAAATACTCACTAAAGCCTAAACCGTTGTGTTAATGAACTAGTTTTAAGAGATTATTTTAAGTCTAATAGAAAGTTAGTTATAGATGAAAATCTATGTTAATAAAATTACTACATCTTGATTTAAAATTATTATAGTTGGTATTTTAATTAATCGTTGACTTAAGGTAAGCGTTTCATGTATCTAGTTTGTTATTATCTTTTTGTATTTGAGATAGCTTAAAATATCTTAAGTAAAAGTACAGTACAATAAAAATATTTGTTCTCGATTTGTATAGCTATTTGCAGAAATGTTATTTTGTTTAACAGTGAAGCTTATTACTAGAATTTAAAAAAGCAAATAACATTATTTAAAGAAAAATTTATAAATGGTTACTTTTATTGATGTAGTAACTAATCGTTGAGTTTTCTTTCAATATAAATACAAATTTATAACAACAATAATAGTTTGGGTTTACAAAAGTTTTATATTTTTGTTATAAGTACTTAAAATAAAAATTATTTAATACTACTAAAATTTATTTTCTTGTTTTAGGAAGTTATTCGAAGATAAAAAACTATTTGCAACATTAAAGTAAAAGCAAAAACGTTTTTAACTTTATCTGAGTCAGAATTATTTTTTAAATCATTTTGCTAAAAACGAACTAACATCAACTTAAAATAAACAACTTGTGTAAGTTGCTTCAAAATTTTAGAGATAATTCTAAGAAACAAACGTGAATTTTTAACTAATAATGTTTTTTTATTATATACAATATTTGAATGCAACCATTTGCTTTAACGAACAATGACGTCAATAAGAGTTTAAGAGAATGGAATGTTAAAATTGTAACTCTCGCTTTATTGCATTTATCACTTGTATTTTTGGTGTTTTGCAAAATTAAAGATTTTTTTTGTTTACAATTGTTTGTGCAAAAATTAATTAAAATTTTGCTATGCTTAATAAAATACACTTCTAAAGTTTTAAACTAGTAAAGAAAGTTTAGTGGAAAAACCGTATTGTATTATTTAAGGATTACATAAAAAAAAATTTATTTAATTTGTTAATTTTTCTATAACTTTATTTTTTAACTAACTTTGCCACAGCAAAAACCTACTCAGTTTTTTATGACTGTTTCACTTTTAATTTTTTGTAGGTTTTAAAATACTAAAGCTATTTTAAAAAAGACTTTATGTGCACAGTTTTAAATTATCTTTTTTTGTTCACTTTAATTTATTGTGAGGAAAAAGCAACTTAAAATAACAAGTATATTTTGTATATTTATGTATATATGTATCTACAACTAAAAACCTAAATGAACTAAAGTATCATCAATATTTTTTTTTAAAATAAATTTTTTTGTATAAACCATTATCTACTTAAAAAACATAAAAATTATATCGTTCAATTGTAAATTATTGAATTTAATCAATTAATTTTGAAATAAATGCTCAATTCTATATTGAGTAAGATTTTGCGCGTATTTATAATGTATAGTGGTTATGCGCGGCGCAATTCCGTTTAAACTAAATATAATGAAACTTTATAAATACATTGATTTTCTAACAATTACTCGGTTTAATTACTAAAAAACAGTTTTTCAAGAGTTGGTGGTTGTCATTTACTCTCATTTAAATTTTTTTATAAATGTTTGATAAACTTTTAAAAGTTTCAAAAAACACAAATTTTGAAACTTTTAAATACTGCATGTTGATTTTTTATTATTATAAGTAAAAATTGAAATAATGGAAACATATTTTATGAAAAGTTTTGAGTTTAAGCGAAATATAAACGTGCTGAAAATTTAGTTAATATAGAAGCTTCTTGTGATCATTATGTATAAAGTTAAGTTAAAAGTTTGTTAGTTTTTAGCTTAAACTATATTTGCACGCAACGTTCTTGGAAAAAACAGTAACTATTTTTTTCTACTAAATCTTGATCTCATAAAGAAAAAATGTTTTTGATGATTTCTAAAAAAAACTAAACTGTTAAAAATTATAGTTTTACTATAAACAGATAAGTTATTGCTTTGAGAATTTTTATTTCCTAAAAAAGCTGTGGTTTTACTTTCAATTCCATTATAAAAAATTGAACATTTCTAAAATATGAGCTGGGTAGAATTAAACGACCAAATTTAAAAGTCTTATATTTAATAAATACTGAATTTTTAAAGACATGGTATTCTAAAATTTATTATTCAAACGTGACAATTGTTTTTAAAAAGTATAAAAATAATTAAAATCATTTGAACTTATAGGTACTAACTTTTAGAGTGATAAAAGCAGAATTTGAAATAATATTTTTGAAGTTTGGATGTGGATCTTTATTTTAATTATTATATTGAAGAAGATATTGAAGAAATTTTATGTATTAATAGTTGAGAACAAACTTATAAAATTTATTATTGTAAAACCGTTAGTAAGGGGATATAATAGTTGTAATAAATAACGAGTAAAAACTAAAACTAAACTTAACGCCAGAAGTTGTGAGTTTTAAAAGTTTTTAAAAAATCACTCTATTTATTGCATATGTTAAGAAATGTAAACGTACATTTAACAAAATTAATTTTTAAAAACTTTGAACTTAATGAGCTATTTATTATAAACACACATCATTTAAAATTAAAATTTGTACTATCATGTTTTCATAAATGTTTTTGAAACTTTATGTAATACTACATACTTTTTTTTGAAATTATAAGATTATTGTTCATTATTTAATAAATTATTATTTATATGTTTATTAGGATTAAAAACTTAACGCATTTTCTTACAGCCATAACTTCACAGTTATTTCTACTTTAAATATGGTCTTCTGGCCATCTTCATTTAATAATTTCAATTGATTGGTGATAATAAATTACTGTATAGTTCTAACTTGATTTTCTACCACTTAAAAAAGATTCATTTTTAAGATTATAAGAGACGACAATAGATAAAGCACATAAACACAAGTATAAATAGTGATTGATTTAATAATTAAATTTGAGGGTTTTTTACCAAATAAATAAATAGAATACAATATAGTAGTTGATTAAAAAAATCTCAATTATAGAAAAACTAACATATAGTTTTTAAAAAGCTTGTCTAACCTAATAAATAACACACATTAATTACAAAAATTGAGCTATCAGTTTTTTAACTTTATTGATATAAAAATACTCAAATTGTAAACGAAAATTTTATTAAATTAACATCGAGTTTACATACATCATTAATAAGTATAAAAAAAGCTTTTGTTGAACCAAAGTAATAAAAAAAAATATATATATTAAACAAAAATGAAAAAATATATATTTTTTTGTTTTAAGGGTTTGGTCCATTAGAAAAAATTATCAAATAAACCACTCTAATTAAAAACTTAGTATTTTTTTCATATATTTATTAGTTAGTTAAAATTATATATTTAGTTAATAAGAAATTTTGAGCGGTGAATAGCCGTCTAAAAAATTAAGAGGAAAGAAAATAGAATTGTATGCCATAAAAATAACTGATCAATTAAATATTTTTAAAATGTTATGCGAGCGTTTGTGATTATAACTTTGTTGCATTTAAAACTAGTTATAATTTTCTAATAAACATTTGTAAATTATAATACTTACAATTGAAAATAGCTAGTAGCCTGTATTTAATAACTAAACCGACAATCAGCTGAATACTAAAAAATAAACATCGCATCTAATCAAAGATAAAAGTTTTAAAAAATTTAAACACTTAAATAATTAACTTTTAAATAATAAAGTTGCGTTAACTAAAATAAAAAATATAAAATTCATTTTAACTTTGAAATTAATGTTGAACTTGTAATAAAAAATAATCTTCTAATTAATAATAGAGTAACAGTATAATGATACTATAACAATATTTTAATAAAATAATATTAAAGTTAAAACTTAATTAAAATAAATTTAAGTAAATTTTAAAACAAAATATTAATTTTCAGTAACTTAACAACTTTGCAATGAAACTAACATTTTATTTTTATTTTTTAAAGCTCGTGAATAAATATGTAATTTTTTGTAATAATAAAAATATTTTTTTCATTATTCTCAAAATAAGCTTTTCTAAATTTATTTAAAAGCGGATGTGTAAACTGTTTTACGCAGATTTCGTGACGTACTTCCAGTATTGAAAACAAAAATAAAAAACTCCACAAAATTAGATACTGTTACAACTTTTTGTTGATGTATGTTGCAATTTTATAAATAATTTGTCCTTGCGAAAAATTCTGCTTAAAATTTGAATAAAAAAAAAGTATTATTGGCGTATTTTTTTCTTATTTGGAGTAACAAAAGCATTTAAAACTATTTATAGTAATATAACCTTTTTATAAAAGTTTTAACTATTTTTATGCAAAAAATCTTGTCAGTTCTGTTTTAACTTTTAATTACGTGAATATTTTAAAATAATTTAAAGTTTAATTACTTTTCATATTGTTTCAGTGTTAAATGGGCAACTTCTTTTGTCGATGGACTTGATGCCATTTCTAAATACCATATATACGATTTAGACTTGCAACAAAAAATCAAAGTCAGAGTTTTTAGTTTACCTAATTCACGAATCGAACAAAATAACAATTTAAAAAAACATTACAGTTTGTTCTAATTTTAAATTTGTATTTCTTAAACTTTAATCTACTTTATTTTTACAATATTAATGCTCATAATGAACTTATTGCAGAACGGATCAAACCTGCAAGTCATATGTTTTCATATCGTTTCTTTGATAAATTTGGTGTTCAATAATCTAGATATCTTCTAGCTAACACTTAAGTAAAGGTAGAATGAAAAGCTTAAAGGTATTCAACATACGGTAAACGTAATGGACACAAAAATAATAAATATCTTAATCCTAATTTCGGATTATCAATAATTTCACATTAGATATATATTCTAAATATAAGTCTTACTAACAAAGGCAAAAAAACATTAACTTTTGATTTTTGTTGAAATATAATTTAAAAAAATAAATATACTATGTGCAGATTAGACGATACTAAAAACACTTTTGTTGATTTCAGATAAGATAGGACTGTGTAACTTGTCAATCTAATCTTTCTTAATTAATAAATAAATAAGCAACATAATAAATAAATAAATAAAGTTTTTTTACTTAAAATTCGCTAATAATTAAGTTATAAAATTAAGCTTGTTAATCCCAAATATGTAAAGTTATTTCTATTATACAAATTAAAGTATTTAAGTTAAAACACATTAATGTATAAATTAAAAGTCATGTTTAAGTGTATTAAATCGTTTTTTTTTAATGTTCTGTTTCATACTTGGAATTTTTTATTTTAAATAAAAAGTATACTGTTTTACAACTAAGTAAATAGCGTACATAAGTTTAAAAAACTGTAAACAAATTTTATAACTTAGCTAGACATTGTAAAACCCTATTCTGTCTTTAGAAGTAAATATTCAAAAATAAATATAAGCAGAGACTTCAACTTAGTAACAGGAAAAATATTGATAAATATTTATTCACATTAATGTTAGTATAAACTTATCACGAGTTTATAGACACAGACAGTTAGCAAAATATTAGACACTTAAATATTAACGGTTTCTATATGTCAAAACTTTTATATTGGTTAAAATAAGCCTTTTTAAGAGTTAAAATTGTTTGGTTTGAAATACAGTAGCACTTCTTTATCTATATGTTTTTTGTCTAAATTATTTTTAAAGATGTAATTTTCGAAAAGAATTAAATGTTCAAACAAATTTTTATGTTTAATTTTAATTTTATACATACTTATTAGATAGAGGTGTGCAAGTTAAATATTTTATTTACGACCCGGTTTCGATGACAGAAAAATTGCGACTACTTCAAGTAAAAAATATTAAACTGCATTTTTTTAGTAGATTATTATGATGAACGTTTAGTTAGAATCTGGAAAACTTGAGATTAAAACTATACTACAGCTACTAAAAAACCGTAACAAATATTTGAACTATGAACTGACTTATTCTTCAAAGTTGATTCGGATGTATAACTTATATTAATACTGCGATTTGTTGTATTTAGATGCATGACTCTCAAAAAATAAGCTGTTTACTTACTCTTACATATAGTTTTGCAAACTCTCTTTATTGTTAAAAATGTTTTTAGCCGTTAAAAAAATCTGTTGTTTAATGTTTTTTCAATCAATAGTATTTATAAATAAAACTCAAGTATGTAGAAAAAGTTAAGCTCTTTTTATAAATGATATAAATATTTACCTTTTTTAAAGACTTGTTAAATACTAAAAAGCCAAACATTATTTAAATTTTATAAACTTAAAGCATTTATGTCAGTCGATATAAAATGATACTTACAAATTTAAAAACAAAAAATGTATTTTAAGTTTTATAAGTCATTAATACAGAAATATTTTTAAACAAACATTATTAATACTTATACGTATAATAATCGTATACATATGATTAACTCTAACTTTATTTTAAGCAAGCAGTAAAGAAATATTTTAACCTAGAAGAAAAATTAGTTACCTAGTTTGTAATAGCTCACTAGTAGATGCTATATTTAAAAAAAACAAACTCAATAGTAGTACTTATTGCTAGCACTAGTAGTACAGTCTACAGTTGTAGTTTATAAAGATGATAAAGTTGTTAACTTATATAAAATAAACTACATTTTGTAATCTATTCAGTTAATTTATAAATAATTAGCCTGCTTGTTTAATTTTTAACGGCAATAACATATGTAGTAGGGTACTTTTACATCTAGTTTTTATTTTCCGACAAGAAAATAAGTTTGGAATATCATAAAAACAAACTTTGCTAAACTTTAGATAGTTTAATGAAACTTTCACTATGGCACCAATTGAATACCTAAAAGTAAACATTATGCAAAATGTATAGGTTTAGAAAAGTGCGACTTTCGAGTTTCAAGCTGAAATTCTCTTTATACAAAAGCATTAAGTCAAATTTATTACGATTTAAAAAATTTTATGGTGGCATTTCTTGATTTTGTTTAACTTTTATCACAGATTAAAAGCTTTCTTAAATACTTCTTGAATACTAAACAGCCAAACATTATTTCCATTTTTTACAACTAAAATACCACCATAAAACTTTCTCTTAACCGTTTCAAATTGTTTACAATGTGTTTGTGTAGTAATTGGTTACATGTTTAAAAACTCAGTTATAAATGTTAAGGTCGCATTTATTAAATTACATGCATTTTTTGTTGGTTTAGTTTTTAAAAAATCAGTTTATGCCGATGTGAAAGTTTCTTCAAATCATAAAAAAAGTTGCTCATGGTGTTTCTATGACACTTCCAAGACATAACATTTTTCAAGCAAGAAACTCAAAAGTAGTTATTAAAATAAGCAACCTAGCATGCAGCAACTAAAAAGCTGATATAATCTAAAAAATTAAAGCAAAGTTGCATAAAACTTATAAATATTTCAAATATTTCTCTAGGTTATAGTTTATTTATAAATTACATTAAAAATATACGTAACTAAATACGGAGTTTTATGTATTATGGAGTTCTACAAATTTGCATCAAAAGTATGTCTTATAACACAGTTTTTATGCAACACAAAAGGTTTTATTTTTTTTTTTTATTAAATATAAAGTATGATATACATTGATTACGACAAGTTGTTGTTGTTTGAAACTATACCATCATGATATTTACATGGTACTTGAATATTTATTCGACAAATTATTTTGCTTTTCAGATATTTTAACTGTATCATTGATCATTAAACAAATTAAAATATTTTAATTTAGTTATAAGAAGGAAAAAAACAAGTGTAATTTTTACATTACTAGACTTATTACTTTAGTTATTTTATAGTGTAATTTTAAGTTACGTTAAAAGATAACAGCAACAAAATAAAGTATCATTATACAATACTATGAATAATTAATTATAACAAAACAATCTTCTCGCTAATTTCGGTTTTTTAAAACAGCTTTCCAGTCAGTAGCTGTGATATTATTTTATAACGTTTTATATGTAAATTTATTAAATGACTTTTACTCATTAACTTTTAAGTTAAAAAATACGCTTTTATAACTATTTTAATTTTACAACATATAAAATGATATTAACCACTGTAACTGTTTTTTCTTTGTTTATATTAAGAAATTAATTATTGTAAGGAAAAACAAAGTCTTAAAATGGAAAGCACAATCGTCTTAGGGATTATCCAAAACTTTACTGCACTGGCTTTTAATGTCTAAGCAAATAAAAAAAATACTTTGAGAATTTAATCATTTACAAATAAATAAAAATTATTAATATTAGAAGTTAAAAGATAAAATTACAAATATTAAACTGACCATCGGAAGATAATTAAATAAGTTGATTGGTTTATATACTTATAAGTAAAACTTCTATTTGTCCGGATTAAAACAACTAGTAAATATTTAGTTTTATCTGAAGCTACATTTAAGAATCAATTAGCAAGACATCATTGTTGGAACTATAAGTTAAGGATGCATATATTTAAATTTAGTTATTTTTAGTTAAAATGTTAAGTTGATGTTACTTTATTTATTAAATAAAACCGTACTACTCATTGACTATAAACATTTCTTAAACAGAAAAAACTGTATTTTACTGTTTATCAAATGTAATTGTTAGGATTTTTTTGATCTTTGAAAAAAATAAAACATATAAAAATAGTCAAACATTTACTAGATATGAGTTACAATATTTTTAGAAAATTTTATGTAAAACCTTTTTCAAGAACTAAAAATGAAATTTCAGTGACACAGTTTTCAATACACATCTTTATAAGTATTAAAAAATGTTCGCTTACTTTTTTATTATGTTAAAATAATTAATAGTATTTCTTTTTCATACTTTTTAACTGCAAATTCTTTTTATAAAAACAAGTTTGATCTTAAAAATGAAAATCAATTATCACCACTGAGTGTTACCCATAAAAACTTGTTTAATTTTAATACTAGTATTATTTACTTTTATTTATCTATTATTCTCTCAATAAATTGGTTGTTTAAAGTCGCCACAATGTGGCAGTTTACACAAAAGAAAAAAGGTTTTTTTTATTAATAAAGAAATTACTATGTTAAGTTTGAGTAGAAGTTTGTAAATAATTAAAATGAAAGTTACTCAAAATGACTAAATACTTAACAAGAGAAACTAATTATATTTTATATTTATGCCATTTTATAATGAATTTCCACTTTACTCTTTCTCTCCTTTTTTTTGGAAGATTTTTGGAAAAAGTACTTATTTAACACATTAGAACTAAGAGTTGGAAAACGGTTTATAACTTTTATACTATGGTTATGATACTTTAAAACTTAACTTAATTATATTTGGCTGACTTACAAAAAAAGTATTAAAGTTAAAATATATGCCACTAGTCAGCAGCTACAAACTAAATCGTGAGAAATTGTATATATTTAAAAATGGTTCAATTAATTAATAAGCTGCTTGCTGATACTATAACTTGTATGTAACTTTGTACCAGGGTTTCCCAAACTCATTTACTTATTCGCCCCCTCTTCAGAAATTTGAAAAAAATTCCCCTTGGGATATTTTTTTCTCTCGATTAAGCACTTTTTAGCCAAAAAAATTGTCTTCGAAATGTAATTTAGACTAGTTCCCCTAAGCACAGTCTTTTAGGCTGTGTTCTAAGTAATTAACATGGCTTGAAAAAGCAGTTTACATTTATTTTCTTTTAAGCCTAGTAAAGTGCATTAAAATACTTAACTAATAAAAAGTCTTATGTAATCTGTATAAATTCTGTTTAAATATGAATTGTTTTAAAACTAATAAACTCTTAGGTTAGTGGTAAACAAATTTTGTAGTCAGCAAACCATATTTACTAAAAAATCCTTCCTAGTATCAACTTGCTAGAAAAATGTACTTGCGAGCTGCGTATTTTAAAAAAACTAACATGTGAGAAAATTAAAAAACTCGAGCAAAATTGTAATGAAATGATTTAGAATTATTGTGATCTAGAAAGTACTATTGTGAACTGGAAATCAAATTAAAAGCGTGTTTCAAAATAATAAATACCAAAAAACTAAACTTTTTTTGTTTTGCACAAGTAGTTTTCAAGTTGATTAGCGGGCCAAAATTTGACTGAATATGGACTGTACGTTACTCATCTAAAATGTTAACTGAAACCTGAAATTATAATACTTTTTCATATAATGAATTTTTGACATTAAGAATTTAAACCTAAGTAACTTTTTTAAGCCGCACAGTGTACTTATTTTATATAGAGGCATATTTCAAAATTACTATGCCAGAGATTTAATAGTTTACAAAAGAATGCACAGTTTATTTTACACATCATTGTATAAATATTAAAACACCATTGCTTATCTAGTTTGAGGATGAATGACCGACTGGTTGATTATCTCACATGAAAACTGGTTTTATCAAAAGCTTTTGTTAATACAGTAAAATTATTCATTTTAATGCTACTAGATATTATAAGCAAGTTAGTTGTAAGCTTAAAATTTAATGTTAAACTTTTTTAACTACATGTTTCGTAGTAGAATACCATGAAATAGTGTTTCACATAGAACAATTTAAAAAAAATAAATTCTTAATTCTTAATTCTAGAAACTTTATTTTTTCAATTCAAAAAATTAAAGTTAAAGGTTTTACAGTTAAATCTATGAATAACAATTAATCGATTTAGCAAGTAATCATAAGCAAGTATTTTTTTTTTACTTTAAAGTTTTGTTTTGTAACTGTAGCAGTATTTTTGATTCTGTTCAACTAGATATCAGCCTATAAAAATTTAACAGAGGAAAATAATGAAAAATTAAAAAACAGAATTAAACTATAAAGATAAACAACACATTTTTATTATTAAAGTTTTTTTAATTAAGATAAAACAAAAAACAGTTGTACTAAAAGTTTAAGTTTCCTTAATTTGTACATTTTTTATAACAACAATTCAGCTTTGAAAATGAACTAATTTTTAAATATTTAAGTGAAAAATTTAAAGTCATTTAAAATAAACACCTCAAATTTATACTCTTTTACAACCAAATTTTTTTTTTTGAAATGAAAACTTTAATGCTTGTTAATTTTCTTATCTTTATACAAACTAAACAAGTAATAACAAAAATCTTTCAAACAAATATCTTTTAAACAAATATTTTAACCACTTACCTACAAAAACGTTTTGTGTAATATAAAACGACAAATATAAACTACAAAATTAACCAGTTTTAAATAAAACTTATACTAACTTTAAGTTATAAACCACTTAATAAATATAGTAGACTTCCGCTTTAGTTCACACTTTAAACAAAACCAGAAAGTGCAAACTAATAAATTCATGATATTTTCTTTTCAAAATGCAAATTTAAATATTTTTTAATGCAATATTTTTATGAATAAACATAACATCTACTAAAACATAAAATAAACAATCATTTAAAACAATAGATCTGTATAAGCTATAAAGAATTATCAAAATCGTTGTTTTATTAATACTTACTTAGTAATAAACTTTGCTTAGGTTAAATTTAAGAAAATATAAACTTGACTTTTTTTCTTGGTAAAAACCGCGAACTCAAGAAAAAGTATACCGTATTTAATATTCATTAGGCATTCAGTAAACTTGTTGTAGAGTAAGTAAATTAATAAAGTTGTTATTTACTTGTTGTTAATAAAAAGACTACTTAAATACAATACAAACCAGGTTAAATAAAAAATGTTTAAAATTTATAAAACTATTGTTATTAATTGCATATTGCTTTTCTACAAGTTTTTAACAGCTTTTTAGTTGATGTGTGTTATTAAATTCAAACGCTCATAAACAGTAAAGAACTTGATTGAAGCTTAAATAAATAGCCTGTTGACAACAAGCTAAAAGTTTGGGTTTTTAAAAATAAATTTATCTAAGTAATAAAGTTCTCAAATTGCATAACTCAGAGTTTATCTAATATTTATTACAATTAACAAAATTATAAAATAGCAATATGCAGCATTATAAATCTCATAAGTAGTGCTACATTTTTATAGTTGTATTATAACAGCTGTTAATTAGTTATACTGTTTTTTCCTTATACCTTGAATAATTTAGTAAATAATGCTGCTTTAGCTCATTAAAATTCTTACCATACTAGTAATAATTCGTATAACAAATGTAACTTATTTGTGTTTACGTAAACTGTACAACGTCAAAAACCATTTATAAAAACATAAATCATTTAATAACAATAAAACAGCAACTCAGCTATTGTCCTGATTTGCTATTATGATCTGATAATAATTAACATCCCTCTAACGATTTAGTAACAGTTATTTCTTGAAATCTTACCTGGTAATGACATCATTCAAGTAATGAAAAGTGTTTAAACAATAATGCAGCTACTAGCAAGCTGCTAAAAACTAAGCTGAAATTTGGCCTTACTTTTTATGACTAACCACTGCTATACATACCAACTTTTTCAACTTTAGTTTGTTGTATTTTAATGTATACATTAAAATTGTAGACATTGTTACTCGGAGTAATAACAAACGAATATTCTTCAAGAGATGATTAGTTAGCTTGAAGTTTTAAAACTTAAATTTAAAATTGAAAATTGTAGTGATTTTAAGTAATTTTTAAGTGTCTAATTAGAATGATGCAATGAAAAAAAATAATTATTGAAAAATATAGTGTAAATGTATACTTAAACTACATATTAAGAACTTTTTTATAGATTTAATCTTTTAACGATTTAATGATTGTTTATATTATGGTATTGTATTGTGCTTAGTATGTTCATCGTTGTGCATGAAGTACGACATATATTAAGACTCTGTATTACAATAAGAACCTATTTTTGTATTTAAGATTGTGACAGCCAGAAACTTTTAAAACACTATTAAGAACATTTTAGTTAGTAAAACTTTGTGTCTTCTTGTTGTGTTTATTTTTGCAGTTTTACTCTACTGATACTTTAGTTGCTTTATCACTTTTACTTTCTAGTTGTCATATTTATATCACTTTTTCAATAAACTCGATTTATTAAAAAAATTATATCTATTAAGTTTATTAAATATTTATTTTATTAATAAGTTTAACCTTATGAGTAAGGTAAATTAAGTAAAAGCCTTATGAGCTAACTGCTTAAAGCGTTAAGCAGAAAAAAAAAGGGACTTCCCCTAGTTAAAGGTAGTTTCTACCACAGGCCTAGGACTACAAATAATGATCTTTTGTTCAATAGAAGTATGCAACCTTCTTATTTAACAAAAGTAAAAATACCCCACTCTTTTAATTCAAGAAATGCAGACGTATGGAATCAAAATGAAATATTTAAAATACAATACGATCTACAGCGGAAAATGAAAAACTCAGAATAAATTAGGAAAAATTTATTTATTACACAGAAACGCCAAGGTATGTAACAAGCCAAAGAGACCATAACACCTTAAGACACAGAATTTTTCAGACGGTAAATTACAACATGTATTATAACTCATTTTAGGAATCAATCGATTATGGAGACAGTAGACTTAAGTGACTGAAATCATTCAAACTTGATATTGATGATTCAAAGAAACAATTTTTTTATCAAACGCCTAGCCGACCGTGGTATTATTGAAAAAAAAAGAGAAATACTTGCTGCTTCATGAGTTTTGGCCAAATAGAGACATGCCAGACTATACTTTGTGTACAGCTACTAAAGATAGAAAACTTGTATGTTTACGTACATATCTCATGGAATAAGATGTAGTTTTGCCTCAGGTTTTACTGCCAAATAAAGAATTTAAGTTTGTTAGTGGAAACGACTTTAACACTGAAGTAAGTAAGTGGTCACTCGATTTGAAAAACGACAAAGCACAGCAAAATTTCCATACTTACACCAAATACCAACCATTTGAAAAACAAGGTGTCCAGTAGCCATCCATAAAGATTAGCAGACTTTGAAAGTATTTTTACTTTCAAATCAGCTTTAATAGAAAGTAAGAAAGTAGCTTTGAAATTAAGTAAAAATATATTGGTAATGATACGGTAAAATGTATGTACAAGATTTTTAAAACCAGCTACTCATTCGTAAGAATTTTAACTCTTTTTTAATGTATTTTTACTTAATAACGCACCCAGACATGGTTAAAAAACCTATTTAAGGTATAAAAGTTAAAAAAAATAATAATAATTAAAACAAATAAATTTATAACGTATAAACAGTGTATTTTGGGAATATTTATTACAAACTTTAGGCAGTTACTTAAATTTTACGGCTAAACGTCTTTTTAAACTATGATTCTTATTCAAATAGACACTCACTACTGATTTTAACAGTATCCTTTATTATTAGAAAAAAAATACATTGATTATAGTACCTAGAAGAATTTTGTGTAATTATTGAAAGTTTTTGTGTAACTAGAAATTGTTATAATCATAACACACATTTTGTAGTTTTTTTTAAATTGACAACTATAAAGTATTAAATTTATGTAATTAGCTATTAAAAATAAAATTTTAGAAGTTATAAAAAAACACAAATCTTTTATAAAGATGTTGAAAACTGAAGTAGATTAAAAGTAGTAATTTTAGATGACGTATATTCATATATTAATATCTAATTTATACTGTCATTTGTTATCCTTTAATAAAGTACTTTACCAAAAGAAAATACAAAAAAATTTAAACCAATAAAATTTAAAACAAATATTAAAATAAACTTGTTTTTATTGTTTAAAATATTTAAAAAAAAAATTGTTGCTTGATTTTTATGACCCGAAAAAAATCTTAAAACATATAGGTTTTTACTGTTAAACCAGATTATCTGAAATAAAACCTTATCAAAGTTTATTTAAATAATTAAATAAATAAATTTCATGTTCAAAATATAAATTCCAAAAGTTTATGATACTGTTGTCAGTTTTATTACATTTTAAATAATCTCTGCATTATCACATTTTTTATTAATACTAAAATACTTTAACTATAGTTTTAGTACAACTCTATTTAACTAAAAATTTTTGTGAGATATCTTATACCCGCTTACTTTAACAACAACTGAAATGAAATTTATAGTGAAATTGTAGTGTACAGGGACGTAGCTTGTTACGTTTCTGCAAATCTAAAGAAACGTATACTTATGTGCGAAAAAACTTGCTTTTATTTCAGCTTGAAAAGACTCTGTTTTCTTTGATTTTAGTATTCATCCATACTTAGTTATGCACTCCTGAGAGATAACTCTGAGATATATGTACTATTTAGCATTTTTAGTGTCGTAAAAATTTAAATATTTAAATACATCCAAATTGTAACATTTAGCGCGTTAAAGCTTTAATTTGTCAAAAAGCTGCATAGCAAAATTGATTCTAATGGAAGATGTAGCTTCGAAAATCAAAATCATACAATTTTATGTTACAAAAATTTGCATAACTTATTGTTACTATAGACTACGTTAAATGCTTGATTTTAATTGAGTTAAATTGTGATTTTTTTCTACTTGTTTTTAATGAATGTTTTCTGGTTTCACACAAGTGGTGGCATAGCATAAAGAGTGATAGGGGGTGTGAAGCAAAAATAAATTGCCTTGTATACAGTTATCACTCGTACTTCAACATTCCATTATTTATATATTCATACAATTTTTATTGTTTTTTGGTTATAATTTATATATTATTTTTTTTTATTATTACTTTTACCCCTTAACCCTTTACCTATAGTCGGTAGATTTTTGTTTGTTTTTTGTTATTATTTTTTTGTTTTTATTTTTTTATAAAACATTTAATTAGTTTTTATTCTTTATTTTTACTATCACTGCTACTCTTAACCCTTACCCTTAGTATGTAACTTCTTTTTTTCTTTTATATTATCTATTTTTTTTTAGGCTTTTCTTCCTGTTTCCTAATATTGTTTCCTGTTGTATTGTATTAATAGGTTGTAAAATAAATTTTCGGAAGAATAAATTTATTACTTCTCCTCCAGCAGTTAAGATCTCTCTATTTGTTTTCTTAGAACCAAAACATATAATAACTGCATATTTTCAGATTAGTTCAATAACGTTAGAGGTAGTTTAAACTGCTGTGTTCCCACTAGGACGTGTTATTTCATTTTTGCAGATTCGTAACTTGTTTGACCTAGCTACGTCGCTGGTAGTGTGTATCTAAAATTTGTTACTTTAAATAACTAACTGTAAACATGCTAATAGTTAAACATCAATTAAAGTTTTATGCGTTTTTAATTAATTCAGTATTTAAAATAAAAGGTCAACAAAAATATTAAAAAAAAATAATTTACGATATAATAAAGTAAGTAAACTTTGTTTATTTAAGGCTTACATAAGCTTTCATATTACAACAAAATCACGTAAACTTTAAAAGCTTATTAATCATTATGTCCTAAAGAATAGAAATTCGATGTCTTTGTAGTTTATAACAGCTTTCTTTTTTGCTGTGTTTAATCATTTTAATTATTACATTTTTAGTTTATCAGGTAAGTTAATCTATATTTTAACTTAAATTATTCATATATTTTAACAGAAATAAACTAACATAATTAGCTCACTATTGTTATTTTTTCACAAAACTTTAAATCTAAAACAATGATAGAATTTTTTTCTACTCAAAACAATAAAATACAACAAAAAGTTTCTTACTGAATTGGAATTAATACAAATTGAAATAAAATCATACTGAAGTTTAAAGTTTTCAGATATAAAATGACGTAATAATCAAATGTTAAAAATTAAATAAGTGTTTATGCTAAATAAATTTGGTATACTAATAAAACTCGTTAGAATTAAAACAATCTAAATAAACAAACGATAAAAATTAAAATTGATACTATACTTAAAATAAAATTTAAAAAGAAACTAATTACTTTAAAACTACTAATATAAAGATTTAAAAAGTCCGGTTATTAAAAAGTAGATGTGGTTTTATCTAATTGTTGATATGGTAACAATATATTATTATTGAACGACATCGAGATACTTTGTGACTTAGTATACTAAACAAAGAAAAAGTTTATGAACATAATGTGAACTAAAAGTACTACAGTTAATATTTTAGTATGTCTAGTTACTATTTTCTAACCCTTAAATAATATACTTAGTTTGCACAGTAAACTGTAATGTTTATTAATCAAAAACATAGTTTTTTAGTTAATAATAAACGAATTTTTTTGTTTTATAACAAATTATTACACCAATTTGCATTATATAGGATTATTAGTTGTTTAAAATACAAAGTCGTTGACAACTATTAGTTTGTAACAGCTTTTTAAATGCTGCAAATAAATTTGCTCGTGAAAGGTTTACCGTTATGAAACGTAATTTTTAAAGCTGAGAGATGGTAAAAGTTTCTCGCTCTGGATAGAATTTCGGAAAAAATATCTCCTAAATTATCCTAGTTGTGATGTGAACTACCTTGATAGTAAATTCGAATTTTTTTCACCTCCTATTCTAGAATCATTGTTAAATAGAACTCGTGAGCCGAAAGTCTGTAAATAACGAGGTTTATACAATTTAAAACTATATAAATATCTTGTTTTTAGTGTTCATATTGTTATTCTTTTATGTTAATCATTTGTTAAATCATTTGATAGTTTGTTTTGAAAATCGTCATTAATTTTTTTTAATTTTTTTTTTGTTTAATAAATGAAATATTTCATTTTCGAATTCTTTAATTCGTCTTTTAATTTTGGCATGAATTTGAATTTAAAACCATATGCTTCTTTGTTTTCAATTAAGTTTGTAATATATTCTTCATTAGCACAAAAGTAATTTTTAATTATAATTTTCTACAAAAGTTTGTTATTTTATCCAGGAGTTTAAGTTTATATTCAGTTTTATTGTATATAGGTATATTTTTTTGTAAAATAGTAAAATTATAATTTATCATACACTGCCATTGTTCTTTTAGTCAATTAAAGACCTACAGGTGTTTTAAATTTTATTGGGAGCTTTGTTATATAGTCATTTACCTTTACTTAAAGAGAATGCTCAACTTACTGGGATGTAAAACGCTTATTTAAAAAGATTATTTACATCTACATTTATTACAGTTTATGAAACATAATTAAATACTTTAAATTTATAGGTTAAATCAATTTCGTTAGTACTTTATAATCGTTAAAAGCATCTAAAAAAACCTCAAAGCTATTTTATTAAACTGATAATTGAAAAATTCATTCTATTGCTACTTAATTTAAGGTAACGTAGAAATGATAAAATATTTAAAATAATTAAACTCTTAAAAGGAACAACTGTTTTAAATCTTAAATTCATTTGTTTAAAAAATAATAATCACATAAAAAATTCTTTAAAATACAACAAACATGAGTTGAATTTAAGTTAATAATTTTATAACAAGTAAACTGTTAAAATAAATCACTAGACAAATTCTGCGCCTAAAATTTTTCATAATATTCACAAATAACAAAATACCGAACAGAATCAAAATACAAAACTATATAATATTTTATTTTAGTAAGTATACCTAAAAAAAGTTTATATACTGATGTAGAATTAATTTATAACTATGGCAAATAGTAAAAAAAGCTTATACGTTCGTAAAAAGTAAAACATAATTTAAAAAAGTTAAACACACTTTTGTTATTAAGCTTGTAATAGTAATTAAAGAAACTTGAAAATTATATCAAAGAATATTAAATATTATAATTATCAAATAAGCTTACTTTTAAACTGTTGGAAGTAATTTGGATAACTTTAATGTTATTAAAACAAATATGTATAACTTCATATAATTAAAATAAAACTAAGAGCTTCTAAATCCGGATATCCCAAATTTTTAAAAAGCCGTGGCCACCTTTCAATATGGCTTTTAAGAATTTTACTTTGCACATCTTTTATTCATTTATAACTGAATTAGTGCATTATATCATGTTCTACAAATTACAATGAACATGATTTGAACTTAAGCTAGAAACTTATTAACTTAACAATCTTACTACTAAAATAAATCACTAGACCTTACCTGCGCTTAAAACTGCAAAATTTGATTTCGAATAAAAACAAAGCTAACAGAATGAAAAATACAACACTAAACTGTATTTTGTTTTAGTAAATAAACTAATAAGTTGTATATGTTAATCGGGGCATAGACCCGTTCAAATAATAAAGAATATTACAGTGTAATAGTTTAATTCAGCAAATTTTCTTAATTTCATAATCGATAAATGTTTTGCGAGCGTTTGTGGTTTTCATTTAAACGCATTTAGTTTTTTGCAACTATCATAATTAACATTAATAACGCTAATTTTGTAACGCTCGTGCAAAAAAGTCGCCGTGCAAAAGTGACCCTTCGTGCAAAAGTGACGCTCGTGACCCGTTCCCTTATAATTTATAGAAATTACGTGAAGTAACTAGTTTATACGAACATAAAAGTATTTTATATCGTCTTGTTCGAGTATTCTTATTTTGTAACAACTTTTAAATAGCTGTGTAGTTTTCATTGTTTCTACTATCTTTTTAAAGAATAATTATTTACAAGATAAAAGTGACTTCTGAAACACAAAATAAACTATAACATTACATACAATAAGAAAAAACTATTTGATATTTATTCTGAACTTGTTTTTAAAGTACATCATAACAGTTTTAATGTTATTATTAAAGTATTAATGCCATGAGTATTAAAGTAAATATATGAATTATAAAACATAGTCGTATCTATCACAAATCTATTAAAATTTGTATACTGTATTTTTTCGAATGTCATTAATTATAAGTAAGCCTTAAAGACAACAATTTATTTTTTATTGTTTAATCGTTTTTTATCTAATTAAATAAAAGTTGATGTATAAAATTTTAATACTCATGTAGATATAGTGTCAAAAGCATTATTATATATATTTTTTTTGTACTTTTGTAGCTCTATAAAAGGCATTTTACAAAGGACACTTTCTTGCTCATATTTTATATATGTTTAGTGCTTAACCTTGAATAAATAATATTTTAACAACCTTCGACAAAGCCTGACAACTATAACATCATTCACAACATATTTAGGTACAACAATTACTATTAAAGCACTGAAACTGTAGTAGTACTAATAAAGTTTATTATCTAAACGTCTTGTTACAACTATTGCTCAAACTTGTGTTTGAATAAAGTGTTATTATCCAGTTAAAAAATTCTATAGTTTAATTATTATAAGAACAAAATAAAAATATTCTGCAATAATACTGGCTGAAAATAAAAAGTGAAAGTATACTAACTGTAAATAGTGAGTCTAACTATGAGAAACTATTAAATAGTAAGTATAAATTAAATTTTTTATAGCTTAAATCGATAAAAATCGATAAAAAATACTCACTAAAGCCTAAACCGTTGTGTTAATGAACTAGTTTTAAGAGATTATTTTAAGTCTAATAGAAAGTTAGTTATAGATGAAAATCTATGTTAATAAAATTACTACATCTTGATTTAAAATTATTATAGTTGGTATTTTAATTAATCGTTGACTTAAGGTAAGCGTTTCATGTATCTAGTTTGTTATTATCTTTTTGTATTTGAGATAGCTTAAAATATCTTAAGTAAAAGTACAGTACAATAAAAATATTTGTTCTCGATTTGTATAGCTATTTGCAGAAATGTTATTTTGTTTAACAGTGAAGCTTATTACTAGAATTTAAAAAAGCAAATAACATTATTTAAAGAAAAATTTATAAATGGTTACTTTTATTGATGTAGTAACTAATCGTTGAGTTTTCTTTCAATATAAATACAAATTTATAACAACAATAATAGTTTGGGTTTACAAAAGTTTTATATTTTTGTTATAAGTACTTAAAATAAAAATTATTTAATACTACTAAAATTTATTTTCTTGTTTTAGGAAGTTATTCGAAGATAAAAAACTATTTGCAACATTAAAGTAAAAGCAAAAACGTTTTTAACTTTATCTGAGTCAGAATTATTTTTTAAATCATATTGCTAAAAACGAACTAACATCAATTTAAAATAAACAACTTGTGTAAGTTGCTTCAAAATTTTAGAAATAATTCTAAGAAACAAACGTGAATTTTTAACTAATAATGTTTTTTTATTATATACAATATTTGAATGCAACCATTTGCTTTAACGAAAAATGACGTCAATAAGAGTTTAAGAGAATGGAATGTTAAAATTGTAACTCTCGCTTTATTGCATTTATCACTTGTATTTTTGGTGTTTTGCAAAATTAAAGATTTTTTTTGTTTACAATTGTTTGTGCAAAAATTAATTAAAATTTTGCTATGCTTAATAAAATACACTTCTAAAGTTTTAAACTAGTAAAGAAAGTTTAGTGGAAAAACCGTATTGTATTATTTAAGGATTACATAAAAAAAAATTTATTTAATTTGTTAATTTTTCTATAACTTTATTTTTTAACTAACTTTGCCACAGCAAAAACCTACTCAGTTTTTTATGACTGTTTCACTTTTAATTTTTTGTAGGTTTTAAAATACTAAAGCTATTTTAAATAAGACTTTATGTGCACAGTTTTAAATTATCTTTTTTTGTTCACTTTAATTTATTGTGAGGAAAAAGCAACTTAAAATAACAAGTATATTTTGTATATTTATGTATATATGTATCTACAACTAAAAACCTAAATGAACTAAAGTATCATCAATATTTTTTTTTAAAATAAATTTTTTTGTATAAACCATTATCTACTTAAAAAACATAAAAATTATATCGTTCAATTGTAAATTATTGAATTTAATCAATTAATTTTGAAATAAATGCTCAATTCTATATTGAGTAAGATTTTGCGCGTATTTATAATGTATAGTGGTTATGCGCGGCGCAATTCCGTTTAAACTAAATATAATGAAACTTTATAAATACATTGATTTTCTAACAATTACTCGGTTTAATTACTAAAAAACAGTTTTTCAAGAGTTGGTGGTTGTCATTTACTCTCATTTAAATTTTTTTATAAATGTTTGATAAACTTTTAAAAGTTTCAAAAAACACAAATTTTGAAACTTTTAAATACTGCATGTTGATTTTTTATTATTATAAGTAAAAATTGAAATAATGGAAACATATTTTATGAAAAGTTTTGAGTTTAAGCGAAATATAAACGTGCTGAAAATTTAGTTAATATAGAAGCTTCTTGTGATCATTATGTATAAAGTTAAGTTAAAAGTTTGTTAGTTTTTAGCTTAAACTATATTTGCACGCAACGTTCTTGGAAAAAACAGTAACTATTTTTTTCTACTAAATCTTGATCTCATAAAGAAAAAATGTTTTTGATGATTTCTAAAAAAAACTAAACTGTTAAAAATTATAGTTTTACTATAAACAGATAAGTTATTGCTTTGAGAATTTTTATTTCCTAAAAAAGCTGTGGTTTTACTTTCAATTCCATTATAAAAAATTGAACATTTCTAAAATATGAGCTGGGTAGAATTAAACGACCAAATTTAAAAGTCTTATATTTAATAAATACTGAATTTTTAAAGACATGGTATTCTAAAATTTATTATTCAAACGTGACAATTGTTTTTAAAAAGTATAAAAATAATTAAAATCATTTGAATTTATAGGTACTAACTTTTAGAGTGATAAAAGCAGAATTTGAAATAATATTTTTGAAGTTTGGATGTGGATCTTTATTTTAATTATTATATTGAAGAAGATATTGAAGAAATTTTATGTATTAATAGTTGAGAACAAACTTATAAAATTTATTATTGTAAAACCGTTAGTAAGGGGATATAATAGTTGTAATAAATAACGAGTAAAAACTAAAACTAAACTTAACGCCAGAAGTTGTGAGTTTTAAAAGTTTTTAAAAAATCACTCTATTTATTGCATATGTTAAGAAATGTAAACGTACATTTAACAAAATTAATTTTTAAAAACTTTGAACTTAATGAGCTATTTATTATAAATACACATCATTTAAAATTAAAATTTGTACTATCATGTTTTGATAAATGTTTTTGAAACTTTATGTAATACTACATACTTTTTTTTGAAATTATAAGATTATTGTTCATTATTTAATAAATTATTATTTATATGTTTATTAGGATTAAAAACTTAACGCATTTTCTTACAGCCATAACTTCACAGTTATTTCTACTTTAAATATGGTCTTCTGGCCATCTTCATTTAATAATTTCAATTGATTGGTGATAATAAATTACTGTATAGTTCTAACTTGATTTTCTACCACTTAAAAAAGATTCATTTTTAAGATTATAAGAGACGACAATGGATAAAGCACATAAACACAAGTATAAATAGTGATTGATTTAATAATTAAATTTGAGGGTTTTTTACCAAATAAATAAATAGAATACAATATAGTAGTTGATTAAAAAAATCTCAATTATAGAAAAACTAACATATAGTTTTTAAAAAGCTTGTCTAACCTAATAAATAACACACATTAATTACATAAATTGAGCTATCAGTTTTTTAACTTTATTGATATAAAAATACTCAAATTGTAAACGAAAATTTTATTAAATTAACATCGAGTTTACATACATCATTAATAAGTATAAAAAAAGCTTTTGTTGAACCAAAGTAATAAAAAAAAATATATATATTAAACAAAAATGAAAAAATATATATTTTTTTGTTTTAAGGGTTTGGTCTATTAGAAAAAATTATCAAATAAACCACTCTAATTAAAAACTTAGTATTTTTTTCATTTATTTATTAGTTAATTAAAATTATATATTTAGTTAATAAGAAATTTTGAGCGGTGAATAGCCGTCTAAAAAATTAAGAGGAAAGAAAATAGAATTGTATGCCATAAAAATAACTGATCAATTAAATATTTTTAAAATGTTATGCGAGCGTTTGTGATTATAACTTTGTTGCATTTAAAACTAGTTATAATTTTCTAATAAACATTTGTAAATTATAATACTTACAATTGAAAATAGCTAGTAGCCTGTATTTAATAACTAAACCGACAATCAGCTGAATATTAAAAAATAAACATCGCATCTAATCAAAGATAAAAGTTTTAAAAAATCTAAACACTTAAATAATTAACTTTTAAATAATAAAGTTGCGTAAACTAAAATATAAAATTCATTTTAATTTTGAAATTAATGTTGAACTTGTAATAAAAAATAATCTTCTAATTAATAGTAGAGTAACAGTATAATGATACTATAACAAAATTTTAATAAAATAATATTAAAGTTAAAACTTAATTAAATAAGTTTAAGTAAATTTTAAAACAAAATATTAATTTTCAGTAACTTAACAACTTTGCAATGAAACTAACATTTTATTTTTATTTTTTAAAGCTCGTGAATAAATATGTAATTTTTTGTAATAATAAAAATATTTTTTTCATTATTCTCAAAATAAGCTTTTCTAAATTTATTTAAAAGCGGATGTGTAAACTGTTTTACGCAGATTTCGTGACGTACTTCCAGTATTGAAAACAAAAACATTTTTTATTGTTAGGAGTTACATTTCTATCAGTGCTTATAAAACGGAATATTACTTGCAGTAGCAGTTGCAGTAGCAGTTTCGGCAGTAGTAGTTTCGGCAGAGCATTCGGCAAGTGTGCTTTAAGTTAAGATGCATTTTAAGCACGTTAGATTTAAGAACTAATGTTTTCTCGTGTGTTTAACTTTAGTTCTCGTATAGATAGATGTTATTGTATCTTTGTGTTGTTTAGTTTATGTAAATAAAATATAAGTGTTGTTTTGATTGTTGTACTAATCTACTATACTAATCCTATTACCCCCCTTTAACATCTCTGTAACGAGACAACTTTAATTTTTTTTACGTTATTTAATGAGCATAAGAACTATAGTAAATTAAAACTATTTTGCAAAAAGTTTTATTATACTAAATTTTGACAAAATAAAATTTTGAAGAAAAATAGCAATGTAGTATTTAGAAAATACATAGAAATATATACTATTTAAACTGCATTAAACTATTACTGCATTAAACAAACACATGCTTATTACGTAATTACGTATATACCTAGTAATTACGTATTACCTAGTAATTACGTATACTTTTATTAAATATATGCATATACTTACTTTAGCTTCTACTTTTTCCTTACAGTATTTAATTTTTAACAGATCTGCGTTGAAGTGTGTTAAGTCGCTCGACCTACAAAACATGGGTTAATAAAATTAATTAAAAGTACAGTGGTAATTAGTTTTTGTTATATATTTCAGTGAACTTGTTTCACTAGGTTCTTTATTAATAAAAGTTTAGTTTAAAATTGAATACTTAAATTAAAGTTATATAAAACTAACGCAACTTGTATTTTAATAAAAAGCCAAAAAAAGAAGTTTGAATCCGTGTTAACTTGATTTTATTAAAAATTTAATAAAGAAAATATGTTATGTGCTATTTTGTTTAATAAATGAGAAACACGCTTACATTGGTAATTTATGGAAATCAATCATAAAAAAAATAAAAAATTAATAAAAACGTTAAAACAAGTAGCAAATCTTTGATAAAACTGTTTTATAAGACGTTTTATACGAAATTGGTTAATAATTTCTTAAAAATTATAATCTAATTTTACTCTAATATTAGTTACAATTTTAGCATAATAAAACTTATTTACACTTCTTAAAATAACAAAAAAAAACATGGATTTTTAAAGAAGAACTATAATAAATAAAACAAATAATACAGCTATTTAATAGTTGTTACAAACTATAAATTTTTGAGTTTTTCTGGTAAAACTTTATTTTTAGGCCTTAATACTACTATCACAACTTTTATTTGTTCTTAATTGAAACTTTATGTAACTTGTAGTGATTATATGTAGTACTATATAAATAGTTAGTTGCTTTTTTTTAATCTTTAAAGTTGTTACTATAGAGTATATCTTTAAAAAGTCCAAAATAAAAACAAATTATAGAATGTATTTATTTTAAAACAAAAGGGCTTACATAAATCACGTTTAATATCTGATTTGATTTTAAAAAAGAGTTTTAAAATTATTTTAAAAATGTTGTTTTTGGTTATGTTTTACTTTTGATAAAGTGTACCTAACTTATTTGAAATACTATATTTTAAGGTTTAGATAAATAATATTTAATCAGTTATAAATGCTTAACTGTTTATTAATTTGATCGTAAAATCAATTTTTAGAAAAAGTAAATCTTCTGGTTTAAAGTTTTTTGTTTTTAATATTACTACAGTTAAAAAGGGGTTTTTATTTTTAACTAAAAAATAATTTAGCCCATAAAGTGCAACAGTAAAAAAAAACTTTTTGAAAATGTGTTATTTTTTGCAATAGTTTATATTCAACAAGCATAAGTAATATAATTTTTTATACCTGTACAGCATCGCGTACAAAATGTAATATGTAATGACGTCATTACTTAAAACTGATTGTTAGAAAGTAACTTTGACTAGGTCAGAGTATAGAAGTTTTTTATTTTAAGCCCAAAATTACTTACAAAGGGTTAGAACTAGGGTTGAAAAATCTACTAAAGCTTAACTTTTAGTGCACACGACTTTATTCAGTTTTGATATTTCAAAATTTAGTGATATGAGACAATATTAAAATACTTTTAATTTAGCAAGTTTAGACGCCATTCTAGTACAACTAAATAAACTTCGTTTATGTAAAAAGAAAATGTTGATTACACTTTAGCTTTAAAAGTTAAAAGCTATTTTGTTTAATTTTCAATTTTTTTAATGTTGATAACGCTTAAATTTAGTTAATTGATTAATTAGTATAATTTTCTAATATGTATTGTTTGTGTTTTATTTAAGTTTATTGACAATTAGCGATGAAATATATTGGAAAAGAACTAATTTGATCATTTTTATATCAGTAAAAATAATCTTTATCCTTCTTAAAAGAAAATAAAGTATAAAAGTTTTATTGTTTGTAATTTTTTTTTAATTAAAATGATTAATCTATTATTGTAAGATTCACTATACACCCATTATGTTTTAGATCTGTTAAATTGAAAAGATTTCAAAATTTGTTTAGCAATGCTGTATTTAAAAACTATATCCATTTAATGACATCAAAAGCCCTATAGTTAGCTTCAGCTCTTATTGAACAATATTTTACCTTTGTATAATAGTTGTCATAGATAACTTTAGACAGAAAATAATATTTTTTATTAAGTACATTTTCTATTTCACTTATTAAATTTACTATCTTGAATAAATTTTAACTTTCATCTTCGAACAAAACAAGTTAGACAACAAGACTAAAAAATAAACATTTATGAAAAATATGTGTTAAAATATAGGTTTAGTGTGTAGATATAATTATTTTGATGTACTACTTTTTCTATATTTGCATAATGGTGTTTATGCTAATCAAAAATTTTTTTATCTTATGTCTCTAGTTTTTCTAAAAAATACCATTCATTTAATACTAAATTCGTAACTTTACTTTAAAAATGAGATAATAATTTGACGTGTTTCGTAAAAGTTTGCTTATAATAAAATATTCTTTTGCTTACTTAATAGCATGTTATCTAATATAATTAGAAGCAATTAAAATTGTCTATTACTTATTTTTTTTCGGGATTTAAAACAGACTTGTAAGTTTTTGAAGGAAAGTATTGTTTGTTTAATATACTTTGAAAGAGTTAAAAAAAAACTAAAAGTAATAAATTATTAAAACCTAACATTTTTAAAAAGTTTTAGACTAAACATCGATTTCAATGTATTTCTAAAACATTGATTATTTACATAAATCTTTAGAATTTATCATTTTGAAGGAAGATGATAGCTTTATAAATCAAAAAATATTTAAGATCAGAGTGTTTTAAAAATTTATACACAAATTAAATTACTATAAGTAGTATTCTATAAATTGAAGTCATTAGCTGAGACTATTGACTGAAATTTAGTAAACTAGTACATCATTTTAATTAAATTATAATTTCAAGTTTAGAACGTTTAAAGAAAAATTAAGAAATTAAGTTAGATTTTATTAATCTAAATTATTTATTTTAAAATTCAGTGTAGAAAGTTAAACTATATATTTTGATGAGTTATTTTTAGCTTGAATATATACTTTTTAAATTATTAATTTATAGATTTATACTATATTAAAGTTGTAATACATTCTTTATAATTTCAAATGGATAAAAAAGCCCAAAGTCAAGGCAATTTGTTACAGTTTGATGGAGTTGTGAGTTATTTAATGTGTTCTTTTTAAAGTAAATGATTGACTAAATCTGATTTTCAAATTGTTCATTTGATAAATTTACGTAGTTTTGCACGCAGCACTTTTTTTTTTTAAATTAAGTGAAAAAAATATTTCATTTAGTTATCCAAAGAAAACTTGGAAAACCTACTAACAAGTTGGAAAATTGAGATTCAAAAAATTAAAGAATATTCTGAAATTTAAAAACTTGAAACTCACATTAACATAGTTCATTCTAAAGTTTCACTGAAAAATTAAATTAAAGATTTTGTCAGTTACAGAAGAGTTAAAAAGATATCAAGATGCAGAAATCAAAATCTTGCAAGATCTTGAAAGTATAAAAAATGAAAAAACTAAAAATGAAGTTAGATTTATTCTAAGAAGAAAAGAAATAGTTAATGAGAGAAAAGTATATGTGCAAGATAAAATAAAAAATCTTCAAAAAGAAATGACTGAGCTGAAAGAACTTAGTGTGTATAGTTACTTGAAAAAAAATTATGATCTTATTCAAGTAAAACAAAAAAATTTGAGAACATTCCAAATATTTCGAGCTGATGAGTCTCATACTGATGAAGAATGTGCAATTTGTCTCGAAAATTTTAAAGTTGGAAGCAACTTAACTCCTCTTAGATGCAACGGTCAGCATTTATTTTGTCAGGATTGCATTAAAACTTGGTTTGCTGACCATAACACTTGTCCATTATGTATGCATGTGTTTGAGTAGTGTTTAATTTAAGAATTTGGTAAAATCTAGAAGGAAATTTTTCTGGAACTGTTATCAAAATTTAGTTGTAATTTTTAAATCAAATTCGTAGAAAAATAACTGTTATATCTTATTTCTATGACTAGTTAGTTTATTTTAACTAACAAATATATTGTTGATTTAAACATGAGTTACTAAGCGGTCAGTAGGTTTATAGACTAATATTATGAAACAAATCTTTTTTACCTAATATTACTCTTTCTAGATATTTTCTATGTTATCTTACTTTTGTTAAATCCAAATAAACGTTTTAGAATAGTTACGTAACGACAAAATAATGTTGGAAAAACAACTAACTATAACTGAAGTTCTAAATCTATCCTTAATTACTTGCATATTTTCAAGTACCTTAAGTTTACAATACTTTTTTCTATAAATCGGATAGTCATAATATAAAAATTCACCTAGTAATTTACACCATGTGTTTTAAACATATTTTATTAACTATAAGTAAAAACGTATGAGATGACTTTAAAAATTTAGTTTCTTGTTTAGTTAATAGATAAAAGATTTGAAACAAAATTTTTCTATATCGATTTTAAAGTCTATGAGTTAAAAACGTGATTCTACAACTAAATTTTTGATAATATATTTTATTACATTGAATCCAATGTAAAAATTATGTTGTATTCTGATGTTATTTAGCTAAATTGACTAGTTTCATAATAATTAAAACATTCTAAATAATTTAAAAAGACTAAGTTTATATGGCCAGCGATAATAAGTAAAAGTTATTCAAGATTAACATTTAAAATAATTAACTTAGTAACTTATATTTTTTTATTATTTTTTTATTCTTAATAAAACTTCTCTTCAATATGCTATAATTCAAATTTGTATATAAATTGTTGATGTTAATTTATATAAGTGTACAATTATTTTACGATTAATAAACTTTTAATGAGACTGACAAAATTTTTATTGTCAATTGAGGTACATCTTTATTTCAATTACGTTATATTTCCCTGTGTTAACTAACTGAATGTAAGTATATTTTAATTACATTATTTTACCCTAAGTTAACTATAACTTTAAGTAATTTTATATTAGTTGATATTTAAATACAACTTTTTTTTAAATACAACGAACACGTTTTATTTTTCTGCAATAATAGCTGATGTTATCTAAAGTAGGCAAACAAAAAGTAACAATATCGATAATTTAGTAAGTTTTTATTCCTAACTATTGTTATGATCAATTAGAAAATTTAAATTTTAAAGTACTTTATAATACGTTCTTCGAGTATAAATAAGTTTGTTAATACTTAGTGGTTAATTTTTAAAAGTTTCCTCTTAATGTGGTGTAGCATAATTTTAGAGTAAAGGTAAGAGGTAACAGTAATAGAAAAAAAAAAAAATAAATAAATTAAATTAAATTAATAAAATTGTTTTGAAAAGAAAATTTTAAGTAACCCTGCAAAGTTTCTTTTCGAAAACGTGACCCTTTTTGCAAAAGTATCTTCGTTTGACTTTATCCCCTCGTGCAAAAGTGTCTTCTAGCAAAAGTATCTTCTTGTGATTTTGTGCACTCATGCAGTTTTGTCCCCTCGGGTAATTTTGTACGCTATCCATCCTATAATACCTTGTGTTAGTTTGCGGCCAACTTTTTTTTTCGCTTTTATCATCACCTTAAGAATATATAGAGTAAGTTTTTAATTATGGCCCCATGGCCCCTTTACTATTCACAAACCCTCTTTGGCCCCTTTGCAGTTTTTTAGCCTCTTAAATTTATACTTGCTACGATACAAACCAAAACAATATAAGTATATATAAAATATTTTAGTACGTGAAATTCAGCTTTGAAAGTTGTTAATGTTTAGTTATATATTAACCAAATATAAGGTTATGTACATTATAAAGACTTTGTACAATTCATTATAAAAACTAACTAGATAGTTATAAAACAAAACTTTTATATAATTTACATTACGTTAGCTGGTTTTTAAATTGTTTTTAAAATATGTTAAAAACATTTGTCATGTAACTTTATAAACTTGTTTGACCTAATAACTTTAGCATCTTTTACTTTTGCTTTTTTTGTATTTCAAGTAACCGGATATTTTCAAATACAAAGTTTTTTTTTAACGAAATGATAGCCGGGCTTTCTTAAAGTAAGTTATTTGAAGCTATTTAGTTTTTTATGTATACTTTTTCTTCATACTACTGATTTAAATACAGTAAATTGTGTAATTCTGTGTTACAACTGCCTTAATGATATTTACATATAAACATTTATAGATGCATATCAAATAATATTATAAAACAATAAGTATTAATTCTATATTAACAATCAAATTTCTTTCCATTTTAATGACAAACATCTAGTATTAATTAATTGATAAATACTAACAATATAGAGTTCATAATTTTTATTAAACAAAGAAAAATAAACAACACAGTTATAATAAGGCGTAAACATCACTAAGAAAAAGAACATAAATGCAATGTTTGAAAAACTGAGTACAATTGCAAATATAACTTAATGATAGTCAGTGTGTAGTGGTACGACTACGATTGCCAAAACCTCTTAATTAGCAATCAACAAAATTATGTCTTATTATGCATATTACGGCCCAAAAAAAGCAAGCATTAACAAACAAGTAATATATTCTCCAATTCTTCCAATTATTTTTCTGTAGACTGACTGGGGAGAACCTGGAATAACGTTTTTTTTATATTGTTTCAATATATAGTATATATATATGTTTTTTTGTAATAAACTTGGGTTATAATAGAATAACAGTTCCTATATAAACTAGTACTTAAACTCAGTAAATATAAGACTAAAAATAGATTTAGTAACTATTTTGTACCAGAAACTTTTTTCTAGTTTAACTGTAATCTCATCATACTTTTCAAGTGTAAACTGAATTAGAACTATATATTTAATACTTAAGGTACCTAATTTTAATTTAATTTAATAATATTTAAGGTACCTATTTGTGTAGAGTCAGTGGTGCTAGCAACCTTATTATTGTCAGGAGTAACATCTGTAACTAAATCATTATACTTTGCAGACGTTGTAACTGAACTTTCAGGATTTGTAGCAGAAGTAGAACATTTTTCAGGACTTGTAGCATATGCTTCGTTACTTTCAATGTTTGGAACAGAAGTTATGTTGCTTTCAGGACTTGTAAAAGAAATTGTGTAGTTTTCAGGACTTGTAACAGAAATTGTGAAATTTTCAGTTATTTTAACAGAAGTGGTATTATTTGCAGGAGTATTGACTTGTCCAACAACATTCACCATCAGTAAGTAGATTGTAAAAAGAATAACAAGAACTTCATTCTGTAAACTATATAAAAACTATGAGATAAAACTAAAAGATTAGTTTTATTTTGATGAATTATTAAAATATTGTTTAGTACTTTATATATGTGTTTTGGTTTTTTCTACCAACTAATGCTAAATTTGTTGTTGATTTAAAGTTAAAACCACTTTCAAATTAGAAACATTTTTAATGTTATTATTCATGTAATAAATAGATATACCTAAAACTTGTATATTTAATCTTTTTTTTATGAAAAACACAAACTGTGTAAATAATTTTGTTTACTACATGGAACAAAAACTACTATTATTTAATATGATCTTATGTTATACAGTTTTTATAACTATAGTATAGTAAAAGTTTTATTTAGTTCAAAAATGCTAAGTTTGTTTAGTTTTAAACTAATAATTATCACTTAAGTTTAAATTCCTAGGTATAAACTCTATTTAATATTTTACAACCACTAAAACTAATTCTTTGAATGAAAAGTTTAGTTTGTTAAAAGTTTGTATAATATATAGCTAACAATCTGTAAACTAGATAGATAACTTTTTTAAATTGATACTAATCAACTTCGCACAAAAACGGCTAATAATCCATTTTTGAGGTTTATGACAACAGCATTAGTTTTTAGCAAAAAAGTTGTTATTAAAGTAACATAAACTTCAACATTTTACATTTCACTTTTTGGTTTCAGTTTTTTTGAACTAATTTACTAAGTTAAAGAAATGAACTTTTGGCTTAAGTTAACTTTTAATTTCATAGCGTATAAACAAAAATAATTCTGTAACTTAAATGTTTTTAATTTACATATTAGTCCTGGACAAGACGTTAAAAAGGACCCGTGTTGTGCGACTCGATAACCAAAAGGTTCTTCGTGCACCAGTTCCTAGCACCAAAGTTTTGAACGCCATTTTTGTCGTTTAATAAACTATAAAATATTGAATTTTTTTTAATTTTTTACTTATTTTTACCATATTTAATTTTTTCTTTGATTCCGTACTAAACATATCAATTTATGACAAATATATACTAAGATTTGTCTTTTAACATACTAAAACAGTTTTTAAAAGCAATAAGCTTATGTTTAATTTATTTAATGATGATATCCAAAATTCATTCGTTTAAAGCCAATTCATGAAAAGGTTCAAAACTAGTTTATTTAAAAGTTTACTATGATTAGAATAAGGTACAAGTGTAAATTTTATTGAATGTTTAGAATCTTTTAATATAGTTCAATATATAGCTTAATTTTTGTGAATCCTTTTGTAAATACAAAAGTATTTTCTTTATGTAAATAATAAAACAATCTTGTTGACCCTTAATACATCTATAAGTTTACAACATAAACTGATATTACTTGTTATCCTTAAAAGCTTTTGAAGCTTTATTTTAACTTTAAACTATTGTTACTGGTAAACTAAAATTCCAGTAAGATTTTTACTTACACAAGTTTACAAAATATTTAACATTTTATATATCATAAACTTCTTTATAAACATTCAAAAAAAGAGTAAAGTTCAATAACTGCATAGTTTTTATTTACTTTAAAAAATTTATACATCTGAAACCTATTTACTATTTTTTTAATTTTTTTAAACAGAAATTCATACGATACCTAAAAAACAAAAAATTACGGTACTTTAGTTTTTAGTTATACTTACAATATAAAAGCAATTACTTTATGAAAAAAATTAATCAAATAAAAACAACTTAAAATGTGCATTAAGAAATAAGTGAAAATAGGACGTTTATTTATTTTTCTTTTAAATTAAGATATTTATTTTTATTCTGATTGTGATTACAATACTTTTGTTTATAGTGTTAAGGCTACTTTTAATGAAAGCATTTGCTTCATTTTAAAATCTAATAAGTTTTGTTTGCTTTATGTTTATAAACTAACATATGATAAATTAAACAAATAATAATTAGTAAGTAAAAACTTAAATGTAGGTATACCTTTAGTACTTATGGATTTAAATTTTTTTTTTTTTGTTTTAATAATCTACTTAGGTAGTTGTATTTATTTAATTTTTTAAAGTTAAAATACTTTAAAAAGTTTTAGTTGAAATTATATTTCAAACAATAAATATTTTTTTTTAATTTGTATTCGAATAGTGATCTCTTAAATTTTAATTTTAACATGTTTACAAACTTACTGTTCCTAAACTTAAAAAGTTATAGCTTAAGTTTCAGGTATTTATTATTAGCTAAACTATTTTTTTTAGAGTTTTTTTTTATTAGTATTTAGAGTTTAATTGTCACAAGTTATTATACAATTTCGTAGTCTAATTGAAAATTTTTCATGTTAAACTACTTTCATAAATGTTTTATTTTAATAGTTTTGTTTCCCTTTGTTTAAACTTAAGTTTAATTAATGTTATAAATAGTTTTCTATAAAACTTAGAAAGTTGTCTCAGTTTATTCATGATACAAAACTATACGTACTATAACTTGATAAAAAAAACTTAAAACTAAGGTACTGCTCATAATTAAATAAGGCTTAGTTTTAATTTCAAACTTAATTGATGAACAATAGAAGCTAGTACTATTTATTATTTTATTTATTTTTTATAAAGTTTTCAGTTGTTTTTAACTAATATTTGAAGTATATTGAAATTTTTGTAATAATACAATAATTTTGTGTTTAACTTTTGCACCTTTACTCATTCAAAGTTTATAAGTTTACAATTTAATATAAAAGTAAAAGATTTAATTTCAATTCGAACTAGTTTAGATATATTCTCAAAACTATTTAAAACTAATAAAAAATAATTCATTGTCATATTAACAAGTTTTTTTTTATTCTAAGCAAATAATTTTTCTAAATAAGAAAAATAGTGAAAATTTTCAATTGTAAGCTCGCAAACAAAAATAGCTTAACTCGGCAAGTTAAATTAACATAGCAAAAAAATTAATCCTGTTTCATAATAAATGGATATAAAACAACAATTTTATTTTGCAATAGTTTTTATTGTAAAGTTACAAGAAGGGTTAGCTGTGTCCGGCAGATATCTTTCTACTTTCTTAACTTATGTAAAACACAATAGAACGTTTTTTATATTTTTGAACATTTTAAAGGTCATTTTTATTTTCAGTGCAAAACTTTGCTAATTTTTTTTTATATTGATTAAGAATTCTCTTATAAAAGAATGTATTAAATTATAGTGTGACCTACCATTACTTTTTTTAACAAGTCAGGCTTGCAAACAATATTTTTTATTTTTTTTTGTAAATCTTGGCCGCTAATTAAAAAGGTGTCTACCATCATCTAAAATCAAAATTGATTGTATAATTTTTAGTTTATAACTTTACAAATATGTAAATATAATCATCTTAATCATGAAATCTCTAAAAAACTTATTATCTTGACTTTTATCGTTAAAATTTATTTTATAACTTAAACTAAAACTATTAATAAATAAGTTTAATAACTACTATAGCTATAAATAGAGTGAGAAATATATTTTAACTGTTCTTAGGCTTAGTAATTTTAAATCTTAAGTATTTAATAAGCAAAAAAACATAACGTTTTTTTTTTTTTTGAATATGTTAGATGCATTAAAAATTAAAAATACAGTTTTAACTCATTATTTTTTTTTTTTTGAAGTTAAAAGTGTTGGTTGCTACACTCTAAAATAAGTGGTTATATCCTAATAAATTGTTTTTTATTAACTTCCATTTCTAATCTAGTTACTTTTAACCCAATCGAATATAACCTAATGATTTCTAGTTCAATCACTTTTAACTAGACTTAACCCAATCTTTTTACAACGATCTAACCCGATCATTTCAAACCAAATAATACTAACTTATTTAGTATTTGGTTTTACAATAGATAGTTTTAGAATTTTTTCTAGTAAACTAATCCTAACAATTTTGTTTTTTTCGATTTTTGATTATCTACATTTCTGTTTATATTGTCTCAAACAATTTTTATTCGTTTTATACATTTTTTAATATAAAAATTTAATGTTATAATTTTTAATTTATTGCTACTTAAATAATTTTACTTTTTTATATTAACCTGATAGAGTTTCAAGTAGTTTATAAGTAATTACATTTGTCTGTGTCGTGTTTCACGTAAGGTTCGCACATTTTAATGATTTCAATGTTCGTATTTAAAAATATCAATGAACCTACAGTAAGAAAACCATTCATTCAAAAAGCTGAATTGTTTGATATAAGTTCTCTGACATAAACGTTTTAGCTTAGAGTTGCTAGAGATAAAGAGTTGCAGATATTCAATAAGAAAACGGGTCAAAATTCACGAATAAACTTTTGCACGAAGAGACCATTTCGCACTAAGGTTTAGTTTTGCCAAAAGAAAAAATTCTGATCAACTGTGTTGTAACAGTTAACGGTTAGTTGTAATAGTATTATTTTAAAAGATAAAACAAAATAAAAAAAAAATATATATACCATTAATTACGACAAATCTTTACCTACAAAAGCTTTTTGTTATATATGAGCTTTCTAGAAGTAGTAACTACTTGTGCAAAAGAATGCTGCTCAAATAAGTCTTCGTGCAAAAGCGACCGTTTTAGAACAAATGTCTTTGGGCAAAAGTATTTTCGTGGTTTTTACCGGGGACTTATAAATTATTTAGATATAAATTGTAACTAAGCGTGTGATTTGTTTGAAATATTTTCTATTTAATTTAAAGTTAATAAAGGCAGCTAAAACGACATTAATCCTTAAGACCACCAAAACAAATTCTAAGTGTTAGATATTATTCTAAACTTAAACTAACCTATTTAGTAAAAGTTTGTTGTATATTTTAATTCGTTATAAAATTTAAAAGAAAGATCTATGAGGTTTTAAACGTATCTCATATCAACATATCCCGTGCTAATATTTTCTACAATTTTTATTTATATAATGTTTATTAGTTATCTTGTTTCTTTAAGTTCATAAAAATATATACATTTTTTTAGGATATACCATATAAATTTTAGTTTATATTTTTATTTGTTAATAAATCTCAAATAGTTATATTTGTATATCTAACAGAAGTATATATTAACGTTTAGCAACTTTTTTAAAATATAGAACCCAATAAAATAGAGCAGGTACTGAAATTCAACGTTGCTAAAGGAAATTTTGTTGTTTAAATATGAAAAAATGATCAAACTTATAAACAGTGAAATATCCATTCAATATTCCGGTTTGAGATATTATATTAAAAACACATTTTTAACATAAGTTTATGGGATTTTAAATTTTCTTATTTTAGAAGGTTTCCATAGATGCTAATATATTCTACTGTAGTTGTTTATACATTTAAACGTAACACTTATAGTTTTTTAAACGAAAAAACCGATTAACAATATTTCTGACCCGGAAAATATTTTTGCTTAAAAATAGTAAACAAATCAAAACAAAAATCACAATAATAATTAGGCATAAAAATTTTTAATTAACATGAATTTTAGTTTATAGTAGTGATCAGGTACGTAGCTTGGTACGTTTCTACAAACTGCAGAAACGTATTTTTATGTGCGAAAAATCTAGTTTTTATTTCAGCTTGAAAGGAATCTTTTGTTATAGCTGTTAGTATTCGTTTATACTATACGTTATAAAATTTTAAGTATCGTAGGAAAATCATTTAAATTGTCTACATTTAGCGTTTTATCGATTTAAATTGTCAAAAAGCTGCATTGCAAAATTGATTCTAATGAAAGCTGTGGCTTTTTCTACATAGATCAGGATCATACAATTTATATTACAAAAATTTGTATAATTAAAAGTTGTTTCTATTGACTACGAAAAATTTTTGATTTTTAAAACAATATAAATGTTTTTAAGTGATTGTGATTTTCTTATACTGATTTTCAACTAAAGTTTTATGGGTTTACACAAGTGGCAACACATAAAGAGTCATAGGGGGTGTGGAGTAAAATAAATTTCCTTATATACAGTTATCACTCATACTTCAACATACCAATTTGAAGTATTTACATAAATGCATATTTTCATATCAAACTCAATAAAATTAGAGGCAGTTTAAACTGCTGTGTTCTTAGATGTCTTATTCTATTAAACTTACAAATATAATAAAGTTTGTCAAGATTCCTATTATCTAAATCCTTTTAAAACTGTTGATAAAAGTTACATAAAAAAGTATATATTTTACAACAAATAAAAACTATTTCTTAATAAAAAGTATTGCTCAAAATGACCAATAAATAGTGTTATGTTGTTTTACAGTTAAAAACATAAATTTTTTAATAAGCGTTCCATTGTAATTGAGATGTTTAATAACTATCAGATATTTATAAGGTCTAGTTTATTTCATTAAAATAAATTTAATAAAACAGCATCATCACAACTTACGGAAAAGTGTGATAGTGTCAATATAATCAAAAATTAGAAATTTACATTCGAAATATGACTAGAAACACACATAGTAAAAGTAATATAATTTTAAACTATGTTATTAGTAGTAATAAGCATAATAATAATACAAACAAATGTTTAGTGATAAGCAGTTCTAACGCATGATATCTTGTTAGGGATTGAAAAAGTTTTACTCTTTTTAAAACATCGTCAACTTTAAACTTTTGTTTTAAAAGAGAGAAAAATTTATTTTTAAATAAATTGAAATATTTTATGTTATAAAAAACTCGAAGATACTGCTATAAAAACTTTTTTTTTTTTTAGCACATTTTTTTTTGACATCTAAAGCTAAGATTTTGAAATTAAAATTTCCATTAAACTTTTCTGTAGCTGCACAAAAAGAAACATCTGCGCTGTTTCTGACTCTAACCATAAGTTAACTCGCTATAATGAATTAATTAAAGTCAAAATAATTTTTTACTACTTCCTAATAATTTTGAGCACCTTTAATTATGTTTCGTGTACCCTAAAACTGTAGTTCATCAATAAAAAAATCTTTTGAACGAATTCTGCAGTTCATAGTTGTAAAACGTAAAAAGCATTATAATAGATCTTGTTGTACTAAATTGTTACAATTTTAAGCACAACATAATTATGAAGGTATTCTATTTAAATATTTAAAAAACTATTTAACGAAATTTGTATTTATAAATTAAGTTTTTAATACGATTTAAAACAGTTTTTAGTTTACTAAGGAGTAGCTGCACTGAACTAGTATTTGAAATTATAAATTAAAAAATAAAAGACATTTAATAAAAAATATCTCTTAAACTTTATAAGGCTATATATATTAAAAATATTTGTTATTAGCAAGACAACAGAAATAAATTATTATATTTTGAAGTATGTTAGTTTCTTCTTATATAAAAACTTTAGGACGTTCGGCCGGTATAAACACTATCACAGTGGCATTTAAACTTATAAATGACTTTACTTTTTTCTAGAACGGCAGTGACATCCTTAAAAAATTCCATTCAAATGTTTTTTTGTAAGATGATTAATTCTTAGTTGAACAATAAAAAAATAAAATAAAAATATATTTGACAATGTATGTGACTTTCTTTTTAAGAGCTATTGCTTTATTACCTAAACATGGCAGTCTTAAATGAATAATGCAAGGTCGTATTATTTTACACTTGATATGTGACGAATATCCAAGAGCTCCAAGAATACTTTTAATTTTATATAATTCTTCGTTGAACAACTTCTTTGAACAAATCTTGTACGCTCTTAGTACAGAAGAGTAAACAGTAAAAAAAAGTCAGCTAGAATAAGTGCTTAGTTAAAAGTACTTGTATATGAAATTTTACAATTATAAATTCTGCACAGATATCAAATTATCTTTATATCGTAAAATAATTAAGTTTCAAATTTAGCTTTTTTTTTTGAGACATTCTAATAAATCATATTATTAAATAAGAGTTCCGATTGAAAGACAAAACATATTGTATGAGTAATGTACTTATTAATTTGCAAGGTTTTAAAGATAGATTGAGAACTTCAATTACCGTCAGTTTTTTAAACATTTCTTTTGTCGTTACGTGAATGTTTTTAAAAAAACTAAATACTAAACGAGAATTGTTTTCATAATATTAGCCTACAAACCTACTGAACGCTCAATAACTCATAAAGAAAAATGATTAGTCTTAGAAAACAAGATATAACAGCTATTTTTCTACGAATTTATTTTAATAATTACAACTGAAATTTGATAAAAGTTTCAGAAAAATTTTCTCACAATTTTAATTAAATTTTAAAATAAAACGCTAATCAAACACATGCATACATAATGGACAAGTGTTATGGTCAGTAAACCAAGTTTTAATACAATCCTGACAAAATAAATGCTGACCGTTGCATCTAAGACAAGTTAATTTGCATCCAACTTTAAAATTTTCAAGACAAATTGGACATTCTTTATCAGTATGAGACACATCAGCTTCAAATATTGGGAATTTTCTCAATTTTTTTCGTTTTACTTGAATAAGATAATGATTTTTTTTCAAGTTATTGTACACACTAAGTTCTTTCAGCTAATTCATTTTATTTTTAATATTTTTTTTTTTTTTTGCAAATATACTTTTCTCTCATTAACTATTTCTTTTCTTCTTAGAATAAATCTATCTTCATTTTTAGTGTTTTCAATTTTAATTCTTTTAATGTCTTGCAAGCTTTTGACTTCTGCATCTCGATATCTTTTTAACTCTTCTGTAACTGACAAAATCTTTAACTTAATTTTTAGTGAAACTTCAGATTGAACTCTGTTGATGTGAGCTTCAAGTTTTTTAATTTCAGAATATACAAAGAACACATTAAATAACTCACAACTCCATCAAACTCCAATAAACTGCCTTGACTTTGGGCTTTTTCCTCCATTTTAAATTATAAAGAATGTTTTACAACTTTAATATAGTATAAGTCGATAAATATTATAAAAAATATATATTTAAGCTAAAAATGATTATGAAAATATTTAATTGAACGTTCTACACTGACTTTTATGAAAAATAGTTTAGATTAATAAATCTAACTTAATTTCTTAATATTTCTTTAAACGTTTTAAACTTGGAGTTTTGGTTCAAATATAATAAAAAACTAGTTGACTAAATTTAAGTCAACGGTCTAAATCTAAACCTATAACTTCAGTTTATAAAATACTACTTATAGTAATTTAATTTGTGCAAAAACTTTTAAAACAGTCTGATTTTAAATATTTTTTGATATATAAAAGTATATTTTTCCTTCAAATGATAAGTTTTAAAGAATTATATAAATAATCAATGTTTTAGAAAAACTTTGAAATCGATTTTTAGTTTAAAACTTAGTAAAAAAATTATGTTTCAATAACTTATTACAACTAGTTTATATATTTAACTTTTTCAAAGTATATTACGCAAACAATAATTTCCTTAAAGAACTTACCAGTGTCTAAATTAAAATCCCAAAAAAAGTATTCCTAATAGTCATAGAAAACTTTAGTTGCTTCTAATTATATTAGATAAATGCTATTATGTAAACATAAGAATATTTGTACATACACAAAATTTCTACTAAACAGGTCAAATTAGTATCTCAATTTTAAAGTTAAATTACGAACTTAGTATAAATTAAATGGTAACTTTAAAAAAAACCAGAGAAAGAAGATAAATTAATTTTTGATTAACATTAACATGATTATGCAAAGTAAGAAAAAATAGTACATCAAAATAATTATATCTAGACACTAAACCTATTTTTTAACACATATTTTTTATAAACTTACTTTAAATATAAGTCTTATTGTCTATCTCGTTTTGTTTAAAGATAAAAGTTTCAATTTAATCCAGTTAATAAATCTAATAAGTGAGATAGAATATGTACTGAATAAAAAATATTATTTTCTCTCTAAAACTTTCTGTGACAACTATTATACAAAGGTAAAATTTTGTTCAATAAGAACTGAAGCTAACTATAAGGGTTTTGATGTCATATAATGGCTACATTTTTTAAATTCAGCTTTTGCTAAATAAATTTAAACTATTTTTTAAAGACTTACAAACAAGTTAACAAATCTAAAAACAGTGTGGGTGAATAGTTATTCTTTCAGTAAATGATTTATCATTTGACTTAAGAGAAAATTAAAAACAACAAAATTTTTATACAATTTTTTTTTTTAATAAGCATAAAAATTATTTATACTCATACAGAAATAAATCGAATTAGTTCTATTCTAATATATTTCATCGCTTTTTTTCAGGGAAAGTACAATTAAAACAATGAACTAAGATAAATCACAAACAATACATATTAGAAAAATATACTAATAAATCAAAAAGCTAAATTTAAGCCTTATCAACATTAAAAGAAATTTGAAATTAAACAAAATGGCTTTAACTTAATAAGGCTAAAGTGTAATCAAAACTTTTCTTTTTGTCCAAATTTAGTTTATTAGTTTTATTATAATTACTTCTAGTTTTACTAAATCCAAAGTGCTTTAACAATTTTTCATAACAATAAATTTACGAAATACCAAAATTGTATAAAGTTGTGTGTACTAAACCTTAAGCTATGGCTGATTTTTTCAATAGACGCTTAATTGTAACCCTTTGTAAGTGATTTCGGACTTTAGTTAAAAATATCCTGTACTCTGACTAAGTCAAAGTTACTTTGTAACAATCAGTTTTAAATAATGACGTCATACATTTCGTGACGCTGTACAGATACAAAATATTATATCACTTATGTTTGTTGAATAAATATAGCTTTTATTTCTATTTTTCCATAGTTTTTGACACAAAAGGAAACATTTTCTTTGCAAAACGAAACATACTCGACTTAAACTTCAAACTAACTTCTATTGCTATATCAAACCCTGAATTTTGAGTAATATTTTTATAAATTATGCAAAAGTAGCTTAGTTTTGTTAGACGAACATTATTACGTTTACTAAACCTAATATATCTATAATATACGTATATTTCAAGTTTATAACAAGGACTAATTCAACTAGTAGCTTATATTATTTTGAATCAATCTCATCATAAACCCAGACTTTGTGGTAGTTTATAACAGCTTTTTAGTAGCTGTGTTATTACGCAATCATTACCTACAACAAAAACTGTTTTTAAGAAACTAAGTCTACAACTGTTATTTAACAATGATATAAATAAACTCGTTACAAGAGACTATAAATATGACAACACACAAATGTTCTAAAACAGTTGAAAGCTATGATGGATATAATAATAAAGTTAACAATTCATATTTTTTATTCAAAAACACTTAAACTATTTCGTACGAATGAACAAAAATGGGAAAATAGGCTAAATATTAAAATAATACAGAGTTGTAAAAACATTAAGTTAACTTAAGGTTTAAAATGTTATTTTTGGTCTCATTTAGATTGTTTAAGTTTTTTTTTCATTTCAGGATTGTTTTAATGGCGTTTAAATTTTTATTTTTAAATTCTTTTTATCATAGTACCCAAAATTCAGAAATCTTTAGAAAAAGCTTGAACTAGACAAATTAGTATACAAAAACCCAGAATTTGAGAAATTTTGAAAAAAAAAAATGAAAATTGAACAAAAATCTCCAAATAACCTGGAACTTTAAAAAGATTTATATATTTAGTAGTTAAATGTTTATTTGACACGAGAATTACATCATTAAGCTAAAAAGGCTTTTGTAATCATTTCTAGTTTTCTAAATGAAAACACATTTAAAGTAGATCTACAGTAATTTTTGACTGTCGTTAAATCCTTAACACCGTTTTTAAACTTAATTTAATTTTAGAATTAAAAAGAGATAGATAGACATTTACTTCCAAAAACCTAAAAAAATGAAAAAAAACCTGAAATAAATATGTTAAGAACCATAACAAATTCTGCTAATCATTTAAGCTTTTAAGTATTTTCATCGATACAATTTTTTTTTCAAGTTTTCAACTTCAATTAACTACTTGATATTCTTTTTTTTTTGTTTTATTATATTTAAACATTTTTTTCTAAACTCTAGATAATTTATTTAAGCTTTTTTTTGTGAATGGTTCATATTTTTGCAATCTTTTGAATATCAAACTAAAATTATTAATATAATTGAGCTCAGTAACGCAATTAGAGAAGCTTGAAATTTTCAAAAGAAATTCAGGCTACTTAACTTTTTTTGTAAAAAATCAGGCTGCCCAGGGATGTTTTAGTTTTATTGAAAAATGTATTTATTGTTGTATATTTTGAATTTTCATTTGTTATGATTAGGTGTTTAGTTTTTAGGTTTGATGTTGATCATGTTGTTTTTAAAAATTTATGAGTTTTGATTTTAATTTACTCAAAATTTATAAAATTATTCTCTTATCAACTTTTCTTTTCAACTTAAGCCATTCTCTTATTGCTTGCTAAATTAAGAGAAATATTTCACAATTATTTTGCTGTTTTAACAAAAAGTCAGAAATATAGTAGGTAAATAATTTAAGTTCAATTTCGAGTTATTCAATAATTATGTAAAGATATAAAGTATAAAAAAACAAATGGTTATGATTAAATTAATACTAATTGATTATAAAACAAAGCTTTTTTTAATATTTACATAAATGACACATTTAATCATAAATACACACTGTTAAATATAATAGTAAAAGTTTTTGAAAGTTTTAAAGGTATCAACAGATTATAACCTTTTCGTCTTTATCCATTATGCACTATGTTTTTATAACTAAAAAATTATCATTATAAACTCTAAATTTTTCAATATTTTTAATACCCTTAGCATACTAATTAATTTATATTATTTTTAGTGTTTAATCAAACGATATAGTTGAATTTTAAAATTAAATTTATCCCTGGTGTTTATTCCAATTAATCTCATGATTTGACCACTTTGGTACTCTTTCAAAAAATTTAAGCTTTAGTATGAGTATTCTTATCTAAGGTAAGTGGATTAGACTGATACTAAGTAAAATACCAGTTTCTAGCTGCAAACAATAACTGGAACCAATAAAACTCTAAAGGATCTCTATCATGTTAGTTAATAATTTTTATTATTGTTTTTGATAAAATTTCATATAAATTAATTTTTTCCTATAAAACAGTTGAACTAGTTTTTAATGCAAAAAGTAAAAAAAAAAATGTTAGAAATGTCTAGTTTTTAGTAACATTAAGGTTGCCATCACTCAGGATAACTCATAACAGTTTGTAATTTAAAAAACCCCAGAGTTAATAAGGATAACTCATGCTAGTTTGAAACTAGAAAAGAATCAAAAATTACTCGGGCCAGCTTGGTTATTTTAAATTAAAAACAGAATAAAAAAAAAGTTTTAAGTTCTCAACCTTTTTATTTTTAATCTTGAAAAAAAGTTGGTTGCTTTAGTTTATTATTGAATTTGTAAAACCAATTTTAAATAATAAAAAGATTTAGAAATGCTTTTAACTTAAAAAATTTATAATTCAAACAAATATTATTTTGAGATTTATTGAAGATTAAAAAAAAAAGCTGAATTACTTAAGACATCTGAATGTTGTTTAGTGTATTTTTTTCACTTAAAAAATGGTAACCCTGTAATATTTTTCTTAGTACAATAGTATGCTAGATAAGAAAAGTCCAATTACTAAAAACAAGAAATTAAAATGTTAAACGTTTTTAAGTTAATTATTTTGGTATCATAGTTTAAAATAAATAGTTAATTAATACTTAATTTCAATAATTTTTATTAATAAAAATTAAGTTCATGTACATCAAAAAATAATTATGATGGGATATTGTTAATTTTTAATTTTATTTAAATTATAGTAAAACTACCTTGAAAATACTTACAAATATATATTTTTAAATTTTAAAAAAACTTCACAGTTATTGTAGTACTTAATGGTTTACTTTAGTTCATTTTTTTAACAAAATATTATAAATAATTATTTCAATTTTAAATTTATAAGTAATTATAAAAATTGGCACAATAGGTTAGAAATAATTTAATTATGAGTTGTTACAATCTTAGGCTAATTTGAAATTTTAAATGTTAATATTGAAAAGTTCAGGTAGGAATTTTTTTTTTGAACATTCAAGCTAGTTTTGTATTTTTTTATGAGTTTTATATAGCTTATATAGTTTTGAAATCTGGTTTTCTTAAAAAACTTGGGTTTTTTTACAGGATTGTCACAAAACCTGGAATCCTTGTGAAAATCCTGGAATTTCATAGTCTAGGCTACAAAACCTAAAAAAACATATAAACCATAGATTTAAAAAAATCCACATTTGGTTTAATTTTTAACGATTGACTTCAGCTTATATTTTTCAAAAAACATAAACAATAACTAATACATTATTAAATTTATGTGATTGGCTTTATTTTGGTTCTAATGAGTAATAAAATAATAATAATATAGGCTTAAAATTAAAATAATACAGAGTTGAAAAAACCTTAAGCTAACTTAAGCTTTTAAATGTAATTATTTGGTCTAATTTAGATTTTTCGAGATTTTTTTCATTTCAGAATTGTTTTAATGGCGTTTAAATTTTTATTTTAAAATTCTTTTTATCATTGTACCTAAAAATCAGAAATCTTTAGAAAAAAGGTTGAACTGGACAAATTAGTATACAAAAACCCAGAATTTGAGAAATTTTGAAAAAAAAAATTGGAATTTGAACAAAATTCACAAAATAACCTAGAACTTTAAAAAGTATTATATGTTTAGTAGTTAAATGTTGATTTGAAACGAGAATTAAATCATTAAGCTAAAAGGCTTTTGTAATCATTTCTAGTTTTCTATATGAAAACACATTTAAAGTAGATCTACAATAATTTTTGACTGTTGTTATATCCTTAACACCGTTTTTAAACTTAATTTAATTTTAGAATTGAAAACAGATAGATAGACATTTACTTCCAAAAACCTAAAAAAGTGAAAGAAAACATGAAAGAAATTTGTTAAGAACCATAACAAATCCTGCTTTTCATTTAAGCTTTTAAGTATTTCCATCAATACAACATTTTTTTTTTAGTTTTCAACATTGATTAACTATTTGGTATTCTTTTTTTTTGTTTTATTATATTTAAACATTTTTTTCTAAACTCTAGATGATTTTAAACATTATTTAAGCTATTTTTTGTGAATGGTTCATATCTTTGCAATCTTTTGAATATCTAACTTCAATTATGGATATAAATGAGCTCTGTCACGCAATCAGAGTAGCTTAAAGTTTTCAAAAAAAACTTAGGCTGGTAAACCTTTTTTGTAAAAAAAAATCAGACTGCTCTGCGATGTTTTAGTTTTGTTAATAAATGTATTTATTGTTGTATACTTTGAATTTTCATTTACTATATTTAGATATTTAGTTTTTAGGTTTTGAGTTTGATGTAAATGATGCTTTTTTTTTCTTGAATTTTGATTTTACAGTAGTCAAAATTTATAAAATTATTCTTTTCAAGAATAATCAGAAATTTTTTTCGACAAGATTTCAGAACTAGTAGTCTCATTATTGCTTTTTATACTATTTAATTAGATAGATTTGTAATATAAGAGCTAAATTACTTAGTTTAAAACAAAGTTTTCTAACTATCTTAAAAATTTAATTAGAAAATAGTGATAAATTTGATTAGAAGCTTACATTTAAAAATGAATAGTAAATTTAAATATGCTGTACATGGCAAAGTTCTAGTTAATATATTATCTGTTTAGTTAAAAAAAAATCTTTTTTATGGTTTTTTTTACTTATAATTGTTCAACTAGAATTCTTGACGCATTTTTATTATGTTTGGGTAAGGTTGGTTAGGGATAAGAGTATGAGTTAAAAAAAAAAATATCAAAATTAAAAAAAAAAATTTGATGACTCAGCAAATACATGGATCAGACGAACTTTAAGTTAACTTTTCTGATAAAAGTACTTTAAACATATTTATGTGATTTTTGCAACCTATTGTTCATCTGCATTTTTTATTTACTAAAAAAACAAAAACTTGTTTTGTTAAAATATATATTGCGTTAGACTATAAAAAAACAACTTTTTTACAATTTGATTTCAATTAGTTAAAAAAAGTAGAAGTTTTATTCTTGAGCAAGAATTATGTAAAGATATAAACTAATAAAAAACAACTTCTCTACAACTTGAATTCACAAAAGTAGAAATTTTATTCTTGAGCACTTCTCTTATCAACTAAATATATATTTTGTTATACAACATTCATTTTCGTTTTGCTCTATCTTCACATTTTTATTGTCCTTATAAACAGGTAATATTACTTTACTTAAACACAAAATAAAGACTTTAAAAAAAATTAGAATTAAAAAGTTGTTGCTCGTAAATTTATAAAAATATTAAAAGTTAAATATTTTTTTTTTTAAACAATCACAAATATGATAGGATGCTAAAATACAGTTAAGTACAATTTTCTAGTTATGAAAAAAATTATGTGAAGATGTATACTATTAAAAAACAAAAGTTTGACATCTAATTATTAGGAATTGATTATAAAACAAAGCTTTTTTTATTATTTATAATAAATAACACATTTGATTAAAAATACACACTGTTAAATATAGTAAATAAATATTTTTGAATATTTGTAAGGTATCAACAGATTATAACTTTTTCGTCTGTATCCATTAGGTACTATTATTTTTTAAACTGTTTTAGTGTTTAATTCAAACGATATAGATAAACATTTTATTAAAACCTTCCATGGTGTTTTATTTCCCATTTAGTTTAATAGACAATCTCATCATTTGACCATTTTGGTACTCTTCTCAAAACATTTAAGGCTTTAGTATGAGTATTATTTTCCAAGGTAAGTGAAATAGACTGATACTAAGTAAAATCTCAGTTTTTAGCAGCAAAAATTAACTGGAACAAAAAAAAAAAACCCTAAAGGGTCTCTAAAATGTTAGTTAATAATCTTTTTTATTGTTTTTGATAATATTTCATGAATTTATTTTTTTATTCTTTAAACAGTTAAACTAGTTTTAAATGCAAAAAGTAAAAAAAAATACAATGTTAGAAATGTATAGTATCTAATGACATTAAGGCTGCCATCACTCAGAATAACTCATGAGAGTTTGAAATTTAAAAAACCAAATAATGACTAAGGATAACTCATGACAGTTTGAAACTAGAAAAAAATCAGAGATTACTCGGGCCAGCTTGGTTATTTTAAATAAAAAACAGAACAGTAAAAAAATGTTTTAAAATAACAAACTTGTTTTATTCAAATATTGAACAAAAGTTAGTTGTTTTAGTTAGATTTAGATTTTTCTAACCAATTCTAAATAAAAAAAAATTAAAGCTTTAAACTTAAAATGTTTATAATTTTAATAGTTATTATTTAAATATTATTTGAAGATATTGAAAAAAAAAATTACTTAGGACATTTTAAGGTCGTTCAGTGTAATTTTTTTCACTAAAAAAATGGCAACAATTTAATATTTATCTTAATAAAATAATATGCCAGAGAAGAAAAGTCCAACTTCTAAAAAAATCATAAGTTTTAAAATGTTTTAAATAGATTATTTTTGTATCATAGTTAAAAATAAATAGTAAACTAATACTTAGTTTCAATGATAGTTATAAATTAAAGTTAAGTTCTTATACTTCATGTTAAAATTAATGTGCACTTGTGAATTTTTAATTTTATTTAAATTACAATAACACTATCCTTGTAAATACTTACAGGCATATGTTTTAAAGTGTAAAAAACTTACATTTATTGTATTTGTTATTGTGTTAAATTAGTTAATTTTGTAAAGAAAATATCATAAATAGTTGTTTCATTTTAATTTAATACTATTTTGTTCATTCTAATTTTGATAAATATTGACTAAAATTGGGAAGTTAGGCTAGAAATAATTTAATTATTAGTTGTCAGATCCTTAGGCTAGTTTGAACTTTAAAATGTTGATATTTTAAAATTTCAGATAGGCGATTTTGTTTTGAATATTCAAGCAAGTTTGGTATTTTTTCATAAAATTAAAGCCAGATTATTTAGCTTTAAAATTTGGTTTTCTTAAAAAACTTGTGTTTTTTGAAAGGATTGTCACAAAATCTGGATTGCTTGTAAAAAGCATAGAATTTCATAGTTTAGGCCAGTGGTCGGCACGGTGTACACTGGTGCACACTAGTGTACACGAAATTTATTTTGGGGTGCACGAAACTTTTAGGGTACACGAAAGTCATTTAGGGGTGCACAGAATTTTGAGATTACATTATTATATTTATTTAGTTTAAGCGACATACTTAAATATTTAAGTTAAATCTAGCCCTGGTGTTTAGTTTAGCTTTTAATTTATTGGCCATTTTACTCTCATGATCTATTTGTATTGAAAATCACATAACATTCTTTATATCAACATTGAGGAAGCAGTTTGCACCTGAAAGAATAGAGAGAAAACTCGAAGATCTTGTGAAATCAGTTGGCTGATGTGGAGGAAGCTTTCATCCAGCTAAGATCATGAATATATTAAAAGGTTAGTATTTTTCTTTTAACTTACAGTATTAGTAGATTACAGTATTTTGCTTAGTGAAGAAAGTTTCTTTTATAAATTATTAATACTACCTACTTTAAAAACTAAACAATAATTCCTTTAAAAATATTCACATGATAATTATAATATTTTTATACTTAAAGGAAAAATAAAGAATTTATGTTCAATAAAAGTACTTAAAAAAGATAAAAACAGTTAAAGTATATTAAAAAAATTTCTAAATAGATTCATAAAAGTAGTAATGAACAAGTTTTAAGTAACAGATTTAAGTTTTGAATAACACAAGTTAAGTAAATATCATACCTTTGAATTTATTTTATTAATTAATTAATTAACCTATCCATAATTGAATAGTACATATAAAGTTTAAAAGAAAATATAGGCTAAATTGACATTGAGTTGCCACACACTGAGGATAGTTTAAATTTTATAAAAGTTTTTGAAAATCTCAAGATGGCTATAACTTTTCTTTTTTTTTTTCTTAAACTCAGGCTAGCTAGGTATGCTTTTTATTAAACTACTTGTTACTTAATTTATTGACTTTAAAAGTTAAAAAATTTATTCTCTTAATTATTTTATTTACTAGCTATTTTGATCTGTTGGTTTAACAAAATATGTTGTATCTGTTGTATGATTCAAGGTTGCCACACACTCAGCCTAAATGTTTTTTTTTTATTAGAAATAAAGTCTTATTAAGCATGTTATTTTTCTTGCAAAAGTTAGTCTAGTTTTGGACTTGTGTAGAATCTTTGAATGTATGTATGATTTTTATTTTTGAAATATAAAAAATTTATTTAGTCATTTATCAAAATATTAATTTAAGTATACTGCTACTTTTGAGCTTTGGTTTTCTCTTTTCTTTATTAAACTAAAAATGACCAAGGCTAGTTTTATTGTAACTATTACAGAGTCCTACACTTAGTGCAACTCAGGACAGTATAAATATTTTACAATTCTCAGGATAATTAGTTTTTTGAATCTTGTTCCAATATTTTCTATTTCATTAAATGAAATTTCTTTGTTGTAGTTTCAAATTTTTTTTTTTTAATTCCAATTTTGATGAATAACCTGAGTTGTTTTTTAAACTTTATTTATATTGAATATTTATATATGATGTTTTATAAAAATTTCAAAGTTTAAAAGTCAGGATAATTTTTTAACTCAAAGAGTAACAACAGTGCTAATACTTGATCTTAAATTTATGAATTATACTAAGCAGTAATTTAATAATTTTGTTAGAAGAGTTATAGTATGTGTTTTTAAGATGTAAATCTTTCTTTATGCCTACCAAAAATTTAAAAAAGACTAAACAATTTTGTTTAGAATTTAAAAATAACTTATAGTTTTATATTAAAAACCAAAAATTTATTATTTGTGAAATGTTAAGCTATTTTTTTTTCTGTTTTAGTTGTGCTTATTTGAAAATAGTTTTTTTTTAAATGTTTTAAAATGATGTACAGTTCCTCAGTTGTTTTACTTAATTTGAATATTTTGAAAGAAAACTTACTGTTAATTGATATCTTTTTCAGTATTTTTATTATGTAAATGCAAAAATATAGACAGTTTAAAGGTATTATGATACTTTATCAAAACTCAGACTAGTAAGGATTTAAAAAAATACCCATTTTAGGTTAGAATGCTTTTCCTGAGCTTGAGCTTGGTTTTGATTTTTGATTAACAACCCTTTTTACCTTAAAACTATAGTTTAAAAATGTATGTTTGTTATAAATTTGATATTTCATGTTATCAAAAAGTTTGCCACACAATCAGAATAATCCTGGATGATTTAAAAATTTTGAAAATCTCAGTATGACATAAGATAACTTAGAAAATTTTGAATTTGTTTTTTAAACCCAGGCTGACTCAAGATAGTTTTTTTTATCTCAGTATAGTTTTAAGATTTCAAACATTTTTTTCCTACATTTTGAATGAGATATAGTTAATATAGTCCCATTAAATTATTTTGTTACTTTTAGTATTTTTTGCTGAAGATATATGTTTTTCTTGCCTTTGAAAATAAAAAAATGAAAAAAAACTTAGATGACTACAGTTCAGTTTAAAGTCATTCAGGACAGTCTTGATCTGTCAAATCAGTTTTAACCCAAAGGATTACAATCCTGTCAAGCTTATTCAACAGTATCTACTTTAAATGTTTGACATAATAAAAAATGTTTTTTGTTTCAAAGAGAAGCAACTCTGGTCTTAATATAATTAAATTCTTTACTTAGCAAATTATTGATTGTCTTTTTGAGTTTTTTCTTGCATTTTACAACTTTTACTTACTATAACTCTGACTTTAAATATAACTCTTATTAAACTAAGCTAAAAAAAAATATAACACAAAAATAATTTTAAATATTTACAGTAAGGTATCAAATTTACTGTATAATACTTATCTTAAACCAAATGTTTTACTTGAGATGATTATTTATATTTTTCATAGATATAAAAAGTTTTGTAAGTTAAATCAGCACATTTTTTTTAAAGCTATAAAGTTTTTTTTTTATAATGATTAAACTAGATTAGAAGTCAGTAATGACATTAGTTTTTTGATAAAATTTTCACACACTCAAACTACTTTGGATAACTCTTATGCTATTTTAAAGGTTGGAAAACTTTGGCAAAGTAACTTTTTAAAAGATACTTATGCTGAGACATTATACCTCAATTGAAGAACTTACTTGACAAGTTAAACCACAACCCAGTAGCAGTTCCAATAAACAGCTCATTATGATAAGATAGTTTTAGAATAATAGGTCTCTTGGTATTTTAGTCTCTTATATTACACTAAAAAAAATTAAAAGTCAATTCTACTAATATTGATTAAAGTGTAAAATTTTACAAAAATGAATTATTCATTTTTATAGGTGCTTAATAACTCTTGAGAAAAATCTAATTATTAATATGTAAATTTAATTTATTTTCATTAATTTACTTTTTTTTTTTTGAAATCATAAACATTTTATTTAGTTTAAAAAATTACTTGTTTTTATTAGTAACAGATTTGTTTTGCTTTTTTTTTGAACATTGTAATTTTATTTTCTTTATGTTATAGCTCATTTTTATTCTTACTTATTTTAATAAGTTGAATAGTAGAGTCCAAATTCTTAAACATACTTTTTAAAATTTAAATATTTATAATTTTTTTTTTTAAGACATGTAAAAGATTAAATTATTGATAAATTTTAAACTTAAAAACATTTCATGTTAAAACTTTACCTTTTAACGTAAAGTTCAATATAGATTTTATGTGTGTATGATGTTAGATACTATTTTATATTTTTTTTTTATTGATATTTTTGTTCATAAAAAATAGTTGATGTTTTAAATTTTAATAGTCTCATTTTAAAAAGTTTTTGTTTTAGAGTTTGATTTTAACTGTTAAGTTTTTTTATAATTTTTTAGCTCATTATAAATTTGATTAAAGTTGGGTATGCAACTCGATGACCGAGAGGTCTTTTTGTGTATCCAGGTCCTTCATCCAAAAATAATTTTTGAGCAATTTTTTCAATAAACCTCATTAAGACCTGAATTATTACTAAGCATTAACTTTAAAACCTTAATTTTAGGTTTGATCAGATTCGTGCAAGCAACAAGACCAACACATACAGTTCCAGATCAACAAAACGGATTTAGCTAGGATAATATTTTCATGTCTTTTTTGTCGTTACTTTTTGGTGTAATTTTTGTTTCCTTAATTTTTTCGTGGCAATACATCTGTTAAACACATATAGTAATCGATTATTAAAAAATCATTAAGTAGAGTTAACTAAATAATTAAATTTACCATGCAATAAAAAGTACCAAGACTGCTGATTGTTAATTGGGATTGTGGCAATGTATTAAATTAATCCAGTTAGTATTTTAGACCTGGGTGATACAAGTAAAATATTGTTGTAAAAATTAGATCACCGATATAAGTTTATTAAAATGGATAGGGTAAAGTGAACAATTTTAAGTTATCTTGTAAAAATTAATTGAGTGTTCCCGAATTATTAGTAAAAAAATCGATTTAAAGTATTTACATATTCTTCAACACTAGCGGCGCTAAAAAATGGAAATTGGGGTGCACCAAATTTTAATTTTGTGATTTAGGGTTCACGGATTCAAATTGGCGTGCCGACCACTGGTTTAGGCTACAAAACCTAGAAACGCCTCGAATTAGAATTTGATTAAGATATAGTTATTGCATAATTTAATTAAAAGTCTAAACTAAAAGCTATAATTAAAACCAAAATATCTTGTAAATCTCAAAATTATGTTTTAGACAGTCAATCAGCACTTTTATTCAGTTACATAAAGGCTAAACATTTTTTTTGTATAACAGTTTTGCATAGTTATCATTTAACTAGTTCTATTTAATTTATATACATATACTTTAGTTACTTTATAAAATATTGGCTAGTTATTTGTCAAGGACCAAAATCAGTTTTGATAAAATTTTATGCTGATTGTTTAATTATGTGATACATGTTTTATTTTAAGTTCTTTTAGGGTTGACAAATATCTTGAACATGACAATTAAGGATGAAAAAATCAGTATCTTGAAACGTTTAAAAATATTGTCAACAAAATCTGGAAATTAAACCAAGTTCACATATCCCTGCTATTGAAAGACATTTTGGGTTTTTTTAGATTAACAAAAGCCATTTTGGTTAAATATGTTTTATTATTTAGTTTCAAAACCACTCTTAACAGTTGACAAGCTAGAGAGTTAGTCAGAAGCAAAATAACATTCAAAAACACTTGATCTTACAACTCATAAACTTTTTATTTAATTTTTAAAGATTTTGTTTTAGTTTGCTTAAAACTTTAATGTTTATTACAAATTATATTAATTTCGACTTTGTGTAATTTAAAGACAGTGAGAATAGTTTTATATGTATAAAAATATTTTTAAAAAATTTCAATTTGACAATAAAAATCAAAACTTTTCATTAAAATTTTACCTTATAATATGTAAAATAATTTTTGACACTAAAAGTTTTTTGCAATTGTAATATCATAAAATAATTTTATATGCTTAACCTTGCAAGTTGGTCACTCACTAATGTTTATTAATCTAAGAAGTATAGTTTAAACTTTCTTTTAAATTTATATACATATACTTTAGTTACTTTATAAGACTAGTACTATACATTGTCAAAAACCAAAACCAGTTTTGGATAAAATTTTATGCATATTTTTCAAACTAGTGAGATATGTTTTGTTTTAACTTCGTTTAGGGTTGACAAATATCTTGAACTTGACAACTCAAGCTGAAAAAATCTGTAACATGAAAATTTAAAAAATATTTTTACCAAAAATCTAGAATTTAAATTAAGTTCTCATTTGAAGCATTAAAACTTGATGGAACACAAAAATCTATCAAATAGATAGTTGCCTTCTTAAATTATCCCTACTTTTAATAAAAATATTGCTATTTTTATAAATTAAAATACTCTTTTTAGTTAAATGATTAGTTTTGTGAATTTACAAAACCACTAATAACAGTTTACTAAGTCAGACATAAATTTCAGATGCTAAAGAATTTTAAGATATTTGTTGTTTTTACTAAGAACAAACTTATTATAAGTTTTTTTTATTATCTTTTTAAAGCTTGCTTAAAATTTAATGTTTTTAATCAAATTTCTTTTCTTTTATTTTTTTTTTATTTTAGGACAGTAAAAACAGTTTCATATGTTTGAGTTGAAAAAAGAAAACTTTACAAGTTGAATTTAAATATAAAAACTACTAAATACATTAACAAATGATATAAGACAAATAAAAAATTAACTTTTGTTAACGTTTGTTAAATCTTTGGTATAAAGATGTTGTATACAGTAGGTTAAAAAGAATTTTTTTACAACCGGTTTTAAAATAAACTTTCTCAAGATAACTCAAGAGAGTCAATATTTTGTCTTTTTTTAATATAGTAAAGCTGTGTATACTGATAATAGCCTATTTACTATAGCAATTAAAATGTTTTGTATAATCACTATAAATTGGTTTAGTCCACAAAAAAATCTACATTTCACTTGAGAAATATCTTCTATTTGCTTTTTCACATTTTTTATGGTTAATTGTATTTTGACAGACATTTTGTATTTTTTAAAAAGATAACTGTTATTTTAAAACCGGTTGAAAAGTATCTTTTTGAATATGATGTATGCAATAGTTACCTTTTATTATCACCATAGATTTAATAAACTTGAACAAAAAATTTTTTTTGTCTTTTTTCATATTTTGAATGTTTTTTAGTAGTTCTCTAATACTGTATGTTCAGTAATTGTCATGCTTTGTTTCTTAGAGAGTAGCAAATTAATAGCATTATTGCCAGATTTCCATCAGAGAATAGCCACAAACTACTTAAGTAAGACAATTCAAAATGAAAATAAATAAAGTTTTATTCAGTATACAGAATTCCTTGTTTTTTGGCTTCTGTTAACTGTAGTTGATAACTATTTAGAAATTTGATAAGCTTGAAAAAATAGAACTTTTTTCTAAATCTTTTCCAGATTATCCAAATTTCTTCCAGGTTTTTAAAAGTAAAGATTTTTGGGTTTATTTTTAGGTTTATGTTAATTTCTAGAAAAGAAACTGTGTTAAATAGTACTAAAATATTTTAAAGATGCTTTAAAGTTACTTTAAATGTGTTTTTTAATAAAAAGAATTTTGATGATGACAAAAAAATCTTATTTATATGATAGATTTTTGTGTCAGATTGAAATTTTAGTTCTGAAAATGTTAAAATTATTAAAAATTCAAGGTTTTTCCAGGTTTTTTTCAAAATTTCTTAAATTCCAGGTTTTTCCAGGTTATTTTTGCCTAAATTGTCAAATTCAAGGTTTTTCAAGGTTTTTCCAGGTAAAGTGGCAACCCTGTATATGTTTTATAGTAGAATACCATTAAATAGTGTTTTATTTGAAATAACCTTTAAAAAACTAAACCATAACTCTAACAATTTTATTTTCTAACTAAAGAAAACTAACTAAAAAACAAACTAAAGGTTTTACAGTTATTTCTGTGAATAGAAAACAATCAATTAAAAAAACTTTTTATTAGGTAAAAATTTGTTTTGTAACTGTAGCAGTCTTTTTGATCGCTTATTTAATTAAGTTTAGAGATGAATTTTTAATCTAGCTATTAGCCTCTAATAATTTAACAGAGGAAAATAGTGAAAAATTTATAGCTAGGATTAAAATGTTAAAATAAACAACACATGAACTAAGATAAACCAAAAAAATAGTTGTACTAATTGTTTCAATTTCCTTAAAATATACATTTTTTTAGAATAATAACTCAGCTTAGAAAGTAAAACTAGTTTAAAATCTTTTAAGTTAAAAATTGAAGTCATTTCAAATAGAGACCATAAATCTATACTCTTTTAAAGCCAAAATAATCTTTTTTGAAATAAAAACTTTAATGGTTATCAAATTTATTTATTTATGCAGATTCAACAAGTAATAACAAAAATCTGTCAAATTAATATCTTTCAAATAAATGTTAAAATCAGTATTTTATTAAATTTCTTGTGTGATGTAAAACGACAAATATAAACTACAAATTTAACCAGGTCAAAACAAAACTAGTACTAACTTTAAAATCATAAACCACTTAATTTATACAGTAGACTTCCGCTTGACTTCACACTTTGAACAAAACCAAAAAGTGTGAACTCAAGAAAACATGATAATTTTTTAAACAAGTGTAAGATTTCAATATATTATAATGCAATAATGTTATGAATAAACATAAAAACAACTAAAACCTGAAATATTTATTCATTTAAAACAATAGAACTGTATAAACTATAAAATATTGTTGTTTTATTAATAATAAGTTAGTAATAGACTTTATTTAAGTCAAGTTTAAGAAAGTACTTTTTTTTTGGTAAAAAGTGCGAACTTAAGAAGAAGTCTACCATCATTTATATTCATTAGGCATTAAGCAAACCTGTTGTAGAATAAATAACGTTATAGATTTTTAATTAAAAAAAGCATACTTTAATACAATACAAATCAGGTTAATAAAAAATATCCCAAAAAATCACAAATTACAAATATCTAGATAAGATCTTTTGCTAAAGATGTTGATAACTGAACTGTAAGGTTTCTCAACAATCTAGAAGGAAAAGCTATAAACAACAATCTGACTTCCTCCTAAATGATGGAAACTTTTGCCTTAGTTTTTCTTGAGTCAAAAAGCTTTTCTATCGTTTTTCGAAAAATTTACTTCAAGTTCAAGGTCAGTTTGTAAGTCTGAGAAGGATTCCTATAAGTAAACGTTTACTTTAAAAAGATCTGCTTCGAAGGGATCCATAATCCACTTCGTGACATTTAATCAAAAAATGTAATTAAACCGTTAATCAATGTCACCTTTAAACTGTTTCAGATGAGATGATAGCACTTCTACATCACCTTCACTTATTTAAAGTTTTCAGTTTTCCAAACTTGCAAACTGATTATTTTTGAAATTTTTTCTATACAGTTCAAGTTGGATTCTAAAACTGGTTATCTTACTTATGACTTTTACAAGGTTCAAGTTTTTACCTTGTAAATTTTTGTTCATATGGTAGAACTTACCATATAAGTCTGACATATAAGCATTTTTATTCCTTTAACTTTTTTATAACAAGATTGTCTGCCAATGCCTTATCCATTTAAGAAAATTATTAATAACTGAATTAAAAACAGCCAAAAATCTTTCTAGACAGTTTCCTTTTTATAACAATCTCACTTATTTAAGAAATATCAAACATAAATAAGAAATATGTGAATACATGATAATCAAAAGTTACTTTTTTTTAAATTTAGTAGTGCAAACTTAAAAAACAAAACTTCCAAAGTTTATCTTAAACTTTTACAATTTTTTTATTCTATTGCAAAATTGAATTTAATATCGTTTTTTCTATAAAACTAAGTGACTTTTCAAGAAACAATTAAAAATATCATAGGGTGATAGTTTATAATCGATAACATAGATTTTTACAAAGCAGTTATAATCACAAATGGCATATATGTCAGGTTATGAAATGGTGAGAGGATTTCCATTCGTCTATGACCTATGTGATTGTTAAATGAGAAAATATATGAATAAAAATATGTGAATTACTTGAAAAGAGGAGTCCTAAGCTTTTTGATTTTTCTCTAAATTTCACGTGAACGAAATGAACTTATTTTGTTTAAGTTTTACCTCAGGGTCAAATATTTGATAGCAGGCTAAAATAAGTAAAAAAGCAAGCTAAAGAGTAAAAACTAAATATCTGCAAAAAATTTTTAAATCGCCCTCTATTGGCCCCTTACTAGTTTTCGCCCAGCCTTTCGCCCCTCTACTATTAATCGCCCCCCGACATACCAGAATCGCCCCCAGGGGGGCTATATCGCCCACTTTGGGAAACCCTAAGTTAGATTATAGTTATTATTCATTTGTTATAGTTTATAATGTAAGTTTAAAGTACACTATTACTATACAACTACCTTAAGTAAGGTAACACCACTGTAGGTAATACTTTATTTTTTATTTTTTTGCAGTACAATAAGTAAAGTAGATTTTAATTCTAAATGAAAAATATGGAAGCTATTTACAATAATACAAATGACAAGCTTTCTGACCAAGAAAAGTTTAACAAAATGTCAGATCTAATTCAAAACAAGGGGTACAATAGCGCTTCTATTGTAAGTTCACATTGCAATTAATTCTTAATTTAAAAATATTGTGTGTAATTTAATTTTATAATTACTAATCTAAAACAAGTAGTTTGTTATTTTGGCAAAAATTAACAAACGAAGCTATTTATGTTTTGAAGTTTTTAATATCAATATAAATTTACCAGTTTTGTTGTTAAAGATATCTATTATTAGTTTGACGATTGTTTTACAGGACTGCGAGTTTAAAAAATCATCAACACAAAAGGCTAACGAAGTGTTGGTTAAAGAAAAATCATCCAATACTATTAAGAATAATGCATCACTTATATGTAATAACCTTGAAATAAGAAAGATCAAACAAGTTGGAATTACTTTAAGCAAAAGTAAGAAACAGATCTCATCACAAAAGGTTTGATATTAGTAGAAAAAAATATACATACATTAATTTTAATTTACGTTTTTTTAATACTTTTTTGTTACTTTATAAATACAAGAGTTTTCTTGGTACATAAATTTATTTAATATTATTTTAGATGTCACTTCCAATTTAGTTTTTGAAATTCAATTTGTAACTGTAGTAAAAAGAATTGTAAATAAATAACTATTTAGAATACTGTTACTAAACCGATTAATTTTTTTTAGTATATTGGTCAAGATTCTCAATGCTTTCTGTTTTATTTGGAAGAATCACCAAACAAACGCTTACCTTGTCAAACTAGTTATACGGATTTCGTTAGAATGTGGAACGATTCGTCGCTGGAAAGACACAAAACCGACATACGTTTTGAGTTCTTTCACGGGTTAGTTCTAATAAAGTGTTTATGAATTTCATACAATGTTTTTTTTAATTATGTCAATACATTATTTAACAAGTTTGTTTAAAAAAAAAGTCTTTTTACGAACATTATTAACCTATACAAGTTAAACTTATTTTATTAATTATTTGTTTTCGAAAAATTCAATTATTTTTTCACTGTTACAATCGTATAAAATTTAAAATAAAGCTGAAAAACAAAAAAAATAAAGTTTAAATTTCTTTATTTCATATATACCTACATTTTCGTGATATTTTATTATTAGATAATGCATTGTTTTAACTGATACTAAGTTTTCATATAAACTATGCCATGTCAAAAAAAAATATAATTCTTTTATATAAATTTTGATTAAACTTTACTGAGAGGTTTGTTGAAATCAACTGTACTGAAAGTGAATTTCAATAAAAATAAGTTAACTTGCGAAATGTAAAATTTACGTTTGTTGTAAAATATATACTCTTATTTAAATACAAAGAGTGGTTTGCAAAGGGTTTTCACTATATTAGGATAAATTAACATACCAGTTAACTATAAAATTCTTTATCGATTACATATCTAAAAACAACTTTTAATGACTCACAAATAAACTTTTTCAGAATATACGACATTTTACACTTGGTGAAACTTTTGAAAAGTCTTCAGTGGTTGACTACAATGAATTTTGATGACATAAACCAACTCATTAAAGATGTATTTCCGACAATTTTAGACTTAAAGTTTGCAGTAGACCGTGAATTATTAAAAGGGAGAACGGATTTGGAAGATATATATGTTATTTTTTTACATGATAGTTTTTTAATAAATACTTTTACAAGAATGAAATGAAATGAGTTTTTCGTTTAGTCTTAAACTAGCGCTTATACTTTAGCCCGCTAGTTTAGATCTAAACAATGGTATTTGGCTCGTATGCCTGCCTGTTAAGTCTAGGACGACCGGTAGTTAGTTGTCTCGGAGCTACTGTTAATATTTGAAAGTCGTGAAGTAAACTGTTTGATTTTAAATAAAGATAACTTGCGTCTAAAGTAGTGAGTTTCATTAAGAAAAAAGATTGAGCTTTAAAAAGTTTTAGTTGTGATTTAATTAAAATAATAAACATTTCAGGGTCGCACATTGGAACAAATCGCAGGAGTTTTAAAGAAGGAAGGCATGCCGACTATTAAGCATAGCAAATTTCACAACGCAAAATTTGACAGTTTGCAGACCTCAGAACTGCTGAAATTTATCGAGCAAAACTATGATTTTGATATGGAATCAGCAGAAATAACTAACAAGATTTTTGGTTGGCACCCGGTATGCGACAATGTTATTGATCGGGTAGATTTAAGTGAGTATTTTAAAATGTAATAAAACTTTTTTTTTCTTTTAATTTAATTTAATTGATTACCCTAAATACCATTAAACATATTGTGTCATAGTAGTAAACTATCTTTAACCAGATAGAGATAGGGATCTGATTTTTTTTTTTTTTGCAATCGGAAATTATCTTTGAAATTGTACTGAATATTAATATTAATTGTATTAGTTGATAAACTTATACGTTACGACTCGATTTATTTAATTAAATATCGAGTTTAAGTATTTTTAGTTTTAATTTATTTTACCTTGAAAATAAAACTATGAACAATGTTTGCTTTTGAATAGCCTAAATATAAAAAATAAAAAAAACTTAATAATTGTAATTTGCAAAAACAAAGTTATTGTATATAACTTTTTTTTATTCATTGAGAAACATGCTAGATTATTGTTTATGATATGAAATTTTTAGAACTTCCGTTCATCATGTTTATTTTGTTAATATTATTCATAACTGTTTATAAATTATGAAAATTACTATTTAATTTGTTTTCCAGCATTTTATAAATCAAAAACTTAATTTAAATAATTTGTTTGAAAAAATTCATTAAATTGACTTATGGTTAACTATAAAAATGGACTAATAAAAAAAAATCTGTGTTCTTTATTGAACTTATTAACATATATAATTGATATTTAAGGTAAAAACGAATTTTTTTTCTACTACAAAGTATATGGAGATAGGCCGATAAAGTGTGATGTAGGAGGATGTAATTGTTTGTACAAAACAGACCAAAAACTTATTTCAATTAAACCAATGACCAAGCTTGAAGAACAACAAGCGACTGAAAAGTTTAGAATCGAAATTAGAAAAGGTAAGATGTTGTTCTGTTTAATCAATTGCATAATTTTAGCATTCAGTAAAAAACATAGAGTACTAGAGTAAACATCTTACATTATAATCAAGTAATAGTTAATTTTTCAAATGATGAAGATAAATTAACCTAATTATCTTACTAAAAAATACACTTGAACCAAACTTTGTTAGAAAATTAAAGCAAATCATTCTTTATATTTTTTCATTTATTATTGTTTAAGAGGAATATTTACAAGTTTTGCTGGATTCATTAAAAACATTATAGATGCTTTTCTTCAAAAACAATGTTTAAATGAGCAATTAAATAAGATGTGCGAAGTAATTTTAATACAGCTAACAAAATATTAGAACTAAACATTTTATGAGTAACAAAAACATTAACTATTTAAAAAAAAATAAAACAGATGACGAAGAAAATCGTAAAATTTATGTTGATAATCTTGCAAAAGCTGTAGACGAGGAACGATTATCAAAATATTTTCAAAAGTACGGTGTTGTCAGCAGCAGCAACGTAGTATTTGACAGAGTTAACAAGAAAAATTGTGGATTTGTAGTTTATGAACACTTAAACTCGTATGAAAACTGTCTTGAAGTAAGAAATCATGATCTAGAAGGTCGTAAAATTAATGTAAAGAAGGCAAACATGCCGAGTATTTGTAAGATTAAGGCGCAGCTACCCTCAGGGGTAAAAATCAGTAAGGATAAAATAACAACGTACTTAGGAAAATTAGGAAAAACTGTAGATATAGATTTTTTCATACCAAAATCCGAAGTTCTTATAAGGTACAAGGACAGAGAGTCAGTGATAAAAGCGGTGAATGAAAAGCACCACACATTAGGAGATGTAACTTTTACTGTAGAAGAAATAAGTAAAAAAAAGAAAACGAATAAAAATGGTAAAGACAACGGAAATGGAAAATATCAACAACAAAAACGGTCAGCTCTAAAAAGAAAGAAACTAGATAATCTTATGCATCATCAAAGTAAAAAAGTGAAACAATGTTATAACAGTAACCAAAACAACTTCTCAACTAACAGTTTCTCGACTCAACAAACTTACGACAACGGGACATTATTGCAAAATCAACAAACATTTGATCCGAGTTTTCCACTTAGGTACAACGCTATAAGACCAATGCATTACCAAAACCCTACGAATCTACAATGGGATAATATGGTTAACTTTGGACCAATGCTTAACCAGAACCAGAGAACTCATAAAAACTGTAATGGAAGCCGTTGTTTAAATTCAAACGTGTATTAGACATTTTTTAGTAAAAATACTCTGAACTTTAGTAAAACGTAAAGAAATGCGTTTTTTTATTTGTTGATGGAAGTTTTAGCTTTCTTTAATTGTTAAATAGTTAATTAACTTGTTTTGAAATAAATTATAAAAAGAGTACGAAAGTGTCTATAAAAAAAAATGTTTAAATTTGCTTTTGGTTTACATAATAGTATATTTTTTAAGTAAATTTTCTATAGTTTAGGACAAATAAGGCCTTTTTAGTATTAAGTTTTTATTGAAACTGCTATAAAATAGGTTTCTTACCAACTTTAAAATATTTTCAAAATATTTTTTTTTATCTATAAAGTTCTTTCAACTAGATCATATTAATAAAAATGTATATAAAAGCATCATCAAAATAACAACACCAGCTTCAAAATAATATTGATAATTATCTGCTCAATTTTTATAACAGAATAAGGTTAACAAGTTTCCGATTAAATTATAAAAAAATACTTTTAACGCAACTTAAATTAAGCTAATTAGGGTTACAAAACTAAAATACCATGCTTTATAAGGCATGGTTGTAAGTTTGATGAACTGTTAACAATAAAACCTGAACCTAAAAAAAAATTAAAACAAAAAAATTTTTTAAACCTAAAACAAGATTTAGATCCGAGAATAAATATGCATAAGAAAAAAGTTTAATTTTTCAATTACGTTTTTTTGGAAAATGCCTCACTTCTACTTAAAATAGTAGTTTTTTAATGACCCATCCAAAATCAATAATATTATCAAAATTTATTCAATTACGAATATTAACAAAGCAAATACTTGATAAGGTATAAGTATGTTCATTTAATTTTTTTTTGGATCTTTTAGATAAATATAAGTCACAAAAAAACACAAAATGTTTAAAATAAGTAAAACTCCATTTCTAAAGAGACAGAATATTAAATTAGGAATGTCTAAGATATTAATTTTAAATAAGTTATAAAACAAAACAACTACATTAATAAAATATTAAAAAATCAAAAAAATTAAATCTTATTCTAATAAAGAATGATAATAAATAACCATATCATGTCCTAACTTTTCAGAATTTACTTCTACGAACAAATGTAAAAAATAAATAATATAATAAAAAACAGCTGCATTAATTTAAGAAATCTAATACTATTATAAAAATAAAAATACTAAAATTACCCCAAATGATGACCCTTTATAAGCTCAAAAGATAAGTTTTATTTTTTTAGACTGAATAAGTCTAAATCTTAAATAAATAAATAAATTAGGTAATCGGTTTCTAATTCTAAAGGAAAAAATAAATTAAATTTACTTACAGTAAACATATTAAAATATTGATAGTAGGAAGTAAAAAACGATTGAAAGTTCTATTTTTTCAAGCTTATTAAATTTCTAAATAGTTATCAACTACAGTTAACAGAAGCCAAAAAACAAAGAATATACTGAATAAAACTTTATTTATTTTCAATTTAGAATGTCTTGCTTAAGTAGTTTGTGGCGATTCTCTGATGGAAATCTGGCAATAATGGTTTTAATTTGCTACTCTCTAAGAAACAAAGCATGACAAATAATGACCATAATGTATTAGAGAACTACTAAAAAACATTCAAAATATGAAAAAAGACAAAAAAAAAATATTTTGTTCACGTTTATTAAATCTATGGTGATAATAAAAAGTAACTGTTGCATACATCATATTCAAAAAAGTTATTTTTCAACCAGTTTTAAAATAACAGTTATCTTTTTTAATAATGTCTGTCAAATTACAGTTAAACATAATAAATATAAAAAAGCAAATAGAAGATATTTCTCAAGTGATATTTAGAATTTATTTGTTGGCTAAGGCAATTTATAGTGATTTTACAAAGCATTTTAATTGCCATAGAAATAGGCTATTATCAGTATACAGAGCTTTACTATATTAAAAACGACAAATATTGACTTTTTTGAGTTATCTTGAGAAAGTTTATTTTAAAACCGGTTGTAAAAAAATTCTAACAAGAGTGCTGGCAGCTGATCGCATTCTTATATACTTGCGTGGTCGTCCCCATAAAAGAGCAACCACCGGGACTCGAACTCGGGACGCAGGGCCGGCAGTCGCTTAAGCAAAATTAAAAAAGTAACAAGAAAATTAAAAAAACTCGAGCAAAATAGTAATAAAATGATTAGTACTATGTGATCTAGGAAGTACTACTGTAAACTAAAAACCAAAATGAAAGCGTTTTTCAAAATATTAAATATCAAAAAACTAATTTTATTTATGTTGAACAAGTAGTTTCCAAGTTATAAAGCGGGCCGAAATTTGACTTTATCTGGACCGTAAGTTACCCATCTAAAATCTTAACTGAAACCTGACATAATAATAATCTCTCATATAACGAATTTCGGAAATTTAGAACTCATTTACTTATTTAAGCCGCACAAAATACTTTAACTATTTTATAAATAAACATATTTAAAAATTTCTATACCAGAGATTGAAAAAACTACAAAAGAATAATAAGTTTATCTGACATATTATGGAATAAATATTAAAACATCATTGCTGATCTAGTTTGAGGAAGATTGATCGACTGGTCGATTGTCTCACATGAAAACTGGTTTCATTAATAGCTTCTGTTAATACAGTAAAATTATTAATTTTAATGCTAAGAAATATTATAAACAAGTTAGTTGTAAAGTTTAAAATTAATTTTAATCATTTTTAACTATATGCAGGATTGCCAGTCGTTTTTTCTAAATCTTTTCCAGATTTTCCAAATTTCTTCCAGGTTTTTAAAAGTAAACATTTTTGGGTCTATTTTTAGGTTTATGTTAATTTCTATAAAAAAAACTGTGTTAAATAGTACAAAAATATTTAAAAGATGCTTTAAAATTACTTTAAATGTGTTTTTTTAATAAAAAAAGATTTTTGATGATGACAAAAAAATCTTATTTATATGATAGATTTTTTGTGTCAGATTGAAATTTTACTACTGAAAATATTAAAATTATTAAAAATTCCTGGTTTTTTTCAGGTTTTTTTTTCAAAATTTTTCAAATTCCAGGTTATTTTTGCCTAAATTGTCAAATTCCAGGTTTTTCAAGGTTTTTCCAGGTTTTTCCAGGTAAAATGGCAACCCTGTATATGTTTTATAATAGAATACCATTAAATAGTGTTTTATTTGAAATAACCTTTAAAAAATTAAACCATAACTGTTACAATTTTATTTTCTCACTAAAGAAAACTAACTAAAAAACAAACTAAAGATTTTACAGTTATTTCTGTGAATAGAAAATAATCAATTAAAAAAACTTTTTATTAGGTAAAAATTTGTTTTGTAACTGTAGCAGTCTTTTTGATCGCTTATTTAATTAAGTTCAGAGATGAATTTTTAATCTAGCTATCAGCCTCTAATAATTTAACAGAGGAAAATAGTGAAAAATTTAAAGCTAGGATTAAACTGTTAAAATAAACAACACATTTTAACTTTCAAAATATTATGAACTAAGATAAAACAAAAAATAGTTGTACTAATTGTTTCAATTTCCTTAAAATATACATTTTTTTTAGAATAATAACTCAGCTTAGAAAGTAAAACTAAATTTAAAATCTTTTAAGTTAAAAACTGAAGTCATTTCAAATAGAGATCTTAAACCTATACTCTTTTAGGCCAAAATAATCTTTTTTGATATAAAAACTTTAATGGTTATCTATTTATTTTATTTATGCAGATTCAACAAGTAATAACAAAAATTTGTCAAATAAACATCTTTCAAATAAATGTTTAAATCACTATTTTATTAAATTTTTTTGTGTGATGTAAAACGACAAATATAAACTACAAATTTAACCAGGTCAAAAAAAACTAGTACTAACTTTAAAATCATAAACCACTTAATTTATACAGTAGACTTCCGCTTGAGTTCACACTTTGAACAAAACCAAAAAGTGCGAAATCAAGAAAACATGATAATTTTTTATACAAGTGGAAGATTTCAATATATTATAATGCAATAATGTTATGAATAAACATAAAAACAACTAAAACATAAAATATTTATTCATTTAAAACAATACATCTGTATAAGCTATAAAGTATTATAAATATTGTTGTTTTATTAATAATAAGTTAGTAATAGACTTTATTTAAGTCAAATTTAAGAAAGTACTATTTTTTGGTAAAAAGTGCGTACTCAAGAGAAAGTCTACCATCATTTATATTCATTAGGCATTAAGCAAACCTGTTGTAGAATAAATAACGTAATAGATTTTTTATTAAAAAAAGCATACTTAAATACAATACAAATCAGGTTAAATAAAAAATAGAAAACAGTGGCTTTAAAACAAAGCTATCATATGTTCACAGTAATACTATTGGAAAAAGTAGAAGAAAATTAAGGAAAAAGAAAGTTTTTTACTTCAATCCTCCTTTTAGTAATTCTATAAAGACGAATATAGGGAAAGAATTCCTAAAATTAGTATCCAGACATTTTCCCAAATCAGGCTTTTATGGTTCTATATTTAATAGAAACACAATTAAGATTTCATATTCTTGCATGTCAAACTTGGAAAAAGAATTGTCCAATCACAACCATAAACTACTTCAAAACTCAAATGATACAACTGAAAAAAACCGCAAACTATGCAATTGTAGATCAAAAAACAATTGTCCAGTTAAAGGTGAATGTCTTACCAAAGGAGTTATTTACAAAGCAACAGTCATGTATAACAAAAAAGAACATATTTATATTGGTTCAACTGGGAGAAAATTTAAAAATAGATTTTACGAACATACACAATCCTTTAATGATATAAAGAAGAAAGAAAGCACAAGATTAAGTTGATTCATTCACAAAATAAAGAATAGTAACCCTGATTGGAAAAATATGATAAAATGGGAAATTGTTTATCGCAGTAACCAAAACAAGCCCAGTAAAATTTGCACCCTATGTAACTTAGAAAGACTCGAAATCGCATTTGCGGACAAAAACAAACTTTTAAACTTGAGATCAGAACTGGTGGGAAAATGTAGACATTTTACAAAATTTTATTTAAAGTCTTAATTTGCTAGATTTAAGATTAATCTACCTTTGTTTTCATTATATAGTTTTGTTTTTATCGTTTGATTTATGTTATGATTGTATTTACGTTAATTATAATTTATCTTGCTGAATATTACTAAAATTCAATTAGTTAACTAATCACCTAATCAACTAATTACTTATCTAAAACTATATAAAATGTGTGTCCGTTGCAACTTATTAGTTTGTTTACTTTTACTTGTGATCATCGCACTAGCGTGAAACAATTGTTAAGTAATAAACTTTTTAACAATTTAACTTTTGTCATAATTGTATAAAGGCTCCTTAATTGTGAAGCTCTTTAAAAATTTATTGTTAAAACAACTTCAATAAATAAAAAATATCCCAAAAAATCACGAATTACAAATATCTATATAAGATCTTTTGCTAAAGATTTTGCTAACTGAACTGTAAGGTTTATCAACAATCTAGAAGGAAAAGCTATCTAACTTCCTCCCAAATGATGAAAAATTTTAGCTTAGTTTTTGTTGAGTCAAAAAGCTTTTCTATCGTTTTTCGAAAAATTTACTTTAAGTTAAAGGTCAGTTTGTAAGTCTGAGAAGGTTTCCTATAAGTAAACGTTTACTTCAAAAAGATCTGCTTCGAAGGGATCCATAATCAACTTCGTGATATTAAATCAAAAAATTTAATTAAACCGTTAAACAATGTCACCTTTAAACTGTTTCAGATGAGATGATAGCACTTCTACATCACCTTCATGTATTTAAAGTTTTCAGTTTTCCAAACTTGCAAACTGATTATTTTTGAAATTTTTTCTATACAGTTCAAGTTGGTTTCTAAAACTGGTTATCTTACTTATGACTTTCACAAGGTTTAAGTTTTTACCTTGTAAATTTTTGTTCAGATGGTAGAACTTACCATATAAGTCTTACATATAAGTATTTTTATTTCTTTAATTTTTTTTAACAAGATTGTCTGCCAATGCCGTATCCTTATAAGAAAATAATAAATAACTGAATTAAAAACAGCCAAAAACCTTTCTAGACAGTTTCCTTTTTATAACCATCTCACTTATTTAAGTCAAACCAGATATATACGAGTCAACAAAACAGGCCTAACATGAACATTGGACCACCTTTTGAACAAATAAAAATGTATCAACAAAACTTGCTCAATAGAAGTTTTTTAACTCGTATAAACCATGTAAATAGGAATTTACACATTCACAATAATAGTGGATCATAAAACCGAAGAAATACATACGGAGAGCATACAAATTCAAACGTGTATTAGACATTTTTTAATAAAAAAACTTTCAAAATTAGTAAAACGTAAAGAAATCCATTTTTTTATTTGTTGATAGAAGTTTTAGCTTTCTTAAATCGTTAAATATTTAATTAACTTGTTTTGAAATAAATTATAAAACAAGTACGAAAGTGTCTATTTAGAAAAGTTTTAAAATTTGCTATTGGTTTACAGAATGTTATACTTTTTATGAAAATTTTCCATAGTTTAGTACAAATAAGGCCTTTTTAGTATCAAGTCTTTATTGAAACTACTATAAAATAGGTTTATTACCAATTTTCAAATGTTTCTTATATATATATTTTTCTTTTTATCTATAAAGTTCTTTCAACTAGAATATATTAATTAAAACCTATATAAAAACATCATAATGATAATACCAGCTCAAAAATTATATTGATAAATATCTGCTTAATTTTTATAACAGAATAAGGTTAGCAAGTTTCCAATTAAATTATAAAAAAAAACTTTTATCGCAACTTAAAATAGCATATATCATTATTAAAATCAGTTATATTAAGTAAAAAAATAAAAATAAAAGAGTTTTTCGTAAAGTTTAAATCCATTATTAACCAAAATTCAAAACAATTAAAAACATAAGTTTTTTTTTGCTTTTTAGCCAAATTAGTTTGCGGTATAATATATATGTTGTACTTTATATTATAGACGTTTCGAATCTTTTTGAACGATGAGGTTTGTTTTTCTAGTTTTAAAGTTATCGTTTAGTTAAAAATTTTACTAAAATAAAGAATAAAATTAGGCTTTAATAGTAACTTTGTTACAAATCTATTTGTAAAAATATTTAAATAATCTTGATGTACATTAATAAACAAGTGATGTGTGTATAAGTTTAGTAGCATTTAAGATTTTATAACATTTTATTTTTTAAAGCTAAATCTTTGACAAGTTAATTTACTTATTACAAAAACAATTTCAGTATATTTATTTTTGTCCATTAAAATAAGGTTATTTTGCGAGAATGATATAACAGATCCTTTTCTCGTTATAAATGTTATTTTAGATAAAATGATAAAACCAACAATTTTTTTTTATTTTATACCAAAAAACTAAATCGAGTTTGCTTTATTTAAAAGCGACGTCAGTTAGTGCTTAAAGTATAAAAAAAAAATCTTAAAAAATAAGAAACTATTTTACTTTATTAAAAATTTAAGAAAAATAGTTTCGTTTTATGACAAATCATACTTATAAAATATAAAAGATCAATAAAAAAAACGAACTGGAGATTTAAGTTAATAATATATATTAACTCAATACTCAATTTTCCTTTTTTTAAGACTATATTGTCTCTCTTGATTTATTATATGTTACAACTTTAGTATAAACGCTTAAACAGTAGTTTTAAAATTATAAAAACAAAACAAATAATATTTTTTTTTTTCATCTAATTTTCTTCGTTAGTTTTTGTACGTAGGCGGAAGTGTGCAAAAAATGAGTATAAGACTTAAGATCTTTCTTTTTTTATTTTTTTCATGTATGAAATAGTCGTAATAAAGAAAAGTTTACAATTTAATTTAGCAACAAATTTCTATTTTTCAGTTATTAAGCATATTCTTATATGCATTATACAATTTTTTATTTCTTTTTTTTTTACCTAGTTATTGACAATATTGTTATTAACTACTTGGTATTCCTTTTTTTTTTGTTTTATTATATTTAAACATTTTTTTCTAAACTCTAGATGACTTATTTAAGCTATTTTTTGTGAATGGTTCATATTCTTGCAATCTTTTGAATATCAAACTAAAATTATTGTTATAATTGAGCTCAGTAACGCAATTAGAGAAGCTTGAAATTTTCAAAAGAAATTCAGGCTACTTAACTTTTTTTGTAAAAAATCCGGCTGCCCAGGGATGTTTTAGTTTTATTGAAAAATATATTTATTATTGTATATTTTGAATTTTCATTTGTTATGATTAGGTGTTTAGTTTTTAGGTTTGATGTTGATCATGTTGTTTTAAAAATTTATGAGTTTTGATTTTAATTTACTCAAAACTTATAAAATTATTCTCTTATCAACTTTTCTTTTCAACTTAAGCCATTCTCTTATTGCTTGCTAAATTGAGAGAAATATTTCACAACTATTTTGTTGTTTTAACAAAAAGTCAAAAATATAGTAGGTAAATAATTTAAGTTCAATTTCGAGTTATTCAATAATTATGTAAAGATATAAACTTAAATATGTTTAATGTTTAAATGAATGTATCGAAAATTATTTTTTAAAGAACATTAGACTTGTATCACTTAATAAAAATAAGATTTAAATGATCATTTAATTTTTTAAAATATACTTAATCAGTAGTCAAAATATTTCAGGTGAATAAAGAAACTTGTTTTGCATTAGAAGTTTAATGTTGAAAGTTTGTAAAATGAAACAGATTCTGTTAAAAGCATTGTTATTTCTCTAATTTAAGCTTGCTTAACTAGATATTTTTTATTTATATTCCAGTGAAGTTAGTTCACTAGGATCTTTTGTTAGCAAACAATTAAACCTAAATTTTTAACAGTTATTTTTTGTTTTATTATTTTAGTGGTAGCATTGAAAATCTACAAAAGTTTGCTACTTTATAAGAGTAATGATATATTTAAAGTTAGTTTTTGATCACAGTGAGTCTATATTAGTCTTTATATCTTAAGTTCTTATCATATTAAAAACTTCAATTTGTTAGCTAAATAGAAAAAATTTCAAACATCTTCTACGTATGTAATTTAATAAAAAAGTAACATTTTACCGATACTTTTCCAACTAAAAAACTTACAACTGTAAGTTTTATTAACGTAGATGTTTCGAATTAAAACTATTTACAAAATAATATTTTTGTTATATGTTTAATTTATTTAACTTGATGAATTAAGTCTTTCACACTGAGCCCACCTTCAGGGCTTTATTAATAAAAAGGTTTATTTAAGATGTAAAATTCAAAGGACTCAAGTTTTGTGCCTATGCACTCAACAGCTTTAAAACAACTTTGAAATAAAGCCCAAAACCAAACACCCAACTGAAAGTTTAAAAATTTAGCATAAATAATATATGACGTAATTTTGAAACTATCAAAAATCATGCAAAACGGCTTGTGCAAAAACTAATTCACCAATTGATAATAAACTGGCAAAGATCATAAAATTTCAGTGAGTAAGTATATATTACGACAGATAATTAAAAGAGATAAAGATAAAATTAAGGTAAAAATTTAAATTTAGATAATTTTAAGATGACATTAAAACTTGTTAAACTTTAAAAGCGTTTTTTTTTTATATGTCTACAAGACGATACAAATTCGCTTCTTTTATTCAGGTATCTCTTGTTTTTCAATACATATCCAACGGCTGTTGCTTCTTTGAGACACAGCCTACATATTGGGCTATTGTTGTTAGCTATAGGATGTGCTCTTTTTATAACTTTCCAGTATATTTCAATCCTATGCCGCTGCGCTTTAAGCCACAAACATACTTCGAAAGTTCAATGTCATTTTTATATATGCCACCTTTAGAAGATTTTTTATGATTGGCATACCTGAATCTAAACTGAGTCGAGCACAAGCCGACATAGAACCTCGTCTCAACGCCAGAGTTAACTGTGGCCTTGTAAACGATGTTCTCTGAACGGCAATTGCCCCCTTTCAACTTATATTTACAACTACCAGCGCAGCCACGTTGACTTCGAGTTCCTGAGTATTGATTTAATTTTATCTTTATCTCTTTCAATTATCTGTCGTAATATATATTTACTCACTGAAGTTTTATGAATTTTTGCCAGTTTATTGTCGATAGGTAGAATAATTTTTGCACATGCCGTTTTGCATGATTTTTGGTAGTTTCAAAATTACGTCATAATCTATTTAAGCTAAATTTTTAAACTTTCATTTGTGTGTTTTGTTTTGTGCTGTATTTTAAACTTGTTTTGAAGCTGATGAGTGCATAGGCACGAAGCTCGAGTCCTTTGAGTTTTACATCTTGAAATAAACCTTTTTGTTATATATGTATATATATAGAAATAAGAGCTCAAGAAAAAATTATTTACTAATTTTTATTATAATACTTACTAATATATATATAGATGTATATTTAAAATTACAAGATGTTAAGTCGTTTAATTATATTTTGACTTACTTAAATTAGACCGGAATTTTAATATTTCAATACTTACGCTACTGGGTTTTTTGTTTTGAAATAAAAATTAACATTTAAGAGTTTAAAATTTGATGAATTAAGAATATTAGTTTATAGTTAGTGATACGTTACGTAGTCAAAACTACGTAAAATTAGTTAAAAATTATAAATGTCAAAGCAATTTATATTTAATTTAAAAACTTTTTATTTAAACACGCAATGCAACTCTATATAAGTTTTTTTTAATAATAATTAATAAAACTCATCTGGTTTCTTTTTGAACTATGTTCTTAGCAAAGCGTTCCGTTTTTAAAGTATTTTGATTCAAAACTACAAAATTTTTTAATCAATTTTATAAGATATATATAAATAAGTAAATTTTTAGAAAAGCTTAACATTTTTATCAATTTTTTGTTACGTAAATTATTTTTGTTTTATTTTATACTTCATGTTACTTAAGAAACAAAAACATATTAAAACTGACCTTTTTTGACTTTAAAAAATACTTTTTGTTTAATTATGATAAGAAACACAACAAAGGATTAAAACTGACCTTTTTTGAGCTAAAAAAGTACTTTTTATTTAAACATAATTAGGAACATAAAAAGTGATTAAAAATGACCTTTTTTGACCAAAATAGTATTTTTTAATTTTGAGTTTAACAACCATTCTAATTAAAGCTTAAACAAAAGAAAATTACTCAAACTACACAAAATTATTCAGAAAAATATTTTTTCAATTGTTTATTAGTTAATGAATGTCTGCAATTTAATATAACTTTTAGGTTTATTCTTTTAAATTTTTTCAGGTTATATAATTTTAAAGTTATTGCTTAGTTTGATAAGTGTTATAATTACTTAGTTGTGAGAAGCAAAATGCATATATAACGGTTTACTTTCATTTCTAACTCGCTATCATTTCTAACCCGATCATTTCTAACCCGACCACTTCTAACCCGATCATTTCTAACCCGATCATTTCTAACCCGATTATTTCTAACCCAATCACTTCTAACCCGATCATTTCTAACCCGATCACTTCTAACCCGATCACTTCTAACCCGATCACTTCTAACCCGATCATTTCTAACCCGATCACTTCTAACCCGATCATTTCGAACCTTATCACTTCTAACCCGATCATTTCTAACCCGATCACTTCTAACCCGATCACTTCTAACCCGATCACTTCTAACACGATCACTTCTAACACGATCACTTCTAACCCGATCATTTTTAACCCGATCACTTCTAACGCGATCATTTCTTACCCGACCACTTCTAACCCGATCACTTCTAACTCGATTTAAGCCTATCATTTCTAAACCGATCTTTTCTAACCCGATCATTTATATCCCGATCATTTCTAACCCGATCATTTATAACTTGATCGTTTCTAACCCGACTGTTACTAGTTCGATCTGTATTAATATGTTTATGTATTATTGTAATAAAGTAAATATTTGTTTTAAAAACAAAATAATCTCAACAAAGTTGTTTTTTTTATCGAAATTTAGTTTATTTTGTTTAAAGTAAAACTTAATGTTTAGATAGCTTTAAAAAAATTCGATTTTTGGTGTTTATTGTTATTGGAAGTTTTTTTTTCCTACGTTAGACCCACACATAAATAAAAATCTTGGCAGCTTTAACTAAATAGCACATAACGAAGAGACAAAAATTTATATATCTTAAATTCAAAAACTACAGTTTTATTTTTTTTTTAGATTAACAGCAAAAAAAATCAACACTTAGTATAAAAATAATTAAGTTTTTTATGATTAGAAGGAGAAAATTTTTAACAAACTTAGTTTTAATTTAATAGTAAACAATTTAAATATCAACTCGTTCAACGATCAGTAAGCTCCAATAAAATAAAACACAGCTGAACAGTGGGCTGGCAAGTGGATATTGACTATTTTTGCGACTAAACAGTTAAAGCAAGATTTTTATTTAATTGTTTAGAGCGGGGTTTAGTCTTTTAAAACTCGGTTTATTTCTGTTCTGCTTAAAGTATACTAAAAGTTATGTAAGCTTAAACGTAGCCAAAGTTAGATTTTTTTAAGTTTAAAAAAGCCTCGAAAAGTGCTTAAATTTTTGTCAAAATTAAGGTCTACATCTACTGTTAAAAAACACCTTAAAAGCTTTTATACAAATATTTTTTTTAAGTTTTTTCATTTCTTTGGTTTAGTGTTAATTGAAAAAAGTCAAAATTCTTTGAATATTTAAATGTAAAAGTACATTATTTCTCATTAAAAAAATCTTCTATTCTCGTCAAAATTTCATTGATGATTTTCTGGCAATTTAGGGTATTCTTTAGGGTTAATTTTCTCAATTAGCCACCGTACAACCAACATATTTTTTTTTTATAAGTTAATAAAAATGACAAGGATTCTATACACAAATTTACAGACAAATGTATCATGTGGAATATAACTATTTTGTTTTAGGTTTTTACAAGCGATATTTCTGTTAAAAAATTTGATATAATATTCTATCCCTGGTTTTTCACTATGACAAAAAAGACCATTTTGTATGTTCTAGAAGGTTCTTAATGTGTATAGATTCACTTACTTTTGTATACAGATCATTTAAGCTTAAAGAATAATGAGAACATTTAGTATTGGTCAAAACATGGCAGCTTAGCATATGTTTTAGTTATTGAAATAGTTTTTTTTTACTATTTTGGCAAATTTAAGGTTTTGTAGTACTGAAGTTATTATAGTAGTTTTTGTAAAAGTAGTGTTTTTGTTTCTGATACAAGATAGCCAGAGTTTTGCATCTGATTAAAACTAATATGAGAAATGGCTTTTGCTTGAAAATAGAAAACCAAATGACTATAAGGTTACACAGGGAGTAACTAAGGAACCAATTACAAATGAAGAGCACTTGACTTTACATCCGCTTCACAGTTACCTCAGAGTTTTCGGATGGATCTATAAAATATGTTATCATGCTGTGGCTGGACATTTTAATTGGCCAGAATCGAAGTTTGAAGGAATAACTTAAAGTCAAGGTGTAAATAATTTAATTGAGTCAAATAGAAAAATTCAGAAATGTGTAGAAGAAGAAATTAATGTTGCTCTTGAAAAACCGGATCCCACAGGCCATGGTGGAACTTCTACAACAGGTAACGTAGTCAAAACTTTGCTAAACACCAATAATAGGACTCTGCTGACGAAGCATATTTCTGATGTTAGTTTAAAAGAAAACATTGACAAAATTATTTTGTATGTTTCCATTATTTTATGCCTCATAAATTCTAACAGAAAGATTAATGTAGAGAAATACTCAGTTTTATGTCAAAAAACAATGATGCTGGTCATGTCGGTTAAATAGATTCGTTTTAAACCAACTGCGCATACTGTTCTTGCACATAGTGCTGAACTAATTGACCAAAACAACGGTAGAGGTTTGCTAAATTACACCGAAAGTGGATTTGAAGCTAACAACAAGTTTCTAAGACAGTACAGAATGAACTTTTCAAGGACAAACTTCTCAGTATGAAAATTTAACAGATTGTTTAAATCGATTATGGGACAAGAGTGACTACGATTTTAACAACACTTAGACAGACTGAATTGCACTTATTGTAAAGAAGTTGGACATACTGCGCGAAGTTGTTTGCAGCTAGATGAAAAAATTTCATCATGTAGTTCAAATAGGGAAACGTTGTTACATATGCTTTAAAATACTAAATAAGTGTTTTATTTATTTTAGAAACTTAATTTCAAAAAAGTTTTAAGAACTTACTGTTTAATTTATATTTTCTAATAAATTTAAAGTACTTTTTTATAATCACAGGCTAAATTATTTTGTATTTTGCACTGTTTTGCAACGAATAAAAGTTTTTATTGTTCAAAATAAGTACGGTTTTTTTTTCTTTTAATAAACTAGTACAAATGTAACGTTATTAGTAATACAAACTTTCATATACACAGAACAGACTTAAATCAAAAATAAACTGTATTTAGAGTATAGTTTCACCCGGCTTGATATTGAAAATTCATTCATATTTAAACTAAAATGGAAGTAAATGTGACTCTTTTGAGGTAGCCAATTATTATTTTCTTTTTTTTTAAGTTTTTTTCTTTAAAGTTTTATAAGAAATTAAAATTTTAACTATTTTCTAAATAAAAACAAACATTAGTCATATTGTAACACTAATTGTAACTTTAAATTGTATTATACTGCTTTTTATGAGAGAATTATGTCAATGGCCGCTTGATCCCCGTTTTCAGCCCACTGTGAGCTGCACAATCTTTCATTTTAGAATTAACTTCAATTTCTTTTCAACAAACAATCTTCTCTGCAAAATTCAGCAATAAATATTTAGACAATTAAGTAAATTTCTTCTATGATTTTAGTTCAGCAATCAGCAAAATAGTCTGAATAGGTTACTTTTGTAAAATTAATTTAGACTATACTACAGTGTAAGAATTCAAACAAACTACAAAAACTTTTGAATAAAACTTTTTCTTGTTTATACATCTACTAGATTTTCACATCCTAACTTTTAGAGTTAGGTTCTGCACATTTGTGCAACCGTTTGGTATTTCATTGTTTTTTTTTTATTTTTTTTGTAGGTTTGCAAAAGCATAATCGAAAAATTAAATACATTGACTAACCACTAAGTTTAAAACCTTAAATCCAAAGCACATTAATAATACAGGTCAAATAAACATTTGTCGGAAACATTAGAAAATGATTTATTATTTACATAGGAAAGGCCATTATAATAAAATCAAATTGTAGAATGAACAAAATCCTACATATTAAATCAATGGTTCATAAGTATAAAATTTGTTAAATTACTGTGAGTTTCTAATATAAATTATCTTATTTTAATCAAGTAAGCTTTAATCAAATTTGTTCAACTTTATGTGAAGATTAATTTTGTTTAAAAGCTAAGTCCACATTTAAACTAAAAGATATTTATGACTGAATGCATTTTTCGATTTATTTTCGTGATAATTAATTATTTTAATAGGGTTAAGAAATTGATTATAAATTAATTGTAGTTTTTAGTTTTAAAAGCATTAGGAAAAGTATAAGTTTTCTGAATTCTAAAGATTAAATATTAAGTTTTGATAGTCGTCAATGTAAGAAATATAATGAGCATTGCAGAGGTTAAAGACTATTCTTTACTTTTTTGAAGGGATTTTATATGGTTAGTATAAATTCTAAGTATGGAGACCAGATTGGCAAGTTGCATTCAAATTTAGGGCAAATTTAAACGAAAAAACATTTTTTAAGAGTATTAGTATGAGTGTATATGAAGCTTAAATAATACAATTAAAATTTAGTAATCGAAATTAGTATGGTAATTTAATTTAAAATTATCATCATTAAATTATAAGTTCTAAAAACGAAAGTGTATACTGTTTAACACAAAGTAAAAAGTAGAGGTAAACGTTTAATTTTTTTATAAGTATACTCTGTCATTTACTAGAAATTAAATTAGATTTTCTTTCTTTTAGCCAATAGTAAATATATATAAAGATTAAATGAGAAATATTATTTAATAAATTTAAATATAAAAGTTAAGTGTCGAAAACTTGTTATTTTAATTTTTTATAATTCTTTAAAAATATGTTGTATATAGAGCAAAATAAATTTACATTTTTAATAAAAATTTAAAAGTTTTAAAAATTTAAAATTGCAAAAACAATTTTACACGATTAATAGTAAAAACTTTGTTAATATTTTTCTTGATATCTTTTAAAAGTTATTATCCTACAGATTTCCAAAAACACAAAAACTTTAGATTATTTAGCGATCATTATGTATGAACTATAAATATAAGTTAATAGATTCGTTTATACAACTCAAAAAACGAGGTAAACAAAGAAAATTAATATTATGTTAAGCTTGTACTAAAATAACAAATTATACAAAAAATATTTTTTACGTAACACACTAAATCATTAAGTTTTAAAAAAATTAGAAATTGAAATTTTTTTAGTTAGTTTAATCACTTCTTTATGAATTGCTGGTTCATAATTTAATCCTTAAAACAAATAAATGTAAACAAACAAGTAAAATAGGTTGGAAACGATCGGACCAGAAACGATCAGGCTAGAAGTTATCAGGTTAGAAGTGATCGGGCTAGAATCGATCAGGCTAGAAACGATCAAGCTAGAAGTTATCGGATTAGAAATGATCGGGTTAGAAATGATCGGGTTAGAAATGATCGGGTTAGAAATGATCAGGTTAGAAATGATCGGGCTAAACTGGGTTAGAAATAATCGGGTTAGAAGTGATCTTGTTAGAAATGATCGGGTTATTAGAAGTGATCGGGTTAGAAGTGATCGGGTTAGAAATGATCGGGTTAGAAGTGATCGGGTTAGAAATGATCGTGTTAGAAGTGATCGGGTTAGAAGTGATCGGGTTAGAAATGATCGGGTTAGAAATGATCGTGTTAGAAGTGATCGGGTTAGAAGTGATCGGGTTAGAAGTGATCGGGTTAGAAGTGATCGTGTTAGAAGTGATCGGGTTAGAAGTGATCGTGTTAGAAGTGATCGGGTTAGAAATGATCGAGTTAGAAGTGATCGAGTTAGAAATGATCGGGTTAGAAATGATCGGGTTAGAAATGATCGGGTTAGAAGTGATCGGGTTAGAAATGATAGCGGGTTAGAAATGATCGGCTCCCATATATAACACAATATTTTAGAACCATAGTTTTAGAAAGAAAAATATTTAGTAGATATAACTGCCAATAGATCTTTAAAATTTTTAGTTAATGTTATTTTTAAAAAGGTAAGTTGTTATTATGATTTTAATATGATATGCCTAAAAATTTTTAAGCTATTTAAGGTGATATATTTCAACAGTTATTGTCAGTTATTTTTAGTTATGTATTAAACATACCATCTAAAAGTTGTAATAAAAACAATACAACTAGCTTTTTTTTTTCCTAAAGTTTTCAATACGGTATTTAATTTAAAAAGATTTTGCAACCTACTTAATAAGTTCGTAAATTTTAACTGCAACTTTTTTAGTGTTTTTAAAATATTGTGACTGTTTGCTGAATACGTGTCGTCAAAATATTTCTCATAACTAAATAATTAGTCTGTTGTAGGAATTATTTAGTCAAAACTTTTGTGCGGGAGATATGTTTAAAATTCTTATTATTAAATATATTTTCTTTAGCCAATCTCTTATCAACTAGTCATATATTGTTTTAAATAACACTCATTTTCGTTTAACAATTTTATTTAATTATATAGTTTTTTTTTTTACTTAGTCTCAAAAGATCATTCTTTTAAAACATTAGAATTGAGAAAGTTATTGCTTGCTAAATTAGAAAAAGTATTACAAAATTAAATTAATATTTCTATTATTTTTTGAACAAAAAATCAGAAGTATAGTAGGATGCTAAAAAAAGCTAAGTGCACGTTTTAGTTACAAAAAACATTATGTAAGATATAAATTATACAAAACAAATGGTTAACATTTAATTAATACTAATTGATAATAAAACAAAGCACTTTTTATGTTCACATATATGACACATTTAATCAAAAATACACACTTAAATATCGATTATAAATATTTTTAAATGTTTTTAATGAATCAAAAGATTATAACTTTTTCGTATTTATCCATTATTTACTATGTTTTTATGAGTAAAAATTTATCGTTATAAACTTAAGTTTTTTAATATTTTGAAAACCCTTAGCATACTGATTAACTATGTTATGTTTAGAGTTTAATTTAAATGATATAGTTAAACATTTAAGTTAAACTCATCTCTGGTGTTTTACTTCTCATTTAATATAATAGACAATTTTATCATTTGACCACTTTGGTATTTAAGCTAAGTACAATCCCAGTGTTTAGCAGCAAACCATCACTGGAACAAAAAAATCTAAAGTATCTCTAACATATTAGTTAATAATATTATTATTGTTTTTGATATAAGTCTATAAAGGTTAATATTAATTTACTAATTTAATTAAATTAAGTTTAATTAAAAAAAAACCAGGGATTTCTCGGCCAGCTTCATTATTTTAAATTAAAAACAGAAAAACTTAAATTTTTTTTAAATCACGAGCTTGTTTTTTTCTAAATCTTTAACAAAAGTTAGTAGCTTCAGTTGAACTTTGATTTTTTATAACTAATTTTTAATAGAAAAATATTTATAAAATCTGTTAACTTAAAAAGTTTATAATTTAAATATTTATTATTTTGAGATTTTTTTGAAGATTACATAAGAAAAACCTGAATTACTTAAAACATTTAAAGGTCGTTCATTGTATTTTTTTTTCTCTCGAAAAATGGCAACTCTGTTTAATTTTTTTTAACACAATAGTATGCTAAATAGGAATAGTCAAATTACTTATACTGATACTAACGAAAAATATTAATGTTAAGATTTTTTAAACATATAATTTCGGTCACATAGTGTAAAATAAATAGTTAATTTGATAATAGTCATAAATAAAGGTTAAATTTTTTATTCTTCAAGTTATAAATAATGGGTTCATGTGAATTTTAATTTTTATTTAAATTTTGTAACACCACCTTGTAAATACTTTCAAATATATATTTTCAAGTTTCAAAAAAAATCATATTTATTGTATTTGTTTATGTTTTACTTTAGCTCATTTTTGTAACAAAATATCATAAATAATTAATTCATTTAAAAATTTATATCATTCTGTTTATTCTAGTTTTGATAAGTAATGATAAAAATTGTGAAAACAGGCTAAAAGTAATTTAATTATGAGTTTTCACAACCTTAGGCGAGTTTGAACTTAAAAAAATTAATATTTATAAGGTTCAGGCAGGCAATTTATTTTTGAACATTTATGCTAGTTTGGTATTTTTTCATAAAATTAAGCTCGATTATATACCTTTGAAATCAGATTTTCTTAGAAAATTTGTGATTTTTTACAAAATTGTCACAAAACCTGAAATCCTTGAAAAGTCCTGGAATTTCATAGTGTAGAATACGAAACCTATTTACCTTTTACAATTTTTAAATATTTTAATTTATTAGATTTTTTTATATTATTTTATGTATTATATAGGCATTTTTTAATGATTTACTTAAGCTTATTTTTTCTTTAAAAATGTTATCAATAATTAATTTATTATAAAGTTTATGTTATTATTTTTATTCTAGTTATAATAGGTAATGAAAAAAAATGGGAAAATAGGCTTATATTAAAATAATACAGAATTTAAAAAGCTTCAGCTAGCTTAAGCTTTCAGATATAATTATTTGGTCTTATTTAGACCGTTCAAGTTTTTTTTTTTCATTTGAGCCTTGTTTTAACGGCTCAAATTTTTTTTTTAATTTGTTTTTTTTTCATGGTTACAACAAAACAGATATTTTTAGAAAAAGCTTGAACTCGACAAATTAGTCTACAAAAACCCAGAGTTTGAGAAATTTTGAAAAAAAAAAATTTGAATTTTGAACAAAAATCACTAAAAAATTTGGAACTTTAAACAGATTATAAGTTAAGTAGTTAAATATTGATTTGTCACGAGAAATATATCATTTTGCTAATAGGTTTTGTCATAACTTTAAGTTTTCTTAACTTTCTGAATTTGTTAATGTATTTAAAGTGAATTTACAGTAAACTTTGACTGTTGTTACACTACATAACAATGTTTTTAACCTTAATTTAATTTTAGAATTAAAATAAATAGATAAACAATTACTTTTAAAAACCTGGAATAATTTAAGATGATCTGAAAGAAATTTTTATGAACCAGAAGATAGCTTTATTTATTTTAGCTTTCAAGTACTTTCATCAATACAATATTTTTTTTAAGTTTTCATTTTTCCTTATTTGCATATAATTATTATTTTTTGTTTAATTATATTAATATATTTTCCTAACTTAGGATGATTTATTTAAGCTATTTCTTTTTGAGTGGTACAGATCTTTGCAACATTTTGAATATCAAACTTAAATTATGAATATAATTGAGCTCTGTCACGCAATCAGATAAGCTAGAAGTTTTCAAAAAAACTCAGGCTAGTTAACCTTTTTTGTCAAAAAAACTCAGGCTGCCCCATGGATGTTTTAGTTTTTTTTTTTTCTAAATATATTTATTGTTGTATATTTTGAACTTTCATTTGTTATGATTAGGTGTTTAGTTTTTAGGTTTTAAGTTTGATGTTAATCATGCTTGTTTTTAAAAAGTTTTGAATTTTGATTTTAAATTACTCAAAATTTATAAAAAATATTCTATTTTCAACTTGTCTTATCAACTTATGCGCTTTTCTTATTGCTTGTTACTTTTATAGAATATTTCACAATTAAATTATTTTTTTTGTTTAAACAAGAAGTCAGAAATACTATAGGATGGTAAATGATTTAAGTTCAATTTTTTACTTACTAAATAATTATGTAAAGCTATAAACTATGAAAAAACAAACGGTTATGATTAAATTAATACTAATTGAATATAAAACAAAGCTTTTTTTAATATTTACAATAAATGACACATTTAAACAAAAATACACACTGTTAAATTTATTGTAAATGTTTTTCAAAAGTTTTAAAATTATCAACATATCATAACCTTTTCGTCTTTATCCATTATGTAATATGTTTTTATAATTAAAAAATTATCATTTTAAACTCTAAAGTTTTCAATATTTCTAATACCTTTAGCATACTAATTAATTTATATTATTTTTAGTGTTTATTCAAACGATATAGTTGAATTTAAAAATTAAATTTATCCCTGGTGTTTATTCTAATTAATCTTATGATTTGACTACTTTGGTACTCTTTCAAAACATTTAAGCTTTAGTATGAGTATTCTTTTCCAAGGTAAGTGGAATAGACTGATACTAAGTAAAATACCAGTTTCTAGCTGCAAACAATAACTGGAACCAATAGAACCTAAATGATCTCTATCATGTTATTTAATAATCTTTGTTATTGTTTTTGATATAATTTAACATAAGTTTATTTTTTGCTAAAAAACAGTTGAACTAGTTTTGAAAACAAGATGTAAAAAAATATAATATTAGAAATGTCTAGTTTCTAGTAACATTAAGGTAGCCCAACACTCAAGATAACTCATGACAGTTTGAATTTTAAAAAACCCCAGAATTACTTATGCCAGATTGTTTATTTTAAATTAAAAATATGCTTTTAATCACAACCTTGTTTTTTCTAAATCTTGAACAAAAGTTAGTTGCTTCAGTTAGAATTAAAATTTTTGCAACCATTTCTAAATAAAAAATGATTTATAAAAGCTATAAACTTTAAAAGTTTATAATTTTAATAGTTATTATTTTGAGATCTGTTAGAAGATTTAAAAAAGACCTGAATTATTGAGGACATCTTAATGTTTTTCAGTATAATATATATTTTTTTTAAATGTTACGCTGTAATATTTTTCTTAATACAATAGTATGCTAGTAAGGAAAAATCCAACTACTTTAATTAAGAAATACAAATGTTAAGTATTTTTTGAATAATTTACTTTGGTATCATAGTGTAAAATAATTAGTAAATACTTAATTTCTATGAAAGTAATAAATAAAAATTAAACTTTTTAACTTTAAATTGTAATTAACGGGTTCTTGTGAATTTTTTAAATTATAATAACACCACCGTGTAGATACTTTTAAACATATATTTTAAAGTTCAAAATAACTTAACATTTGTTGTTCAATTTAATGTTTTACTTTAGCAATTTTTGTAACAAAATATTATAAATAATTTGTTCAATTTTAAATTTCTAAGTTATGATAAAAACTTAGAAATAGACTAGAAATAATTTAACTATGACTTGTCAAAACTTTGAGCTAGTTTGAACTTTAAAATATTAGTATTTAAAAAATTCAGGTACGAAATTTTATTTATTGAACATTTAAATTAGTTTGGTATTTTTTCATAAATTTTAGACTAGACTATATAGCTTTGAAATCAGGTTTTTTTCGAAAACTTTTATTTTTACCGAGTTGTCACAAAACCTGGAATCCTTGGAAAGATTCTGGAATTTTATAGTTTTGGCTAAAAAACTTAGAAAAACCTAGATTTTAAAGAATTAAAAATTTTCACTCTTGGTGTATTTTTTAAGGATTAACTTAAGCTTATTTTTCCTATAAGAATATAGTCATCAACTAATTTATTATAAAATTTATGTGATTGGTTTTATTCTGATTTTAACTAGTGTAATGAAAAAAAATGGGAAAATAGGCTTAATGTTAAAATAATACAGAGTTGTAAAAACCTTTAGCTAACTTTAGCTTTTAAATGTTATTTTTGGTCTCATTTAGATTGTTCAAGTTTTGTTTTTCATTTCAGGATTGTTTTGCTGGCGTTTAAATTTTTATTTTTTAATTCTTTATATCATAGTACCCAAAAATAAAAAATCTTTAGAAAAAGCTTGAATTGGACAAATTAGTATACATAAAAATAACCAAATAACCTTGAACTTTAAAAAATTTATATGTTTAGTAGTTAATGTTGATTTGACACGAGAACTACATTATTAAGCTAAAAGGCTTTTGTAATCATTTCTAGTTTTCTAAATGAAAACACATTTAAAGTAGTTCTACAGTAGTTTTTGACTGTTGTTATACTACTTAACACCGTTTTTAAACTTAATTTAATTTTAGAATTAAAAACAGATAGGTAGACATTTACTTCCAAAAACCTGAAAAAGTTAAAAAAAACCTGAAAGAAATTTGTTAAGAACCATAACAAATCCTGCTTTTTATTTAAGCTTTTAAGTATTTTCATCAATACAATTTTTTTTTCAAGTTTTCAACTTTGATTAACTACTTGGTATTCTTTTTTTTTCGTTTTATTAATTTAGAATTTTTTTCTAAACTCTAGATGATTTATTTAAGCTATTTTTGTGAATGGTTCATATCTTTGCAATCATTTGAAAATCAAACTTTAATTATGAATATAATTCAGGTCTGTCATGCAATCAGAGTAGCTTGAAGTTTTCAAAAATACTCAGGCTGGTTAACCTTTATTGTAAAAAAAATCAGGCTGCCCAGAGATGTTTTAGTTTAATTGAAAAAATATATTTATGGTTGTATATTTTGAATTTTTATTTGTTAAGATTAGGTGTTTAGTTTTTAAAATTTAAGTTTGGTGTTAACTATGCTTGTTTTTAAAAATTTATGAGTTTTGATTTTAATTTACTCAATATTTATAAAATTATTCTCTTATCAACTTTTCTTTTTAACTTAAGCCATTCTCTTATTGCTTGCTAAATTGAGAGAAATAGTTCACAATTATTTTGTTGTTTTAACAAAAAGTCAGAAATATAGTAGGTAAATAATTTAAGTTCAATTTCGAGTTATTCAATAATTATGTAAAGATATAAACTATAAAAAAACAAACGGTTATGATTAAATTAATACTAATTGATTATAAAACAAAGCTTTTTTTAATATTTACATAAATGACACATTTAATAGTAAAATTTTTGAAAGTTTTAAAGGTATCAACAGATTATAACCTTTTCGTCTTTATCCATTATGCACTATGTTTTTTTAACTAAAAAATTATCATTATAAACTGTAAATTTTTCAATATATTAATACCCTTAGCATACTAATTAATTTATATTATTTTTAGTGTTTAATCAAACGATATAGTTGAATTTTAAAATTAAATTTATCCCTGGTGTTTATTCCAATTAATCTCATGATTTGACCACTTTGGTACTCTTTCAAAAATTTAAGCTTTAGTATGAGTATTCTTATCTAAGGTAAGTGGATTAGACTGATACTAAGTAAAATACCAGTTTCTAGCTGCAAACAATAACTGGAACCAATAAAACTCTAAAGAATCTCTATAATGTTAGTTAATAATTTTTGTTATTGTTTTTGATAAAATTTCATATAAACTAATTTTTTCCTATAAAACAGTTGAACTAGTTTTTAATGCAAAAAGTAAAAAAAAAATAATGATAGAAATGTCTAGTTTTTAGTAACATTAAGGTTGCCATCACTCAGGATAACTCATAACAGTTTGTAATTTTAAAAACCCCAGAGTTAATAAGGATAACTCATGCTAGTTTGAAACTAGAAAAGAATAAAAGATTACTCGGGCCAGCTTGGATATTTTAAATTAAAAACAGAATAAAAAAAAAGTTTTAAATTCTCAACCTTTTTATTTTTAATCTTGAAAAAAAGTTAGTTGCTTTAGTTTATTATTGAATTTGTAAAACCAATTTAAAAAAAAAAAAAAAAGATTTAGAAATGCTTTTAACTTAAAAAGTTTATAATTCAAACAAATATTATTTTGAGATTTATTGAAGATTAAAAAAAAGCTAATTTACTTAAGACATCTGAATGTTGTTTAGTGTATTTTTTTCACTTAAAAAATGGTATTCCTGTAATATTTTTCTTAATACAATAGTATGCTAGATGAGAAAAGTCCAATTACTAAAAACAAGTAATTAAAATGTTAAACGTTTTTTGAGTTAATTATTTTGAGTATAATAGTTTAAAATAAATAGTTAATTAATACTTAATTTCAATATTTCATATAAATAAAAATTAAGTTCTTATACATCAAAAAATAATTATAATGGGTTATTGTTAGTTTTTAATTTTATTTAAACTATAGTAAAACTACCTTGAAAATACTTACAAATATATATTTTTAAGTTTTGAAAAACTTCACAGTTATTGTAGTACTTAATGGTTTACTTTAGTTCGTTTTTTTTAAAAAATATTATAAATAATTATTTCAATTTTAAATTCATAAGTAATTATAAAAATTGGCACAATAGGTTAGAAATAATTTAATTATGAGTTGTTACAATCTTAGGCTAATTTGAAATTTTAAGTGTTAATATTGAAAAGTTCAGGTAGGATGTTTTTTTATTGAACATTCAAGCTAGTTTTGTATTTTTTTATAAGTTTTATATAGCTTATATAGTTTTGAAATCTGGTTTTCTTAAAAAACTTGGGTTTTTTTACAGGATTGTCACAAAACCTGGAATTCTTGTGAAAATCCTGGAATTTCATAGTCTAGGCTACAAAACCTAAAAAAACCTATAAACCATAGAATCAAAAAAATCCACATTTGGTTTATTTTTTAATGATTGACTTCAGCTTATATTTTTCAAAAAACATAAACAATAACTAATACATTATTAAATTTATGTGATTGGTTTTATTTTGGTTTTAATGAGTAATAAAATGATAATAATTTGGCTTAAAATTAAAATAATACAGAGATGAAAAAACTTTAAGCTAACTTAAGCTTTTAAATGTAATTATTTGGTCTAATTTAGATTTTTCAAGTTTTTTTTCATTTCTGGATTGTTTTAATGGCGTTTAAATTTTTATTTTAAAATTCTTTTTATCATTGTACCTAAAAATCAGAAATCTTTAGAAAAAAGGTTGAACTGGACAAATTAGTATACAAAAACCCAAAATTTGAGAAGTTTTGAAAAAAAAAAGTAAGAATTTGAACAAAAATCACAAAATAACCTGGAACTTTAAAAAGTATTATATATTCAGTAGTTAAATGTTGATTTGAAACGAGAATTACATCATTAAGCTAAAAGGCTTTTGTAATCATTTCTAGTTTTCTATATGAAAACACATTTAAAGTAGATCTACAGTAATTTTTGACTGTTGTTATATCCTTAACACCGTTTTTAAACTTAATTTAATTTTAGAATTAAAAACAGATAGATAGACATTTACTTCCAAAAATCTAAAAAAGTGAAAGAAAACATGAAAGAAATTTGTTAAGAACCATAACAAATCCTGCTTTTCTTTTAAGCTTTTAAGTATTTTCATCAATACAATTTTTTTTTTCAAGTTTTCAAATTTGATTAAATACTTGGTATTCAATTTTTTTTTTGTTCTATTATATTTAAACATTTTTTTCTAATTTCTAGATGATTTATTTAAGCTATTTTTTGTGAATGTTTCATATTTTTGCAATCTTTTGAATATCAAACTAAAATTATTAATTTAATTGAGCTCAGTAACGCAATCAGAGTAGCTTAAAGTTTTCAAAAAAACTTAGTCTGGTAAACCTTTATTGTAAAAAAAAAAATCAGGCTGCCCAGAGGTGTTTTAGTTTTATTGAAAAATGTATTTATTAATGTATATTTTGAATTTTTATTTATTTTATTTAGATGTTTCGTGTTTGGGTTTTAAGTTTGATGTAAATCATGCTTTTTTTTTCTTGAATTTTGATTTTAAAGTAGTCAAAATTTATAAAATTATTCTTTTCAAGAATAATCAGAAATTTTTTTCGGTAAGATTTTAGAACTAGTAGTCTCATTATTGCTTTTTATACTATTTAATTAGATAGATTTGTAATATAAGAGCTAAATTACTTAGTTTAAAACAAAGTTTTCTAACTATCTTAAAAATTTGATTAGAAAATAGTAATAAATTTGATTAGAAGCTTACATTTAAAAATGAATAGTAAATTTAAATATGCTGTACATGGCAAAGTTCTAGTTAATATATTATCTGTCCAGTTAAAAAAAATCTTTTTTATGTTTTTTTACTTATAATTGTTCAAGTAGAATTCTTTAAGCATTTTTATTATGTTTGGGTAAGGTTGGTTAGGGATAAGAGTATGAGTTTAAAAAAAAAATATCAAAATTTCTAAAAAAAAAATTGATGACTCAGCAAATACATGGATCAGACGAACTTTAAGTTAACTTTTCTGATAAAAGCACTTTAAACATATTTATGTGATTTTTGCAACCTATTGTTCATCTACATTTTTTATTTACTAAAAAAACAAAAACTTGTTTTGTTAAAATATATATTGCGTTAGACTATAAAAAAACAACTTTTTTACAATTTGATTTCAATTAGTTAAAAAAAGTAGAAATTTTATTCTTGAGCAAGAATTATGTAAAGATATAAACTATAAAAAAACAACTTCTCTACAACTTGAATTCACATAGTTAAAAAAAGTAGAAATTTTATTCTTGAGCACTTCTCTTATCAACTAATTATATATTTTGTTATACAACATTCATTTTCGTTTTGCTCTATCTTCACATTTTTATTGTCCTTATAAACAGGTATTATTACTTTACTTAAACACAAAAAAAAGACTTTAAAAAAAAAAAGAATTAAAAAGTTGTTGCTCGTAAATTTAGAAAAATATTAAAAAGTTAAATATTTTTTTTTAAACAATCAAAAATATAATAGGATGCTAAAATACAGTTAAGTACAATTTTTTTAGTTATGAAAAAAATCATGTGAAGATGTATACTATTAAAAAACAAAAGTTTGACATCTAATTATTAGGAATTGATTATAAAACAAAGCTTTTTTTATTATTTATAATAAATAACACAATTGATTAAAAATACACACTGTTAAATATGGTAAGTAGATATTTTTGAATATTTGTAAGGTATCAACAGATTATAACTTTTTCGTCTGTATACATTAGGTAGTATATTTTTATAAATTGTTTTAGTGTTTAATTTAAACGATATAGATAAACATTTTAATAAAACCTTCCAGGGTGTTTTATTTCCCATTTAGTTTAATAGACAATCTCATCATTTGACCATTTTGGTACTCTTCTCAAAACATTTAAGGCTTTAGTATGAGTATTATTTTCAAAGGTAAGTGAAATAGACTGATTCTAAATAAAATCTCAGTTTTTAGCAGCAAAAATTAACTGGAACAAAAAAATCCTAAAGGGTCTCTAAAATGTTAGCTAATAATCTTTTTTTTTGTTTTTGATAATATTTCATGAAGTTATTTTTTTATTCTTTAAACAGTTAAGCTAGTTTTAAATGCAAAAAGTAAAAAAAAATACAATGTTAGAAATGTATAGTACCTAATGACATTAAGGCTGCCATCACTCAGAATAACTCATGAGAGTTTGAAATTTAATAAACCAAATAATGACTAAGGAAAACTCATGACAGTTTGAAACTAGAAAAAAATCAGAGATTACTCGGGCCAGCTTGGTTATTTTAAATTAAAAACAGAACAGTAAAAAAATGTTTTAAAATTACAAACTTGTTTTATTCAAATATTGAACAAAAGTTAGTTGTTTTAGTTAGATTTAGATTTTTCTAACCAATTCTAAATAAAAAAAAATTAAAGCTTTAAACTTAAAATGTTTATAATTTTAATAGTTATTATTTAAATATTATTTCAAGATATTGAAAAAAAAAATTACTTAGGACATTTTAAGGTCGTTCAGTGTAAGTTTTTTCACTAAAAAAATGGCAACAATATAATATTAATCTTAATAAAATAATATGCCAGAGAAGAAAAGTCCAACTTCTAAAAAAATCATAAGTTTTAAAATGTTTTAAATAGATTATTTTGGTATCATAGTTAAAACTAAATAGTAAACTAATAATAAGTTTCAATGATAGTTATAAATAAAAGTTAAGTTCTTATACTTCATGTTAAAATTAATGTGCACTTGTGAATATTTCATTTTATTTTAATTACAATAACACTATCCTTGTAAATACTTTCAAGCATATGTTTTAAAAAGTAAAAAACTTCACATTTATTGTATTTGTTATTGTGTTAAATTAGTTAATTTTGTAAAGAAAATATCATAAATAGTTGTTTCATTTTTAATTTAATATTATTTTGTTCATTCTAATTTTGATAAATATTAACTAAAATTGGGAAGTTAGGCTAGAAATAATTTAATTATTAGTTGTCAGATCCTTAGGCTAGTTTGAACTTTAAAATGTTGATATTTTAAAAATTCAGATAGGCGATTTTGTTTTGAGTATTTAAGCAAGTTTGGTATTTTTTCATAAAATCTAAGCTAGACTATTTAGCTTTAAAATTTGGTTTTCTTAAAAAACTTGTGTTTTTTGAAAGGATTGTCACAAAATCTGGATTGCTTGGAAAAAGCCTAGAATTTCATAGTTTAGGCTACAAAACCTAGAAACACCTCGAATTAGAATTAGAATTTGATTAAGATATAGTAATTGCATAATTTAATTAAAAGCCTAAACTAAAAGCTATAATTAAAACCAAAATATCTTGTAAATCTCAAAATTATGTTTAAGACAGTCAATCAGCACTTTTATTCAGTTACATAAAGGCCAAAAATTTTTTTTTTGTATAACAGTTTTGCATAGTTATCAGTTAACTAGTTCTATTTAACTTATATACATATACTTTAGTTACTTTATAAAAATTTTGCTAGTTATTTGTCAAGGACCAAAATCAGTTTTGATTAAATTTTATGCTGATTGTTTAATTATGTGATACATGTTTTATTTTAAGTTCTTTTAGGGTTGACAAAAATCTTGAACTTGACAATTAAGGATGAAAAAATCAGTATCTTGAAACGTTTAAAAATATTGTCACCAAAAATCTGGAAATTAAACCAAGTTTACATATCCCTGCTATTGAAAGACTCTTTAGGTTTTTTCAGATTAACAAAAGCCATTTTGGTTAAATATTTTATATTATTTAGTTTCAAAACCACTATTAACAGTTGACAAGCTAGAGAGTTAGTCAGAAGCAAAATAACTTTTAAAAATACTTGATCTTACAACTCATAAACTTTTTATTTAATTTTTAAAAATTATTGTTTTAGTTTGCTTAAAACTTTAATGTTTATAAAAAGTTTATATTAATTTCTACTTTGTGTAGTTTTAAGAAAGTGAGAATAGTTTTATATGTAAAAAAAAATTTAAAAAACTTTCAATTTGACTTAATTTCAATTTGACTTAATGAAAAATAAAACTTTTCATTAAAATTTTACCTTATAATATGTAAAATAATTTTTGACTAAAAAGTTTTTGCAATTGTGATATCATTAAATAATTTTATATGCTTTACCTTGCAAGTTGGTCACTCACTAAAGTTTATTAATCTAAGAAGTATAGTTTAAACTTTCTTTTAAATTTATATACATATACTTCAGTTACTTTATAAGACTAGTACTATATTTTGTCAAAAACCAAAACCAGTTTTGGATAAAATTTTATGCATATTTTTTAACCTAGTGAGATATGTTATGTTTTAACTTTGTTTAGGGTTGACAAATATCTTGAACTTGACAATTTAGGCTGAAAAAATCTGTAACATGAAAATTTAAAAAATATTTTTACCAAAAATCTAGAATTTAAATTAAGTTTCTATTTGAAGCAATAAAAATTGATGGAACACAAAAATCTTTCATATAGATAGTTGCCTTCTTAAATTTTCCCTACTTTTAATAAAAATATTTCTATTTTTATAAATTAAAATACTCTTTTTAGTTAAATGATTAGTTTTGTGAATTTACAAAACCACTAATAACAGTTTACTAAGTCAGACATAAATGGCAGATGCAAAGGAATTTTAAGATATTTTTTGTTTTTACTAAGAACAAACTTATTATAAGTTTTTTTTATTATCTTTTTAAAGCTTGCTTAAAATTTAATGTTTTTAATAAAATTTCTTTTATTTTAATTATTTATTTTAGGACAGTAAAAACTGTTTCTAAGTTTGAGTTGAAAAAAGAAAACTTTACAAGTTGAATTTAAATATAAAAACTACTAAATACATTAACAAATGATATAAGACAAATAAAAAATTAACTTTTGTTAACGTTTGTTAAATCTTTGGTATAACGATGTTGTATACAGTAGGTTAAAAAGAATTTTTTACAACCGGTTTTAAAATAAACTTTCTCAAGATAACTCAAGAGAGTCAATATTTTGTCTTTTTTTAATATAGTAAAGCTGTGTATACTGATAATAGCCTATTTACTATGGCAATTAAAATGTTTTGTAAAATCACTATAAATTGGTATAGTCCACAAAAAAATTCTATATTTCACTTGAGAAATATCTTCTATTTGCTTTTTCATATGTTTTGTTTAATTGTATTTTGACAGACATTATAAAAAAAGATAACTGTTATTTTAAAACCGGTAGAAAAATAACTTTTTTGAATATGATGTATGCAACAGTTACCTTTTATTATCACCATAGATTTAATAAATGTGAACAAAAAATTTTTTTTTTGTCTTTTTTCATATTTGAATGTTTTTTAGTAGTTCTCTAATATAGTATGGTCAGTAATTGTCATGCTTTGTTTCTTAGAGAGTAGCAAATTAATAGCATTATTTCCAGATTTCCATCAGAGAATTGCCACAAACTACTTAAGCAAGACAATTCAAAATAAAAATAAAAAAAGTTTTATTCAGTATACAGTACAGAACTCTTTGTTTTTTGGCTTCTGTTAACTGTAGTTGATAAATATTTAAAAATTTAATAAGCTTGAAAAAATAAAACTTTTTTCCAAATTTTTTCCAGATTTTCCAAATTTTTTCAAGGTTTTTAAAAGTAAATATTTTTGGGTCTATTCATAGGTTTATATTAATTTCTATAAAAGAAACTGTGTTAAAAAGTACTGAAACATTTTAAAGATGCTTTAAAGTTACTTTAAATGTGTTTTTTAATAAAAAAAATTTTGATGATGACAAAAAATTTTTATTTATATGATAGATTTTTTGTGTCAGATTGAAATTTTAGTACTGAAAATGTTAAAATTATAAAAAATTCAAGGTTTTTCCAGGTTTTTTTCAAAGTTTCTCAAATTCCAGGTTTTTCCAGGTTATTTTTGCCTAAATTGTCAAATTCCAGGTTTTTCAAGGTTTTTCCAGGTTTTCAGGTAAAGTGGCAACCCTGTATATGTTTTATAGTAGAATACCATTAAATAGTGGTTTATTTGAAATAACCTTTAAAAAATTAAACCTTAACTCTAACAATTTTATTTTATAACTAAAGAAAACTAACTAAAAAACGAACTAAAGGTTTTACAGTTATTTCTGTGAATAGAAAATAATCAATTAAAAAAACTTTTTATTAGGTAAAAATTTGTTTTTTAACTGTAGCAGTCTTTTTGATCGCTCGTTTAATTCAGTTCAGAAATGAATTTTTAATCTAGCTATCAGCCTCTAATAATTTAACAAAGGAAAATAGTGAAAAATTTAAAGCTAGGATTAAACTGTTAAAATAAACAACACATGAACTAAGATAAAACAAAAAAATAGTTGTACTAATTGTTTAAATTTCCTTAAAATATACATTTTTTAGAATAATAACTCAGCTTAGAAAGTAAAACTAATTTAAAATCTTTTAACTTAAAAATTGAAGTCATTTCAAATAGAGACCTTAAATCTATACTCTTTTAAAGCCAAAATAACATTTTTTGAAATAAAAACTTAAATGGTTATTATTTTTTTTTTTATTTTTGCACATTCAACAAGTAATAACAAAAATCTGTCAAATAAATATCTTTCAAATAAATGTTAAAATCACTATTTTATTAAATTTTTTGTGTGATGTAAAACGACAAATATAAACTACAAATTTAACCAGGTCAAAACAAAACTAGTACTAACTTAAAAATCATAAACCACTTAATTTATACAGTAGACTTCCGCTTGAGTTCACACTTTGAACAAAACCAAAAAGTGCGAACTTAAGAAAACATGATAATTTTTTATACAAGTGGAAGATTGCAATATATTGTAATGCAATAATGTTATGAATAAACATAAAAACAACTAAAACATAAAATATTTACTCATTTAATACATAGAACTGTATAAACTATAAAATATTGTTGTTTTATTAATAATAAGTTAGTAATAGACTTTATTTAAGTCAAATTTAAAAAAGTACTTTTTTTATGGTAAAAAGTGCGAACTCAATTGGAAGTCTACCATCATTTATATTCATTAGGCATTAAGCAAACCTGTTGTAGAATAAATAACGTAATAGATTTTTTATTAAAAAAAGCATACTTAAATACAATACAAATCAGGTTAAATAAAAAATATCCCAAAAAATCACAAATTACAAATATCTAGATAAGATCTTTTGCTAAAGATGTTGATAACTGAACTGTAAGGTTTCTCAACAATCTAGAAGGAAAAGCTATAAACAACAATCTGACTCCCTCCCAAATGATGGAAACTTTTACCTTAGTTTTTGTTGAGTCAAAAAGCTTTTCTATCGTTTTTCGAAAAATTTACTTCAAGTTCAAGGTCAGTTTGTAAGTCTGAAAAGCTTTCCTATAAGTAAACGTTTACTTCAAAAAGATCTGCTTCGAAGGGATCCATAATCCGCTCGTGACATTTAATCAAAAAATTTAAATAAACTGTTAATCAATGTCACCTTTAAACTGTTTCAGATGAGATGATAGCACTTCTACATCACCTTCACTTATTTTAAGTTTTCAGTTTTCCAAACTTGCAAACTGATTATTTTTGAAATTTTTTCCATACAGTTCAAGTTGGTTTCTAAAACTGGTTATCTTACTTATGACTTTCACAGGGTTCAAGTTTTTACCTTGTAAATTTTTGTTCATATGGTAGAACTTACCATATAAGTCTGACATATAAGCATTTTTTTTTCTTAAATTTTTTTTTAACAAGATTGTCTGCCAATGCCTTATCATTTTAAGAAAATAATCAATAACTGAATTAAAAACAGCCAAAAACCTTTCTAGACAGTTTCCTTTTAATAACCATCTCACTTATTTAAGAAATATCAAACATAAATAAGTAATATGTGAATACATGATGATCAAAAGTTACTTTTTTTGAATCTAGTAGTGCAAGCTCATAAACTAAACGTACAAAATTTATCTTAAATTATTATAACTTTTTTATTGTATTGCAAAATTGACTTTAATATAGTTTTTTTTGTCTAACTAAGTGACTGTTCAAGAAACAATTGGAAATATTATAGGGTGATAGTTTATAATTGATACCATAGATTTTTACAAAGCAGTTATGATCACAAATGGCATATATGTCAGGTTATGAAATGGTGAGAAGATTTCTATTCGTCTTTGACCTATGAAATTGTTAAATTAGAAAAGATATGAATAAAAATATGTGAATTACTTGAAAAGAGGAGTCCTAAACTATTTGATTTTTCTCTAAATTTCACGTAAACAAATGAACTTATTTTGTTTAAGTTTTACCTCAGGGTCCAATATTTGATAGCAGGCTAAAATAAGTAAAAAGGCAAGCTAAAGAGTAAAAACTAAATATCTGCAAAAAATTTAATCTTTAGCAGTTTTATCTCTTAATGTACTAAAAAAACATAAAAAAATAATCTGATATAAAAAGTGTTTTATTATTAAGCTGACAGTTTTAACTGTAAACTAGTTTTTAACTAAATCATTACAATTACATAAAAAAACATTTTTAACAAAATCACAAGTTTTATTTTTTATTTTATTGCAGTACAATAAGTAAAGTACATTTTAATTCTGAATGTAAAAATATGGAAGCTGTTTACAATAATACAAATGACAAGCTTTCTGACCAAGAAAAGTTTAACAAAATGTCAGATCTAATTCAAAACAAGGGGTACAATAGCGCTTCTATTGTAAGTTCACAATGCAATTAATTCTTAATTTAAAAATATTGTGTGTAATTTAAACTTTATAATTACCAATCACATACTCCAAGCCTGAGTCTAAAACTCGTTGTTTTACTAATGCTAAAAATAAAAGTTCAAAATGAGCTTTAGGGTACATCGAGTATGTTATTAAACACTTTTCGTTGCTTTCTTTTGGGCGTTGGTATTTTGGCAGTATTTGCTGCACAACTTTTTGGGTTTATGACGTATATTTCAGCCACATGACATTTCTGATGATAACTGTCATGGAATACCAGTCCGCTTAACTCGACAACTACTGTCATATTTGCAATTGATCAGTTAGAAATACTCTTCTCAATATCCTTCAATTGTTCCAGCTGTATACTACCTCCTCATACCTCAAAAATATTAGGTTGAATATTTTAACGAGTTTTCGAAATATTCTATACATGAATACATTTAGATAAACCTTATGTGTTTTTTTAAACATAATTTTTAAAAACTGCTTGAAATTTAGTGATGATCAGTTTTACGGATCAGGTTGAAATTAGTATAAATGTTAAGTATTTTGCTCATTATAAAGTTATACTTAGAAATTGTTTTTCTTTGATGATACTATTTTACTAGGCTAAACTTCAGTCAAAATAAATATGTTTCAAACAGTTTTTATCCTTACAGATATTACTTTAATCAAATTATCTTCACAAAATTGTGCATTTATACTAAAACTACTTTTTTAGGTCATTTTTTGGTCAAAAATAATCTTATTAAATAAGATGTATTAACATTAATTAATATTACTTTTTTAGGTCACTTTTGGGTCAAAATAATTCTATTTAAGTAAGGTACCAGAGTTTTTGATTATTTTTGAAAAGTCAGTGGATAGAGCAGTACGTTTACTTTAGTAGTATTTCTAAGTTTATCATAAAAAGTATTAAAGTATTTTTAATTTTTGTTAAAAAATTTTTGCTATGTTTTTGTTGTTAAACCTTAATACAGCGTTGTAGCTTTAGTTTTTTATTTATAACTTGTCTTCGCAGTTTGAAAATCTTAGAAACCATTTGAACAATTTGTTTTAAAAGTATTCTGCTTTACTTAACTATTAAAAATAAAAAGTTGTTGAAAAAAAGTAATTTATTTTTTTACAATAATCATTTTTTATAAACGTCTACTAAGTTTCTTAATAAAAAAAAAAAATCATATTTTGAATACTTTTTGATTAAAACTAAATTTGATGTGTTTAAACAATTTAAAACATATTAAATATTAAACTTTAAGAACAATATAATATTGAAAAACATATTTTAATTTTTTTCAATGACAACTTAACTCATTAAAATTTTTTTTTTCTTTTATTAACGTTTATTTATTTTATATATTGTATAAAGTGTACATTTTTCAGTATTTATAACAAAAAATTTTTCTAAACTAAAAATACTGAAAACATGTCTCGTTATAAATATTAATTAATATCAGCGAAAAAGAATGGTATGGTTTTCGATGTGTATAATAATCCAATGAAACTTGTAAGAAACCTATTATATCTTACAGATTTTTAATGGTAACTTTTTTAAGTTTTCTAGGCTAAAAGTGTTTTTAAGTTTAAATAAATTCAATTTTACAAAAGTATTCAAAAACTTAAGTAAGTCTTTAAAAAATACCTGTTTCTATTCAGAGAAAAACAGTAGTGAAATTTTCATAAAGTAATAACACTAGTAGTATTATTTTCTGTTATGAGACTAATTTTCTTAAGATCTCAAACATATATCAAAATAAGAGTTAAACACAACAATATTTAAACTATAATTATCATACAAGATTTTTAGAAACAGAATTTCCCCCCCCTCGGTTCAACAACAACTGTGGTCACAAATTGCTCGTCGACCAAGGTAGTAAATTTATGACCGGACTACCATTATTTTTAAAACATCAAAGCCATTTTGTAAAGTACCAGGATGAACCTAAATATTATGATTGTTAAGGTCAATTATTATTGTTTCTGTTCTGCTTAAAGTATAATAAACGTTATGCAAGCTTAAACGTAGCCAAATTTTGCTTTTATTAAGTTCAATAAAGCCTCGAAAGATGCTTAAATTTTTGTCAAAATTAAGGACTACATCTACTGTTAAAAAATATCTTATAAGCTTTTATACAAATACTTTTTTTTAAGTTTTTTTCATTTTTTTGGTTTAATGTTAATTGAAAAAAGTCAAAATTCTTTGAATATTCAAATGTAAAACTATATTATTTCTCATTTAAAAAATCTTTTATTCTCGCCGAAAGTTCATTGATGATTGTTGATACTATTTCACTAGGCTAAATTTCAGTCAAAATAAATATGTTTTAAACAGTTTTTATCCTTACAGATATTACTTTAATCAAATTATCTTCACAAAATTGTCTATTTATACTAAAACTTCTTTTTAGGTCTTTTTTCGGTTAAAAATAATCTTATTAAATAAGATGTATTATTATTAATTAATAATACTTTTTTAGGTCACTTTTAGGTCAAAAATAATTTTATATAAGTTAGGTACCAGAATTTTTGATTATTTTTGAAAAGTCAGTGGATAGAGCAGTACGTTTACTTTAGTACTATTTCTAAGTTTATCATAAAAAGTATTAAAGTATTTTTAATTTTTGTTTAAAAATTTTTGCTATGTTTTTGTTTTCAAACCTCAATACAGCGTTGTAGCTTTAGTTTTTTATTTATAACTTGTCTTCGCAGTTTAAAAATCATAGAAACCATTTGAACAATTTGTTATAAAAGTATTCTGCTTTACAAAACTATTAAAAATAAAAAGTTGTTGTAAAAAAGCAATTTATTTTATAAAAAAATCATTTTTTATAAACGTCAACTAAGTTTCTTAATAAAAAAAAATAAAATTTCATATTTTGAATACTTTTTGATTAAAACTAAATTTGCTGTGTTTAAACAATTAAAAACATATTAAATATTAAACTTTTAGAATAATATAATATTGAAAAACATGTTTTAGTTTTTAACAATGACAGCTTAATTTATTAAACTTTTTTTTTCTTTAATTAAAATTTATTTATTTTATATACTGTATAAAGTGTATATTTTTTATAATTACAACAAAAAATTTTTTTAAACTAAAAATACTGAAAACATGTCTCGTTATAAACATTAAGTAATATCAGCGAAAAAGATTGTTTTAATTTTCGATGTGTACAACAATCCAATGAAACTTGTAAGAAACCTATTATATCTTACAGATTTTTAATGGTAACTTTTTTAATTTTTCTAGGCCTAAAGTGTTTTTAAATTTAAATAAATTCAATTTTACAAAAGTATTCAAAAACTTAAGTAAGTCTTAAAAAAATACCTGTTTTTATTCACAAAAAATCAGTAGTGAAATATTCATAATATAATAACACTAGTAGTATTATTTTCTATTAAACAGACTAATGGTTCTTAAAGTCTCAAACAGATATCAAAATAAGAGTTAAACACAACATCATTTAAACTATAATTATCATACAAGATTTTTAGAAACAGAATTTTCCCCCCCTCTGTTCAACAACAACTGTGGTCACAAATTGCTCGCCGACCAAGGTAGTAAATTAATAACCGGGCTACCATTATTTTTAAAACATCAAAGCCATTTTGAAAAGTACCAGGATGAACTTAAATATTATTAATTAAATAAAGATTATTATGGTCATAAGTAATCATTGCAACTCGTTTATTTACTTTTGGTTAAGGATTAAATAGTATTTGTCATTTAATACTCAAAAACTTTAGTTCACAATCTGATTTGTTTGGTTACAATAAAAGTGGTTAAGTATAAGTTGTAGCATTTTCTATACTGTCATTTTTTCATTATTTTCTAAGGTAACTATTTCGAGTTAACTTCAGAATATTTACAAATTTTTTTTTGTGATAGAGGTACTAAATAATGGATGGAAGGTAGCTTATCAAACTGAACACGTGACCTTGTGTTCTTTCTTTTAAACGCTTGGATGAATGAGAATTTTGACTCAAAATATTTCATTAAATTTAAACACTCGAGTTAAATGTTTGTTCATCCAAGCATTTAAGAGATAGCTCACGCCATCTGTAAATACTCATCAGCTAGAAAGGAGATCATTCTAGCAACAGCTTGCTGCAGTAAACATGTAATTACAGAATAGGTATTTATATTTCATTATAATTTTTTTTTGAGATTTTTGTTTAAATTATTTTTTTCTCATAAGCCTTATATATAGTTTTAAGTTCAAGCAGTTATTTCTTATTTTCTAGTTAAAACATTCTCAAAGTAAAATTTATTTAATTAGTGCTCGAAGGTTTTTATAATATGCAAATAGTTTCTAAAACATAATGTTTTTTTTATTGTACATGGTTCTTATATTTGTTAGGTTTTGCAACTTTTGTTTTCTACTATATGTTCATTTATTGTCATGCCTAGTTATGTTATCATGGTTTATAGTATAGGTTTAAAGTATACTTTAACCATACAACTGTGTTAACCTTAAGTAATCCACACAATATTTCGGTAACAATTGGTGTTCCCAGGTAAAGAATAACCAGCTCTAGGTAATAGTTACACCTAAAAAAAATTTTGCCAAACAAGTTTCAGTTGTTTATTACTTTTTATTTTAAGGCAGCATTTAGCACACTTTTTTATATTTTAGTCATCTTAATTTCACAGTAATACTGACATCTACTTTCTGCCCATTTTAAAAGCCCTTGAGATTTAACAATAATTATAAATAATCAAATCTAACAGGCAAAAAAGGGTCATACTAAGCTAAATCATAGGGGTATCAAATAATAAGTAACAAAAAGTAGCTGACAAACTTTAGATCAACAAAGTCAAAATTAAACTGACAAAATATAGCACAAAACAGAAAATAAAATTTATTTAACTTAGAATTAGAACTAAACCTAGAAAATCTTCTAAAAGTTCAAAATAAATAAAAACAACTCAAATAAAAATTCTCAGATATCAATATATGTTTTATAAGTGCTCTCATTTTAACAGATTGATTAAAATCCTAAATTGATTTAAGTTTTTTCATTTCTTTGGTTTAATGTTAATTGAAAAAAGTCAAAACATTTGAATATTTAAATGTAAAAGTAAATCATTTCTCATTTAAAAAATCTTCTATTCTCGCCGAAAATTCATTGATGATTGTTGATACTATTTCACTAGGCTAAATTTCAGTCAAAATAAATATCTTTTAAACAGTTTTTATCCTTACAGATATTACTTTAATCAAATTATCTTCACAAAATTTTGTATTTATACTAAAACTACTTTTTAGGTCATTTGTCGGTCAAAAATAATCTTATTTAATAAGATGTATTATTATTAATTAATATTACTTTTTTAGGTCACTTTTAGGTCAAAAATAATTCTTTATAAGTTAGGTACCAGAGTTTTTAATATTTTTTGAAAAGTCAGTTGATAGAGCAGTACGTTTACTTTAGTACTATTTTTAAGTTTATCATAAAAAATATTAAAGTATTTTTAATTTAAAAAAAATAATTTTGCTATGTTTTTGTTTTTAAACCTTAATACAGCGTTGTAGCTTTAATTTTATATTTATAACTTGTCTTCGCAGTTTGAAAATTATAGAAACCATTTGAACAATTTGTTTTAAAAGTATTCCGCTTTACTTAACTATTAAAATTAAAAAGTTGTTGAAAAAAAGCAATTTATTTTTTTACAATAATCATTTTTTATAAACGTCTACTAAGTTTCTTAATAAAAAAAAATAAAAATTTCATATTTTGAATACTTTTTGATTAAAACTAAAATTGCTGTGTTTAAACAATTAAAAACATATTAAATATTAAACTTTTAGAACAACATAATATTGAAAAACATATTTTAGTTTTTACTAATGAAAACTTAACTCATTAAAAAATTTTTTTCTTCAATTAACATCTATTTATTTTATATATTGTATAAAGTGTACATTTTTTATAATTACAAAAAAAAAAATTTCTAAACTAAAAATACTGAAAACATGTCTCGTTATAAATATTAAGTAATATCAGCGAAAAAGATTGTTTTAATTTTCGATGTGTATAATAATCCAATGAAACTTGTAAAAAACCTATTATATCTTACAGATTTTTAATGGTAGCTGTTTTAATTTTTCTAGGCCTAAGATGTTTTTAAGTTAAAATAAATTCAATTTTACAAAAGTATTCAAAAACTTAGGTAAGTCTTTAAAAAATACCTGTTTTTATTCACAAAAAATCAGTAGTGAAATATTCATAAAATAATAACACTAGTAGTATTATTTTCTATTAAACAGACTAATGGTTCTTAAAGTCTCAAACAGATATCAAAATAAGAGTTAAACACAACATTATTTAAACTATAATTATCATACAAGATTTTTAGAAACAGAATTTCCCCCCCCCTCGGTTCAACAACAACTGTGGTCACAAATTGCTCGCCGACCAAGGTAGTAAATTAATGACCGGGCTACCATTATTTTTAAAACATCAAAGCCATTATTAAAAGTACCATTTTTAAATAATGATTATTATGGTCATAAGTAATCATTGCAACTCATCTATTTACTTTTGGTTAAGGATTAAATAGTATTTTTCATTTAATACTCAAAACTTTGGTTCACAATCTGATTTGTTTGGTTACAATAAAAGTGGTTAAGTATAAGTTGTAGCATTTTCTATACTGTCATTTTTTCATTATTTTCTAAGGTAACTATTTCGAGTTAACTTCAGAATATTTACAAATTTTTTTGTGATAGAGGTACTAAATAATAGATGGAAGGCAGCTTATCAAAATGAACACGTGACCTTGTGTTCTTTCTTTTAAACGCTTGGATGAATGAGAATTTTGACTCAAAATATTTTATTAAATTTAAACACTTGAGTTAAATTTTTGTTCATCCAAGCGTTTAAGAGATAGCTCGCGCCATATGTAAATACTCATCAGCTAGAAAAGAGATCATTCTAGCCACAGCTTGCTGCAGTAAACATGTAGTTACAGAATAGGTATTTATATTTCATTATAATTTTTTTGGGTTTTTTGTTTAAGATTATTTTCTTCTCATAAGCATTATTTATAGTTTTAAGTTTAAGCAGTTATTTTTTATTTTCTAGTTTAAACATTCTCAAAGTAAATTTATTTAATCAGTGCTCGAAGGTTTTAATAATATGCAAATAGTTTCTAAAACATAATGTTTTTTTTATTGTACATGGTTCTTATATTTATTAGGTTTTGCAACTTTTTTTTTCTACTATATGTTCATTTATTGTCATGCCTAGTTATGTTACCTTAGACCGAACCTATTAAGCGTTTTTAAATTGTTAAAAAGACAATGTATAACTAGGATATGTGAAATGTGTTTATTTATCTTCATTCTACATTAGAAATAGATTTAAGTTTTTTGATTGTTCTATATGTTATTGATGTAGTTGTTTTGTTTTATAATTTATTTAAGATTGATATCTTAGACATTCCTAATTTATTATTCTGTCTCTTTACAAATAGAGTTCTATTTAGTTTAAACATTTTGTGTTTTTTGTGACTTATATTTATCTAAAAGATCCAAAAAAAAAAAAATTAAATGTACATACTTATATCTTATCAAGTATTATACTTTGTTAATACTCGTACTTGAATAAATTTTGATAATATTGTTGTTTTATGATGGGTCATTAAAATTACTGTTTTAAGAAGTGAGGCATTTCCCAAAAAAAACGTAATTGAAAAATTAAACTCTTTTCTTATGCATATGTATTCTCGAATCTAAATCTTGTTTTAGGTTAAAAAAAATGTTTTTGTTTTAATTTTTTTATGTTCAGGTTTTATTGTTAACAGTTCATAAAACTTTCAACCATGCTTTATAAAGCATGGTATTTTAGTTTTGTAACCCTAATTAGCATAAATATGGTTCAAAAGTTTTGATTAAGATCTATAAATATCGTTCTGTTTAATTTTTATCAGGTAAAACTTTAGATAAATCATATTTTTACAATGATAGTTATTTTCTGACTTCGTTCATGTATTGTAAAAAAATAAAAACTGTTTTTACAGGTTAAAGAAAATAAAGTCCTTAGTAAATATAACTAATTTTGAAAGAAGTTTCTGTGAAACACACTGAAGCCATATATAAATTCTAATCAGTTTTAACAGAAAATCATTCTAGCCACAGTCTGCTGCAGTAAACATGATATTTTAGAATAGACATCTATATTGTTTTCTCGTGTTATATAAAGTTTTTTTTAGTTATGATACTTTATATAAGTATCTTTTTATTAAAATTGTACGAAGTTACATTTTATTTTGTTTTATACAATCTTAAAGTTTATTTCTGCTAGGTTAAACATGTGCAAAAGTTTTCATTACATTTATTGAAGTTTTAAGATTATGATGTTTTTTTTTTTGGTTGATATGTATTTTAATATAAAATATACCCGTTAAAATCATGCCTAACTTTATTTAGAGTAAGTATTATTTAAAATCAGTATTAGTTAGATTATAGTTATTATTCATTTGTTATAGTGTATAATGTAAGTTTAAAGTACAATATAACTATACACCTACCTTAAGTAAGCCAAGCACCACTGTAGGTTATACCTTGTTCTCCTTTAGCAGTTTTATCTCTTAATCTACTAAAATCACATAAAAAAATAATCTTATATAAAAAGTTTTTTATTATTAAGCTAATAGTATTAACTGTAAACTAGTTTTTTTTCAGTTTTATTGGTGTTCAAAATAAATCATTTACAATTACAAAAAAAATATTTTTTTACTAAAATCACAAGTTTTAATTTTTATTTTATTACAGTACAATAAGTAAAGTAACTAAATGTAAAAATACGCTATGGATGCTATTAACAATAATACAAATGACCACCTTTCTGACCAAGAAAAGTTCAACAAAATGTCAGATCTAATTCAAAATAAGGGGTACAATAGCGCTTCTATTGTAAGTTCACATTGCCATTAATTCTTAGTTTAAAAATATTGTGTGTAATTTAAATTTTACAACAACTAATCTAAAATAAGTTGTTTGTTATTTTGGCAAATATTAACAAACGTAGCTGTTTATATTTTGCAATTTTTAAAAACAATATAAATTTACTAAATTTGTTGTAATAGATTTCTATAATTATTTTATTGATTAAATTGACGGTTATTTTACAGGACTGCGAGTTTAAAAAATCATCAACACAAAAGACTAAAGAAGTGTTGGTCAAAGAAAAGTCATCCAATACTATTGAGGATAATGCATCAATTATTTGTAATAACCTTGAAATAAGAAAGATCAAACAGGTTGGAATTACTTTGAGCAAAAGTAAGAAACAGATCTCATCACAAAAGGTTTGATATTAGTAGAAAAAAGTGTACACAAATTTATTTTATTTTACGACTTTTTAATACTTTTTTGTTACTTTATAAATACAAGAGTTTTCTTCGTACATAAATTTATTTAATAATACTTTAGATGTCACTTCTTATTTAGTTTTTAAAATTCAAGTTGTAACTGTAGTTAAAAAAATTGTAAATAAATAACTATTTAGTATACTGTTACTAAACCGATTAATTATTTTTAGTATATTGGTCAACATTCTCAATGCTTTCTGTTTTATTTGGAAGAATCACCAAACAAACGCTTACGTCAAACTAGTTATACGGATTTTGTTAGAATGTGGAACGATTCGTCACTGGAAAGACACAAAACTGACATACGTTTTGAGTTCTTTCACGGGTTAGTTCTAATAAAGTGTTCATTAAATTTTATACAATGTTTTTTTTTAAATTATGTTAATACTTTATTTAACAAGTTTGTTTAAGAAAAAAGTCTTTTTACGAACATTTTTAACCTATACAAGTTAAACTTAAATTTTTAATTTTTTGTTTTTGAAAAATTCAACTATTGTTTCACTGTTACAATCGAATAAAATTTGAAATAAAGCTTAAAAACAAAAAATAACGTCTAAATTTCTATATTTCATATATACCTACATTTTCGTGAAACTTTATTATTTGATAATGCATTGTTTTAACTGATACTAAGTTTTCATATAAACTATGCCATGTCAAAAAAAACTATAATTCTTTTATTTAAATTTTGATTTAACTTTACTGAGAGGTTTATTTAAATCAACTGTACTGAAAGTGAATTTCAATAAAAATAAAATTAATTTACGAAATGTAAAATCCATGTTTGTTGTAAAATCTGAGTTTTATAGTTAACTATAAAATTCTTCATCAAATAAATATTTAAAAACAAATTTAAATGACTCACAAATAAACTTTTTCAGAATATACGACATTTTACACATGGTGAAACTTTTGAAAAGTCTTCAGTGGTTGACTACAATGAATTTTGATGACATAAACCAACTCATCAAAGATGTATTTCCAACAATTTTAGACTTAAAGTTTGCAGTAGACCGTGAATTATTAAAAGGGAGAACGGATTTGGAAGATATATATGTTATTTTTTTACATGATAGTTTTTAAATATATACTTTTATAAGAATAAAATGAAATGAGTTTTTCGTTTCGTCTTGAAATAGTGCTTATACTTTAGCCCGCTAGTTTAGATCTAAACAATGGTACTTGGTTCGTATGCCTGCCTGTTAAGTCTAGGACGACCGTTATTGGTTGTCTCGAAGCTACTGTTAATATTCGAAAGTCGTGTGGTAAACTGTTTGATTTTAAAAGATAACTTGCGTCTAAAGTAGTGAATTTTATTAAGAAAAGAGATACAGCTTTGAAAAACTTTAATTGTGTTTTAATTAAAGTAATAAACATTTCAGGGTCGCACATTAGAACAAATCGCCGAAGTTTTCAAGAAGAAAGGCATGCCGACTATTAAGCGTAGCGAATTTCACAACGCGAAATTTGACAGTTTGCAGACCTCAGAACTGGTGAATCTAATCGAACAAAAGTATAAATTAGATATGAAATCAGAAGAAGTTGTTAACAAGATTTTCGGATTGCACCCGTTGTGCGAATATGTAATTGATCGAGAAGAATTAAGTAAGAATTTTAAAATGCAGTTAAACTTTTTTATCTCTTTGAATTGTTTACACTAGATACCATACCATTAAAGGTATTTGTTATAATTAGTCAACTAAATTTCATTACTTAGATGTAATGAACTGAAGTTTTTAATATTTTTGCAAACGGAAATTATCTTTGGAATAAAACTTTATACTAATGTTATAAGATAATGTCTAATAAACTTGTATTTAGGACTTGGTTTTAACAATTAATTATCGAGTTTAACTTCACTTAGTGTTGTTTTATTTTCTTTTACATTAAAAATAAAGCTATAAACACTGTTCGTTATTTAACAGCAGAAGTATAAAATAAAAAAAACATTAAAATAAAAACAGTAGTTTGCAAATAATATTTTTGTTTCAAACATTCTTTTTTTTATTGAGAAATATGCAAGATTATTATAGAAGTTTTAGAAAAGTCCTTCATTATCTTTATGTTCTTAAGTTTATTTATAATTGTCTTGAATTTTCTTGAACAGCTATTTTACTTCTTTCTAAAATCTAAAACTTAATTAAAATAGTTTGTTTACGAAATAATATAACTTGTCTAATAGTTAACTTTAAAAATAAACTTTTAAAATTTCAGAATCCTAAATGAAGTTATTAATTTAAATATAAAATTATAGGTAAAAACGATTTGTTTTTCTATTACAATGTATATGGAGATAGGCCGATAAAGTGTGATGTAGGAGGATGTTGTTGTTTGTACAAAACAGACCAAAAACTAATTTCAATCAAACCAATAAACGACGTTTTAGAACAACAAGCTATTAAAAAGTTTAAAATTGAAAATAGAAAAGGTAAGATGTTGTTCTGTTTAATCTTTTGCATGATTTTATCATGCAGTAAAAAACATAGGGTACTCTAATAAGTACCATACATTATAAATAAGTAATTGTTAATATTTTGATTGATAAAATTAAAAAGAACCTTATTTAACTTTGTCAGAAAATGAAAGTAAGTTTATATTTTTAGTTTTAATAGTTGTTTAAAAGGGACAATCACAAGTTGTGCTCGATTCATTGAAAACGACATAAAAGTAATTTTCTAAAATGAATGTCAAAATGAGCAATAATTATGACGTGCGAAGTGGTTTTAATGAAGCAAAAACAAATTACATTTTAAGATTTATAAAAGTAAAAAAAACTATTAACTATTTATAAAAAAAATTTAACAGATGATGAAGAAAATCGTAAAATTTATGTTGATAATCTTGCACATGATGTAGATGTACTACAATTGTCAAAGTATTTTAAAAAGTTCGGTGTTATTAGTAGCTTAAACGTAGTAAATGACGAAGTAAACATGAAAAATTGTGGATTTGTGGTTTATGGAAATTTAAACTCGTATGAAAATTGTCTTCAAGAAAACAATCATTATTTAAATGGTCGTAAAATTAATGTAAAGAAGGCAAACATGCCGAGTATTTGTAAAATTAAGGCGCAGCTACCCTCAAGGGTAAAAATGAGTAAAGATAAAATAACAACGTACTTTGGAAAATTTGGAAAAACTGTTGATATAGATTTTTTCATACCTAAATCCGAAGTTCTTATAAGGTACAAGGACAGAGAGTCAGTGATAAAAGCGATGAATGAAAAGCACCACACGTTAGGAGATGTAACTTTTACTGTAGAAGAAATAAGTAAAAAAAAGAAAACGAATAAAAATGGTAAAGACAACGGAAATAGAAAATATCAACAACAAAAACGGTCAGCTCTAAAAAGAAAGAAACTAGATAATCTTATGCATCATCAAAGTAAAAAAGTGAAACAATGTTATAACAGTAACCAAAACAACTTCTCAACTAACAGTTTCTCTACTCAACAAACTTACGACAACGGGACATTATTGCAAAATCAACAAACATTTGATCCGAGTTTTCCACTTAGGTACAACGCTATAAGACCAATGCATTACCAAAACCCTACGAATCTACAATGGGATAATATGGTTAACTTTGGACCAATGCTTAACCAGAACCAGAGAACTCACAAAAACTGTAATGGAAGCCGTTGTTTAAATTCAAACGTGTATTAGACATTTTTTAGTAAAAATACTCTGAATTTTAGTAAAACGTAAAGAAATGCGTTTTTTTATTTGTTGATGGAAGTTTTAGCTTTCTTTAATTGTTAAATAGTTAATTAACTTGTTTTGAAATAAATTATAAAACAAGTACGAAAGTGTTTTTAAAAAAATGTTTAAATTTGCTTTTGGTTTACATAATAGTATATTTTTTGAGTAAATTTTCTATAGTTTAGGACAAATAAGGCCTTTTTAGTATTAAGTTTTTATTAAAACTGCTATAAAATAGGTTTCTTACCAACTTTAAAATATTTTCAAAATATTTTTTTTTTATCTATAAAGTTCTTTTAACTAGATCATATTAATAAAAATGTATATAAAAGCGTCATCAAAATAATAACACTAGCTTCAAAATAATATTGATAATTATCTGCTCAATTTTTATAACAGAATAAGGTTAATAAGTTTCCGATTAAATTATAAAAAAAAATACTTTTAACGCAACTTAAATTAAGCTAATTAGGGTTACAAAACTAAAATACCATGCTTTATAAGGCATGGTTGTAAGTTTGATGAACTGTTAACAATAAAACCTGAACCTAAAAAAAAATTAAGACAAAAAAATTTTTTAAACCTAAAACAAGATTTAGATCCGAGAATAAATATGCATAAGAAAAGAGTTTAATTTTTCAATTACGTTTTTTTGGAAAATGCCTCACTTCTACTTAAAATAGTAGTTTTTTATTGACCCATCCAAAATCAATAATATTATCAAAATTTATTCAATTACGAATATTAACAAAGCAAATACTTGATAAGGTATAAGTATGTTCATTTAATTTTTTTTTTGGATCTTTTAGATAAATATAAGTCACAAAAAAACACAAAATGTTTAAAATAAGTAGAACTCTATTTCTAAAGAGACAGAATATTAAATTAGGAATGTCTAAGATATTAGTTTTAAATAAGTTATAAAACAAAACAACTACATCAATAAAATATTAAAAAATCAAAAAAATTAAATCTTATTCTAATAAAGAATGATAATAAATAACCATATCATGTCCTAACTTTTCAGAATTTACTTTTACGAATAAATGTAAAAAATAAATAATATAATAAAAAACAGCTGCATTAATTAAAGAAATCTAATACTATTATAAAAATAAAAATACTAAAATTACCCCAAATAATGACACTTTATAAGCTCAAAAGATAAGTTTTATTTTTTTAGACTGAATAAGTCTAAATCTTAAATAAATAAATAAATTAGGTGATCGGTTTCTAAATCTAAAGGAAAAAATAAATTAAATTTACTTACAGTAAACATATTAAAATATTGATAGTAGGAAGTAAAAAAACGATTCAAAGTTCTATTTTTTCAAGCTTATTAAATTTCTAAATAGTTATCAACTACAGTTAACAGAAGCCAAAAAACAAAGAATATACTGAATAAAACTTTATTTATTTTTATTTTGAATTGTCTTGCTTAAGTAGTTTGTGGCGATTCTCTGATGGAAATCCTGCAATAATGCTATTAATTTGCTACTCTCTAAGAAACAAAGCATGACAAATAATGACCATAATGTATTAGAGAACTACTAAAAAACATTCAAAATATGAAAAAAGACAAAAAAAAATTATTTTGTTCACGTTTATTAAATCTATGGTGATAATAAAAAGTAACTGTTGCATACATCAAATTCAAAAAAGTTATTTTTCAACCAGTTTTAAAATAACAGTTATCTTTTTTAATAATGTCTGTCAAATTACAGTTAAACATAATAAATATAAAAAAGCAAATAGAAGATATTTCTCAAGTGATATTTAGAATTTATTTGTTGGCTAAGGCAATTTATAGTGATTTTACAAAGCATTTTAATTGCCATAGAAATAGGCTATTATCAGTATACAGAGCTTTACTATATTAAAAACGACAAATATTGACTCTCTTGAGTTATCTTGAGAAAGTTTATTTTTAAACCGGTTGTAAAAAAATTCTAACAAGAGTGCTGGCAGCTGATCGCATTCTTATATACTTGCTTGGTCGTCCCCATAAAAGAGCAACCACCGGGACTCGAACTCGGGACGCAGTTCCGGCAGTCGCTTAAGCAAAATTAAAAAAACTCGAGCAGAATAGTAATAAAATGATTAGTACTATTGTGATCTAGGAAGTACTACTGTAAACTAAAAACCAAAATGAAAGCGTTTTTCAAAATATTAAATATCAAAAAACTAAATTGATTTATGTTGAACAAGTATTTTCCAAGTTATTAAGCGGGCCGAAATTTGACTTTATCTGGACCGTAAGTTACCCATCTAAAATTTTAACTGAAACCTGACATTATAATAATCTCTCATATAACGATTTTCGGAAATTTAGAAGTCATTTACTTATTTAAGCCGCACAAAATACTTTAACTATTTTATAAATAAACATATTTAAAAATTTCTATACCAGAGATTGAAAAAACTACAAAAGAATAAATAGTTTATCTGACATATTATGGAATAAATATTAAAACATCATTGCTGATCTAGTTTGAGGAAGATTAATCGACTGGTCTATTGTCTCACATGAAAACTGGTTTCATAAAAAGCTTCTGTTAATACAGTAAAATTATTAATTTTAATGCTAAGAAATATTATAAACAAGTTAGTTGTAAAGTTTAAAATTAATTTTAATCATTTTTAACTATATGCAGGATTGCCACTCGTTTTTTCCAAATCTTTTCAAGATTTTCCAAATTTTTCCAGGTTTTTAAAAGTAAACATTTTTGGGTCTATTTTTAGGTTTATGTTAATTTCTATAAAAGAAACTGTGTTAAATAGTACAAAAATATTTAAAAGATGCTTTTAAATTACTTTAAATGTGTTTTTTAATAAAAAATATTTTTGATGATGACAAAAAAGTCTTATTTATATGATAGATTTTTGTGTCAGATTGAAATTTTACTACTGAAAATATTAAAATTATATAAAATTCCTGTTTTTTTTCAGGTTTTTTTTTCAAAATTTCTCAAATTCCAGGTTATTTTTGCCTAAATTGCCAAATTCCAGGTTTTTCAAGGTTTTTCCAGGTTTCAGGTAAAGTGGCAACCCTGTATATGTTTTATAGTAGAATACCATTAAATAGTGTTTTATTTGAAATAACCTTTAAAAAATTAAACCATAACTCTAACAATTTTATTTTCTAACTATAGAAAACTAACTAAAAAATTAATTAAAGGTTTTACAGTTATTTCTGTGAATAGAAAATAATCAATTAAAAAAACTTTTTATTAGGTAAAAATTTGTTTTGTAACTGTAGCAGTCTTTTTGATCGCTTATTTAATTAAGTTCAGAGATGAATTTTTAATCTAGCTATCAGCCTCTAATAATTTAACAGAGGAAAATAGTGAAAAGTTTAAAGCTAGGATTAAACTGTTAAAATAAACAACACATTTTAACTTTCAAAATGTTATGAACTAAGATAAAACAAAAAATAGTTGTACTAAATGTTTCAATTTCCTTAAAATATACATTTTTTAGAATAATAACTCAGCTTAGAAAGTAAAACTAAATTTAAAATCTTTTAAGTTAAAAACTGAAGTCATTTCAAATACAGACCTTAAACCTATACTATTTTAGGCCAAAATAATCTTTTTTGATATAAAAACTTTAATGGTTATCAATTTTTTTTTATTTATGCAGATTCAAAAAGTAATAACAAAAATTTGTCAAATAAATATCTTTCAAATAAATGTTTAAATCACTATTTTATTAAATTTTTTTGTGTGTTGTAAAACGACAAATATAAACTACAAATTTAACCAGGTCAAAACAAAACTAGTACTAACTTTAAAATCATAAACCACTTAATTTATACAGTAGACTCCCGCTTGAGTTCACACTTTGAACAAAACCAAAAAGTGCGAACTCAAGAAAACATGATAATTTTTTATACAAGTGGAAGATTTCAATATATTATCATGCAATAATGTTATGAATAAACATAAAAACAACTAAAACATAAAATATTTATTCATTTAAAACAATAGATCTGTATAAGCTATAAAGTATTATAAATATTGTTGTTTTATTAATAATAAGTTAGTAATAGACTTTATTTAAGTCAAATTTAAGAAAGTACTATTTTTTGGTAAAAAGTGCGTACTCAAGAGAAAGTCTACCATCATTTATATTCATTAGGCATTAAGCAAACCTGTTGTAGAATAAATAACGTAATAGATTTTTTATTAAAAAAAGCATACTTAAATACAATACAAATCAGGTTAAATAAAAATATCCCAAAAAATCACGAATTACAAATATTTAGATAAGATCTTTTGCTAAAGATGTTGCTAACTGAACTGTAAGGTTTATCAACAATCTAGAAGGAAAAGCTATCTCACTTCATCCCAAATGATGAAAAATTTTTCCTTAGTTTTTGTTGAGTCAAAAAGCTTTTCTATCGTTTTTCGAAAAATTTACTTTAAGTTCAAGATCAGTTTGTAAGTCTGAGAAGGTTTCCTATAAGTAAACGATTACTTCAAAAAGATCTGCTTCGAAGGGATCCATAATCCACTTCGTGATATTTAATCAAAAAATGTAATAAAACAGTTAATCAATGTCACCTTTAAACTGTTTCAGATGAGATGATAGCACTTCTACATCACCTTCATGTATTTAAAGTTTTCAGTTTTCCAAACTTGCAAACTGATTATTTTTGAAATTTTTTCTATACAGTTCAAGTTGGTTTCTAAAACTGGTTATCTTACTTATGACTTTGACAAGGTTTAAGTTTTTACCTTGTAAATTTTTGTTCAGATGGTAGAACTTACCATATAAGTCTGACATATAAGCATTTTTATTTCTTTAATTTTTTTTAACAAGATTGTCTGCCAATGCCTTACCCTTTTAAAAAATAATCAACAACTGAATTAAAAACAGCCAAAAACCTTTCTAGACAGTTTCCTTTTTATAACCATCTCACTTATTTAAGTCAAACCAGATATATACGAGTCAACAAAACAGGCCTAACATGAACATTGGACCACCTTTTGAACAAATAAAAATGTATCAACAAAACTTGCTCAATAGAAGTTTTTTAACTCGTATAAACCATGTAAATAGGAATTTACACATTCACAATAATAGTGGATCATAAAACCGAAGAAATACATACGGAGAGCATACAAATTCAAACGTGTAATAGACATTTTTTAATAGAAAAACTTTCAAAATTAGTAAAACGTAAAGAAATCCATTTTTTTTATTTGTTGATAGAAGTTTTAGCTTTCTTGAATCGTTAAATATTTAATTAACTTGTTTTGAAATAAATTATAAAACAAGTACGAAAGTGTCTATTTAGAAAAGTTTTAAATTTTGCTATTGGTTTACAGAATATTATATTTTTTATGAAAATTTTCTATAGTTTAGTACAAATAAGGCCTTTTTAGTATCAAGTCTTTATTGAAACTACTATAAAATAGGTTTATTACCAATTTTCAAATGTTTATTATATATATTTTTTTCTTTTTATCTACAAAGTTCTTTAAACTAGAATATATTATTTAAAACCTATATAAAAACATCATAATAATAATAATACCAGCTCAAAAATTATATTGACAAATATCTGCTTAATTTTTATAACAGAATAAGGTTAGCTAGTTTCCAATTAAATTTTTAAAAAAAACTTTTATCGCAACTTAAAATAGCATATATCATTATTAAAATCAGTTAGATAAGTAAAAAAATAAAAATAAAAGAGTTTTTCGTAAAGTTTAAATCCATAATTAACCAAAATTCAAAACAATTAAAAACATAAGTTTTTTTTTGCTATTTAGCCAAATTAGTTTGCGGTATAATATATATGTTGTACTTTATATTATAGACGTTTCGAATCTTTTTGAATGATGAGGTTTGTTTTTCTAGTTTTAAAGTTATCGTTTAGTTTAAAAATTTTACTAAAATAAAGAATAAAATTAGGCTTTAATAGTAACTTTGTTACAAATCTATTTGTAAAAATATTTAAATAATCTTGATGTACATTAATAAACAAGTGATGTGTGTATAAGTTTAGTAGCATTTAAGATTTTATAACATTTTATTTTTTAAAGCTAAATCTTTGACAAGTTAATTTACTTATTACAAAAACAATTTCAGTATATTTATTTTTGTCCATTAAAATAAGGTTATTTTGCGAGAATGATATAACAGATCCTTTTCTCGTTATAAATGTTATTTTAGATAAAATGATAAAACCAACAATTTTTTTTTATTTTATACCAAAAAACTAAATCGAGTTTGCTTTATTTAAAAGCGACGTCAGTTAGTGCTTAAAGTATAAAAAAAAAATCTTAAAAAATAAGAAACTATTTTACTTTATTAAAAATTTAAGAAAAATAGTTTCGTTTTATGACAAATCATACTTATAAAATATAAAAGATCAATAAAAAAAACGAACTGGAGATTTAAGTTAATAATATATATTAACTCAATACTCAATTTTCCTTTTTTTAAGACTATATTGTCTCTCTTGATTTATTATATGTTACAACTTTAGTATAAACGCTTAAACAGTAGTTTTAAAATTATAAAAACAAAACAAATAATAATTTTTTTTTTCATCTAATTTTCTTCGTTAGTTTTTGTACGTAGGCGGAAGTGTGCAAAAAAATGAGTATAAGACTTAAGATCTTTCTTTTTTTATTTTTTTCATGTATGAAATAGTCGTAATAAATTTACAATTTAATTTAGCAACAAATTTCTATTTTTCAGTTATTAAGCATATTCTTATATGCATTATACAATTTTTTATTTCTTTTTTTTTTACCTAGTTATTGACAATATTGTTATTAACTACTTGGTATTCCTTTTTTTTTTTGTTTTATTATATTTAAACATTTTTTTCTAAACTCTAGATGACTTATTTAAGCTATTTTTTGTGAATGGTTCATATTTTTGCAATCTTTTGAATATCAAACTAAAATTATTGTTATAATTGAGCTCAGTAACGCAATTAGAGAAGCTTGAAATTTTCAAAAGAAATTCAGGCTACTTAACTTTTTTTGTAAAAAATCCGGCTGCCCAGGGATGTTTTAGTTTTATTGAAAAATATATTTATTATTGTATATTTTGAATTTTCATTTGTTATGATTAGGTGTTTAGTTTTTAGGTTTGATGTTGATCATGTTGTTTTTAAAAATTTATGAGTTTTGATTTTAATTTACTCAAAACTTATAAAATTATTCTCTTATCAACTTTTCTTTTCAACTTAAGCCATTCTCTTATTGCTTGCTAAATTGAGAGAAATATTTCACAACTATTTTGTTGTTTTAACAAAAAGTCAAAAATATAGTAGGTAAATAATTTAAGTTCAATTTCGATTATTCAATAATTATGTAAAGATATAAACTAAAAAAATCAAACTGTTATGATTAAATTAATTTTAATTGATTATAAAACAAAGCTTTTTTAAATATTTACATAAATGACACATGTAATCATAAATACACACTGTTAAATATAATAGTAAAAATTTTAGAAAGTTTTAAAGGTATCAACAGAATATAACCTTTTCGTCTTTATCCATTATGCACTATGTTTTTATAACTTAAAAATTATCATTATAAACTCTAAATTTTTCAATATTTTTAATACCCTTAGCATACTAATTAATTTATATTATTTTTAGTGTTTATCAAACGATATAGTTTAATTTTAAAACTAAATTTATCCCTTGTGTTTATTCCAATTAATCTCATGATTTGACCACTTTGGTACTCTTTCAAAACATTTAAGCTTTAGTATGAGTATTCTTATCTAAAGTAAGTGGATTAGACTGATACTAAGTAAAATACCAGTTTCTAGCTGCAAACAATAACTGGAAACAATAAAACTCTAAAGGATCTCTATCATTCTAGTTAATAATTTTTATTATTGTTTTTAATAAAATTTCATATAAATTAATTTTTTCCTATAAAACAGTTGAACTAGTTTTTAATGCAAAAAGTAAAAAAAATATAATGTTAGAAATGTCTAGTTTCTAGTAACATTAAGGTTGCCATCACTCAGGATAACTCATAACAGTTGTAATTTAAAAAACCCCAGAGTTAATAAGGATAACTCATGCTAGTTTGAAACAAGAAAAGAATCAAAGATTACTCGGGCTAGCTTGGTTATTTTAAATTAAAAACAGAATAAAAAAAAAATTTTTAAGTTCTTAACCTTTTTATTTTTAATCTTGAAAAAAAGTTAGTCGTTTAGTTTAATTTTGAATTTGTAAAACCAATTTTAAATAAAAAAAAAGATTTAGAAATGCTTTTAACTTAAAAAGTTTATAATTCAAATAGTTATTATTTTGAGATTTATTGAAGATTAAAAAAAAACTGAATTACTTAAGAAATTTTAATATTGTTGAGTGTAATTTTTTCACTTAAAAATTGGTAACCCTGTAATATTTTTCTTAATACAATAGTATGCTAGATAAGAAAAGTCCAATTACTAAAAACAAGAAATTAAAATGTTAAACGTTTTTTAAGTTAATTATTTTGGTATCATAGTTTAAAATAAATAGTTAATTAATACTTAATTTCAATAATTTTTATTAATAAAAATTAAGTTTCTATACATCAATATATAATTATGATGGGATATTGTTAATTTTAATTTTATTTAAATTATAGTAAAACTACCTTGAAAATACTTACAAATATATATTTTCAAGTTTTGAAAGTTTCACAGTTATTGTAGTACTTAATGGTTTACTTTAGTTCATTTTTTAACAAAATATTATAAATAATTATTTCAATTTTAAATTCATAAGTAATTATAAAAATTGGCACAATAGGTTAGAAATAATTTAATTATAAGTTGTTACAATCTTAGGCTAGTTTGAAATTTTAAATGTTAAAATTTGAAAAGTTTAGGTAGGCAATTTTTTTTTTTGATCATTCCAGCAAGTTTTGTAATTTTTTATAAGTTTTATATAGATTATATAGTTTTGAAATCTGGTTTTCCTATAAAACTTGGGTTTTTTTACAGGATTGTCACAAAACCTGGAATCCTTGTGAAAATCCTGGAATTTCATTGTTTAGGCTACAAAGCCTAGAAAAACCTATAAACCATAGAATCAAAAAAATTTACATTTGGTTTATTTTTAAATGATTGACTTTAGCTTATATTTTTCAAAAAACATAAACAATAACTAATACATTATTAAATTTATGTGATTGGTTTTATTTTGGTTCTAATGAGTAATAAAAAAATAATAATATAGGCTTAAAATTAAAATAATACAGAGTTGTAAAAACCATAAGCTAAGTTAGCTTTTAAATGTAATTATTTGGTCTAATTTAGATTTTTCAAGATTTTTTTCATTTCAGGATTGTTTTAATGGCGTTTAAATTTTTATTTTAAAATTCTTTTTATCATTGTACCCGAAAATCAGAAATCTTTAGAAAAAGGTTGAACTGGAAAAATTAGTGTACAAAAACCCAGAATTAGAGAAATTTAGAAAAAAAAAATGTTGGAATTTAAACAAAAATCACAAATTAACCTGGAACTTTAAAAAGTATTATATGTTTAGTAGTTAAATGTTGATTTGAAACAAGAATTACATCATTAAGCTATAATGCTTTTGTAATCATTTCTAGTTTTCTAAATGAAAACACATTTAAAGTAGATCTACAGTAACTTTTGAGTGTCGTTATACTACTTAACACCATTTTTAAACTTAATTTAATTTTAGAATTAAAAACAGATAGATAGACATTAACTTCCAAAAACCTGAAAAAGTTAAAGAAAACCTGAAATAAATTTGTTAAGAACAATAACAAATCCTGCTTTTCATTTAAGCATTTAAGTATTTCCATCAATACAACATTTTTTTTTAGTTTTCAACATTGATTAACTATTTGGTATTCTTTTTTTTGTTTTATTATATTTAAACATTTTTTTCTAAAATCTAGATGATTCTAAACATTATTTAAGCTATTTTTTGTGAATGGTTCATATCTTTGCAATCTTTTGAATATCTAACTTCAATTATGGATATAAATGAGCTCTGTCACGCAATCAGAGTAGCTTAAAGTTTTCAAAAAAACTTAGGCTTGTAAACCTTTTTTGTAAAAAAAATCAGACTGCTCAGCGATGTTTTAGTTTTATTGAAAAATGTATTAGTTGTTGTATATTTTGAATTTTAATTTATAATATTAAGATGTTTAGTTTTTAGGTTTTAAGTTTGATGTAAATGATGCTTTTTTTTTTTTTTTGAATTATGATTTTAAGGTAGTCAAAATTTTTAAAATTATTCTTTTTAAGAATAATCAGAAATTTTTTTCGATAAGATTTAAGAACTAGTAGTCTCATTATTGCTTTTTATACTATTTAATTAGATAGATTTGTAATATAAGAGCTAAATTACTTAGTATAAAACAAAGTTTTCTAACTATCTTCAAACTTTGATTAGAAAATAGTAATAAACTTGATTAGAAGCTTACATTTAAAAATGAAGAGTAAATTTAAATATGCTGTACATGGCAAAGTTCTAGTTAATATATTATCTGTTCTGTTAAAAAAAAAAATCTTTTTTTATGGTTTTTTTACTTATAATTGTTCAACTAAAATTCTTGAAGCATTTTTATTATGTTTGGGTAAGGTTGGTTAGGGATAAGGGTATGAGTTAAAAAAAAAAAATTAAAAAATTTCTAAAAAAAAAAATTGATGACTCAGCAAATACATGGTTCAGACAGAACTTTAAGTTTGCTTTTCTGATAAAGTACTTTAAACATATTTATGTGATTTTTGCAACCTATTGTTCATCTACATTTTTCATTTACTAAAAAACCAAAAACTTGTTTTGTTAAAATATATATTGCGATAGAGTATAAAAAAACAACTTTTTTACAACTTGATTTCAATTAGTTAAAAAAAGTAGAAATTTTATTCTTGAGCAAGAATTATGTAAATATATAAACTATTAAAAAACAAAAGTTTGACATCTAATTATTAGGAATTGATTATAAAACAAAGCTTTTTTATTATTTATAACAAATAACACATTTGATTAAAAATACACACTGTTAAATATGGTAAGTAATATTTTTGAATGTTTGTAAGGTATCAACAGATTATAACTTTTTCGTCTGTATCCATTATGTACTAAATTTTTATAAAGCGTTTTAGTGTTGAATTTAAACGATATAGATAAACATTTTATTAAAACCTTCCCTAGTGTTTTATTTCCCATTTAGTTTAATAGACAATCTCATCATTTGACCATTTTGGTACTCTTCTCAAAACATTTAAGGCTTTAGTATGAGTATTATTTTCCAAGGTAAGTGAAATAGACTGATACTAAGTAAAATCTCAGTTTTTAGCAGCAAAAATTAACTGGAACAAAAAAAAACCTAAAGGGTCTTTAAAATGTTAGCTAATAATCTTTTTTATTGTTTTTGATAATATTTCATGAAGTTATTTTTTTTATTCTTTAAACAGTTAAACTAGTTTTAAATGCTAAAAAGTAAAAAAAAATACAATGTTAGAAATATATAGTATCTAATGACATTAAGGCTGCCATCACTCAGAATAACTCATGAGAGTTTAGAATTTAAAAAACCAAATAATGACTAAGGATAAGTCATGACAGTTTGAAACTAGAAAAAAATCAGATATTACTCGGGCAAGCTTGCTTATTTTAAATAAAAAACAGAACAATTAAAAAATGTTTTAAAATTACAACCTTGTTTTTTTTAAATATTGAACAAAAGTTAGTTGTTTCAGTTAGATTTAGATTTTTGTAACCATTTCTAAAAAAAAAAGTTAAAGCTTTAAACTTAAAATGTTTATAGTTTTATAGTTATTATTTAAATATTATTCCAAGATATTGGAAAAAAAAATAATTACTTAGGACATCTTAAGGTCGTTCAGTGAATAGCAACATTATAATATTTATCTTAAAAAAATAATATGCCAGAGAAGAAAATTCCAACTCCTAAAAAAATCATAAGTTTTAAAAATGTTTTAAATATATTATTTTGGTATCATAGTTAAAAATAAATAGTAAACTAATACTTAGTTTCAATGATAGTCATAAATAAAAGTTAAGTTCTTATACTTCATGTTAAAATTAATGTTCACTTGTGAATTTTTAATTTTATTTAAATTACAATAACACTATCCTTGTAAATACTTTAAAGCATATGTTTTAAAGTGTTACAAACTTCACATTTATTGTATTTGTTATTGTTTTAAATTAGTTAATTTTTTTAAGAAAATATCATAAATAATTGTTTCATTTTTAATTTATTATTATTTTGTTCATTCTAATTTTGATAATTTTTGAAAAAAATTGGGAAGTTAGGCTAGAAATAATTTAATAATTAGTTGTCACATCCTTAAGCTAATTTGAACTTTAAAATGTTGATATTTTAAAAGTTCAGATAGGCAATTTTGTTTTGAATATTTAAGCAAGTTTGGTATTTTTTCATAAAATTTAAGCTAGATTATTTAGCTTTAAAATCTGGTTTTCTTAAAAAACTTGTGTTTTTTGAAAGGATTGTCACAAAATCTGGATTGCTTGGAAAAAGCCTAGAATTTCACAGTTTAGGCTACAAAACCTAGAAACACCTCGAATTAGAAATAGAATTTAATTAAGATATAGTAATTGCATAATTTAATTAAAAGTCTAAACTAAAAGCTATAATTAAAACCAAAATATCTTGTAAATCTCAAAATTATGTTAAAGACAGTCAATCAGCACTTTTATTCAGTTACATAAAGGCCAAACATTTTTTTTTGTATAACAGTTTTGCATAGTTATCAGTTAACTAGTTCTATTTAACTTATAAACATATACTTTAGTTACTTTATAAAACTTTTGCTAGTTATTTGTCAAGGACCAAAATCAGTTTTGATAAAATTTTATGCTGATTGTTTAATTATGTGATACATGTTTTATTTTAAGTTCTTTTAGGGTTGACAAACATCTTGAACTTGACAATTAAGGATGAAAAAATCAGTATCTTGAAACGTTTAAAAATGTTGTCAACAAAATCTGGAAATTAAACCAAGTTCACATATCCCTGCTATTGAAAGATATTTTGGGTTTTTTTAGATTAACAAAAGCCATTTTGGTTAAATATTTTTTATTATTTAGTTTCAAAACCACTATTAAAAGTTGACAAGCTAGAGAGTTAGTCAGAAGCAAAATAACTTTTAAAAATACTTAATCTTACAACTCATAAACTTTTTTTTTAATATTTAAAGATTTTGTTTTAGTTTGCTTAAAACTTTAATGTTTATAAAAAAATTTATATTAATTTCTACTTTTTGTAATTTTAAGACAGTGAGAATAGTTTTATATGTATAAAAAGAGTTTTAAAAAACTTCAATTTGACCTTACAAATAAAAACTTTTTATTAAAATTTTACCTTATAATATGTAAAATAATTTTTGACTAAAAAGTTTTTGCAATTGTGATATCATTAAATAATTTTATATGCTTAACCTTGCAAGTTGGTCACTCACTAAAGTTTATTAATCTAAGAAGTATAGTTTAAACTTTCTTTTAAATTTATATACATATACTTCAGTTACTTTATAAGACTAGTACTATACTTTGTCAAAAACCAAAACCAGTTTTGGATAAAATTTTATGCATATTTTTCAACCTAGTGAGATATTTTATGTTATAACTTTGTTTAGGGTTTACAAATATCTTGAACTTGACAATTTAGGCTGAAAAAATCTGTAACATAAAAATTTAAAAAATATTTTTACCAAAAATCTAGAATTTAAATTAAGTTCTCATTTGAAGCAATAAAACTTGATGGAACACAAAAATCTATCATATAGATAGTTGCCTTCTTAAATTATCCCTACTTTTAATAAAAAATTCTGCTATTTTTATAAATTAAAATACTCTTTTTAGTTAAATGATTAGTTTTGTGAATTTACAAAACCACTAATAACAGTTTACTAAGTCAGACATAAATGTCAGATGCAAAAGAATTTTTAAGATATTTTTTGTTTTTACTAAGAACAAACTTATTATAAGTTTTTTTTATTATCTTTTTAAAGCTTGCTTAAAATTTAATGTTTTTAAAAAAATTTCTTTAATTTTAATCTTTTATAATAGGACAGTAAAAACTGTTTCATATGTTTGAGTTGAAAAAAAAGAAAACTTTACAAGTTAAATTTAAATATAAAAACTACTAAATACATTAACAAATGATATAAGACAAATAAAAAATTAACTTTTGTTAACGTTTGTTAAATCTTTGGTATAACGATGTTGTATACAGTAGGTTAAAAAGAATTTTTTTACAACCGGTTTTAAAATAAACTTTCTCAAGATAACTCAAGAGAGTCAATATTTTGTCTTTTTTTAATATAGTATAGCTGTGTATACTGATAATAGCCTTTTTACTATGGCAATTAAAATGTTTTGTAAAATCACTATAAATTGGTTTAGTCCACAAAAAAATTCTATATTTCACTTGAGAAATATCTTCTATTTGCTTTTTCATATTTTTTATGTTTAATTGTATTTTGATGGACAATATTAAAAAAGATAACTGTAATTTTAAAACCGGTTGAAAAATAACTTTTTTGAAAATGACGTATGCAACAGTTACCTTTTATTATCACCATAGATTTGTTAAACGTGAAAAAAATTTTTTTTTTTGTCTTTTTTCATATATGAATGTTTTTTAGTAGTTCTCTAATATAGTATGGTCAGTAATTGTCATGCTTTGTTTCTTAGAGAGTAGCAAATTAATAGCATTATTGCCAGATTTCCATCAGAGAATCGCCACAAACTACTTAAGCAAGACAATTCAAAATGAAAATAAACAAAGTTTTATTCAGTATACAGAACTCTTTGTTTTTTGGCTTCTGTTAACTGTAGTTGATAACTATTTAAAAATTTAATAAGCTTGAAAAAATAGAACTTTTTTCTAAATCTTTTCCAGATTTTCCAAATTTCTTACAGGTTTTTAAAAGTAAATATTTTTGGGTCTATTCTTAGGTTTATATTAATTTCTATAAAAGAAACTGTGTTAAAAAGTACTGAAACATTTTAAAGATGCTTTAAAGTTACTTTAAATGTGTTTTTTAATAAAAAATTTTGATGATGACAAAAAAATTTTATTTATATGATAGATTTTTTGTGTCAGATTAATTTTTAGTACTGAAAATGTTAAAATTATAAAAAATTCAAGGTTTTTCCTGATTTTTTTCAAAATTTCTCAAATTCCAGGTTTTTCCAGGTTATTTTTGCCTAAATTGTCAAATTCCAGGTTTTTCCAGGTTTCCAGGTAAAGTGGCAACCCTGTATATGTTTTATAGTAGAATACCATTAAATAGTGTTTTATTTGAAATAACCTTTAAAAAATTAAACCTTAACTCTAACAATTTTATTATATAACTAAAGAAAACTAACTAAAAAACGAACTAAAGGTTTTACAGTTATTTCTGTGAATAGAAAATAATCAATTAAAAAAACTTTTTATTAGGTAAAAATTTGTTTTGTAACTGTAGCAGTCATTTTGATCGCTTATTTAATTCAGTTCAGAAATGAATTTTTTATCTAGCTATCAGCCTCTAATAATTTAACAAAGGAAAATAGTAAAAAATTTAAAGCTAGGATTAAACTGTTAAAATAAACAACACATGAACTAAGATAAAACAAACAAATAGTTGTACTAATTGTTTCAATTTCCTTAAAATATACATTTTTTAGAATAATAACTCAGTTTAGATTGTAAAACTAATTTAAAATCTTTTAAGTTAAAAATTGAAGTCATTTCAAATAGAGACCTTAAATCTATACTCTTTTAAAGCCAAAATAGCATTTTTTGAAATAAAAACTTAAATGGTTATCAATTTTTTTTTATTTATGCAGATTTAACAAGTAATAACAAAAATCTGTCAAATAAATATCTTTCAAATAAATGTTAAATCACTATTTTATTAATTTTTTTGTGTGATATTAAACGACAAATATAAACTACAAATTTAACCAGGTCAAAACAAAACTAGTACTAACTTTAAAATCATAAACCACTTAATTTATACAGTAGACTTCCGCTTGAGTTCACACTTTGAAGAAAACCAAAAAGTGCAAACTCAAGAAAACATGATAATTTTTTATACAAGTGGAAGATTTCAATATATTATAATGCAATAATGTTATGAATAAACATAAAAACAACTAAAACATAAATATTTATTCATTTAATACATAGAACTGTATAAACTATAAAATATTGTTGTTTTATTAATAATAAGTTAGTAATAGACTTTATTTAAGTCAAATTTAAAAAAGTACTTTTTTTATGGTAAAAAGTGCGAACTCAAGAGGAAGTCTACCATCATTTATATTCATTAGGCATTAAGCAAACCTGTTGTAGAATAAATAACGTAATAGAATTTTTATTAAAAAAAGCATACTTAAATACAATACAAATCAGGTTAAATAAAAAATATCCAGAAAAAATCACAAGTTACAAATATCTAGATAAGATCTTTCGCTAAAGATGTTGATAACTGAACTGTAAGGTTTATCAACAATCTAGAAGGAAAAGCTATCTAACTTCCTCCCAAATGATGGAAACTTTTACCTTAGTTTTTGTTGAGTCAAAAAGCTTTTCTATCGTTTTTCGAAAAATTTACTTCAAGTTCAAGATCAGTTTGTAAGTCTGAGAAGCTTTCCTATAAGTAAACGTTTACTTCAAAAAGATCTGCTTCGAAGGGATCCATAATCCGCTTCGTGACATTTAATCATCTTTAAACTGTTTCAGATGAGATGATAGCACTTCTACATCACCTTCACTTATTTAAAGTTTTCAGTTTTCCAATTTTGCAAACTGATTATTTTTTAAATTTTTTCCATACAGTTCAAGTTTGTTTCTAAAACTGGTTATCTTACTTATGACTTTCACAAGGTTCAAGTTTTTACCTTGTAAATTTTTGTTCATATGGTAGAACTTACCATATAAGTCTGACATATAAGCTTTTTTTTTCTTTATTTTTTTTTAACAAGATTGTCTGCCAATGCCTTATCATTTTAAGAAAATAATCAATAACTGAATTAAAAACAGCCAAAAACCTTTCTAGACAGTTTCCTTTTTATAACCATCTCACTTATTTAAGAAATATCAAACATAAATATGTAATATGTGAATACATGATAATCAAAATTTACTTTTTTTAAATTTAGCAGTCCAAGCTCATAAACAAAACTTACAAAATTTATCTTAAATTATTACAACTTTTTTATTCTATTGCAAAATTGACTTTAATATAGTTTTTTTTTTGTCTAACTAAGTGACTTTTCAAGAAACAATTGTAAATATCATAGGGTGATAGTTTATAATTGATAACATAGATTTTTAGAAAGCAGTTATGATCACAAATGGCATATATGTCAGGTTATGAAATGGTGAGAGGATTTCTATTCGTCTATGACCTATGTAATTGTTAAATTAGAAAAGATATGAATAAAAATATGTGAAATACTTGAAAAGAGGAGTCCTAAACTTTTTGATTTTTCTCTAAATTTCACGTAAACGAAATGAACTTATTTTGTTTAAGTTTTACCTCAGGGTCAAATATTTGATAGCAGGCTAAAATAAGTAAAAAGGCAAGCTAAAGAGTAAAAACTAAATATCTTCAAAAAAAATAAAAGTCGCCCTCTTTTCGCCCCCTCACTAGTTTTCGCCCACCCATTCGCCCCTTTACTATTAATCGCCCCCCGACATACCAAAATCGCCCCAAGGGGGGCGATATCGCCCACTTTGGGAAACCCTGAGTTAGATTATAGTTACTGTTCATTTGTTATAGTTTATAATGTAAGTTTAAAGTACACTATAACTATACAACTACCTTAAGTAAGCCAAGCACCACTGTAGGTAATACCTCGTTCTCCTTAGCAGTTTTATCTCTTAATGTACTAAAAAAACATAAAAAATTATCTGATATAAAAAGTGTTTTATTATTAAGCTGACAGTTTTAACTGTAAACTAGTTTTTAACTAAATCATTTACAATTACATAAAAAATTTTTTTTTAACAGAATCACAAGTTTTATTTTTTATTTTATTGCAGTACAATAAGTAAAGTACATTTTAATTTTGAATGTAAAAATATGGAAGCTGTTTACAATAATACAAATGACAAGCTTTCTGAACAAGAAAAGTTTAACAAAATGTCAGATCTAATTCAAAATAAGGGGTACAATAGCGCTTCTATTGTAAGTTCACAATGCAATTAATTCTTAATATAAAAATATTGTGTGTAATTTAAACTTTATAATTATCAATCACATACTCCAAGCCTGAGTCTAAAACTCGTTGTTTTACTAATGCTAAAAATAAAAGTTCAAAATGAGCTAAAGGGTACATCGAGTATGTTATTAAAGACTTTTCGTTGCTTTCTTTTGGGCGTTGGTATTTTGGCAGTATTTGCTGCACAACTTTTTGGGTTTATGACGTATATTTCAGCCACATGACATTTCTGATGATAAGTGTCATGGAATACCAGTCCGCTTAACTCGACAACTACTGTCACATTTGCAATTGATCAGTTAGAAATACTCTTCTCAATATCTTTCAATTGTTCCAGCTGTATACTACCTCCTCATACCTCAGAAACATTAGGTTGAATATTTTAACGAGTTTTCGAAATATTCTATACATGAATACATTATATAAACCTTATGTGTTTTTTAAACATAACTTTTAAACCTGCTTGAAATTTAGTGATGATCAGTTTTACGGATCAGGTTGAAATTAGTATAAATTTTAAGTATTTTGCTCATTATAAAGTTATACTTAGAAATTGTTTTTCTTTGTTGATACTATTTTACTAGGCTAAATTTCAGTCAAAATAAATATGTTTTAAACAGTTTTTATCCTTACAGATATTACTTTAATCAAATTATCTTCACAAAATTGTGTATTTATACTAAAACTACTTTTTTAGGTCATTTTTCGGTCAAAAATAATCTTATTAAATAAGATGTATTAACATTAATTAATATTACTTTTTTAGGTCACTTTTGGGTCAAAAATAATTCTAAATAAGTTAGGTACCAGAGTTTTTGATTATTTTTGAAAAGTCAGTGGATAGAGCAGTACGTTTACTTTAGTACTATTTCTAAGTTTATCATAAAAAGTATTAAAGTATTTTTTAATTTTTGTTAAAAAATTTTTGCTATGTTTTTGTTTTTAAACCTTAATGCAGCGTTGTAGCTTTAATTTTTTATTTATAACTTGTCTTCGCAGTTTGAAAATCTTAGAAACCATTTGAACAATTTGTTTCAAAAGTATTCTGCTTTACTTAACTATTTAAAATAAAAAGTTGTTGAAAAAAAGCAATTTATTTTTTACAAAAATCATTTTTTTTAAACGTCAACTAAGTTTTTTAATAAAAAAAATAAAAATTTCATATTTTGAATACTTTTTGATTAAAACTAAATTTGCTGTGTTTAAACAATTAAAAACATATAAAATATTAAACTTTTAGAACAATATAATATTGAAAAACATATTTTAGTTTTTTTCAATGACAACTTAACTCACTAAAAAAAATTTTCTTTAATTAACATTTATTTATTTTAGATATTGTATAAAGTGTACAATTTTCATTATTTACAACAAAAAAATTTTCTAAACTAAAAGTACTGAAAACATGTCTCGTTTTAAATATTAAGTAATATCAGCGAAAAAGAATGGTATGGTTTTCGATGTGTATAATAATCCAATGAAACTTGTAAGAAACCAATTATATCTTACAGATTTTTAATGGTAACTTTTTTAAGTTTTCTAGGCCAAAAGTGTTTTTATGTTTAAATAAATTCAATTTTACAAAAGTATTTAAAAACTTAAGTAAGTCTTTAAAAAATACCTGTTTTTATTCACATAAAATCAGTAGTGAAATATTCATAAAACAATAACACTAGTAGTATTATTTTTTATTAAACAGACTAATGGTTCTTAAAGTCTCAAACAGATATGAAAATAAGAGTTAAACACAACAATATTTAAACTAGAATTATCATACAAGATTTTTAGAAACAGATTTTTTCCTACCTCTGTTCAACAACAACTGTGGTCACAAATTGCTCGCCGACCAAGGTAGTAAATTAATGACCGGGTTACCATTATTTTTAAAACATCAAAGCCATTTTGTAAAGTACCAGGATGAACTTAAATACTATTAATTAAATAATGATTATTTTGGTCATAAGTAATCATTGCAACTCGTTTATTTACTTTTGGTAAAGGATTAAATAGTATTTGTTATTTAATACTCAAAAACTTTAGTTCACAATCTGATTTGTTTGGTTACAATAAAAGTGGTTAAGTATAAGTTTTAGCATTTTCTATACTGTCATTTTTTCATTATTTTCTAAGGTAACTATTTCGAGTTATCTTCAGAATATTAACAAATTTTTTTTTGGTGATAGATGTACTAAATAATAGATGGAAGGCAGCTTATCAAACTGAACACGTGACCTTGTGTTCTTTCTTTTAAATACTTGGATGAATGAGAATTTTGACTCAAAATATTTCATTAAATTTAAACACTCGAGTTAAATTTTTGTTCATCCAAGCGTTTAAGAGATAGCTCGCGCCATATGTAAATACTCATCAGCTAGAAAGGAGATCATTCTAGCCACAGCTTGCTGCAGTAAACATGTAATTACAGAATAGGTATTTATATTTCATTATAATTTTTTGGAGTTTTTTGTTTAAGATTATATTCTTCTCATAAGCATTATTTATAGTTTTAAGTTCAAGCAGTTATTTTTTATTTTCTAGTTTAAACATTCTCAAAGTAAAATTTATTTAATCAGTGCTTGAAGGTTTTTATAATATGCAAATAGTTTCTAAAACATAATGTTTTTTTTTATTGTACATGGTTCTTATATTTTTTAGGTTTTGCAACTTTTGTTTTCTACTATATGTTCATTTATTGTCATGCCTAGTTATGTTATCATGGTTTATAGTATAGGTTTAAAGTATACTTTAGCCATACAACTGTGTTAACCTTAAGTAATCCACACAACATTTCGGTAACAATTGGTGTTCCCAGGTAAAGAATCACCAGCTCTAGGTAATAGTTACACCTAAACAAAATTTTGCCAAACAAGTTTCAGTTTTTTATTACTTTTTATTTTAAGGCAGTATTTAGCACACTTTTTCATATTTTGTCATCAGAATTTCACAGTGCATTTTTATTAACAGTAGATTTAGAGTTTTTTACAGTAAATTTGCACTTAATTTTTAAGAAGTAATACCGACATCTACTTTCTGTCCATTTTAAAAGCCCTTGAGATTTAACAACAATTGGAAATAATCAAATCTAACAGGCAAAAAAGGGTCATACTAAGCAAAGTATCATAGGGGTATTAAATAATAAGTTACAAAAAGTAGGTGACAAACTATAAATCAACAAAGTCAAAATTAAACTGACAAAATTTAGCACAAAAGACAAAATATAACTGATAAATTTCAGTTCCACCAATCAAATTTACATCTAAGAAATTTTTAGTCCACAAAGTTTAAAAAGAACTGATAAAATTTAAGTCTACAAAAGTATTGACAATGTATAAGTAGAAATAAGTCAAAAAACTAACAAAACCAATTAAAGTCAAAGTAAGTAATATTAAATTTACGTAAGGCCTTTAAATCTATAAATTTATTAGTAACTAAGAAAGCAAAAACCTGTAAGAAGAAAAAAAAAATATTAACTTATATCACAGAGGAAGGCATGACATTTAAATTATTGTTTTTTTGTTTTTTTTTATTTATCTGTTTTTCAAATGCAGCAATCTTTAAGTAGGTTGAATTCAAACACATGTTTCGAAGTTAAAGTGAATTGTTTAAGTTGTGGTAAACACATTAAAAAATGTTTATTAAAAAAAAACCTTTTAGAACTAAAACACTATCAGTAAAACATTGTATAGTATTTTTATTTACTAATATAACTTAAATGTTTAAAAAAAAAATAATACTTTTGAGACCAAGTTACATTTTAGTATATGCAACGTTTTTTCTTGTTTATGAAGGAATAATAGTATTTAGTTTCCAAATAACGGAAGAGGAGGAATAGAGTGAAGATTCTCATTCAATAAGGAATATGATGATGTATAACATATCAAAATCATTTGATAACTTTTTTAACTTAATTGAAAGTTTTGAGTTGAAGTTCTTGTTCATCCAAGCGTTTAAGAGAAAGCTCGCAAGGTTGCGTGTTTAACTGATGCAAGTTTGCATGTACAAACTAAAGCTATAAATAAATAGTCATTAGTTGTAGAAGAGATCATTCTAGCAACGGCTTTCTGTAGTAAACATGTAATTACAGAATTTATTTTCATACTGTTTATTTGCTTAATTTTATGGTTTTTGTTTAAGATTGTTTTGTTTACGTAATACTTTTTATAAGTTCAAGTTTAAGCAGTTAATTATTTTTTCAATATAAACACTCTCGAAGTATAATTTTTTAGATTAAAATTGTATTTAAAGGTTTTAATAACTTGCAAACAGTTTCTGAAAAATAAAATTTTTATATTGTAAATGATTGTTTATACTTTTGAGCTTCTGAATTTTTTCTTTAATAGAATATAGTCCTTCATTTTCAAACCTAGTTTAATAAGGAGTAGCCTTAAGTTATATTTAATAATAGTATTAGTTACGTTAAGGTTATTTATTATGCTTTATTGTGCAAATTGTACACTACAACCATACAACTGTCTTAAGTAAGCCACACAATATTGTTGGTTATACATGTGCTTCTTAACAATGAGTTAATTATATAATTAAATGATGAGCTGGGATTTCTGCTTCAAGTAAACTTATAATAGATTAAATTATTTTTCTAAGGAAACCTTAAGATTTTTTTTATGTCTTTAAATAATATTTGTTTTTTTAAAGTTATATTTTTAGGCTTAGAAAAACATTAAAAATAAGTTATATATATTTAAAACAGAATGATTATTTTTTATTAAGTGCAGAGTATGTAAATGATATAGTACTTCGTTTATATTTTGATTTATTAAATTAAAGTTGAGTTTCTAATTAAATTCACTTATTTTAAAAATTATACAAACTGTATTATATATATATTGTTTATATATAAACTTATTTAAGTGATTAAATCATACAACAAAATAAAATCTGAAAAACTTAATAACTACCGTAAAATACTAATGATAATCAAAGAAAAAACCCTTCAGCTCACTACAAAGTATCAATCAAGTTAAATTTTTTTCTTTTTTAATCTATTAATTAAAATATTTCGTATAGTCAAGGTTTAAACTGTATTTTCTTATTTTATTCTGATGGTAATTTTAGACTTCATTATAACTAAAGTATTTTAAAGTAAATGCTTAACTAAATTAACTTTTTTTTACCTTTTCATTATTATTTTTTGATTGCTTTATTTCTCAAGATTGAAAAGTAAGATAAAAAAAAAATTTAAATCACTATTAAGAAATTGTAAAAGCATGTGGTCGATAACTAATGTGTTTTTTCGTACACCAGGTCCTTAGACCGAACCTATTGAGCGTTTTTAAATTGTTAAAAAGACAATGTATAACTAGGATATGTGGAATGTGTTTATTTATCTTCATTTTACGTTAGAAATAGATTTAAGTTTTTTGATTGTTCAATATGTTATTGATGTAGTTGTTTTGTTTTATAATTTATTTAAAATTGATATCTTAGACATTCCTAATTTATTATTCTGTCTCTTTACAAATAGAGTTCTATTTAGTTTAAACATTTTGTGTTTTTAGTGACTTATATTTATCTAAAAGATCCCAAAAAAAAAGTTAAATGTACATACTTATATTTTATCAAGTATTATACTTTGTTAATACTCGTACTTGAATAAATTTTGATAATATTATTGTTTTATGATGGGTCATTAAAATTACTATTTTAAGTAGAAGTGAGGCATTTCCAAAATAAAACGTAATTGAAAAATAAAACTCTTTTTTTTATGCATATGTATTCTCGGATCTAAATCTTGTTTTAGGTTGAAAAAATGTTTTTGTTTTAATTTTTTTATGTTCAGGTTTTATTGTTAACAGTTCATAAAATTTCCAACCATGCTTTATAAGCATGGTATTTTAGTTTTGTAACCCTAATTAGCTTAAATATGGTTTAAAAGTTTTGATTAGGATCTATAAATATCATTCTATTTAATTTTTTTCAGGTGAAAATTTAGGTAAATCATTGTTTTACAATGATAGTTATTTTCTGACTTCGTTCATGTATTGTTAAAAAAGAAAAACTGTTTTTACAGGTTAAAGGAAATAAAGTCATTGGTAAAAATAACTAATTTTGAAAAAAATTTCTGTGAAACACACTGAAGCCACATATAAATTCTAATCAGTTTTAACAGAAAATCATTCTAGCCACAGTCTGCTGCAGTAAACATGATATTTTAGGATAGACATCTATATTGTTTTTTCGTGTTATATAAAGTTTTTTTTAGTTATGATACTTTATATAAGTATCTTTTTATTAAAATTCTAAGTAGTTAACTTTTATTTTGTTTTATACAATCTTAAAGTTTATTTCTGCTAGGTTAAACATGTGCAAAAGTCTTCATTACATTTATTGAAGTTTTAAGATTATGATGTTTGTTTTTTTTTGGTTGATATGTTTTTTAATATAAAATATACCCGTTAAAATCATGCCTTACTTTATTTAGAGTAAGTATTATTTAAAATCAGTATTAGTTAGATTATAGTTATTATTCATTTGTTATAGTGTATAATGTAAGTTTAAAGTACAATATAACTATACACCTACCTTAAGTAAGCCAAGCACCACTGTAGGTTATACCTTGTTCTCCTTTAGCAGTTTTATCTCTTAATCTACTAAAATCACATGAGAAAATAATCTTATATAAAAGGTGTTTTATTATTAAGCTAATAGTTTTAACTGTAAACTAGTTTTTTTTTTTCAGTTTTGTTGGTGTTCAAAAATAAATCATTAACATTTACATAAAAAATTTTTTTTTACTAAAATCACAAGTTTTAATTTTTATTTTATTACAGTACAATAAGTAAAGTAACTAAATGTAAAAATACGCTATGGATGCTATTAACAATAATACAAATGACCACCTTTCTGACCAAGAAAAGTTCAACAAAATGTCAGATCTAATTCAAAACAAGGGGTACAATAGCGCTTCTATTGTAAGTTCACATTGCAATTAATTCTTAGTTTAAAAATATTGTGTGTGATTTAAATTTTACAAAAACTAATCTAAAATAAGTTGTTTGTTATTTTGGCAAATACTAACAAACGTAGCTGTTTATATATTGCAATTTTTAAAATCAATATAAATTTACTAGTTTTGTTGTAATAGATTTCTATAATTAGTTTATTGATTTAATTGACGGTTATTTTACAGGACTCCGAGTTTAAAAAATCATCAACACAAAAGACTAAAGAAGTGTTGGTCAAAGAAAAGTCTTCCAATACTATTGAGGATAATGCATCAATTATTTGTAATAACCTTGAAATAAGAAAGATCAAACAGGTTGGAATTACTTTGAGCAAAAGTAAGAAACAGATCGCATCTCAAAAGGTTTGATATTAGTAGAAAAAATATCTACACAAATTTATTTTATTTTACGTCTTTTTAATACTTTTTTGTTACTTTATAAATACAAGAGTTTTCTTCGTTCATAAATTTATAGATGTCACTTCTAATTTAGTTTTTAAAATTCAAGTTGTAACTGTAGTTAAAAAAATTGTTAATAAATAACTATTTAGTATACTGTTACTTAACCGATTAATTATTTTTAGTATATTGGTCAAGATTCTCAATGATTTCTGTTTTATTTGGAAGAATCACCAAACAAACGCTTACGTCAAACTAGTTATACGGATTTTGTTAGAATGTGGAACGATTCGTCACTGGAAAGACACAAAACTGACATACGTTTTGAGTTCTTTCACGGGTTAGTTCTAATAAAGTGTTTATTAAATTTCTTACAATGGTTTTTTTTAATTATGTCAATACATTATTTAACAAGTTTGTTTAAGAAATAAGTCTTTTTATGAACGTTATTAACCTATACAAGTTAAACTTAAATTTTTAATGTTTTCGAAAAATTCAACTATTGTTACAATCGAATAAAATTTGAAATAAAGCTTAAAAACAAAAAATAACGTCTAAATTTCTATATTTCATATATACCTACATTTTCGTGAAACTTTATTATTTGATAATGCATTGTTTTAACTGATACTAAGTTTTCATATAAACTATGCCATGTCAAAAAAAACTATAATTCTTTTATTTAAACTTTGATTAAACTTTACTGAGAGGTTTATTTAAATCAACTGTACTGAAAGTGAATTTCAATAAAAATAAAATTAATTTACGAAATGTAAAATCCACGTTTGTTGTAAAATCTGACTTTTATAGTTAACTATAAAATTTTTCATCAAATATATATTTAAAAACAAATTTAAATGACTCACAAATAAACTTTTTCAGAATATACGACATTTTACACTTGGTGAAACTTTTGAAAAGTCTTCAGTGGTTGACTACAATGAATTTTGATGACATAAACCAACTCATCAAAGATGTATTTCCGACAATTTTAGACTTAAAGTTTGCAGTAGACCGTGAATTATTAAAAGGGAGAACGGATTTGAAAGATATATATGTTATTTTTTTACATGATAGTTTTTAAATATATACTTTTATAAGAATAAAATGAAATGAGTTTTTCGTTTCATCTTGAAATAGTGCTTATACGTTAGCCCGCTAGTTTAGATTTAAACAATGGTACTTGGTTTGTATGCCTGCCTGTTAAGTCTAGGACGACCGTTATTGGTTGTCTCGGAGCTACTGTCAATATTCGAAAGTCGTGTAGTAAACTGTTTGATTTTAAATAAAGATAACTTGCGTCTAAAGTAGTGAATTTTATTAAGAAAAGAGATACAGCTTTGAAAAACTTTAATTGTGTTTTAATTAAAGTAATAAACATTTCAGGGTCGCACATTGGAACAAATCGCAGGTGTTTTAAAGAAGGAAGGCATGCCGATTATTAAGCTAAGCGAATTTCACAACGCGAAATTTGACAGTTTGCAGACCTCAGAACTGGTGAATCTAATCGAACAAAAGTATAAATTAGATATGAAATCAGAAGAAGTTGTTAACAAGATTTTCGGATGGCACCCGTTGTGCGAATATGTAATTGATCGAGAAGAATTAAGTAAGAATTTTTAAATGCAGTTAAACTTTTTTATCTCTTTGAATTGTTTACACTAGATACCATACCATTAAAGGTATTTGTTATAATTAGTCAACTAAATTTCATTACTTAGATGTAATGAACTGAAGTTTTTAATATTTTTGCAAACGGAAATTATCTTTGCAATAAAACTTTATACTAATGTTATAAGATAATGTCTAATAAACTTGTATTTAGGACTCGGTTTTAACAATTGATTATCGAGTTTAACTTCACTAAGTGTTGTTTTATTTTCTTTTACATTAAAAATAAAGCTATAAACACTGTTCGTTATTTAACAGCAGAAGTATAAAATAAAAAAACATTTAAATAAAAACAGTAGTTTGCAAGTAATATTTTTGTTTCAAACTTTCTTTTTTTTATTGAGAAATATGCAAGATTTTTATAGAAGTTTTAGAATAGTCCTTCATTATCTTTATGTTCTTTAGTTTATTTATAATTGTCTTGAATTTTCTTGAACAGCTATTTTACTTCTTTCTAAAATCTAAAACTTAATTAAAATAGTTTGTTTACGAAATAATATAACTTGTCTAATAGTTAACTTTAAAAATAAACTATTAAAATTTCAGAATCCTAAATGAAGTTATTAATTTAAATATAAAATTATAGGTAAAAACGATTTGTTTTTCTATTACAATGTATATGGAAATAGGCCGATAAAGTGTGATGTAGGAGGATGTAGTTGTTTGTACAAAACAGACCAAAAACTAATTTCAATCAAACCAATAAACGACGTTTTAGAACAACAAGCTATTAAAAAGTTTAAAATTGAAATTAGAAAAGGTAAGATGTTGTTCTGTTTAATCTTTTGCATGATTTTATCATGCAGTAAAAAACATAGGGTACTCTAATAAGTACCATACATTATAAATAAGTAATTGTTAATATTTTGATTGATAAAATTAAAAAGAACCTTATTTAACTTTGTCAGAAAATGAAAGTAAGTTTATATTTTTAGTTTTAATAGTTGTTTAAAAGGGACAATCACAAGTTGTGCTCGTTTCATTGAAAACGACATAAAAGTAATTTTCTAAAATGAATGTCAAAATGAGCAATAATTATGACGTGCGAAGTGATTTTAATGAAGCAAAAACAAATTAGATTTTAAGATTTATAAAAGTAATAAAAACTATTAACTATTTATTAAAAAAAAAATTTAACAGATGATGAAGAAAATCGTAAAATTTATGTTGATAATCTTGCACATGCTGTAGATGTACTACAATTGTCAAAGTATTTTAAAAAGTTCGGTGTTATTAGTAGCTTAAACGTAGTAAATGACGAAGTAAACATGAAAAATTGTGGATTTGTGGTTTATGAAAATTTAAACTCGTATGAAAATTGTCTTCAAGAAAACAATCATTATCTAAATGGTCGTAAAATTAATGTAAAGAAGGCAAACATGCCGAGTATTTGTAAGATTAAGGCGCAGCTACCCTCAAGGGTAAAAATCAGTAAAGATAAAATAACAACGTACTTTGGAAAATTAGGAAAAACTGTTGATATAGATTTTTTCATACCTAAATCCGAAGTTCTTATAAGGTACAAGGACAGAGAGTCAGTGATAAAAGTGATGAATGGAAAGCACCACACTTTAGGAGATGTAACTATTACTGTAGAAGAAATAAGTAAAAAAAAGAAACGGCAAGGTCTAAAAAGAAAGACAACAGATAATCTTATGCATTATCAAAATAAAAAAATGAAACATGAAATTCACAGTGACCGAGATAAAAATTTTAAAAGAGATCACTTACGTCAAAAGAACTCACAAGTTTCCAAATACAAACGGAGAGCATATAAATTTTAAACGTGTATTAGAAATTTTATAGTAAAAAACCTTTGAACATTAGTAAAATGTAAAGAAATGCATTTTTTAACAGTTGTTGATAGCAGTTTTAACTTTTTTTAATCGTTATTTGGTTAACTAATTTGTTTTGAAATAAATTTTAAAACAAGTGTGAAAGTGTCTATAAAGAAAAATGTTAAAATTTGCTTTTGGTTTACAGACTAGTATATTTCTTAAGTAAATTTACTATAGTTTAGGACAAATAAGGCCTTTTTAGTATTAAGTTTTTATTAAAACTACTATAAAATAGGTTTGTTACCAACTTTAAAATATTTTATATATATATATTTTTTTAACTATAAAGTTCTTTCAATTATAACATATTATAAAAAAAGTATATAAAAGCACCGTCATGATAATAATACAATCTCAAAAATAATATTTATAATTATCTACTTAATCTTCATAACATAATAAGGTTACAAGTTTCCGATTAAATTATAAAAAAAAAAACTTTTATTGCAACTTAAAATAGCATATATCATTATTAAAATCAGTCAGATAAGTAGAAATTAAAAATAAACTAATGTTTCGTAAAGTTTAAATCCATGATTAACCAAAACTCAAAACAATTAAAAAAAAAGTTTTTATTTTAAATAACCAAGTTAGTTTCCGGTAAAATATACGTGTTATACTTTATATTATAGACGTTTTCAATCCTTACAAATGATGAGGTTTATTTTTCTAGTTTTAAAGTTATCGTTTAGTTTAAAAATTTTACTAAATCAAAGAACAAAATAAGGCTTTAATAGTAACTTTGTTACAAAACTATTTGTTAACATTTAAATATTTCTGTGATACACTTTAAAAAAAAAAGTTTCTTTAAATTCTACTATGAAATGAAGACAAAATTAATTTAAACAATATTTATAAAACTAACTCTGAAAACGACCATCGTGTTTTTGCTAATTTTAAATATATTAGTTGTTTTCTATCGTTTTTGTTTTAGTTATGTTTTTAAAAATAGTTATTGAAATTATGAAAACAGTTTTACAAATGTAAAATAATGACTTTTGAAAATTATAGTTTTAACAAAATTTCCCAGATTTTTGAAGTTTTCAGTATCTTTTCTTATTAATTTTTGAGCATATCTATTAGAACCACAATTTCTTGTTAGACTGAGACCCAAATATTGTTAATTTTGATACATGCCAGTCAGTGCTAAGGAGAATTGCTGTATTCTGCATTTTACAAACAATTATTCCGTTATACCACAAAGCTATTGTTTGAAAGTGACGTCAGACTAATTTTCCTTAAACAACTTTTTCTTAGGCAGCTGTAACATTTGTTTGATTTTGATAAGATCAGAAAGAATCTACTTTAAAGCCCAGACGTTTCTTTATTTAACTCAGTATAAGGTACAAAAAAAATACATGTAAAAAGTCTAGAAAACAATAAACCGTTTTTAATTTCCAAAGTAAACTTAAACATTTTGTATTAAAAAAACACAAATTACTTTACTTACACTTTAATAACGAGACTTCCTAACTTGAAGTAGTTTAGAATTTTTATAAGTTTAATTGTTTAAAATTACTTTATTATGTTTAGTTTGTTATAAGGATTGAAGAGGTATTTTAGCGAAGTTTAGTTTGCCAAATAAATTATAAAAAAGTACTTTTTAAATGTTAAAAACAGTTTTTGCTACTGGTATGCTATTTTAAATGAATTTTTTTAACCTGAGTGTTATTATATATAATTTGACTTTTGTGTTTGATAGAGAAATAACTTTTTCTAAAATCGTCTCCTGCGAAAACTACTAACTGTAATAAATCATTAATTTTATAAACTTCATATGTACCTCAAAGAAAAACATTATTCCGTTTTAAAATAATCTTACTATTATTATATGTGTGTTGGTTAATTTATCTAATTTTAAAGATTTTGTTCTTACAAAAACAAAGCAATAGTCATATAAAATATAAAACTTGTATCACTAAAATAAGACAGTTGTAGTAATACAATTATGACAAAAGTTAAATTGTTGAAAAGCTAATTAATTAACAATTGTTTTACGCTAGTGCGATGATCACAAGTAAAAAAGTGAACAAACTAACAAGTTGCAACGGACAAACATTTTATATAGTTTTAGACAAGTAATTAGTTGATTAGGTAATTGGTTAATTAATTAAATTTTAGTAATACTCAGCAAGATAAATTATAATTAACGTAAATACAATTATAACAAAAATTACACGACAAAACACAACTACTTAATGAAAACAAAGATAAAATTAAACTTAAATTTAGTAAATTAAGACTTTAAAGAAAATTTTACAAAATGTCTACATTTTCCCACCAATTCTGATCTCTAGTGTAAAAGTTTGTTGTTGTCTGCAAATGCGATTTCGAGTCTCTCCAAATTACATAAGGTGCAAATTTTACTAGGCTTATTTTGGTTACTGCGATGAACAATTTCCCATCTAATCATTTTTCTCCAATCAGGCTTGCAATTTTTGATTTTGTGAATGAAACTAATTAATCATGTGCTTTCTTTCTTCTTTACATTTTCAAAGGATTGCGTACGTTCGTAAAATCTACTTTTGAATTGTCTTCCAGTTGAACCAATGTAAATATGCTCTTTTTTGTTATGCATAACTGTTGCTTTATAAATGATTCCTTTAGAGAGACATTCACCTTTAACTGGAAAATTGTTTTTTAACTACAATTGCATAATTTGCAGTTTTCTTCAGTTGTTTCATTTGAGTTTTGAAGTAATTTCTGGTTGTGATTGGACAATCCTTTTTCTAAATTGGGTATGCAAGAATATGAAATCTTTATTGTATATCTATTAAATATAGAACCATAAAAGCCTGATTTAGGGAAATGTCTGGATACTAATTTTAGAAAACGGATAAAAATGCTCAACTTAAATTATTAATTAACTTATTTTACCATTTTAACGACAAGTTAAAAAAGGTTAACTTTTTTTAACAAAATTAAGAAAAAAGTCAACACTTTTTGAATCTAAAGTAGGTTTTTATATTTAAGTCAACAATTTTTCCGATTACAAACAATTTGGTCAAATTTTATATTTTTTTGTATAGTAGTTGTTATGCTAGAAAAAAAAAAACAAGTTTAACCAACTGCAGAAAATCGGCGTACAAAAACTTGGTTCATACATATTTAAATAACTTGTAGTTTTTAAGCTTAAAATGGTAGGTGTTTTTACAACTTTATAAAATTTGTTTATAGTTAAAGTACATAAAGCATAAAAACTTCTAATTTCAGTTATATTCTAACACAAACTGCTGTTGTATATGCAAAAAAAAGTTAAACTATTTAAACTACCAATATATAAATTTAAAGTTATAAAAATTAGTTAAACTAAATTTTAGTTTTGGTTGTATGAAAGAAGATGCTTAAAAACATTTAAACTTTTACTCAGCGTAGACAGTTTTTTGCATTTTGTTTAAATGCATCTCGTCATGAATGTTTATTACAGTGTTTACAACGTTTTCAAACAAAAAATTTAAATATTTTATTGTTTAAGCTACAAAATGTTATCAAAATTTTATTTATTTATATGCATTTGATGTAATGTTTTTGTTTATAATTATGACGTCAATGAATGCCAATAATTAGTTATGTAGAGAACTTAACAATGTTTTAGTTATAAGAGAACAAGTTTTAGTTTTAACTACCATAAGTTTTTCAAACGAACAAGAAATTAGATTTATATTTATTAATCAAAAAAACAAAAATAAACTTGATCACTAAAAGCTTAAGTCAATACTTAGACTAATATGCTAAAAAAAAAGTACAAATAGTTTTTCTAGAAATAATGGTTTTTGTATTACCAACCATACTTGTGATAAGGTATTGCTTGAACTAGTGTAAATAATTTAACTTATGTGAACTTATTTTTACGAATTTTATATATACTGCGATTTCTTTAAAATTTAAAATGTATATATAAGTTTTTACTTTGCTTAAAATTGTTTTTATACTCAATTTATACAGTAAAAAAATATTTTTATATGAAAACACAGCTTCACTTAAGCCGCAAAAAAACTTTTAACAAAGCACTTTGTTGCTAGAATTCAATATAAGAAAAAGCTAAACAAAAAATATAATCTTTATTTAAATAATTCCTGTGATAATAATATATATATATTTATTTACAAAGCTATACCTTTTTAAAAATAAACAAATGAAAACCTTATACATTTAAACAATTTGTTAATACAAACAGTACCGGTCATGACTACTTGGTAGATTAGTAGTAGAATATCGAGTCGATAAATGTCGCTTGCACAAGTACACTTACCTACCTCTTTTAGTTTCACTCTTAACAATTTAAACTAGTTTATTCGCATAAAACGCTAAGTAGGACTCAATATTACTACAGCTTAGGCAAAGCTGTAAGAAAATGCAAATTTAGTTAGAAGGATTATTATTAAGATTGATCAGACTATATACTAACTTTTTATAATACATAAGGTAGTAAATCGAAAGTATACGTATTTTCTGTAATGTTTAAGGCTTGTTTTAGACATTGTCTATATTATATATTGAGCGTTATTAAGTACAGTAACCTCTCGCATCTTTACGCACTCGTGACGTTACGCACTCTCGTTTAGTTACGCATTTAAGAACTCTAAAAAATTCAAAATAGAAACATTTTTCAATTTTTTTCTTAATATTGCACTAATTAGGTTTATTGTATGTTTCTAATATCCTCTATATCTTTAGACTCTGTAATTTTATGTTCCTTGACTAATTGGTAAACATTTAGCTATACCTCAGTATATCAGAAATTAACAATAAAAGATTAAAATAAAGCTCTGAAAGAAATATGACTGTGTTAAATAATGAAAGTATAGTGATGTAAAAAAATAAACAAACTTTAATATAGACACCACATCATTTCTTAATTGTATATAAATGTTTAAATATAAATTGAACTTTTTTAGTAGAATAGAATATAAATTTTAAGCATCAAATAAGTCACATATAAACAAAGATAAAAATAAAATCTATTATTTATTAAAATTAGTGAAATTTTTTGTAAAAGTATAATTATTTTATTAAATGTTTTGATTTTAAGAAAACAAATAGAGAGATCTCAACTGCTGGAGGAGAAGTAATGTATTTATTCTTTCAAAAATTTATTTTGCAAACTAAGTTTCGGTCAAAGACCTCGTCAGTGCTTAAAAAAATCTAAATAAAGATATGTGACAGTCATGGAAAATAGCATTTAAACAATTAAATTAAAATAAAAACAAATTATTACTGAAATTTTTTACTTAAGAAACTAAACAAATCAAATTTTAATATTAAGACTGAGTTTGAATAGAAGTTTAAATTTTTAGCTAAGTTTTAAAATAAATATAACAACAATAGTAATAATAATCAAAGCTTTATGTAGCTTTGTTTTTTCTTCTAGATAATTTACAGAGTAAACATTGCTTAAGCAAAAGTGTAATTAATGAAATGAGCTTAAAATTTAATTGAATTTGGTGTAGCTTATTATAATCGTGACGTAATTATTGAAAATTTGAACAATCTTGTGCTTTTTATCGTTATTAAAATTTAAATTCCCGCTGTGCTTTATATGAAAGCTTATAGTTAAAATAATTTTTACCTAAAAACAAAACAAGTTAAATTATGGTACTAAGCTTGAATTTTTGACAAAGTTTAAATTCTAGTTAAATTTAAAAATCACAGAACAAAACACATATAAATAAGAATAAAGTTAATAATAAACCCAAATTTCCGTTTGAAATAGAATGCAGAATATTAAAGCCTGGAAAAAACCAACTTGGACTGCTAAGCAAAGTAATACTAGAAAGAATTTTTATTGACATAAGAAGGAAATCGGAACTAACTCAATGGAATAACTCATATGAAGTATTAGAATGGTTTAACAATATTGATAATATAAAAAATAAATGCTTTGTAAACTACAACATTATTAATTTTTATCCTAGCATCAGTCATGAACACTTATCTGAAGCCATAACATTTGCAAAAAACTTTACAGAAATAAATTACGAAGACATACAGCTAATAGAACATACATTTAAAACAATTGTCGATTATAAATTTAGAACCTGGGTAAAAAAAGACAGTAACGGCCAATTTGATGTACCAATGGGTTCGTTCTTCGGCGCGGAACTGTTCGACTTGGTAGGCCTCTATGCCTTAAGCAAACTTAGGCACTTATACAACTATAAAGATATCGGACTCTATAAAGACGACGGTCTCGCAAAAATAAGCAGAAAAAGCAACCAAGAGCTAGAAAGACTAAAAAAGAATACATTAAAAATCTTTAATGATCTCAGTTTTAAAATAACGATTAACGTAGGCGCGACTAAATGCGATTTCCTAGATATATCTCTAGACACATTCAAACCATGCCAAAAAAAAAACTCAAGCACCAATTATATTAATAAGTATTCGAACCACCCGTCCATTATCAAAAAGGACCTACTAAAAATGATCGAAAAAAGTCTCAATAAACTCTCAAAAACCAAGGAAATTTTCAATGAATCAATACCTGGATACCAGAATGCTTTAACCAACTCAAATTTCAAACACAAACTCATATACTCCAACCACCAAAACAACCAAAGCAAAAAGAAACCAGCACGAACAAGAAAAACAATATACTTCAACCCACCCTACTGTCAGTCAGTAAGAACCAATATAGGTAAAGCTTTTCTGCAACTAATAGATAAACAGTTCAAAAAAGACCACAAGTTATACAAATAATAAACAGAAATAATTATAAAATTTCATATAGCTGCATCAGCAATATTAAGAAACTAATCCAAAAACACAATCGAAAATACTTAAAAACAAAAAACGATGATCCAAACAAAACACTTTACAACTGCCGAACAAAAAAAAAATGTCGCCTTAAGAATAAATGCTTAGTTGAAAATTTGGTATATAAAGCGACAATCAAATCGGAAAACGTAACAAAAAACTATTTGGGCTCAACGGGTGGAACTTTTAAAAAAAGATGGTACAACCATATTAGTGACTTTAAAAACTATAAAGAGAACGGAACAGAAATATCAAAGTATATATGGAAGCTTAAAAATAAGAACATTGAATACAAAATAGATTGGGAAATTATCCACCACATTGGCAAAGCAAAAAACCCACAAAGCATTTGCAGTACTTGCATATTAGAAAAGGTCGCGATTGCTAAAGCAGACAGAAGGAATAATCGAAACAAACGGTACCAACTCTTTTATTCCTGCCCGCACTTCCGAAAACTCCACTTCAAAACTTAAATTACTCGTAATACAGGTTTTATGCATGCTTTTTAATTTTTGTAACTATAATTTTCTTAAAGTAATTTTTTTTTTCTAAATTATCCAAGCAAAATTTTCAAATTTTAGTAAATATTACAAGCACAAATTACTTAAATATACAATATTCAAGTCACAATAAAATTTAGCTTGATTAAAATGCATCTTAATTTAAGCCCACTTATTATTATTAACCTTATTCTTATTTATTTGTGTTGTTCTTTGAATTTTAAATTTAACTAGAATTTAAACTTTGTCAAAAATTCAAACTTAGTACCATAATTTAACTTGTTTTGTTTTTAGGTAAAAAACTATTTTAACTATAAACTTTCATATAAAGCATTTGAGCGGGAAATTAAATTTTAATAACGATAAAAAGTACAAGATTGTTCAAATTTTCAATAATTACGTCACGATTAAAATAAGCTACACCAAATTCAATTAAATTTTAAGCTCATTTCATTAATTACACTTTTGCTTAAGCAATGTTTACTCTGTAAATTATCTAGAAGAATAAAGAAAGCTACATACAGCTTTGATTATTATTATTATTGTTGTTATATTTATTCTAAAACTTGACTAAAAATTTAAACTTCTATTAAAACTCAGTCTTAATATTAAAATTTGATTTGTTTAGTTTCTTAAGTAAAATTTTCAGTAATAGTTTGTTTTTATTTTAATTTAATTGTTTAAATGCTATTTTCCATGACTGTCACATATCTTTTTTTAAATTTATTTAAGCACTGACGAGGTCTTTGACCGAAACTTAGTTTGCAAAATAATTTTTTGAAAGTATAATTATTTTATATAAATTTAAATCCTTTTTTTAATATATGTATAGTTTTATTTTTATTTTACGTATTTATAAATAAAGTAAACAAATCATTAAAAGTGGGAAAGTACTCTAGATAATTTTTTTTCTGTGGACACAATGTGCGTAAATAAGCGAAAGGTTACTGTATATATGATTAAATAACGTTAATAAAAATACTTTTATAAATCTTTGATTATTCAGATTATTCCTTACTATTTCACTACTATTATACTAACTTTAAAGTGTTACTTAACTGTTGTACATCACAAATTTACGAAAGGTTTAGAACTAAGATCATATAAACATAGATATGAAATAGCAGTAGAATAACGTATATGATTTCCTAAAGTAAATATATTAATTATCATCTTGTTTGTTTACAAACATCAAATAGCTGTCTGATCCATTTTTTTTAATAAAGTTTTGTTATAAAAACATTAGGTTAATATTTTGTTGATTAAATATTAATTTAAAATAAACTAATTAGTTCATTTGAGAACTACTAAATCAATATCAGGTTAAATAAACTTAAAAAATGTAAAAATGTGAGTAGCTTTTTACATTATTTTTTTAGTACAATCAACATATTACTAGTTGCAATCAAATTGTGACAGTTTAAAACAAACACTCTTTGTTTAAAATAAAAACAAAACGTTGTACAATGGTGTGAAATTGCAAATACATTTAGAAAAAGATTAAAAATCACAAAAAAATAGTTGATCAAAGAAAGGTTTGAGCAATTAATTTGAGTATTCCGGACATTAACTTTGACATGATTTCGATGATTGTCTTAGACAAACTAATAGTATTAAATTACATGTAATTTTAATAATTTCTAATTTAATTTTAAAATTGCAAATTTAGTGATGTTTAATTTAACTAACAAAGTTAATTGTAAATGCAACTGCTATTTCAAATTCAAAATTATTAAAAAAGGAAGACATGATTATTGAACTACTGCGTTTAAAACACTGCTTCTGTATAAGTACAATTGTTGTCGATATGAAATTGTTGTAATTAATTGACTTTGATTAGAATTAATATAATTGCTATTTTGTTTAAGTTGGTTTTCAAATTGCACTGGCTTAAAAGTGTATAAACTTAAAAATTTTAACTTAATAATGCAATTAAATAAAACGCAAAAAACAAAACAACACTATAATACGGTTACAAAATTAAAATCATGTGTTAATGAGCTAATTTATTAAGATAGTTTATAGCTTTCCATAGGGAACTAAAACAGCACGGAACTAAAAGTTAAGATTTAATAATCAAAAGTAGTTTAAATTTCTTCAATAATTAAAATAGCTAAATTACTTCAACTAACTAACAATAATTTTAAAAGGCTGAACTATACAGTATGTATATAAAGTATCTAAATAAAGCATTATCAAGTTAGATTATAACAAACGTAAAAAATACATAAAAAATATTTGTAATTTAGTGACGACTGAGGAATAAAGTTATTTTATATCGAAAGTAACATTTAACAATTTTTTAGTTAGTAGCTCTTCTACTTATCAAGTTAAAGTTTCTGTTTTGTACGCCCGATAAACATGTAAGTATGGAAATCAATGCTGCTGTTAAAAAGCTGCTTAAATTTTTTACAAAATTGATCAGCTCTCTTATAATTATCCATCATGGTGTATACTTCTATCTGAAAGTATAAATTATGTGAATTTACTTATTGGTATATTTTACAGAAAACGTTTAAAAAAATGAAAATAAGTAGGTTTGATGATATTTGTCCTTATATTTAGTATAAGCATCCAAGTATTTAACAATTTTTAAAATACAACCACTGAGCAAAGTGTATGTAACTTATATATAAAAGTCGAAATGATGTTTGTAACACTTGCGTTTAGATTATAACTCAAAATACTATAGTAATTAAATAGCGTTTCGTAAACATTGTAAAACTTATACAACTTTTATTCAGTTACTTATGTTTTATTTTTAAATAAAACATACATATCTGCTTATAATATTAAAAAAAAAAAAGGTGTTACATAGCTGACTAAAAGTTTTACTGATTACTTTAACTGTACTTTGGTCATTTGTTAATAGTAACAATTTTTATGGTAAATTTAATCTTAATTATTATGGTCACATTCATATCAAATTTTAATTGTATTTAAACAATAACATAGCAAATAGCAATCTGCTACAAACTAGTTTTTAGCAAACTATGTACATTTAATCAAAAATCATACATTTAAATATTGCTAATTCAAACTCCAATACCTTGTACTTTATAATAACGTAAACATAAGAAACATTAAGTTTATTGTAGTACATTTCAAAACATCACTAATAAAATAGGTTAGCTAAGTTACCAGTTAGTTACTGACAAAAAATAATCATTTCATATAACTTAACATTTCAAAAATTGGATTATTTAGGAGTAATATTTATTTTAAAGCATAAATAAGCACTGAAGATTTCAAAGTGTATTTCATAAAATTTTATAATTTTCTAATAAGTAATTTAGAATAATTAAATAAGTATTAATCAGTGTAGCTTTTTATAGATGATTTATAACTGAAGATGTAAGCAAAAGGCTAAGAATAATGTAAATATTGTGCTTAAAACTACGTTTCTTGACTTATATGAAACAGTTTTGAGACATCACACAGTTAAGAGTATTTAGACAAAAGCATAACCTATACTAATAGACAATAGCTTTGCTCTTAAAAAGTACTTTGATGATACGATTAATTTTTAGTTACCAATGTTTCATAGTTTTTAATGTAATAATAAAACTGTAAGTATACTGAGGTGCATTAAAAATAACAAAATAAGTGCAACTATTAAGTCAAATACAAAAAAAAAATAAAATGCATAATAGATAAAACTACTGCGTTTTAGAAACTGCTTCTAAACAAGTGCAACTATTGTACTTATAAGTATATCGTAACCACTTTATTTTTATTAAAATGAATATAATTTGTGTCTTGTTTTAAAATATTTATAAATTGGGCTGGTAAATTATGTAAAGGTTCTTCTTGCACCAGATTCTATGAACAATTATTTTCAGCGCTTTTTTGACGCTTAATAAACGATAAAAAATAGTGATAACATACATGTTTAAAAAAAAAATAATTATATAATTGTATTTTAAATTAAAGGCAAAAAACAATGAAATACTATACTAATGTTACAAAATTAAAATCACGTAATAATCCTACTTATATTTATTATGTTAGTTTTTGGCTTCAAGTATTTAACTAAAACCAAATTAAACGAGTAATAAGGAATTAATAATCAGTTTTAAATTATGTTTTTAATAACTATTTTTAAACATTATTAAAACGCTGAATAAAACATTTTGTTTATAAAGTTTTTAAATATAGAATCATAAACTTAAATTTTAGCTACATTACAAAACTTATTAAATTAAAATACAACAGAGAAGTATGATTATTTTGTTTGTTTTAAAATTAACAGCAACAGTTTATTTTTTTATGTAACATTGCTTGTTATTTATCAGGTTAAATTTCTGGTCTTTACGATGGACAAAGATTTAACTTTGAAAACTTTTGCAGCTTCTAAGTAGCTACATAAAACTGTTTAAAATATTTTCACTCCTTTTAATTAAATACACTCAATTTATATACTTCTACCTGAGTGTATAATTTATGTGAATTTTACATTTATTTATTTTACAGATGCGATTTTTAAAAATAACATAAGTAGAGTTATAAAAACAATTAGGTTTCATTGATGTTCGTCTTTTGATTTTCAAAATTTTATGAGTTTATATTTCAACTACAGAGCAACGTGTACTAAATTTATACATAAAAGTCTAACTTTAATGCGTAGTCGAAATTTTGCTTGTTATACTTGTGTTCAGCTCATAAGTCTTTTTTAAAATGTTACTATCATCAGTAAAAAAAATTAAACCTATTAAGCAGCGTTCCGTAAACATCATAATATCATAAAAAAGTTTTGTTATATATATAAAAAAGCTCAAATATAGTTTTTTTAATTTTTAATTAAAACCTATACTTCTTCTAGTATATTAAAACGAGAAGAGATGGTGATACTACAGCTGACTAAAAGTTTTACTACTTACCTTAAATATAATTTGATGGTATCTTAGTAGAAATAAATTCTATAAAATTTTTACTTTTTCTTTAAGGTATTATGTCAGTTTATATATTACATTTTAAAAATAATACAGATGATAGCATGCTGCTATAACTACAAAGTCTATAAAGTCATAGAAATTTTGCCAGGAATCATACCTTTACATACTGCTCATTCAAACTTTCAAACAACAAATTCAAACAACAAATCACAAAACTATTAATCTGTCAGTTAACATAACTATAAGAACTTTATTGTATTACTTAAAAGTAATTTTGTGATTTGTTGCCTTTGTTCTTGTTAAAAATGTAATGTTTGTAGTTAACCTTAAATATAACAATTAGATCAAGTTGTACCACGGTCATTACAAAACCGTTGCAAATTTAAGAACTTTATGCAAACCTAAATTAAAGAAATAAAATTCAAAACTATTATTTAAGATTCTAGTGCTTATTTTACTTAAAAGCATTATGTTTACAAATTCAAATCTTGATAGTTACCAGATTAACTACTTAGTTAATATTCAATATATAACTGCAAATAAAACCATATAAGGGACAAATGCACAAGACATAATTAGAGTTGTCATAAAAAAAATATTTTTTTGATTATGAGCTTTCTTTACCTAGGATAAGCAAATGCTTAAATTATAATAATTTATGAAGATTCTTTTTATTGTTAAAACTTCTTTAGTGGTTATATTATTTAAGTTAAGTTTATGAATATAAAGTTAATGAAACTGATAACTATCAATTAAGTTTATAATGTAGTTTTTAACAATTTCATAATTAACGCACTTAATTATTATTTGACTATTTAAAAGTTTTGAAAATTTATGTAATTTAAGAATAAGAATTAATTAAAACCCTTTAAAAGTATTTTATTTTTAGTGAAGTTTGTTTATTATAATCAAAATAACAAAAATGTACTGTTAAAGAACTTAAAACTTAAATGTCCTTTCTCTTCACATAACCTGTAGTATTACTGTGAGAATATAATAAAGTTAAATGTAAACCAAAATGGTATCTCAACGATAAACAGTATAAGCTGCATTATTTAATGACAACTTTTAGCATGTTTATTCGAATCAAAGAACACGCTGTTAATTTAAGTTTCAAAATAGCAATATCGTTATAAAGGTAACCGCTCAGATTCAATTCGCCTATGATTCCCACCCGATCAAACGTGAGAACCGCTTACCGACCAACGGTAAGATTTAGGGATAACAATGATAATTGAATTTAAATAAAAAAATATAAAATGATAAACTGACAAATGTACAAACAAAAATACTTTTTAAAAAATTGGGATGAAATTTTGCGTGGTTAGGATTTGTGAGTAATGCAATCGTTTTTAGAATTCAACAAAACTTTAGTGTTCAAAGGTTTTGTTACTCAACTTATTCACTATAAATTTAATTGTATTAATATATAAGTGCAAAGTGTACAGTGCATTTTTTTTGTTAACTGTAATTATAAATATGCACACTTATTTTTCTTCATAACTTTCAGATGGTATATACGTTTCTCTAGTTTCTTTCGCTTGTTTATTTTTAGTTAACATCATTTAGTTTTCTTAATTTACAGAATTTCCATATATTATTTCACAGCTTTTCTTTACTAACAGGCAAAGTAATTAATCTTGAACATTAAAAATTTTTTGTATTTCTAAATTTTATCAGTTTTCAGGCGCAATTTGACGTCAGTAAAACGCACACAAATGAAAGCTTAAATTTTATAAATATATTTAAACCAATTTCTGGAGTTAAAACAAAGCAAATTACTTCAGTTTGTAACGAGACATCAATGACTTTATTGTTCTTGTAAAGATTATTAGTTTACAACAAAGTTAATGGTATTAGCTCAAAATTTCTAAGTTTGATGAACAGTCTTGAGTTTGTTTTTCTTCAAAAAGTAAGTTTACAAACAAAATTTCATTTAAAGAACTAAGCAAGTGTAGATTAATTAGTAAGCTATTTACTAGTTTGTTTTGTGCTTTTTAATAAATGTACTCATAGCTCGTTAATTAAAGATTTTCGCTTAAACGTAAAAACATTTAATTTTAATAGTATAAAAATTAGTAAAACTGTTTCCACAAAAACAATATAGACAATTAAATAATTAAGATTTTTATAAAGACCATCCCATCTAAATTATTTAGTGATTACTTTATTTTTTTATGTTATATTGATTAGATATTTTCTCTACGCCTTCCCCTTAAAGGCTATTAACTATGTACGAATGTGTTTATATGTACTTATTTATCGCCGTTTATGTTAGCAAATAAGTTTAAACTTGTTGAGTTTTTATAACTTAAATTTTGCTTAATGATTTGTTTGTGTGTGTTTTTTTTTTGTTGAATATAGATGTGTTTTATTTATTTTGTTTTTCTTATTATGTGTCCTTTTTAAGTTGCTTAGCTCTAAGTCCAACATTGCACAATTAACAATAAAACAATATAAAAAAATTAAAAATTCAAAAAAAAAAAAGTTCGTACTAGATTCTATATGTAAAGTTATTTGTAAAATAATTTTTTCAAAGTTTTATTGACTTTCTTTGTTTGTTTGTTGAAACTTTATGTTAAACAAAACAAATAACGAACAAAACTTAGAACTTTTTTTTCTCATTTAATTATTTAAAAATTATACTAGCTCTATCTGTTAACATTTTTGCTTAAACTGTTGTACAGAATTAACACCCTAATCAACACAAAGCATTTTCTAAAAAACATTGATTTAAATGAAAATATTTAACTTAATATAATTTCAATCTATTTTTAAAGAAAACTTCTATTTTAAAAGTTTTCAAAATCATAAGTTATTAATAATTTTTTATCTAATACGAAATAAATGCTATGTTCAGATTAGTTATACAACATTTTATGTTACCAGAAATTTTAGAACGCAATAATTCATTTAAACATTTGACAAAATATTTAGAGTTTTAAATATCATCAAATCTTTATAAACTCTTTTGTTTATCAAGCACATAGTTTCTATGGTTTTTATGATTTAAGTTATTAAAATTGGTTATTATTCACTAGACTCCTGCTCTTTGAGATTCAAAAAAAATAAACAAGTGTACAAATAAAAAAACTTAAAAATGATCAGATGGAAATTTTGCGCGCATAGGAGTTGTGAGTATACCGTTTTTAAGGTTAAAAAACTATAGAACCCGTATAATACGTTTTTGTTATCATATTAATTCACTATTTGATTTTCTACTATTAGTAGTATGTCTATAAGTTCAAAGTGTACAGTGCATTTTTTTGTTGATTGTAATTACAATAATGCATACTTTTTTCTTCATAGTTTTAAGATTGTAGAAACGTTTCTCTTGTTTCTTCCGCTTGTTTAGATTTAGTATTTTAAATAATGTTTAGTTTTTAGAAATTTCAAACTTCTGATGTATTAGTTCACAGCTATTTTATAGTATCTATTTAAGTTTAAGAAAAAGTAGTTGATCTTAAAAGTTTACAATTTTTGTTAATATTGAAAAACCGTATCCGGCTCGCGAGTAGTACGTTGTCTAAACTTACTTTAAAATATCATAATTTATAGTCTCAAAAGTTTACTAAAATGTTATATTTATCCAATTATAAATTAGTAAGAGATTTAAAAATTATTTTTTTATTAAAAATCATGGAGTTGTTATTAATTTGTTAATACCTAAAACTTATCAACCCTATAGAATTTAAAACATGGGTGTTTTGAAAATACAAATCTAACTGTGAATACACACGAAAAAAGTTATCTTTTCTATGTTCATAAAAAACATATGTTATATTCAGTTTAAAGTGTATTAGTTGAAAAATGTTAATATAACAATGAAATAATTACATAGCTACTTGAAAGCTGTTACAAATATCTCTACAACCACATGTTATAATTATCAAAGGTCTTTCTAAATTATAGACATATTTTAAACTTATGTTTGTTGTAAAGTAAACCTTACGTAATAACTAACTTAAATATAGTTTGTCACTCTAAGTTAAATTGAATTTTTATTACAGTTGCTTTGTATTTTTAACCAGAAATTGATTTTTTATACCGTTCTCGTAAAAACCGGTAACAAACATTAAGTTCATTTGCTTACTAGAAAAATAAATGGTTTGAATATTATTATTTTTAAATGTTGAAATGAGTCAAAAACTTAACATATTTTCTAGAGTGAACAAAAAAAGTTTAGTTTGTATGATATAAATACTTTTGTAAATCAGACAAACCTCCAAAACATTTTAGTTTTAATTTTTTTTTAAGTATCATAATAAATACAATATAACATATTATAGTTGAGTTTCATGTTACAAAGACAAAACAAAATGTTTTTTGAACTATTATAGTGAAACGTTTTTTTAGGTGGGAATTGAGCGCAGAAGGAAATTTTTAAGTATACTGGATAGAAACATACTTAATTACATGAAATTTTTCGGAACTGAGTGTGCCAAAAGATAACAAAATTATTATAAAATTTACTATTAATCTGTAAAAATTGCGTTACTTTTAAATATAACAACTAAGAGTAACTAAGTTTTTGTATATAAATGAGATTGTGTTGTTACTTTAGTTCATCGAGTGATTAGATATTTGTAGCAGCTTTGTAGAAGCTGGTTTTATAAATAATACTTAATACTTGCTTAAAATATAAAGTTTTATATGTGATATTAGTAAGTTTTAAACAAATAAAAGGTTTTACAGTTAGAAAAATAATGATAAAAATGAAAAGAATTTATTTTAATGCAACAATTATTCAACCATTTATATAAAAAATAGTTGTTTAATATATACTTTTTTATTAAAAATTTTTAAGTCACTTTAAGTGAACGAAAATAAATTACTCATACACAATAAAATATTTCAATTTTAAATAGAGTTTTATATTACAAAAAAGTTTTTATTACTCGACGAAATGTATATAATTAGTTTAATTTTCACAACAAAAACTGTTAAACAATAAAAGAAAAGTATTTACAACAATGCTTGATACAACAAATGTCTGTAATTATCTGAAATTCTTTAATTTGAGTTTTTTCGAAATTAAATTCGATGCTTGTAATACGAATGATGTAAAACACACCAATTAAAAATATGGTTTACCAATATATAAGTCAGTGTGTTTTTAAAACAATATAAGCTCCTATGTTTGGTATTTGTAACAGTTACTTATATGCTGTGCTTTATTAGCTTTTATTAGTTTCTAGTAGTTATATTACTAAGAAACTTGGTTATATTTTTTTGTTGTTCTTGTTTTATACCTTGAAGTCTAAATTTGCTAGTTGTAAAATATAAAATTAATAACTAAACTAGTTTTTTTTATATTTAAAAGTTAATAGATTATAAATCATCATTTATAGTTATAAAAAGACATTAGACGAGTACACAGCTACTAGAAAGCTGTTAAAAATAAGAGAATCAGGAAATAAACTGGTTTTACAAACTTATTATTCTTATTTTTTTTTGTGATACTGAAAATTGTTGTTCTTTTTTCAACTTTACCTTAACACAAATAATAAGGTTAAAAAGGAAAAAAAAGAGATTTGATAAGCTATAATCCCTTTTAAATATAAACTGTATGAATTTCAAACATAAATACTATAGTGCACAAAACTTTTTATTACATTTTAAGATGTAGAATAACTGCAAGTAATAATATAAAACAAACTTAAACATTTTATATTTATTTTTTTATTATGAAAAACGATTTCCTCAGTGATTCTTACAAAGTGTCGCCCTTCTGCTTGCTTCTATATAAAATATTCCCTTTTTAAAACGTTTTTTATGATTAAAGTCGTTTAGAATATGTTAATGTTAGTAAAAATTTAATTAAAGTTTATCACATAGGTGCGTAATTTTAAAACGAGCATTGTCTTATAGTTTTTCTTAAAGTGTATTATTTAAAAACTTGCACAGTTTTATTTTTTGAAGACCTAAATAAAGAAAACTTTGGCAGTTACCGACAAAAAGTTTCTTGTATTATTACATGCATATCATATTGGGTAATTAATTATTTAAAACAAATCTTGTTTGTTATTTTTTGGTGTCTTGTAGTAATATGGCGGTTTTTCCTCTAATATTTGCTGAGTTAGCAAAAAAAAAATTTAATTTTAATAAATTTAAATTTAATAAATAATGTTTAATACTTTGGGTAAGGTGGGTTAAAGGATAAAGATATAAATTTTTTTTAATGCTGACTAAGCAAATATAAGGGAAAACACCGTCAAACTACAATCGGACCCAAATTTTTGTTTAAAAATCACTATAAAAAATAAACCACCGAGATAAAAGAAATTAACTATTTTTACTATTGCTTTTATTAATTAATTTTAACCAAGACCTTTGATAATAACTGAAAATGTAAGTTTCAGTTAAAAAGTTTTGAAAACACATTTTTATAAATCTTCAAAATATTCTCTTGCTTTTATACTATTTTAACTAAACTAGTACTGCTTCTATTTCATATTTTTAACTGCAGTTTTTATAGAAAAAAAGTTTGATCTTTAAACCTAAAATCGATTGTATTGTCATAACTGTGCGTTACACACAAAAAATTATTTTTTTATTTATTATTATTAATTTGTATTTATCAGTTATTTACTTAATAAATTAGTTATTTAAAGTTGCCACAAAGAAGCAATGTAGAAAAATCTTAAAAAATATTATTTTGTATACTTAGTAAAAATGAATATATTATTTTAAATTAGAAGTTTGTAACTGGTCAAAAGAAAAATTACACATAAGGATTATATATTCAACTAAATGAGACAGTGAGAGAAAAATGGTTACGCTTTATCTTCCTGCCATTTTATAATGAAATGTCACTCTATTCATTCCCTCTCTTTTATTTTGCAAGAGAATTTACGCTCAACAATCCTCTTTCTTATGACAAAATAAAGAGTAAAGTTACTTTATAAGTAAAACTCTGCATTTTTCTACTAAATAACTTAAGAAACAGCAAAAAAAAAATATTTTAGGTTAGTTTAGCCTGTTGTAAAATTTTACCACTGCAAAAATTGTGTTATATTTTTCAAAACACAATAAACAAAAATTTTATATTAGGGTTTTCAGATTTTTTTTTAATAAGCTAGAATGTTGCACAAGGTGTTATTTGACACAAGCTGACTATAGAAATCTAATAGCTGAAAATTCAAAATTTGTATATTTAAAGCTAATCTAAAAGTACTGTATTAACAAAATATATTTTCACGGCTTATAATGCTAATAAACGTTTAGGTTAAATATTAATTGACTGTGTTAAAAATAAATATAAGGATTATAGTAAAGCTTTGTAGGCTGAAGATTAAATCGTGAATAAACTTAGCTGAACTATTTTATTAGACAAAATAAAAGGTAGTAAAATTAAAAAGATACAGCTACAGTTAAACTGTTACAAAAAGAGGCAGCAGATGGTTAGTATGCATTAAATAAATTTATTAGCAAATAAAGTGCTAGTTGTAGTTTATCAATAATATGTTTTAGGATCATATGTAAATACTACATAAAACCAGTTTGAAATTAGTTTAAAGTGTACTATATTTGTTTCCTAAAAATTTATCATAATGAGTTTACATTAAGAGATTCCTTCTTACTTGTTCTATTATTTTTTTATTATTAACCATCACGAAAATTACTTTTCGATATATATTAAATTAATAAATATTTTTTTCAAACTTATTTTTATAGTATACGTGAAAATTTTAAGTTTGGTGTACTGTAATTTTAATTTTTTAGAAGCCTTAACGTGAGATCTGAAAAAGTCAATAAAACTACAAAATGTTTAGAAAATATTGAATACCATTTTAAAGAAAGTGGTATACAGCGCTCACGATCTGAAAATAGATAACAGTACGGTTATTTTTCTCTTTGTTTTTAAGTTCAAGTGGAATAATCAATTTAAACAAGTCAATGGTTTTATTAAAGTTTAAAACCAAAATAGTTATATATATAGATTAGTTTGAAACCTTTAAGATATAATATTTGATAGATATTTAATCTATATTGCTTATTTCTAATTTTATATTCTAAAAGCTACTTAATACCACTTATATTCAAAAAAAAATTTTATGAGGTAAAATGTTCAAGGTAAACTTATTTGTTTAATAAAAAAAAAAAAATATTTTATTTTTTAACTGTTCATAAAATATAACAAATTAAAGTTAAAAATGTTGATATGTATAGCTGTGATAAATTATAAAAAGAGCGGGCAGTACTTCATCTTAATTTATAGCAGCTTGCAAGTAGCTGCATTATTGTATGTATTTTTTAGCTATTCTACTTAGATGTGGTCTTTATTAGGTAAACTTTTTTTGAATAAAATAACTCGACTGCTTTCATAGAAATTTCAATCCCCAGCCTACAATGCTATACATTAATCCTTATAAAAAGCAAATTATTGTGTTTTTAAAACCATTAACTATTGTTCAATACAAACTTTTGTTAGCATGTGATATTAATAAATATTTCGTTAAAACAGTGTTCTCGAGGATGTATTAAAGTACAACTTTAAATTTTCAGCAAGAGAAATTTTTATATCAAGCAATTGTCACAAAAATACCAAGGGCAAGATTTTAGCTAATTAAAGAAAGTCACTGAGGAAACCTTGAATTTTTAAATACAAACCTGATGTAAAGTTTTAAAGAACTGCTTATGGAAAAGAACACAGCCTAATTTTACAAATTTGAAACTGTTAACAATTTTATAACTGCCAAACAAGCTTTGTTATTGGAATACTAAGTAAAGAAAGTAAAAGTACAACTAAAAATACAAGTGTCGTAAGTTTTTCTTTTACTAAATCATATAAAATTACTATTAAAGTTGCATATAAAAACGCGATTACCAAAGCTGACAGAAGGGATAACTTAATAAAAGAATATAAACTCTTCTACTTGTTGCCCGCACTTCAAAGAACTATACTTCAAAACTTAAGTCTTAAGTTACCAGTAATATTGGTTTTATATACGTTGTTAAAAAGTATATATTTAGCTAATATTTTTAGCAAACTAAATTTTTCTATTAAGCATTAAATCAAAATTTCGAATTATAATAGTCATTACAAGCATATACTTTTTTAAATTTTCGATTCAACAAATCAAACTAGCCGAACTCTAATATATTTTAATTTAAAGCTCGGGTATCACTAAAAATCACAATTTCATCAAAAAATGTTTTATTAAAAACTTACAAAAAGAAAAAAGGTGCCTATAACTAGGTTTCAATTAATATTACTATTTTTTTTTATTATTCAAACTCTAGTTATTATTTCAATTTTTTTAAGTAAAATAAATAAGCATAAACTTAATTAATTTTAAACTTTATTACACAATAAACCTTAATATTATGATTTGTTATGTTTTGTTTTTAATTAATGATTTGATTTTGCTTTACTGTTTTAATACTACTTTACACGATTATTGACTATATCTTTCTAAATTTTTTATAAGTTTTAAATATGTCTTTGACCAAAATTGAGTTTGCTAACTAAAGTCTTAAAAGAATTACTTATTATTTCTCCTCCAAAAAATAACAACTTGTATTTGTTTTCAAAACATTAAAATATATTATAAAATTGCAACTAAAAATCATAAAAAAAATGTATTGTAAAGCGAAGTTATGCTGTGAAAATCATGCATTTATTGGTCTTAACTTTTTCTTGATTATTTATAGAAAGATGTCCGAATGCTAATTATAATTATCCCGTAAAATTAAGAACCCGTAGTTTAAAAAACATTAGAATTTGGTTTAATGACTTTTAGTTAACATGCAAGTTGCAACGCTTTTAATTTGATTTGATTTTGTCAATTTTTCATGAAAATTTATAATTGTATTTATAGTAAACCATATTAATTTTTTAGATACATAAAGCAAATACGTTTGTATTTACAAAAATAACAAGTCTTAGTTCACAAAAATAAAGCTCTTTTTTAGAATTTTTTTTAATACGTTTTACTATATCTTCAGTTAGATTTTATTATAATTATAGTAAATGGGAAAGGGTCACTTTTGCACATGCGTCATTTTTCCACGGAGTCACTTTTGAACGTGTAGACGCTTTTGCACGGCGACTCTTATGCACGAGTGTCACTTTTGCTCGGCGTCACTTTTGCACGAGGGGTCACTTTTGCAAGGTCGTCACTTTTTCGGGCAGGGTTATTTTTGCAAATCGCCACATTTTTACATTGACAACTTTGCAAAGCGACATTTTGGCACGATGACTTTTTTGCGCGAAATATTACTTTTGCGGGAACGGGTCTAAATTGCACGAAGACAAAAATGCACGAGTGTACTAAATTGCACGAGTGCACAAAATTGCACGATGACGATTTTGCACCAAGTGTCAATTTTGCACGATTTACATTTTAGCTTGTGAGTAAATAAATAAATAACAAAATGAAAATAAAAAATAAACAGAAAAAAAAAAACCAAAAAGTTTTTGATAAAAAAAAGAAAAATATATACTGACTAAGGGTAAGGGTTAGGGTTAACAGTGATAGTAAAAGAAAAAAAAGCTAAAATTAAAATTCAAAAGATTAAAATAGAAGTTAATAAAAACCAAAAACAAAATTAATCCGTGCAAAACAGTCTCTGTGCAAAATCGTTTGTTCGTGCAAAAGTGTCTTTGCACAAATGTGATCCTGCGTGCAAGAGTATCAATATTTAATATTATCTTTGTGCAGTTTTATCCACTCAAGCAAAAGTATTTTCGTGCAATTTTGTGAAATCGTGCAATTTTGTTTTTGCAATTTTTTACGCTCGCGCTATTTTGCAAGCAGGCTGATTAAATTTTTTTTAGCTAGTACTAAATCTGTAACATAAAAAAAACTGAAAACTAAAATTTTATAAAATACTTATATTAAAGGCAAAAAATTAAATACTTTAAATCTTAAACAGTAAAAATTTATGTAAAAACAAACTAACGAAAAGATAGATAAAATTATTTATAAAAGGTTCATACCTGGGAAAAAATATTATTTAGAAACTGAGATAGAAAAAACTTTAAGTGTAAGTAAGTTGTACTAATTTTATTTTAAATTTTTATATACTAATTAACAACTATGCCTTTTTTTTATATTTTACTATACGATTACAAGTTTATTGTCCATATGATGGACATAGGCATAAAACCAAAACCACTTCAATTGAAACATTAACTCATAAAGAACAAAAAAAATAACAAAAAAAGTTTATCTATTAAAACAAAGATAAAAACGTAATTTTATACAAAATTTATAGGTTAATTTAAAATGCAAAATTTTAACTACAAACTTATACTTATTTACTTTTTGATGTAGTACGATCAACATCAAATATTTTTATATATTAACTAACAACAAAAATAAAATCTAATACTCCAAGGACATTAATAATAGACTGGCCTAATGATTTATCATTAAAGACATTGAAAAAAGACTCATTATTAATAGAATAAAGGTACTGATAAAAAAAAATAACTATAAAATAAGCTAAATCTTAAAACTAAATCAACGGTAGATAAAATTTACATATCAGTTTTACTAACAATGATTTATTCAAATAATTTATTTTAATATTAATTGAAGTTTTTTATATTTCCTGCAATAAAATAGTTCATTTGGAATTTGTTCCATATTTTAACTGACCGAGAAAGAAAAGAATTACGACAAGACTCATTGTTGAAATAATGCTTGCACGTATTTTTTTGCTATTTACAAAAAAGTTTACCAAAAAAAATACTTATTATGTTTAAATTTTTATTTGAAAAATAAAAAATTAGAAGCGTGCAAAAGTTAAGCTCCGTTCAAAATTGGCTTATTGTTTAAATTTTTGCAGTTAATAATTATATCTGTGAAAGTATAACTCCGTGCAAATGTGACGCTTTGCAAAAAAGTCGCTATGCAAATGTAACGTCGTGCAAAAGTTTTGAAGTGTAAAAGTGTCGCCGTGCAAAAGTAATGCTTTACAAAAATGTCGCTGTGCAAATGTAACATCGTGCAAAAGTTTTGACGTGTAAAATATCGCCTCGCAAAAATATCTCCTCGTTCAAAAGTGACGCTCGTGCGAAAATAACTCAGCGTGCAAAAGTGACCCTCCGTGCAAAAATGTCCGCTCGTGCAAAAGTGAACTTCCGTGCAAAAGATTCGCCCTGCAAAAGTGTCCCTGCGTGCTAAAGTGACGCTCGTGCAAAAGTTACGCCGTGCAAAAGTGACACCCACCCATAGTAATTATTTATACGAGCTAATTCCAAAACTTTAATGAATTGAACTTAAAATGAACTAATTTTATGTAAAATAACTGAGTTGAATATGAATATAAGTTTATTATTTTTGAGGATATTATAGTTATAATTTTTTTTTGTAAAAAGTTAAATATTTATTTATATCTTAATTAAATATGTTTGGTACGAATTAAAAAATAACTAAATGTGGGTAAAGTTAAAAAAGAGAAAAAAAAAGGAGTTTACAGTTTTCTAAACGACAAAAAAAAAACTTTCAAAATGTTGGCTCCTGCGACCTGGTACACGAAGAATCTTTTGGTAATCGAGTCGCACACCATGGTTACCTTTTAACGTCTTGTCCAGGCCTCATATGGAATATGAAAACATTCTACAAGTTAAAAACTAGTTCTGTTTAAAAGCTTTTAAAAATTAAATCAATTTTAGCCAAATGTTTGTTTCTATGTTTATAAAAAGTTTATTAGAAAATCAAAAATTAAAATTTAAAAAATTATAGTTGGTTTTCGTTACTTTATTAAAATATTTTGGTTAATAAAGCGTTTTTGTCATAAAACTCCGAAATGGGTTGTAAACTGTTTTTGTACAAAGTAGATTGATATCACATTAGAAAAGTTCATTCAATTACTGTAATTTAACTATATATTTATATCGACTTTAAATAAGCCAAACTTTACATACAGAAGTGGAAGTAATTTTCATTATAGTATTGTAATATATGATATATGGGATTAAAGCTATAAATTGATACCAAAAGATTTATACTATTTTTAAATTAAGCAAATTTAAAAGTTTAAAATTAAATAAATCTTTTTTATGAACCATATTTTCCAAAACTGTATAAGACAAGAGATTGTATAAATTTGTGGAACATCCTGTTGTAAGTGTTTGTTTATTAATTAAACCTTATTAATTATAAAACCATGCAACTTTCTTTGACTACTACATTATTTTCTATTACTGTACTTCACTTAATTATTTTAAGCTATTCAAAACTTAAATTGAAAATATTAAACTTGATATTTAAAAAGCATATTTTAGTTATTTTAATAACTAAAACTATTTTGACTAAATGCCTACTTATAAAGGTGGTTGTGACTCTAACAGTATTTTATAACAGCCTTCAAGTAGCTGGAACGAAAATTTTTTTTATAATTAGATTTAAAAAAGTTAATTTATTTATTAAAAAAACCATTTGGGTATATGTTTTTCTCTTAAATCAATAAGGTAATTCTAAGAGAACGATATAACAGTTTTGTTCACGTATACTCTACAATAAAATTCATTTTAATTATATCTTTGGTTTGCTGTATTTGAAAGAGAGGTCAGACAGCCATTAAAATATATTTTAACACATCGGAAAATACGAAGCTACTTAATTCTTCTTAGAAGTTTGTTAGAAATATGAATAAAGTATTTTTTGTTTTAACTTTTCTTTAATATTTTAGAAAATTATTTCTTAAAAATTTTATAAAAATTTTGATTTTCAAAACTTAGAGTAGGAAATCAAAAGTTTTATCATTAACTTGTTTTAAAAGTTTCTTTGTTACCCAAACTGTGAATTGATATTTTGAAAAGAAAGTATACAGATGCTTGCTTGCTGAATTAGTTTGTGAAACATAATACTTTTCTATATGCTATCAAGTACATTAATTGTTATATTAACATTAATAAACCAGCCAAAAAATAAACAGTGTATAAACTTTTATTAAATAAGGAAAATTGACAACATAGTTTTCTGTTTCAAACGAAATGTAACAAACATTGCAACAAACGAACTGTTCGACAAAAAAACGTAAATCTCACGTTAAAAAAAAAAAACAATAAAAAGAGATTTAAATTAAAGATAATTAATTTTTAGTAAATTTACATTTTTAGTAGAATAGTTAATAAAATATTAATTAAAAGTTTACAGAAATATTTTGTGTAAGACACTTGTAAAATTTTTTTATTTGATTGCTATATAATTAAAAATCATATTGGATATTTATTTATAAATCAACATTATATTAATGCGGTTTGATTATTTTAAAATAATAAATTTACTATTTTAGAAGTTAAAGTCGCTCACTTGTAAACAAAAGCAGAGATGAACCAAGTTATACAGCTACCAGAAAGCTGCTAAAAACATGATTTGTTTGCCTAGTAGGTTTTTTTAAGATTCAATCAATCTATATACATCTAGCTGATTATATAGCTTAAATATATATTAGTATTCGTATATTAAAATAAAGGGTTTTTTTTTGGAAAATATTAAACAAGTACTAGACAATCTGTTCTGCTAAAAACGATGCTGTTTGACTTAAAATGAGACTGTTTCAAAATGAACTTAAACAAAAGCCTCGAATACTAGTATACTATTGTTTAAAAAGCGCAAGTTATAGTTTTTAACATAAATATTTTTAAAATGATTTTTAGTTCAAATTTAAATAATAACTTTAAGTTTTAAGTCTTCAAAATTCTTCAATTAAATCCAAAAAAACCTACCCTATGTAAATGTTATGTTAAAAATATAAAAGATACCATAACGACATTACCAGTATACTATAAGTTGTAAGAACTCTCTATTAGTAATAAAAATATTTGAAAAAAAAAATTACTGTCAAGCTGTTAAGAAAATAAAAACAAAAATTTAAAGGTGGTAATTTTTAAAGTAGCGTTTTGTAATCTAACATTTTATTATTAATAATTCATCTTATTTCTGTCACTTTTAAATTTTTTTTAAAGCCGATAACTGCTTAAAACTATAAAGCAGGTTAAATCAGTTTAAAATGGAAAACTAATAAAATCAATTCACATTTTTATTGAAAAAATTAAAAAAATAATTAACTTTTAGGATTTTTAAGTTATATCAATACTATAAAGTTAAAATATAAGAAATTTAAACATAAGTTAAACGTATACTGACTTACCTAGACTAAAAATACATAAAAATGTGTAAAAACTTTTTAATAACTAGCTTTTGTCACTTATTTTATTAACTACTTCCAACCTTGTAACTTAATAATGAGTACTAAAATATTTAAATATGTTCAGTCAGAACATTTATTAAAAGCTTCTATTACTATTTGCCGAAAAAAAATAATATTTTGATGAACGAAGATGAAAAACAAATACAGCTGACTGGCAGCTGTTACTAAGTGAAGTTTATTATGATACTGATAGTTTAAAATGTTATTTTATTTAAATTCTTACTGTTGATACATTAATTCCTTAAAAATTTCGTCTATACTTAAACATTTAATATACAAAGTAAAGTATAAATAAGATATTTGCATTCAAGTAAACTAAAATGATTATAACAAGAGAGTATCTTTAGGGTTTTAAGAAAATGTTACTCAAAATGTACATCTGTACGTTAAGTGTTATGCATTAATTAAATTTTGCTTATCTAATAACTTTGAGTAAAAATTATACTTCTGTAGTTACTTAGGATAACAAACAAGAATCAGACTTCAATTTCGTATTAGACAAAAGTAGGATACTTGCTATATCGAGAAAACTATAAACAATTATTTTTTATAAACATTTTAATAACAAATTAAAATCATAGCAGTTTTCAAACGCTTCATTAAATTTTATTAATTATTTTCTTCTACTATTATAATAAATGTAAAATTTATAAAATAAATAGTTTTCAGTCCCTTGGCAAAAAATAAGAAAATTAAAAAAGAAAAAATAATTTACCACAAGAAACAAAAATTTTGGCGAATAAATTATGATATATGCGTTATTTTAACTAAAAATAAAGAGTTAAAATGCTACGGTTTGCTGTTTATAAAATGTAAAAAATGTAAGAAGAAATTAATACACCTATTAGAAAACTACTACAAAATATTCCAGTAACTTTACTTTTAGTTAAATTAAATCAATTATCATACTGCTTTATTATACAATAACTTGTGTGAATTGAAAGTAAGCAAATGCACCAACTATCAAGTACACTTTTAAAAAATTGATGATAAAAAAAACAGTTAGAATAAAGTATTTAAAAATTATAATTTAAAAGTAACAAAACATCAATGTTCTTTCTCTTTGATAAATGTTTTGTTTCTATAGGTACATCTGAGGTTTATTGACAGAAACAAAAGCAAAAACTTGCTTAAACATTTTTTTGGTTCAAGGACCTAAAAACACAAAAAAACCTTTCGGTCATCAAGTTGCATACTCAATATAGTGCATGTGTTGCACCGACTTTATAATTTCGCTTTTTTAACTTTTTTGACGATAGAAAGTAACAAAAGTAGACAACAAAAAAAATTAGCTTTTTAGCTTTAAGCTAGTTGAATCGAATTACTTTTAAAAATTCAACTTTATAAGGTCATATCTATTTATTAGAGTTGCTACAAGATGTTTAAGTAATAAAAAATAAGGTTTATTTATTTAAGGTTTCATAATAACTTCAAATGACCTTTTATTAAAAAACATAACAATATGTTGTCAAATACTACTCAAAATATACCAATTTCTTTAGATTTTTTATAAAAGAAGTCCTATATATAATCAAAATGTTATATTTTAAAAGGAAAACATTACTTATTCTTTACATTTTATTCAAAAAAATATCATCTCTGCAATCCATTTTAAAACTTAGTGTCATTAATAAGTTATACTTTTAACATTTTGGTAGCTTAATAAATTTTCGAGTTTTTTTGCTTTTTTATTATTAATTGTGTTGAACAAAGATGCTGAAATGAAAAAAATAGCGACACAATAAAAAAAAAATATTATCGAACTTAAAATATTTATCACGGTTTAAAAACAATGAGAAACAGGTATAAAAAAAAGTAATTAAAAAAAAATAACTTACTAGTAATAGTAACAATCGATTAGATTAAGTCAGCCGTAATTAAGTTTATTAAGTAGTATTAAGTATTAATATAACTTAAAAATTAATTTATTTAGTTATAAATGAAAAAAAAAAGTTTAAATTCCATAACTTTGATGATTTGATGATGTCTTATTTTTGTTACTGCTAAGGTTTTGAATAGATAACTTACAAATAACAAATGAAATTTAAAACAGAAGCAGAGTTTTTTTATATAATTTAATCTTAAATAAACACCGTTTTTCTAAAAAAGTTTTGTAAAAGGATTATTAAGTTGAATAGCAACAAATAACAGTTTTAGCAAGCCGTATATATACTTATGACTGATCGAACTAACTTATAATCTTTTATAGTAGCTAGTTTGTAGCAGCTTGCTAGTAGCTGTATTGTTGTTAAATCAATTTTAAATTAGTAAGTAATTTATTTTATATTTTTAATATGATACAATGGATAAACTTTAAATGAGCATAAAAAAAACGACGGTTGTGCAGCTTTTTCAAAGTAAGTTTTATGAGATTTGTCACTGTAGAGCTTAGTTTTGTTCAAATTTTCATAGTTTTTTACTAATAATAAAACTGTCTGAGACCAAAAGATTTTACTTTAAATTCAAAACTGTTCCAAAGCTGCTTAAAAATAATTTTGTTCAGTATAGCCTTATTATAACAAACTTTTATTTATCTAATTCAGGAAAAATTTATGTTTGATTTTTTATTAAAATTAAACTATAATAAATATTTACTTGTTTATGTCATGGCTTGCTACTATCTAGTTTATTTATCTTTATTTTGCATATTTTCTGCAAATTTATTTTTTTTCTAAATAACATAAAAATATTTTACTAAGTAACTAATAAAAAATACATAAAATACCATACTAAGTTTACTAACTAAATTCAAAAACTATTAAAAGCTCATCAAAAACTAAAAAATTAAATTACATTAGTATGATACTTTTTGTACTTCAAGCGTATTTTCAAATTGTTAAATTGATATTTTATCATTTTATATTGATTAGCGTGTTGTCGTTCCTACTGTTTTTTTAAACGCATTTTATACTTTAAGTAAATTAACTCTTGTTTAACAATGTTTATTAAGAATACAAAAAAATATAAATAAAATGACCTTTTAAATAGTGTTGGAAGTTTTTTATCTTTTGATTTATATTATATTGGAAATATCAACTTTTTTTAAATGATATTCTTTTCAAAAAATTAAATCATTAATTGTAAGACTAAAAATTTTTTTATACAAGTCTAATGTAAATATATAACTTAACCTTAAATTCTATACAACTTACGCATTTTAAAATAAAAAACTAAATTGTTTAGGATTTTTACATAATTATAGTATGTTTTACATTATCTCAACTCATATGCTTTAGTTCGTAACGTTAGTTTTGCAACAACTGTATTTTATTATTATATTTTTGAGATCATATTATAAAAACAATAAATAAAAATGAAAGTAGACTTTTTTTGTATAGAACCATAAGTTTTTTAGCGTCTCGTACTTGAAACTTCGACTAAGAAAGCAAAAGGTTATGCTAAAACTTTATTTTTTTAAATTTTGATACGACTTTGAGAATATATTTAATTCAACATAGTTTTTGTGCCTTGTTTTATAGTTTTGTACAATATAAGTATCAAACTTAATGGCGTGTATTTTTGGTTTCTTACTACTTAGTTTTCCATGTCATAATCCTGACGCTAGTTTACGAATAAGGTCAGATATAATTTTTTGATTAAAATTAAAACACTAAATAAGTAACTAGAGGTCATTTTATAATTAGTTTTAACTTTGTAAGAATTTTTTATTTCTTGTTTAAAAGCTAAATAAAGCTTACTTAACATTGATAAATCGGATAATTTTCTTAAAAAAATTGTGTTTTTTTATAATCTAACTACATAAAATTTCTTTTTTAGACTTTTAGTTGAAACAAATTGCAAAAATGTAAAACTTCTAAATGTACTAACAATTCTAATATTCCTGTATAAAAGTAATCTATTACTTTAAGAATTTGTTTGGTATTCAATTAAACTTTTTTTTTTCATTTTATTTAAATAGATTTAATTGAATAACATATAACAATCATAAAACAAAGCTATTGTTTAAATGATGTGAGTCCAAAGTAAGTATTACCTAAGGTATAATATGTCACACAAATTATCTTATCAATTAGCAGCATATAAAATAGTTAATTAATGTTAAGTTAATTATGTTTATAAAACTCGGTTTGTAGCTGCTTTCTAGTAGTAGCATCATTTAATTGCTTTTTTACCTTTTTTAAGCTACAGTATAATAAAGTTTCAACATATCATAATAGAGCATTACAACAACTATCAAACATAACTTGAAACATGTATGAAACAACTTTGTATGAAACAAATATTTAAGCTTTCAGGCTGTAAGAAAATTTTAAGTGATTTTTTAAATTCTACAATTTTGTTCATTAAGATAACGTAATAATCACACTAAATATTATATTCAAAACTAGTTTAGTTATTAAAAACATTTGCATGTAAAGTAAGTCAGTTTAAAAACTTTTAAAACATATTATTTAAAATAGAACTTTTTAAATTTTATTTAAACTTTCAAAGTACTTTTTATAGGTAATTATCTTCTGATTTTTTTAGAAAATGAATGTATAAAAGTATACAATATATTACAGATATGATCTTTCTATTTGCAAACTTATTTTCATAAATAACAAAACTAGAAGAAACATGTCAGATGCTTACGTAGTGCATATTAGCATCACAAACAGTTAGATGTAAAAAGCATTTATAATTAGTTTAATCTTCAAGGCTTTATCCATAATTTTGTGCATCAAGTTTGTAACGGCTTTTAGTAGCTGTGTTATTTTTATGATTGTTGAAATACTTATTTCAATTTAATAAGCAATCTTTATACCGTCTAGCGAAGAAATAGGCATTAAATGTCACGTAAAATATATTATATAAAAACATTATGATTAAAATGAAAAATTCTACAAGACGTCATTACGAGTTCTGATTAAATGCAATTTTAAATAATTTATGTCTACATAGAAATGATTTCGTTTAACTTAAAATCTTATTAATAGCCATATTTTTTAAATCTGCTAATTTAGCTTATAAATTAAAAAATATCTTTAACTAACTTATTACCGTTATTGCTGTTTTAAAACTCAACTTACCTAAAAAAACAGTTAACATTATATATATATGTTTATATAATTTATTTTTCAAAAGCTTTTACTAATTAAACATTTTTGATGAATCAATGCTTATTGCAAACTTACAAAGATGTTGATGCTTTTTTTGAACAAGTATCTTAAAATTTACTAAACATATGTTTAATTTAGTTTATATTTTAATAGTTTGAAATAAAATTAAAAATTAAAGTGTTTCATTTTAAGTTTTAGAACTATAATATTATAACTTTTTTTCCTATTTATTTCTTCCTACAATTGATTAAAAAAAAATTTTTGTTTTAGATTTCATCCAGTTAATAAAAAAAAATCTTTCTTGATTAAATATATTTAAAACTGTCACCACTTATGTATTTATTTTTTCGTAAAATTTATTTTTGAAATAAAGTAACGTTATAATTGATTTTTATCAGTAAATCGAATTACGACGGCTTTTTAATGTGCATATTTTTGTCATGTATATTTTTTAAGACCTTTTTCGTTTTAGCCAAAAAACTTTTTTAGCTATATAATAATATCTCTTATTATTTAAAAACCATTATTAAACTGTTAAATTCTTAAAAAAAATCGTTTATATTTTTAAATATTATAGATTAAGTATAGATATTAAAAAAATTATGTCGACAGTTCACGTAATGCCTATTTTACCGCAAAAATGCATCTATACAAAACGTATAATTTAAGTTAAATTAGTTTAAACTTGAAACAAATTCGTTTATTTAGTTTGTAACAGCCTTTAAAAGCTGTATTTATATTATATTTTTTAAGGTGTTGCTGCTATTTTGGAAATAAGTACATTACACTTACAAATCAATTACACAACGGAAACAAAAGACATAAATTTACATCGTTAGTTGACAATTTAGATATTTTATAAATAATTTAAACTATAATGACGCTTCAATTTATATTAAGTATACGAAAAGTACTGGTTTATGTTTAGTATATGGTCATTTTAAAAATACTTAAGCTGAAAAATACAAAAAAGAGTGAGTTTATAAAACAATGGTCGACTCTATTAAAAACATAAACAAAGGTATATTTTATTTCCTTGATATTAATGTCCTAATTATAATGTCCTGGACAAGATGTTAAAATATATCTGTGGCGTGAAACCTGACATCCGGTACAAAAAGTCCAAATACAAAGTATTTTGAGCGTCTTTTTTACAGTTCAATAAACTGTAATTTTGTAATTTAAATCGTCATTTACTAGAATAGTTGAATAAACAAATTTTGAAATATCAAGAAATACTACTCTGAAAAAAAAAAAATGTTTGCATATTTCAGTTAAAGAAAGAAGATATATTTTTTAATACCAATTACTACGAGGTTTTACTTGATGTTGATTTACAGAAACACAACATATTTTACGTAATTGTTTTATTTTCATTCCATAAAATATGTTATAACGTACAAATTTAATTTAAAAACTTACATAAGTTTATTAAAATAAATTTCATGAAATAGTACTGGATACTAAACTATGAATCAAAAAAAGAAAGTTGTAAAAATAATGCAACATGGAAAACGGATTAGAAACTTGCGTAGCAAACAATCACAAGGGCTGATTTAAGCAAGAAAATTAAAATTGTTTCAAAATAAACTGCTTACTAGGCGCTAATCTAATAGTAATTAGATAATAAATTGTTATAATAAAAAAATGACTTTAAAAAAAAACTACTAAATATATAACTTTTTAAAAGAAAAAATTATTTCCCTTTTTAAAGACTTATATTACATAAAGAGAAGTCAAAAACTGTTTAATTATGTTTTTATTAGATTTTGTAATATTTTTTTAACAGTCAAATAATTTCTCAACTGCACAGAGTCAAGACCACTTGATTAGATTTCAATTAAATTACAATTAATGTTTTTTTGTAGAATAAATTTCAATGAATGAAATATAACATATATACAACAAAGCTAAACTTTTAAAGTTATGAGTCCAATATAAATAATACCCAAAGTATAAAGTGTCATAAAAATTATCGTCAGTGAGCAGCATAATAACAGTTAATAAAAAATAAGTCCTCTAATCTTAGTTTGTCGCTGCTTTCTATTAGAAGCATCAATTTAGCTGTCTACAAAACTTCTTTTAAGCAACCAGGTACAATGTAGTTAAGTTTCTATGAATCATTAAAAAAATTAAAACAAACCTTATTTTTTGATTGACGTTAATCAAATAAAATATAAAATTGTAAAAGATCTGATGTAAACAATTGAATTAATTTATTATAAAATAGTCGTATAAATTTGCTATTTGTTTCTCAAAAGCATTTTGTTGTAAGTTAAGTTAATTCTTTTTAAATAAGATAATTGTTTCTTTATTAAATAACTAGTTTTTAAGTTGACACTGACATAAGATTCAATTTGCAGTACACACACTAATGGGTCCTTAGAAATTAAACAAAAGTAGTCATTCAATTTTTGTAGTAGCTTACTTTAAGTTGTTTTATATTTGACAAAAACGATGAATAAGCTTTAATGTTAAAATTAATAGAAAAAATATAACCGTTTAACTAATTAACTAGATATTTGACTCATAGCTTTATAAAACTCTAGATCAGGGGTTTCCCGAATTTTTTTTACAAAAGACCGATTTTAATTAAATTAGAAAAGCTATGGTCTCCTCCAACATCATTTCTCAAAAACTACTATTAAAAAAGCCTATTACTTTTTTTCTCTTCACATTTAAATGCACACAAAACAAAGCTTAAGCATTTTAAATATGTATACAATGTAATTTTTTTTTACAACTGTATACAAAAAAATTGTATGATATAGAAATCGATCTTTTTTACCTTTCTCGTATTAAAAACTTAAAGAATCAACTTAATAAAACTAACATTAAACTTGTTCGTTTCATAAGTTATCTATATTAATTTTTATCATTTTATAAAAGTTTGACTTAGTTGACAAACGAAAATTCATTTAAAGAACTATGTTAGTCAACATTATTAAGTAAGTTATTTATAAGTTTTTTTAAATTAATTAACGAAAATCTTCTGAGGGCTTTCTGAATAATATTTTTTAAGTATCTAAACAACCAGAATTTTATAAACACATATGTTAAGTTTAATCTAATGTATAACATAAATATTATTAAAAGTTAAAAAGAACCACAGCTTATGATGGTTACAAATGGAACCAAAATTGTTGATGCTTTGTAAGTAGCTTTTTATAAAAAGTTAGACCGATGTAAACCATATGCGGTCATATTTTGCTATTTCTAATAACGAATAAAAAGCAAACTATTTTAAAAGTTATGTTAATGCAACGAAAAGACGCAAGTATTCAAGCTTTTCTTAATTTAAAAACTTTGAATAGCTTTAATATCTTTTAGAAATAATATTTTGAGTAAGTTTTTTGTAATAAACACAACAATTATGTTGTTATTAAAATTAACTTAATTAAAATATAAAGTATTACACAGATAAATTAAAGCTGTTACAAATGCTTCTGATAAATGTTTACAATTTTTAAAAATACATACATAGTTAATATACTGCTAGTTGATACTTTCGTTTGTTTTTATACAAAGTTATCGTGTAATTTGTGTTGTACTGGAATCCCTATAATTTTTAAATAGATAAGAATTAAAATTCCGAAAAAGTATACTACTAAATAACTTAATTACCGCGTAGTTTAAATAATATACACCATCTAACATTTAAATTCAGTGGTAACAAGTATTATATAAATAAACAAAAAATACATTAAAAAGTATATCTAATGACATTAGTTTGTGAAAAAGCTAAGACTGCAGAGCTTTTAAAATTAACATAGTTATTAATTTAACTATGTATATGTCATTTGTAACTAAATCTAAGTTTTTTTGATTTTATATTTTAAGTCTAAACTATCAATGATTAATACATTTATTTTCTATATGTTATACCTCTACAATTAAACGAAGAAGTTTACTGCAATAGCTAAGATAACTTAATGATTATTCTTTAATCAAAAAAGGAATAGAGAGAGTAGAATGAGGACTCATTTTAAAATTACATTAATATAAAGTATAAATAGTTTTTCTCGCTATTCCAATTAGTTAAATATCGATTTGTTTTGCATATAATTAAAAAAAATTGCCTCAAAATAACCTATTCATTAAGCTCATATTTGATATTAATAATTGAAAAATAGCAATGTGGAAAAAGAATAATTTATTTGTAGGCAGCGCTCAGTAATAACAATTGATTTTTTTTTAGACTAAGCCTTTTTAAAAAAAAACCGTAATTTAACTATTACCTTAAAAACAAACATTCAACTTTATAAATTAATATACTAATAAATCAGCCAAAATAAAAAGTTTTTAAATTTTATTAAGTAAGGAAAATAAAAAAACAGTTTTAATGTCAAACGAAATATAACACGATATAATGCAACTAGGAACGTAAATCTCACGTTAAAAACAAAAATAAAGGTTACAACTTAAAGATAATTTGTCTTAAGTAGTACTACTATAACGAGTATCAATCAACACAAATTTGTCTTTATGTGCATAAAACGGTTAATAAACAGCAAAAGTTATAAGTAAAATAACTATTGTTCCAATAATGACTTGTCTATAGTTGACTGGCTGAAGAGAACCTGGATTAAGCAAGTTTTTTGATATATAGTATCCGCATATTTTTTGATAAAAAACTTGAAAAGATCATGTATTATAGGATAAAAGTTAAAAAACTTAAGTATTTAAACTAATAGAATTTAAGATAAAAAAATGTTTTTGATAACTATTTGATATAGGATATATTTTTATTACTTAAATTATTATCTCATTACAGTTACTCAGTGTAAACTGAATTAAAATTGTATTATTGTGTAAATTGATATTAATGTTTTAAAAATGAGAGAACTTTTTATTGAATATACTACTTTTAGTTGTAGAAAAAAAAAGGTTTAAACTATCAAAAATGAAAAAAATTAATCAAATTAATCAAATTACTACCTTTTTGTGTAGAGTCAGTGGTGCTAGCATCATTATTATTGAGAGGAGTAACATCTGTAACTGAATCAGTATACTTTGCAGAAGTTGAAACTGAACTTTCAGGATTAGTAGCAGAAGTAGAATATTTCTCAGGACTTGTAGCAGAAGTTGCGTTGCTTTCAGGACTTGTAGCAAAAGTATTGTAACCTTCAGGATTCTTAACAGTAGTGGTATAAATTGCAAGAGTAGCATCATATTCAACTACGTTCATCAGCATAAAGGAGGATGTAACAAGAAATAACAAGAACTTCATTTCATAAACACTGTAACAGCTTTAGAGTAAAACATAATGATTAGTTATAGTTAACGAAGATAAAAAATATAACTTATTAATTTAATTATTTGATTACATTTTCTACATCAACTAATGCTAACTTAATTGCTTGTCTAAAGTAAGAACCACTTTTAAATTAAAAAAAAAAAACTTTTTTTAAATTTTTTATTTATATATCAGATAGAATTTACTTCAGTTTTTTTAATTTGTAATGTTTTTTTTATAAAAATGTTTTTTGTTTCATACATAAACCAAAAACTATTATTTTTCTAAATTCTCTAATTCTCTTATCTTATAAATTTTTTTCGAACATTAGTTTTATTCAGTTTAAAATTGTTAAGTTTGCTTAGATTAATACTAATACAAAATTTTTAGTATAAATTATATATATTTTACAGCTACATCCAAATTTAATTCAACTTCTGTATAAAAGGTTTGGGGTATTAAAACTTATATATTTTATATCTAAATGACTGTAATCTTAAGAACTTTTCAGAGTTAATATCAATCTATTTTTTACTCAAATAGCTATCGATTCACTTTGGAGTTAATTGACAACAGCATTATCATTTACCAAAACGTTTTTTTAAAGTAAAGAAAACTAATTACAATTTTGTACACTTAGTTTTTTGACATAAGTTAAGGCCCAAGACAAGTGGCCAAGCTATAACCTTAGGTTTAACAGGCAATAGAGGCTTCAACAAAAATGTTATTTTGTCAATGACAATGATTATAAAGTAAGAGACAAACACAAAAGAGAAGAGCAAAACTGTTATGAGAGAAAACACAACCACTAATTAACCCACCAGGTTCAAGCAACTGATGATAGACAGTTTGCAAAAGAAAGCACCCACACTAATTCTCCAAATTATTCATTAAAAATTAGCTCAACAGGCTATCAACCTATTAGCATGGAAAAAGAACAGGTTGAACCTCAAAGTGAAATTCTAAATTTAATTCCAGAAAATGATGAGTTGATTAAAGAAGGTCTAAAAATTGAAGAAAATGTTGAGAATATTAAACTTAAAATTGAAAAAATAAGAAATAAAGTTTTTTAAAGGCTAATGTAAAATAATAGTACTCTAGGGTTAAGTTAGACATGACAGTTGAGTGATGTTTCTGTATGCACAAACGAATGTTCTTTTTTGTGTAAAAATAATTTGATCTTAAAACCCATTGATACTATATTAGCAAAAAAATTTTTTGAAATTTTATATTTTGATTAAGAGTTGTTTATCTATTAATAGTAAAAACAATATTTAACATTGTAACCGTAAATTTATTGATATTTCATTTTATTTATTGTGCAAATACTATAATGTTGAGACCATTTATTTTCATTTTTTTTATCATGTTGTCTTAAATTTTTTACTCAGTTAGTTATTCTGATAAAACTTATGTTTTTATATAAAAATTATTTTTTTTTGATATGTGAAAGCCAAACACTTAATTTTTTCTCTCTTCTATTAATATTCTACATCAATTTGATTTTTAAATTAGTTCATGACTATTTTGAATTTATTTTTTCTTTACACTGTTCCTTTATTTTTTTTTGCTGTTTACCGATTAGATTTAGGTGAACATCACCTTAAAATTCTGCTAGAAGGAGGCAAGCAGAGAGTAGAGTGATATCCCTCTTCAAAAAAAAAAGGACTACAAGAGAAGATGTAATGAATACGTGCATTATTCATTATTTAAAGATGAGCTCAGAGAATATTTTGAGTCAGATACGCTTCATTGCGATAGCCAATGAGAATCAACTGACGTGTTTAAATCTAATTCTGATGCAACTAAACATCAGAACATGACAGGCAGATATATGTAAGCAGTTAGTTTAGTTTTGGTGTGCAGCGGGAAGCAACAACAGTCTTGAACTATTCTTGAACTATTTTGTGATTGCTTATTGTAAGTTTTGTTTTGTTTTATGAGTGAATATTTCAACTGTTGTTTAATTGTTTGAATATTTTTAGGTTTGTATTTTAATAGTTTGTTAAACCTTTTAAAGTTTATTGTTTTACAAAAGGTTTTGTTTAATTTTTAGTTTATTGTTTTAAGTATTTAGATATAGATTTAAATAGCTTCTAGTTTATAAAGTGATATAATAGTAATTTATAGTTTTGTATATGCTAGTATTTCTTGTTGTGTTTTATATAAAAGATTTATCACTTAAAACTGTCGTGTCTAATTATATATAGTTGTTTAATTAGAAATTAGTATTTATTAGATAATAATTAAATAAGGCAGAGTTTAATTATGATGGGTAGTAATATTAAGTTAAGTAGTGTACCATCATCAGTAGCCCACAGAGCTTAAATTGTCTAAGATTATTTAAAAAAGCTTGTTTTTAGCTTGATATTTTTAATTACTAGCAGATTAAATGATAAATCTACAGGGAGACATCAATAATATTATTACTTCTGTAAAAAAATAGAATAAAATTAGCTATGTTAAATTGAACTCTTGTTTGTTTAATGCGTCTTCTACAAATATTTGTTTCCTTAAAAAAATAGAAGTTAGTCAATATACTAAAGTTCATTTTAAAAAATTGATAAATCACTTTCAATTAGTGAGCGTTTTACTAGTTTGTTAGAATTTTAATAAAATATACCCAGAAAAGCAAAGTGATATATCCAACGAAACACTTTTTTAGAATTTATTTTTTCATATCTAAATAACATAAATTCATTAACCACATATTTTAAGTTTAATATTTATACAAACTTATTAAAAAAAACAAACCATTATTTTAGATGATTTTAAGCTTCAGTTAAACTAAAAAAAGAATTTTTCTTCCTTGTTTTGTGAAATAGTTTATAGTAAAAGTTTTTAAAATTTAGTGTTCTACTGCAACCGTATACGGTCAGTTTGTGCTCTTTTAAAAAGGGATTTAAATCCTACTATTTTATAGAATAGGTAGTTTGAATGTAAAATTTGCAAATTTTTGAGCCGTTACTTGTCTTATAGGTAATATTAATATAGCTTTAAGGTGGTGATACTATTCAAGTTTTATTGTCAGTAATTTTGTTTAAAGTTTAAAGATTATGATGTTAATATGAAAGTTAACCTATTTAAAATGATAAATATTACACAGCTACGTTAAAGCTGTGTTTTAAAATACATTTTCAAAAATGCAAACACAGTAATAATTTCTGCTAGTTGAAACTTATGTTTATTTTTATAATAAAATAGTTTAACTAAAGCAAAGTGACGTCACTTTAATTCACACAAATCAAAGCTTATATACTGTAAATATTTTAACTTCATTTTTTCTTCGATCTAACAAGTGACAAACAGTCTGTATTTGTAGCGAGACATCGATCATTCTTATCTTTCTCGTTTAAAAAAGTAAAAACAAAAAAAAATACCAACTTAAAATTCTTTTGTTTCATGTGTTATCGTTAAATATTAAATTTTAAATGGCAAGTAAGATTTATCTTTCTTGTATACTTACAGGTTTTTCAAAAAAAAAAAACTCTTATTTAAGTAAACTTTAGATTTTAACAATAAACTTACAAAAGCTATGGTACATTATTGATATTTGTTAATTTTAAATAACAAAAGTAGTCTTTCAGTGACTTATTTAAGAATTTTGTCTAGAACACTTTACGTTAAAAATGATAAGAAGTAGATCAATTATGTAAAAAACAATGTGTTTTAATTTTAATTAAGAAACAACTATTTTTATTTATTTTAATTAAAAAAAAATTAAAAAATTTATAATTAAGTCATTTTTAAATAATAAAAATTTTACTTAACAAATATAAAAAAACTGAAATGCGAGTAAATTATAACTACGTACGCTCGCAAAACATTTGCAAATTGTTCTGCAAATATCTAATAAAATGAACTGCAATTCTGAAGTGACTGCATAATTGTTTAAAACGGCAATATGCTGCGTACAACTATTATGTATTAAAATTGCTCGTAAATATATTTAAATATACATGATTTAGCAGTTATTTGACAAATTAGCTGCTTAGATTCTACAATCATACCAAACCTGTTGAACGGCTCTGTGCCGCACATAATATTAATCCTTAAAATAAATAGTATTAAATATAAGATTATAATTTTGTTTTTCAATAAATGAAGTATGAAGTAAAGTTTAATTTCAGTTTTAAGTTGTATACATACTTATTTTTATAAAACTTTTTTTTAACTAAACAATACACAAACTAAAACTGTAGAATATAATTAAAATTTATTAGTATTGTATTTACAAACTAACAACTAATAAAAAGTTTAATAACTATCAAAAAGTAATTGGTTTTGGCTGTAGCAAAATTAATAGATTAAGAAACTCTTATATGTAATTTATAACTAGAAAAATATATTTTTACTTACTTCACATTATTAAATACTAAAAATACCAAACAATAAAAATTGACAAATACTATATAAAACTCAATATAACACTTTTACTAACTAAAACTATAAACTTTTTTTACTCTTTTAAAACTTCAAATTTGTAGTACATTTATCTTAAAAAAACTAAAACAAAAATAGAATAATATAATAACTTTTAGGATTAAAATAGCTTTTATTAAACAATAAGCAAAACGTGCAAACGATCAATAAAGCGAGAATTAATTACATTTATAGATTTAAAATTTATTCTAACGCTTAAACTCTTACTGACGTCATATCTTGCTAAAACAAATGCTTGCGTTCAATTATTGTATATAAAAAAACATCAGATATTGTTAATATACTACTATCTTTTAAAATTTAGTTTTCGTAAATTTTAAGACAACTTATACAAGTTGATTCTATTATGTTTTAGTTTCTTGAAACTGATATTTTTCAGAAACATTAATTTGTGGTTTTTTATAGTTTTAAACAGCTTTCTTGTAGCTGTATTATTTTTCATACCTAAACTATACATAAAGAAAAAGCGTATATTGAGTCTGTTTAAAAATATTATAAAGAAACAAAAAGAACTATTTAGTTATATTAATTACAAAGCCAAAATTTATGAGGATTAACAATTTTTGTAAGATAAAATTTATGATTTAATTTTTTTGTAAATAATTTGCCTAAAAAGCAAATCATAAACTAATTACTATGTTTTTTAGAGTTAAACTTTGTAATATCAACAAAAAACATTATTTTTATTGACAGTTTATATCTTTTTTTATAACGGTTATATTCACATTAAATTGAAATTTTCAGTTACTTAACGTTTTGTTTTAAAAACAAGTTGAAGTAATAAATTGTAGTAGAATATTTAGTTAACATTCAGTAATAAACATGATTTCGACACACATGTTAATTTATAAATAATAATATAGACTAAGGTAAGGTAATCAATCAGTTTTATTTTTGAGAACAGTAATTTATGTTTCATCAAAAAAAAAACCATTGGATTGGAGCTCGACTTTTAGTCAGGGCTCCTTAGAAAAAATTGTTTTTTTTTATCAATTTTTACTTAGCTCGAATTAAAAAAAAATTAAACAATTTTTTACTGAATAAATTCTGTACAATATTTTATTTTCAACTGTTAGTATTTTGTAGAATTCTTTTTTATTAAAACTTTTTATTGTTTAATTATTTTTTAGTTTGCTCGGGTAAGGTGTGAAGAATAATTTTTTGTTGAATTAAGCGAGTATAATATGAGTTTAATAAGAAGGTAAAATATCTAAAACAAAACAAGCATAAATGTATAAAGTAAAATGAATTAAAGTCTAATATTTCTATATACCCTTCTGCTTATTTAAAGAAAGTAAACTATAAATAATCAAAATTATAGTATAATTAATGTTTTTAACACAAAACCTTAGTTTTTTTATTAAGTTTAACTAAATTGCTAATGGTAAACTTGTTCTATTTATACGTTTTTGTTATTTTTTAAATTAATAAATTTCATGGCGTTTGTGAATTAATTTTTTTATTTAATTAAATAAAATTAACAGTGCTTTCTTATTTATATCAAATAAGTTCAATTACAAAAATAACCTTGTTAACATTTTGGCTTTGTTAGTTGAAGCTCAATTGAAAAAACTGTTTAATGTTAACTAAATCACTAATGTAATCAATTTTAAAGTGACCAAGAGTCATAATAGTAAGATTTACTATGCAATTGTTTTAGTATCAGATTCTTTTTAACTTTTTTAAAAACAGTTTAGAAAGTGAAATTTAAATTTTTCCTTATATACTAGTATTATTAGTTCACATAAGTTTGATGTCTCTTCTTCTTATGTAAAATTTCAAAATAATATTAAAGCTTACAATTTTTATAATATTAGTAACTAAATACGTTGCTGAAAAAGTTGTTGAAACATTTTTCAACATAGCTTTGTTATCCAACAGCTTTTCAGTTGCTGAATTATATCATAATTATTTGATTGGAGTTTCGTTTAAATAAACTATCATAAAGTATTTTCAATTTTTTTTTCTTTCAAGTTTGCTTTGGTAAAAATATTGTTTATCAGAACATTTTAGCAGTATTTTTAATAAATGTTGAAATCACATATGTTTACGTATTTCTTAAAATGAAGTGAACTATTAATACACCAAATACCATTATATTATAAGTATTTTAATATGAAATAGCATATCTCAATTGTTTGAAATTTATAACAGTTTAAAAAAAATGTACATTTTATTATATTTACATTTAAAACCATATATTTTGTTACTTGAAAAAACGTATATGTTGAAAAGATTATTATAACAAGCTATTTTTATTTAATATAACAGAAAATATTGTCAAAAGAATATAAATGAATAATTTAAATTGTTTATGAAACAGTATGAAAACAAAGTTTTAAATGTTAGTTGTATAAAAAAAAACAGCTGTTAAATTAGTATCATATGAAATTACTGTGTTTATTTTTTTTGAACTTTAAAGTTTGACCTAAGAACTTACCATATAATTACTATTTTGATTACTAATGAAACGATTTGTTGTAAGTTAGAGTTTTTTTCAGATACTAAACTAAAATATTGTACTTTAACTATTATAAAACTTATGTAATTAAAAGTTACAATATAAACTAACAGTATAAAAGAATTCAAGTTTACTGAAAGTTAACAGCATTTATAGTAAAATTACATATCTTTGTGTTGATGTTAGGTAGTAAAGACAAAACATACCTTGTAACTTTTTTTTTGTGTACAAGCAGAAATTTTGTTTTCAAAAATATTTGGAATTTTTTTTTTTAATTTTAAACTTACCGTTTAAATTGTAGAAATATTAAAAGAAACTGCAACTTTTAATTTAAGAAATATTGTACCATAAAATATATTTTATTAAAACAAAAAAAAGTTTATTGCAAAGTTTTATTAGAACTTAGATAATTTTTTAATTATTAAATACTTTCATTTACAATTTTGATAACCTTATATTTACTATCTTTTTTTGGTAACTAGTTTGAGTATTTCTAAACAGAGAACGATATTAGCTAAATTTTTAGTTCTAATTAAAAAAAAACTTAAATATAAAGATATAATAAAGTTATGTAAAATATATTTTAAGTTTTTTTTCATGTTTAAATGAAAATAAGATAGTAAATTTACCTTGTTTCATGACAAAAAATGCTTTTATTTACTAAACACTTATAATTTATGTTACTTTACGTGTTCAGTATAACACATCAAACTAACATAGGGAATCTCGGTATGCAAAGTTGTGGTGACTTATGAAAAATAAGGATATTTGATTTTTTAGTTTTATTGTTTTAAATTAAAAATAAATTAATGATATTATTGTTACTTTAAAACACAGTTTGAAGGTTTTTACAAAATTAATCTATATATTAAAATCATAATTTTGAGAACACATGAACTCATATGCTGCAAGTGGTTTTTCTTTAACGCGTTCGTAAATCTTATTTATTACTGCAAAGTATTAAGCTATAAGGCTTTTCCTAAACAATTTTAAATATGAAAATTCACTTATTACTGTTTAAAAACACATTATCGTTTGCTTAAAAAATATCTAAATTTTTAATGCAGTTTAATAGTTATTAACTTCTATTTCACTACTTTGTTACCAAGCCTACCAACTAGTAACTATAAAAATTTTTTAAAGTTACCTATAGATTATTTACAGCTCATTTGATAATGAATTTAGTAACCTTAAAAAATTTATGCTATTTTTTTTTAAGTTGAGAATAAAAGAAGTAAGAGCAAAAGTAAAACAATATTCACTAAAGTAATATTAAGAACTTGTTATATATTATTGTTATTTCAAACTGTATTTTCTCTTTTTTATTGCTCGAAAATGCTCTCTTAGATAAACTACCATTTTTTTTTTAAAACACTTTTAAAAATAACATTATATTGTACAAAAGGTATGAATCAAAGTGTTTTTATTTTGTTTAAAATATACTAATTTCTTTTTTAAAGTTCGAAACCTCTAAAAGCTATTATCTAAAGGAAAGTTTACTAAAAATTTTTCAAAAAAAGTAAAACTAAGCATAACTTTACAACACCAATGAATAATAACACAGCTACTAGAATGCTGCTACAAGTTAAGACCTAAAAATATTGCCATGGTATTAGAAACTATTGGACTTATGAACTGTAGATTAATACTACTACTTGTTGTGACGTTAAATTGTACGTAAGTCTTTATTATACAAATTTGCCAAAAAAAAATATTATTATAAACGCTATAAAATAAAAAAGTTACTAAAGCTAGTTAGTAGTTGATATTTTAAACGGTATTTAGAAAATTTTTGGGTTAAGTGTGATATGTCTAATATATATATAAAATAATGTTAATATTCAAACTTGAACACCTTCTACTGAGCCTACTTGAAGGGCTTTTAAATAATTTATTGAAATGACAATTTTAAAAATACTTGAACATATGCTTCAAAGAGACAAAAAGATTGTCTTTAAATTTCAGCCAGTTCAAATTTAAAATAAAAAGCACTTTGGTGAACAAAGATGAAAAAGTTTACAAAAAAAGAAAAACAAGATGACGTAAGAATTGTACATTACAAAGATTCAGTACAAAAATCGATCTACCATCTAACTAATCAAACAACTAAAACTAACGAAAATAACAGTTAAATGACTATAAAACACTTCAAAATTTGTTGTATTCTAAGAGGAGCTTTTTCATATGTCGACAAGACGATATAAATTTACTCTTCTTATTTAAACAACCTTCCATTTTTAACGTATACATAACTGTTGATTCTTTTAAGCACAGCCTACAAACAGCCTTTAATCTTTTTTGTCTATATACGTATATATGTATATATTTAGAAATTTAAAATTCTTTATACTTATGTATACTTTTTTACTTACAAATTATCAAATCGTTGGATACTTTAAAAGTTTATTTATCTTTTTGTAAATATTTTAATTGCACAAGTCTAGTTTTTAGCAGAGTTTACAGTAGCTGCAATGTTTTTTATTTTATTTTATTGTTAAGTGAACCAGGCACAATTCATTAAAATTAAAAAAAAATTAAAAAGTTTTTGAAATCATTTAATGTTAATTTGATGCTTTCAATAAAAATAAATAAATCTATTTAAAATTACAAAATTAAAAAAAATAATTATTTAAACAGTAAAAAAAAATGTTGTAAGTTGAAGATACGCTTTATAATTAAAACTAATTAAAACTTTTTACCTTAGACTAGTTTAATTTTTACACATCGAAAAAAGCGATGTCAAAAAGTTAGTTTAATTCGAGATAAAAAACTAGTTGTGTCAAACAAACCAAATGATCTTCATACGATTAAGTCAAAATAAAATGTTCAATCTAATTGTAACAAAAATAAATCAATACTATGTCTGTTTGATTTTTCTTTATAAAAACATAGATGAATGTTAATTGACTTACCAATAGTGATTAAGTGAAATGGTTGAAAAACAAGTCGAATATGTCAAAGTAAACTGAAGTATTTTTACTAAATTAGTCTATATATGTTATTAAAAAGTACTATTCAATTTAAATATTGCTTTCATATATTAAAATTTGAGTACTAAAAATATAGAATTTATTTTAATTTATTCTAGCAAATTTGTTAAATTTATCTTAAATGTTAACGTATATTGCTAAACTACACCTTAAAAAGATATCATACCATCTTATATTTTTAAAAGTATAAGTTTTAGTTGTTTATTATAAATTTTTATAAACACTTTATAATAAACTTAAACGTTTTAAAAAAGTTTGTTTTATTTTAGTTTTATAAAATATATTTATGAATAATACAGTTGTAAGTTAAATATATTTAGTAATGTTTTAGTTTTCCTATTCTAAATAGTTTTGTAAAAACAAATGTCATTGCCTACGTTATGCCTCAATATTACAACAGGTAAAAGTAAATAATTAAAATATATTTTATGTCTTGATAAATTGATTTCACTAAATAAGCTACTACGCAAATATTTAGAACATCTTTCTAGTAGCTGTAAAAGACCTTTATAAAAATACAATTTTATTCAAATGATTTATGATAATTAAACTAGTTTAATACATTTGTTAAGAAAGCAACTTGTCAATCTAACACAACTACAATAGTTTTTTACCAACTAGCAAAACTGTAAGATAATTATACTTCAAAAACTCAATTCACCTAGTTTTATTAGTTTTATAAATTACTCTCAGCTTAATTTATTTCATACTTGTTAGATTTTGTTCAAATATATCTTTTTTAATACTTTTACAATTATTAATTATTTACTAGTTTTTGGATAGAACGAACTTGCAAGCTGTATGTTTTTCTAATATAAAATTGGTTGAAATAAGGATCGATAAATTAAACATGTTCTTGCAAGTAGTTTAAAAAATTTTCTAAAATATAATTAAAAATTACTGTAACAAATAACCCATGAAAAGGATTTGGTAAACTAAGCAAAAACCTCTGGCTAAAATTGTTAGGTCACAATTTCTGATTAGACATATAAATAAGAAAAGCTTTACTAAGACGCATACAAACGTTAACGTTTTTTTTAAAGTCAAATTAATTGCAAAGCTTGTCCTCAGTTTCTAATGATACTAAAAACCATAGCTCTAGGTCAGGGATCAGCAGCCTTTTAAATCTTTCCTAGAAAAATTGCTTGCAAGCCGTACTATTTAGAAAAAATTCTTTTCGGGCCGCAGTTATTTCAAAATGGTAGTAATAATCTGTATAAAAATACTTTTAAAACAAAATCAATGATAAAAAAAGCAATAACAAAGCACTAGTAATGAGTATTTATTGAAAAAATTCTAACTCTAAGTTTTAATCAAAAAAATTTCACATTTAGTTAGCTAAAATAATAAAAATGTTAGCTAAAAAGTACTTTGCGGGCCGCCGTTTGCCGACCCTGCTTTAGGTTGTATTATAGAAATAAAAGAAGTTAGATGTAATTTTCATCTTAAGGTTCCTTTTTCAAACTGCTGTTTTATTTTTGCAACGATTACATTAAAACAATAGTTCTAATCCAAAATTAACAGTTTTTTATACCAAACGTATTTGAACTACTAGTTTCAATACACTAATTCAGAAAAAATAAAATTTAGAACAAACTACATTAATCTATTTTAAAGTTAGTTTTACAAAGTGCACTATTTTTAATTAGTAGTTAAAAGTTTATTACTAAAATAAATTTAAACTACTAACTAAACGTTATACATAAGCAATGCAAATTAATTTGGTAACTTTGCTTATTTACACTGTAAAATACGTTTTAGTCTTCTAAACTGTTTGACTCTAAATGCGTTTTGTTTTTTTGAGCGATTATTCTTGAAATAAAACATTTTTTAACTGCTTTAGACAAATAATTTTTAAAGTTTTTGTCTTAGTTTACTTAAATAATTTACCTTTTTTCATTGTTTTTTAATTCATATTATAAAATTATTAATTTTGTTCACGTTTTCTTGTCAGCTGTAAAGCAATTTTACAAAGTCGAAGAAATATTAAACTTGACAAAAATAAACTTTCAGTAACTGTAAAAAATTTGTTTTTTTTTTGACTTCCCGATGGACCTAGGATTTTTTAATCTCTAAACTAAGTACTGTATTAATTTGCGTCTACTAGAAGATAAAATTTAATTGCAATTAAACTTGCTTATAATAACTTTGTTTAACATCAAAATTTACTTTACACTGATTAGTAATTACCAGATATTGTGTGTAAGAAACAAACTAACAATCCTAAAATAAGTTAGAAAGTTGATATTTGTAAGTCTGTAAGTATCGATTTACTTGTCACTTATTGGAACTTTAATTTTAAAATTTGAAATATTGGAAATGATAAATAGTTGACATAGTATATAGTTTAATACACAGCTGATAGAAAGCTGTTAAAAACTAAGGAAATTGTGGAATGGATTCATACTAAGACATATCAGTTATTGTACTGTTTGTTAAGAATTTACCTGTTTAAAACTAAATGATACGTAAGCATATACTGAATAGTTTTCAAAATACTTTTTCAAATATTGAAATAGTTCTTTGATAAGAAAATTTTAATAAAAAAATATTACAGTAAATTTTTTAATCAACTTTTTAACCGGTGTTTTTAAAGTACAGTGCAAACAAATATACATATATAATACAATAATGTTACATACTTTATTGATACTTACAACCAAAACACAAATTTACTTAAAACTTTGTAATAGACAAGTAAAACCGCAAGCATAAATCAAAAGGTTATATTTACTGACTTAATTTTGTTTTCGAATAAAGATAATACTTTTAATAAGCAGTTTAAGTTACTGTGAAAGAATATGCTTTCTTGATATTATGACACTATAAATTATTCCTGGACAAGACTTTAAAAGGTCCATGTAGTGTACGACTCGATAACTTGAAAACTTGATAAATTCTTCGTGCACTAGGTCCTATAACCAAACAGTTTGAGCGTTTTTATGTCTTTTCAATATCAATTTACATTTTGACCGTTTTGTATTATGATAAAATCTAATAGTTAGTCGTATTACACAGCTCTTAGATAGCTGTTACAAATTTTATCAACAAAAAGAACACATTACTTTTTGCAATTGATAAATTATATAGTTATAAAATGTAGTTTAAATTTGTTGTGATTTAATTGATTACGTAAGCATTTTGTATAATATTGACTTAACTTTTATTATATCCTTAAAAGTTCTTCTTTTATATTTATGAAACTCGTTTTGCTAAAATGAATAATAATAGAAGCTTTAAAACTTATATAAAATTTTCTACTCCTAGTATTTTTAGTATGAAGTTTTTAACCGTTATTTATTACAGTCTACAAATTAGAGATGTTTTCTGCCATCAAAAATAAATTATGAAACTAATGTCTAAAAAAAACAGATTTATATTTGAAATTTTACTGTTGGTCTTATTTTAGAATAGTATAGATCATATGAAATTTTACATATAAAGTTACATAATTTAAATTTTTCTATTTAGTTTCATCAGAGCCTTCAGTTAACCTTTTGTTACAGTAAAAGTGATCTTCCATTTTATAGTTTATTTGCTATTGATATGGTATGCAGTTGATATTGTATTTGTTATTGATGTATAACAAATTAGGTTATCTATTTAAAATAAGAGTCTAAGCAAAGTCGAATGACAATTTTAATCCTTACATGTAGCTTATAAGTCAAAGAGAAAAAAAATAATATAAAAGTTAAAATTTACATATCCCATATAAGAAATGCTACGTTACATTTACCTTATTTTGTTACAGTTGATTGTTAGCTGTAGTTTATTTAACTTTTACATTTGATAAAAAAACAAAAGTCTATGTTGATGCTTTAGCAGTCAAAAACTTTTATCTTTTATGTTAAGAATACTTTAAAGATACTTGTAGTAATATCTATAACAAACGAAGTAATTTGTGTAGATATGTACAACAATAATTTTGCTAGTTTCAGATTAACTATACGAGAATGCAGCTACTAGAAAGCTGCTACAACCTAAAAAAATTAAATATTTTTATTTTAATACTATAAATACCGATCTATACTATTTTAATTTGATGCATTATAATTAACACGTAAAATAACTTGCGAAAAAATATTTAACTAAAAAGAGTATTATTTTTCACGTAACAATATTAGTTGACTTTTGACAATAAACCTTCTAAAATTATATCTTTAGGTATAAGTAATATATTTAATAGTATTTGTAATTATAATGTTACGTTTTTATGTTGAAATTTTTATTAGTTTTAATAAAAATATACAATATATGTTTCTATAATTAAAGATACTTTAACTAATAACAATTAAAAAACAGTAAAAAATGGTTGCTACGAGTTTAAAGTAAAGTATTTTATAAATAACAAAAATTATCAAAATTGTTAAAATGGTGCAATACACTATTTCTTAATAAATAAAATGCTTTTACATGGCTTAGTATAATCTTAAATCAAAATTGGAATTTGTTCTAACATTTCTTGTTTTTAAGTGGTAAGCTTCAAAAATTATTATACTGTTCTAACTATTTTTATATATTTTTTTGTTAAACAATTTCAGTTTTTACATTAATTCGAAATAAGGTTCAATTTCTTACTTCTACCTAACATTAAACCTAAATAAGATATGTTCAATTATTTATACTCTCAACTTTGGGTAATTTTAAATTTTTTTATTCAGTTTTTTTTTTATTGTAAGGTTTTAGTTACTAGAAAGTAAAAAATTTAATAAATTTGATATTTAGCTATTTAACAATGTTACAGTTTAATATATGCAAAAGCTGTTATTTACAATAAATTGTTTCATTGTTAGAATAAAATTTTAATGACAAGATATATTTTTGTTTTAAGCTTTAAGGTTAAAAAAAAGTTAATAAAGTAGTTCTATATATACTAATTTAATGTTATTTTTTTAAATACAGTTAACATTTAAAGATTTGTTTTTATACTGTTTAAAAAATAATAAATTGTTCATTGATATTATTTTTGTAATGTTTACTGTTATATAAAATAAAAACAGCTTGTTATAATTATCTTATCAATGATAAAAGTTTCATCTAAGTAACAAAGAGTGTGATTTTTTAAAGTAAATTAATAAAAACAACATAGCTTCATTAAAGCTGTTACAAGTTTTAAGAATTTAAACTATGCTTAATGTCATATAAATACCTTTAATATAATGATTCTAACTGTAGCAAAGGTTTTTTTACTTATAAGATGTACGTTAACATAAGTGAATTAAAAATTAAAAAAACGTCTACTAATATGGGATGCATATCAGTATTTTTATTAAAGCTGTACTTTTAAAGTAAAAACTTTTAAAATATTTGATGGTAGTTTATTTAAAAAAGTACTCAAAATAATATTTAAATTATTATGTGTATAGGAAATACATAAAAATAAAAAGCAACCGAAAAGCTGTTACAAATTGAAGTAACGGTGAAGAAATTTTATCATCAGTCTTTATCAACTTATATAATATCAGTTATAACTATTAGTATTTTGTTTTGTTAATTTACATTATATAAGAAAAAGTTAAGCTTGTTTTTTATACTAGCTTTTTAAGCTGAAAAGAAAAAACAAAAATTAATTGCGAAGTTGTTCTCAGTTTGCCGACTTTTAGTTTAATTAAAATTGATTACATTAGTGATTTAGTAATTCAACAGTAAAAAGTTCATTTTAATCTACCTTAACTATAATGAACAAAACATTTAATTTTTTTATCCTTTGTTACTATGTAAGTTAAGTAGATAAGGCAGTAGCTTTTTCGAGATAGGAACGAATAGCAAGGACTCAAACTTGATCAATAAATTTTCAACAAAGGGTTCAATAAACCTAATACAAAAGAAAAAATAAAAGTTGTACTTTATGACATTATTAAATATTAATAAAATAATTCATTAATTTAATTTTTTTAAAGTTTTGTATATATATTATAACAAATAATAATTATGCTTACATGTATAAATTATTATTAAATGGGAATATCCAGCATTAATTAATATTATACTTATGAGTGCAACTTATACACCTTTGAAAAATATAAAATTTATAATTTTTGTAAAGTATTAAAGCTGAAGAAAATCTAAAATACATATTATGCTTCAATTTATTTATCAAATGAATTGTTATACTAGCTGTCAAAAAGCTGTTACAAATATTAGTTCAAACCTAAAACCATAAGTATAAAACTCTGATAGGTTTATCTACTGTTAGATAAAACTGTTATATTTCCTAATTCAAAGCTATCGTAAACAATAAGTTAAGTCTTAAAATAGTTTTCACGATAAATTACTAATACTATTGTATTATTCACGATAATATACTAAGTATTGTTATTCATGAAACAAAATTTGTTGACTTTCGACAATCAACTTCCTAAGATTATATCTAAGTGGAAGTAAAACATTTAAAGTATTTGAAATCATAATGTTACATCTTTATCTTAAAACGTTTTTGCTGAGTTGAATTAAAATCTAAAATATATTGTTCTACTAAAGTAGTACTTAAACTAATAACTAATAGAAGAAAGTAAATAAATGTTTACTACGAATTCATTAAAAATATTTTATAGATAAAAAAATTATCTAAATTGTTTAAATAGTGCAAAACACTATTTTTCAATAAATAAAATGATTTTATATGGCTTAGAATGGTAATAATTCAAAATAGGAATTTATCTCAACATTCCCTTTTGAATAGTGAACTTTAGAAATTATTATACTTTCCTAACTGTTTTTATATGTTTTTTAATAAAACATTTTCTGCTTCTACATAAACAAATTTAAAGGTTCCGTTTCCCTCTTCTAATTGACATCAAAACTAAGTTAGATATCTTTAATTATTAATACTCTCAACTTTGGGTAATTTTAAATGTTTTAATTATGTTTTTTTTATTGTAAGGTTTTAGTTACTAGAAAGTAAAAAAAAATAATAAATTTGATATTTAGCCATTTAGCAATGTTACAGTTTAGTATCTGCAAAAACTCTTTTTTACATTAATTTTTTTCATTCTTAGAATAAAATTTTAATGACGAGATATGTTTTTGTTTCAAGCTTTAAGTTTATAAAATTTTAATACAGTAGTTCTATATATTTTAGTTTAATGTTATTTTAATTAATTATTAATTTATTTTTATAAAAGATGTGGAAAAACCACATAAACACAAACATTTGATAAAATATTAAATAAAGTTTTCAAGAGCTAGTAAAACTTTTAAATAATACATTTTATATATACAGCTGATAAAAATTATTTTATACTAGAGCCTATAACATAAGTTTTATACATATTAATGCTGCTTTTTTTGAATGCAACTCTGAATAAATTTATAAATAAACAAATAATATTATAATTTTAAAAGTATTATAATATAAATTATAAAACTTGCAACCATAAAAAAATTTATAAAGTTTTATTCCATAACAGCTACTTGAATTATGTCATTAAAGCTATAAAATAAAAACACTTAAGAAAAAATAGATCCTTATTTCTAAAATAAAAGATCTAGCTCTAATGGATTTAATGAACTAAAACAACACTATGAAAACATGAGATGACCTCTAAAACCTTTCGGTTTAGAAATACTTATGCACGATACTTCGGTAAAGTTGAAGAGATCTTGTCATGAATACGATTTTGTTTACCAAGCCCGTAACAAAAATTTGAATAAAAACAATCAGAAATTACTTATATATTAACGAAAATATCAACTAAAAATGCTTTTAATGTTATATATTAGTAGATGTACTTTTATATAATTATATGATATATTATTAATAGATTGACAAACATATATATTATACAATCATTTAAATTACAAGTATAAGTAAAGATGCTATAGATACGACCAAAACTACGAGGTAAGTTGTTTTAATTAAAATATATAAATAGTTTAATAAACTATTCTATTGGCTTTACTTATAACCCATGACGTAGTTAATAAAGATTTGAATTTTAGTTTAAAAAAATAACATTATTGATATTAATTTAAAAACTGCTTTAAGTTTAATATTATATATAAAACATATTTCACAGTTTTCTTCTTTTTTTTAAGGCAAAACAAAACGGATAATTTGTAATCGGGGTGCTTTGAGAGTATGTGTAACAAAAAACAAACAGTATATTTTGATAAAACATAACTTAATAGTTGTTAACTGTTAAGATAAAGTTAAAAATTAAAAATTTTGATTTTCGAAACATATATATTAATAAACATTTTTATTATAATCTAACGAGTTAGTTTTTATAATATATTTTTTATGTGATGCTGCAGTCGTAAACTCTTAATAAAATATATAAATTATATAAAAATAATATAGTTTCTAAAAATATAATACCAATTAGCAGTATAAAAGTATTCAAATGTGAAAAAATAGTTATTTTTCAGGCCTTATTTAAAGTTGTATTTTTATTTAATTCACGAAAATGTTTCAATAGTTGTGGTAACAAACCAAAACGGCTACAGTTTGAATAAATAAATTGAAAATAAAACATCAATATTATACAAGTGATTTACAGTTATTTTTCAATTGACTATAGATAAAATATACTACATAGTATTGTTAATAAAAAACATAAAAAGAAGAACATTAAACTTTTTAATTTACAAACGACGAAGTCATGCTTTTACTACAATGTCTTTTTTGGTTAAATATTTAAACAAAAAGTTAAAGATAGTATCCAACAAAGGTTTAGCTCCACAAACTATTAGATTAATAAAACAAAATGATAATAAAAAAGTTTTTTTACCAATATTAGTTATCAGACTTACATTGCTGTTACAAATTTCAGACTAGAATAAAACTTTATAATTTATATTTTATTTTATGTACAACTAAAACTAAAATAAGATAGTTTTTGATTAGTATTGTATTATTAAATACTATTTCAGTAAAATCATTAAAATTTTTAAAACTTAAATACTATATTCTTACAAAAAAAACCTTTTACATAAAGAGTTTTACTAAAAACTTCTTTATAGTTAGTATAGTTTGTCAACAATTACATATCATGTTTTTTTATAATTTAAAGTACAGTTTCATTTATAAAAATTAAAACTAAACATATAACATTTTATAGTAACAAATTTTAAAATTTATAAAAATTTACACACTTACTAGAAAGCTGTTACAAACTGTACATTGAAAAAATACTATATTTATTAAATTATGCAAGATTATAAACAGTTTTTTGGCGCTTTTATTAGTTATATATATTTGATATAACGTAAGCGTATTCTATACAATATTATTTCTTAACAGGAACAATTTTTACTATGTTATCATTAGAAGTTACAACTTGTGAAATTTTTAATCAAATAATTTATGTTTGAAATGTTTTTGTGACTGATTATATTTATATCATGATTTTGTATCCTTTTTATTAGCTTATTATGAATCGTTTAAAAGAATTGTTAGAGTATAATAATGCTAAGAATAATTTTGATTTTTAGTTTAGTATATTTGCTTTAGAATAATGCATATCTTATAAAATTGCTTAAGATACTTGTATCAAAGTCACTTACGTATATTTTAAACTCAAACAAAAAGAAGTATCAACTTTTAGTATAATAAATCATGAGTTATCAGAAAAAAGAAGCATTTCTTTATTGAAGTTTGTAGTAGATTTTTATTAGCTGTGTTTTTGTTCAATATTTAAAATAATAATATTTAACTGATTTTAATTAAAGTTCTGTTAATGCTTTGAGAGTGTGTGTATCAAACAAAACAGACAATACATTGTTTATAAGATATATCCTGATAGGTATTAATAGTTAAAATTTAACATTTTTTTCGGTAAATACCTATTTATTTGATAAAAATTCTATTATATACTAAAAAGTTAGTTTTACAGGCAATAAACATAAATAAAAATAACATAAAAATAAATAAATATTAAACTTTATAATAACATATTATATGTCATACTGCAGTCCTAAAATTTTAATTAATACTAGCTATAACATAAGTGAGCAGTATAAGAAAATTCTAATTTTAATAGAAATTTCAATTTTAAAAGAAATATTTTTTAAACCTAATTAGTAGCAGCGTTTTAGTAGCTGTATTGTTGCTTAGTTTACAAAAATGTTTTTTAGCAGTTGTGGGAATAAATCAACACGGCTACTATTTAGTTGTTAGAAAATTTCTAAACAGTTTGCCATATTTATAAGGTTTTAATTATCATACCTTATTTACGATAAATACAGCTAGAAAAATATTTTAATTTAATTTTATTTTTTAAATAATAATCATATTTTTGTCTTTGTTTTTATTGCTTTAGGTTCTTTAAAACTGGTTTTATCAAAATACTTAAGTAATTGATTATAAAAGATTGCTTTAAAATAAGTTTTTAAAGTTAGGGTTTTTAACAAAAACCAGTTAATATAACATCGTAAAGAACAAAGTGCCACTGACGAAGCTTAGCTAGATAAGTTTATACAATTTTGTTTTTTTATAAATAGTAAGTAGATAGATAAAGTAACATTGTATTGAACAGAATGTCACTGACGTAGTGGTTTATACCAACGACAGCATGTTTATTCAAAATTCATAAATAAAAAATCTAAACCTAATTTCTTGTTTATTAAAATAACTTCAATTTTTACAGCTTAAACTAGCTGAAATTACTTTAAGTTATATGAGCAAATAAAAAAAATTGTTTTTTTTTTATGTAAAATAAATCAAATTTATAGCTTTAGCAACACTCAAATTATTTACAATGAAATATAGAACATACATCATGTTTGCAGTTTGACAGATGTACGTAAATATAATTTGAACTAAATTAGCTTTTTACTGCTACTTTGTTTTCTAAACTATGAATAACTTTAATATAGTCAAAGTTATAACAGTTAAACTATAAAATTAATACTAAAGGTTAGTTTAGTTTGTTTATTTTTTGCACATACTTCAATTAATATAAAACAACCATCGATAAAGACTTTGTTGATGGCCAAATCTTGTTTGCAGAAATTAAATTGTCTTTATTTCATTATATGACAAAACTTCCTAAATTAACACTCAAAAATATATTCTTAAATTACAGCGACTATAAAGCTGGTACAAACTGCCAACACACGTACATACTGATCAAAATTTACTCAGTTATTAATTTAAGTTGTAGTGATGCTATTGATTTACTGCGTAAAAAATGTTACGTTGGTGATGATTTATTCCATTTTTATCCAGTTCTTATACAATCTAAAAAGCTTACGTTATTATTAATGAAATAGTTTATTTACGTAGTTATTGAGAATTACAATATAAAATATTTAAGCTAAATTGATATTTATATATAGAGTGCCGTGATAGAATTTTTATATAAACTATTTGTACCATGTAATACTATTCATATTTATATTGGCTTTTACAATAAGTTATTCTAAAATAATTGTTTATAAATTTACTAACACGTGAAAAATATTATTCAAACATTTATTACGAAACAAATTATAATATAATACGTAATTTTTATTTATAAACTTATATTGTATTTACACATCAAGCAGTTTATATCTTTTGAATTGCATTATCAAAATATTCAGATTCAGCAGGATCTAAATTTCAAAATTTAGATTCGGATTTTGCCGAATTCTAATTTGAAATTAAGACTCTGATTCAGATTTGTCCAAATCCAAAATTTTTTTATTTAGTAGATCACTACTTTTTTTAAGATACAAAGCAAATGTATAAAATTAGAAGCTAAATGTTTTAATGACTTTTTTCAACAACACTTTTTTATTGAGTTAATTAAATATTGATTTTTTAAATGTCAGTAGTAGAAAACTTTTTTTAAGTTTGTTTAATTTTTTGTGGTTAACTTGAGTAAAGGATGTAGCTTTAATCTGAACTTAAAATAAAATAATTTTTATTTTTAAGAATATATGTGTTAAGCTTAGTTTATAGCTACTTATTGCAATATGATAGTTATTTATCAAATAGTCTAGTGGTTCTTAGAGTTATTAAATATTCTTATGTAATCAAAAGATATTATTTTGCATAGATTTCTTACAAATTCTTGTTAATCTAGCTGAAATAACTATTTTATTATCGAAATATTTTTTTAGATATACACTAATCTTTATGCATGCTTTTAAAATACAAATACTAAGAATACAGTTCTTTTTAATGTACAAAGTACAACAATGCACTTTTAAATAAAAGAACTCGTATTTTTTTAACGTAACATAATGATTTAGAGACATTTTTAATAAACAAACACACAGCTACTGAAAAGCTGTTTTAAACTAAGAGTTGTCAAAAATGCAAAACATAATGACTTTAAGGCTTGTTGACTGCAAAAAGATGCACTAATTTGTTGTAAATCAAATTCATACATAGCTATTAGGAACAGTTATTTTAAAAATTTACATTGTAGTATACAAATTGAAACTTTACTTTTTAGAAATTTCGTTTGAAGTTATATGCAATATAAGTTTTCTAACTGTTGTTTATAATATAAAAAAGAGTTTACTAATAGAAATAATTAATTTTGAAATGTAAAATCGTTATGTTTAAGATTATGCTAGTTGTCAACCTAATTAAAACTTTAAAACTAAAATGTTTGAAAAACAGTATAGTTTAAAGCTTTTTTTAAAAGAAGAAAACTTAAGGTAAAAAATATATTTTATTCTATATCTATTTGGCTTAGAAATACCTATTCTATTACTAGTTTTAAACAAACAAATTGCCTTGCCTAATCATAAATAGATAAGTGATAACTTGATACAAATTCTAAGAAGCTGCTACAAACTATATGTTTTATGTCAATATAGTTCATCATTATAAATACTTGGTAAAAAAATATTATGGTTTTAGCATACGATAGCTGTTTATACTAAAGTACTTACTTAAAACACAGCCTAAAAGTGTTACTCAGCAGAAAGTAATTAATCATAAAGGCATGTTCAAAAATTTTGCAAAAGTTTATTTAGTGCTTGAGTTATGGTGATACTACAACTATTTCTAGAACTAGATGCGGATATTTATTCTTTAAAAACATTTGAATAATTACTGTTAATAGTATTGGTTTTCATTTTAAATACTTGATGTTCTAGTAGTTATTAAGCAAAATAAATTGAAATTAATAAAGTTTAAAGCTTTTCAAAGTTTAATAAAAAAGTAAAAGTAGAATATTTAAACCAATACGTTAATAAAACCAATGATATAATTATTGTAAGTTAATAATCTAGATACTAATAAGTATGGTATAAGTACTGAAATTTGTTAGTGGAGTACAAAACCTAGGTAAACCAATAAAAAGCAAAAACTAATAAGCGCTTTATAACATACTCTATACATTTCTTAATAATGATCAAGTATGTGATTATTTAGTTAATATCTGGAATACACTCAGTTAGAGTTCAACTCCTTAATAAAAATGATAAATACGTCAAATCAAATTTTCTTAAATTGTAAACTTGCTGCGCATCAGGGACAACTTCGCACGAAGGTTTATTTTTGCAAAAATAAAAAAATGCTGACCTACGGTGAAGGTTAGTTGTAAAAGTTTTAATGAAATAAAAATAAATAATCATACATATATATTTCAATAATGCCGACCAATCTAATATTTGCATTAACTTTTTGTTCAAATATCAACTCTCTACAAAAAGTAAGTACTCGTACAAAATTAACGCCGTGCATATAATTATTTATGCAAAAGTGACCGTTTTTTGAACATATTTCTTTTAGCAAAGGGTTTTGGTGGTTCCAAACGGAGCTTGAAATACATTAAATTTTAAGAACTGCAAACAAATTCTAAGTTATGATATTACTTTAAAATCAAATTAACCTATTTGTATAAGTTTATAAAACGTGTTGTATGTTTTGACTTTGCAATTGAAATATCAAAAGAAAAATTAAATTTAAAGTTATAAGGTATAAAACTTTACTCATATTAACATATCTAATATTAAAATTTCTACATTTTTTACTTATATCATGTTTATTAGTACAATTATATATTGTTTCCTTAAACTTATAAAAATACAAGCATTTTGTTTTATTTTATACTGTACAAATTTTAGTTGATACTTTTAGTTTTTACCAAATTTCAAGTGGTTATACTTTTATATCCAACAGAAGTAAGTATTAATATTTGGCAACTTTTTGCAAGTATAGAACCCAATTAAATAGAACAAGTATTTTAATCCAATTTAATTTAAAGAAACTTTCTAATTAAATGTAAAAAATAGTGAAATATCCATTAAATATTCCGTTTAGAGAAGTTATATTAAAAACACATTTTTAACAATAGTTTTATAAGAATTATTTTTTTTTTACTTTAAAAGGTTACCTGAGCTGTTGATGTACTCTACTGTAGTTGTTTTTTAGTTCATTCTTATAGCTGAAAGCGCAGAAACTTGTGCTTACAGTAAAAAATTACTGTTATTACTACATTAACATATATCTATCATTATCTTGGTTTAAGAATTAGTTATGCTTTTTAATGTACAACATTTAGTTTAAGAATTGACAAAATCGAAAGCTAAAACTTTGATCCGCATAACATTTTTTCTTAAAAAACAGTAAATAAGTCAAAAAAAAACATTAACATATAAGTTTAATTAACAGTAGTGCTAGTTAAATTGGCATACTTTTTCTATTATTTTAAGTAAAAATTCTCAATTTTTAATTGCAACTAAAAACTAATTTAAACCTAAGTAAAACAACCTTAAAACATTAAGTTATTAAAAATTAAATTTTTCAGTTTCAAAACTTAAATAAAATCAAAATACCTGCACTTGTATGAATTCTAAAGTTATTTTTTTCAATTACAGAAACATTGAACTAAATAAGTTTTTTCTTTTTAATTTGAAGTATACGAAAGTTAATAAACAAGTTTTAATAGTAAATTAAGCGAATAATCTATTAAATGTCTGATTGAGAAATAATAAGTTGAATAAATTAATTTTCTAAGAAGACTTTTACAAAAAGTGTGGATATTCAAAAATAAATTCTAATAGATATAAAGGATGTTCAAAAAAGAAATCTAACTAAAAATTAAAACCGTTTAGTTTAAAAACAAATAAAAAAACAAAAATTGAACTTATTATGGTATTTCTTTTGTGTATGTTATATACCAGGGGTCATCAGGCAGTTGGTACTCGAGAGTCAAATTTAAATTTTCTAAAATCTTCGCGGGCCGCAGCTTTAGTTTTAGTGACAATTAAATAATTTTTTGGTTTTAGTTTTAGTCACTTTTAATAACATTTTACTTTTATTCCGTTTTGTATATCAAATAAGACTTAGCTACACAAAAACTATTTAAACTATACAAATTTATTGGAATAAAATTTACATTGACAAATATAATGAAGTCTTAACAAACTATATACAATCTTAAACATTTAATAAAATTAACTTGATATTTTTGTTATGTTATTTAAAATCTAACTCTTTTTAAAAACTGAGCTTAAAAAACACTTATGGGTCATTTTTATACATATTTTATGTTAAGAACAACTTTTTCATATTAAAAAAATATGAACTTAAAAAAGCAAAATTGCGTTTTTAATAGTCTGCACTTTTTAAAATTTATCTAGTTAAAATTAATATTTATTTATGTTCTAAAAAAAACTAATACTGTTTTTAAACATAACTTAAGCTAAAATACATTAATAAAATACTTAAATTGTATTTAATTAGTCTTTTACATTGTTGCCACTTTAAAACCAAAAATTTCTGAGTTATATCCAACAAGCCAAAGTTTCTTAAAAATTAAAAAAGCTAAAAATCTGCTGTTAATTAAGCTTAAATACCTAACTAAAATATCATCATTATAAAAAAAAATATATTATTTGTGAGAAGTCTAGCAAAATTTACAACTCACAAACTACTTTATAGTCATAAAAACTATTTTGAGAATCCAAAGATTTATTCAAAGTGTTTATAATAAAGGTTTAATCACACCTGAGGTTTCAACAATTTCTTGATCATGTTAAACCTAGTATGAGATTTCAAATATTTAAACTAGCCTGTTTGTTTGGCAGCCCTGTTTAAAATAAAATTCACGAAATAAACAAATAACGAAGTTTATTATGAGTGAACAAATTTAAATATATAGCAAAATAAATTATTGTAAGTCAGCTTGAATGGACGATCAAGTTTCTTAAATATTTTTAACAAAATTATAAAAATCAATTGAGCCATAAATAAAGTAAAAAAAAAACTTATTTTTATTGAGCATCATAGCAATTCTTTATCTGCAATAAAAATATGGCATTTAAAAAGAGTAAACATGAAATATAAGACGAGCTACAAGCATTGTAAAACTTAAGTTAGGAGGTATTGCTAGTAAGAAAAAAAAAACAAGTTGCTTAAGTTAGTTCTAACTAAGTACATGATTATCTTCAGTAACTACATACTAATCAGAAAAGTTGTTAAGGCAAGTTACAAAGTAGCGAAAACAATTACTAAAAACAATTTAAAATTTTAAACTTTTTTAAATAACTGGTTGGCGGTAATAAGAGATTTTCATTTATTTCTTCAATGTCAAAAAGAATCGTGTTTAGAAAATTCCAAAAGAGTATACAGCCGCATAAAAAAAATTCGGATTTTAATCAACATATTAAGAAGAGAGCACTGATACAACAAATACTGCTCATATGAGATTTTTATTAGAGGTGCTTTTACTAACTTAGACATTTTAGAAGAATTTCTAGGTATAATACCAAAGCAATAAACAACAATCCACTTAATATGTAAAGACATTTTGAAAGTAAAGGTCGGACTCGGACTTGGATTCGGCCCTACCCAAATTTTAAAATTTAGACTCGGATACGGATTCGCCCCTATCTACTCGGTAGATCACTAGTTTTTAACTAATCAAAATATATATTTAAGTGTTTGATAACTAAAGATCCTAGTGAAACAAGTTCACTGGTATATAATAAAAATAAATAATAATAAAAATATTTTAACTAAAACTTAAACTTTTTAGTTAAAACTTTATTATATTTAGTTATTATACATTTTTTATTTAAATAGAATTTTGCAGATCTATCGTTAACTTGATTTTAAAAAAAAATCAAACTGTAATTTATATGTAGAATTTCGTCATGTATGAAAAAATGTAAAATAAAAGTTTAGGTCAAAATCGAAATATTATGGACAGTTTGTTTTATATTATTTGATATAAACAAACTGTTGTTATCATAAGCGGTTAAAAAATATTTTTTAAAACAGGGTTATTTAAGATGCCTATAAATAATACAAACTTTGAGTTTAATTCTATAATATTCAAATGTTTTGAAAACATTTTTAAGGAAACAATATTTTTTTTGGAAACCACTTCCATTTAATTCTTTTATAAGTTGATTTTGCAAAGTATCTAAAAAGATATATACATTTTTACATTTTTTTAAACTGTATCAAAAAATTATCGTTACTATGTCTGACTAATCAAGTTCATAACTAACCATTTCAACTGTTGTAGATGGTCATGTACTTCAGTAAGAAGTATAGTGTAGTTTTTTTTGCCATAAGCAAAATCTCTTTTTTACTATCTCTCAAAACCAAACTTCAAAATAAAGTGTCTGTGCTTAATTTTTTTTCAAGCTAGACGTTGTCCATGTAATATTTTTTTATATAAACGAAGTTTTTTCTAATTAGGTCTTATTACAAGGCAAGCTGTATTAACGATTATGATGTAAAATTCATACTTACAAAATCGTTTTATAAGTTTGAAAATTACAAATATATATCATTTCGGATAGTTTTCAAATTTGCACGAGCGTACAAAATTGCAAAAGTACACAAAATTGCCCGAAGATACTTTTGCACGAGGGTGAAAAATTTCACGAAGATAAATTGCACAAAAATAGTTTTGCCAGAAGGGTCTTTTTTACACGAAGACATTATGCACAAGCAGACAAGTTTTCACGTGTTATTTTTTTTTTGTTTTTTTTTTATTAAATATTTTATTTTTTTTTGTTTAAGTTTTTTTTTTATTCCATTCTTACCCCTAACCCTTACCCTCGGTTAGTAAGGTATTTTTTTTGGTTAGTTTATAATTAATTATGTATACAAATATATATATATATTTACTATGACTGTTGCCCCGAACACTTACCTTCGGTCGGTATCTTTTTTTATGACATTTTTCCTTTAATTATTTTTTAAAATAAATTTTTAATAGCTAATTTTTCACTTTTAATTTTTACCTTTACTGTTATCCTAACATTTACCCTCGGTCAGTAATTTTCTTTTTGTTAATTAAAGTTTCTTTTAATTTTATTTTTATTTTTATGGTTTTTTACTCTCGTGCACAGTTGTTCCTTGGTGCAAAACAGTCTTGGTAAAATTCTGTTCCCTCGTGCAAATTTTGCTTTGTGCAATTTTGTGCACTCGTGCAATTTTGTCTACTTGCAACTTAGACTCGTTCCCATTATTTACATTTCATAACAAAATTATTATTTTTTCAAATCAACTCTTATACAATGTGTCTTCCCATCCTTAATCAGATCTGCTTTTAAGTTTTTGTCAATGATATATAAAACTGAGCGCCAGAAATGCTGTGAAATCTTTTTGAAAGAAACATACTTAGAAAGGTTCATTTTTTAGAAAGCAACGAATTGGTGTTTTCCTTATACAATAAATATTTTAAAGCAAGTTTTAAAGTTTCAAAAGTATATAAAGTGCTTATTCACTTATCCGGACACGTTGTACAAGATTTTTCTGTAAACATGTCCGGATAACTAAAATTCCGGGTAAGTACAAAAAATCAATCATTTCATATAACAATATAACTGCTGCATATAATGCAATAATAATAAAAAAGTTATATTAAAAAAAACATAGTAATTGTTAGTAATATATAATAGAATGATAAATAGTAAAAGAAAAATTCTAGGCTAATTTATTTAATTTTTCTAAGGTAGAAAAACATCAGACATACTAATCCTTTGCAACTATATGCGTTTTTTAAGGGTCAGAAAGTAAAATTCGTCATTTGTAATTCCACCTGCCCTAAATATTAATTTTAAAAAAGATTTATTTTTGTTTCAGAGAAACTATAAACAAAATTTATTTTTTGAAATAAAAGTTATATAAACCTATCTCTCTAAATAAAGAATAAAAAATCAAAAAAAAAAACAGACTATAAGAAAAACGAAATGTTTTGAGGAAGTTTAAAGTCAAATAAATACAACATATTACTCCTAACATATTACGGAAACATATTACTCTTAACACACTAGTTTTTATTTGAAGTTTTACTAAAATAAGAAAAAATCGACGTTTGTAGAATTAATAAAATCACTCAAAGTTTTCTTACAGTATGAAAGTTTAAATGTTTGTATCAAAGGATAATGTTACTGTTTAATAAATATTATAAATTTTTTAAATGTATTTCTGACCAAAACTGTCCAGATAAGTGAAGTCCAGATACGTGAATAAGCATTGTAATTACTAATAAATTTCACATACTGATACTACTACTTGTGGTAAACATAAATAATTAAAGTTTTAGATGCCGTGATTGTTTTAAACTAAAACATTTCACTTAAGATGTAAAAATTCAAATTTTTCATGTCTGTATTAAAAAACTACAAAAATATATATAATATTAAAGCATTAAATATTTTAGAAAACATTTTTAAAAGTAATTTTTATTTTTTTAACCGACTTAATATCGTAAATACTTATCCGTGAAAACAAACCATAACAAATTTTTAGTAGAAGTACCGTACTAATTTGTACATTATAAATTTTATGTAAAGAATCTTGTAAGTTAAGTTTAGAATAGCTTTTTAATAGCTGTACTTTTACTTTTACATAAAAAACTTCTTAAAAATTTAGTCTAAGATATTTTTCTGTTAAGTATATTAAGCCGTAAAAACTAATATCAATTGGGTAGCCTTTAAAAATCACAAGTAAAATCGTTTAAAAAAAAGTTTCGATAAGCGAAAATACGACCATTCAAAAATAAATATAACAAAGTCTAACTAATAAACTTATATTTTTAGTTATAGTTCTAATTCTTACGTCAGCCTTAAGCTTAAATTTAAATAAAAAAATTTGTAAATAACTATAAAATATTCTCAACAAATTTCCTAAATACTTCATAGTAAAATTACTTTATGTATGAGCATTCTTATTGCTTTATTTGTATTAAAATATTTGTTATTACTTTTAATTAAAAAAAAAGTTTATGTTAATGTTTGCTTTAACTTAAAGTAATAATTAAAAACTTAGCAGTACTTAGCGATTGTAATGGAAACCGTGAGTCTAGATTAGGGGTGGGCAACGTACGGCCTGCGGGCCGGATCCGGCCCATAGAGTAAAAATGTCCGGCCCCCGGCCGTTTTTAAACATAAATAGGATCCGGCCCGCAAATGAAAATGACCGACCCGCAAGCAAAGTGACAGGTCCACTAAAGGTCAATTAAACAAAGTTTTAATAAAACTTCTCATCATACTTTTTCAAATCAAAGCTGTAAGAATTTGACTTTAAAAACATGCTAAAATACGACTTTATAAACTAATGTGTATTGATAAATATACCATTTTGTCCTAATGTTTTATGTTGTTCTAACTTAGTTGGAATATCATTTTGTCAAAATACCCCAACCAGATTTTTTTTAAGTATGGTATTTTACATACGTACCTTTGTCAATTAAATGTCAATTATACTTATAGACATTGTTTTAACACCTAAAATATTTCAATTTATATCTTAAGTTATCAGACTAAAGAAAAGTTTGTGAACTTTAAGAATTCAAAAATGTGAATCTACTGTATCCGGATCTCGACTTAGTATGCATTCCGATATAAAAAGTCATTATTCGACTGGATCCGGACACTGTATCCGGTAAATAACTAATTCGAAATTCTCCGGCCCGCAAAAGACTAAATATCCGGCCCGTTAATTGAAAAACGTTGACCACCCCTAGTCTAGATGGCAAACTAAGTATAGAATCCACAGAATGGTACAAGCTTTACTTAAACAGAGAAATACGCCTGACTTGGGATGCAAACTATCCCCTGCTCAGATCCTTTTGGGATAAAATTTAAAAAAAAGTCATTATTTTACGTTAGAAAAAGTGTTATGACTTACAATAACCCGAAAATCTCAAAAATATGGCGTAACGTATGGAGTAAAAAAGTAGAATCTCTCAGTATTCGTTATTTCAAACGTCTCAAAAATTTAAGCGAGCGCCCAAAATCGTTTCCACCACTGAATTGCAGTGATACAAAAACAAACAGGTAACTGTCCTAACAAGTTGGGGAAAAGTGGAGTAGTTGTGGAACTAAAAGACTTCCATCAATATGTTATTAAAAGTTATTATTATTAAAGTATCTTTTAGCTTTATTTCATTTTTTATGTATTTTTACTCTCGTGCACATACTCTCGTGCACACTCTCGTGCACTCTTGTTCCTTGGTGCAAAATAGTCTTGGTGCGATTTTGTTCCCTTGTGCAATTTTGTGCAGTCGTGCAATTTTTACTTGCAACTTAGACTCGTTCCCATTATTTACATTCCATAACAAAATTTTAATTTTTTTTAAATCAACTCTTATACAATGTGTCACCCCATCCTTAATCAGATCTGCTTTTAAGTTTTTGTCATTGATATATAAAACTGAGCGCCAGAAATGCTGTGAAATCTTTTGGAAAGAAACATACTAAGAAAGGTTCATTTTTTAGAAAGCAATGAATTGGTGTTTTCCTTATACAATAAATATTTTAAAGCAAGTTTTAAAGTTTCAAAAGTATATAAAGTGCTTATTCACTTATCCGGTAACGTTGTGCAAGATTTTTTGTAAACATGTCCGGATAACCAAAATTCCGGGTGAGTAGAAAAAATCAATCATTTCATATAACAATATAACTGCTGCATATAATGCAATCATAATAAAAGTGTTATGGTAAAAATAAAAACATAGTAATTGTTAGTAATATATAATATAATAATAAACAATAAAAGCTAAATTCTAGGCTAAATTGTTTATTTTTTCTAAGGTAGAAAAACATCAGACTTACTAATCCTCTGCAACTTTCAAAAGTATATAAAGTGCTTATTCACTTATCCGGTAACGTTGTGCAAGATTTTTTGTAAACATGTCCGGATAACCAAAATTCCGGGTGAGTAGAAAAAATCAATCATTTCATATAACAATATAACTGCTGCATATAATGCAATCATAATAAAAGTGTTATGGTAAAAATAAAAACATAGTAATTGTTAGTAATATATAATATAATAATAAACAATAAAAGCTAAATTCTAGGCTAAATTGTTTATTTTTTCTAAGGTAGAAAAACATCAGACTTACTAATCCTCTGCAACTAAATACATTTTTTAAGGGTCAAACAAGTAAAATTTTTCATTTGTAATTCTACCTGCCCTAACTATTAATTTTAAAAGAAGATTAGTTTTTGTTTAGGAGAAATTATAAATTAAATTTATATTTAAAAACAAAAATTTATCTAAGCCTATCTCTCTAAATGAAAATAACTTTTTCAACAAAGAAAAGAAAAAAAAAGACATAACGAAAAACGAAAAATTTTGACTAAGTTTAAAGTCAATTTAACAGAAACATATGAATACTATAAAACAAGTTTATATGAGAAGTTTTACTAAAATAAGAAAGAACAGACGTTTGTACAATTTATAAAACCACTTAAAACTTTCTTACAGCATAAAAGCTTAACTATTTGTGCCATAAAAAAATGTTGGTGTTTAATACGGAATTAAAATTTTTTGAATATTTCTTCTGACCAAAACTGTCCGGATAAGTGAGCGTCCGGACAAGTAAATAAGCACTATACTACAAAATAGATACCGTTTATAATTGGAAACGTTTTTAAAAATTTGTATTATCGGTAGTAAAATATTTCTGTTAATTTCTTTAATGACAGCAAGATGACGTGTTTAAAAAATTTGTGAAGATTTTAAAACTACATAAATAAAACTTGGACTATTATCAATCTCATAAGATGAGAGAACTGATACAACAAACAATGCTCATCTGAAAATTTTCATTAGAGGTGTTTTAATTAGCTTTGACATTTAAGAACAACTTCTAGGTTTCGTTCTAATGCAAAGCACAACAATAATTAGAGATGTTTAAAAGCAAAGGTGCAATGCACCTATCTTAAGATTTTTAAAGTACAACTTTTTAGGAACATAACATTTAAAAGTAATTTTTTTTCTCATTAAATATTTATTACTATTAAGTTAAAGTGTGGGGTGTTAAAACTTCTCAATTTGTTGCTTCTATACTTTAATGTAAAATTAAACAACGTCTTAAATAAAACAAAATTAATTAAGCAAAACTGTGATAAAAAAAATTATATTTTAATAAAAATTACGCCAAATATTTTTTCTAAAAAAATTTCTATGTTAGAAGTCAAATAAAATGCAGCGCTTCGTTTAAGATTAGAAACTAGTGCAGCTACTAGATAGCTGCTAAAAACTAGATAAGCTCTCAGGGAGTCTCGTTTATAACAAAACAAATGATGTTCTAAACAGCTCACTGATATTATAGTTTGTGTTCAATGTAAATAAAATCAAATGTTTTTGTTTTTGTTACAAAGCTTTACTTAAAAAAAATTGTAAGTATTGAATTCATTAAAATTATTTAAAAGTATTTTTTAAGTTTTACAACTTAATTTTAGTTTTTATTCATATTTTACAACTTTATTTGTTTTTTTGGTTTGAAGTTACTTTAGTTATTATTAGCCATTTTAATTAAAATACTAAGTAGTTTAAAGATTTGAATTATTTCGAATTTTTATTTTTTTTTACTTTCATTTGTTTAAAAATTGTAGGTATATCAGTACAACACAGAGTTTATACGGTAATGTTTATGTAAAAACAAACTAAACTATTTTTTTTATCCGTATGTGTTGTTAAAAAAAATACTAACATCTATGCAGAAGTATTTATTACAGTTTTTATGTAGCTTTGTGATATTGATTATTTTAATTAAGTAAATTTTAATAATAATGTCATTGTTTATTTTATTACAAAAAAACTTTTTGGTTATTAGAAAATAAAATATATACAACCTGTTACCATATTAAAATATAATATCTATTACTCAATAAACAATGCAACCCATTAATTTACTTGAGAAAATATATATCAGTGTTGTGCGCGGCAAAGTCCCCTTAAAAAATTTGAGAAAATGTCTAAAATAAATAGATAATTATTAATAATCTGTTCAATTTAGTATTCCGTAAATTTTTGCGATCGTTTGTGGTTATAAATAAGACAAATTTAAATTGTTTTGTAAATTTTAGCCAGTTGAATGAGCTAATTAATATAGTGATTTTTAATGTAGCAAAAACTTTTAAACAATAAGAGTTAATAAAACTAAACATTAATAAAATACTAACCGTTTTATTTTTTATTGAAAAACCTATGAGATTTGCTCACTTCGGTTTTTCTTTGGTGGCTAAGGTAGGAAGAATGTTTACAAAATGTAACAGAAAAAACTAGGATAGTAGAAAAATGGTCGTTTTATTAACAACAAAATGGTCAATAAGATATCAAAGTTGAATATGTCTTAAATTAAGAAAAATTAAAAAAAAACTTTAATTTTATTTCTGCGCAAAAAAAAATTCATGTACCCCAAAACAAGTTTCATGCACCCCAAAAGTCTCGTGCACCCTAAAAAAATTTCCATGTACACTAGTGTGCACCAGTGTACACCGTGCAGACCACTTGTTTAGATATTTGGGTTAACATAATTTGACTATTAATGATTATGTATCAAATTATAAACGTGTGAAAGAAAAGGTAAACAAAAGATAAGATAGTTAGTTTTGTTTCTATATACTTCAAACATGTTTCTTTGTACTTTTAATACAACATGTAATAAATAGATTGGAAAAAGATTTTAAAATATCACTTACACTGAACAAATATATAGATTAGTTTTGAAGCTAATAGAAATTTATAGAAAAAATATAAGTAAATTGTTCAAATATAGTCTACAAATAACGATTATAAATGTCATAGTTCATTAGTTAGTTTACATTAATAAAAAATACTTGGTGTGAATCCGAACTGTACAGAGCAGGGGCGTGTCAAAGCATTTTCCAATGAGTTCAATTCGAAAGAGAGTTCACAATTTTTTTGTTCTTAATTTTCCGCTTAAGTACGCATTTCTTAGGTATGCACTGTTAGTTAAGTGCGCAATATTTAGCCGAAAAACTCTGTGTTTAGAATGCTTTTTTCTGCTTAAAGTAAAAAAAAACATATAAGTAGCAGAGACGTGTCTAGACTTTTTTTAGTAGGTAGCACAAGTTTTTTGTTCAAAAAAAAATTATTATGTGTGGTAGATTTTAATAAACACTTAAGAAATTTTCATGAATGTCTTTTATACAATTGTCTAAAGTTTTCTTATCTACATAATTATTTATACTTTAAAACTTAAAAAATACTAGTTAAACAGAAAGCAAAAAAAATGATAAGTAATAAAATTATTTATATTTTAGTAAAACAATTAAAGGGTATGCATTAGGTGATTCATTAATGATAATGCAGAAATTTGCATTAAAAAGTGAAGATAACATGAATAACGAAATTATTTATTAACACGACACTGAACACGAGAACTAATCAAAATTAGTAACTAAAGTTAATTAAAGTTTTGAAAACGAAATATATAGTTAAAGTTTCAAAAGTTAAAAATGAAACCAATTGAGTTGGATTAACATTCAAAATTAGTTTTTTAAACAGTTTTGATTGGCTTATTTTGTATCAAAAGTTTCATTTTTCGTATGTGAATCTTTTTGATTTATAACATTTTTATACAGTTTTTACTATTTTTAACATAAAATCTTTTAAAACTACGTCATAATAGATTAAAATTATTCAAAAGTTTAGCAAAACAGCACAGCTTAATCTACTTAAATATGTAAAATATCCGATAGATAATGTTTTAACTGAATAACCTAAGCTTTTTTTTCTTATGCTTTTTTTTTCATAGGGTTCACAGGAAACAGGAAACCAGTCAAAACACGCCCCTGGTACATATTACATACAAATAATGTAAACTGTACATAAGCACTAAACTTTAGTATAGTCAAGAAAAGACATTATGTTTATTTAATAAAAAAATGATTAATTGGTTGGTTTTGAAATCGTAATACCCTTTCATTTAGAAAAGTAAAAGATCGTAAACTAATTTTTGAAATATGTTTAGGTTTTATTACTTAGTATTGAAATTAGATGGTTATAACTAGATGTGAATACTGCAGCTACTTAAAAGCTGTTATAACTTAGATATCTGTGAAAATGCGATTACTTGCAAAACTATTGCTATATATACTGTCAATTGATAAATTAATTCGTGAAATATTTGTTTGCTACGTAAGCAAAATGTAAGTGAACAACGCCTTGAAAATACATTATTGTCGCTTTTTAAAAATTGAGTTATATTAGCCAAATATAAGTTAAAAAACCTGCAAAAAAAATTTACAAAAAATATGTACATAGTTTTAAAACTAGCTACAACGTTATAACATAAATATCCTTATATTTTTCTTAATTAACTATTTTACATACTATCTTCTTCAACTAACAAAGATTCAATTACATTTTGGAACATCTTTTCGCTATTACTAATGATTATTTAACTTAGTTTAAAAGTAAAAATAAAACACAGCTAACAAACACAGCTTTTGTTTAAGCAGAATAAACATTAAGTTTACATACTCTAAAAAGGTATTTCAATACTTCATTAAAAAGCACTAGCTAAAATTAATTTATAAGATATAATCTTAGACTTCATAACTAGTAGACAGTAGTTAAAACAAAGTTTATAATTTCAAATTCATTTAGATTACTTTGTATACACGTAATAATTTTTTTATAAAGAATTTTTTATTGCAATTACTCTTCTTTCGTTTGAAATTTTTTATGGTAAAGGGTTTGTTTAAGTTAAGCGTTATTACTATTTTTGAAATTAGTTTGAGAGATAAAACATAAAAAGAAACATAAATGTTTAAATATGAAAACAATAGTAATATAACTTTTTTCAGTTCAAATCTAGGTTAAATTGGTATAATATATATACTATTTTGTTAAAGGTCACTCTTAACTGTAAGTGTCTGACACACATGAATGAAACTTTTGGACGAAGAGTATCTTTGCAGGAAAATAAATTTTAACAGCGTTAGTTTTGCAAGAAGAGTCAACTTTACAAGGTGATAAATTTGCAAAAAGGGTTATTTTTTGTGCCAAATATTCTGCATGAAGAGTTATTTTTGCACGGCGTTAGTTTAGAACTGGCTTAAACATTTTATTTGTTTATCAGTTTTACATTTTTTTTTACATTGTTTTTACCCTTAATCTATACTTTTGGTCGGTAGTTTTATTTTTAGTTTTTATGTTTTTTAATTTTTATTTTTCTTTATTGTTACTGTTACCCTTAACCCTTCATACCATTGTCCATCCGAACAAAAATTACCATTCGTGAAAAAAGGAGCTCGTGTAAAAGTGTCTTCTTGCAAAACTGAACATTTTCGAAGAAAAAGACTATAAAAGTACATAATAAAAAATCTATTGCTATATCAAACCCTGTGTATTATTTTTATAAAGTAAGTAGCGTAAAGTAGCTTAGCTTTTGTTAGACCAGGGTCGGCAAACTGCGGCCCGCGGGCCAATTGCGGCCCGCGAACGGTAAATCTGCGGCCCGTGAGCATGTTATTTTTTTGAATGGAATGCGGCCCGCGAAAGAAAAATTGTGTGGCCCGCGAGCATGTAAATATGGCCCGCTGAGCAAAATTATAATTCTAGTTAAAATTTGTTCGGTAATTCGACTTAATTTGATTAGTTTGATTTTAAGTCTCTCGATAAGGTTTTAAAATAATTTCAAGTAATTACTGCTTTAGTTTAATAATGTGAAAAAGACAGATTAGCGTTCTAACAGGATATGTTTCTCAGTTTCATAATTACCTTTTTTTTACAACAGTAAGTATATATCTGAAAAAAGATTGTCAAGAGTGCTTTGATTTAATTAGTTGATATATAATACTTATTTATTAAATAAACTACATGCAAATATTTTCCATTTTGTACAAAAGTAATGCACAGTAATTAACTAAAGTGTCATTTCTTTATAGCTTAGATATTCTTTTTCAATATTTTTTATATCTCAGTTTCTTTTATAATTTTTTTAATTGTAAATGTTATATTTTCGTGTGAATACACTTAAAATAAGATAGTAATAGGAAATAAGGTTCATTTGATTTTTGTTTTGACACATTTTAATTTTTTATAAGTTTTCTGTGCACACTAACTAAAAAAAATGCTCATATTTTAAACCACTTTTTATTTAATACTTTAGTTAGTTTAAGTTTAGTTCATGCATACTTTTCTAAGATTGTTATTTATACATGTCATATCTAAATTTGTACAGACACATTTAAAACAATATATATGACATAAGTAAATATAGTTATCTGTTAGGTATACATTCCATTTTTCAAACATTGTTTTTTTCAAGCTAAATTAATTTTTATGCCTTGCATATCAATACACACAATTGCTGTTTTTTCGAGCTACCTATTTAATATAAACTAGATATAGGGATTGTAAATTTATAATTTTTGTACATTGTTAATCAAAATAGTTCAAATTCAAGCAAATAAACAACTAAACATTGCCACACACTCAGACTATCACTATTTGAAGACTTCAAATATCAGGCCAACTAAGCCATTTTTTAAATTTTTGGCTAGAACTGTTTTTTGTATACAAAAATATCAGGAATGTTTTGTTGACTCAGACTGGCGTTTTTGCTTAAAAGAGTGGCAAAATAAACTTATGATGTATGTTTTGCTCGATCCACAGTGTTAGTTTGAGTTTTAATATATGTTAAATTTTAAGTCTTGCAGCTGATATAATTCAAAATATTATCTATATTATTGTGTACATTAAAGAATAAACAATCAGTGTTGCCAAAAAAGTTGAATCCCGAAAAAGCTTTGAATTTGTGAATTTAAGGTTAAAAATTCTAGAAAAAAAATTTGAATTGAGAATTTTTGTAAAAACTTGGAATTTCAAACAGTTTTTATATTTAAAGTAGTGGAAGTTCGATTTGACTCAAATTACCAAATAAATGTTTGTTTATTAAAAAATATAATATAGTAGCTTAACAGTATTTCTTAATATTGATAAATGTTTTAAGACAGTTTTTTAAACTTTAATTAAACTTTACACTAAAAATAAAAGAAGGAATTGTACTTCCAAAAACTCCGTATTGGTACATTGCACCTTTACTTGAAAAATTTCAGCGATTGTTGTGCTTCGCGTTGGAACTAAACCAAGAAATTATACTAAAATATCAAAATTAGTAAAAACATCCTTAATAAAAATTCTCAGATGAGCAATAGTTTTTCTATCAGTGCTCTCATGTTAACAGTTTGATTAAAGTCCTAATTTGATTTTTGCGACATTATAACCTTAATGCATTTCTTAAACACGACTTTATGTTGTCATTGAAGGTATAAAGAAAAGTTTTTCATTACCGCCAACATAAATTCTTTATAAAAGTTTTCAATTATAAACGATTACTCATTTTAGGTAATAATTTTTGCTACTTTATTACTTGCCTTAACAATTTTTTTCTGATTATTCTGTAGTTACTGATGATAATAATGTGCTTTGTTGGAAACGACTTTGGCGATTTTTTTTTATTGTTTCTCGCAATAACTCCTAACTAACGCTTTTTTATTTTTGTAGCTCTTCTTATATTTTACAATTAATATTTTTAAACGCGAAATTCTTATTGCAAATAAAGAATTGCTATCATGGTTAATTAAAAACAAATATCTACTTTGCTAATGACTCAATAAAACTTTATACTTTTGTTAAACTTGTTTAAGAAACTTAATTGTCCATTCCAGCTGACTTATATATTTTTGGCATTTAAATTATTTACTGTTCATAACCTTTTTTTATTTCTTTATGTAGTGAACTTTATATTAACTGGGTTGCTACACAAACAGGCTACTTTAAAAGCTTGAAAACTCAGGTGTGTGTGATGCTTTTATTTCAAACACTTAAAAGAAATCTTCCAATTCTCAGAATAGTTTTTATGACTGTTGTGTAGTTTACTAATTGCATATTTTTTCTTGTTTTCTTACACTTTGTGTACTTTTTGATAATGATGATATTTTAACTAGATATTTAAGCTTGATTAACAACTGTTTATTAGCTTTTTCAAACTTTAATAAATCAAAGCTGGATTGATACATACCAGACATTTTTGCTTTTAAGTGGCAACCATGTAAAAGTCTAATTACTAATAAAATACTTTATTAAAGTATTTGAGAATTGATTATGTTAAATCATTTGTTTTAGTTTTCTGGAATACAAACAGGTATTAATTTTATTATGTTAACTAATTACTAAATTTCTTAATGAGTGTAAATTATTTAGCTCGCAAAAACTTTTTTCAAAGTAAATATTATTAGAAATATGAAAAAATGTTGATGATATAACAAATGTATAAAAGTAACCTAAAAATTGTTTTTCAAGTGAGGTTTTTATAGAGAGTTAGGTTGTAAGTAAAATTAAAAAAGTATTAAGTTTAACTTATTAAGTGCTAATGAAAGTACATATTTTATTAACAATAGCAGTACATATTTATTAAAGTATATTAGTCAATGTAAATCGTAATCTAATGAATAGTAGTTTGAATAGGCATTCTATGTATAGCTAAAAGTCATTTTAAATAATAAGGTGAATAAAAGTAAAACTTTTCTCAAGTGTGACTAAAACTAAAACCATAAGTTTTTTCAAATGCACTAAAACTAAAACTGCGGCCCGCGAAGACTTTGGAAATTTGAAATTTGGCCCGCGACAACCAATTGCCTGCCGACCCCTGTGTTAGACGAACATTATAACGTTTATTAAATCTAATATATCTGTAATATACGTACATTTCAAGTTTATAACAAAGGACTAACTCAACTAGTAGCTTATACTATTTTAAATCATTCTCAACATAAACCCAGACTCTGTGGTAGTTTATAACAGTATTTTTAGTAGCTGTGTTATTACACAATCATTACTTACAAAAAAAAATAAGAAATTAAGTTATTAAGTCTACAACTGTTATTTAACAATGATATAAATAAACTCGTTACAAGAGACTATAGATATGACAACACACTAATGTTCTAAAACAATCGAAAGCTATAAAGGAGTAATAATATTGTTAACAATACATATTTTTTATTCAAAAACACTTGAACTATTTCGTACGATTATTAATTAAAGATCATCAATAAATTGTAAAAATTTTAAAAAACAGTTTACATATTAAAAAACATTTTTATAGTAAAACGGTTAAAAAACGAAAGTCGATTGTTTACGTAGTGCTTATAAATACCGCAAACAAATATTTGTACAAAATCTATAAATTAAATTAAATTAATAAAGTTTCAAACTAAGTCTAAAATTTAGTTTGTAAAAGTTTTTAGAAGCTACATTTATAAAATGTTGTTAAAACTGTTATTTCAGTTTTAGATTTTGTTTCAATATTGAAACAGCTTAGTGCAGATATATGCATTTATTTATTGTATCAGTTATCAGGTTAGATAATTTGTAAATAATTTATACCGAGAATAAAATTTAAAGTTATTTGGAGTTGTATTCTACTAAATATACAGAAGACATCATTTTTACTTACTATTTGAATTTAATTTTTTTTTTCTAATTTATATATTAATTAAAAAAAAAGTAATTTATAAAACACTGATCTGTTTTAATTAAAAACTTTAATAAAGGTATGAAAATATTATTTCCTTAATCTAAATAGACACAAAGTAATTGTTATATTTAGAAGTTAAGTAACGTCCACCATTCATTTATGATTCAAAATGCACGTGTTATGTAGTTTTATTGACAACATTTATTGATTATTTTTAAGATTAGTACAATCAAGATACATTATTTAGGTTTAAAAACTTTAACTGTAAATGATGTAAACGATCCAAGTTTTTTATTTAGTTAGCGAGAGAATTTTTTATTGTATGCAGGTTCAGCTTGATAAATTTAGTACAAAAACTATTTGTAAAATTTTATTTGTATAATCTAGAAGCATAAATGTATTAAATATAACAGTTTTCTAATTTTTGTTTGACTAAAACTGTTATAATTAAAATACAGTAAAAGAAAAAGAAATTTTTTTTTTAAATATTTAGGCTTAAAAAACCTCTTTTGTTGAATATTACTGCAGTGAAACTTATTTTTGAAATCGTATGACAGCTTTCTAGTATATGTGATTGTAATAATGTTTCCTTTGCTTACAAAAAGATCTCACTTTATCTTAATTTTAAATAGCACAAGTTCAATTCAAATTAAAAAGAAATTTACTTGTTTTTTAGCTGTAACTTTTGATACTTATACTTATTATTTTATCATTCACAGTCACTTTTCAAAACCGGATTGTATTCGGTAAACAATGAAATAGCTTATTAAAACGAAAGTAACTATAAAAAGTTTTTATAGCTTCAAACTGTCTTGATTGCTGTAACAAAAGTATCGTAGTACTTTTAAAAGTTAAATTTTTTGAACAAGTACCACGTAGACAATTATAAAATACAATACACTCACTTGTTAGTATATAATATATTAAAATATTTTGTTTTGTATAACTTTGCTCTTTATTTGTGTTATCTATAAAACAAAAATAAAATTAAGCGTCAACTATTTAAAATAAGATACTTCGCATGTCCACTAAACTTTATAATTAACTACTACATGGTAATTCTAATATTGGTTAAATAAATATAGTTTTTGTTTATAGCACACATTTGTTAAAAAAATTTCAAATATAGTTCCACACAGACTAAAATAAAGTATAAAAATATTAATTATTTTGCTATTTTTCTTATTATTATCGTTACTTTAAGTTCTTATACTGCTATACAATAATTTTGTTTTTCAAAAAAAAAAATGAAAATTAGTAAAAATATATTAAAGCCAAGAAACAGCTGTTTAAAGCTACAACAATTAGTTAAGAGATTAAGTTAAAAAATATAAAAGCCGTTTAATTGTTATAATTAAAACCCTACTTAAGTGGTATAACATTTTTTGATCTGGTCGTTTATAGCAAATGACACCTAAGCAAGGCTACGTATAAAACACAACACCTAGAGGTGAATAACATTAATTAGAAGTTAAAATATATTAAAAGAAAGCACATCAATTTTTTGGTAGTTAAATTTATAGGCTTTTAATTGAAAATTATAATAAAGATCTATATAGTTTTACTTACGATGTTTACTTTTTTTTCGAACATTTCACGCAAAATACATCAAATACAAAAGTTTAAGGATCGGCAATGCGTAATTGTGCATAGAGAGTAGAAATTAATGATAATTATAGATTAAAAAGCACAGTGATGCAATAAATAAAACAAATAGGTAGTAAATAAAAGTTCTGTAAATAAAGTAAATAAAAGTTCTTCTTCTATATCTCGTTTTTTTACCTTCTTTGGTTTTTTTTAAGTATCGCTCTTACCTTTCTTTCAGCTATCTGTACAATTGATTTTAACTTGGTGCGGTCATTTGCAAGTAACTCCATATATTCAGTTTCTATATTCAAGCTTTAGAGGTCGCGATTACATACGTCCTTTAAACTTAGTTATGGACGACATGGGTTGCGTTTACGAGCAACCAACTTGCCATACAACAGATTTAGGATACATTACAATTAGATCTAATAAATCAAGCTCTTTAGGTCGCGCTCACATACATCCTTAAAACTTTGTCTCAGAAGACCTGGGCGACCGACTCGCCATACAACATTACATTTAGGATTCGCTCAGCACCCATTCTCAGAACATGACCGAGCCAGCAAAGCCTGCGCTGACTGAGTGTAAAGTACTTAAAAAACATTTACTAATAAAAAAATAATAAACCAATACGGTGAGTAAATGATATTATATTTATTATTGTAAACTTACAAATGCATTGTTAGTAAATAACAAAAATAACAGCACATTTAGCACTATTATTGATTAGATTGGATTTAAACTAAAAACCAGCAGCAAGAAATTCAAATGTTTGTAAACCAAAAACTTAATAAAGTTGTTCGCTGTACTTAAAACTAACAAGATATTCTCGATAATAAAATACGTTAGCTTAGTTTACTTCTTCACTTAGAAGTTTGTTATTAAATCACTTTATACTGCTGACATTAAGTTAAAAGACGTTTATTAAATATAGGTTTGCAATATAAAAAATAAGTAGTAGCTAGTAAATGTTGTGTTTAAAAGTGTTAAGTGAAAAAAACTATTTTATTTAAAAATCGTTGTTACGTTGATATAATAAGAAACGTATAGTATTTTTCTACATTTTTTATCTAAAGCTAAAATCAAAAATTTTATAAATTCAAGTTTTCAAAAGTTATGTTTTAATACACTTGACAAAAAAAAATTTATTTAATGTTTATGTTAATCATCGTTCCCTTAAGTTGTTGATTAGAATTTTTGAAGTTATGTTGTAGTTTCTACTACTTTATCTGAATGATAAAATTTATATTGTTAATTAATTTAAGTTGATAAACTTTTAAGTAATTAATTAAAACTATGTTTTTAAACTTTAGAATAATTTTTTAGAAATAAAAAAATTAGAAGATGTAAGAAATTTTAGCTAAAGAATTTTATCAATTGTTTGTTTAAGACTAAAGTATTCTTTCAAACTGCTACAAAATTATAGGAACTAAACTATTTATGTTTGTGTTTGAGATAAACAGTTTTGTAAACACAATAATTACTCGCTAATTTTTGTGTTTTGAAATTGTTTTAAATTTTTTATTAACTGTGAAAAAAAAAACAAACCATCATTCAATTTACCATCAATTTTATAAGCTAAAATTCTGAGAATAATGTTGTCAATTTATTATTAATTTGATATATGTTCAAAATTCATCATATCAATTGTTAACTTTTACAAAATCTATGATATCAACAGTCTAAAATAATTTTTCAAAGAAAATAAATATCCGTGCATAAAAGTTCTTAAAATCCTATTACCGAATATAAATATTAACTTTATTTAAAAATAAAATACAACACTTTTTGCTTACATAAAAAAATTAATGCTGAACATTTCAAAAAACTAAAAAGTTGATAATTTTTTTTCTTTTTGTTTTTACCAGAATTGCTTTAAATTTCAAATCAGTATTTTTTTATTTGCTGTATATATAAAATTGTATGTTTTAGTTTGACACAGAACAGCAAACATTATGAATAACACTTTTATTTTAATCAAAAGCTTATCTTAACTTTTATTTCAATTAGGTATATGTTTTAGTAGAACTCAGAATACCTTATAAAAAACTTTTTTCGTCAAAACTACGACTATTTTGTTTTATTTAAAAAGTTCATTCGATATAACAAAGGTTGTTCATAGTTTTAAAGCTTCATTTTTCTAGTACATTGAATGATAAAAATTTGTAACTGTTTTTAAAAAGAGTATTTATTTTAAATTTTTCTAATTTATTTACGTCTTTTAGCGAGTTACACCTAAAAAAAAAAACTAAAAAACGATGAAATAAAAGAAAGCCATCAAAGAAATCACCATTACAAATTAATAAATGTGAAAGTAAACTAAGTTTATGACTAAACTTTCTTATATAAGAACCTTACAAAAAATTAATAACTTCAGACATTAGCTTATAAAAATACACAACAAAAAGAATATGAGACAAATTTGCTGTAAGAAAAAAAATTCAATCTTTAAAAAGAAAGTTTTTTAATAAAAACTGAAAGGTTGTCACTAAATTGTTAACTGAATTATCATTACCAATCACCCTCTTCGAAATCGGAAAGACCATCATCTCTAACTTCGTTCTGCGGGTGAACGAAGTTTTGTGGTTGATTTATAATTTTGGGTATCGGGCGAATTGAAAAGAACTTCTGGTTTTTGAAATGGACCATCATGATGCTGCTGATTGCTTTCTCTAAAAGCTTTACCGGATCCATAGGAATCTGGTAATCTTTGATGATTTTCATGACATTTGCTGTTTGGTATACTGCGCTGCTGTCAACTATATTTGAAAATTGTTGCAAGTAACTTTTTTGTCCATTTCTACTCATTTTAATATAATTTGGCTGAGCCCTGAGAAAAGTAGCAGCTTCTCTTAAAACAAATGACCTGAGTTTGCTTCCCAGATCATCTGCTGAAACTGTCTGAAAAATGGGATTTGCAAAATACTTGTTGTAGGCTCCCATTATCGTGTCAACAATTTTATCAAATAATTTGTACTTTCGGGCTACCAATGTTTTCTTAGTGAGTTCCGGTTCATGTGTCTTTATATTTTCCAAGAGCGGCTGTAACAATTGTCTGATTTATAATATAGCCAATTTTATTAAAAAAAATTATCAAAATTTTTCAAAAGTTTTCTACTAACCTCAAACACTGATTTAAAAGCGTTCTGGTAATGTTTTTGTGTAAGGATCATGTACACTCGATCAAGAATTTCTTGACATAGTCCATCCAAGTAATTATTGTAGTGATCACGGTTATAACCATTGTGAAAAACTTTCTTCCAGAATTTTTTTTTTCCTAGTACATCAGGATGTTGTCTTTTATATTTCTTCTCTTTACTAGAATATTGATTGAAAAGTAAACATTAGCAGGGATAAAGCCCTTCTATAATCATTATTGTTTCAAAAAATGAATATTCATAATAAAAACAAAAATGTTTTAAGTATGATTATTAAGTCTGTTAAATATACCTCAATAAAAATATAGTTTTTTTAATTCTAAAACCTTATTAAATTTAATTGCAGCTAATATTCCTAAGAGAACTACAAAACAAAAACAGTCATGTTTAAAATTTTTTAATTTATTTTTAAAACAGAAATATTGAATTCATAAAGTATATATGTAACACTAACACTCTTTACTATACTAAATTTTTAACTAAGTATATTTCAAATAAATGATATATAAACAACTTACTGGTCTACAGGAGTTTCAATTTGTTCTGATACTTCTTGTACATCAGAAACTGTACCTCTATTTCTTTGTTGCCTTATTACTGTTGATCTCGGTTCAGACTTCTTCATCATATTGTTTTCTTGTTTAACTTTCGTTTCATGTTTGCCACCTGTACTTCCTCTGCTCCCTGAAAATGCGTGAGCACATTGTGTTGAGCAAAACCTCTTTTTTCCAATAAAATCTTTCTTAAGTTTTTTCACTCCACATTTATACCATTCACATGTCGCAAAGACGTCTTCTTGCTGTGGTTTTTATTATATTTGTGTTTGAGCAATGTAAACTAATTTAGTTTGAAATGAAAAAACTTTTTTTCTGTACAACTTTTTTTATCGTTTAGTTATAAAAAAATTACAGTTAAATTTTTTTTTTTAATTTGTATTAGTTAGACAAGTAGTTATTTCTCGGAGAAAAGTTATAAAAAAAAAACTATAAAATAATTCAAAGGTTGATAATTTTAATATAATTTATTTTGTATAATACATTTGTGTTTAAATTTAAACTTGTTATTGTTTCCGATTTTTCACTTTTATAAAGTATTTAAACCTAAGAGTTTTCTTCATTAAGATCTTTTAAAGTAAAAGTAGTTGTAATAGAATGTTAAATACATGGATGCAACTACGAAACGCTACTTAAAATTTGTGATATAGCTTGCGGACTTGGTAACTTCCACAAGGTAAAAGATTACAAAAAGTATTGGTCATCAAACGATGTTATAACATCAAATGCATCTCAACTAGTTCAGCCAAGATACTTAATCGCGAATGGGAGCAATTCAAACCTAGGTCAAATAAATACAATTAAAATACAAGCCTACAGCTTTTACGATGCGCGTTTGAAAAACTTCGCAACCTTTTATTTGCAAATGATCTTTGATTAACGGCAAGCAAGAATAGTATTTAGCTAAACTGATCTCAACAGAACTCGAAGTTTGTTGCGAACTTGAATTAAAAGTATAAAGTTAAGCTGAAATCACATGATGTAACCTGCAACTACCCATCAAGGAGGGAAGTTTCAAACAATCAAGTAAGCTTTTTTAAGCTACAAGTGCAAATGTTAGTAAATCCGTGAAATAATCCTAAACTAGATGAAGCTTCTACAATTAATATAGATTTTAAATTATAAACTTATCCAAAGACCACTCAATAAAATGGGTAAACCTTTACCGGAAATCTATTTGGAAGGTTAACCAAAACCTTGTCCTTTCTATACTCCAGTACACTAACCAATTTATCCACAAAAGCAAGTTAAAGGAGATATCGTCAAATTAAATAGTTTGGTTTTGTCTTACATGTCACCATTAAGTGAAGTCTTATTATCCAAAACGGAAGGGTGGATGTCGCTGTAAAGCGAGCAAAAATACTACTAAGGTAAAAAGTTGGTTAATCAGGTAGCCTAGAAGCGAGAAACTTACGGATGAAGTAAGTTTTAAAACTTTTATGGGTAGTTTGACTACTCAAAAGGTCTTCAAAGTAACTTATTATTATTATTATCTATTTTTATTTAGTTTTTGAATGATATTTTTTTTACGAAAATTTAAGTTTAAAATAACAGAAGTCTAAATAAAAGGTACCTGTATTTATTCTTTATTACTAATATCAAACTGAAAATATTTAATTTACTCTATCTTTGTTCTAATATGATAAATATTCAATACATGAAGTTAAAAACATACAAATGTAATAATAAAACAAAAGTATAAATTGAAAAAAAAAATCTTATTTGTTAGTACTTAATAAAAATAAAATTAACATAAAATTAATACTTTAAATAACCTGTGTTTCATTTGAAGTTCTAGCCTTTTTCGATTTGATAATTGGTCTATCTGATTTTGCCTTAACTATTGTTGATATTACTTTCCAATTTCCATGTTTAGTCTGAAAGTTGTCACGAAATTAATACCAGCAAAAAATTAATACATACATTTAGTCACTTAATTATGAAAAATTTAAAAAAAAACTGTATAAACACTGTCTCTAGATATATTTAAATTTTACCAAAATCTTAAAACTGAAGGTAACCTGCTTAGTAGTTCGTAGTTTACACAATTTCAAGATAAAATGTGGTGCATTTGAGTTACTGCCACTATTTTCTGACGTTTTACTTTTCCTATCAGCATTCTAAACGTTTTAATGATTGCTCATTTAAAAAAATCGTAAAATTATTAAAGTTTAATAAAAGTAAATACTGGAATAAAAACTGTTTATAAACAGAACTTTGTTTACGTGGTGCTAATAATTTTAGTAATTAGTCTTTTAGGGTCTTTTTGCCGAGTCATTTTTTTTTATTCCACCTTTATTAACGAATAAAACTTTTTTGTTAAATATTAAATTCATTAATTACTTTAAAAACTTTTTAAATTATGTTACGCAAATTTAGAACCACAAAATGGTCTATAAATGTTTTTTATTTTGATAAGTATTAAAAATATATTTATCTTATTTTGTATACTTAACAAAGTAATCTTTATTTGTCAATTAATTTATATATTCTTAAAAAGAATTAACTGAGTAAGAAGACCCTAGTTAAAGAAAAACCCAGAAAATCAACAATGTTCAATACTTGACAGTTTATAAGTATATGTTCAAAAAAAAAAACCCTTAAGATAACTTACTAAATAGTGTTGAAAAAATAGATATGTTGTAATAGGTATTTTTTGAAAATTGCTACACAGAAAAAAAATGGTCAGCCTTTTGATATGGGCTCTTGTACCGACTAAATAAACCCGAACTCAAACAAAAACTAATCAGTTTATCTGTATCATTCAGCTATTAAATTCTATAAAAATTTGTGAAGAATCAAATACAAGTAGTTTTTTAAAACTTTTGATTATCAAAAATGTCTTAAGTTTCCCTTTTTTGAATGGTTTTCGTGTTCACAAAACTGTTTTACAAATTTTAAAAATCTATTTTTTAGAATTCTTAATATAAGTGGTTTTTACTGTACTTAGATTATATCTTCTCGTCAGTTATATAGTTAGAATATTTTTAACATTAAATGTAAAATGTAAATCAGTTAAATCTTTACGAATGCATTATTCAGATACAAAGATCTTTATCAATTTGCTATGCTTAAAGTTTAGTACCAACGTTGTATAGTTCTTGAAGAGTCTATTACTACTTTATAGTTAATTTGTTGTATAAGTATAACAACTTGCCGAACTGTTTTACAAATTACATAGACCTGTTTACAAAGTGAAATTAAAACAAAAATTTAAAGAAGTTAGTTATTTATTTTTATTTATTGAAATCCTTAATAAATAAAATATTACAGTTATTTCATTTAACAATCCGCAAAAAATATCTTAAATATATAAAGACTGTCGACTGACCGTCTATCTTTAATTTCATTAATAGGTTTTTACTTAGAAGTTAAATGAAATCACATTTAAATAGATTTGTACTTAAACCAATCACCGTAAAATGTACGTAAGTGAGGCGGCATTGATGATATATTAAGAATATAGACATAAATGATTGGTAACAGAGACTGGCGCGGTGAAACAGAATGTTTCTGAAGATGTACAGCTAAGTCTCTACAAGTACTGAAACGAAAGCAGTTGGCACAAAAATCTACCCAGCTAACATAAGGGCAATGTATAATGTACATCAGCGTTTTTTTTACCTACATAAAAAACAAAAAATACAACTGCAACTTTAATTAAAAATTATCTTAGTTATTTAAAATATTTTGATAAGCTTAAAAAACAGTCTCAAGCTACTTGAAAGAACATAGTTTTCAAAATTACCTCTTCGGGAATTGAAGCTTTAAATTTTTTCTGTTTGATAGTCGACTGTGCTGAGCTACTGATATCATTTCCTGTTGCTTTTCTTTTATTTCTACCAGTCTAAAATTTGAAAAAGTATAATATTTTTATAGTTGTACAATAAATATATCAAAATTAATATAAAAAATTCTAACTTTTCTTGGAACTACAGTTTCGAGCACCTCTTGTTTTACGGATTTTAATAGTAGTTTGCTGTTATCATTTGCTTTTCTAGTTGACGCCTTGAAAGAAAATTTGTTTAAGTAACCAACAACTATTACAGTATCATACTTACATTGAACTAGAAAAATTATCAAGTTAATTCATGTACTTTTATTTAAATTTATTTAAAAAACTTCATTATTTAACTAAAATTAGTTATCTATTTATTAATTATTTTTGCATTATAATGTATATCTATTTAACAGAGGCAGTTTTAAGCATAAAAATCAAAACAGTTTAAGAACCTTCTGTGTTCCAACTTCTTTCTTTACTCCTTTTTTCTTGCGACAGCTAGCAGAATAAGCATGAGCGCAACTTTTTGAACAAAATCTTTTCGTTCCATAAAAATTTGTTTTAAGATCTCTTTTGCCGCATTTTTTAAGCTCACATACAGCGAAATACTCTTCCAGGGTAGTGTCGTTCTGTTTGTATAGGTTATATATTTTAAAAATTTATAAAGTATTTTCCAGGTAGAACTTAAAAAATTGTATTTTTCTGGAATACAAAAATACAAATAGTAAAATTAGTGATTGATAGTCTGTTTTCTTAAAAACGCTTGTTAAACATATTTAACTGTGATAAACATTTAAGATGAAAAAGGAATGTTTTAAAAAATCATCTTCAAATTCATAACAGTCTAAAGTATATTTTTTTTTTATTATGGTGTCGGAATCACAGTTTAGAAAAAAGTTTAATATTTAGCTCAAAACCTATAAACTTAAGTTAATATCATGAAAAAAATCACTTAGATGAGTAATAAACTTTAATTTATATTTATTTATGGACTGAAGTACTTTATTACCTCTTTTTATCAATCGGACTTTGAAAACATTTGCAACATACATAGTTTAATTTTGAATTAATTTGCAAGCATTTTCTATATTTAACTGAATTTCTTTAGTTGTTGACTAATTAACTTTTAATATGAATTGTATGTAAAGTAAATTGTGGTTATTTAAACATTAAAATGAAAAATATTAAATGTTAACGAATTTTAACTATATTAAAAAGAATAAATGTTTTGATATATTATTCAAATATAAATTTAGGCGTGAAAATATTTTAGTTAATTTAATTAATTTTCTTAAATACTAGTCGGACAAACAAATTCAACTAGTATAAAATAAAACACGTATTACGACTTATATAAGATACGAATAGTTAATGATTTCAAATGAATAGACTGCAAATAGTACACCTTAATAAAAATAATAAAATAATATTACTAAATTATAATCATTAAAAATTAATAAAATTTTATTTATATACATTTTTTTTAATTCTTTATACATAATATTTAGGTTATTATAAGCTACACAATATTGGGAAAGAAACTTACTTTGGAACCCTTAGCGTTAAGAACATCGTCGTTGTCCATTTTAAAGTTATTACTCATAATTATAAAACTTCTGTGTAATAAGAATATGTATAAAGAAAAGTCTATAATAAATAATAACTTTTATAAAACATTTCTTTAGCAACATTAGCACTTATTTTTGTATTTTGTTTATAGTTTGTACAAAACATTTTTTAAAAAACTGTAAGAATTTTATTATAACTTATTAAAAGTATTTTCAAACAACTTTTATGCAAAATCTAACAAAAATTTAGCGCATATAATTTAATCCTATATAAGTATGCTTGTAAAACAAAAAACGTAAACTAGTTTAATAGAGAAGACAATACATTGAAAATATAGTAATTTCAAAGTTAATAAAAAATTAAAATTCCTTTGTTAATCAGTTAAACGAGTATTTTGTTATAAACTTACACGTTTTTGTTATCGCATGATAAAATAAATACGGACTTACTTAGTCTTAGGACCTGTTGATCGAGCAACCTATTGAATGTAAATTGCACATTATTTGGATACCTTTTAACGTCTTGTCCAGGACAATTTAAGCATTTAAGCAGTGGTCGTTAAGGTCGTGAAAATATGTACCCATTAAATTGCAAAAAAAAATTTTTGCTTCCTAAGTTGTAAAATGCTACGCCGAATAACAAAACTAATTTTAATTACATAAAACGACTGCAGCAATTTTTGCGCTTTCTTGATTAAACCAAGCTTATAGTTAGATTTAAAACTAACAAAAACTTATGCAATATTCATTGTTATTTTTTCTTATTTCCAAGCGTTATTTTTATTATACGACCTTATTTAATCAATAATATTTTATTTCTACGTTTGCTAGGTCGGTATAGCGAGAATTATCGGTTCGCCAATGTTACAAAATTTAAGTGAAAACACTATCCCTAGCACGTAAATCTGGCCTGCTGAACAGAGTTTGGTTACCTTTACTATTTATGCTGGAAACTAAAAAAAGAAACTAAAAAACTTCCATAATGTTAAATTTAAAAGGTCACATAAAATTACTTGAAGTTTGTCAAAAAACAAAATATTTGAGTAATTTTTTTTTTTTAAAGTTCTAGACAACCTATTAGCAATTATTTCACACCTGGCCAAACGACTAAATACTTTGTAAACACCTGTCTTTAACAAATAATTAACATACTAGTACGCAAATAGTATTTTTTGTTGATTACTATTTTGATTCAAACAAATAAGCAAAAGTAAAAGATACAATATTAGCAGTTTAAAAAACTAAATTTTTAAAAGTTGGTTTTACTGGTCATCTGTAATTAACTGAAAACTCAACTTCTTGCTTTTAATTCCGTATCCAAAATGTTTGGTGTTAAAATTATTGCACTTTTATTAACAAAATTTTTCATAGTTTTATAAGCTATACTTTTTTTCTATTTAATAGTTTTATAACTTTAATACTTACAAAAAAATAGTAATAAAATCTAAATTTTTAAAACTTTTAAAACTATTAAAAAGGTAAGCTAAAGGTATAGTTCCCTACACAATACATAATTACTAAAAAAAATAATTAAAATAGTCAAAATAATAAGTTTGATATTAACAAAAACTAACAAATCTAACCTGTGTTAAAAAAAATATAACAAATTTTTATCAGCCTTTTAACTAGCCCTAGTTATTCTAAAAGTGTGACAAAACTGTTTGGTAAACGAAACATATCTTTTTACATATTTAAAAGTTATTTTAAATAGTGTTTTAAATTTCTGAGGACAACACCTAGCAATAAAAAGACGTGCTAAAATTAAAAAATAAAAATAAAACTAGAATTATCTACCTAGTTTAACTCTTAATTAACTGAGCACCGCCACAATAAAATAATGTTTTTAGGTTTGTATTCTACAGACAAATTTAACATCTTACTTTATCTATGGCAAGGTTGATTAACTTCGGAAAATTATTGAAACAATAATAAGTATAAAATGTCTTTTTTTAAACAGAACTAAAAATTAAGTATGTTGTTAATATGTGAAACTAATACATTATAAACTACATATATTAACATCAGAATTGAAGTTTTTAAGCAAAGTAATTATAAAAAAGTACTAAAAATTAAAAACTGAAACTTAACTATGTTAATGAAGATTGATAAGTTAAATTACGTCAGATAAATCTAATTAAGTATAAAAAACAAATACCTCAATTTACTAATAATATAATATTATACAGTTTAGAAAAATTATTTTGATGTTTAAAAGTAATCAAAACTAGTAAACATTTCTTAAAGTTTTTGTTACCAGCTTGAGTTTTAAAAACTATTTAAAATGGCTCTAAGCTGCCCTGAATTAATTCAATAGTGGAACAAGGTTAATTTTAAATACAATAAATACATCATAAATAATTATCATTATATTCATTGAAGGTGTTTGGCTTCAGTAAAAAACTAAACTACTTAAATCTTTATTTTTATTTTTCTATAACTGAATAAAAGTGTTAACTTACTATTTTAAACAAATTTTGAACTTACAAAATATTTGAGTTGTAATTATAGTTTTCTATTTAGACTTTTAATTAGATTTTGTAATTTTCTACATTTTAATCAAAGTTCTAATTCTATGTTTTTTTAATTTTTATAGCCTATACTATAAAAATTAAGGATTTTTCCTAAATTCCAGGTTTTGTAACAATCCTGTAAAAAAAAACATTTTTTTTTAAGAAAACAAGGTTTCAAAGCTTAAAAATTAATGTAAAAATACCAAACTAGCTTAAATGTTTAAAATAAAATTCCTACCTGAAATTTTCAAATAATAACATTTTAAAACTCAAACTAGCCTAAGGTTGTACAACTCATAAATTAATTATTTATAGCCAATTTTCCCAATTTTAATAGTTATTTATCAAAATTAGAATGAACAGAATGAAATAAATTATTATTATTTTTAATTTTGTGTATAAAAAATGAACTATAGTAAAACAATAAATGATAAAATAAATGTGAAGTTTTTTAAAACTCGAAAGTATATATTTTTAAGTATTTACAAAGTAGTGTTAATATAATTTAAATAAAATTAAAAATTCACAAGAACCCATTAATTTTAACATGAAGTATAAGAAATTAACTTTATTTATGACTATTAGTGAAATTAAGTGTTTATTTACTAATTATTTTTAACTATGATACCAAAATAATCTATTTAAAAATTTTTAACACTTGTAATTTTTTTTTTAGTAGTTCGACTTTTCCTATCTGGCATACTATTGTATTAAGATAAATATTACATGGTTGCCATTTTTGAGTGAAATAAAAATTGACACTGAATGACCTTAAGATGTCCAAAGTAATTCAGGGTTTTTTTCATAATCTCTAAAAAAACCAAAAAAATAACTATTTAAATTATAAACTTTTTAAGTTAAAGGCTTTTAAATATTTTTTTTTAGAATTGGTTACAATAAATCTAAATCTAACTGAAGCAAATATTTTTTGTTCAAGATTTAGAAAAAAAAAGGTTTGTGGTTTTAAAACATTTTTTAATTGCTCAGTTTTTAATTTAAAATAACCAAGCTGGCCCGAGTAATCTCTTTTTTTTTTCTAGTTTTCAACTAGCATAAGTTATCCTTATTCATTATGTGGTTTTTTAAAATTCAAATTGTCATGAGTTATCCTGAGTGCTGAAAGCCTTAATGTCACTAAAAACTATACTTTTCTTACATTGTTTTTTTTTTTTACTTTTTGCATTTAAAACTAATTCAACTGTTTTATAGAAAAAAAATAAATTCTATGAAATTTTATCAAAAACAATAAAAAAGATTATCAACTAACATGTTAGAGACTTTTTAGGTTTTTTTGATTCCAGCTAATGTTTGCTTCTAAATACTGAGATTTTACTTAGTATCAGTCTATTCCACTTGTCTTGGAAAATAATACTCATACTAAAGCTTAAATGTTTTGAGAAAAGTACCAAAATGGTCAAATGATGAGATTGGCTATTAGATTAAATGGAAAATAAAAAACCAGGGATGATTTTAATGAAAAGTTTAACTATATCGTTTAAATTAAATACTAAAGAACTTTATAAAAATATAGTACATAATGGATAACAACGAAAAGTTATGATCTGTTGATACCTTAAAACATTCAAATATATTTACTTTCGATATCTAACAGTGTGTATTTTTAATCAAATAAGTAATCTATTTTAAATTTTGAAAAAAGCTTTGTTTTGTTTTAATATTTAAATATTAAACTTTTGTTTTTTTATAGTTTATATCTTTACATGATTTTTTTCTTAGAACTAAAAAATAAAGTTGCACTTAACTGTTTTTTAGCATCTTATTATGTTTCTGATTGTTTTTTATTTAAATAAAAAATAACTTAATTTTTTAATATTTTTGTTAATTAGCAAGCAATAACGTCTTAATTCTGATGTTTTAAAAGAATGATCTTTTTGTGTCTAAGTAAAGTAGAATTACCTATTTATAAGGACAATAAAAATATGAAGATAGAGCAAAACGAAAATGAATGTTGTATAAAGAAATATATAACTAGTTGATAAGAGAAGTGCTCAAAATAAATTATCTACTTTTTTAACTAATTGTAATCAAGTTGTAAAAAAGCTGTTTTTTTTATAGTCTATCGCAATATATAGTTTAAGAAAACAAGTTTTTTTTTTGTAAGTAAAAAATTTATAAAAATTTAGATGAACAATAGGTTGCAAAAATCACATAAAAATGTTTGAAGAAATTTTATCAGAAAAAAAACTTAAAGTTCAGTCTGATTCACGTATTTGCTGAGTCATCATTATTTTTACAAAATTTAATTTTTTTTTTTTTGATTCATACCCTTATCCCTAACCAACCTTACCCAAACATAATAAAATTGCTTCAAGAAATTAAGTTTTTACAATAAATATTAAAAATAAAAAGAATATTTTTTTTTTAACTGGACAGAAAATATGTTAACTAGAACTTTGCCATGTACAGGATATTTATATTTTACTCTTCATTTTTAAATGTAAGTTTTTAATCAAATTTATTACTATTTTCAAACAAAGTTTGAAGATAGTTAGAAAACTTTGTTTAAAACTAAATAATTCAGCTCTCATATTACAAATCTATCTAATTAAATAGTATAGAAAGCAATAATGAGATTACTAGTTTTTAAATCTTTTAAAAAAAAATTTCTGATTATCTTAAGAAGAATAGTTTTATAAATTTCGACTACTTTAAAATTAAAATCAAAAATTAAAATAAATAAAAGTATGATTTACATCCAACTTAAAACTCAAAAACTAAACACCTAAATATAATAAATGAAGATTTAAAATGTACAAAAATAACTACATTTTTCAATAAAACTAAAACACCTCTGGGAAGCCTGATTTTTTCACAAAATAGGTAAATCAGCCTAAGTTTTTTTGAAAACTTTAAGCTACTCTGATTACTTGACAGAACTCATATAAATTCATAATTTAAGTTTGATATTCAAAGGATTGCAAAGATATGTACCACTCACAAAAACAGTTTAAAAAAATCCTCATGAGTTTGGATAAGATTTTTAAATATAATAAAACAAGTAAATATAGTATTATGTAGTCAATCAAGGCTGAAAACTTGAAATAAATTATTGTATTGATGAAAGTTCTTGAAAGCTAAAATGAAAAGCAGGGTTTTTATGGTTTTAAACAATATTTTTTCAGGTTTTCTTTAACTTTTCAAGGTTTTTGAAAGTAAACGTTTATCTATCTATTTTTAATTCTAAAATCAAATTAAAGTTCAAAACTTGTTAAGCAGTATAACAAAAGTTTACTGTAGAGCTACTTAAATGTGAACTTATTAAGAAAACTAAAAATGATGACAAAAACTTTTTAGCTTGATGATATTTCTTCGTGTCAAATCAACATTTAAGTACTGAACATATAAATCTGTTAAAAGTTCTAGGTTTTTTGGTGATTTTTGTTCAAAATTCCTTTTTTTTTTCAAAATTTCACAAACTCTGGGTTTTTGTAGACTAATTTGTCTAGTTCAAGCTTTTTCTAAAAATTTCTCTTTTTTGATAACCATGAAAAAAAAAATAAAGCCATTTAAAACAATCCTGAAATTCTTTTTTTTTTTTTCATTACTGATTAAAACAAAAATAAAACAAATAACATAAATTTTATAACAAATTAGTTATTGATTATGTTTTTTAGATAGCATAAGCTAAAATCAATCATTAAAAGATAAACTAAATGTGAATTTTTTTGATTCTACAGTTTATAGGTTTTTCTAGGTTTTGTAGCCTAAACTATAAAATTCCAGGATTTTTTCAAGGATTTTAGGTTTTGTGACAATCCTGTTAAAAAACACAAGTTTTATAAGAAAACCTGATACCAAAGCTGTATAATCTAGCTTATAATTTATAAAAAAAGATTAAACTAGCTTAAATGTTCAAAAAATAAAATTGCCTACCTGAACTTTTTAAATATTAATATTTTAAAGTTTAAACTAGACAAGGTTGTAACAATTCATAATTAAATTATTTCTAGCCTATTTCTAAATTTTTATCATTACTTATAAATTTAAAATTAAACAAATTATTTTAAATATTTCGTTACATAAATAAGCTAAAGTAAAACATTAATTAGAAAAATAAATGTTAAGTATTTTAGAACTTTAAAATATATATTTGTAAGCATTTACAAGGTGGTGTTGTTACAATTTAAATAAAACTAACAATAACCCTACTAATTATAACTTAAAGTATAAAAATTTAACTTTTACTTATGGCTATTAATGAAATTAAGTGTTTACTATTTATTTTACACTATTATACCAAAATAAATTATTTAAAAAATGACTAAAATTTGTATTTCTTCTTTTTAGTAATTGGATTTTTCCTATCTAGCATACTATTGTATTAAAAAAAATATTACAGGATCGCCATTTTTTGAGTAAAAAAAAATTACACTGAACAACATTAAGATGTCCTAAATAATTCAGGTTTTTTTATTTAAATCTTCAAAAAAATTTTAAAATAATAACTTTTTAAATTATAAACTTTGTAAGTTAATAGCTTTTATAAATATTTTTTTCTTTAGAAATGGTTTCAAAAATTTTAAATCTAACTGAAGCAACTAATTTTTGTTCAAGGTTTAGAAAAAAACAAGGTAGTGATTAAAAATATATTTTTAATTGTTCTGTTTTTAATTGAAAACAAACAATCTTGCCCGAGTAATCTCTAATTTTTTTCTAGTTTCAAACTAGCACGAGTTATCCTTAGTCATTCTGTTTTTTGTAATTCTAACTGTAATGAGTTATCCTGAGTGTTGGGCAACCTTAATAGTATTAGAAATTAGACATTTCTAACATTGCAATTTTTTACTTTTTGCATTCAAAACTAGTTCAATGGTTTTATAGCAAAAAATTAACTTCTATGAAATTTTATCAAAAACAATTAAACACTAAACATAACATAGTTAATCAGTACGTAAGGGTATTCAAAATATTAAAAAACTTGAGTTTATAATGATAAATTTTTACTCATAAAAACATAGTACATAATGGATAAATACGAAAAAGTTATAATCTTTTGACTCATTAAAAACATTCAAAAATATTTATTATCAATATTCAACAGTTTGCATTTTTAAATACATGTGTCATATATTGTAAATATTTAAAAAAAGCTTTATTTTATAATCAATAAGTAATAATTAAATGTTAACCATTTGTTTTTTATAATTTATATCTTTACATAATGCTTTTTGTAACTAAAAATTGAACTTACTTTTTTTAAGCATCCTTTTATACTTCTGATTTTTTGTTCGAAAAATAATAAAAAAATTAATTTAATTTTGTATTATTTTTTCTAAGTTTTGCAAGCAATAACTTTCTAAAAAATGATGTTTTAAAAGAATGATCATTTTGTGACTATGTAAAATAAAACTAACTATTTATAAAAGACATTAAAATTGTGAAACGAAAATGAATGTTTTTTAAAACAATATATGACTAGTTGATAAGAGATGGGCTCAAGAAAATATATTTAATAATAAAAATTTTAAACATATCTCCCGCACAAAAGTTTTGACTGAATAATTACTACAACAGACTAATTATTTAGTTTTATGAAAAATATTTTGACGATATGATTTCAGCAAACAGTCACAAGATTTTAAAAACGTAAAAAAAAGTTGCAGTTAAAATTTACGAAGTTTTCAAGTAGGTTGCAAAAACTTTTTAAAAATAAATACCGTTTTTAAAACTTTAGGAAAAAAAAAGCTAGTTGTATTGTTTGAATACCAACTTTTAGATGGTATATATTTAATACACAACTTAGAACAAAACTTATAATAACTGTTGAAAAATATCATTTAAAATAGCTTGAAAGATTTTAGACTTTTCATATCAAAATCATAGTAACAACTTACCTTTTCAAAAATAACATTAATTAAACATTTTAAAGATCTATTAGCAGCTATATCTACTAGATAATTTTTTTTTTCTAAAACTATGGTTCTAAAATATGCTGTTATATATGCATTTTGCTGCTCACAACAAAGTACTACTAACACATATCAAACTAAGCAATAACCTTAAAATTGTATAAACTGAAAAAATTTAAAAGAATTAATCTAAAAGTAATATTAACTTGCAGACATTTATAAACTAATATAAAATTACAAAAATGATGTTATTAAATGAGTTTGTGTAGTTTGAGTCATTTTTACTTTTGTTGAAACTTTAATTAACATCAATTTAAAATGATTCACATTCTAAGTTTAAAATTTCTTTCAGACGACGTTTAGACTTTACATTAGTTATTATCTACAAATTAATGTGCAAAATAACTAAAAATTAGTTTTAAAAAATTAAGTACACAAAAATTTTCAAATAATACATTATATAAACAGTTATAAATTAAAATTATAAACTACAATAAAATAACATGTTACATAAATACTTCCACATTGTCAAACAAGTACATATCTAACTAACCAAAAATTCTTAGTATTCGGGTAATACCCGGCTTAGTTAAATGTTTATTTAAAATTGGATTAAACGTTTGATTAAAATATATTAAACTAAGTGAAAAAAATTATTAAAATAATGACTGATGTAAAGTCGAAACGTCGTCTGCGAATAAATTTTAAACTTTAAATGTGTTTCTCTTCAAATTGGTTTTTGAAATCTCCAGTACCCCCTCCTGTTTTTAATGTAATGGTTATTAAACTCAAAAATTAAAAATACTTTTTTTGGTCAAAAAAGGTCAGTTTTAATCAGTTTTTATGTTCCTTATTATGTTTAAATAAAAGTACTTTTTTAGGTCAAAAAAGGTCAGTTAGAATCGGTTGTTATGTTTCTAATTATGTTTAAACGAAAAGTTTTTATTAAAGTCAAAAAAGGTCAGTTTTAATATGATTTTGTTTCTTATTGAGTTACACTATGTTTAAAATATATTGAAAACAATTTTCGCAACATAAATATGAGAAAATGTAAAATATTTTCTATAAAATTGCTTATTTCTATATATCTTATTAATTTATTATATTGTATGTAAGTTTGATACAAAATACTTTAAAAATAGAATTGTTTGCTGAGAACTTGATTTCGAAGAAAACATATTAGTTTATTCAATTACTTTTAAAAAGAGACTGTCGTAAATACTTTTATAGAATTGCATTGCGTTTTTAAATAAAAAGATTTTAATTTAAGTATAGTCTGTTTTGACTTTTATAACTGTCATCTAATTTTACTTAGTTTTGACTATGTAACGTATAACTAATCATAAACCAATATTCTTAATTTATCAATTTTTTAATTCATAATTATTTAATTGTTACCTCAGGTTAAAAAACCCAGTAGCGTAAATATTAAAATTAAAATACTGGTCTGATATTGATCCGAATCTCATTCTAAGTTCAGGATCTTGTCAAATCTGGGTATTGTTTAGAATTTTGGAACAGACCATATCGTATAAATCTCTCGAATTTTTAAGAAATATCTAATTTAAGCTTCAAAACTATCCTAAAATCTTCGTTATTCTCGTTATCAATAAACTCCAACAATATCTAGTGTAAGTTTCATATTTTCTTTTAATACCTCGTATAACTTTAACTAATAAAATTAATTTTTCCCGTTATATCTAGTTTAGCTTTAAAAACTACGTAAAAATAAATCCAAGACTTTTTTTGCATTTTTTTATGAACACCAGAATATCCAGTGAAGCTTTAAATCATTTTCCAGTAATGTCTAGTGTAACTTTCAAAACTTCCCTAAAATATGCCTGAAATTTTTGCTTTTTAGATAGAAGTCTAGAGTATCATAACAGTATCAAACCTCTCAAATATGTCTTTTACTGTTATTTGCAGAAAAACTACAACAAATTATATTCAGTGACCTACCAGGTCCATAACTTAAGGGTTCAACTAGCTCAAGTTAATATTTTTATTTTAGGATTTGACCACACCTTAAGTGAACCGGTCAGAAAAGCACGGTGTCACTTTAGCACAGAGTGACACTTTTGCATGGAGTGACATTTCAGCACAAAGTGACACTTTTGCATTGAGTGACATTTCAGCACAGACTGACACTTTTGCATTGAGTGTAATTTTAGCAGAGAGTTTTCTAATTTTATAAATAACGAAAATCCAACTACAGCTTTGTACAGTTTATGAAAGTTCTTTTTATCTATAACAGCTTAGTTAGTCTATGTTTTGAAATGTACAAAGTTTTAATAAGGATTAAAACATTTTAAACGTTCAAAGATTAAGTTACAAGAACTTTTACTCAACGAATTAGACCAATAAAAGATCTTAATAACTTCTATAAAACATGTTTTACTTTTTGAGTTGTAGCCCTTCGGACAGTTTATGTGCTGCAAATTGGTTCATACATTTGTCCTAACTTTAAAGTAGTATAGTTAAATTCAAAAAGACTACACTTTTTATTAAAAGTGGTAAAATTAATAATACTAATGTTCTTTGTGGCCCAGTTTTTTTACTCTAACAATTATTTTACAATAATTTGACTATGCTGTTTTTGTATTTCAAAGTACGTCAAAAATTTTAAACAAGTTTTTATCTTAAACTATTTAAATTAGATCAAATATTTTAATTACTTTATACCAGATTATCATAAATTTGCGTATATTTTTATAGATTTTTACTAAAAATACTTTTAAAAATTAAAATTAACAATTACAAACTAATCATTCGAAAAATCTTTCCTTAACATTTTTTTAACAAGCTGCCGCACCTTTAGTAAAATTTTAGCTATGCTACAAATGTTTTATTTATATTAACTTTAAGCGGTTTTAGAGTTTTCATTACTTATTTAATATGTTATTTGATATATTTTGTAAACTTAAGCTAAGCCTGAATGTATTTCTAAGTGTTTGTTATAGTTTTCAAAATCTAGTAATTTTTAAAAAACTGAGGATCCAAATTATTTTACTAATTAATTGAGCTAAACGTATTTTTAGAAATTTTTTGGCTATTAATTTTATGTTTATAACTTTGACTATTACTGTTTAAATGACCTGAAGCTATATAAAGACACTACTACTTTAAAAGTTAAATCAGTTCTAGTTTAAGGTTGTATTTTTGTTCTAATACTAATTTATGCTTTAATTTAACAAATCCAAGTATTAATTGATAGTACAAAACACTAAAGCATGTAGAAACCTAAATGCTCGAGCTTATGTTGTTTGAAACAACTTTACAGTAGCTGTAAAATAAATTAAGTATTCATACAAAATTATTAATCATGTACTTAAATAACGTTAAAGTGGCTTAGTATAAGTTAGCGTATATGATAACTAATCACAAATAAAGCTATTTTATGAACAATTGACTAACTAAAATATTTTAATAACTTTTATCTTTTACTGTTCTTAAAAGTATGAAACAAAAAAAAATTACTATACTACAAAGTTTTCAATTAAAAATTATAGTAATTTTAAAGTTTGCTTAACAGCAGTTTTAAGAATATTTCTCAGCTTTACTGTTGTCAATTATGAATTAATATTTTTAAAGTGAAAGTAAATTTGTTTGAAAATGTGTTTTAACGTACAACACGCGAAAAACAACAGATGAGCAAACTAACGATGTCTTATCTAATAAAGTCTTGTAACCAACCACTCATTACATTTTATGGTTCGTTTTATTTCTTGTTTCCGAAGACTTAAAGTTAATGAAAGTGCGGTAGGTCTTTTTATGGGTACCCTTTTATGGTTGTCCTAGTTGCAGCAAAAGAATACCCATAAAAAGACCTACCTCACCGGTCGGTCTTTTTATGGGTATCCTTTTTAAAAATTGTACAATTTCATGTCGACGTGACGTATTTTTTCAACTTTTTTGAACAATTTTTTTAAAAGTCATTTTAAATAAATTTTTTAAATTTTTTTGTACAATTTTATTTCTAAATCTTTTTACGTATCTTTTTTTATAAAATTGTTTAATTTCTAAAAACTTAGATTTTACTTTTATAACTTAAAAATTTTATTTAAACTTAAACCTAATTTACTGTTGAAATTAAAAAGGATACCCATAAAAAGACTAAACACTGCTTTAAAACTTTATTTGGGTATCCTTACTTACACTACATTTATATAAATTTATATATTTTACATTAGTTTTTGACAACCTAGTTTAATCAACAAAGTTGTACTTGTAAAGTAAAGCAAGTCGTATTTCTTTTCAATTTCGTTTTTAAAGTCATATTTGAATTATATATTGTAGTTTAAGTAACAGTTTTTTAAAAAAGAAGTATGTTTTCAAATGAAGTAGCATTCAGTTGTTAAAATTTTTTAGTTAATTATAACTTAAAAACAAAATACTTAGATAAAATAGGAAAGATACCCATATAAAGTTTTAAAGTAGTATTTAGTCTTTTTATGGGTATCCTTTGGAATTTCAACAGTAAAATAGTTTAAATAAGATTTTAAAGTTATAAAAGTAAAGTTTAAGTTTAAAACAAGATATTTTGAACAAACTCAAAAGGATACCCATAAAAAGTTTCAAAGCAGTGTTTAATCTTTTTATGGGTATCCTTTTGAATTTCAACAGTAAAACAGTTTAAATAAGATTTTTAAGATATAAAAGTAAAATTTAAGTTTTAAACAAGATATTTTGAACAAACTAAAAAGGATACCATATAAAGTTTTAAAGCAGTGTTTAGTCTCTTATAGGTATCCTTTTAAATTTCATTATTAAAACAGTTTAAATAAGATTTTTAAGTTATAAAACTAAAATTTAGGTTTAAAACAAGATATTTTGAACATACTCAAAATGATACCCGTATATAGTTTTAAAGCAGTGTTTAGTCTTTTTATAGGTATCCTTTTGAATTTCATTATTAAAGCAGTTTAAATAAGATTTTCAAGTTATTAAAGTAAAATTTAAGTTTCAAACAAGATATTTTGAACAAACTCAAAAGGATACTCATAAAAAGTTTCAAAGCAGTGTTTAGTCTTTTTATGAGTATCCTTTTGAATTTCAACAGTAAAACAGTTTAAATAAGATTTTTAGATTATAAAAGTAAAATTTAAGTTTTAAGAAATTAAACAATTTTATGAAAAAAGATACTTAAAAAGATTTAGAAATAAAATTGTACAAAAAATTTTAAAAATATACGTAATATGACTTTAAAAGTAAATTGTTCAAAAAAGTTGAAAAAATACGTCACGTCGACATAAAATTGTACAATTTTACAAAGGATACCCATAAAAAGACCGACCGGGGAGGTAGGTCTTTTTATGGGTATCCTTTTGCTGCAACTAGGATACCCATAAAAGGATACACATAAAAAGACCAACCCATGAAAATGCAATGTTTTAAGTGACGTCACGATTCGTTTTAAGAATGAAAATGAGAAAAAGAAGCGTAAAGTACCTTTAAAGGAAAAGTTTCAAACTTAGCAGGTAGACGCGAGTCGGCGGGATTATTGACGGGAGAGACGCGAGTCGGATTTATTGGCGTGGAAACGACACAACGACGGTGAGGCGAGTGAGCCGGCAAGGCCAATAAAATTTGTTTAAGACTTTTGGTAATAAACGAGGATAGAATTTTTTTTTGTCGAGTCTATTTTCTGTCCATTACAAAAATGTTTAAAAGTTTGTAAATGTGCCTACTGGGGTCTTTAGAAGTCATTGGTGTTTTAACTAATTGTATATTCATTTATTTTAAATTTTTTACAGTGTGTTTATAAATCTTGTAAACATAAATCACGTGCACTAATATAACCAGTTTTATAGCATTGTTTACTACAGTACTTTTAGATTAAGTCGGTGTTCCGTCTGGACGTCTGTAATACTTTAAATTACCATTATCAATAATCATATTTGAGAGCAGCTTAACCTACTAAAACCCAAATAATCAACATTATTACTGAAGACGGTTACATGGCGTAACTCAATTACGGCCAACAAACCTATCACCTTTGAAATTAAAATTCGAATGCGTCCACGAAGACAAATAACTACTTAACCACAAAGCAAATAAAAATCAAATTACGCGTAATAAACTGACAACTAAAGAACATAAAAAATAAATAGCCTAACCGCTTAGAGCAATGGACAACCTTCCCTGCCAGGGGCTGGGCAGTAGAACTCAGGAAACCAACTGGTTTTGCCTGGCCGAAGAGATTGTAAATGGATTTAATCGCTACTTGTTTTGATTGTTTTAATAAATTGTTTTCATTTACATTAAAAGTTTTGATTATTTTGAATCAGCAGAGGTTGGGAAATGTTAAACCAAACATTTCTCTAACATATTAAACATTTATATTGAAGAATGATTTAACTCGTCCATTCAAGTATGTTCGAAAAACTGTATTTTAATACTAAAGTTTAACTTATACCTTAGCAGTATGTTACATTGTAAACAAAATTATATATATAAAAAAGAAATTCTTAATATTTAAAAAAAATGGTTTAGTAATCATCTGCTTTTCATTGTGACGATACTATACTGTACAACTGTAATCGGTTATTATGACAAGTGATGGAAGTGTGAAATTTTTTTGTACTGTGCTGAAAGTAATTTTCAGCTAGTTATCTGAGTTCGTTGTTTATTTTTCTAGAGTTGGCAAGGTCTATGTCTAATTTTACTAGTTTTAAAGATACACAAAATGCGTAAAAGTATATTTTTTGAACAACTTTGATTTTGTCTACTTTATTGTTTCTTAACGATTAAAATTAAGCGCTCAAAAATCTTGTTGTAAGGAACTGGTGTAATACAAAAACTTAAGGTTAAAGAGTCTTTTACGACTAGTAAACTTTAAACCCTTAAACTAATTAATCATCACACTTCTTTTTTAATATTTAAACGTTATAATTAAAACAGTGTCAGGGTTCATAAGTCATTTTTAAAGTCAGCATATCATTTATCTACAAATACAAACTTATAAAATGATCTTTAAATTTAAAACTTAAAACACTCTTTTATTGCTATAAATAGTTTTACATTTACAAATATTCAAAAATTTAACTTAGAGAGCGCTACCAATTGAGAAGTTTTAATAATATTTAATTTTTCAGGTTTTCTTTTTTTTACTTTTCTAAGCTAGTTATTTAAAAATTATATAATAATAATTATATATCAGTATGTTCAATTGAACTACTTTAAAAACATGTTTAAAACTACTAAAAATTTTAAAAACAGTATTGTAAACTATAAGGCATAACATGTTTACTAATTATACAATCACATGTTTGATTATTTTTGCCAAAAGATGTTACTTTTTCAGGCTTATTGTTTGCCAATAGCTTTTGACTAGGGTTTATAGTTTGACAATACGATTTCGTGCTATTAAAACTTATTGTTCATTTTTGACTTGTGGACTAAAAGTTTGTCAGTTCTATTTTGACTAGAGGACTAAAATTTTGTTAGTTCTAACTTGACTCTGTGGACTAAAAATTTGTTAGTTCTATTTTCAGTTATGGACTTAAATTTTGTCAGTTCTATTTTGACTTTTTGAACTTTTTTTTTCAGATTTACTTTGACTTTGTGGACTAAATTTTGTTAGTTTTATTTTGAATGTTTGGACTAAATTTTGTCAGCTTTATTTTGACTATGTTAACCTAAAACTTTGTCAGTTCAAGTCTTAACTTTTGGACTAAAATATTTGACTTTTGGGACAAAAACTGGGATATTTCCCTTAGTGAGTAATCTAATCAAATTTTGTCACCTACTTACTGTGACTCAAGGAATTAAATTGTGTCTTTGTATTTGGTTTACTTTGAGTAAAATAATGTCATATACAGTAACCTCTCGCTTATTTACGCACATTGTGTCCACAGAAAAAGTGCGTAAAGATATGAGAGATCGTAAAGAAACGAGAGGTACCAAATATTTTCACTAAAATGGCTGTTTTTAATATTGCTTCTAGTTAAAAGCAGACTGGGCACTTTCCCACTTTTAACAATTTTTTTACTTTATTTATAAATATGAAAACAACACATAAAATTATACATATATTAAAAAAAAGAATTCGAATTTCTATAAAATAATAATACGAGTAGAAATAATTTTACTATTTAAATAATAAGTAGAAATTATCTTTGTCTTTATATATATGTGACATTTATATTCTATTCTACTTAGCAAATTCAATTTATAATTAAGCATTTCTTTACAGTTATAAAATGGTGTTTATTGATATATAATGCAAGACTGCTATAATTTCTTTGTGTTTGAACTCTCATTATTTCATTATACTTTCATTATTAAAACAGTCATGTTTATTTCAGAATTTTGATTTAATCTCTTATTGTTTACAAAATTTATGATATACTGAGGTATAACTAAATGTTTATCAATTAGTCAAGGAACATAAACTTACAAAGTCTAAAGATATAGATAGGTGTGTTAGCATTTTAAAACATATTTGAATTTAAAAATATACATTAAACCTAATTTGTGCAATATTAAAAAAAAATTGAAATTTTTATTTTCTAAATTTTGTAGAATTCTGAAATGCGTAACTAAACGAGAGTGCGTAACGTCACGAGTGCGTAAAGATCCGAGAGGTTACTGTACTTTAGTTAAGTTAAAAAACTTAAGTTATGTCAATACCCTCTAAGGTTTATAATCTTTTTTACACCCTATGGTATTTTATCAATATGACTCCTTATTGCCATGTTTTTTTTTTAAAGCCTCTAAGCTTTTCTGGTTATATTTAAACCTAAAAGCTTTTATAAGGGCAGATATTGAAAAAGAGTATTGCTTTTCGAAAATTCAATGCAAGTTTTGTTGTAAAATTTATCTAAATATAGTTTTAGATAAAATGTACTATTAAATAAAAATGACACAAATCTAAATGATGTTACAAAAAAATATGATAAAAACTGGAATCAAAATAAAAGGTAATATATTTATTATTTAATTATTTAGTAAAACTTATTTGGGTGAAAAATTTTTTGGTAATACTAAACTGTTACCTAAAATACTGGTTATTCTTTATCCGAGGACTCCAACCGTAATCTATGGATGTAGGTAATTTAAATTATAAACTTAACTTCATACTAATAGTGATATTAAATAACACTTAATTTTTTTAAAACTACCATAAGATTGACTTAAAACTAGCAAAAGTTAATCTTAATTCAAAAAATAATTCTTATTATGTGTCTGTTCTGAAAAATACTAAAATCAGGGTTGCAAAACTTTTTTGGCAAATTTTCTCCAGGTTTTCAAAATTTCATCTAGGTTTTTAAAAAAACACAATAGAAATTTTTAATTTTACTTTTAAGTTAGGAAGTTTAAACACTGTTTTAGTTAGTATAAAGACTTTGAGAGCTACTTCAATTTTTTTTTTTTGATGATGAAAAAATGATGATAAAAAGATTTTGATGATAACAAATATTTTATTTATACGGTAGATTTTTAGTGTTAAATAAAATAGTTCTACTTAATATGTAATAATTATTTATTATTCAAGAGTTTTTAGTGACTTTGTTCATAATTCCAGGTTTTTCTAGATTTTTTAGTTTTTTGGAGACCCTGTAAAACTTATTATTATCAAGTAAAGAACTTTTTTTTTTAATAACTAAATAATTGTTTAATAATTAATCTTCTTTTTTAAAATTAAAACACCAATAGTTATATGGTCAAAAAGATATCTATATTAAAAAAAATATTTGTTAAAACCAATTTGAAAACTTTTTTTGCCATTAAAAAAATCTTAAAAACTAGCCTGAAATTTTAGAAAAGTTACCACACTAGCAAATATTTTAGAAGAGACTTGAATTTAAATTTAGGTCAACCAGAGTTTCAGTAATTAAAAGTTATCACGTTTAAAAATACTACCATAAAACTGACTTAAAACTAGCAAAAGTTAACCTTCATTCAAAGAATAATGCTTATTGTGTGTCTTTTCTAAAAAATAATAAAACCAGGGTTGCCAAATGATTTTGGCTAATTTACTCCAAATTCTCAAAATTTCATCCAGGTTTTTAAAAAAATACAATAAAAATTATTTTTTTTATTTTAAAGTACAAGTTAAGATACTGTATTAGTTAGTATAAAGATTTAAAAAGCTACTTGAAAAAATATTTTTTGATGATTAAAAAATTATGATGAAAATAGTTTTGATTATAACAAATATTTTATTTCTATGTTAATTTTTAGTGTAAAAAAAATTGTTCTACGTAACATGTAAAAATTGTTTAACATTCCAGGTCTTTTAGTGACTTTTGTTCAAAATTCCCGGTTTTCCAGATTCCAAGTTTTTTGGCGACTTTGTAAAACTAATTATTATCAAGGCAAATAATACTCAGTAGAGTAAAGAAAAAATTCTTTCTTAGTAACCAAATAAAAGTTTAATAATCAATTTTCTTTTTCTAAATTAAAATACCAATAATTATATGGTCAACGAGATATCTATAATAGAAAAATATTTCTAAAAATCAATTTGAAACTCTTACTTGTCATTAAAACAATCTTTAAAAATAGCCTGAAATTTTAAAAAAGTTACCATACTAGCAAATATTTTACAATAGACTGAATTCAATTTTGGTCAACCACAGTTTCAATAAATAAAATTTATAAGGTAAGTATGACACTATTACGTGTTAACAACTGTATGAGTCAGAAAATAAGCCTGAGTGTCAAAGACTAGACTTAGTCACAAGTATAAAGCTAGCTTTAAAGATTTGTATATATAAGTAAAAAACTAATCTAAGTTAAAAGAAAACTTGGGCATTTATAGATCTTAAATTTTCAAGATATGAACAACTAACTACATATTAGAAAGTTTCAAGTAAAGAAACAGTTAGAGATTTTTAAAATATATCAAAATAAACCCAAGATCTTAAAGTAATTTTCAGTCTCAGTTATGCTGAGTTTTTGTAAACAAATTAAAAAAGGCTAAGTTGGTCTAGGTTTTTCATGATTTAAAACTAGACTTAATTATTTTTAGAAAGCTAAGTATGTGACAACCTTGATGTTATTGCTACTTATTATAATTAAAACATAATTAAATATATTTGAACAAATTAATTAGTTTGCTCAAATATCAGTTGAATTAGCTAATTAATATAGTAATTTCTAATAAAGCAAAATGCTTTTAAACAATGAGAGTTAAAAAGATTAAATATTAATAGAACACTGACCTTTTTATTTTTTTTTAATCTATGGTAATTGCTCAATTTGGAATTTCTTTGGGTGGCTAAAGATAGAAGAATTTTTACAATATTAACAGAATAAAACTAAGAGAGTACAAAAATGGTCGTTTTATTAACAACAAAATGATCAATAAGATATCAAGGTTTAATGATATCTGAATGTTGAATGATTTAAAAAAATATTCTTTTAAAGTTTGTTTTTATTTCTCTTGCTGATACCTTGATGTCATGATAATACTACCATCAACTCAAATGTTTCTTTTTTAAATGTGCGTATTTTTGCGAGAGGTGACAGTAAATTAAACTTGACAGCAAGGAGCGTAAACTGGAATCAAGCATGCTGTTGTTTCAGAGTGAGGTTTCATCATTGCACATTGGTGGAACCAACCCCTGCAGTTACTAATTAATAGTAGCGTGGAGGTAAAATTTGTAAAAAGAGGGTTTTTGCAAAGTTCCTTCTCTTAATCTACGTTAATTAAATATGAGTGACTTTTTGATTTAAGAGTTGAATTGCAACAGATACATTTCACTAGTTTATTTAATTTTAAATGCGATTACTTAATTAATTCTTGTCTGAAATATTATGAGTTCAAACTGAACTAAATTTACAAAAAAAACATAAAGTTATAAATGTTGTAAGCTATTTAAAAAAAAAGCAATCACTTTTGTTGAAAACATTTCAGACTGTTCATTAAGATTTTTATAGAAAAACTTAGTTATTTCCTTGAAATCGCTTTGTTATTTAACAGAAAATGAGTTTAAAACTTATTATTAGTTTGTTTAAAATCATAAAAACATGTGTTCGTTTTATACTTATAAGTTATATATAATTGGTAAAGTCACTAAAAAAAGGTATTGAAGTACCTTATGAAATTTATTTTTTATAGCTGTAATCACATTGTGTGCGTTCAGTGCAAGTAAATTTTGTTTTCGTGAATGTCGAATTGACCAAAATGGCTCAAAATTCACCTACCAAAATAAAAAAGAGTTGTGGTATTAATAGTTTCTTAAAAGAGGACTTACGTTAATTCATTTTAATTTAGTTAGTTATGCTTAGCATACTCAAATCTTTTTATTGTAGTTAAAAGTTAAATGTGTAAAATATTTTTCAATAGCTGGATTAAAAAATAGTGGATGTTAGTTGTACATGATTTTAAACAGATTTTAAGAATAAGTTTAATAAAAAATTAGTGTGCACTGTATAATGTACATACATTTAAACTTTTTTTTTTATTTAAGTATTTTAAGAAGTGTAAATTAGCCTTGAGTTTTTTACTTTACCTTAATATATTAACTATGTATTGCTAAGTTTATTATTTTTAATAAGTATATTTTACTTTTTTTTCTCAAAAACTATTATTTTTAAGTAGGCTAAGTGAATTTGTTATATTTTATAAATCTTTTGAGTAGTTATCTAAAATTTAATAACAAAAATTTAATAAAAGACAAAGTACAAGTTATTTTATAAACTGGCTTATGCTAAAAAATATGTATTTTTTCCAAAATATTAGCTATTTATTTTAGAGTTTACATTTGTTTTAAACAAAACTTATTAGTTAATTGTTTTTAAATGACATCAAAACACTCATTTTTTTGTGCATGTCATATAAATAGAAATAAAATGGGTAAAGAAAGAGTGTTAAACAGTTCAATAAAACTTTGTTTTTTAAGGTACTTTATTAAAGATTGATTGTGTTTTTTTTTTGAGTTTTAATAAATGAATGTTGAACGTAAAAGATCTCTCAAGATTAAAACTACGAAAACTTATATTACTAAGAAACTTTATATATACTGTATGTTAATAAATATTAATTGTGAATTTTTTGAAGTTTTTATATATGAATGTTGAATATAAAAGACCTCTAAAAATTAATCAGGTTTGAAAAATTGCTCGTACTTAATTGAATGTTTGTTGAAAGAGAATTAGAGTTTGTTATGTACTTATACTTATGGTTTAATTCTGCATTTATTTATAAAAAAATCATTAATTCATCGACAAGTTATATTCTTTTGAAAATTTTTTAAAATACCTGCAACCTATAAAATTTTATAGTTTTTTTACAACTTTGTAACTAATATAACTTATTTTGTTACTATTTCCTTAAAATTTTTCTACATACTATACGTCAGTTACTTAGCTATAATTTAAAAGGTGTATTTTTAGTGAATTGGTTTACTTCTTGATCAATAATTTTAGTTATTTTTTTTTGATTACTAGTATATTTTATTAAAATAGCAATCCATTTATTTTACATTTCTTAGTACAATATTCATAAATCACTTTTAAAATAGTAACTAATTTATAAAATACTATTTACCTAAACAGAGCACTTGTTTTAAAGTCAGAACACTTTAAAGATTGTGTAAATTAAAACAAATTGGATTAAACATTTACCTTTCCTATAAATCTCTCTTTAAAAACAACTGTTTTTAATTTTAAATTCAAGTCAGGTCATTTTAGCATTATAAAATTAATGATTTTGATGTGATAAGATTTTTAGCCTAAAATGTTTTTTGTATTTGATGTGGGATGATATTAATTTTAACTTAGAATTTGTAATATTTTTAAAGTACTTTAATTTAAGTTGTTTAGTTTTTTATTCTTTCTATATATTTTGCAAATTTGATACTTACAAAATATAACAAAAAATTGTTTTTTTAGTTTTGAATTTCTATGAATAAATTTGAAGTAAACCCTCAAATCAAATAAAAATTCAATTATTGACATTTAGGAGATATTATAAATCAGAAAGTCAGTAATCTAACTTAATTAGAAACTTTCTTTAAATTTTAGCGTAAACCAGTAAAACTTAAACTTTTTATTGTTGTTTAGATTGTGATTTTGTGTTTTTATAAAAGACTCTTATTTTTAATAAAATATAATTTCTTTAAAAATATTTTATTGAATAAAATTCTAATTGAACTACTCTTTACTTAACTCAATACTGTTACTTTTATACTCCATTTCTGAGACTTACTTTAATTAGAATTTAAAAGTTAATAAAAAATTAAAGTCAAAAAAATAAAATAAAAAAGAATAATAAATAACATTCTTTTATTTGCTGACTTGGTTCTTTTGAGCTATATTTGTGCTCAGAATCACCTTTATGTATGCTATTCGTTAAAAAGTATTCAAGTTTATACTCATTTCTATTCTCATAGTCATTTTAAAGTCATAAAATATTAACCACCTTTAAGTTAAATTTAAAATTAAAATAAATTAACCAAACATTTTCAGACAAAATAGTAAAAGCGTTTTAATAAGCATAGAGATGAAAGTATTTCCAATTCATAAACTACACCTTGGTTTCAGGTATCGATGCTGTCAACTCATACAAAAATATTGGGGTTCTTCAGATACGTTAGTTTTAATACGATTTTATATATTAGTTCTTGTTTCCGTTAACTTTAACTTTACTAAAACAAGTATGAAGTTTTTGTTTCTATTCAGAGATATCATATAATAAGTGACATTAAAGAGTCGAAACTATTTTATAATAATCTTATTTATTTATAGTATTCTAGAGTCCTGCGATAAGCTTCCTACATCATTAGTTTATATAGACACTTGTTCGAATCCCCATAAAATACTTGGACATGTGCAAGTTTGCAAATTTTATGATAGAAAAGACTCTGTGGAATTTCATTGTGGTAAGTTTTAAATTTCAGGATACTTAAATTTATCGAATATTACAAATTGTTCTTAATTAAATGATTTCATTTATAATAAAATAATTTTTAATTTGTAAAATGTAAACATAAAAAAAATCATTATTTCATTACAGTTTATTTTTTAACTTGTGAAAACCTTAAAAGATCTTATTTATCCAATATTCAAATGACTTATTTTTCAGTTGTAGTAGATAAAGACTTACAAAGAAAAGGAGTTGGTAAAAATATGATGTTAGATGCAGAAAAATGGGCAAAGGTGAAAGGGTTTAATGCGGCATACTTATGTTCTGTTTCTTCAGCTGAAGACTTTTACAAAAAGTGTGGATATTCAGAAATGAAATCTGGTCCTTATGAAGGATTGTTCAAAAAAGAAATCTAACAAAAAATTTAACACATTATAGAATTTAGTTTAAATAAAAAAAAATGATAAAAAAATAATTTTATGTTATTTGTTTTTTCTAAGCTATATATCTTTTCTATCTATCTTAATAATTGTTTATAATGCTGTTAGCGTGTTTCATTGCATTTCAATCTTTTTAAACACTTATACATATAATATTTAGTATTAAATAGTCATTAGCAGGGGCGTCGCGTGGGGTGTTGCACTGCCGCAACTGCACCACCTTGAAATTTTATAAGAAAAAAAAAAGTATCTGTAGCGTTTTCGTTATTTTTTAGAACGAAATCTCTTTAAAAACTTCAATTTTGAAAACGACCATTTTGCCCACTTCACTGCCGCAAACTCTTAGCTGACTGCCGCAAATGAACTCAAAAAAGCAAAATTTATTCAAGAATTACGGCAAAATCAATATCTTGCGGTAAGTAAACTAAATTGAAAATTCCCTAAAACAGGACATGCTTAAGTATCATCTACAAGCTATTGTAAACATGAAATAAAAACAAAGCTAAGCTACTGCAAAGTATTAAACTTGAGTTTATGTACCCACATGATTTTTTAAATTTAACAGATCACTTCTATTAAAACTGGACAATAAAAGAACAAAACTTGTCATGAATGAAATATTAAAAAAAAAAGATAAGAACCTTAAATCACTAAAGTCTAAGAAATTCGATTTTTTATTTTAATCTGCATACATAAACTTAATTATAACTGATTATTGTTATCATAAAATTAATAAAATATTTAATTAAATTATTTTTAAATGTAAAGTTTAAGTTCTGAAAAAAAAAGAAGTTTAATATAAACTTCTAGTTTACTCTTACAGAAAAATAATTTAAATTTATATTAAATGAAAATTAGTATTATTGAAACAGTCAAATATTTAAATAAAGTAAATAGCCTTAACTAAGAAACTTTGATTACTTAGAGTAGTTTAACATTTTAGGAAAATTTAGTCTACTTTATATGACTTTTGGTTTAATTTTTTCATAAACAAAGCAAAAGTTTTAGATAAATTGTTGAAACGTGGTTGCCTTGCCTCATAATCAGGATAACTTAGAAATGTTAAAAACTCAAGATGACCCAAGATAAATTAAAACAGACCAAATTATAAAAATATTCAGGCTGACTAAAGCAGTTTTAGTTTATTACTCTGAAAATAACAAGCTTATTTAAAATTAAAAAATAAGTGTTTTACCCCTATGGCCACATGAAAACTAACTAACCAATTTTTTACTGCTATAAGGGTTACTTATTTATAAATTATCTTTAAAATTCTTTAAAGACTCAAAAGCCTCACCAACTAAACTTAAAAAAGTTAAGCTCCTGAGAAAAATACTGTCATCAAAATGAAAAACATATTAAAATTAAATAAAGAAAAGATACCCTTAAAAACTATTGAATTTTAAACCTCAAAAAAAAAACATTAAAATTAAAAAAAAGTTTATAAAAATCTTAATGTTTGTAAAAAAAAAGTGCAAAATAGTGAGGGGTAAGGGGGGGAAGGTTCATAGGCACTTTTTACATGTTGTTCTTATTTTAACTTTTTCAAAAAGCTAATAGTTACTCTTTAATAAACTTGAAATTTCCAATTGAACTTTTATTTACAACCGGTCAAAGCCAGAGAGTACAATGATTTATTATACAAGGAGCAAATCAAAACAGCAAAAGAATACAATTTTACTGAAAACCTATATTCTCCATCATTCTTAAAGCAATTTTTATCAAACTTTTTCATCCTAAGTTTTATAAAATTTGTTTACTTTTGTTAAAAAGAAATTTAAATTTTTAAGTATCAATATATATTTTTATATATACAAAAAAAAAAACTTTTGTTATTTTTTTTTTCTTAGTGTTTCAAATATCTATTTCAGCAATTTGTTTTTTTATAAAAGAAACATCTAAAGATTTTGAGGCCAACTTATAAAAAAAAAAGATATGATTTTAGTGATTTGATTTATTTGTTGTTTGAGTTTATAATATATTAATAAGGATTCTTTTGTACCTCTGACTGTGAGTTACCATATCTCAAAAGTTAATATGAATTTTTTATATTTATAAAAGATGAGTTGTAGTAAAATTAAAACTTTATAAAATAATTTCAGTCAAATAATTCTTAAGTAGATGTTAAGGGCATAAAAGGGGGGGGGGTAAAACACTCTTTTTTAAGCGCTGATTTAGTTTGTGCCTCCCATAAGGAACCTTTTATTGTCTTTGACTTTGACCAGCTATATCTAAAAAAATATATTGAATTTTTAAAATCTGTAAAAAGCATCTTGTAGCTTTGTAAAAACTACATAAAATAAGATCAAATTGTGAAGAAAGTGTTTCTTTTTTGTAGTGAAGAATTTTTTTTTGTTTGTAGACTTTTTAATTTCCTTGCCAAGTCTGATAAGACATTTATTTTTTTGTTAAGTTAAATATTAATGAAATAACCATTCTTAGTATGATGTTTAATCAAATATTTTTTAAATAAAGTTGAGGCAAAATAAAAAAAACTATTAAAGTTGCTGTATTTTCATTATAATAACAATTTGTTTTGTCTAAATTATTCTACTGTTAGTTTTAACTTTAAAGCCTTCTTAAAAATCAATACTTATAAGTAAGCTAAAATTTTTTGAGTCTTTTAAATTAATTAATTTTTTTTTTATATTCCTATATTTGCTTTAATTTTCAAAGTATTTACATTTTTTTTAAGTTGTTTTCTTAAATAATTTTTTCTTTGAAAAAATAAATGTTTTATTTTTGAACAAAATTTCCCAAGTTACATTAGCAATTTAATGTAATTGTTGTAGAAAAAAGTCTTTATTTAAGATAAAAAAAGAGTTTTAAAGTTAGGGATTTTTTTTAAATTCTGCACCACCTAAAAAAAATACCACGCGACGCCACTGGTCATTAGTATATATCAATACATTTATATTTACTTTGACTGCATTTTACCAAAAACATTTAATCTGATTGATAAAAAAAGATAATTTAGTGGTAATGTTAACAAAACGTTTTGGTAATAAAAACAATCTTTCTAATTAAGTTATTTAAATTAAATTTACAGCATTAATGTAATATTGAATTCTTTTTTACTAATATTATAAATCCCTTAATCTTTTAAAGTTTACTAGAGGAACCACTGTAGAAGCTCCAAAAATATTCATGGACAGGTCATTTTATACGATGAAAATCTAAAAGTTTGTATATAACAAAAAATATATAACATACAGAATTGAAAAAACCGACTAAATTTATAAATCAATATAAATAAGTTTAGAAAAATGTTTTGACATTCTCTTCTTTAACCGCTAATTTTTTATTTTTGAGGATATCGAAGTCTAATAATCAGTAAAAATATTGGAAATAACCCGTGTTTTAGAAAAAAAAGGTGCCTCAGAGTAGTCTAGTCTTCAAACTAGCTTTAGGTATTGAGGGTAGCCTAAATGTATGGCAGGTCTTATTTTGAAAAATAATTGAACTTGAAGTTAATCATGAAACCAGTGGGAGTTAGTAATTCCAACATCCAAAGCTTCATTTACCCAAGAACGTTTACGCATGGGGCTTAATCTTAGTGTGACTTTACTATTGGAATTTGACATAATTATTACTTAAGTCTAGACTTGGTATTACTAGATATAAATAATCAGGCACAACAATTGGGTGGATTTCTCTATTAAACAAACTTTAATGAATACAAAACCAGTTGTATAATCACAAGATCTATTAAATATGGAAATTGTTTATTAAAGTAATTTTTATTAACCACTATAAAAAATTAATAATATTTTAAGAAGTACTTAAAATTAAATGCAAAAACAAGTGTTATAAACTATAAAAGTATGTCGCTTTTGTGGAAAATGCTTTATGTTATAAACTGTGAAAAATGCTTTACGTAAATCACTTGTTGAAAATCAAAGAAGCTAAAAAATGTACAGTAAGAGAATTACTAAACTTATTTTAAATGACAATATTTAAATCTAACAAATACAATTATAATTATATATACTAGCATTTTATAAAACAAGTTAATACCAATATTCAGTGTCTTTCTTGTAAACAGTCTCTGAAGCACCGGGCGGTTCTGTCAACAAACTGCTCAGCCTGGACTGTCAGCTTGTGACTCAAAAATTAAACGAATCGTTGCATCATGCAGTTTAACAAAGGGAAATGCGCTCTCATTCTCTTTATTCTCTTTCTCACTTTTTGTTACATCAGACTTTGCCCGGGCAAGAATTTTAATTGCTCTTAAGAACTCTTAATTTACTCTTAAAAACAAAACGGCTTTCAAGTGAAATTTGGAATATAGTTACACTTCCTCTTCCCGCTACTTTAAAAGATAATCCTCATCTCACTTCTTTTTTTCTATCTGATGAGAATTGAACTCTACCATAATACAACAAAAAAAGAAAATATATAACAACACAAAAATAAATTCCGAGATCTAGGAATAAACAAAAAAAAACATTTTATTCAGTTCTCTCAATTTATAATATTTTTTTTTTATACTTTAAAAATTTTTATGCTTCTACTAGAAGTTAATTTAAAAATAGTTTTAGACATAAGTTAAAAAAACTGCAAAAATTTGCTGTATTAAGTTGAAGAAAGCAAACATATATTAAAATATAAATAGACGCAAAAAAAATCACCCAATTGCCATGCCTAATTTACCCAAAAAATACTATTATTTTACATTGGCCTTTCTAAAAATTTATTTGTTAGTTCCTTAATCTGAAGTTTAATACTTCCAAAATTTTTTACATTTTAGACCGTCTTTTATCAACTCATCTTTCTTTATATGTAGATTTAAAGTTTCTCTTTGAGGCTCTACCAGTTCTTTATTATTGTTAATAGGTTTATAACTTGTTGAACTAGCGTCTAATTTGTCTGAAGAATTAATTTGGCTGTTTCTATTTGGATATGTTCTAACATTAGTTATTTTAACCCTATGAGTTAATTGGCGGTCGCGTTTTATCTTATTATTATTTTGTTCTTCTATCTGCTTTTTGTATCTTAATTTGCAACAATCATCAGCCAAATAACATGTTTTTTGAGGGTTCTGGTGCCTGTTAAAACTCTGGTTATTGCTTGGCTACCTATCTGGGACATTTTTTGATCCCTGAATTGGTTTAAAGTTGGGTCCTGTTGCATTTGTATCTTGGGGCAAACTTTTTGTACTAATTACTAGATCAAATTTAACTGCCTCACCTTGGGCAAGTGATCTTAAATATTTATTAGGATTGTTTCTAGCAATGTCAGTGTGATGTTCAAACAAATCACTGGTCTTTTTATCACGATGAATGAAACCATATCCTTTGCTTACATTAAACCATACCACTCGGCAAGTTACTCCATGTGTCCATGTGCTATAACTTTTGTGGGAGCTTTAGGTTTAAATTTGTTTAAATTTGTAATTTTTTTCAAGGACTAAAAGAACCAGGTTTTGCAGTTGCAAATGAACAGTGTTTAACTGCTCTGTTTTTATCTTCACGTGGATAAATATTTTGGTTTTGATGTTTTATGAAGTGGGCCATTGGACAAGTGTCAGGCATTCTACATTTAAATGCATTTTTCCCATGGGCTAAATGCAAGTAACAAAGTTTTGCACAATGAAAATTTGCGCGTTGGTCGCGACCAGGCCTATTATGCTGCTGATTAGGTTGGTTACTGCTATAATCATTACAAAACTTGTTTTAGAACTATAAGGTTGTTTCATTACTACAGTTTTTTCATTTTTGTTTATGTTATCATAGAAACATGGATCTAATATTTTACAAACAAACATTAAAGCTTAATCTATTTATCAATAATCTTCAATTGTGAAAAAAAAAACTATAGTTTAATTAATAGCTTTAGTATATACAAATTAATAATACAAAATAAACTAATTACATCGGTACAAACAAAATGTTCAAGAAACTTAACATACTTTTTAATTGTTTTCAAGTCCATATCCTCAAAATAACCAAAGTACTCTATGTCCTGTACAATACGTCAAAAGGTATCAAAGAAATCTGTGATCAAATATTTATTAATATTGAAATAATTTGTTGAGCGTTTTTTTTTTATCTTTTTATAAACTAGTAATGTAATATATCTTGATAGTTATTTTTAACGTCACTTTATTAATTTAAAACTAATGTAAACTTATAACATGAATTTAATGTTTTGAACTGATTATTTATATTTATATTTAAAAGTTTGTTAAAATTAGTAGAACATTTTTTTTTGAAAGTTTAATTTTTGTAACATCTAAATTTTTAATTGTTTTTTATCTTTAAGGTAACTTTTAGTGAAAAAACTGTACCTAAAAATGTTAGTTTTATTATAACTTTATATTTATTTTTTGAATGTAGTATACTTTTAAAGTGTTAAAAAGCTTTTGTAACTTAATTAAAAAGTTTATTTTTATGTCAAACAGCTTAGTTTTAAGATAGTAAGAAAAATTTTGATTTCTTAAAACCAATTCTAAATAAATAAGTTATTTATAAAAGTTTTTTACTTTAAAAGTTTATAATTTAAATAGCGATTACTTTGATATTTTTTGAAAATTATAGAAAAATACCCTAAACTACTAAAGACATCTTAAAGTCGTTCAGTGTATTTTTTTTTTCACGCAAAAAATTCCAACTCTGTAATATTTTTCTTAATACAATAATATGCTAGATAGGAAAATTCCAATTACTAAAATCAAAAAACAAATATTAAAAGTTTTTTAAGTAGATTTTTTTTGTATCATAGTCAAGATAAAAATTAAGTTTATACTTTTTTTCAACAATACTCAAAAAAGAAAATTTCTATACTTTAAGTTATAATTAATGGGTTCTTTTGAACTTAAAGTTTTATAATAATTATAATAACACTCCTTGTAAATACTTTTAAGTATATATTTTTAAGTTTTGAAAAAAAATAAACATTTATTATGTTTTTTAATGTTTTCTTTAGCTCATTTAAAAATATATTTTATAAATTATTATTTAATTTATAAATTTTTATTATTATTTTCATTCTAATTTTGATAAGTAATGATAAAAATTGGGAAAGTAGGCTAAAAATTATTTAATTATGAGTTGTCACAACCGTAGGCTAGTTTACACTTTAAATATTTTTATTTGAAAAGGAACATTTTTTTTTAACTCAAAATTGTTTTGTATTTTAGCACAAAATTAAAGCTAGATTAAACAGCTTTAAAATGCGTTTTTTTTTAAACTTTGGTTTTTTTAAAGGATTGTCACAAAACCTTGAATCCTTGTAAAAGCCTGGAATTTCATAGTTTAGGCTACAAAACCAAGAAAAACCTAGAATTCGAAGAATCTAAAATTTCTCATTTAGTGTAATTTTTAATGATTAAATTTTTTTTTTTTTGTTTTTAAAAACATAATCAATAATTAATTCATTATAAAATATATGTGATTGTTTATTGTTAAATTTATTATTAAAAATGAGAAACTAGGCTTAAAAGTAAAATAATACATATTTGTAAAAACATTAAGCTAACTTAAGCTTATAAATGTAATTATCTGGTCCAATTTAGATAGTTCAAGTTTTTTTTTTTATTTAAGGATTGTTTTAATGGCTTTTAAACTTTTATTTTTAAATTTGTTTTTTTTTCATGCTCACCACAAAATAGGAATCTTTAGAAAAAGCTTGAACTAGACAAATTAGCCTAAAAAACTAAGAGTTTGCGAAATTTTGAAAAAAAAAATTGGAGTTTTGAAAAAAAATCAGTAAAAAACCTGAAATTTTAAACATATTTATACGTACAGTTGTTAAATTTTGATTAGACACGAGAATTATATCATTAGCTAAAAAGTTTTTGTCATGATTTTTAGTTTTATTAATGAAAACACATTTAAATTAGCTCTACAGTAAACTTTAATTGTTGTTTTACTTTTTATCACTGTTTTTAACCTTAATTTAAATTTAGAAGTAAAATTAGTTAGATAAACGTTTACTTCCAAAAACCTGGAAGAGTCTAAGAAAACCTGAATAAAATTTGTAAAGAACCAGATGAAACCCTGCTTTTTACTTTAGCTTTCAATGATTTTATCATTACAATGATGTTTTTAAGTTTTCAGTCTCCGTTACTATATTTTTTTGTTTTATATATTTAAATATTTTTTCCAAACTCTTGATGATTTATTTAAGCTATTTTTTTTGAGTGGTACATATCTTTGCAACACTTTGAATATCAAACTTCAATTATGAATACAATTGAGCTCTGTCACGCATTCAGAGTAGCTTTTTCAGGCTGGTTAGCCATTTTTTGTAAAAATTTTCAGGCTGCCATGGGATATTTTAGTTTTCTTTAAAAAATTATTTATTATATTTAGGTGTTAAGTTTATGGGTTTTAAGTTTAATGTAAATCAAGCTAGTTTTTAAGCTTTTTAAATTTTTATTTTAAAATGGTCAAAATTTAAGAAGTATTCTTTTTAGGATTAATCAGAAATTCGTTTTGATAAGATTTTAATAATAATAATTTTATTATTGCTTTTTATAGTATTTGGTCAGATGGAATTGTAATATGACAACTGAATTACTTTGTCTAAAAAAAGATTTCTAACTATCTTCAAATGTTGATTAGAAAAAAATAAAAAAATTTGATTAAAAGCTTATATTTAAAAATGAGAGTAAAATATAAACATCCTGTACATGGTAAAGTTCTTGTTTGCATATTTTCTGACCAGTAAATTTTTTTTTTCATGGGTTTTTTTTCTTAATTGTAAAAACTATATTTCTTAAAGTATTTTTATAGTGTTTGGGTAAAGTTAGTTAGGGATAAGGGTATAAAAAAAATAAATATTTAAGTTTGTAACAAAATAAATGACTCAGCAGATACGTAAATCAGATTGAACTTTAATTTACTTTTCTAATAAAAGTACTTAAAACATTTTTATGTAGTTTTTGCAATCTATTGTTTATCTAAATTCATTGGTATACTAAAAAAAAAAGTTTTATTATTGAAATATATATTGCGGTAGACTATAAACAAAAAGAAAACAAATTCTCTACAACTTGATTTCAATTAGTTAGAAAAAGTAAATGTTTTTTTTAGCATTATCTAATTAACTAGAATTATATTGTTTTATATAACATTAATTTTCGTTTTGCTTTTACTTAACATTTTTATTGTCTTTTATATATACTTAGTTTTACTTTGTTTAGTCACAAAAAATCATTCTTTTAAAACATGAGAACTAAGAAGTTATTGCTTGCTAAATTTAGAAAAATATTAAAAAATTAAGTTATTATTATTTTTTCAAAAAATCACAAATATAATAGAATGCTAAAAAAAAGTAAGTGCAATTTTTTAGTTATGAAAAAAATGTATTTAAAGATATATACAATGAAAAAACAAATGGTTAACATTTGATGAATACTAGTTAAACATTTAATAAAATTGTTTTGAAATTAATTATAAAACAAGTACCAAAGTGTCTATTTAGAAGAATTTTAAAATTTGCTTTTGGTTTACAGAATATTTTATTTTTTATGAAAATCTTCCATAGTTTAGGACAAATAAGGCCTTTTTAGTATTAAGTTTTAATTAAAACTTCTATAAAATAGGCTTATTACCAACTTTCAAATATTTATTATATATATTTTTCTTTTTATCTATAAATATTTTTCAACTAGAACATACTAATAAAAAATTATATAAAAACATCATCATAATAGTAATACCAGCTCAAAAATTATACTGATACATATCTGCTTAATTTTTATAACAGAATAAGGTCAGCAAGTTTCCGATTAAGTTATAAAAAAAACTTTTATCGCAACTTAAAATAGCATATATCATTATTAAAATCAGTCAGATAATTAAAAGATAAAAATAAAATAGTTTTTCGTAAAGTTAAAATCCATTATTAACCAAAATTCAAAACAATTAAAAATTTTTTTTTTTGGTATTTAACCAAATTAATTTCCGGTATAATATACGTGTTATACTTTATATTATAGACGTTTCGAATCTTTTTGAATGATGAGGTTTTTTTTTCTAGTTTTAAAGTTATCGTTTAGTTAAAAAATTTTACTAAATAAAAGAATAAAATTAGGCTTCAATAGTAACTTTGTTACAAATCTATTTGTTAACATTTTAATACATCTGTGATACACTTTTAGACAACGTTTATAAAACTAACTCTGAAAACGACTGTAGTGATTTTGCTGATTTTAAATATATTAGTTGTTTTCTATCGTTTTTGTTTTAAATATGAACTAAAAATAGTTATTAAAATTATAGAAATAGTTTTACAAATGTAAAATAAAGACCAGTTGTACTTTTGAAAATTAAAGTTTTAACAAAATATTCCAGATTTTTGAAGTCGTCAGTATCTTTTCTTATCAATTTTCGAGCATATTGATTTGAATCCCAACTTCTTGTTAGACTGAGACCAAAATATTGTTACTTTTGATACATGCCAGTCAGTGCTAAGGAGAATTGCTGTATTCTGTATTTACAAACATTTATTCCGTTATACCACAAAGCTATCGTTTTAAAGTGACGTCAGACTAGTTTTTCTTAAACAACTTTTTCTTAGGCAGCTGTAACACTTGTTTTATTCTGATAAAATCAGAAAGAATCTACTTTAAAGCCCAGACGTTTCTGTATTTAAATCAGTATAACGTACAAAAAAAAAAAAGATCGAGTTTTATAAAAAGTCTAGAAAACAATAAACCGTTTTTAATGTCCAAAATAAACTTAAACAATTTGTATTAAAAAAATACAGCTGACTTACTTATTTAAAGTAAAACACGAAACAATTTTTTAGTAGTTGTTACTTTATTTACACTTTAATAACAAGACTTAGAATTTTTAGAGGTTTAATTGTTTAAAATTACTTTATTATGTTTAGTTTGTTACAAGCATTGACGAGGTATTTTAGCGAATTTTAGTTTGCCAAATAAATTATCAAAAAAGGACTTTATAAATGTTAAAAACAGTTTTTGTACTGGTATGCTATTTTAAATGAATTTTTTTAGCTTGAGTGTTTTTATATATAAATTGACTTTTGTGTTTGATAGAGAAATAATGTTTTCTAAAATCGTCTCCTGCGAAAACTACTAATTGCAATAAATCATTAATTTTATAAACTTCATATGTATCTTATATAAAAACAATATTCCGTTTTAAAATAATCTTACTATTATTAATATGAGTGTTGGTTAACTTACCTAATTTTGAAGAGCTTTTTTTACAAAAACAAAGCAATAGTTATATAAAATATAAAAACTTATATCACTAAAATATGACAGTTATAGTAAAACAATTATGACAAAAGTTAAATTGTTAAAAAGTTTATTACTTAACAATTGTTTCACGCTAGTGCGATAATCACAAGTAAAAAAGTAAACAAACTAACAAGTTGCAACGGACAAACATTTTATATAGTTTTAGGTAAGTAATTAGTTTATTAGGTAATTGGTTTATTAATTAAGTTTTAGTAATATTCAGCAAAGTAATAAAATTTCTTTAAGAAAATTATAGTTACAAATATTAAAAAGCATGCATAAAACCTGTATTACGAGTAATTTAAGTTTTGAAGTGGAGTTTTCGGAAGTGCGGGCAGGAATAAAAGAGTTGGTACCGTTTGTTTAGAATATCCCTTCTGTCTGCTTTAGCGATCGCGACCTTTTCTAATATGCAAGTACCTCAAATGCTTTGTGGGTTTTTTGCTTTGCCAATGTCGTGGATAATTTCCCAATCAATTTTGTAACCAATGTTCTTATTTTTAAGCTTCCATATATACTTTGATATTTCTGTTCCGTTCTCTTTATAGTTTTTAAAGTCACTAATATGGTTGTACCATCTTTTTTTAAAAGTTCTACCCGTTGAGCCCAAATAGTTTCTTGTTACGTTTTTTGATTTGATTGTCGCTTTATATACCACAATTTCAACTAAACATTTATTCTTAAGGCGACATTTGTTTTTTGTTCGGCAGTTGCAAAGTGTTTTGTTTGGATCATCGTTTTTTGTTTTTAAGTATTTTCGATTGTGTTTTTGGATTAGTTTCTTAATATTGCTCATGCAGCTATATGAAATTTTATAATTATTTCTGTTTATTATTTTGTATAACTTGTGGTCTACTTTTAAATGTTTATCTATTAGTTGCAGAAAAGCTTTACCTATATTGGTTTTTACTGACTGACAGTAGGGTGGGTTGAAGTAGATTGTTTTTCTTGTTCATGCTGGTTTCTTTTTGCTTTGGTTGTTTTGGTGGTTGGAGTATATGAGTTTGTGTTTGAAATTTGAGTTGGTTAAAGCATTCTGGTATCCAGTTATTGATTCATTGAAAATTTCCTTGGTTTTTGAAAGTTTATTGAGTCTTTTTTCGATCATTTTTGGTAGGTTCTTTTTGATAATGGACGGGTGGTTCGAATACTTATTAATATAATTGGTGCTTGAGTTTTTTTTTTTTGGTATGGTTTGAATGTGTCTAGAGATATATCTAGGAAATTGCATTTAGTCGCGCCTACGTCAATCGTTATTTTAAAACCGAGATTATTAAAGATTTTTATTGTGTTCTTTTTTAGTCTTTCTAGCTCTTGGTTGCTTTTTCTGCTTATTATTGCGAGACCGTCGTCTTTATAGAGTCCAATATCTTTATAGTTGTATAAGTGCCTAAGTTTGCTTAAGGCATAGAAGCCTACCATGTCGCACAGTTCCGCGCCGAAGAACGAACCCATTGGTACATCAAATTGGCTGTTACTGTCTTTTTTTACCCATTTTATCGTTTTTTATTTCTGTGAAGTTCTTTGCAAATGTTATGGCTTCAGATAAGTGTTCATGACTGATGCTAGGAAAAAAATTAATAATGTTGTAGTTTACAAAGCATTTATTTTTTATATTATCAATATTGTTAAACCATTCTAATACTTCATATGAGTTCTTCCATTGAGTTAGTTCCGATTTCCTTCTTATGTCAATAACAATTCTTTCTAGTATTAATTTGCTTAGCAGTCCAAGTTGGTTTTTTCCAGGGTTTAATGTTCTGCATTCTATTTCAAACGGAAATTTGGGTTTAATTATTATTAACTTTATTCTTATTTATTTGTGTTGTTCTTTGATTTTTAAATTTAACTAGAATTTAAACTTTGTCAAAAATTCAAACTTAGTACCATAATTTAACTTGTTTTGTTTTTAGGTAAAAAATTATTTTAACTATAAGCTTTCGTATAAAGCATTTGAGCGGGAATATAAATTTTAAAAACGATAAAAAGCACAAGATTGTTCAAATTTTCAATAATTACGTCACGATTATAATAAGCTACACCAAATTCAATTAAATTTGAAGCTCATATCATTAATTACACTTTTGCTTAAGAAATGTTTACTCTGTAAATTATCTAGAAGAAAAAACAAAGCTACATAAAGTTTTGATTATTATTGCTATAGTTGTTATATTTATTTTAAAACTTAGCTAAAAATTTAAACTTCTATTCAAACTTAGTCTTAATATTAAAATTTGATTTGTTTAGTTTCTTAAGTAAAAAATTTCAGTAATAATTTGTTTTTATTTTAATTTAATTGTTTAAATGCTATTTCCCATGACTGTCACATATCTTTTTTTAGATTTATTTAAGCACTGACGAGGTCTTTGACCGAAACTTAGTTTGCAAAATAAATTTTTGAAAGAATAAATACATTACTTCTCCTTCAGCAGTTGAGATCTCTCTATTTGTTTTCTTAAAACCAAAACATTTAATAAAATAATTATACTTTTACAAAAAATTTCACTAATTTTAATAAATAGTAGATTTTATTTTTACCTTTGTTTATATGTGACTTATTTGATGCTTAAAATTTATATTCTATTCTACTAAAAAAGTTCAATTTATATTTAAACATTTATATACAATTAAGAAATGATGTGGTGTCTATATTAAAGTTTGTTTATTTTATTACATCACTATACTTTCATTATTTAACACAGTCATATTTCTTTCAGAGCTTTATTTTAATCTTTTATTGTTAATTTCTGATATACTGAGGTATAGCTAAATGTTTACCAATTAGTCAAGGAACATAAAATTACAGAGTCTAAAGATATAGAGGATATTAGAAATATACAATAAACCTAATTAGTGCAATATTAAGAAAAAAATTGAAAAAATTTTCGTTTTTGAATTTTTTAGAGTTCTTAAATGCGTAACTAAACGAGAGTGCGTAACGTCACGAGTGCGTAAAGATGCGAGAGGTTACTGTACTTAATAACGCTCAATATATAATATAGACAATGTCTAAAACAAGCCTTAAACATTAAAAAAAATACAATACGTATACTTTCGATTTACTACCTTATGTATTATAAAAAGTTAGTATATAGTCTGATCAATCTTAATAATAATCCTTCTAACTAAATTTGCATTTTGTTACAGCTTTGCCTAAGCTGTAGTAATATTGAGTCCTACTTGGCGTTTTTTGCGAATAAACTAGTTTAAATTGTTAAGAGTAAAACTATAAGAGGTAGGTAAGTGTACTTGTGCAAGCGACATTTATCGACTCGATATTCTACTACTAATCTACCAAGTAGTCATGACCGGTACTGTTTGTATTAACAACTTGTTTAAATGTATAAGGTTTGCATTTGTTTATTTTTGAAAAGGTATAGCTTTGTAAACAAATATATATTGTTATCACAGGAATTATTTGAATAAAGATTATACTTTTTGTTTAGCTTTTTCTTATATTGAATTCTAGCAACAAAGTGCTTTGTTAAAAGTTTTTTTTGCGGCTTAAGTGAAGCTGTGTTTTCATATAAAAATAAATTTTTACTGTATAAATTAAGTATAAAAATAATTTTAAGCAAAGTAGAAACTTATATATATATTTAAAATTTCAAAGAAATCGCAGTATATACAAAATTCGTAAAAATAAGTTCACATAAGTTAAATTATTTACACTAGTTCAAGCAATACCTTATCACAAGTATGGTTGGTAATACAAAAACCATTATTTCTAGAAAAACTATTTATACTTTTTTTTTAAGCATATTAGTCTAAGTATTGACTTAAGCTTTTAGTGATCAAGTTTATTTTTGTTTTTTGATTAATAAATATAAATCTAATTTCTTGTTCGTTTGAAAAACTTATGGTAGTTAAAACTAAAACTTGTTCTCTTATAACTATAACATTGTTAAGTTCTCTACATAACTAGTTATTGGCATTCATTGACGTCCTAATTATAAACAAAAACATTACATTCAATGCATATAAATAAATAAAATTTTGATAACATTTTGTAGCTTAAACAATAAAATATTTAAATTTTTTGTTTGAAAACGTTGTAAACACTGTAATAAACATTCATGACGAGATGCATTTAAACAGAATGCAAAAAACTGTCTACGCTGAGTAAAAGTTTAAATGTTTTTAAGCATCTTCTTTCATACAACCAAAACTAAAATTTAGTTTAACTAACTTTTGTAACTTTAAATTTAAATATTAATAGTTTAAATAGTTTAACTTTTTTTTTGCATATACAACAGCAGTTTGTGTTTGAATATAATTGAAATTAGAAGTTTTTATGCTTTATGTACTTTAATTATAAACAAATTTTATAAATTTGTAAAAACACCTACCATTTTAAGCTTAAAAACTAGAAGTTATTTAAATATGTATGAACCAAGTTTTTGTACGCCCATTTTCTGCAGTTGGTTAAACTTGTTTTTTTTTCTAGCATAACAACTACTATACAAAAAAATATAAAATTTGACCAAATTGTTTGTAATCAGAAAAATTTTTGACTTAAATATAAAAACCTACTTTAGATTCAAAAAATGTTGACTTTTTTCTTAATTTTGTTAAAAAAAGTTAACCTTTTTTAACTTGAAGTTAAAATGGTAATACTAGTTAATTAATAATTTAAGTTGAGCATTTTTATCCGTTTTCTAAAATTAGTATCCAGACATTTCCCTAAATCAGGCTTTTATGGTTCTATATTTAATAGAAATACAATAAAGATTTCATATTCTTGCATACCCAATTTAGAAAAAGGATTGTCCAATCACAACCAGAAATTACTTCAAAACTCAAATGAAACAACTGAAGAAAACTGCAAATTTTGTATGTAGTTAAAAAACAATTTTCCAGTTAAAGGTGAATGTCTCTCTAAAGGAGTCATTTATAAAGCGACAGTTATGCATAACAAAAAAGAGCATATTTACATTGGTTCAACTGGAAGACAATTCAAAAGTAGATTTTACGAACGTACGCAATCCTTTAAAAATGTAAAGAAGAAAGAAAGCACATGATTAATTAGTTTCATTCACAAAATCAAAAATTGCAAACCTGATTGGAGAAAAATGATTAGATGGGAAATTGTTCATCGCAGTAACCAAAATAAGCCTAGTAAAATTTGCACCTTATGTAATTTTGAGAGACTCGAAATCGCATTTGCAGACAACAACAAACTTTTACACTAGAGATCAGAATTGGTAGGAAAATGTAGACATTTTACAAAATTTTCTTTAAAGTCTTAATTTACTAAATTTAAGTTTAATTTTACCTTTGTTTTCATTATGTAGTTGTGTTTTGTCGTGTGATTTTAGTTATAATTGTATTTACGTTAATTATAATTTATTTTGCTGAATATTACTAAAATTTAATTAATTAACCAATTACCTAATCAACTAATTACTTGTCTAAAACTATATAAAATGTTTGTCCGTTGCAACTTGTTAGTTTGTTTACTTTTTTACTTGTGATCATCGTACTAGCGTAAAACAATTGTTAAGTAATAAGCTTTTTAACAATTTAACTTTTGTCATAATTGTATTACTATAACTGTCTTATATTAGTGATATAAGTTTTTATATTTTATATGACTATTGCTTTGTTTTTGTAAAAAAAAATCTTTAAAATTAGATAAATTAACCAACACACATATAAATAATAGCAAGATTATTTTAAAACGGAATAATGTTTTTCTTTGAGGTAGATATGAAGTTTATAAAATTAATGATTTATTACAGTTAGTAGTTTTCGCAGGAGACGATTTTATAAAAAGTTATTTCTCTATCAAACACAAAAGTCAAATTATATATAATAACACTCATTTAAAAAAATATCATTTAAAATAGCATACCAGTAGCAAAAACTATTTTTAACATTTAAAAAGTACTTTTTTATAATTTATTTGGCAAACTAAACTTCGCTAAAATACCTCTTCAGTCCTTATAACAAACTAAACATAATAAGGTAATTTTAAACAATTAAACCTATAAAAAATCTAAACTATTTCAAGTTAGGAAGTCTTGTTATTAAAGTGTAAGTAAAGTAATTTGTTTTTTTTTTAATACAAAATGTTTAAGTTTACTTTGGAAGTTAAAAACGGTTTATTGTTTTCTACACTTTTTAGATGTATTTTTTTTGTACGTTTTACTGAGTTAAATACAGAAACGTCTGGGCTTTAAAGTAGATTCTTTCTGATCTTATCAAAATCAAACAAATGTTACAGCTGCCTAAGAAAAAGTTGTTTAAGGAAAATTAGTCTGACGTCACTTTCAAACGATAGCTTTGTGGTATAACGGAATAAATGTTTGTAAAATGCAGAATACAGCAATTCTCCTTAGCACTGAATGGCATGTATCAATATTAACAATATTTGGGTCTCAGTCTAACAAGAAATTGTGATTGTAATAGATATGCTTAAAAATTAATAAGAAACGATACTGAAGACTTCAAAAATCTGGGAAATTTTGTTAAAACTTTAATTTTCAAAAGTCATTATTTTACATTTGTAAAACTATTTTCATAATTTCAATAACTATTTTTAAAAACATAACTAAAACAAAAACGATAGAAAACAACTAATATATTTAAAATAAGCAAATACACGATAGTCGTTTTCAGAGTTAGTTTTATAAATATTGTTTAAATTAATTTTGTCTTCATTTATTAGTAGATTTTAAAGAAACTTTTTTTTCAAAAAGTGTATCACAGATATATTTAAATGTTAACAAAAAGTTTTGTAACAAAGTTACTGTTTAAGCCTTATTTTGTTCTTTGATTTAGTAAAATTTTTAAACTAAACGATAACTTTAAAACTAGAAAAATAAACCTCATGATTTGTAAGGATAGAAAACGTCTATAATATAAAATATAACACGTATATTTTACCGGAAACTAACTTGGTTATTTAAAATAAAAACATATTTTTTTAATTGTTTTGAGTTTTGGTTAATCATGGATTTAAACTTTACGAAACACTAGTTTATTTTTACTTTCTACTTATCTGACTGATTTTAATAATGATATACGCTATTTTAAGTTGCGATAAAAGTTTTTTTTTATAATTTACAAGGAAACTTGTTAACCTTATTCTGTTATGAAAATTAAGCAGATAATTATCAATATTATTTTTGAGATTGTATTATTATCACGATGTTTTTATATACTTTTTTAATAATATGTTATAATTGAAAGAACTTTATAGTTAAAAAAAAATATATATAAAATATTTAAAAGTTGGTAACAAACCTATTTTATAGTAGTTTTAATAAAAACTTAATACTAAAAAGGCCTTATTTGTCCTAAACTATAGAAAATTTACTTAAGAAATATACTATTCTGTAAACCAAAAGCAAATTTTAACATTTTTCTTTATAGACACTTTCACACTTGTTTTATAATTTATTTCAAAACAAGTTAATTAACTAAATAACGATTAAAAAAAGTTAAAACTGCTATCAACAACTGTTAAAAAATGCATTTCTTTTCATTTTACTAATGTTCAAAGGTTTTTTACTATAAAATTTCTAATACACGTTTGAATTTGTATGCTCTCCGTATGTATTTCTTCGGTTTTGTGATCCACTACTAGTGTGGCTGTGTGAACTCCTACTTACATGGTTTGAATGAGTTGAAAAACTTCTATTGAGTAAGTTTTGTTGATACAATTGTATTTGTTTAAAAGGTGGTCCAATGTTCATGTTATGTCGGTTTGGTATATACGTATATATCTGGTTGGACGCATGGGTAAAACAACGGCTTCCATTACAGTTTTTAAAAGTTCTCTGATTCTGGTTAAGCATCGGTCTTTGGTTAACCATATTATCGTATTTTAGAATCTTAGTGTTTTGGTAGTGCATTGGCCTTATATAGTTGTTTCTTGGGGGAAAACTCGGATCAAATGTTTCTTGATTTTGCAATAATGTCCTGTTGTTGTAAGTTTGTTGAATCATTGGGGCTAATTTTTTTGTCAATAAGGAAACTTTTGAGTTCTTTTGACGTAAGTGATCTCTTTTAAAATTGTTATCTCGGTCACTGTGAATTTCATGTTTCATTTTTTTATTTTGATAACGCATAAGATTATCTGTTGTCTTTCTTTTTAAACCTTGCCGTTTCTTTTTTTTACTTATTTCTTCTACAGTAATAGTTACATCTCCTAATGTGTGGTGCTTTTCATTCATCGCTTTTATCACTGACTCTCTGTCCTTGTACCTTATAAGAGCTTCGGATTTTGGTATGAAAAAATCTTTATAAACAATTTTTCCAAATTGTTTAAAGTAGGTTGTTATTTTCTCCTTACTGATTTTTACCCTTTTTCAGTAACTGACGTAAAACTAGCAAAAGTTAACCTTCATTCAAATAATATTTCTTATGTCTGTTCTGAAGAATACTAAAACCAGGGTAGCCAAATGATTTTGGCAAATTTTCTCCAGGTTTTCAAAATTTCATCCAGATTTAAAAAAAAACACAATAAGATTTTTTTTTTAAAGTTAGGAAGTTAAAACAATGTGTTAGTTAGTATAAAAGAATTAAAAAACTACTTGAAAAATAATTTTTTGATGATTAAAAAATTATGATGAAAAAATATTTGATGATAACAAAGATTTAATTTATATGGTAGATTTTTAGTGTAAAACAAAATAATTCTACGTAACATGTAAAAATTGTTTAACATTCAAGGTTTTTTAGTGACTTTTGTTAAAAATTCCTGGTTTTCCAGATTCCAAGTTTTTTGGCGACTTTTTAATACTTATTATTATCAAGGCAAATAATACTCAGTAGAGTAAAGAAAAAATTCTTTCTTAGTAACCAAATAAAAGTTTAATAATCAATTTTTTTTCTAAATTAAAATACATATAATTATATGGTCAACGAGATATCTATAATAGAAAAATATTTCTAAAAACCAATTTAAAACTCTTACTTGTCATTAAAAAAATCTTTAAAAATAGCCTGAAATTTTTAAAAAGTTACAATACTAGCAAATATTTTACAATAGACTAAATTCAATTTTGGTCAACCAGAGTTTCAGTAATTTAAATTTATCACGTAAGTTTGACACTATTACATGTTAACAACTGTATGAGTCAGAAAATAAGCCTGAGTGACAAAGACTAGACTTAGTCACAAGTATAAAGCTAGCTTTAAAGATTTGTATATATAAGTAAAAAACTAATATATGTTAAAACAAAACTTGGGCATTTATAGATCTTAAATTTATAAAATATGAACAACTAACTACATATTAGAAAGTTTCAAGTAAAGAAGAAGTTAGAGATTTTTAAAATATATCAAAATAAACCCAAGATCTTAAAGTAATTTTCAGTCTCAGTTATGCTGAGTTTTTGTTAACAAATTTAAAAAAGCCTCAGTTGGTCTAGGTTTTTCATGACTTAAAACTAGACTTAATTATTTTCAGAAAGCTAAGTATGTGACAACCCTGATGTTATTGCTACTTATTATAATTAAAACATAATTAAATATATTTGAACAAATTAATTATTTTGCTCAAATATCAGTTGAATAAGCTAATAAATATAGTAGTTTTTAATAAAGCAAAATGCTTTTAAACAAAGAGAGTTAAAAAAATTAAATATTAATAGAACACTAACCTTTTTATTTTATTTTTTAATTTTTGATAACTGCTCAGTTTGGAATTTCTTTGGGTGGCTAAAGATAGAAGAATTTTTACAATATGAACAGAATAAAACTAAGAGAGTACAAAAATGGTCGTTTTATTAACAACAAAATGATCAATAAGATATCAAGGTTTAAAGATATCTGAATGTTGAATGATTTAAAAAAATATTCTTTTAAAGTTTGTTTTTATTTCTCTTGCTGATACCTTGATGTCATGATAATACTACCATCAACTCAAATGTTTCTTTTTTAAATGTGCGTATTTTTGCGAGAGGTGACAGTAAATTAAACTTGACAGCAAGGAGCGTAAACTGGAATCAAGCATGCTGTTGTTTCAGAGTGAGGTTTCATCATTGCACATTGGTGGAACCGATCTCTGAAGTTACTAATCAACGGGTAGCGTGGTCGTAAAATTTCTAAATGTTTGTGTTCGCGAAGTCCCTTTTTTTAATCTATCTTTTAATTTTTTGATTTAAGATTTAAGTTGCAACAAATACATTTCACTAGTTTATTTAATTTTAAATGCGATTACTTAACTAATTCTTGTCTGAAATAATATGAGTTCAAACTGAACTAAAGTTACAAAAAAAAACATAAAGTTATAAATGTTGTAAGCTATTGAAAAAAAAAAGCAATCACTTTTGTTGAAAACATTTCAGACTGTTGATTAAGATTTATATAGAATAACTTAGTTATTTCCTTGAGATCGCTTTGTTGTTCAACAGAAAATGAGTTTAAAACTTATTATTAATTTGTTTAAAATCATAAAAACATGTGTTCGTTTTATACTTATAAGTTATATATAATTGGTAAAGTCACTAAAAAAAGTTACTGAAATACCTTATAAAATTTCGTTTTTAAAGTTGCAACCACATTGTGTGCGTTCAGTGAAAGTAAATTTTGTTTTGGTGAATGTCGAATTGACAAAATGTCTCAAAATTCACCTATCAAAATAAAAAAGAGTTGTGGTAATATTAGTTTCCTAAAAGAGGACTTACGTTAATTCATTTTAATTTAGTTAGTTATGCTTAGCATACTTAAATCTTTTATTGTAGTTAAAAGCTAAATGTGTAAAATATTTTTCAATAGCTGGATTAAAAAATAGTGGATGTTAATTGTACATGATTTTAAACAGATTTTAAGAATAAGTTTAAAAGAAAATTAGTGTGCACTGTTTAATGTACATACATTTAAACTTTTTTTTAATTTAAGTATTTTAAGAAGTGTAAATTAGCCTTGAGTTTTTAAATTTACCTTAATATATTAACTATGTATTGCTAAGTTCATTATTTTTAATAAGTATATTTTACATTTTTTTTTCTTAAAAACTATTATTTTTAAGGAGGCCAAGTGATTTTGTTATATTTTATAAATCTTTTGAGTAGTTATCTTAAATTTTATAACAAAAATTTAATAAAAGACAAAGTACAAATTATTTTATAAACTGGCTTATGCTAAATAATATGTATCTTTTTCCAAAATATTAGCTATTTATTATACAGTTTACTTTTGTTTTAAACATAACTTATTAGTTAATTGTTTTTAAATGACATAAAAACATTAATTTTTTTTATGCATGTCATATAAATAGAAATAAAATGGATAAAGAAATAGTGTTAAACAGTTTAATAAAACTTTGTTTACTAAGACACTTTATTAAAGATTGATTGTGGTTTTTATTTGAGTTTTAATAAATGAATGTTGAATGTAAAAGATCTCTCAAGATTAAAACTACGAAAACTTAATTACTAAGAAACTTTATAAATATTATATGTTAATAAATTTTATTTGTGAATTTTTTGAAGTTTTAATGAATGAATGTTGAATATAAAAAATCTCTAAAGATTAATCAGGTTTCAACATTTGCTCGTACATAATTGAATGTTTGTTGAAAGAGAATTAAAGTTTGTTATGTACTTATACTCATGGTTTAATTTTGCATTTATTTAAAAAAAAATCTTTAATTTATCAACAAATTATGTTCTTTTAAATTTTATTTGAAATACCAGCAACCTATAAAATCTTATAGTTTTTTTTACAACTTTGTAACTAATATAACTTATTTTATTACTATTTCATTAAAATTTATCTACATACTTTACGTTAGTTGTTAGCTATAATTTAAAAAGTGTATATTTAGTGAATTGGTTTACTTCTTGATCAATGATTTTAGTTATTTTTTTTTGATTACTAGTATATTTTATTAAAATAGAAATCCATTTATTTTACATTTCTTTGTGCAATTTTCGTAAATCACTTTTAAAATAGTAATTAATTTATAAAATACTATTTACTTAAACAGAGCACTTGTTTTAAAGTCAGAACACTTTTAAGATTGTGTAAATTAAAACAAATTGGATTAAACTTTCAACTTTCCTATGATTCTCTGTTTAATATCATTTTTTTTTAATTTTAAATTCAAGTCATGTCATTTTAGTATTTTAAAATTAATGATTTTGATGTTATAAGATTTTTAGCCTAAAATGTTTTTTGTATTTAATGTGGGATGATATTAATTTTAACTTAGAATTTGTAATATTTCAAAGTACTTTAATTCAAGTTGTTTAGTTTTTTATTCTTTCTAATTATTTTGCAAATATGATACTTACAAAATATAACAAAAAAATGTTTTTTCAGTTTTGAATTTCTATGAATAAATTTTAAGTAAACCATCAAATCAAAAAAAAATTCAATTATTGACATTTAGGATATATTATAAATCAGAAAGTCAGTAATCTAACTAAATCAGAAACTTTCTTTAACTTTTAGCGTAACTCTTAGAACTTAAACTTGTTATTGTTGTTTAGACTATGATTTTGTGTTTTTTAAAAGACTCTTATTTTTGATAAAATATAATTTCTTTAAAAATATTTTATTGAATAAAATACTAATTGAACTACTCTTTACTTTACTCAATACTGTTACTTTTACACTCTATTTGTGAGACTTACTTTAATTAACTTGCTTATAAACTTATTTTTACAATAGTTTGTTATTTTGTTATTTAGTATTTAATTTGTTTTCTTATTTTGTTAATTTGTTTTCATAAAACCATAGCATTCAATAAATTGTTATTTGACTTATATTTACTTTTTATTTCACAATAAATAAGCAAAGATTGTTTTTATACTTTTAAAAGCAAAAATAAATAAATTAATTGAGCAAGATATTTTAAGTTAAAACAAAAACATGTTCTTATGTACTTAGAAATCAATAAAGCATACAGGGTTTTTAAAATGTAAGGAAGAAAAAAAAAATTAAAGACTTATTAAGACTTTAAAAAATTGTGATTACGAGTAAGTAATTTTATACTTCGTTCAAAGGTTTGGTCAATTAAATTAGTGAAACACCTTGTAGATACTTTAAAAGATAATAGTATACTCAAAGGTTAATGTGAGCTAAAAAAAAGAGCCTAAGTCAGCATATTTTATCAAATCTTTGTTTATTTATACGCTTATCTCTAACCCTCTTTATTTAAAAGTATTAAAAGTTAATTAAGAATTAAAGTCAAAAAAACAAAATAAAAAAGAATAATAAAAAATATTCTTTTGTTTGCTGACTTGGTTCTTTTGAGCTATATTTGTGCTCAGTATCATCTTTAAGTATGCTATCCGTTAAAAAGTATTTAAGTTAATACTCATTTCTTTTCTCATAGTCATTTTAAAGTAATAAAATATTAAACATCTTTAAGTTAAATTAAAAAATTAAAATTAATTAACCAAACCTTTTCAGACAAAATAGTAAAAGCGTTTTAATAAACAAAGAGATGAAAGTATTTCCAATTCATAAACTACATCTTGGTTTCAGGTATCGATGCTGTCAACTCATACAAAAATATTGGGGTTCTTCAGATACGTTAGTTTTAATAAGATTTTATATATTAGTTCTTGTTTCCGTTAACTTTAAATTTACTAAAACAAGTATGAAGTATTTGTTTCTATTCATAGATATCATAAAATAAGTGACATTAAAGAGTCGAAACTATTTCATAATAATCTTATTTATTTATAGTATTCTTGAGTCTTGCGATAAGCTTCCTACATCATTAGTTTATATAGACACTTGTACGAATCCCCATAAAATACTTGGACATGTGCAAGTTTTCAAATTTTATGATAGAAAAGACTCTGTGGAATTTCATTGTGGTAAGTTTTTACTTTAGAATACTCATACTTATCAAGTTTTACAAACTATTTTTTATTAAAGAATTTCATTTATATAAAAATATTTTTTAACTAAAAAAAAATTGCTATATTTCATTACAGTTTTGCCTAAAAACTTGTGTAACACCTTATAAACAATTAAAAAAAATTTAAATGACATATTTTTCAGTTGTAGTAGATAAAGACTTACAGCAAAAAGGAATTGGTAAAAACATGATGTTAGATGCAGAAAAATGGGCAAAGGTGAAAGGGTTCAATGCGGCATACTTATGTTCTGTTTCTTCAGCTGAAGACTTTTACAAAAAGTGTGGATATTCAGAAATAAAATCTAGTGCTTATGAAGGAATGTTCAAAAAAGAAATCTAACTAAAACTTTAAGACATTTTAGAATTTAGTTTAAATAAAAAAATAAACAAAAAATTAATTTTATGTTATTTGATTTTTCTAAGCTTTATATCTTTTCTATCTATCTTAATAATTGTTTATAAAGCTGTTAGCGTGTTTCATAGCATTTAAATCTTTTCAAACACTTATACATATAATAATTAGTATTAATAAGTCATCAGTATATATTAATACATTTATATTTACTTTGACTGCATTTTACCGAAAACATATAATCTGATTGATAAAAAAAGTTAATTTAGTGGTAATGTTAACAAAACGTTTAGATAACAAAAACATTCTTTCTAATTAAGTTATTTAAATAAATTTACAACATTAATGTAATATTGAAATTTATGTTACTTATACTATAAATCCCTTAATCTTTTAAAGTTTACTAGAGGAACGACTGTAGAAACTTCAAAAATATTCATGGACAGGTCATTTTGTACGATGAAAGTCTAAAAGTTTATATATAACAAAAAAAAAGAAAATAACATACAGAATTTAAAAAACCGAGTAAATTTATAAATCAAAAAATGTTTTGACATTCTCTTTTTTAACCGCTAATTTTCAATTTTTGAGGATATCGAAGTCTAATAATCAGTAAAAATATTGAAAATAACCTGTGTTTTAGAAAAAAAAAGGTGCCTCAGAGTAGTTTAGTCTTCAAACTAGCTTTAGATATTGAGGGTAGCCTAAATGGATGGCAGGTCTTATTTTGAAAAATAATTGAACTTGAAGTTAATCATGAAACCAGTGAGAATTAGTAATCCCAACATCCAAAGCTTCATTTACCCTAGAACGTTTACGCATGGGGCTTAATCTCAGTGTGACTTTATTATTGGAATTTGACATAATTATTACTTAAGTCTAGACTTAGTATTAATAGATATAAATAACCAGGCACAACGATTGAGTGGGTTTCTTTATTAAACGAACTTTAGTGAATACAAAACCAGTTGTATAATCACAAGATATATTAAATATGGAAATTGTGCAATAATTTACTGTATATTAATTACTATAAAAAAATCAATAATACTTTAAGAAACACTTAAAATTAAATGCAAAAACAATTGTTATAAACTTCAAGAACTATAAAAGTATGTCACTTTTGTCAAAAATGCTTTATGTTATAAACTGTGAAAAAATGCTTTAAGATAATCACTTGTTGAAAATCAAAGAAGCTAAAAAGCGTACAGTAAGAAAATTACTAAACTTATTTTAAATAACAATCTTTAAATAAAACAAATACAATTATAATTATATATACTAACATTTTATAAAACAACTTAATACCAATATTCAGTGTCTTTATTGTAAACAGTCTCTGAAGCACCGGGCGCTTCTGTCAACACACTGCTCAATCTGGACTGTCAGCTTGTGACTCAAAAATTAAACGAATCGTTGCATCATGCAGTTTAATAAAGGGAAATGCGCTCTCATTCTCTTTATTCTCTTTCTCACTTTTTGTTACATCAGACTTTGCCCGGGCAAGAATTTTAAGTGCTTTTAATAACTTTTAATTTACTCTTATAAGCAAAACTGTTTTCAAGTGAAACTTGGGATATCGTTACACTTCCTCTTTCCGCTATTTAAAAAAAGAATCCTCACCTAACACTTTTTTTCTATTTTATGGGAATTGAACTCTACCAAACCATTTTAAAAACAAAAAAATAAAATAAATAAATGAATAAAAAAATATATAGTAACACAAAAAAAATTTCAGATATCTGGGAATAAACAAATAAAATATTTTAATTAGTTCTCTTAACTTATATTAATTTCTTTTTAAACTTTAAAAGTTTTTATGCTTTTACTAGAAGTTAATTTAAAAATAATTTTAGACATGAGTCAAAAACAACTGCAGAAATTTGCAGTTTTAAGTTGAAGAAAGGAAACATATATTAAAATATAAACATACGCAAAAAAAAATCACTAAATTGCCATGGCTAATTTACCCAAAAACTACTATTATTTTACATTTGCTTTTCTAAAAATTTATTTGATAGTTCCTTAATCTTAAGTTTAATACTTTCATCATTTTTTTAATTTTAAGACCTTCTTTTATCAACTGATTTTGCTTTATATGTAGATCTAAAATTTCTTTTTGAGGCTCTTCTATTTCTTTATTTTTGTTAATAGGTTTATTACCTGTTAAACTAGCATTTAATTTGTTTGAAGAATCATTCTGGGTGTTTCTATTTGAAAATTTTCTAACATTAGTTGTTTTAACCAGATAAGTTAATTTAAGGTTGTGTTTTATCTTATTATTATTTTTTTTCTATCTGCTTTTTGTATCTTAATTTGCAATAATTATTGGCCAAATAACATGTTTTTTGAGGGTTCTGGTGCCTGTTAAACCTCTGATTATAGCTTGGACACCTATCTGGGACATTTTGAACACTGTACTGGTCTGAAGTTGGGTCCTGTTACATTTATAGCTTGTGCAATGTTTTTTTTTTATTTATTGCTACATCAAATTGAACAGCCCTACCTTGTCTAGGTGACCTTATGTACTTGTTAGGGTTGTTTCTATTAATGTCAGTGTGATGAACAAATATATCACTGTCATTATCATCACTGTAAATGAAACCATTTCCCTTGTTTACATTAAACCATACCACTCGGCAAGTTACATCATTTTCTATAACTTTTCTGGGAGCTTAAGGTTTAAAATTTTGAACTTTTTTTTCTATGACTAAAAGAAGCAGGTTTTGCAGTTGCAAATAAACAATGTTTTACTGCTCTTTTTTTATCTTCATTGGGTAAATATTTTTGTTTTGATGATTTATGAGGTGATCCATTGGAAAAGAGCTAGGTAGTCTACATTGAAATGCATTTTCCCTATGGGCTAAATGCAAGTCACAAAGTTTTGCACTAGGAAAATTTGCGAGTTGGTCACGACCAGGCCTATTATGCTACTGATTAGGTTGATTACTACCACAATCATTACAAAACTTGTTTTGGTTCTCATGCCAGCCTGCGTTATTGCGTCTCCTTGCTCTATTTGTCGGAAGCGTGGCTCGCGAACCCCATAGTCCATGTTTTGTGTGTTATCTTAGTGTCTTTTTTTATGACCTACAAGGTTGCTGCCATCCTAAGGTGAAATTCTTCAATATTATGTCAATTTATAATCATCAATTTTTTTAACAATTTATAAGTGATTTTAAGAAATTTTTTTAATTTTTTTTTGTTAAGTATTTTTTATTGATGTATAAAAAAAATTGTAAAATAATATAAAAATTCAAAAAAAAAGTTGTTCTCTTAATATGCAAACTAATTTTAGATAAAATACATATTGTTGCATACGTCATACGTCGATTTACGACAATTAAAAGTTTATAACTGTGTTATACAAAACACAGCAATTAAGTGAAATTAAGCAAATCACTGTCTTTTCGTTTTAACAGCTTTGTAGTAGCTGTGATGTGTTTAGTTTTTACTAATTAAGCTTCAGTAAAACTAGTATATGCTTTGTTTGTAACCTAATAAATGTATTTTGATTGTAATATTTTTTAAATACTTTTTATCGCTTGTAGTAATTAAAAGTTTTGAGTTTTATTATTCTATACGAAATAGTAATTAATAACTATTAATCTGCATTGTTTTCATTTTACTTCATTATCAGGTTAAGTAAGCTAAATTTATTAAAGTCTCAAATACGTAAAAATAGTAGTAACTATTCATTTTCTGTATTTGTAGTTTTAAGTAGATGAAAAAAAAAACAACATAATTAATTTTTAAAACAATCAAATTAAACACATACAGTTTATTTTAAATCGTTTACAATATATCATTTGATAAATACTTTATTTATTGTGCTTGCTTCTAGTGTTTGATATTAAAAGAACTACATAGTGTAAGTAACACATAATAAACTAAATTCATGAGATTTATTTCAAGTCGACTTATTATTTTTCTTAATTTTTTTTCTCTTAGTATTAATGTCTAAAACTTTACTTTTATGTTTTGTAAATGCTAGTTGAGTACTAATAATTGATGTGTGAAATTACTATCAAGCATAACTTAGCTTCAATGTTTTTACTGAAAGTTTATTGATGTAAAAAAATAAGGTTAGTTATGTACAATAGTAGTCTAAACAAAAGCGAATTATTTTTTTCAATAATTACGTGTAGCTTAATAGTCAAAGAGAAAAATTTAGAATAAATGTAATTATCTGTATAAGCAATGCTACGTTATCATCACGTTATTTTGTTACAGCAGTTTACTAGCTGTATTAATGTTATACTTCTTCGTTTGGTAATTAACAAAAGTTTATGTTGATAGTTCAGCAAATCATAGCATTTATCGTTTATGTTAAAAACACTTTAATCATACCTTACTAAAATTAACTCTTATAACAAATGTAGTAATTTGTATTAGGTTAATACTAAGAAAGTATCAGTTATCTAATATTAACAAAACATAATGCAGCTACAAGAAAGCTGCTACAAACTAGAAAAATAATTTCCTTTGTTTTCCATAAGCGAAACATAGGCAAATATATTATATAACGAACTTGCAAGATAAAAAAATATCGAAATACATTTTGCAAGCAAACAATAAACTGCTTTATAAAATTAAGTTAGAAAAAATTTATGAACTATTAACTATTAACACAGCTATTAAAAAGCTGCTACAAATTAAAAAAGCCTACATAGACTCTTAGCCATAATGTTTTATAAATTTGTATACTAATATTGTATACTTTATTGGTTGTATTCAAAAGTATGATGTTAGGAACTCTTAAATACTGTTTTTTTATGTTTTGTTACAGTTTATCGTCTTTTAGCATTTATCTCGTTTCTTAGACTGATGGTTATTAAAACAGATTTAAAAAATGATAAACCATTATTCAAAACTGCATTAAAATCACTTTAGGCAAAAGTATTTTGTATATAAAAGTTAAACAAAAGAACTTTATTTAAGAATAACAAACTCTATAACTTTATTAGTTAACTACTACAAAATCCCTTAAAAAACCATTAATATATAAGTAAAAACAAAAAAGTCTTAGATAGCTTTACCAACTGATAAAATGATGAATGATTTGCAATAAATAGTAAAGAATATATATAAAGATGCAAATATATGTACAATGCGAGAACTGTTTAATACTCAATTCATATATCTTTCTATAAATTGATATATGATGAAAAAATCGTTAAGATAAGCTGCCACCGGTTAAAACTGCTTATAAAGTTAAACTTGTTTTATTTCTTTAGGATAAATATTAAGTTCTTTTAGCTTTTGTAGGAAACTTCTTTGTTTAATAGTATATTTTAATTTACTAAAAATTTACTTTATTTGGTTATAACTTGAAACTAAAAAACAATAAAAAACTGAAAAAAAATGAAAACTAGTTATAAAATGACCTCTAAAACTGTTTTAAATATTTTTCAGTTAATAACTATTTTAATTGTTATTAGAAAAGCTCCACAGTCTAACTTTCAATACGATCTAACATCATTAGATTTAAAAGTTTCCCTTTTAGGATAAAATTAGTTTTTTGATATAACATTTCTTACTATTCATTTTAAGTGTGAGATAGTTAAACTTATCAATCTGCAATTTCTTTACTTAAAAAAAAATTAAAACCACCGTTAGAGACAAAAACTAACTCAGCAAAACCTTAAAAGAAAGTAGAGTGCACCTTGTTTATAATTGAAGTAAGCGTTTTTTATTTTCAACAAAAAATTCTATTTTGTAAGTTGAATAAAATGTAGCGGGTCTTGTTGTTAGATATAAGTATAAAAATTAGAAAATAGTGCAGCTACTAGATAACTGCTAAAAATTAGATTCAATGACGAGCTCGATTAATACAAAATTAATGATAATTTATGCCGCTTACAGATACTATAGTTTGTGTGGAATGTAAGTAAATCAAAAGTTATTTTTTAATGCAAAATTTTGTTTATAAATAAAATTGTTGGATTCGAAAGAAATAAATTTATTTTAGTTAGCATTAAAAAAGACTTAGTTTATTAGTATTTAAATATAGTTTCTAAAAAAAGCTTTGACAGATAACAGTTAAAAGAAAAGAGAAAATTAAGCAATAAAACGTGTTTTAATAAGAGTTTGTGTAACTACATTAAAAAACATTAGTTAAGTTTAAAAATGTTATGTTTTTTTTTTTAATATTTAATATCTTTGTTTTGTTAGTTTTGTATGACGAACTGTTTTAATAATTACTTATACTACCTGATGAAATAAGAAAAAAAAAATACTTTAGCTTTTGTAATAAACCATGCAAAAGTATCAAGTATCAACTAACATTATTTCCACACTTTTATGACGTTAGAAAAGTTGTTAACATTGATGCATAAGTATTTATTGCTGTAGTACATTTATATCATAGTTACTAAACTAACTAAATTAACGAAATCATTTTAAATAGACAAGTATAAGTTTCAACTTAAAACCTTAAAAGTAAAATAGTAAATAATGTTGTAAATAATACATTCTTAAAATTATTATCTTTACTTGATTATTAAAAACAAACTTGACGTGCTACAATGTAGCAGCTACAAAAACAACAATATTTATCGAACCATAGATAGGTTGATAACACTTAAATTTCTAATATTGATTTCAAAGAAAAACAAAATTAAATACTTATTACTAACATGAATGATACATATTTGTTTATTATAATAATAAATGATCACGCATAATATAGACTTATACAATCTATAAATAACCGGTTTTTGAATTATTAGTTTAAAACAGCTTTATAGTAGCTGTTTTCACTTTTTAACTGATTTGTCTTTTATCATGTTCTTTTTGATATTTTATCAATGTGTTACTTAATATAAATTACAAGCGTGGTGATTTTAGATATTAACCAACTTTAGTAAAAATAAAGATTTAGAATTTTATCTTATGTATAAATCTTCTTTAAAATCTGTTTAAAATGTACTACTTACTTCCTAGCTAGAAGAAAAAATATAAATTTTACTTTACTAGTTAAAGGTGACACTAATTCTTTTTTTTTTAATGTATTTAAATTTATCTTAATACTTGTTTTGATAGTAAATAACTACATGATTTCAGAAAAGAAAGATTATTAAACTATTATAAATTACGTGAAAATAACTATCTGAATTAGTTGGAAATTTAAAGCAGCGGCGTAGCGAGGAAAGGGACACTGGCGCATACGTGCCACATTAAAAAAAAGTAAAAAAAAGTTAGTTTTATCCTTTGTTATTTATTTTCTCTGAATAATTTGATTTTTTCGACTTTCTTTATCTAATATTCGAAAGTTTAAACGAATATTTGGTTACAAATTACCAAATATTCTGCTTCGGTGCGTTAGCGCAATGTTCACTTATTTTGATAAAAACTCAATAAGGAAAAGTTTTATAACTTCATAAACTTTATGAGAATTTGGACTCAAAAAGAACGCAACGAGAGTATACTAGATTCATAATTAAGTGTAAAAAATGTATGTCACTAATTACTAAAAGTATAATTTTATCCAATTAAAGAAAATTAAAAGTGTTTTTGTTTTAGTTTTTGTTAAAAAATTAACCGTGTACAACATTTTTATAATTATAACTGTACAAATTATATAGCTAACAAGCTATTGAAGCTAATAAACTTAGAACTTTTTCGGAATTTTTAAAATAAGATTAGTTACTTAGCTGACTGATGCTTATGTTTAGGTTTATCCAAATTGTACGTCATTAATGCAAACATTAACCAATATACATTTTCCACTATGCCAACTAAGTTTTTTGAATTATAATAATACATATTATAAACTTATAAAAGTAAACAATTTAAAATATTAAAATTAGATTACTGTAGCTTTTTAAAATATTTTAGAATCATGTAAAACTAATCTTGTAATTATAAATACTTTTTTTTTTCATGTGGATTAAATTAGAGCAATTAGATCTTTAAACATAGCAGATTAGAGAAACAATAGTTTTTAATAATACAGCTTAATAAGCTAATGACGTGGTTTACGACGATAAACATACTAAGTTATTTAAGCTCTGACAATGTAATTTTCAAATATTTATAAAAACAATTTTTTAATAAAAAGTTGCTCGAACTTAAAACTGCATGAAAAAATCCTGTGATACTGCTAAGTCATGTTTAAAATTATTTGCCAATTTGAAGATAAGCTTAAAAATATGTAACTAGGACTTATTCCTTTGTAAAAGCTACCTAATTGAACTTATAAATACAAAAATGTAATCAAGCTACAAACAAAAACTAAATGGTTTGTTGCTTTAAATAAAATGCCACTATGCAAGTGAAAATAACTTAATCCTTAAGTACTAACAAATGATATTATGCATATACAGACACTAATAATATTAAGCAATGAAATGTTATTGTAATAACTAGGATACGTGTGATAAAGGTGAATCAATAGTAGGACTTTACGAACCAAATAACCAGCAATTACAAATGTAGTTTTTTCTTTATTTGTATTGATATTTATATTTTTAGACTGATATACCGAACTTACATTTCCATTAAATTAATCATATTAGACATACTTTGAATGAGAAAAAAAACATATTAAACTTAAATAACAGCTACTAAAGAGCTGCTACAAAATAACGTCGCAGTGTTTATTATTCTTTTATAAATATAATATATTTATAACAATTTTAGTACTTTTAATTATTAGAAAATAAACGTTGGTAAGATAAAAAACACTGATATACCTTTGTATTGTACAAGTTGTTAGTAAATCCTATTTAAAATAGCCGACTAATAATAAGTCTACTATTTTAACAAAGAGTATTTTCTAATATAATCAATAGTATGTAATCAAACACAAGTACCAAATTTATTTTAAAATAAATAAAATTTTAAGTTTTTAAAGTAATTTCCATTAAAAATTTTAAACTCGTGGAATTTGTTATTAAAAGTTGTACAGCGAAAAAAAAAATGGACAACAAGCATACAGTTAGCAAGAGTATGAACATCATAAACTTTGCTTAGTAATTTTTAAGTTGCTTTCTTACTTGTAAATGCGTAAAGATACGAGAGGCATTAAATATACTTACTATAATGGCTCTTTTATGTTATTGCTTTTAGCTAAAAGCAGAATGGAAACTTTACAACTTTTAACAGTTTGTTTATTTTATTTATAATATGAAAACAATAAACAAAATTATTCATTTATGAAAAAAAAAGATTTATGTTTAAATAAAATAATAATACTTATAGAAAGACTTTGCTAATTTTTATAATAAGTAAATTTTATCTATATTTATATGAGACTTATTTGATACTTGACATATATATTGTACTTTACTAAGCAAGTTCAATTTATAATTAATCATTTGTTTACAATTGAGAAATGGCGTGGTGTTTATATTGAAATTTGTTTCTATAGCCTTTTACATAAATATGCATTTTGTGCTGTAATGGGTTTCTTCTTTTGAACAAAAATATATAAATAATAAGAAAAATGTTTAATAAAATTTTCTTATGTTACTACATATTTTTTTAATTTGACCTTTGCCCACGTAAGGATAAACTAAAAAAAAACGTCAAATGAAAATTAGTGATATGTTTACAAAAAAATAATTAAGATTTGTGTTAAGTGTAAGTTCCATATTTATTAAGTATCACTGCTACTTTTTGCAAGGAAGTTTTATTAAATTTATTTTTTAGATGTTGGTTTATATATAAGACAAGAGTACTGTATTATTCATTTGTAATTTAAACTCTCATTATACCATTGTACCATTATTTAACACAGTCATATTTCTTACAGAAGTTTAATTCAATCTTTTATAGTTAACAAACTTTCTGATATACTGAGGTATAACTAAATGTTTATCAATCAGTCAAGAAACATAAGCTCAAGTCTAAAGATATAGAGAGGAGAGATGGCATTTAAAAACATACTTTAAATTAATAACATACAATTAACCTAATTTGGGCAATGTTACAAATTTTTATTTTTTATTTTATAGAGTTCTAAAATGCGTAACTAAATGAAAGTGCGTAACGTCACGATTGCGTAAAGATGCGAGAGGTTACTGTAACTAAACATTTTTGTAAACAAACACTTTGTAGTCTTGGAGCACTTTGCAACTTTAAATTCAAACTTATTCAAGCATAGTTATTTTGTATATAAAAAATGTGACGAAACTAGTTTAAAATCACAAAGTTCATACTAAATAACAATAAACCACGTTAGACCGAATTTAAAATTACTTTAAAATATCGCTCATGGTCTTTAAACTCATCTAGTTCGATTTCAAATATACAATACCGGAAATAATTTCAAAAATAAGCAAATTAAGAACATCAAATATCTATTGAGATTTTTTATAATCATTCCTACTCACATAATCTTACAAAGCAGTGAAGTAATTGTTTTATTAAGTAACCACTGAGGGCAAGTGCTTAAAAAAATTTTCAAGTATTTTTAGTAAAGCTAAAATATAAAGCTATGTTCATTTTTATTAATAGTTTTAATGATTTAAACTTTCCAATTTTAATTTTAAATCAAACATAACAATTATTCTTTGAAAATTAAAAAAAAATTAAACATTTAATTTTTTGAACTTTTTACATTCCTAAAAAACTTCATAAGTCGTAGACAAATTCTGGAAACAAATTCAAAACAAGTTAAAAAAACATAAGCAATATTTTTTAACTGAAATTTTATAAAAAAATAATTACTTTAAATAAAGATAAAAAGTTTCCTCGCTGAATGTTTTTTTTTACTTTTTAAACTGTTTTTTCAACTTTTCAAACTTCTCTATTTAAAGTTCTTCACTTTTTTTTTTGTATTTAAACATTATTAAGTCTACCACTATACAACTAAAACCACTCAAAAAATGTGATGACATACATAATAAAAAAAAAAAAATTCAACTAGTAGTATATAAATGATTGGTTGCTATTGAGATTGTTATTGCAAGATTATCAGAGTTTGTAACAGCTTTCTAGTAGCTGTGTGGTTTAAATAGATTCTTGTTTCTAAGAAAGTGTATTGTTTAAACAGTTCTAAACAACTAAAAAAACTATAAAATTTGTTAGATAAGTTCAAGCCTTACTAAACACTTAATTTTTTTAAAATGTTGTTTTTTCTCAAAATAAGTCTGTTTTTTGTTATATTTTTAGTACAATAAACATTACAGGTAAACCTGTTAATAATTTAAACAAGACTATCATAGTAAGTAAACGGTTTTACTGCTTATAAATTTATTTTATTTACAGTAAATAATATTCTAATAGATTAGTTATAATTAATTTGAAAAAAAAAGTAATAAATTCAATTAGATTTACTAAATTATTAACTGTAAGAAAAACTTAACTTTATTTAGTTCTTGACAATTTGCTTTTTAAAGTATAAACTAATCTTAAATTACATAGGTACTGAATACTTAAGTGCAACCTCTGTCATAAATCGTAATCTCTAGTTTCTTGTTAAAAAACTATTACTGTTGAATACATTTGATGACTATGTAGTTTAATTAGTCAAAGCTATAGTTTCTGACGGTTTAAACAGTCAAATAAATAAGGATAAGCCTAAAATAATAAGCAAAAACTGACTATATATACTTTTATTTTGCAATACTTAATTATGGAATATCTTGCAGTCGTATGTAACATCGTTGTAATTGATATAAAGCTAATAAAACGAAAACCAATATTTAGATCAAAATTTTTTCTTAAGGTATTCTTGTATCAATTTATTTCAGTTAAAAGTAAGTTTAAATAAAATATAAAATAATTTTGTACCAAGTTGGCTACTCAATACAGTAAATTTTTGATAACTTGTATATACATTGTACAGATCATGTCGTATTTTCTTTTTGTAATAGCTGTTTAACAGCCATGATTTAGTTTTATTTTTTTATGAGTACTATAAAAATATACCAAACATGACACTTTTTTAGTTTAGGAAATATAAATACTTAATAGCAATCTAAAACTTAAAAGACTGATTAAAAAAATTAGAAACAGTTTAAGTTTTTACCTAAATATGTTTTTGGTACGAAAAGTTTTTAAGTTATTGTTAATAGCTATCAACAGGACCTTTATATTAATAATGGATACAATTTCAAGTAAGCGTAAAATGCAAACACTTGTCTTTAGAAACAAACATTCTTATAATTTTATTTTGTAGATTTAATAATACATTATTGTCGTTGATTGACGCAATTATACTTAAAAACTCCTAACACTTACTTAGTGAACAACTTTCTAACAAGTAAACAAATCGACTAGTGTTATTTAAATTAGGAAGTCATTAAATCATCTTGTTTTCTATCTTCTTTTACTTATTGATAGTTTGTAATAGCTTTCTATGTTGTGTATTAGTTTTTCATAACGATTATTTTTCTCACAAAGGTATAATATATATTACAATAAATTTTAATTATTTACTTAGAAAACTGTGTATCATGGTTGCCATTTTTGATATAGTTTTGTGATTAAATTATTTTTCTCATCTAGCAACTATTTGTAGTTAATAATTTAAAGATATTTTTGTACTAAAACATAAAAAACATCTTTTATATATATATTTTTAATTTTTTTAATTTTTACAAACATTATACAAAAAAAGTTTTTTTTTACTGGTAGCTTTGAATTATAAAACTCTAGTTATAAATTTATAACTTCATTTATATCACACTATACTTTTACTAATTGCAATAACGGGCTTAATTAAAAAATTCTTAATCAAATTCTGGAAGTTTATTTAGAACAATTAAAATAAATTTAGAGAATTAAATTTTTTAGAGAAACTTCATTTAACGAACTTTGCAGTTCAAAGCTATTTTTTTATTTACCAGTAATGTAAAATTTATTGATATATACAGATACAACAAAAACAATACAACTGTTAGTTAATAAACATTATTTCAACAAATGACACATCAAAATTTGCTTCAAAAACAGTACTTAAGGGACTAACTACATTATTACTTAGTTGAATGTAAAAACTACTTAAACTTTCTATATAAATTTGCAGTTTCATACTACAAAATCACTATTAGTATCCTATAGTCTGGACTTAACATCAAACTGAATCTATGTTTTTCTCACTTTAGGTCCATTAACCAGAGTTTTGAGTTCTTTTATTGTAGTAAAAAAAGTTATAAACAAATAAAAGTATTAAATAACTATAATTTTTAGAATTTTTTTTTATATAAATATTTGTCTTGACTAAAAAATATTGCTCAATTTACTGAAATGTAAAGAGCTTGTTTTCATAACAATGTGAACGGTAAATATTTTATTTACTACCAGTTTTCGGTGGCAAAAAAATACGGCCTTTTAAAGTAAAACTAAAAAGTTAAGTACATTTTAATTGTTATCATATTTTCTTTTCAACAAAATCTGGTAATAGATAAAATATTTAACTTTTACATTATTATCTAAGAATCATATCAAAAATATTAAAACTATAACACAGCTACTGAAAAGCTGTTACAAACTAAAACAAGGATTTGCACCATGTTTTTATTATCATAAAATATTTTATACTGTTATAAAGTACTCTTATTTACTATATTTTAAAACTATACGTAAGTGTAATAGATACAACTGTTTTGTTATGTTCTTGCTTATATTAAAATTTTGGTTAGCATTTTTAACAAAACAAATATTGTTTTTTTACATTAGCCAAATAAAACACGATTTTCTTGACCAGTTTAACATAATATATGAAACGATTAAGCAACACTTATATTGTTTTAAAACTTTTTTTTTTCACTCAACTAATAAAAATAAATTAATTAAGATAACTGCATAACAAAAGTATTTTGATTTTTTAATATAAAATGTATAATTAGTTTGAAGAATATTTGATTTTAGTACATGGGATTTCTTTTATTAAAGCTTATTTTACTTTAAAAAGCTGACAAGACTAAACATAAGAAAACTTTTATATAGTTTAAGTTTAATGATAGTAGCATTTTACGTACTATGTCTGAGTTAATTTTACCATTTTTTACTTTTATTTTAGTTTTACAACTTAAGAAAATCATGTTTATGAAACATTTAGCAATATGAAAACTGCAGCAAATTTTTGACGAATCCATGAGAGAACATAACTACCAATCGATCAATTGAGCTTTGTGTTGCAAACTATTTATTTTATTTTAAGATTTCGTGTGCTCGTTTCTGATTAAATAATGTTCTTAGATTACTTTTATTTAACCGATTAGAACATTATGTTAATTAAAAAAGATATAATTTAGTCATCAATTTTTTAACTCATCATGAGGTTCATTAAAAGTCAAATGTTTAAAAGACCTATGATTATCTAATAAAACTATCTGGAATGAGTTTATTTAACAAAAACTACTACATAAAATCCTTACTAAAATAAACCCTTTGTATAAAATGTACTACATGATGAAATTGAAAGCTGTTACAAACTTAAATGGACTAGGAATATGTTGCTTCCTGAAATAAATTTTTTTTGTGATGTTTAGTTTATGCTTATGTCAAATACGTTTGTAAACACAACATTAATATCTATTTGTTTGATTTATTACCAATAAAAAAGTAAAATTTTATATTAGCAAAATCTTTAAAAGTTTACTCCTAGTTTTTATTTTACCTATAAGAAGTTATAAAAAGAACAAATACATATTATAGTTTTAATCATAGTTATCTAATAATGTTTGCTTTACTACTTATATCCTGAAGCTGAACAATTTCATAAATGTTTTTAAGTTTTGATGTATTAAAGTTAAGTACACATAAACAACTAAAACTTTATTTTATAGTTACTTTGTTTCAAACAGAAATAAATATCTTCGTATTGTAACAGTTGCTTTCGCAATGTATTAATTTAATCTTTTTAGAATAATTTTATACTTCCTACTATAAAAATCGCTTAAGTATTCGACTTTAACTGTCTGTAAAGATTACTTAAATAATTTTTTTTCCAAAACAACTGTGTCAATCGGAGTACTCAATTAAACATAAAAGATTATTGAGAGTAAACTTCCTAATGTAATATATAACTCTTTTAGTACAAAATTATAAAAAAATATAATATATTTTGATATTGCTTTTAGATAATAAATTAAACATGCTTAAATTGTGAAAGGCTAAACTTTAAAGGTAGATAATTTGTTTAACACTTTCAAGTCTATTTAAAATAGTTTACAACATTGTATCAGTTGCTTTATGAAAAAAGTTATAAAATAAATTGCGCTTTTTTGCCGTGTTACTTATAATTATTATAATTGATAATAAAAAGTCTGTTTATTAATTTGTCTTTTATAAACAAAATTTGAATAATTTATAAAAACACGTTAGAAATATTAAAACAAATGTTTCTTTATTTTTTTGTAGTATCTTCTTTGTAGGATTTTCATTATCTAAAGTAACTTTAAATTGTGATCATAGCTATATGATGTTTACTTCTACTTAATTATTTATAAATTTAAAATAAATATTATCGCTAAAAGATGTTGAGTTATAACACAGCTACTAGAAAGCTGTTAAAAAATTCGTAAGATTAATCGCCTTTTACAAGAAATAGTCATCTTGTAATAAGCTAAAATTTAGAATGTTTGATTGATGGGTACTTAACACATACGTATTTTCTAAAGATATAAAGCTAAATTAAAGATTAAAATTTTGTCTTAAAATATTACTAATTGATTTAAAGCTAGTTAAACAAAAAAGCAATATTTATATAATAAGTAAAAAAATTTACTTTTTTGACAAACTTTGTTTTGTAATTAATTGAAATTTAAAAATACGCAACAAGCTAAATTTATCTTGCTTTAACGTAGTTAGAATTCAGATTTAATTTTCAAGCATTAATAACCAACATACAGCAAATAAGCAAGCAATCTATTTTGTTTATAACATTTCATTTTCTTTTAACGAAAAAGAAAAATTTTGTTGTATATATAATGCGCAATGGATGGCTCTCATCACGTTTTCATTAGTTGGGAGAAGGCTAGTTCTTCGTGTGTTGTAACATCAAATATTAAACGCACGCAAACGGGAAAGGACATTTATTTTCGTGCAAAGTGGACTTGTCAACCGGCATCGAAAATATTATTGAACATAAATCAAGCTAACTTCTGTTCAACACAATCTGACATTTCATCTATACGTCTTTTCACAGTGTTGTTGCTTAAACGTAAAACATTACTGGGGTTTTTATAATAAGTTACTTTTTTAAGACAGGAATAAACGTATTTTTTTCCCAATGGTGTGAGGCAGTCCTTGTGTAGCAACTATGAGAGACAAATAATAACAAGCTAAATGCTAATCTTCAACACTTTGTGTAGATTTCATGAACATATTTGTGATTTTACACTGTTTTGTTTTCTCATCTCGACATTTTCTGAAAAACTCTACATTCTTATCTACATGTTCGGAATCATCTATACTTTATGTAAATAAAATGGACTTGTTTTGTTAAAGTTTTACCTCAGGTTCAAATATTTAATGGAAAGCTAAAACTAGTAAAATAACAAAATAGAAAGTAAAAATTGTTTGACTGCCAAAGTATTTAAAATCGCCCCCTATTCGCCCCCTTACTAGTTATCGCCTCTCCCCCCCCCCTTTCGCCCCTTTACTAAAATTTGCCAACTTTGGGATACTCTGCTTTTGCACAATGGAGCAATTTTGCACGAGAGCTATTTGTTTTTCAAATTACAGTTCAAGGATGAGACTAGGGATCACAGTGAAAAATAATATTAGTAGTACTAAAAAGATCGACAAAAAAGTTACCGGTGAAAAGGCAAAGCTAAGGGTTGACAGTTTTAAAAAAACAAAACGAAATAAACTAGAAGGTAAAAAAAATCGAAACGTGGAAAAGTTGTTTTTCGTGCATTTTGACACTATTCGTTAAATCATATCGTAATTAATCATACGTATATATTTATTTAAAACAAACATAAGTATCAACTTGTAGTATAACAAACCTTAAGTTCAGGGAAAATTAAAGAGTTTTAATTTGAAGTTTGTAGCAGATTTCTATTTTCTGTGTTTTCTTTAAAATTAAAAATTTATTAAACTTCACAATTTTTATTGAAAGTAATCGGGATGCCTTGAGAGTCTATCATATAAACAAACAGTATATTGTTGATGAAATTAAACTGATAGTCGTTAACAATTGGCATAAAATTTTAAATTTAAAGCATTTTGTATTGGTAAAATACTTTTTTGTTATTAATTGTATAATATTTTATTTTGTAGTAACAAGTAAGTCCTACAAGCAATTAATTTTTTTAAGAATATATTGCATGTGATTCTGCAGTCGTAAACTTTAAACTCATAATATCAGTGAGCAGTATAAAAACATTCTAAGCTTAAAAAATGAAAATTTTTCAGGCCTTATATTTAGCGTTTTTGTTTATGAAAATGTTTTTTTAGTTGTGGAAATAAGCTAACACGGCTGCTGTTTGGCTCTTAAAAAAATCTTTACAAATTGTGCCAACTTAAAAATGTTTTAATTACTATACCTTATCTACATTAAACATGGCGTTTTTTTAAATTTTATTTTATTTTAAAAGAAAATGTCATTTTGTCATTGTTTTTATTGCTATAGGTTCTTTAAAACTATTTTATTCAAAATACTTCAGAAAAAATCAAAAAAAAAATTTTAAAATAAGTTTCTAAAGTTATGTTTTTTATTAAAAATAAGTTAAAATAACTTGTAATGAATGGAACTTTACTGAAGTAGTTTGGCAACAACCGTACGTTTATTAAGTTAGCATAAACAAATAATCTACACCTATATAATTAGCAGTTTAGTTACATCAAGTTTTTACAGCTTAAACTAGCTGAATTAGCTTTAAATCATATAAACTAATAGCAAAATTTGGAATATTTTTATGTCGAATAAAACTAAGCCTTCAATGACACTCAAGTTATACACAGTTAAATATGCTATATGCTAATGTTAATCAAAAGCATAGAAAATATAAAATTTAATATTTCATCGCAAAATTTAAACATTCTTCTTTTAATATTTAAGAAAATCTGATAGTTAGAACTTATTGAAAAATCTCTTTTGTATTTTGGAAATAAGCTAATTGAATGATAATACCAACGTCACTAAATGTAAAGTATAAAAATTGGTATAAAAAACTTTGCTGCTAAAAACAGTCAAAACCGAGCTCTTTAGCAAGCATATGTAGTCTAGCTGCTAGGAAATTTGTAAAGTTGAACGTTTAAGGGTGGAAGTTACTCGTAATGTAACGACTAGATGACCTTGTTAAACTTGACAAAAATATGTAGCGTTTGCGGTTATAAAAAAAGTAATTAGATATAACACAGTGTTAAAAAATGGTTAAATGGTAAAAATAGTACTTATAATTTTGCTCTACTCTTGTAAAACTAACCAACATTCTTATTCTTTTTAAAGAAAATTGTTGATCTTTTTGGATACATTTTTTATTGTCTATTTAAAAACACTGTAAAAGTATTAACTCAATAAAATAACTATTTCTCAAAGCTAAAATTTTATCTTGTTTAAAAAAATGTCAAAAGTATAAAAGTTAAGATTTTTCTAAGACTAAAAAAAATACTACAACGAGATTTAACTAGATGGATTAAATACTGTTATCTCACTTATTTTATTAACTAACTGGAGTGAATTATAACTTACATCTTTAAACAAAACAAGATAGACAATAAGACTATAAACAATATGTGTTAAAATATAGGTTTAGTGTGTAGATACAATTAATTTGATGAACTAATTTTTCTCTCTTTGCATAATCATATTAATGTTTATTAAAGATTGATTTATCTTATGTCTCTAGTTTTTTAAAAAGTTAACATTCATATTATACTAAGTTCGTAACTTAACTTCAAATTTGAGATAATAATTTGACCTGTTTAGTAAAATTTCGTGTATGTACAAATGTATTTATGTTTACATAATAGCATGTTATCTAATATAATTAGAAGCAACTAAAATTTTCTATGACTATTATGAATATTTTTTTTTGGATTTTAATTCAGGCACTGATAAGTTCTTGAAGGAAATAATTGTTTTCGTAATATACTTTGAAAAAGTTAATTATATAAACTAGTTCTAAAAGTTTATTAATACCAAACGTTTTTTACTAAGTTTTATACTAAAAATCGATTTCAAAGTTTTTCTAAAACATTGATTTTTTATATAAATCTTTATAACTTATCATTTCGAAGGAAGATTATACTTCAATATATCAAAAAATACTTAAACTCAGAGTGTATTAAAACTTTTTGCACAAATTAAATTACTACAAGTAGTAATTTATAAATTGAAGTCATAGGCTTAGACCGTTGACTTATATTTAGTAAACTAGTACTTTATTATATTTTAAATAAAGTTCAAAGTTTGAAACGTTTACAGAAAAATTAAGAAATTAAGTTAGATATTAATAATCTAAATTATTTATCATAAAAGTCAGTGTAGAAAGTTAAATTATATATTTTAATGAGTTATTTTTAGCTTAAGTATATACTTTTTATATTATTAAATTATAGATTTATACTATATTAAAGTTGTAAAACATTCTTTATAATTTAATATGGATGAAAAAGCCCAAAGTCAGGGCAATTTGTTAGAATTTGATGGAGTAGTGAGTTATTTAATATGTTCTTTTTAAATTAACGAATAAATAGATGTGATTTTTAAACTCTTATACTAACAAATTTACGTACTTTTGCCCGCAGTACTTTCTTTTTTTTTAAATTAAGTAAAAAACAATAATTCTTTCAGTTATCCAAAGAAAACTTGAAAAACCTACTAAAAAGTTGGAAAATTGAGATTCAAAAAATTGAAGAATATTCTGAAATTAAAATACTTGAAACTCACATTCAAAGCGTTCAATCTAAAGTTTCACTAAAAATTAAATTAAAGATATTGTCAGTTACAGAAGAGTTAAAAAGATATGAAGATGCAGAAGTCAAAAGCTTGCAAGAACTGAAAAGTATTAAAGTTGAAAAAACTAAAAATGAAGATAGATTTATATTAAGAAGAAAAGAAGTAGTTAATGAGAGAAAAGTATATGTGCAAGATAAAATTAAATGTCTTAAAAAAGAAATGAATGAGCTGAAAGAACTTAGTGTGTATAGTTACTTGAAAGAAATTTATTATCTTATTCAAGTAAAACAAAAAATTTTGAGAACATTCCCAATATTTCAAGCTGATGAGTCTCATACTGATGAAGAATGTGCAATTTGTCTTGAGAATTTTAAAGTTGGAAGCAACTTAACTCGTCTTAGATGCAACGGTCAGCATTTATTTTGTCAGGGTTGTATTAAAACTTGGTTTACTGACCATAACACTTGTCCTTTATGTATGCATGTGTTTGAGTAGTGCTTAATTTTTAAATTTGGTAAAATCTAGAAGAAAATTGTTCAGAACTTTTGTCAAGTTTTAATTGTAAATTTTTAAAATAAATTCGTAAAAAAAAATGCTACATATTATTTCTAAGACTAATCAATTTATTTTAAATTACAAAGATGTTTAAACTTTAAACATGAGTTATTGAGCGTTCAGTAGGTCTTAAAGCTAATGTTATGAAAAATACTCTTTTAATACTCAATGTTATTCTTTGTAGATATTTTCTATGTTGTGTTACTTTGTAAAATACAAATCAACGTTTTAGCATAGTCACGTAACGAAAAAGAATATGTTTAAAAAATGATTATAATTAAAGCCCTAAGTCTATAGTTTGTTACTTGCAAATTTATAAGTACCATTTGTATATAATACTTTATGTCTGTAAATTATACACTTCTATAGTTTCATACCTTTTTAGATGTTTTTTAAAGTAAAATCTAAGATATAAAACTTTATTTAGTTTACAATATTAAAATACTTTCACCTCTGCAGTATTTAAATCACAAATTTTTGATATAAAAGAATTTTCAGCTAAGCACTTATTCTATCTATCTATAGATTAGGTAGTATTACTAAATAAAACAAAAAAAAAACATAGGAAACAACTAAATCATAAAAACGATTAGAATAAACTTTACAGATACAGGTAGACTGTAGATTCATTTTTGATATTATCATTAGTATATGAGTGCTTTAAAAACATAAAAAAAAGACTTAACTGAACGTTGTTTATTTATCTGAAAAATAAGTTAACATTTTGACTCATTTTGACATAAAGTAAAATTTAAAGCATATCAACCATTACTTTTAAGTTAGCAAATGAACTTGTTGTCTGTTGGCTTTTACGAGAATTATGTAGGAGATCAATTTCTCGTTAAAAATATTAAGCAACTGTAATGAAACTGAGTCTTAATATAGATTGGCCCTAACATGATAATTAGAAAGAACTTTTTGTGTGCAATTTAGTGACGTCATTTTGAGCTTAAAGTTTGATAAAACTTAAAAATAGATAGTTGTTATAAAAACAAAGTATATATTTAAACACTTATACTTGCTAAGTAGTTTCTTGAGACAACCACTAAATGTTTGTAAACTTAATGTTTTTTATTTTATTTTATAATAACCATTTCAAAAAAAAACATATTAAAACAAGCAAACTTAAACTAAAGAAGGATTTATATATTACAACTATTATGACTAAAAATAAAACGTAAAACATTTTTTTGATAACAACCAATAAAACAAACCTTGATAAAGATGTTAAATATTAAATATGAAAATTTCATAACACTGCAAATGATCTTGGAATTGAAAGAAACTAAAACTTAGAACAAATTTAACTTTTATTAGTTTGAATGATCATAAATGTAATATTTAACAAGTGCAAACTTAGAAAGTATGTCGTTTAGTTACCTAGCTTACATCAGTAATTTGAAAAGCTTTCTTAGTTGTTTTAGACACAATAAGACAGCTCACGACATACGTAGAGGCTTAGGCTCTATTGACTTTCGCAGATGTTTTCGTAACTCGAATTTAATACTAGCGTACCAGCTGTTTTGTGTAGTAGACAATTAATTAAACATTGCACGGTAAAAAACAATGCTGACGTTATTAAATAAAGCCAGCAAATGGTTGCTAAATGTTACATAATAATAAGCCGTTTGTAAAAAAAGGTTTTAAACTTAATGGTTATGACTGACATAAACACAAACTAAAATATGAAATATTGGTATAAATGATCTCAATTCTAGTGGATAATATATTTTTTCTGCAATTGAGTTTTTAACAGCTTCTAATGGCTGTAATTACCATATATATTTTTTTCTTTAGATCACTAGCTTATGAAGCTTGTAAAATTAAGTAGGTTTCCAATAAAATAAATCCAGTTTAAACAATTTCTTAAACATTATTATATGTATTTAAAGAAAAAATTAAATTTTGAATCTGCCTAATTTTGTATAATAATAGCTTAACAATATATACTAATAATATGTGCTATATAACATTTAAGTATATAAATAGGATATATTGTTTTATAATTCTGCTCAGTCTTCAATCTCTATTACCTTGAGTATTTTCAAATGGTTTTAACTTACTTGTCATTAAACGTAAACACTCTTGCTTAGGTAAAATTAAGAACTTATAATTAAATTTACAATAACATTGCTAAGCCATCATCCCTATACAGGACCATCTGGTTTGACATGTATGTTTTCCTTAATCAATTAAGAATGTATAGGCCAATAAGATCGCTTAACTCAGCTCCGAAGTACGACCCTATAGGGACGTCGAAAGATGATTCTTGATTTTTCTTGGTCCACACTTTTCCATCGTAGGTTAGCACTGAATTACATGTGTTCACATTTTCTTCACTTATCTCTGTAAATTATTATGCAAATTCTATTGCATTTGTAAGATGTGTCAGTTTGATGCTCAGGTAAGACTTTTGAATGTCAAAGTTAACAAAGCATTTGCTCGATTTTTCATTTATACTATTAAACCATTTTATTACTTCGTATGTATTCTTCCATTGGATAATCGTTGTCTTCTTCTTAATTTGATTTACAATATTTTCTAGTATGTTCTTGCTTATTTTACCTTGATGATTCTTGCTTGGGTTAATTGTTCTGCATTCGATGTTGAAAGGGAATCCTTTCTTATGGTCTCTTACTGTAAAGAACGCATCTACTGTAAGATCCCTGAATATCGGGGTAAAACGACGTTGCCTTTGTGTAAATAAATAAATAAGATATTAACTTTGTCTCGGAGACCTGTTGAGGCCAAGGAATAGTCCTTGCATATACATCTAGTTATCTTTTTAAACAAAACTTTTACGAAAAGTATAATATTGATAATTACTTAATTCTACGCTACAACTTTTATAAAAATAAAAAAGTAATATAAGTTTTAAAGTTTTTTTTTGTATAACGAATTTAAATAATTGCCTAGGACTTAAATATATTGTATTTTTTTATTCAGTTATGTAATATGTATTCAGTGAGCTGTTACAAACTTGCCTGTCTACAAAGTACAATAATTTCAAGAATAGTAGATTATAATCTTAAAGTTAATAGATAATATTGTTGTAAATCAGGGACGTAGCTAGCTCTAAAAAGTTACGAATCTGCAAAAAAAATCAAGAAAAATGTGTGATGACGTCATAACGGGAACAGAGTAGTTTCAACTACCTTTAATTTTATATGAAAGTGTGCAGTTTTTTTTTAAGTTTAAAAATAAATAGAATGAAGAAGTATAATGAATAACTGAATACAAGGCGAGTTGTACTGCTATTGACCCCCTATAATTCTTTATGTGTTGAAACTTTTACGAGCCTATAAAACCTTTCTATTAAAATAAAAATATTAATTAAGAATTTAACTTTAATAACATTACTGATAGGTCTAAATTATATAATTTTTAAAACAGTTTCTGCACTTCAGAAAATATTTGCAAAAAATGTTGCTTTAAAAAAAAAAATAAATATAAGATTTAGGAGTTGAATAAAAAACAAAAATGATAAAAAATAAAAAGTTTACAACATTAGATAAAATTCAGATGTACAATTACTTTATTTTGTCAAAAATAATTCATAAAGAAAGGAAGAGTACACGTCTTTGTAAATGTTATTACTAGCTTTGGTAGCATAAATGATTTAAGCTATAAAAAAAGAATCAAACAGTTTTTTATTAAAAAAACTTGTTAAATAAAAGCTGTAAAAAAGAATCAAACATTTTTTTTACAAAACAAACTTGTTAAATAAAACAACTTACTTAAATAACAACAAACCTTGAATATTAAACATTAATATTTTTCAGATACAATGTGAAACATATAAGTAAATTCAAACATGAAAATTTTTAAACATAAAATATATTTGTTTTTTTTTAAACTTGTTATGAATTTATAATACAACTGTACACTTGTTAAAATAAAAAAAAAACTAACTTATTCTTTTTAATCTTAGATTGAAAAAGTTATATAAAACTTATTTTAAAATTTTTTATCATTTATCAAACATAGATAAAAGAATTAAACTTATATATTTTTCAAATTTAGTAAACCACTCTAAAATTTATAAACTTTTTTTAAAATAACAGATACAATCCATATTCTTGATACATTTAAGGAAAACATAAAGTACAAAAGTCTTCATATTGTAAACAACAATGCTTGTAGAAAAATAAAGTTTACAGTAATATTTAAAAACAAGTTGAAAAAAACTTTGTATTTTACATAGTTGTCTGAAAACATCATTCAAAGAGCCTTTTCTTGAAATACTTACCTGGAACTCATTGTAACAAACTGAACTTAAAATTAATTGACTTTGTTAATAGCTTTGAGTGTCAATGGCATCAAGTTGGTGGTTTTACTTTTAAATGATATTTGCAGAATTTTAACCTTAGAAAACTTAACTTTTAAACTTAATTTTAAAAATCTGTGAAAAAACTAAATTTGTTAAAATCCACACATAGTGTAATAAGCTTACAGTAGTAATACAAATAAAACTCAAAAAAAAATTTCAAAATGTAAAGCTAACTAGAAAATACAAATGTATTAACTTATTTTTTTGTAATTTTGTAAACTACTTATAAATTGTTAATATAAAGTTGAAAAAAAAAAACAGAGATAATGAAAAATCTTTGAAAGTTGGGAATAAAACAAAAAACTCTGAAAAAGTCTCCATATAATAAAACAGTATGCATAGAAAACAAACTCATCGTAAACATATAATATAAGAATACAAGTAAAATAGGTATTAACAACAGCTCTACCCTATGACTAACACCAATTTCAGGATTTTATTTTTGAATTTTTTTTCTTGTTTATTAAAATAAGACTAATTTTTCAAATTTTTCTATGTTTTTTTTACAAAATTGGTTATAAAATAAAAAATTATTAAAACTAGCTAGCAAAATCTCATTAAAATATAGAAAAACATCTGTTATGACATTATTAAGAAACCTAAACTGTCCTTAGTTTTCATAGATAAAATAAAATTTACTGAATTAGCCTAAGTTTAAAAATAAAACTCTAAATATCCTACAACTATCCAGAATAATTTAAGTGTGTGGCTACAATTTACAACTTAAATCATTTAACTGTGCTAAAAAATGCAATAAAAACTGTAACTATAATAAGGTAAGCATTTATAAAATCTTTAAAACCAGTTTTAATCAAAAAAATAAAGTTCTAAAATACAATAAAAAAACTAAAATTTGTATATAATAATCTTGAAAAATAAAAGCTTTAACTTACTAAGCATTCATAAAATCTTAAAAACAAGTTTTACTTAAAAAATAAAGTTCCAAAATACAATAAAAAAACTATAATTAGTTTATATTAATCTTGAAAAAATGTTTATATTATTGAGGTTTTTAATTTTTCTTCTTGTTACAAGCTATTTGTCTTATTGTGTTATTTTTCTGATTAAATAGATTCTAATTTTCTTGATAAAACTTCAGAAAATGAGATAGTTATTACTGTTTCAAAGGTTTTTCATTTTTGTATATTTGTCAACCACAGGGATTTAATCTTAAAACATTTAACTCAGAGAGTCAATTTGATTTAAAACAAAAGTTAATTCTACATATTACTTTACTTTGAGGTTCATCTATTCTAAAATTTATCTTTTCATATATCTTCTATCGGTATTTGCGCTTTTGTAAGACTGAAAAATGTAAGTTTCTAAATATTTAAAGTTCTTTTTGACTCATAACAAACATTTCAATAGTACAAGATCCTCTCTCACACTAACGATTTTTTAATAATAGGTTGCTATCTGATAATAGATTTTTACACCAGGCTATTTGTGTACAATTTAGATGTAATCAATTTGTTTAATATTTACGACACTAAAAGTGCTAGAGAATCCGTAAGAATAAAATAAGTATAAACAAATACTTTAAGCTAAAGGAACAAGGTCTTTTAAGCTAAATAAACGAAAGAAATACGAGCAAATGTTTACGTATCTGTAGATTTTTAAAAACGTACCAAGCTACGTCCTGTTGTAAACTAATAATCTATATAACTGTTTAAGTTTAAAATAATCCAACAGAAAAATATTTTACTGTTCATTTTAAAACAGCTAGTTAACCTTTATTGATATATTAGCTAATAAAGATAAAAGAAAGTAATGGTGTTTAGTAGTATTTTCAAAATCTATCTAGCTTTTCAGAAATAAAATCAAAAACATACTTCGATAATATTAAATGGATCTTTAGTATAATGGAGTTCGAATACACAAATTAAATACAACAAATTTACAAAATTAACTACAATTACTTATTAAATGTTGTAAAATATAATTTTTGGTTGATTAAGAATTAATTTATATATATATTTGTTTTTATGCATCCAGATGATGCCTTAATTTGCTTTTTTAAAAATTAAAGTATAAATTATATGTTCCCACTTTTTCTATCTAGATTTCGCTTTGTATTATTTTTGTGAACAACGCTATGTTATGTTATCTAGGTAATCTTATTTCAAAAAGTATGTAAATTTTTTTTTTACTTTTTTTAATAAAAATTTATTACTTTTTCTATAACTTTAGTCAACATATTTTACTCAATTTAACTAAAAAAAGTGAAATTATAAAGTATAAGTTTTAATTATTTAGTTATCTACAAAAACAAACTTTCAAGGACAACAAGTATACGACGTTTACAATGCTTAGTAGTCGAAACCAAACGCCAAACGTTGATTTAAATTATAAATAATTTATTACTACTTGAATATTGTGTATTATTTTAAAATAAAGCGCTAGTTTTCATAAGATATTTCTATATTTTTTCTTAGTTACTTTAACAATTGTATTAAACGTTTAAGTATCAAACAAACTCCTGTTTTTACGATTATAAACAAATTAATAATAAGGTTTAAATTCATCTGTTGTTGAACAACAAAGCGATTTCAAGGAAATAACAAAGTTATTCTATATGAATTTTAATGAACAGTCTGAAATGTTTTCAACAAAAGTTTTTGCTAGTTTTTTATTCTCTAAATAGCTTACAAAATTTATAAATTTATGATTATAGTAATTTTAGTTCGAACTTTTTAAGTACTTAAGAACTTATTTAAGTTTAGTTTGAACTCATATTATTTGTGACAATAATTAATTAAAGAATCGCTTTTTAAATTAAATAAACTAGTAAAATGTATTGCTTGCAACTCAACTCTCAAATCGAAAATTCGCTCATATTTAACTAAGATAGATAAATAAAAAGACTTCTGGAACACAAGCACCCATTTTAGAACTTGTACGACCACGCTACTAATTGATGAGCAACTGCAGAGGTCGGTTCCACCAATGTGCAATGATAAAACTTCACTCTGAAACAACAGCATGCTTGATTGCAGTTTACGCTCCTTGCTGTCAAGTTTAATTTACTGTCGCCTGTTGCAAAAATAATCACATTTAAAAAATAAACAGTTGAGTTGATGGTAGTACATTATGACATAATAATATCAGCAAGAGAAATAAAAGCAAACTTAAAAAGAATATTTTTTTAAATCATTCAAAATTCAGGAATCTTCAACCTTATTATCTTATTGACCATTTTGTTGTTAATAAAACGACCATTTTTGTACTCTTCTAGTTTTATTCTGTTACATATTGTAAAAATTCTTCTATTCTAAGCCACCCGAAGAATTTCCAAAGTAAGCAGTTCTCATAGATTAAAAATTAATAAAAAGGTTAGTGTTATATAAATAATTAGTTCTATTAACTTTTATTATTTCAAAGCGTTTTAATACATTAAAAAATACTATATTAATTAGCTTATTCAACTGATGTTTGAAGAAAAAAATTAGTTTGGTCTAATATATATAACTATGTTTTTATTATAATAAGTAGCAATAACATCAGGGCTGTCACATGCTCAGCTCTCTGACAATAACTAAGTCTAGTTTTAAATTATGAAAAACCTAGACCAACTAAAGCTTGTTTTGATATATTTACTAAAACTCAGCATGACTGAAACTGAAAATTACTTGAAGATCTTGGGTTTATTTTGATATCTTTCAAAAATATCTAGTTTTTTTTTTACTTGTAACTTTCTAATATGTAGTTAGTTATTAATATTTAAAAAAATTAAGATCTATAAATGCCCAAGTTTTGTTTTAATTTAGATTAGTTTTTTACTTATATAAACAACTCTTTAAAACTAGCTTTATACTTGTGACAAAGTCTAGTCTTTTTGTGACAAAGTGTAGTCTTTGTCACTCAGGCTTATTTTCTGACTCATACAGTTGTTAACATGTAATAGTGTCAAACTTACGTGATAAATTTTAGTTACTGAAACTCTGGTTGACCAAAATTGAGTTCAAGTCTCTTGTAAAATATTTGCTAGTATGGTGACTTTTCTAAAATTTCAGGCTAGTTTTTAAGATTTTTATAATGGCAAATAGGAGTTTTTAAATTTGTTTTAACAAATATTTTTTTGTTATAGATATGTTGTTGACATATAATTATTGGTGTTTTAATTTTAAAAAAGAAGATTAATTATAAAGCAATTATTTAGTTACTTAAAAAGATTTTTTCTTTACTTGATAATAATAAATTTTACAGGATCTCCAAAAAACTAACAAATCTAGAAAAACGAAAAACCTGGAATTATGAACAATGTCACTAAAAACTCTGGAATGTTGAATAATTTTTACATATTAAGTAAAACAATTTTATTTTACACTAAAAATCTACCATATAAATAAAATATTTGTAATTATCAAAACTTTTTTTATCATCAAAAAAAAAAATTGAAGTAGTTTTTCAATGTCTTTATACTAACTAAAACTGTGTTTTAACTTTCTAACTTTAAAGTAAAATTAAAAGTTTATATTGTGTTTTTTTAAAAACCTAGATGAAATTTTGAAAACCTGTAGAAAATTTGCCAAAAAAATTTGGCAAACCTGATTTTAGTATTCTTCAGAACAGACACACAATAAGAATTATTCTTTGAATTAAGATTAACTTTTGCTAGTTTTAAGTCAATCTTATGGTAGTTTTTAAAAAATTAAGTGTTATTTAATATCACTATTAATATGAAGTTCAGTTTATAATTCAAGTAACCTACATCCATATACTACGGTTGGCGTCCTCGGATAAAGAATAACCAGTATTTTAGGTAACAGTTTAGTATTACCAAAACAATTTATTACTCAAACAAGTTTTACTATTAAATTAAATAATAAATATATTACCTTTTATTTTGATTACAATTTTTATCATAATTTTTTGTAACATCATTTAGATTTGTGTCATTTTTATTTAATAGTACATTTTATCTAATACTATATTTAGATAAATTTTACAACAAAGCTTGCATTGAATTTTTAAGAAGCAATACTATTATTTAATATCTGCCCTTTTAAAAGCTCTTTAGGTTTAAATATAACCAGAAAAGCATAGAGGCTTATAAAAAACAACCAGGCAATAAGGGGTCATATCGATAAAATACCACAGGGTGTAAAAAATGATCATAAAGTTTAAAGGGTATTGACATGACTTAAGTTTTTTAATTTAACTAAAGTAGGTGAAATTATTTTACTCAAAGTAAACCAAAAAGGTACAAAGACACAATTTAATTCCGTGAGTCACAGAAATTAGGTGACAAAGTTTTATTAGATAATTCACAAAAGGAAATATCCCAGTTTTTGTCCCAAAAGTCAAATAAGAACTGACAAAATTTTAGTCAAAAACGTCAAACTAGAACTGACAAAATTTTAGGTTAAAAAATTCAAAATAGAAGTGACAAATTTCAAGTCTACAAAGTCAAAACAAAGCTGACAAAATTTAGTCCAAACATACAAAGTAAAACTAACAAAATTTAGTTCACAAAGTCAAAAAAGATCTGAAAAAGAATTAGTATAAAAAGTCAAAATAGTTCTGAAAAGTTTTAAGTTTACAAGTCAAAATAGGACTGAAAAATTTTAAGTCCATAACTCAAAATAAATTTAACAAATATTAATATGCAGAGTCAAGCTGGAACTAACAAAATTTTAGTCCACTAGTCATAATAGAACTGACAAACTTTTAGTCCACAAGTCAAAATGAACAAAAAAAAATTAAGTCAACACAAAAGTATTGACAAACTATAAACCCAAGTCAAAAACTGTTGGCAAACAATAAGCCTGACAAAGTAAGATACTTTTGGAAAATATAATTATGCATGTGATTGTCTGATTAGTAAACTAAGTGTTATGCCTTATAATTTACATTACAAATTTAAATTTTTTAGTGGTTTTAAACATATTTTTAAAGTAGTTTAAAATGAATATATTGATACATTATTAATATTATATCATTTAAAAAATAACTAGATAAGAAAATATAAAAAATAAACCTGAAAATTTAAATATTAAAAAAACTTCTTTATTGGTACTGCTCTATAAGTACTTATATAAAGTATAAAGTACTTTTTGAATATTTATAAATGTAAAACTATTTATTGCAATAAAAAAGTGTTTTAAGTTTTATATTTAAAGATTATTTTATAAGTTTGCATTTGTAGATGAATGATATGCTGACTTTCAAAAATGACTGATGAACCCTGACACTATTCTAAAATATACGATAATATAAATATATATATATATATAATTTACTAATAATATTAGTAAATTAAGTAAATTAGTAATAAATATTTTAAAAGAGTTTAAAAATTTAACTTAAATGTTGTAACTTATATAGTTATTGTAATTATAAAATAAAATTGTGCAGAACATTTTTTTTTTTAACTTTTTCGTAGTTTTATTTAGTAACAAATTATTTGGATGTCGTCAACAAAGCTGATATAGCAATTGATAAGATATGTAAACTTTATAGTGTTCACTGTACAGCTTAGCAACAGTTCATTTAGATTATTTATATATATATATCACAGTTTCATAAACAGAGTTATTTTATATTCATCTTTTTATGTTCAGATAAATCTAAATTAAAAATAAAAACTACATAAATGAATTTGAGAGAAAGAAAAAAGAAACGTTGCAGCAACAGGCCCAGGAGGAGCGTCGTTGAAAACAAAGAGAGAAACAAAATAGAGAGAATGAAGAGAAGAGAAGAAAATACTGAGCTCATCTCAACACTCGGATCCAGTTTCGAGGATTACGTCACTGAATACGTCATGTTCCTGGCTCACGTTCAGCTTGAGTTGGACGAAAATCGAAATCCGAGTATGCAGCGCATGCGCGATGAGCTGATTGCGAAACTCGGAAGCAACTGCAGGAGGCACAAGAGGGATGTCGAGATTCGTTCCATTTATTTTCGTCCCGAAAACCAAGCACATCGCGCGACTGATGCCCTCTTGTTCAACTACAAGAAGAGAGACAAGTTTATAGACGTTGCCGCCTTCAAGCGCTTTACGGATCAGTACGCGCAACACCAGTACGGTTCGCTAGTCGGCGTGTGCGAAAGCCAAGTCAATCCGAGCATCGTCCACATTGAAGACTTTCAACTCAAGTTCGACAGCTACACTACACTCAAAAGAAGAGAGGCCTTCATCCGCAAAAGGGTCTACGTGCAGAGAGTAAACGATTTCACAAAGGTAAAGTACAGAAAGAACCAAAAAGGAGACGATGATTGTTCGGTGTGCATTGAAAAGTACAAGATCGGCAAAGAGATAGTGAAGGTGCCGTGCGGTCACCTCTTTCACAAGAAATGCTTGAAGAATTGCATGCTTATCAGCTACAGCTGCCCCATATGTAGAAAAGTCCTCGCTTAGAAAATTAGAAAATCCTTAGAGAAAATATTTTATCAAATGAAATTGGTTGCTAAGAGTGTAATACAACCTCATGTTTTTTTTAATTATTTTTTAATTATTGGTGTATAATTTATAGAGTTTTTGGTAAAATAGTATAAATATATATTATAGTATTATAACTCGTATCTTTTTTAAATAAAACTTTTAAATATTAAAAAAGAAGTCTGATGATTAATTAGTTTTTGGGTTTTAAACTTTACTAGTGGTATAAGACTATAAAACCGAAGGTTTTTCTATTACACCAGATCCTTAGATCAAACTTTTAGAGCGCTTTATTTTAATTGTTAATAAACAATATAGTAAGACAAAACAAAAGTTGTTTAATAAATATAATTTCACACATTTTGTGTATCTTTAATACTAGCAAAATTAGCCATTGAACTCTGGAAAAAGGAAACAAACGAATTTAGATAACTAGCTGAAAATTACTTTTAGCACAGTACAAAAATATATTTTACACTTCAATCACTTGTCATAATAACCGATTACAGTTGTACAGTATAGTTTCGTCACAATGAAAAGCAGATGATTATGAACGATTTTTTTAAGTACTAACAATTTCTAATGTGCATATATATTTTTTTACAATGTGTCATACTGCTAAGGTATAAGTTTAACTTAGTATTGAAGTAGAGTTTTTTTAACATACCTGAATCGACGAATTAAATCATTTTTAAGTATAAAAGTTTAATATGTAGAGAAATGTTTGGTTTAACAATTCCCAACTACTGCTGATTCAAAATATTCAAAACTTTTAATGTAAATGAAAAAAGCTAATTAAAATAATCAAAACAAGGAGCGATAAAAATCCATTTTCAATCTCTTCGGCGGCCTCGGCAAAACCAGTTGGTTTCCTGAATTCCTCTATCCGGCCCCTGGCAGGGTCGTTTATCATTGCTCTGAGCGGTTCGGCTGTCTATTTTTTATGTTATTTAGTTGTCAGTTTTTTTTTGCGCAATATGATTCTTATTTGCTTTGTGGTTCTATAGTTATTTGTCTTCGTGGACGCATTCGACTTTTATTCTAAAAGGTGGTAGGTTTGTTGGCCGTGGTGGAGTTACGCCATGTAACCGTCTTCAGTAACAGTGTTGATTGGTTTGGTTTTAGTAAGTTTAGCTGCTCTTAAATAATACTATTAATAACGGTTATTTAAAGTATAACAGACGTCCAGACGGAACATAACCGACTTAATTTTATATACCAGTACTTATTATAAAAATAATGCTATAAAACTGTTTATATTAGTGCGCGTAATTTATGTTTACAAAATTTATAAACAAACTGTGAAAATTGTGAAATAAATGAAAATACAATTCATTAGAATATCAATGACTTCTAAAGAGCCCAGTGTGCACACATACTAACTTCTAAACATTTTCTTGTCATGGATAGAAAATAGACTCAACAATAAAGTTTTCTATCCTCGTTTATTACCAAAAGTCTTAAACAAGCTTTATTCGCCTTGCCGGCTCATTCGACTTCCCGTCGTTGTGCCGTTTCCATGTCAATAAATCCAAGTCGCGTCTCTCCCGTTAATATTCCCCCTCGACGTCTGCATGCAAAATTTGAAACTATTTCTCTCAAATTTACTTCAGGCATCTTTTTCTCATTTTCTATTCTCAATACGAATCGTGACGTCACTTAAAACATTGCATTTACTTTAACTTCAACTCTTCCGAAACAAGAAATAAAACGAATCATAGAATATAAAGAGTAGTTCTTTACAATACTTTATTAGTTAAGACATCGTTAGTTTGCTCATTTGTTGTTTTTTGCGTGTTGTATATTAAAACACATTTTCAAACATTTTTACTTTTACTTTAAAAATATTAATTTATAATTGACAATAGTAAAGCTGAGAAATATTCTTAAAACTGCTATTAAGCAAACTTTAAAATTACTATAATTTTTAATTTAAATTTTGTAGTATGGTGATTGATATTTTTAATATTTCAAGAAAGCGTCAAAGAAAAAGGTTATTTGATTTTTTTTAGTTAGTCAATCGTTCATAAGATAGCTTTATTTTGTAATTAGTTATTATATACGCTAACTTATAATAAGCAACTTTAACATAATTTAATTACATGATTAATAAATTTGCATAAATATTAAATTTAGTTTACAGCTACTGTAAAGCTATTTCAAACAACATAAACTAAAGGACTTATTTTCTAAATGCTTTTGAATTTTTGTAATGTCAATTGATACTTGGATTTGTTATTACATTAAAGCATACGTAAGTATTAAACTAAAAATACAACTTTGAACTAGAACTGTTAAAATTTTATATTATTATAGTCTTTATATAGCTTCACGTCATTTAAAAGTTAGTCAAAGTTATAAACATGAAATTAATAGCCAGAAAAATAATTATATATAATATTTTTCTAAAAACAATGTTTAGCTCCATTAATTAGTAAAATAATTGGGATCCGCAGTTTTTTAAAAATTATCTGATTTTAAAATTATAACAAACACTTAGAAATACATTCAGGCTTAGCTTAAGTTTACAAAATATATTAAAAAACATATTAAATTACTATTTAAAAGTCTAAAAACGCTTAAAGTTACTATAAATAAAACATTTGTAAAATAACATTAAATTTTACTAAAGGTGCTGCAGCTTGTTGAAAAATATTCAGGAAAGATTTTTGAATGATTAGTTTGTAATTGTTAATCTTAATTTTAAAAAGAATGTTAGAAAAAAATTATAAAAATATACGCAAATTTATGACAATGTGGTAAAAAGTAGATAAAATCTTCAATCTACTTCAAATAGTTCAACAAAAATTACTTGTCTAAAATTTTTGACGTACTTTGAAATACAAAAAATAACATAGTTAACTTTTTTGAAAAAATTGTTAGAGTAAAATAACTGTACGGCTAATAAAACATAAACCAATTCAAAATATTTAGCAAAATAACTTAAAAATGTTTCTCATAAAAATTTGATAACATTTACAAACTATTAGATTAAAAATTACCTTCGACTAACTTTTTTTTGGTAATCATATTAATTACCATAGTTAATATTAACACCAGTATTATAAAGCTGTTATAAAAAATTAATTTTTAAAAAAACTGCATTTTAAAAATATACTCAAAACTAGTTATACAAAATAACGTTTATATTACAAAATTAGATAAAATTGACTATTCTAGCACTTTGTTTTTATTTTTAGACTTAATAAAGCATAAACTTTAGTTACTTTTATAAAAGTTTCGTGTTGTATTAGTGGTTAGTTAGACTTTTTAACAATATGTACAAAATCTTTATAATGTACATCAAACATTATCTGATAAATTATAAATGAAAATTGTTTACTTTCAAAACTCCATTTCACATAAAAAAGCTATAACTCTTATATTAAGCTTATATTGGTTTGATTTGTATCGTCGTTAGAAATTGTATCAAAACAAACAGTTTTATTATTTGTTTTACACAACCTGCATGAGGTAAGCTAATCAAACGGCTGTACTTGTAAACATATTAGCTGTAGTGATGTTTTTAATCAACTAAATGTACATTTTATAATTAATTAATATAGTTTTTTAGGCACTATGTTTATATAATACTAATGCCTGACTTAATTTTAATGCAGTTTTATATAATTGTATATAACTTTGTTTTTATTACAACAATCTAAAATACAAGATTTAAGCTAAAAGACGATAAACTAAAAAGATACTTAAAAAAATAACTTGACAGTTACTAACGTCATACTTTTGAATACAACCAACAAAGTTTGTAGTGTTAGTATTTAATCTTATAAAAGATAGTTTTTAATATTCTTCATTGTTATTGGTAGTTTGTAACAGCTTTATATTAGCTGTTTTATAATTCATAAGCTTTTATAACTTAATAAAATAAAACAGTTTAATAATTACATTGAAAAACTTGTTTTGATATTTTCTTATATTGCGAATTCGGGATATTTTCTTAGGCTTATTATCAAAATTTTAAAATTAAAAACCATTACAAATTTGTTTGAAAACTTTGTAAAAATACTACAACGTTATTTTTACTCAATTGTAATTAATCATGCATAAGTAAATAAGTCACAAAAATTAGTGACTAAGTTTTTGTCCTAGTAAGTCGAGGTAAATTTAAAGTTAAGCGCTTAAATATTAAAAGCATAACAGAAAAAGACAATAATAGGTCATAACTTGGACAGCAAAGACTAGTAACTTGCTAAAAAGTTTTAGGAATTTGTATTATAGGGGGATAAATAGGCATGAAGTTTGAGTTTTGTAATCAGTTTTAAAATGTTGTTAGTTTATGTAATTTTTTTAACTTAATACTATGTTTTTTGCATAGTTGTTTACATTTTTTGCGAATTAAACGTTCTGAAAGTGTTTTAAGAAAACTATTATTACTAATTTTGATTGTTTAACTGTACTTGCGTTATAAAACTGCTTTCTTCGTAGTTACTTAAACAGTATATATATGCTCGATTAAACTGTTATAACAAGCTACATGTAAGTGGTAAATTATAATAAAATCTTTAAACTTTGATTAACTAGAATTAAGAAAAAAGTTAACAATTATATTTTAAAAGGAAAATTTTTGTACATTTTTTTATATAATATAAAACTTTGTAAAAAAAAGTAGCACTGTAGGGTTTAACTTTTCATTAACAGTATGAAAATAAATTTATACAACTAGCTTTTGCTAAAATATTAAAACTAGTGCTAAAAATCACTGTATTAAAGACTTTAACCTTGATATAACTATATATCCTTTCATTAAAAATTTATTTCAACAATGAAACGATATGTTGTAGTTTAAGGTTTTAGCAGATACTTTATTTTACTATTGTTTATTAACTAAACATAAAACTTCTGATAACTTTCTTCCTTTTACCCATTATTATTTAAAAACTAACAATATAAACAAACATAACTAAACCATTTAAGTTTATTAAAAGTTTACAGTATAAAAAACTGAAACAAAATTATTTTAATTTTAATCTTAGTAAATAGAGGCAAAACAAACTATATAGTTTATTTATGTACAACCGAAAACTTATTAACGAAATAAAAGAATTCAACTTATAAAAAATGTAAAATAATGCACTACTATTTGTACAAAAATCATTTTAAAAAGTAGAAATGTTACAAAAAATTCTACCTTTTAATTTAGTTATAGTAAACCCTGTGAAAGTATTTTTTGATCAAAAAACTATTATTTGCAACATTTCAATAGTTTAAATGTTTTTGTTATATATAAAATATCTTGATTTTAATTGTCCTAGACAAGACGTTAAAAGGTATCCGTAGAGCGACTCGATAAACGAAAGATTTTTGTACACCAGGTTTTAAGATCAAATGATTTAAGCGCTTTTTTCGTTTAATAAACTAATTTTAGTAAACATTTATTTAAATTTCTCTAAAAGTTAGTAGTTTCAGTATTCTTAATAATAGAACAACAAATTGTAGATTTCAGTTAAAATAAATAAAAACTTAAACATATAATGATTAGACTTTAAATATTTGAAAAGTCTTACTTAATCGACACAGTAGTTTTTGCTATCATTTCCATATGAAAATATAATCTTAGAAGATAAGTTGTTAAAAGTCAATTAATATTGTTTCTAGAAAAATAATATTTCATTTTATTAATTTTTTTTTAATATTTGTTATTTTACGTATGCATTAAAACACACCAAACTAAAGTTAGAAATGTCAGTATGAATAGATATAACCGCTTTCGAAAAATAAGGGACATTATTCTTCTAGTTTTATAGCAGCTTTCTAGTAGTTGCATTATGCTTACTTTATATTAAATTACTAATATTATCGTAGTGTTTACTTAATAAAAACTTTAACATCTTTTATAAGAATTACTGCAAGTAAGTTAAGTATTCTTAACATAAACTATAAAAGCTTTGATTTGATAAAGTAACAACATAATCTTTTGTGTATTATCAACGGAGAAATAAAATAAAAATACAGCTAGTTAAAATCTGTTTTTAACTTGATTTCGTCAAAACGTTTTATTTATGTGTTACATCTTAAAAAAACGTCAATATATGTAAACTACACGTAAAAATAAGTATCAATTAGGAGTATATAACTAAACTTAGATTTATAAAAACAGATTACCGATTTATAATAGTTTTTAACAGCTATTAATAGCTACACTGTTTACACTTATTAGGAGAACCAGAAGGCATTTGTAACTTATAAAAAATAAAGTAAGCTTAATCTTCTATATTAAACAAATTTATTATCGTCAGGCACCTTAAGTTTTAACGAAAAATAATTATTTATCTTAAAAAAATAACATATATATGCAGTTGTTTAACTGAACTAGTATTTAGAAGTTAATAAAGTAAATAAACAAGTTTACTTAAAATAAAATTTCTTGTTAACAAATAAATCTTATTGAAATAATTAAGTATGTTAGTTTAAATATAAATAAACTATATAAAACATAAGGCAATTAAGGACCGCAAGCGTGTTTATTAATGTATTAAAATAAAGTAAATGTTGTGTTTGGTGTTTCAAAATTCTTTGTCCATCATTATTGTTGTCAAATGTGTCAACAATAATATAAAATATGTTTATATAATAATAGTAATGATATAGATAACAAGTTGTTCACTATAAAATGGTTTCGTGCGCTTAACCAAAGCTTCATGTCAGTGTCCAACTAGAAAATAACTTCATACACAAAACACATTATACAAGCAAGTTTGTTGTCTACAGTATATTTTCAGTTCACATTATTAATAATTAATAAGTAAGTATTTGAGGTTAAAATAAAATAAACTGTAGCAGTCATTTAGGTTGCAAAATATTTATATTTGATAAAGTACTAGAAACTTTAACTACACAAACAACATAGTAAACTTTTAAAGAACGAATATAAAACATTTTTACTACCAGTATTAAACTTACAAATTTACCTTAATTACACTTACAGATTACAAATTTTTTTTTGTTTTTTAAGATTTTTCTTTGTTTTAACGATATAGTTTTTGTTAAGCAGCATGTCGATGAACTGCAGCCTGCAAATAACTTGCGACGGAAATTTAATTTAATTAATTTAATTTAATTAAGAAAACTAATTATTGAGAAAGTGCTAGTTTAAGCATCTACAATACAAAACATAGTATAGTTTACATACCTATATAATTTTTATTCCAGCGCGACGACTAAACTAATAATTTTAAATTAAACTGGTAATTTTAAAGTAAGCTTGTAAAAATTAACCAGGTGTTATCGAATTAATAGTAAAAAAAACGGTTATAAGTGTTTACATATTCTTAAACACTAGCGGCGCTAAAGAATGCAAATTAGTGTGCACAGAATTTTATTTTTGTGATTTAGGGTTCACGGATCGAAGTAGCGTGCCGACCACTGATTTAATTTAATTAATTCAATTTAAATACGAAAAATAATTATTGTGAAAATTCTAGTTTAGTTTAAGCATCTATTACATAAAACATAAGTAATGGTTTCAAACAGATTTAATTATTATTCCAGCGCGACAAAAAATTTTAAACCATTATGTTTAAATTATGTATATGAAGGTGAATTTTTTACATAAATTTGTGGTTGAATCATTTTTTGGTAGTCGGATTTAAACATCGTGCAATAAAATTGTAGCACAAAAGAAATAAAACAAAACAAAACTTAACATCTTTAAATATTTTTTTGTTGACTAAGGGAATAAGTTTTATTATGAATTTATTATTTAGTTGACTTTTATATACACCCATAAACTTCTTTCTAATGTGAAGTTACAAAACGGCAAGTTTATCTAACACATTAAATATTATTTACATTTAAATAGTGACTTTAAAACTTAGGAAAAACTTTTTATTAGATATTTTAAGTAATAATTAAATAAGAGTACGAAATAAATCAACTATATCAACATACACTGTTTATAAAAAACGATCACTTACGGATATAAGCAGACTAATTAATGGTCTTCGACATTCCATTAAAGTTAGAACAAATGCAAAAAATGAAACGTTTTACTTAATTTTAAAAAGTAGATACTCAAATGACTAATGTGAGTCATCTTATTATACAACATACATCAGTATTAATTTAAGTTATATAAACCAATGAACTTTAAAAAATTCTTTGTTTAACTCGTCTGGAATTTGTAACAGCTTTTTAGTAGCTGTATTATTATTTTTTCATTCTCAATTTATGCAGATACCAAACTTAAAAGTTTTTAGTCATTTAAACTTGCCATTGTATTAATCTTCGTTTTACTTCTTTCTAACAAAAAACTTACAATAAATACAAGAAGAAAACAAACATTATTTTTAGCATAAAAATTGTCAGTGTTTTATTTTGAACATTATAATTTTAGTTAATACCACAAATGCTGAACTTGAAACAACATTTTTATTTTACTTATGAAGTAACTAAGATTATGATAAAATACAAACTATTAAAAATTAAGATATTAATTTTACGATTTAAAATTTCAAAAAGATGCATTGCAACAAAGTATTTTATTTGTTCAATTAGGTTTATTATGAAATTAAACCCTTTTTGGTTGCATATTTGCCAGTTTCGTTTATAGAACAATACTCTTAGAAGCATTTTAAATAAAACAATTTAGTCTTACTAACATTTTTTTGTTAAAAATAAATACTAAAGCGCATATACAAAATAAATTAATTATTTAAACAATCTTAAAATAGTTTTTTAACTTAAGCAACTAAAAAAAGTTGTTGTTCAATTGTTTTCTTCTATTTTAGAATTTAAGGTACATTTATAAGTTTCTTAAAATGTTTAAAAGCCAGTATAAAACAATTTAAGGTCTGAACTTTTAATTATAAACTAGTCACGGCCAATAGAAGTGTCTATTATAAACTATCAACAGCTGATTTTTGTAATTTCTTCTATATTATTATTTTGATTTTTAGTCTTCCTAAAGTACACTAACTATTTTATAATTAAAGTCATATGACATTTTTTTATTTTAAATATTAATTTTTTTTTTTTTTTAAGTAAAGTTATGAAAGTTTTGTAATGCAACTATTAGCTTTGTAACAACACTTTATATAAATTTTTCTCTTTAAAAACGTTTGTAACTAGTTAATAGAACATAATCGTTAAATTATATACCCTTTTGCAAAAGTAACTTTGTGAAATTTTGTGCCTTTGTGCAATTTTGTACGCTCTGGCAGCTACCAAATAAACACATTTAAGGAGTTAAACTTACTGTCAATTTACTGCTAACACTACTTAGTTTAATTTTTTTTTATTAATTTTGTTTCTAGTAATTTTTGTTATGAAAAAATTATAGTAATAACTTTTTCATAGTTTATGCGATTATTTTCAGCATATTTTTTAGAGATATTTTGTAACAAAATATGCATTTTGTTGTATTTTAAATGACCGCCAGGGGGCGTTAGACGATTTTATATCAAATTACACTATAAAACTTCAAAAATGTTTGTGACAATGCTCATTAGGCCCTAACTTGCGCACTACGCGCAGCTCGATATGTTGTTCGTTATTTTTGTTTTTGGCTCAGTTAGCCATAAGATCGTGCAAAAAGCACACTAATTTTAAGAACTTAAGACACTGATTGAATTTTAGAACTTTGTTATGATTGTCTTTATTTGTATAACTGTATTGTAATGTACTCAGTTAAGCCATAAGACCGTGCGAGAGGCACACGAACTCATTATAAGAACTTTTTTATTATTTTCGTTTTATAAGATCTTGAAGCTTATTTGCATGATCGTATTATATTGTGCTTAGTTTAGCCATCGTTGTGCATGAAGCACGACATATATTAAGACTCTGTATTATTAATAGTATTTTTAGTAAGACCTATTTTGTGCTTAAGATTGTGTCATTATATTCGCAGTTTTATTCTACTGATAAATTGGCTGCTTTATTATTTCTACTTCCTAATTTTCACATTAATATCACGTTTTCAATAAACTCACTTCATTAAAAAAATTGTATATATCAAGTTTATTACATATTTAATAATTACTAAGTTAAACCTAATGAGTAAGGTAGATTCAGTAAAAACCTTGAGAGCTAAACGCGCCAAGCGTTTAGCACAAAAAAGGGGACTTCCCCCAATTAAAGGTAGTTCCTACTCCAGGCCCCGTAGGACTACAATTTATGGTAAAATTTGTTCACATGTTTTATACTGATATAATAACACAGCTATTGAAAGCTATTACAAACTGTCCGAAAGATGTCATCATATTTGATAATGTATTCATATGCGAATATGCAGCTTATTGAAATAATCTTCAACTAGTATTAAAAGCATACGTAAGCAATGTATATACAAAGTCTTTTTTTGAAAACTTAATTACAGTTACACAAAAAAAAGTTGTTTTTGTAGTTTTTATGTGTCTTTATAGTGTATTTATCTTGTAGTAAAATTTTTCAACTGTTTTCCGTATTTGATCCGCGACATAACTTTAATTTAGTTATTTCAAATATATAATTTAATGTTAGTTAAGTAAATGTATACAAATTACTTAGAAAAGTTATGTTTAATTTAAAGTGAATACATAAAGATAATGTTTTTTTGATATACAGTAGTCAAACTTACATTACCACGTTTAGGTGTTTACTGAATTAATTGATAACTTATGTAATGCTTTTTCTGTAAGTTAAATAGCAATACATCGTTTAACTAAGCAAGTATAAAAAACAAGTATAGAAGAACAAAATCAACATGTGTTATAAATTAGTTTAACAGTTCTAATAATTTTATTTGTTAAGTGAAAGATTCTTCTTCTGCTTGAGTACAAAACACCGTATTATTTTACTCAACAAAAATTAAAAAATGTATAAAAAACCAAAATTTTTTAGTTTAAATTTGTGTACTTATCTGGATCTGCGGATCCAGTTTATAAAGATGACTGTAATTTCACGATAATGAAAGAAAAACTAATCACTAAACTATTGATAATACCCAAAAATTAAAAATAACGACTTATAATTAACAAATTGATAATTTTCTCACTTAGCTATTTTAAAAACGTAAAACTAGTAGCACTATTATAAATTATTAATTACTTTTTTTTCTTCTAGTTTTGTTTGACTTATCAAAACAAATTTCTAAAATATTTCTAACATCTTTTATATTTACCTCTACTAACAACTATTTGGTTCAAAACTTCATTAAAAGTTCTGCTTAAAGTCAGCAAGTAGTAAGTTTAGAAATAGTTTATCTGTATAAAACAATTTTTTAGGTAGTAAGTAACTCAGGTAAAAGTCTAGTTTTTGTTTTCCATGTTTATATTACTTTATTATAACTGAATAATAGATTGAAAAGGAAAATCACCGCTGACTCATAAACTTGCCTAAGGTAGTTATACGTCAAACTAAGAACATAATAAAAAAACTATTTTTTAATTAGTTTATATACATATCTTATTAAATAGATAGTTTGACAGTTTGTAACAGCTACTTATAGCTGGGTTTATATGTTTACTTTGTAATTTTGCACTTAACAAACAGTTTTAAAATTCTATTAAATTCTGAAATTAAAAAAGTTTAGTAGTGCTTGATAAAATGTTGGTTATTAATTATATTTTAATACAATACATTTTATTTTAGGCAGGTAATTATATACTTACAGTAGAGTTTAATTAATTAATACAGTAATTGTTTCTTTAAGACCATGAGTCGGCAGCATTAAAAGTGTCGCTGATTATTAGAAAACGTTGCTAGCGGGATAAAGTCGTATAAATGTCAAGTATATTTAAAATACTTTTTTTTTTCAATTTTAGCCTGTTGAATAGTTTTAAAATACTTTGAATTAAACTAAGTAAGGATTAAAGTCCTTGAAAAATGTGAACTGTTTTGTGTACATCCTGTAATAATTGTTACAAACTTGTTTCTAACTTTGAAGTTTCAAAAATTATCGACGCCTATTAAAAAATCTTTCATATTATCTTTTTCGATAAGGCTTATTTTACATTCAAGCGGGTGTTTGTAGAGAGTAAAAGCCTGCAGTTTATTTATGTTTTACTTAAGTTGAACTGTTTTTTATCAATTTTAAGTGCAAGTTGTTTCTTTAACTTATTTATTTTTTGATGCTTTTTTTTGTTAAAAATATGATTTATTAATTATAATTCGAGTTATAAAAAATTTAAATTTGCGTATTAATTGAGGAAACAAAAAAATATATTTTTAAAATAAAATGTTTGACAAAAGCTACACTTAATAAAATGCTAAATTTTAAGATTGTTAACTATTTTGTTAATTTTTTCAAAAGATAAGTTATTAAGTTCTAGAAGCTTAGTGCTAGACAAGTTAAAATGATTTATTTTTCACTAGATAAACTTTATAGTGAAAATGTACAATTTTTACCTTTTAAAAAAATCTCATACTAAACAACTGGAATTATTGTTCTAAAACCTTTTATTAATTTCGAAACAATTAAGTGTATTTTTGTGACAGCACTTTAATAGCTTTGTTAATTTAGAATAATTTTTGTTCTATAAAAAATTTTAAATTTGGAAATATATTATATATATATATTGAAACTTCACAGATATATTAGATATATTACAAAATTAAATAAACTTCGGTTATTTATTAATCAAAATAATCTGAAAATCAACAAGTGTTAAACTAGCTTTAACAGATACCTGTTAAAAGTACTTAAATATTTTTTTTTAAATATAAATATTATTTAAATATAATTTTTTTACCCAATGATTATATAATATTTTTTTTTCTTTATAGAAGTTTTATATTTCGGTATATTTTATTAACCTTGTAATAACATTAGTAAAATTTTCATACATAATGTAGTCATAACAAGTAAAAGTATCAACTAGTTACATATAAACTTATAAAATATTTTACGTATGTTGTATTTTGTTGGACTATTTTATAGCAGCCTGTTTATTAGCTTTGGCAATATCTTAGAAGTACTTTAATATCAAAAAGTAAAAAATGATTAACAAAAAAGAACTAAATATTTTCAATCTTCATTAATTGTTGATAAAATTATTTAACATTTAAACATTAAAATGTAAACGTTTATTTTTATTGCTTAAAACACAATTTAAATTGATTTTTTTTAAATCTTATCAATTTACAGTAGCCTAAAACTTATACGACATTTTGATAATAATTAATTAATAATTGCTTTAATAATATCGTACATGCACTATTTAAGTATTAAAACAGCTTCTAAAAAGCTGTAAAAAATACAGCAGTGATAAGGCTCATATTGAGATCGAATTAACAACTTCTAAGCTATAATTGAGTAATTCTTTTGTAATATAATAAACATATTTGTATATAAATTAAAAAGTAACATTGGAGCTTCCTATTTAATTACCACAATGCTTCCTACTAACATTTCTACTTTTTACTTTATTGTAACATGTTTTATGTATGTAACGATATATATTTAATTTCTCGTTAGACAACAAAACAAAAAATATGGTAATAACAACAAACTTAGAATATAAACAACTTTTATATTACAAACTGATTTTGTTATGTACTTTAGCGAACTTACTTATTAGCTTGTATTTTTAATGAATGAAGATATAAATTTTTAAATGAACCATTTTTTCTAAAAATTAATCAATCTTTGCAGCATTTTAATTAAATTATTTGAAATCGCCTGAACAATTTTGATTTTTAATTTAAACAGGTTACTGTGAATTTACTTGATTAATCATATTAAAATTGAGATAGTAAAATATTTATTTTTAATATTTAGCATTTCGAACTAGTTTAAAAAAACATATTTAACTGTTGCCTACAGGTCATAACTTACTAGCCTTTGATGAATAGCATACATTGAAATAGTCATAAAAACTCAACTTTAATTACCAGGGTTTAAGAAAAATAGTAGAAATATGTTTATATTTTTAAACATCCGAATTATATTTATCATGATTATTCCCTTCAAATACAAAGTAAAAAACCAATTATAAATAATTCCACAGTATTAGATACTTTTACAATTTTTAGTTGATGTTTGTTGCAATTTTATAAATAATTTGTTTTTGCGAAAAATTCTTTTCAAAGTTGAAAAAAAAATATATATTACTGGCATATTTTTTTTCTTAACTAGATTAACAAAAGCATTACAAATTATTTTTAGTAATTTAGCTTTATTATAAAAATTTCAACTATTTTTATGACAAACAACTAATCAGTACTGTTTTAACTTTTAACTACGTAAATATAACAGAGCAAATTTAAGTTAAATTACTTTTCTAATATTTTAGTGTTAAGTGGACATTTTCTCTTGTCGTTGGAATTCATGCCATTTGTAAATACCATATATACGATTTATACTTGCAAAAATAAAAAAAAAGAACAAAGTCAGAGTTTTTAGTTTGTCTAATTAACGAATCGAACAAAATAACAATATGAAAACATTACAGTTTGTTCTAATTCTAATTTTTTCATCACTTTTTATTCTTAAACTTTAATCTACTTTACTTTTACAGTATAAATGCTTATAATTAACTAGACGCAGAACAGATCAAACCTGTAAGTCATATGTTTTTATGTCTATTCTCTGACAAAGTTGGTGTTCCATAATCTAGACATGTTCTAGCTAACACTTAAGTAAAGGTAGAAAAAAATACCTTAAGGATATTCAACGCACGGTAAATGTAAAGGACACAAAAATAATAAATATCTTAATCCTAATTTTTGATTATCAATAATTTTTCATTAGATACATATTCTAAATATAAGTCTTAGTAACAAAGGCAAAAAACATTAACATGTGTTTTTGTTTAAATATAGCTTTAAATAAAATTATTTACTTAGTGCAGATTAGACGATACTAAAAATCACTTCTGTTGGATCAGATTTAATAAGATTTTGTAGCTTGTTAATCTAATGTTTCTTAATTAATAAATAAATAAATAAGTAAAATAATAGATAAATAAAAGAAAGTTTTTTTACTTAAAATTTGCTGATAATTAAATTATAAAAGTAAGCTTAAACATCTAAAATATGTAAAGTTATTTCTATTATGCAAATTAAATTAATAGAGTTAAAACAAAATAATGTAAAAGTTAAAAGTCATGTTTAAGTGTATAAAAATACGTTTTATTTTATTGTTCTGTTTTGTACTTTCAAATATTTTTTTAGATAAAAGTGTATTAGTTTACAACTAAGTAAAAAAAGTACATAAGTTTTAAAAACTGTAAACAAATTTTGTAGCTTAGCTGTACACTGTAAAATTATATTCTGTCTAAAGAAGTTAACATTCAAAAATAAATATAAGCAGACCCTTCAATTTAATAACAAGAAAAGTTATTACTAAAAGTTTATTAACATTACTGTTAGTAAAAACTTATCACGAGTTTATTGACACAAACAGTTAGCAAAATATTAGATACTTAAATAATAACGGTTTTTATATATCAAGACTTTTTCTTGTTTTAGGAAGTTGTTTGAAGGTAAAAAACTATTTGCAACTTAAAGTAAAAGCAAAAACGTTTTTAAGTTCATCTGAGTCAGAATTATTTTTAAAATCAAACGACTAACACGAACTAACATCAATTTAAAATAAACAACTTGTGTAAGTTGCTTCAAAGTTTTAGAAATAATTCTAAGGAAAAAACGTGAATATAAAACTAATAATGTTTTTTTATTATATACAATACTTGAATGCAACCATTTGTTTTAACGAAAAATGACGTCAATAAGAGTTTAAGAGAATAGAATGTTAAAATTGTAACTCTCGCTTTATTGCATTTATCACTTGTGTTTTTGGTGTTAGCAAAATTAAAGCTTTTTTTTTCTTCACATTTCTTTAGTGCAAAAATTAATTAAAATTTTGCTATGCTAAATAAAATACTTTTAAAAAGTTTTAAATTAGTACAGAAAATTTAGTGGAAAAACCGTATTGTATTATTTGAGGGTTACATAATTTTTTTTTTATTTCATTTGTTAATTTTTCTAGAACTTTAGTTTTTAACTAACTTTGCCACAGCAAAAACCTACTCAGTTTTTTATGACTGTTTCACTTTTAATTTTTTGTAGGTTTTAAAATACAAAAACTATATTAAATAAGACTTTATGCCACAGTTTTAAATTAAGTTTTATAGTTCACTTTAATTCATTGTGAAGAAAAAGCAACTTAAAATAACAAGTATATTTGTATATATATATATATGTATATATCTACAACTTAAAACCAAAATGAACTAAAGTATCATCAATATTTTTTTAAAAAGGAAATAAATATTTTTGTATAAAACATTATCTACTTAAAAAACATAAATATTATATCGTTCAATAGTAAATTATTGAATTTAATCAATTAATTTTGAAATAAATGCTCAATTCTATATTTAGTAAGATTTTGCGCGTATTTATATTATATAGTGGTTATGCGCGGCGCAATGCCGTCTAAACTAAATATAATGAAACTTTAAGAAATGCATTTATTTCCTAACAATTACTCGGTTTAGTTTGTTATAATAGTTTTGCAAGAGTTTGTGGTTGTCATTTACTCGCATTTCAAATTTTTTATAAATATTTGACAAGTTTTTTTAAGTTTCAAAATCACACATTTTAAAACTTTTAAATACTGGCTGGTGATTTTTAATAACTATTAGTAAAAATTAAAAAAATGAAAACATATTTTATGAAAAACTTTAAGTTTAAGCAAAATGTAAACGTGCTGAAAATTTAATTTATATAGAAGCTTCTTGTGATCATTATGTATAAAGTTAAGTTTAAAGTTTGTTAGTTATAGCTTTAACACAACGTTCTTGGAAAAAAAAGTAACTATTTTTTCTACTAAATCTTGATATCATAAAGAAAAAATGTTTTGTTGTGATCTAAAAAAATTAAACTGTTAAAAATTCTAGTTTTACTATGAACAGAGAATTTTTTGCTTTGAGAATTTTTATTTGCTAAACAAGCTGTATTTACTTTCAATTCCATTATAAAAAATTGAACATTTCTAGAATTTGAGCTGGGTAGAATTAATCTACCAAATTTTAAAGTCTTATATTTAATAATCACTGAATTTTTAAAGACACAGTATTCTATAATTTATTATTCAAGCGTGGCAATTGTTTTTAAAAAGTATAAAAATAATTAAAATCATTTGAACTTTTACTTACTAACTTTTAGAGTGATTAAAGCAGAATGTGAAATACGGTATCAAAAATATTTTTAGAATTTGGACGTGGATCTTTATTTTAATTAAAGATGTTGCTGGATCTAAATTCTAAATTTTATAGTTTTCTGTATTAAAAGTAGAGAACAAACTTATAAAATTTATTATTGTAAAACCGTTAGTTAGTATAAATGAGAAAAAAACTGAAACTAAACTTAACGCCAGAAGTTGCGAGTTTTAAAAGTTTTTAAAAAATCACTCTGTTTATTGTATATGTTAAGATAAGTAAACGTACATTATTAACGTTTGAAACTTTGAACTTAATGAGCGACTAATTATAAATACACATCCTTTAAAGTTAAAATTTGTACTATCATGTTTTGATAAATGTTTTTGAAACTACATACTACATACTTTTTTTGAAATGATAAGATTATTGTTCATTATTTAATAAATTATTATTTACCACAGATGTTCTTGTGCTAAAACTTTATTTCAACTAACGGCGTTTCACTGCTCTCAAATAAATTTAAGAACAGATCTACGGAGTCTATAAAATGTTAACACACATTAGAAAAAAAGCAGAAAAAAGCATGTATAATTATGTATAGTATTTATCTAGGTAGTAACTATAAATGGACTTTATGGTTTAAAAACAAAGTTTGGGATAAAAGCATAAAATTATAAAATTGTCTACAAAAAAAACAAATTTAATAAAAGTAGGCACTAACCTCAAAAAGCTCTAAGGATAGGCAAGTTTTAAAAATGAAAATTAAATTGAGTTGTGCAGAAATGTTACGTCATAATAATTTTAACAAATTGTTCAATAATTTATACAGCTTAAAAACATGAAGTATTAAACTTGCAAGTATATGTGAGTTTTGTGAAATAAATTAGTACATAAATAGACAGAGTTATTTAAAGTAGAATCGTCGGTTATGGGGACAGATATTCGATAAATCTTGCCGCTTATTCAGAAGTAGGTCTTTATCTTCTGCTGCAATTACTGCTCTTTCTGTATTGCAAGTTGGGCAAATTCTACTTACTCCGTTGGATGCATGTTTGATATTTGAAACAATACTCCACTCCATGTTTGGCCTTTTACCGTACCTGTGAAAAAAGCTCCAGACATAATCCAATAAACGCGTGCTTTGTTTTTTATTTATACTTTTATAAGTATGTTTATGATTTGCATATCTATCCTTGAAACTACCTGCTGTACTTCCGATATAAATTTTATCTGGGCCCTTACTTTCAACTTTAACTTTATAAATTACATTTTTAATTAAACAATTACCTTTTAATGGGCAGTTATCTTTGTTTAGTTTACGGCAATTACATGTTTTAGGCATATTACTTAACTTATTACTATTAGGGTTAGTTGGTTTTGAATATTTATTTATAGTTTTATTGTTATGCATTTTACTTATACTTTTAGCGCTATTATCACTTACTTGTTCTAAGTTTTCTTTTATCATTTTAGAAATACTTCTAGTTATACGTTGATTATTATAATCTACACTATTGTTAGTACTATTGATATGGATATTTTCATTATCATTTATATTAAAGTTATCATTATAGCTTATATCTTTAATGTTTAAAGTTTTAATATGTTTTACATTATTGTTACCATAATTAAAATTTTTACTATTAGGATTATCATTATTATTACTGTTATTAAAATTATTACTATTATTATTACTGTTATTATTAATTTGATTAGTATAACTAGAAATATTGTTCATATCTACGTTATTACTAACTTTATTACTAGAGTTATTATTTGTGTTAGCTTTGATATGTCTATTTTTAAAATTTGAATTTACTGTTTTGTTGTGCGATTGATTTAAAGTTTTAACATTACTCATGCAACTATAAGAAATTTTAACTGTCTTTCTATTAAAAATTTTGTTATAAAAGTGGCTATCGGGGAAGTGTTTATCGACTAGCTTTAAAATGATGGGTGATGATGTATGGAAGAAAAATGATACCGATAGTTTTTTTGATATACCAATGGGTAGTTTTCATGGAGCGGAGGTATGCGATCTTGTAGGCTTATACATCCTAGATAAACTCAAAAGTATTTTTGATAATTGTGGGTTGTATAGAGATGATAGACTCGGTGTTATTGATCTTTCAAAACCTCTTGTTTACGAAAAAATTAAAAAGTCAACGTTTAGATTGATGTCTGATATCGGTTTTAAAATAACTTTAGAAATAGGAGCGCAAATAACGAATTTTTAAAGATGTTACTTTATATTTATCTAATAATACTTACTGTCCGTACCGTAAACCGAATTCTTTATTAAGCTTTATCAATATTAATTCTGACCACCCTTATCATGTAAAAAAATGCCTCCCGGTAATGACACAAAAACATCTAAGTACCCTCTCTTCGAATAAAAAGATATTTAACGAAATAAAGGCACCGTACGAAAATGAATTAAAAAATCGAGGTTTTAAATGTAAATTAAAGTATGAAAAATTAGATGTAGATAAAAAACGAAAAAAACCGCGTAACCGACATATAATGTGGTATAATCCTCCATATTGCTCTTCAGTTAATATAAACTTAGGTAAAGAATTTTTAAAGCTAGTCGATAAACACTTCCCCGATAGCCACTTTTATAAGAAAATTTTTAATAGAAAGACAGTTAAAATTTCTTATAGTTGCATGAGTAATGTTAAAACTTTAATACAATCGCACAACAAAACAGTAAATTCAAATTTTAAAAATAGACATATCAAAGCTAACACAAATAATAACTCTAGTAATAAAGTTAGTAATAACGTAGATATGAACAATATTTCTAGTTATACTAATCAAATTAATAATAACAGTAATAATAATAATAATAATTTTAATAACATTAATAATAACGATAATCCTAATAGTAAAAATTTTAATTATGGTAACAATAATGTAAAACATATTAAAACTTTAAACATTAAAGATATAAGCTATAATGATAACTTTAATATAAATGATAATGAAAATATCCATATCAATAGTACTAAAAATAGTGTAGATTATAATAATCAACGTATAACTAGAAGTAATTCTAAAATGATAAAAGAAAACTTAGAACAAGTAAGTGATAATAGCGCTAAAAGTATAAGTAAAATGCATAACAATAAAACTATAAATAAATGTTCAAAACCAACTAACCCTAATAGTAATAAGTTAAGTAGTATGCCTAAAACATGTAATTGCCGTAAACTAAACAAAGATAACTGCCCATTAAAAGGTAATTGTTTAATTAAAAATGTAATTTATAAAGTTAAAGTTGAAAGTAAGGGCCAAGATAAAATTTATATCGGAAGTACAGCAGGTAGTTTCAAGGATAGATATGCTAATCATAAACATACTTTTAAAAGTATAAATAAAAAACAAAGCACGCGTTTATCGGATTATGTCTGGAGCTTTTTTCACAGGTACGGTAAAAGGCCAAACATGGAGTGGAGTATTGTTTCAAAGATCAAACATGCATCCAACGGAGTAAGTAGAATTTGCCCAACTTGCAATACAGAAAGAGCAGTAATTACAGCAGAAGATAAAGACCTACTTCTGAATAAGCGGCAAGATTTATCGAATATCTGTCCCCATAACCGACGATTCTACTTTAAATAACTCTGTCTATTTATGTACTAATTTATTTCATAAAACTCACATATACTTGCAAGTTTAATACTTCATGTTTTTAAGCTGTATAAATTATTGAACAATTTGTTAAAATTATTATGACGTAACATTTCTGCACAACTCAATTTAATTTTCATTTTTAAAACTTGCCTATCCTTAGAGCTTTTTGAGGTTAGTGCCTACTTTTATTAAATTTGTTTTTTTTGTAGACAATTTTATAATTTTATGCTTTTATCCCAAACTTTGTTTTTAAACCATAAAGTCCATTTATAGTTACTACTTAGATAAATACTATACATAATTATACATGCTTTTTTCTGCTTTTTTTTCTAGTGTGTGTTAACATTTTATAGACTCCGTAGATCTGTTCTTAAATTTGTTTGAGAGCAGTGAAACGCCGTTAGTTGAAATAAAGTTTTAGCACAAGAACATCTGTGGTATACATTCCGATAAGCTTAGCTTATCAGGATCTCCAGGATTTAACGCCTTATAACGTTACATCTTTAAATTATTATTTATATGTTTATTAAGATTAAAAAATTGACGCGTTTTCTTACAGCCATAACTTTACAGTTATTTCTACTTTAAACACGGTCTTCTGGCCATTTCCATTCAATAATTTCAATTGATTGGTGATAATAAATTACTGTATAGCTCTAATTTGATTTTCTACCACTTGAAAAAGATTTATTTTGAAGATTATAAAAAATGACAATGGATAAAGCACATAAACACAAGTATAAAAAGTGGTTAATTTAATAACTAAATTTGAGGGTTTTTTACAAAAAAATACATAGAAAATAATATAGTAGTTGATAAAAAAAATTCAATTATATAAAAACTAACACATAAATTCTAAAAAGCTTGTCTAACCTAATAAACAGCACAAAATAAACACAAAAATTTAGCCATCAGTTTTTTAACTTTATTGATATAAAAAAAATAGAATTGTAATCGAAACTTTTATTAAATTAACATCGAGTTTACATACAGCATGAATAAGTATAAAAAAAGTGCTTTTGTTTAACCAAAATAAAAAAAATATATATATTAAAGAAAAATGTAAAAAAAAAAAATTTTTTTTGTCTTAAGGGTTAGGTCCATTAGAAAAAAATACCAAATATACCACTCTAAATAATAACTTAGTATTTTTTCATAGTATTTATTAGTTAATTAATTAATATAACCAATGCTGCGTTATCATAACCCTTTTTTGTAACAAATATTTACTAGCTGTATTTTATTTTACTTTTCCGATTGATAAATAACAAAAATATATGTTTACTTTAGCAAATCAAAACTTTTTTCATTTTTGTTAAGAAGACTTTAATCATACCCTATATATAGTGTTATTTATAACAAATGTAGTGATTTGTATAAGATAATACAAAAAAAAAACATCTGCATTTGAATAACAGTTAACGACAATACAGCTACTAGAAAGCTGCTACAAACTAGAAAAACATGCATTTCTATTTGTCATAAGTCATCTCAATTATACGTACTCATATTTCCTTTCTTAGTTTGATGCAATATAATGCACACGTCAAAAAAACTTGTATCAAAAGTGTTAAGTAAAAATATTGTTTTTCACGAAACAAGGCTAGTGAACTTTCAACAATATAGCTTCTAAGATTATATTTTTAAGTTGAAGTGTAAACACCTGTTTTTGATTTAACAAAATAAAACAAATTTTAAAATCAAATTTATAATAATTATTTTAATTATGATAAAACGTATTTATCTGACTTGATTTTAAAATATAAAAGAAATAGTTTTAAGAACTTGTTTTAAGCATATTCAAATTATTACCGACTAGAAAATATTGATAAACGGTTACTGAAAATTTGAAATAAAGTATTCAATAGATAAGAAAAACTATTTAAAATATTGAAATGTTGCAAAACACTTTTATTTAATAAACAAAATACTTTTACATGGCTTAGTATGATGTAAAATTGAAATTTAAACTTTTTTATATATTTTTATTTTAATGGTAAGTTCTAAAAAACATATAGTTTCAACTTTTTTTTAATGATTTTTCTTTAAAATATAAGGTTAGTTTTGCCTCTACTACCTAACATCAAAACTAAGATAAAAATGTTTTACTTGTTTTAAAATGTCAACTTTTAGCAAAATTTAAATGTTGTGATTATGTTTGCTTAAACTGTAGATTATTAATTACTAAACAGTAGAAAGTGTCACCAGTTTTATGTTTAATAAATTAACAATACAACAGTTTAGTATCTGCATTAAGTCTAACTTAAAACAGATCGTTTCATCTTTAAAAAAAGGTTATAATGATAAGATTTAATTTTTTGTAAAGCTTAAACGTTTATAAAATTTAAATACAGTAAATATATATATTTTTAGTTCGATCATTTTTCATAAAATGCAGATGAAATTTATATTTTTTTTTTATCTGTTTCATATAAATATTAATATATTCATTGATATTATTTCTATAATGTTTACTGTTATAAAAAAATGTTTTTTTCCAATCTGTGCTTTTGTATCATAGTTTTGACAATTATTTTTTGAAAACTAAAATTAATAGTTTTTTATAATGTTTCTTTTAATTTTGTGACGAACATGTTACTTATTATAACAATCTTATCAACTATATATCAGCCCAATTAGAATTAGGCCAACAAACAATTCATATAGTTTTTATAAAAAACAACATTGAAAAATAAAAATAAAATACTACAAGCGCAGAAGTCTTTGAGAAAACCGGTTGTAACTTTTCAAATTATTTACAAAAAGGTTTAATTTTTTTTTTAAGAAATATTTACTTATTTACTCTGAGCTGTAGTAATACACTTTTTGTCGTCGACTAAAGAATTAGTTACATTTATCATTGATTTTTCAGAACTATATAAATAATCCGCTGATTTTACATAAACACATTTGTATAGATTAACTTTTTTTTTGTAATTTAAAAAAAGATTTTGTCAAGTCATAGTTTTAAATTACATTTAAAAGTTACTTTTATAATAGAATAATCTTGTACATATTGAAGTCTAGTTAAATTTTATGTTGTTAGATCATTACATTCAAATTATGTTGTTTGCGCAAGTTATATAACGCTTGGTGTAGCCTTAAATTAACTGTTATTTTATATAAATACTTCTTTTTAATATTAATTTTAAATATTATTCTGTTTTATGAAATCAACGTTTGTTAGTTGGTTTAAAAACAATGTTTGCTCTATAAAGATAGTTTTTTTGTTATTATTTTTAACTGTGTTTTAATTTATTAAAATCATACTTAAGGCATGCTACATGCTAACGGCATTTTTTAAAGAGAACAAGTATAAGCTTATAAATGCAGTATATATACGAACTGAATCTAGATAATATATAAGAAACTTATCAAAAATTTGTAACGGCTAGTAACTGTGTTGTTATCTTTTGTCTTTACTTACTTTAAAAATTAATAATCAATAAAAAGACATCTGTACATTTGCTTAAATATCAAATTGTTTTACGACATCTAAATAAATTTGCACAAGAGTTTTTATTTAAGTTATACATATAAATAACTAACATTAATTTACAAGTAATAAAAATAAAAAATAAAATAAAAAAATCAGAAAAAAACTTTAAAATAAATATATTTAACTTTGAATTTTTATATAATAAGCTTACAGCTATTTCAGGGGTTGGAAAACTGCGGCCTACGGCCTAATAGTAACCTATTACTAGTAAATTCTATACACGCGAACTGTTCTATCTTTAGCGTGATGCAATCCATGAAAGGTATAATTTGCGACAATAAGGAATGAAAGAGTTTTCCGTGAAAGCGTATAAAACTTACAATAGATATTTTTTTCAGAAGGTTTTTGTCAAAATTTAGAAAAAAATGAAATTTTCATTTAACATTTTTGGTGTAGTTTAAACTAAAACTATTGTTGTGGTTAACGGATGTTATTATTTTCTAAATTCGGTGCGCGACTTTCAAATACCTTCCGACTTATTTATCGAATAAACATAAACTGTAGTATCAATTTTTTTTTAAATTGATAGATTTCAATCAAAGCGATCTTTGCTAAACTCTTTTATAAACTCTAAGTTTTTCAATATTTTTATAACTTTAGCATACGAATTAATATATATTATTTTTAGTGTTAAACAAACGATATAGTTGAATTTTAAAATTAAATTTATCCCTGGTGTCTATTCCAAATAGTCACATGATTTGACCACTTTGGTACTCTTTTCAAAACATTTAAGCTTTAATATGAAGAATCTTTTCCAAAGTAATTGGAATGGACTGATAATAAGTAAAATCTCAGTTTTCAGCAACAAACATTAACTGGAGCCAATAACCTAAAGGGTCTCTATCATGTTAATTAATAATCTTTATATTATTTTTGATAAAATTTCATATAAGTTAATTTTTTCTCATAAAACCGTTGAACTAGTTTTGAATGCAAAAAGTAAAAAATTAGAATGTTAGAAATATCTAGTTTCGAGTACCATTAAGGTTGCCCAACACTCAGGATAACTCATGACAGTTTGAATTTTAAAAAACCTCAGAATGACTAAGAATCACTCATGCTAGTTTGAAAATAGAAAATAAATCAGAGATCACTTGGGCCAGATTGTTTATTTTAAATTGAAAACAGAAGAATTAAAAATTTGTTTTCAATCAGGACTTTGTTTTTTCTAAATCTTGAACAAAAGTTAGTTGCTTCAGTTTGATTTTATATTTTTGCAACCATTTCTAAATGAAAAAAATATTTATAAAAGCTATTAACTTAAAAAGTTTATAATTTAAAAAGTTATTATTTTTTGTTTTTTGTTTATTATTTTTAGATTTTTTTGAAGATTTAAAAAAAAACCTGAATTATTTAAGCCATCTTAATGTTGTTCAGTGTAATTTATTTTACTCAAAAAATGGCAGTCCTGTAATATTTTTCTTGATACAATAGTATGCTAGATAGGAAAAATCCAATTACTATAAAGAAGAAATACAAATGTTAATCATTTTTTAAATAATTTATTTTGGTATCATAGTGTAAAATAAAAAGTAAATACTTAATTTCGATATTAGTCATAAGTAAAAGTTAAATTTTTATACTTTAAGTTATAATTAATGGGTTATTTTTAATTTTATTTAAATTGTAATAACACTACCTTTTAATAACTTACAAATATATATTGTAAAGTTCTAAAAGACTTAACATTTGTTATTCTATTTAATGTTTTACTTAAGCTTGTTTTTGTAACAAAATATTTTAAATAATTATTTAAATTTTAAATTTATAAGTAATGATAATAACTTAGAATTAGGCTAAAATATTTAAGTTATGAATTGTCACAACCTTGTCTAGTTTGAACTTTAAAATATTATTATTTGAAAAGTTCAGGTAGGCAATTTTATTTTTTGAGCATTTAAGCTAGTTTGGTATTTTTACATAAATTTTAAGCTAGATTATATAGCTTTGACACAGGTATTCTTAGAAAACTTGTGTTTTTATACAGGATTGTCACAAAACCTGGAATCCTTGGAAAAATCCTGGAATTTTATAGTTTAGGCTACAAAACCTAGGAAAAAACCTACAAACTGTAGAATCAAAAAAAAAAAAAAAACATTTAGTTTGTTTTTTAATGATTGACTATAGCTTATACTTTCCAAAAAACATAATCAATAACTAATTTGTTTTAAAATTTATGTGATTTGTTTTATTTTGGTTTTAACGAGTAATGAAAAAAAAAGGAAAAATAGGCTTAAAATTAAAATAATACAGAGTTGTAAAAACCTTAAGCTAGCTTAAGCTTCTAAATGTAGTTATTTGGTCTAATTTAGATAATTCAAGTTTTTTTTTTAATTTCAGGATTGTTTTAATGGCTTTAATTTTTTCTTTTTTCATGGTCATCAAAAACAGAAATCTTCAGAAAAAGCTTGAACTAGACAAATTAGTCTACAAAAACCCAAATTGTGAAAATTTGAAAAAAAAATATTGAATTTTGAACAAAAATCACCAAAAAACCTGGAACTTTAAACAGATTTATATGTTTAGTAGTTAAATGTTGATTTGACAGGAGAAAAATATCATTAAGCTAAAAAGTTTTTGTCATCATTTTTAGTTTTCTTAATAAGTACACATTTAAATTAGCTCTACAATAAATTTAGACTGTTGTTATACTACTTAATAAGTACTTAACTTTAATTTAATTTTATAATTAAAAATAGATAGATAAACGTTTACTTTCAAAAACCTTGAAAAATTAAAGAAAACGTGAAAAAATTTTGTTAAAAACCATAAGAAACCCTGCTTTTTATTTCTTTTTATTTTAGCTTTCATCAATACAATATTTTATTTCAAGTTTTCAGCCTTGATTAACTACATAATACTATAATTTTTTGTTTTATTATATTTAAAAATCTTTTCCATTTCTTGATGATTATTTTGGGCTATTTTTGTGAGTGGTACATATCTTTGCAATCCTTTGAATATCAAACTTCAATTATGAATATAATTGAGCTCTGTCACGCAATCAGAGTAGCTTAAAGTTTTCAAAAAAACTTAGGCTGGTTAACCTTTTTTGTAAAAAAAATCTGGCTACCCAGAGGTGTTTTAGTTTTATTAAAAAATGTAGTTATTGTTGTATATTTTGAATATTCATTAATTTTATTTAGGTGTTTAGTTTTTAGGTTTTAGGTTTGATGTAAATCATACATTTTTTTTTTATTTTTAATTTTGATTTTAAAGTAGTCAAAATTTATAAAATTACTCTTTTTAAGGATAATCAGATTTTTTTTTTGATAAGATTTAAAAACTAGTAATCTCATTATTGCTTTTTATAATATTTAATTAGATAAATTTGCAATATGAGAGCTGAATTAGTTAGTTTTAAAAAAAGTTTTCTAACCACTTCAAACTTTGATTAAAAAATAGTTATAAATTTGATTAAAAGCTTACATTTAAATAAAGAGTAAAATATATAATTGCTGTACATGAAAAAGTTCTAGTTAATATATTTTCTTTCCAGTTTAAAAAATTTTTTTTTCTTGGTGTTTTTACTTTTAATTGTTAAACTAAATTTCTTGAAGCATTTAAATTATGTTTATTATATTTTAAAGTAGTCAAAATTTATAAAATTATTCTTTTTGAGAATAATCAGAAATTTTTTTTGATAAGATTTAAAAGCTAGTAATCTCATTATTGATTTTTATAATATTTAATTAGATTTGTAATATGAGAGCTGAATTACTTAGTTTTAAATAAAGTTTTCTAACTATCTTCAAACTTTGATTAAGAAATAGTTATAAATTTGATTAAAGCTTACCTTTAAAAATGAAGAGTAAAATATAAATATGCTGTACATGGAAAAGTTTTAGTTAATATATTTTCTGTCAAGTTAAAAAAATGTTTTTTTCTTGATGTTTTTACTTTTAATTGTTAAACTAAATTTCTTGAAGCATTTTTTTTATGTTTGGTAAGGTTGGTTAGGGATAAGGGTATAAGTTTAAAAAATAATAATTAACATTTGTAAAAAAATTGATGACTCAACAAATACGTGAATCAGACTGAACTTTAAGTTTATTTTTCTGATATAAGTACTTTAAACATATCTATGTGATTTTTGCAACCTGTTGTTTATCCAAATTTTTTATTTACTAAAAAAACAAAAACTTGTTTTGTTAAAATATACATTGCGATAGACTATAAAAAAATTTGTTTTTACAACTTGATTTCAATAAGTTAAATAAAGTAGATATTTTAATCTTGAGCACTTCTCTTATCAACTAATTATATATTTTTTTTACACAATATTCACATTCGTTTTGCTCTATCTTAACTTTTTTATTTTCCTTTATAAATAGGTAATAATACTTTATTTAGACACAAAAAGATCATTCTTTTACATCAAAATTAAGAAGTTATTGCTTGCTAAATTAAAAAAAATATTGAAAAATTAAAATATTTTTTTTTTTTTATTTTTTAAAAGAACAATCAGAAATATGATGGGATGCTAAATTTCAGTTAATTGCAATTTTTTAGTTATGAAAAAAATTATGTAAACATATAAAATATGAAAAAACAAAAGTTTAACATCTAATTACTACGAATGGGTTATAAAACAAAGCTTTTTTTAATTTTTAAAATAAATAACACATTTGATTAAAAATACACACTATTAGATATCGAAAGTAAACATTTTTGAATATGTTTAAGGTATTAACAGATCATAACTTTTTCGTCTTGATCCATTGTTTTATTTTCCATTTAATTTAATAGACAATCTCATCATTTGACCATTTTGGTGCTCTTCTCAAAACATTTAAGCTTTAGTATGAGTATTCTTTTCCAAGGTAAGTGAAATAGACTGATACTAAGTAAAATACAAGTTTTTAGCAGCAATATTAACTGGAACCAAAAAAAAGCTAAAGGGTCTCTAACATGTTAGTTAATAGTCTTTTTATTGTTTTTGATAATATTTTATAGAATATTTTTTTTTATAAACAGTTGAACTATTTTTAAATGCAAAAAGTAAAAAAAAAATACAATGTTAGAAATGAATAGTTTCTAGTTACCTTAAGGCTGCCATCACTCAGGGTAACTCATGAGAATTTGAAATTTATAATACCTTTGAATGAATAAGGATAACTCATGCTAGTTTGAAACTAGAAAAATCAGATGTTACACGAGCCAGCTTGGTTATTTTAGATTACAAACAGAACAATTAAAGAAGTGTTTTAAAATCACAACCTTGTTTTTTCTAAATCTTTAACAAAAGTTATTTGGTTCAGTTAAATTTTGATTTTTTGTAACCATTTCTAAATAAAAAAAAATGATTTGTAAAAGCTTTTAACTTAAAAAGTTTATAACTTGAATAGTTATTAGTTTTTTTTTTGAAGTTTAAAAAAAAATCCTGATATGCTTAGAACATCTTAAGGTTGTTAAATATAATTTTTTCTTTTCACTCAAAAAATGGCAACCTTGAGTATTTTTCTTAATACAATAGGATGCTAGATAGGAAAATTCCAATTACTAAAAACTGTAAACACAAACAAAATTTTTTAAAATAGATTATTTTGGTATCATAGTTAAAAATAAATAGTAAATAAATACTTAGTTTCACTAATAGTCATAAATAAAAGTTAAGTTTTTATACTTCATGTTAAAATTAATGGATACTAGTGAATTTTTTAGTTTTATTTAATTTATAATAACACTACCTAGTATATACTTACAAATATATATTTTCGAGTTTTAAAAAAGTTTACATATATTGTATCATTTATTGTTTTACTATAGTTCAATTTTTAAACACAAAATTATAAATAATAATAACTTATTTCATTCTGTTTATTCTAATTTTGATAAATAGTTATAAAAATTAGGAAAATAGGCTATAAATAACTTAATTATAAGTTGTTACATTCTTAGGCTAGTTTGAACTTTTTTTCAAAATGTTATTATTTGAAAAGTTCAGGTAAGCAATTTTATATTTTTGAAAATTTAAGCTAGTTTGGTATTTTTACATAAATTTTAAGCTTTGAAACCTGGTTATCTTAAAAAATTGTGTTTTTTTACAGGACTGTCACAAAACCTGTAATCATTGGAAAAATTCTGGATGTTTATAGTATAGGCTACAAAACCTAAAAAAACATAGAATTAGAACTTTGATTAAAATGTAGTAATTACAAAATCTAATTAAAAGTCTAAATAGAAAACTATAATTATATCCGAAATATTTTGTAAGTTTAAAATTTTGTTTAGAATAGTCAGTTAACACTTTTATTCAGTTACAGAAATATTAAAAAGAAAGTTTAAGTACTTTAGTTTTTTACTTAAGCCAAACACCTCCAATGAATATCATGATAATTATTTATGATGTACTTACTGTATTTAAAATTAAACTTGTTCCATTATTAAATTAATTTAGGTCTAGGGTAGTTCAAAGCCATTTTAAATAGTTTTTAAAACTCAAGCTGGTAACAAAAACTTTAAGAAATTTTTACTAGTTTTAATTACTTTCAAACATCAAAGTAATTTTTTTTAAACTTTATAATACTTTATTTTTAGTAAATTGAGGTATTTGTTTTTTATACTTAATTAAATATATCTGAGGTAATTTAAGTTATCAATCTTCATTAACAAAGTTAAGTTTCAGTTTTTAACTTTTAGTACTTTTTTATAATTACTTTTCTTAAAAACTTCAAATCTGATGAAAATATAGTTTACTAAGTATTAGCTTAACATATTAACAACATACTATTTTTTTATTTCTTTTTAATAAAATATATTTTATACTTATTTTTGTTTCAATAATTTTCCAAAATTAAACAACCTTGCCATAGATAAAGTAAGATGTTAAATTTGTCCGTAAAATACAAACCTAAAATCATTATTTTGTTGTGGCGGTGCTCAGTTAATTAAGAGTTAAACTAGGCAGATAATTCTAGTTTTAAATTTTAGTTTTAAATTTTAGCACGTCTTTTTACTGCTAGGTATTAACCTCAGAATTAAATACAGTAGTTAAAATAATTTTCAAATGTGAAAAAACACATGTTTCGTTTACCAAACAGTTTTGTCACACATTTAGATTAACTAGGGCTAGTTAAAAACTGACAAAAGTTTGTATGATTTTTTTAAACACAGGTTAGATTTAATATTTTTTGTAAATATCAAACTATGTTTTAAAAGTTTTATAAACACATTAAATTTATTACTATTTTTTTTATAAGTATTAAAGTTTTAAATTTATTAAATAAAAAAAGTATAGCTTATATAACTTTGAAACATTTTGTTCTTAACAGTGCAAAAATTATAAAACCAAACATTTAGGATACGGAATTAAAAGCAAGAAGTTGAGTTTTCAGTTGATTACAGATGACCAGTAAAACCATCTTTAACAAATTCAATTTTTTAAACTGCTAATATTGTGTCTTTTTGTTTATTTGTTTAAATCAAATAGTAATCAACATAAGTTACTATTTGAGTACTATTAGGTTAATTAGTTGTTGAAAATAGGGGTAGACAAAGCAATTAGTCGTTTGGCCAGGTGTGAAAAAATTGCTAACAGTTTGGCCAGAGCATTTAAAAATTTTAAACAAAAAATACTCTTTTTTTTTGACAAATTCAAGTAGTTTTATGTGACATTTTAAATTTAACATTATTGAAGTTTTACATCACCACAATTTAATGTAAGACAATTTTTTTTAGGTTCCTACTCTGTTCAGCAGGCCAGATTTACGTGCTAGGGGGCCTGTTTTCACTTAATTTTTGTAACATTGGCGAACCGATCATTCTTACCTTACTGACCTAGCAAACGTAGAAATAAAATATTATTGATTAAATAAGATTGATATAACAAAAATAATAATTTGAAATAAGATAAAAGTACAATGAATATTGCCTAAGTTTGTGTGAGTTTTAAATTTAAATACAAGCTTGGTTTCATCAACAAAGCGCAAAAAATTGCTGCAGTCTTTTATGTATTTTAAGTTAGTAATGTTTTCCGGTCACTAGAGGTGCAATGTTTTACAACTTAGGGAGCAGAGATTATTTTTTTTGCAGTTTAATGAGTACACATGTTCACGACCTTAAGAACAACTGCTTAAATGTTTAAATTGTCCTGGACAAGACGTTAAAAGGTATCCAAATGTTGTGCAATTTATATCCAATAAGTTGTTCGAGCACCAAGTCATAAGACTATATATATTTTTTCGTGCGATAACAACAATGTGTAAGTTTATAGTAAAATACTTGTTTAACTGACAAGAATTTTTTTTATATTTTTTATTAATTCTTAAAATATTATATTTTCATTGTATTGTCTTTTCTATTAAACTAGTTTACGTTTTAGTTTTACAAGCATACTTGTATAGGATTAAAGTATATGCGCTAAATTTTCGTTAGTTTTTGAATAAAAGTAGTTTGAAATACTTTTAGTTAGGTATAGTAACATTCTCACAATTTTTTACAAAATGTTTTGTACAAACTAAAAACAAAACACAAAACTAAGTAATAATGTTGCTAAAGAAATGTTTTATACAACTTATTATTTATTATAGACTTTTCTTTTTACATATTCTTTTTACACAGAAATTTTTTAATTTTGAGTAATAACTTTAAAATGGACAACGACGATGTTCTTAACGCTAAGGGTTCCAAAGTAAGTTTCTTTCACAACATTGTGTAGCTTATAATAACCTAAATACTGGAATATACAGAATTAAAAAAATGTATATAAACAAAATTTTATTAATTTTTAATGAATATAATTTAGTAATGTAATTTTATTATTTGTATTAAGGTGTCCTATTTGCAGTCTATTCATTTCAAATCATTAAATATTTGTATCTTTTATAAGTCGTAATACGTGTTTTATTTTATACAAGTTGAATTTGTTTTACCGACTAGTATTAAAGAAAATAAATTAAACTAACTAAAATATTTTTCACGCTTAACTTGTAATTGAATAAATATCAAAACATTTAATGATTTTTATTGTAATGTTTAATTAACCACGATTTACTTTCCTTACAATTCATATTGAAAATTAATTAGTCAAAAACTAAAGTTAACTAATTAAAAATGAAAAGTACTTGCAACTTAGTTTAAAATTAAACTAAATATGTTGCAAATGTTTTCAAAGTCATACTTAAAAACAGAGGTAATAAAGTATTTCAAGGCATAAATAAATATAAATTAAAGTTTATTACTCATCTAAGTGATTTTTTTATGATATTAACTTAAGTTTATAAGTTTTGAGCAAAATTTTAAACTTTTTTCTAAACTGTAATTTCGACACCATAGAAAAAAAAAACAAACTTACTTTAGACTGTTATGAATTTCAAGATGATTTTTTAAAACATTTTTTTTTCATCTTAAATGTTTAACACAGTTAAAAATGTTTAACAAACGTTTTTAAGAAAACACACTATCGATCACGAGTTTCTTATCACTTTAATTGTAAAATTTTACTGTATGTATATTTATATTCCAGGAAGCAATCCTAAAATACAATTTTTTAAGTTCTACTTGAGGAAAAAGTTATAACTTTTTAAAATCTATAACTTTTACACCAACAGAATAAAACTACCCTTGAAGAGTATTTCGCTGTATGTGAGCTTGAAAGATGCGGCAAAAGAGATCTTAAATCAAATTTTTATGGAACGAAAAGATTTTGTTCAAAAAGTTGCGCTCATGCTTATTCTGCTAGCTGTCGCAAGAAAAAAGGAGGAAAGAAAGAAGTTGGAACACAGAAGGTTCTTAAACTGTTTTGATTTTTATGCTTAAAATTGCCTCTGTTAAATAGATATACTTTATAATGCAGAAATAATTAATAATATAAATTCAACTAATTTTAGCTAAATAATGTAGTTTTTTAAGTAAATTTAAATAAAAATACAAGATTTAAGTTGATAATTTTTCTAGTACAATAAAAGTATGATACTGTAATAGTTGTAGGTTAAACAAATTTTCTTTCAAGGCGTCAACTAAAAAATCAAATGATAACAGCAAACTACTATTAAAATCCGTAAAACAAGAGGTGCTCGAAACTGTAGTTCCATTATTTATTATATTAATTTTGATATATTTATTGTACAATTATAAAAATATTATACTTTTTCAAATTTTAGACTGGTAGAAATAAAAGAAAAGTAACAGGAAATGATATCAGTAGCTCAGCACAGTCGACTATCAAACAGAAAAAATTTAAAGCTTCAATTCACGAAGAGGTAATTTTGAAAACTATGTTCTTTCAAGTAGCTTGATACTGTTTTTTAAGCTTATCAAAATATTTTTAATAACTAAGATAATTTTTAATTAAAGTTGCAGTTGTATTTTTTGTTTTTTATGTGGGTAAAAAAAAACGCTGATAAATCTGATGTACATTATACATTGCCCTTCTGTTAGCTGGGTAGATTTTTGTGCCAACTGCTTTCGTTTCAGTACTTGTAGAGACTAAGTTGTACATCTTTAGAAACATTCTGTTTCTCCGCGCCAGTCTCTGTTACTAATCATTTGTATCTTTAAACTCAATGTATCTTCAGTGCCGCCTCACTTATGTACATTTAACGGTTGTTGGTTTACAAAGAAATCTATTTTAATGTGATTACTTTTAAGTTCTAAGTAAAAACCTATTAATGAAATTAAAGATAGACGGTCAGTCGACAGTCTTTATATATTTAAGATATTTTTTGCGGATTGTTAAATGAAATAACTGTAATATTTTATTTATTAAGGATTTCAATAAATAAAAATAAATAATTAATTTCTCTAAATTTTCGTTTTAATTTCACTTTGTAAACAGGTCTATGTAATTTGTAAAACAGTTCGGCAAGTTGTTATACTTATACAACAAATTAACTATAAAGTAGTAATAGACTCGTCAAGAACTATACAACGTTGGTACTAAACTTAAAGCATAGCATATTGATAAAGATCTTTGTATCTTAATAATGCATTTGTAAAGATTTAACTGATTTACATTTTACATTTAATGTTAAAAATATTTTAACAATATAACTGACTAGAAAATATAATCTAAGTACAGTTAAAACCACTTATATTAGGAATCCTACAAAATAGATATTTAAAAAGTTGTAAAACAGTTTTGTGAACACGAAAACAATTCAAAAAAGGGAAACTTAGGACATTTTTGATAATCAAAAGTTTTAAAACACTACTTGTATTTTATAAATTTTTATAGAATTTAACAGCTGAATGATACAGATAAATTGATTAGTTTTTGTTTGAGTTCGGGTTTATTTAGTCGGTACAAGAGCCCATATCAAAAGTGTGACCATCTTTTTTCTGTGTAGCAATTTTCAAAAAATACCTATTACAACATATCTATTTTTTCAACACTATTTAGTAAGTTATCTTTAGTGTTTTTTTGTTTGAACATATACTTATTAACTGTCAAGTATTGAACATTGTTGATTTTCTGGTTTTTTTCTTTAACTAAGGTCTTCTTACTCAGTTAATTCTTTTTAAGAATATATAAGTTAATTGACAAGTAAAGATTACTTTGTTAAGTATACAAAATAAGATAAATATATTTTTAATACTTGGTAAAATAAAAAAACATTTATAGACCATTTTGTAGTTCTATATTTGCGAACATATTTTAAAAAGTCTTTAAAATAATTAATGAATTTAATATTTAACAAAAAAGTTTTATTCGTTAATGTAGGTGTAATAAAAAAAAATGACTCGGCAAAAAGACCCTAAAAGACTAATTACTAAAATTATTAGCACCACGTAAACAAAGTTCTGTTTATAAACAGTTTTTATTCCAGTATTTACTTTTATTAAACTTTAATACTTTTACGATTTTATTAAATGAGCAATCATTAAAAAATTTAGAATGCTGATAGGAAAAGTAAAACGTCAGAAAATAGCAGCAGTAACTCAAATGCACCACATTTTATCTTGAAATTGTGTAAACTACGAACTACTAAGCAGGTTACCTTCAGTTTTAAGATTTTGGTAAAATTTAAACATATCTAGAGACAGTGTTTATACAGTTATCTTTTTAATTTGTCATAATTCAGTGACTAAATATATTTAGATAATTTTTTACTGGTATTAATTTCGTGACAACTTTCAGACTAAACATGGAAATTGGAAAGTAATATCAACAACAGTTGAGGCAAAATCAAATAGACCAATTATCAAATCGAAAAAGGCTAGAACTTCAAATGAAACACAGGTTATTTAAACTATTAATTTTATGTTAGTTATGATTTTATTAAATACTGAAAAATAAAAATATATTTTTTTTTTATTTACACTTTTGTTTTAGAATTATATTTGTATGTTTTTAATATTTATGTATTGAACATTTATGATTCTAGAAAAAAGAAAAATTGAATAAAAAATATTTAGTTTTATTTAAGTAATAAAGAATAAAAACAGGTACGTTTAATTTAGACTTCTGTTGTTTTATACTTATATTTTCGTTAAAAAAAATATTATTCAAAAACTAATTTAAAGTAGATAACAAAAATAAGTTACTTTGAAGACCTTTTGAATGGATAAATTACCCATAAAAAAATTAAAACTTACTTCATCCGTAAGTTTATGGCTATCTAGGCTACCTAACTATTCAACTTTATACTTAAGAAGTATTTTCGGCCGCTTTACAGCGACATCCACCCTTCCGTTTTGGATAATAAGACTACACGTTCACTTAATGGTGACACGTAAGACAAAACCAAACTTTTCAATTTGACGATATCTCCTTTAACTTGCTTTTGTCGATGAATTGGTTGGTGTTCTTGAGTATGGAAAGGGCAAGGTTTTAGGTAATCTTCCAAATTGATTTCCGGTAAAGGCTTATCCGTTTGATTGAGTGGTTTTCGCATAAGTTCTTAATTTAAATTCTACATTAATTGTAGAAGCTTCGTCTCGTTTTAGAATCTATTCACGGATTAACTAACATTTGAACTTGTAGCTTGAAAGAAAGCTTACTTGGTTATCTGGAAATTCGCTCCTTAATGGGTAGTTGCAGGTTACATCATGTGATTTCAGCTTAACTTTATACTTTTAATTCAAATTCGCAACAAACTTCGAGTTCTGTTGAGATCAGTTTAGCTTAATACTATTCTGGCTTGCCGTTAATCAAAGATTACTTGGTAATAAAAGGTAGCCAAGTTTTTTTTTTAAGCGCGCGTTGTAAAAGCTGTAGGCTTGTATTTTGATTGCTTTTATTTGACCTAGCTTTGATTTGCTCCCACCCGCGATTAAAGGATTTTAGCTGAACCAGTTGATATGTAATTGATGTTATAACATCGTTTGATGACCAAAACTTTTTCTATTCTTTCACTTTGTGCAGGTGACCAAGTCTGCAAGCTATATCACAAATTTTAAGTAGCGTTTCGTAGTTGCATCCATTTATTAAACACTTTATTACAACTATTTCTACTTTAAAAGATTCTTCAGGAAGAAAAACTCTTAGGTTTAAATACTATACAATAGTGAAAAATCCGAAACGATATCAAGTATAAATTTAAACACAAATGTATAATACAAATAAATAATATTAAAATGATCAAGTGTTGAATTATTTTACAGTTTATTTTTTATAACTTTTCTCCGAGAAATAACTACTTGTCTGACTACTATAAACTGAAAAAAAATGTAATTTTTAATTTTTCATAATTAAACGATAAAAAGAGTTGTAAATACAAAAAGATTTTCATTTTAAACGAAATATTTAAGTTGCTGAAACACAAATATAATAAAAACCACAGCAAGAAGACGTCTATGCGACATGTGAATGGTACAAATGTGGAGTGAAAAAACTTAAGAAAGATTTTATTGGAAAAAAGAGATTTTGCTCAACACAATGTGCTCACGCATTTTCAGGGAGCAGAGGAAGTACAGGTGGCAAACATGAAACGAAAGTTAACCAAGAAAAGAATTCGCTGAAGAAATCTGAACCTAGATCAAAAGTAATAAGGCAACAAGGAAATAGAGGTACAGTTTCTGATTTACAAGAAGTATCAGAGCAAATTGAAACTTCTGTAGACCAGTAAGTTGTTTATTTATCATTTATTTGAAATATACTTAGTTAAAAATTTAGTATAGTTAAGAGTATTAGTGTTACATATATACTTTATGAATTCAATGTTTCTGTTTAAAGATAAGTTTTAAAATTTTAAACATGACTGTCTTTGTTTTGTAGTTTTTCTTAGGAATATTAGCTGCACATAAATTTAATTAGCTTTAAGAATTAAAAACACTTAATTTTTAGGTATATTTAACAGACCTAATAATCATACTCAACACATTTTTGTTTTTATTATGAATATTCATTTTTTGAAAAACAAATGATTATAGAGGGGCTTTGTCCCTGCTAATATTTACCTCTCAATAAATATTTTAGTAAAGAGAAGAAATATAAAAGACAACATCCTGATCTAATAAAAAAAACTAAATTCTGGAAGAAAGTTTTTCACAATGGTTATAACCGTGATCACTACAATAATTACTTGGATGGACAATGTCACGAAATTCTTGATCGAGTGTATATGATCTTTACACAAAAATATTACCAGAACGCTTTTAAATCAGTGTTTGAGGTTAGTAGAAAACTTTTGAAAAGTTTTGATTAATTTTTTTAAATACAATTGGCTATACTATTAATTATACTCTTGTTACAGCCGCTCTTGGAAAATATAAAGACACATGAACCGGAACTCACTAAGAAAAAATTGATAGCCCGAAAGTACAAGATATTTGATAAAATTGTTGAGACGATATTGGGAGCCTACAACAAGTATTTTGCAAATCCCATTTTTCAGACAGTTTCAGCAGATGATCTGGGAAGTAAACTCAGGTCATATGTTTTAAGAGAAGCTGCTACTTTTCTCAGGGCTCAGCCAAATTATATTAAAATGAGTAGAAATGGACAAAAAAGTTACTTGCAACATTTTTCAAATATAGTTGACAGCAGCGCAGTATACCAAACAGCAAATGTCATGAAAATCATCAAAGATTACCAGATTCCTATGGATCCGGTAAAGCTTTTAGAGAAAGCAATCAGCAGCATCATGATGGTCCATTTCAAAAACCAGAAGTTCTTTTCAATTCGCCCGGTACCCAAAATTATAAATCGACCGAAAAACTTCGTTCACCCGCAGAACAATGTTAGAAATGATGGTCTTTCCGATTTCGAAGAAGGTGAATGGTAATAATAATTCAGTTAACAATTTAGTGACAACCTTTTAGTTTTTATTAAAAAACTTTCTTTTAAAGATTGAATTTTTTTCTCACAGCAAATCTGTTTCATATTCTTTTTGTTGTGTATTTTTATAAGCTAATGTCTGAAGTTATTAATTTTTTGTAGGGTTCTTATATAAGATAGTTTTTTCTTAAACTTAGTTTACTTTCACATTTATTAACTTTGTAATAGTGATTTCTTTGATGGCTTTCTTTTATTTCATCGTTTTTTAGTTTTTTTTTAGGTGTAACTCGCTAAAAGACCTAAATAAATTAGAAAAGTTTAAAATAAATACTTTTTTTAATAACAGTAATAGATTTTTATCTTTCAATGTACTGGAAAAATGAAGCTTTAAAACTATCAACAAACTTTGTTGTATCGAATGAACGTTTTAAATTAAACAAAATAGTCGTAGTTTAATAAAAAGTTTTTTATAAGGCTTTCTGAGTTAAACTAAGACGTATACCTAAATAGAATAAAAGTTAAGACAAGCTCATGATTAAAATAAAAGTGTTATTCATAATGTTTGCTCTTATGTGTCAAACTAAAACATACAATTTTATATATACAGCAAACAAAAAAAAATACTGATTTGAAATTTAAAGCAATTCTAGTAAAAACAAAAAGAAAAAAAATTATCAACTCTTTAATATTTTGAAATGTTGAGCATTATTTTTTTATGTAAACATAATGTGTTGTATTTTAATTTTAAATAAAGTTAATTTTTTTATCTAGTAATAGGTTTTTAAGATTTTTTATGCACGGATAGTAACTTTCTTTGAAAAATTATTTCAGACTGTTGATATCATAGATTTTGTAAAACATAACAATCGATATGATGAGTTTCAAACATATATCAAATTAATAATAAATTGACAAAAGTTTTCTCAGATTTTTAGCTCATAAAACCGGTAGTAAACTAAATGATGTTTCGTTTTTTTTAATCTAAATGTAATAAAAAATTTAAAACATTTTCAAAACACAAAAAATTGTTTTTTTTACAAAACTGTTTATCTCAAATACAAACATAAATAGTTTAATTACTATAATTTTGTAGCAGTTTGAAACAGTACTTTAGTCTTAAATAAATAATTGATAAAACTATTTGGCTAAAATTTCTTACATCTTTTAAATTGATAAATTTTTATTTCTAAAAAATATGTTATTCTTAATTTTAAAAACAGTGTTTTAATTAATTACTTAAAAGTTTTACAATTAACTTTAATTAACAATCTAAATTTACTCATGAAGATTAAGTAGTAGAAACTAGAACATAACTTTAAAAATTCTAATCATCAACTTAAGGGAAGGATGATTAACATAAAATAAAAAGTTTTTTGTCAAGTGTATTAAAACATAACTTTTGAAAACTTGAATTTATAAAAATTCTGATTTTAACTTTAAATAAAAAATGTGAAAAAAATACTATACGACTCTTATTATATCAACCTAACAACGATTTTAAAATAAAATAGTTTTTTCACTTAACACTTTTAAACACAACATCTACTAGCTACTACTTAATTTTTATACTGCAAACTTATATTTAATTAACGTCTTTTAGCTTTCTGTCAGCAGTATAAAGTGATTTAAGATTAAACTTCTAACTGAAAAAGTAAACTAAGCTAATGTATTTTAGTATCGAGAATATCTTGTTAGTTTGAAGTACAGTGAACAACTTTATTAAGTTTTAACAAACATTTGAATTTCTTGCTGCTGGTTTTTAATTTAAATCCAATCTAGTTAATAATAGTGTTTAATGTGCTGTTATTTTTGTAATTTACTAACAATGCAGTTGTTTAAAATAAGAAATATAACTTACTCACCATAATGATTTATTATTTTTTTATTAGCAAATGTTTTTTTATGTACTTTACACTCAGTCAGCGCAGGTTTTAGGTCATGTTCTGAGAATTGGTGCTCAGAGAATCCTAAAGTCTCTGTTGTTGGCGAGTTGGTTGCTTGTAAACGCAACCAAGGTCGTATATGACTAAGTTTTAAGGACGTATGTGAGCGCGACCTAAAAAGCTTTAGTATAGGATCTGATTAGTTAGAGTTGCTTGCAAATGAATGTGCCAAGTTAGAATTTACTGTACAGATTAAGATTGAAAGAAAGGTAAAAACGATATTTAAATAAACTAAAGAAGATAAAGAAATGAGAAACAGAAAAAAAAAATTATTTCTATTTATTTGAATTTTTATTTATTACATGGTTGTTTTATTTATTGCATCACTGTTTTTTTAGTTTATTATTATCGTTCATTTTCATTATCATTCCCGCTGATATCGAGCCTTTTAATTTATTATAAGCAAGTATAAATGTAGCTAATGAAAAAATTGTTACATATTAATATTTGACGAAGACTTCATATATTCAATAACTGTTTTTCTTATGTACTGCCAATTAATACACAACTATATAATAATATAACGTCTTCTGTAAGAAGAAATGCAAGAAATTCATTTTTAAGATGTTTTTTATAGTTTTGACTATTACTTATTACAAATAATTGTACTGTTGTTAGTTCAAAGATCATTAATATTGTCTGTCACTTTTTTAAGTTTAACTATTTTAAAATATACTATATTTATTTTGTGATAATTTTTTATAAACTTGCATGTCGTTAAATCTTTTAAAATATTAATATTTTATTATTTATGTTTATAAGTAAAGGTATGTGAACTTAAAATAAAATCATCGAATCAAACAGAATGTTTGTATAAATTTCTGGAACAGGCTGTTGTAATTGTTCTTTTATTAATTAAACCTTATTAATTATAAAAATATGCATTTTCTTTGATTTCTACATTATTTTCTATTACTGTAGTTCAGTTAATTATTTTAAGGGTTTTATAAACTTATTTTAAAAATTAAAACTTGATAAAGCCTATTTGTGCTCTTTTTGTTTCCCACAAATAAAAGTGGTACCTAAAACTATTTTAACTAAGTACCGACTTAACAAGGTGGTTGTTGTTTTAATTGTAATTTATAACAGCTTTCAAGTAGCTGGGATGATATTTTCATGATGATAATGATTTTAACGCTATAAATTTTAAATCTTATTGGTATTTAATTAAAATTAACGGTAATTAGGATTAATTAAAGGTAATGAGATGTTAAATAATTTTTCTTAGTATTTGTTTTGATTGCAGGCTTTTACAACTGTTGGCAGGCACAAGGTATTTTGATTGAGAAAAAATTTATAGTAAAACATAAAACAATACAAAAGCAACATAAAAGCATTCAATAAGTTTATCATAGTAAATTTTATATGCGATGCATAAACGCTTGACTTTTCGGTTTTGTCTAAAATTTTTTAAATAGTTGTTATTTCGATTTATAATGAAAAGATTCAAAAAATTGTAATTGCTAAAAACTAAATAACTTTTTAACAAAGTTGATTTCATGATCTTATTGAGTTTGTTGCTGTTGAGTTTTTAAAATAAGTTTTCACTAAGATGTATTTAACATTTTAGTACTACATATATATAATAAGTTAATTACAAAAGTATTAATAAATGTTTAATAAGTCTTTCAAAATTAATTTAATAGTTATATCAGTAGACCTATAATTAGAAAAGTATGTACAGCATTTCAAATGCTACAAAATTTATTTGGACATTCTGGTGTAGTTCTACATATTTGTTTCTAATAAGAATAAACTTTTGATTTTACAAGTTGGCTCATAAATTCTTATAAGAAACAATATTTAAGCTAAAATTACGATTCTCTCATATTTTTTTAATAAATGGGTACTTAATAAACTGTTTTAAATATAAAAAAATAATTTAAAAAAACAATCTTACATAATACTTTGAATACTATGTAAAATAATTTAATTCAAGTTAGTTAATTATGCAACTTATTGTATTGACCCTTTTTATTTAATTGAATACTTTTCAAAAAAACAAATATAAGTTTAGTTTGATAGTTTTATAATCAATATAAAGCGAACAGCGAGTTTTTATAGCGAGTTTTTAAAATAAAATATTATACATTTTGTTTCTTATTATTTTTAGCTAATTGATGCAAATATTTGTAGTTAGTAAAATATTTATCATTTATTTAGGTTCAGTTTCCAAAAGTTCTAGGTACTATGATTAAAAAAATATCTAAAAGTATTTTTAATAATTTAGCTCGTGCTTTGTTTAGTTTAATTAATAAAGTTTAATTATTTATTTATCTACTACTGTTTACTCATGTTACATTTCAATTAAAATGTTGTAATTAGTTTCTGGTTGCAGTGCTTATAGTATCAGAAAATTAAATTGAAAGAAGACATTACATTAAATTTAAGGTCTAGTTTAAAGTTTATTACAGAGTTTTAGTTAATATTAAATTTTAATAAAACTAAAAATAAACTTTAAGTACTTTTCAACACTTTTTCATTTTGTTTACATTTAAGTATGAGTTGTTAAATCTAATACATTGCTAAATCTGATAAGGTTCATTTATTTTATACGATTACAAAATTTGAATGAAACGTTAATTTATGTTATGGATTTTGAAATTTGTACCACTTTTTTAATGCTTTTTCTATCATTGATGTTATCTTTATCAGTATTTTGATATTTGGAGCTTATTTGAAAGTCATTCTCAAACTCACTGAAATTTTAATCTAGTTAAGTAATAAAATCGCAAAATGAGTTTGAACAAATTAGTTGTTATAAACAGATATAGTTTATTGTCTCAGTATCAGTTTAAGAAAAACTTTTCATTTTAAAACATTTATTTGTGGCAAATTAAGTTTAAGTTTTATCACTTTTAAAACATAATGTGACATCTATAATATACGCACAAGTCAAAGCTTTTTTGTAGTAATAATATTCAAGCTAACTTTTATAAGAACAAGCTTCTACTTGAAAGTTGGTATTTTTAACGGGTAATCGATCTTTTATATCGTTCTCGTACAAATTTGTAACAGAAAATATACTAAGCTGTATTGCTTATCTAAAAAGGTAATCGTTACTTAGTTTTCTATGTACTTAAATTAGTCAAACAACTAATATTTCTTCTATGCAATTAAGTAAACCATCCCTAAACTTTAACATTATTACGATTATATAATACAATTATATAATATTAAAGTGAGAAAAACTAATACAACAAAACAAATGTATCTACACACTTAACCTACTATACTTGTACAATGTTTTTCATAATTGTTTGTTCTATAATTTTACTGTCTATCTTGCTTTGAACTATGATGACAAGTATAGACTTACAATAAGTAATTTTAATAAGTGAGATAGAATACGTATTTGATTATAAAAATTATTTTTATTCTCTAAACTTTTCTGTGACAACTATTATTCAAGAGTAAAATCCTGTTCAATAAGAGCTCAAGCTAAGTATATAGCCTTTGATGTCAAAAAATGGGTATAATATTTTAAATTAGCTTTTGCTAGAAGTTTTTTGCAACTGTTTTAAGAAACTAACAAAAGTCTAACAAAATTGTTACAAAATTGGTGTATATCTATCCTTAGAATAATAGAAGGTTTATTTTATTGAGATGAAATTTTCAAAACATATAAACTTTATATAATTTTTCGTTTAACAAGCATAACGATTATTTATACCGACCAAAAAATTATTTAAATTATTTCTTTTCCTATGTATTTCATTAACTTTCGTTAGGGAAATTACTATTCAAACAATTAACACGATTAACTTTTATCAAGCGATAAATGTTTATTATCAACTAATAATAATTATCATTCGAACAAATAAGGGTGCTAAAATTTCAATCAGAACTAGTTACTTACTATTTAGTATACATATTTAATAATAACTTTCTCTGAAACGCTTATTATAATTTAGGGCTAAATTACTTGTCAATAAGGAAACTTGTGAGTTCTTTTGACGTAAGTGATCTCTTTTAAAATTGTTATCTCGGTCATTGTGAATTTCATGTTTCATTTTTTTATTTTGATAACGTATAAGATTATCTGTTGTCTTTCTTTTTAGACCTTGCCGTTTCTTTTTTTTACTTATTTCTTCTACAGTAATAGTTACATCTCCTAATGTGTGGTGCTTTTCATTCATCGCTGTTATGAGTTATTATTAATGAGTTATTAAACTAAACTCTCTCTTTCGCTTTTTTGAAACTGCTTTCCAGTAGCTGTGAAGCTATTTTTCTATTTTTTTATAATAGTTTTTTTCAGTCTATCAACTTTAAAGTAAAAAACAAAATTTAAAACTTGGTTGCACTTTTATAATAATTGTACCGATATATTAACATATTTTTGGTGTTATTGAGAAAAAAGTTTGGCGTTTATAAAATAGTTGTTATAGCTAAAATCACAAAACTTTTTACAGCTAGTAAGCTTCTACAAAATGAAGTTAAATTTTGTCTATATTTTAATCGAAACTAGTTAGATTATATACCACTGATTGATACTTATAGTTGGGGTAATTAATTTATACGTTATTATTGAAAACATTGTGGTTAATTCATATAAATTTTAATGTAAGCTACTAAGTTTTTTGAGTTATAATAAAACGTATTACAAAACTTATTAAAATAAATAAGTTAAAGTTATCACTAGATTACTGTAGGCTTTTAAAACTAATTTAAAACCAGGTTAGACTAACCTTGTAATTAAAAATAATTAAATATTTGTTTGTGAGTTTTATAAATCTTTGTAAAATAGCAGAATATAGAAAGATTATTTTTCTATACAGCAACTAGAAGCTAATGACGTGGTTTATGACAAAATAAAATCTGAGTTATTTAAGCTTTGACAATGTAATTTTCAAATCTTAACTAAAATAGTTGCTAAAAAAAAGTCACTTGAACCTTAAGCTGCATGAAAACATCACAGCGAAAATGCAAAGTCATGTTTAAACTTACGTGTAGATTTCAAGATAGGCTTAAAGATAGGTATCTAGAATTTATTCATTGATAAAACTTACCTAATTAAATTTAAGAAAACTAAAAATTATATCAAGCTTTTTACAAAAATTAAACGTTTGTTGCTTAAGAAAAAATGCTTTTATTATTAGCAAGTTAAAATAACTTTATCCTTAAGTATTATCAAATAACATAATACAGATACAAAACATAACACTATCAATATTAAGGCAAACATATGTTTATGTAATAATAAGTACACGTATATTAAAGATATCTTAAAAGTAGTATTTTACGAACAAAGTTAGCATTGAGCTAAAAATATTAAGTACTTGTTTATTCTTAAACTCATACTTTAAATTTACATTTCGTTTAAACTAATTAGTTTAAGCATTTTTTGAAGAAGAACGGAAAGGAACCAAAAAAATTAACTACAGCCACTAAAAAGTTGATACAAAATAAAGTAGTAGTTTTATTACGCTTCAATGAGTTTTAAAACTTTTATATTGATTCTAGTATCCTAACTATTAGAAAATTAAACCGTACGTAAGTAGGAAAAAACTGATAGCTTACTGTTTTTTAACGAATAGTTAGTAAATCCTATTCAAGATAAGCTAGCCGACTTACAAAATGTCAACTATTTGAATAAGAAGTATATTCTGCTAGAATTTTTAGTTTGTAATATAACATAACTACAAAATTTGATTTAAACATAGCTTAAACTTAAATGTTTTATAAGTATTTCCCAAATTTTATTTTTGTTGAGTTTGTTATTAACAGTTACACAAAGAAAATATTAAATAAACAGTTAACAAGCTAACGGTTAGCAAGAATATAAACATTGTAAACTTTACTTAAGTAATTTTTAAGTCGACTTTTTCTTTCCTACTATTTTAGTTAATTATAAAAATAAATACATTTTAGTCTAAAATAAAAAAAATATTAGTATTTTTAGGCTTGATAAAGCTTTATGTCATCTACTTAGACTTAATCATTAAAACTACAAACTCAGTTTTTATAATTATTTACAATTTAGTCATAACACAGCTACTAACAGCTGTTACAAAATACTAAAAGTTCAAATCATAAAGACGACAAATATCCGTAGTTAATAAGACAAAAACTAAAAAACTTTTGCTGGAAACTTAACATAAACGTATATAACTAAAATATCGAGCTGAAATACAAAAATATGAATTTTGTTATGCTATTTGTGAAACAGAAGCCTGATAAACTGTTTTACTTTTTATGAACAAAACAAAATTCTTAAAGAACCTTTAACACAAATGTATTTATATTCCTTTACAAGATAGGTCGGTAAATAGTTTGTGCACGCGGGCCAAAATTCAATTATCCAAAGTCTTCACGGGCCACAGTTTTAGTTTTAGTGACATTTGAACTATTTTTTGGTTATAGTCCAACTAGATAAACTAATTTTTAACTACACATAGAATGCCTCTTTATAATATAAATATTTATTAGAACATTTACATTGACTAATTTACTTTAGTGTTAGTAAGCTATGTACTTTCTTAAGCATTTAATAAATCAAATTTATTCTTTTTGTAATTTTACTTACAACCTAACTCTCTATAAAAACCGAGCTTCAAAAGCACTTTATTTTTATACATTTTTTATATTACTAAGTTTTTTTTATACTTTTAAAACTATTTATTTTTTTTGATTGTTTTTTGTCTTCAAAACTTACAACCATTAAAAAAATCAATTATTAGTTAATCAAACAAAATTAGTACCTATTTGTATTGTAGAAAACAAAAACTATTTCTTTAACATAAATAATTCTCGAACACTACTAATATAGACTAATTCTGTTATTATTAATAAAAATGTGTATTATTATTTGAAAACTATTTCTAATAAGTAACAAACAAAGCGGAAAGTTATTAAATACATTTGATTAGCAGTTAATAAATAACTAAATTTGTACAACGAACAAACAAAATTAAACTATTTTTCAATTTTTTTGTTTAGTTTTTATGGTGTAACGGTTGATTAAATAAATTCAAAAACTAATTTTCATTAAATATTAACCGTAAGTAGCACTACATTATACTAACACAAGCAAATTTTATACATAAAAAGTGTGTTTTATGTTTAGCAAGCACTTACAATAAATAAATAAAACGAGACGATAGCACCTTAACTTTTTAAATTTGAATACTATTATACATATACTACTTAGATAAACTTTGTATTATGATGCGCCTACGTTTTCTATAAAATAACATAAAATATAAGCATTAAGTACCACTATACAAGCTTATAAATATTTTCTAATTTCGGTTTTACGTTTTTATTGGTTTGTAACAACTTTCTATTAGCTGTATGTTTTATAAAATTTAAGTAGATATTTTACCTTTAATTTTTGTGTATATATGTAACTATCAATTTAAACTATCAACTGCATAATTTTATTATACTTTAAATTAAATTATATCGTTAAAAAAAATTAAGCTTTTTTTTTTTCTAAATTAATTTTGATTTATTTAGTCAGATAAATTTTAGACATAACTGTATTTACACTCAATTACTAATTTGTAAAGAAAATATATTTTACTAGTAAACAAATGATTTTTATTGTCGAAAAGAGGTTGATAAAAAAATATAAAGTTGTGTTATTTTTGATAATAGCACTACAAAAATAAATAATTTGTGTCCAGTCAATTTTTTAACAAAGTCAAACAATTAAACATATTTTAAATAAATTTTTTTTTAATTTTTGTTAAAATATAAATACCTCGTTTTAATCAATTTAATAAACATATAAAGTTTGAAAAACTGTATAAAGTTTTTAATAACTACTAATACTTGTATCAAAGTTTGTGTCATTAAAGCAAAACATAAAATTAAAAAGATTTTTATAATCTTTTGTTTACCAAAACTTTACATAGTTCATTTACATAAAACAAAATTATTTGACGAATTATTCGAAATATAACAAATGTAAGTACCAAGTATTATTTTATATTTATGCAGATGCTACTAGCACTATATAGTCCTATCCTGTAATTTGTAACATCTTTTTATTGTCTGTGTTAAAAAAAATTTATACTTCAGTTTAAAACTCTTTTGAATCAGTTTCATCTAATTCAATGTTTCTCTAATATTTTTTAAACTTGAAAACTTCAAGGATAACCATAAGCTTTTTTATAGACTTTATAAATGTTTATATTTTTTATGTTGAGCTGTACTGGATTAAGTCTGTTTAACATTGTAATAACTATAATATTTATAACTATATCTTCTAAAATAACAGATAAAATTCATTATACCAAAAGTAAACCGACTAATGTATCTTCAGATAAAACTAATTTTATAATAAATGTTAATTTAAGCAATTTTTAGCGCATTTTATTCATAGCAGTTTAAGCTTATATTCTTGATAAAATTAAAAAAAAAAGATTATAATAATATTTATAAAAGCGATCAATTTTAGTGGATTAACAACAAAATATTAATGACAAAAATAAGGTAAAATATATCTTATTCTATATTTATAACACTTAAAATAACTTTTTTAGGTACTAAAATATTGATATAAAAATATTGTAATAAAATCACTTACATTAAACAAAAACGCACAATAGATATAGAAAAACTATCCATAACATAATTTTAAAACAAAATACAAAGAAACTAATAAAATTTTATCTAAGTATAAAGTTCATATTTATCATTATTAATTAATTAGTTAACACTACTAAAATCGCTTTTCTTTGTTACGAGGACGAATTTTCTAATGTACAACTATACAACCTTAAACTAAAGATTAGTCAAGAAAAAAGTTAAATTTGTTCAAAAAATGGAAAAAAAAGTTGATTTGTTTTAAAGTCGTAATATCCTATAGTTTTTGAAATTAAATGATCATAATTAGTTTTTAAATCGCTTTAAGGTTTTTATTTTGTTCTAAAAATCTATAGCTTTAAGTTGCAGAATGAATACTGCAGAACAACTAGTTACTAGAAAGTTGTTACGAAGTAGGTAAACATGGAAATGAAGAACTAGTTACATGAAAAGTTGTAATTGCATAAATTTTCAATTGATTCAATAGTTTGAAAGATATGTATGCGTATTGTAAGAAAACAACGCTTAAAAAATAGTTTGTTGTCGCTTTTCAAAAACTGATATGTTTTTAACAAATACATAATCTGCAAGCATTATACAAATAATTTAAAACTTATGATTACTTTTTTGACTAATTATTTTAACTCTCCATCTATTATATTATTAATTGTAGTACTTTATTATAACATTATGTTCAGACAGTGTTTCGTCACATAGAATTTCGATGTATTTCAATAATAACTATATATCTTTAGCATAGTAAGATGTGAATTAAAACACTGCTACTAGAAAGTTGTACCAAACTTATTCAAAAAAAAGACTACTTTTCTAAGAAATTTTTAGATTATATAGAGCAAAATTATTTTTTTGTTTATTTTTAATTAAAAAATATAGTAAGTGATGTTTATAAAAAGTATAAAATGCGAAATGAAATAAGAAAACAAATTACTGGTAATCTTATTTTAAAAACACATGGTACTTAAATAAACCATTGCATTTATTTAACTTTGTTTTAGAAAACAAATCTTTAAAATATAAGTAAAGAACTTTTGTACTTTAAATCCTGTTAAGTTGTGTAAAACTGTTTATTTTATTATATAGAAACAAAACTTTTTAAAAGTTTTTTGATATGATTTTTAAAAGAATTAAGAGATTATCTATATAAAAATGCTTGAATCAGTCCAGAAAATAGTCAATATTTTATTTGTAATTTTTTTTACTGCATCAAGAATTATAAAAAATGAAAAAATAGTTTTGAAAAATCTACAAACTGATTGCATATTATATAAGTTCAAAACGTTTTCAGATTTAAAATCTATCCTAAATAAACTTATAACAAACTTAAAAAAATAAAACACATTTATGCAACTAGGTAATAAACACTTTTCAATTAGTATGTCATAGTATATTTTTAACTATTTTTTAATTAGCTGCATATATGTGTTTTAATTCTTTTAGTTATTTCATAAGCTTACTGAGGACGGATTATAAATCTTTAAAATTTTTTAATTTATGAAATAAAGTTTTTTGACAGGTAACACTAACCTCATCAAAAAATTTTAATTACAATTAAAACACCTTGGTTATAGTAACTAATAATAATTTATATAACAGAATTTTTAGCATTGTAGTTTTAGTAATTCTACAGGTAAAGAAAAAAACATAGTAATATTAACTATAATTAACAGCAATACAGCTTTTAAAAAGCTGCTAAAAACTAAAAGAGATATAAACTGCACGTTCATGAATCATCGTAAATATATATACTGATATTTTCGACTTTAGTTTGTTGTATTTTAATGTTAACGTAAGATTACCAACATTAAAATTATTAAAAAAAAAGATAAGTTTTCAAGAAACATGATTATTGAGCTTGAAACGATTTACCTTCTAAGATTTAATTTTTTGAATAATATATAGTACTTCTTCTATAAAACATCTGAAAATTTTGAATTTTTTTACGCATTATTTGTTAACATATAGTTATATATTTTTTTAAAAAGATTATTGTGTTAGATAAAGAAACCTCGAAAAAAAAAAAAAATTTTTTATATTGCTTAAACATCTTATAGCAACTCTTATAAATAAACAGATACTAACAGTATGAAACACAACACTCTTTTGCATTTAAAAAAAACTAAATTTAAAAAGTTTTGCAGTTTGTGTTTTGCAGTTTATAAAACACCGTTTGCACAATTTTAGTTGAAAAATTTAAACCCTAAAAATAAAAATTAGAAAAACTTCAGTATTTATTTTATTTTTGAATTTTTTCCTTACTTTATAATCAAAATATTACTTTTGTTTTATTTTTACTACCTATCATATAAAGTAAGATAATAATGTTGAAAAGACTTAAATTATATACTTTTAAGTAAAATAAAATGTTTTAATTGTATTTGAATACATTGTAATTGTTAAGTTATTTCGAGGTAAACATTATTTATCAAAAATTCTATGTTAAGTTGACAAGAATTTTTAAAGTTAGTTAAAACTTCTTTAATTTAAAACTTTTAGCTATACAATAATAAAACAGCTACTAAAAAGCTTATAAAATTACTTACTGATAAAAATTTAGTAATAATTTGTAAATATTGCTGTTTGCTGTATTAAAACGTATGACTTATAGTTTTAAATTTAACGTTCTCACATTTATAAAATACTACAATTTATAAATGTTGTATAATAAATTAAATTATACTAAAAAGTTATATACTTTTTTATAATTAGTAACTTTTTTTTTTATCTCATAAAAAAAATCTAATTTAAGACAATAACGACAATTTGTGTACCATTTTTCTCAGTTTTTCGTATTAGAGTTTAAATTTTTATATTTATTTTTATTTTACTTTATTTTTTAGCACATTATTATTTTGATCAAAGTTGGTTATTAGGGTGCATAATTTGAAATTTTGGAGTTTTGCTTAGTAAAATTTTTGACGTTAAAAAATCACATATATAGACAGCAGAAAAAAAAGCTTCTTATCTTTAAGCAGGCTGGAGCAAATTACTTTTGAAAGTTTTGCTTTATATCGGTATATTTAAAAAAAGAAAAAAAATTATTTCCTTAAATATTATTATCTCTTATCTTTTTTGAGATAATTACTTGAAACGGCTATGAATTTTTTTCTTGCCATGTTTAAAAGAGTCTGTACCTTCTAATTAGCCTTTAACTTTCGATTTCTATGTACAATGCCTTCTGTAATAAACTTTGTTGGAAGCACTTTAAGTTTTGATCAATAATATATTGATTTCTTTAGTTAAGTCGTTTTATTGACTGTAGTCAACAAATTTAAGTAGTAGAGTTTTATCAAACAAATATTATCATCGGTAACTTTTTATTTCAATATTTTGCAACGACATTAGTTATTATATTTTAATAATTTTCAGTTATTGTTCTAACAACAAAATCTAAATACAATGGCCTAATCAAAGCTAAAAGGGTAAATTAAAATAATTTAGCTTGTAAAGTTTTGTTCTCCAAAAATACGTAACAATCATTAACAATCTTTACGTATGAATAATAATTCACACAAATTATTTGTAGAACAAAAAGCTTTTAGCAACAGCTCTTTTTTCAATTTTAAACAGCGTCATAGTAGCTGTATTAATTATTCATAACTATTTTTAAAAACTTAAGAAAAATGTTTTAGTTTTATTATATATTATCGTCTTGTCGTACCGCAATCTCCCTTAAACTTAGTAATTTTTGTTATCTATTTGTATTTTTTATATTTAAGCAATTGTCAGTTTTATCAAAATATTTTATTATAAATAACAAAAAGTTTAAACAATATATCAATAAACCGTTAAATACTTAATATTTGAATAAACATTCTAAGTATAAATAGTAGTATTCTACTTTCTTTTAGTTTAAAAAAAATCAATAATATTTATGTCGTTGCAAATCAAGTAAATTTTAAAAAATTTTTAGAAACACTTAATAATAAAACTCACTTATGAAAAACAAATAATAAGGCTCACTTTTTTATATGTTATTGACAAAATTTAGTGTTTACAAATAATTACTTTTTCTTTGTATTACTTCAATTTTTTCTTGTATCAATTATTTAGTTAGTCAAGGAAAGATTATCGTAACTTCATCTACACACAACAAAACTTGTAGATGAGGTTAATAAAAAACCTTTATTAATTTTTAAACAATTTAAATGAAAGTTGAATGAAAAACGTAAAAAAACTCTAAAGTTTATTAATACTGCTAGTACTTGCAGTTTTTTATGCAGGTGTTAACACAATTGTTTTATACATATTTTTTTATTATTTTGCATGATTCACCGTTTGTTAGATTTTTAAGTTATAAAATGCAAACAAAAAGAAAATAATGTGTACAAAATGTTACTAGTTTGAACAATAACTTTCCAAATGTGTTTAGAGATAAAAATAAATTAAAATTATTTTTTGTTCGTTATACTAGGTTTATGATTTCATTCAGTTTAATTTATTAGATAAGTTTAAGCACAAACTTTAATTTAGTATTTAAATATTGAATTTCATAAAATAATACAATAGATTCTTTCTTGTGTTTTGAGGCGTTTTAATAAATACTAATCTTGATGTTATTTTTAACTACAACAAACCCAAGATTATTCTTTCGATATTAATAGAAAGAAATTTACGTTTGGAGAATATGTTAAACAGAACTGTAATATCGTTCTCGCAGAAAGATAAAATTTATAACAGAGAAAAATAAAGGTACTTAAATGTTTTTTGTAACAACTAGTTTAACTTGTCTGTAAATATTTTATTCTTAAAAATATAAGTCTTGTAAAAATTTAACTCGTACTAAAAAATATACACAATACTTTTTTTTATCTAAATAACAATTTTATAAATGCAGCTAGCACGATTTTATACCGCAAATTTAAATAAATGTTTTGAAACTAATCTACATCGAAAATTCAAAAATCTTTACTTATTAGTTGCTCTATAGTTTAAAAAATCTATAATTTGATGCGAGTTGAACTGTAAGTGGTAGTTAAATAAAACTTTAAGAGAAAACTAATTTAGTTTTATTGAAAAATTTAATTATTAATACTGCAAAACTTTTTGTTTTAAAATTAACATAATTACTTAATATTTATTATTGAATATCTTTTACTTTGTATGAGTAAATAAAATATTAACAATGAGTATATTACAGCTACTAGAAAGCTGTTACAAACTTGGGTAACTGTGAATTCAGGGTTTATTTAAAATTAATGAGTGTATATACTTTTAATAGACAAGTTAGTTTACGAAATATTGTTTAATATGTAAAAGAGAACTTAGTGTAAGAGAACACTTTCAAAACAGTTTGTTATCGTTTTCTTTAAACTGGTTAGTAAATCAAAGTAACAACTAAGCTAAAAAAATAAATATTATAGCATTAATATACATTAGATTTTTATACAAACTTAAAACAAAACAAAGAAGTATTTTCTGAACATTGTATCTATATAATTAGTTATTAATTTCGAGCATCTACTTACCATAAATAATTGCTCGTTAATAAATCTTAAAAAGTAATGATCTAGTGAAATAATCATTTATACTAATTTTTTGATTAAGTTTTATTGCGTTACGACTTTTCCTGCATAGCAGTTCATCAGACGCAAACAAAAATCAAAGCGATGAATTATAAACTAAAAATACACATAAAAAATAAATTAAATTTAAAATATGACTTACCATTGACATGTTAATGATAAGGTTTGAATTAAAATAAAATATAGATAAGTTTAATTTTACTATTCTGTTAACTGTACATTATATTAGTCCATTATAATAAAGAAAAATTAAGTACGTTTTTTACGAGGTTAAAACATTATTTTTATATTAAGCTGGAAAATATGTAAACATTAGGATTATTAAGGGATTCTAAGAAAACAAAATGGTTATTTTATGAAAAGGTTGTAACTCAAAACTAAATTATACAATTATTACAAGCACAAATATAACAATATGTTAAACTAAACCAAACAAAATAATTTAAGTAAATGCGATTAAAAATAAACAAAAAATTTTACAAATGACATTCAGTAACAAATGAGGGCATTCAGTGACAAGTTCATTTCTATTATTAATTTTTTAACATTTACTAGGTATGGTCTTTCTAGGTTATATAATGGTTATAACTCATTGAGCACATTAAGTTTGAATAGAATCTGATGTTGATGTGTCTAAGTATTTTTAATTCGATTGTGTATTTTTGTCTTTTTAGTTTAAAAGTAAAAACAATTAAGTTTAGTTTAAAAGTAGAAATATTTCAACTCAAACAACAATGATAATAGCAATCAATATCTCGGTAAAAATTAAACGTAAGTTTTGCACATAGGTCAAAAAAGAATTAATCTAAATACGTTTACAAAATTCAATAAAATGTGATGTCACTTTTCACCTAAAAGATCAATAAATTTGAAAATATAAGAATTTAAAAATATTTGAGCTAAAATTTTTTAGGTATTAAATGATTATGACGTAGTTGATAAAGATTAGCTGTAAAAAAATTATATAAACTTTGAAAGTTTCAAACATCGAATATTATTAAAAATACAATTATAAACAGTGAAAAACTAGGGAAAATTAAGTTTTCTAAACTATGAAGAAAAATAAGTATGCATTCATATAGTTCCAATCAAGAATAATTACACTACATGATTAGTATTACTTACGTGTTTTATTAATAAACGCATTCACATAGATGATAAATACATAATTCTTCATTTTTTTGATATAAAGTCATGACTGGTTTTTTAATTCTTTTCAAAATTTCAGTACTTTTTTCTATCAATGTTATCAATTTTAAACAAAGAAAAGATTATAGCAAATGAAGTATATATTAAACTTTTTACTTTATTAACTTTTAATTTTATTGTCACAAAACTAATTCATTGATTAAAAAAACAGCATAATTAAAAATTTAGGTAGAAGAGATATTTATTAGTAAACTAGTTGAATAGTTGAACAATAACTGATGTAAAATGGAAACTGTGGACACCTTCTTGATGTAAACATAAACTCAAATTTAAATTTACACTTAAAAGTATAGTGGGTTTTTAGTTTTTAAATCTTACAAACCATATTGCTATTTTGAGACTTAAAATAATATACGCTTTGGTTTTGCTTAAATATGTTGAAAATAGTAGTAAAATAATGCAGCTTCTGTAAAGCCGCTATAAAACTACAGTACAAGTAATTGACGCTTAACTTAACATCTATTTTATTTATGTACTGACAACTAGTACTACTAAATGTGTGTAATGGATGTACTTGCAAGTATTATGATAAAAAAAATTAATTGATAGTAATCTAATTTTTTTGCTTTGCTTATAATAAACAATTATTAAAACACTTGTTAGGGTTTTAAAATAAAGATGTATTTATTTTACATAGGTTTTCTAAATCTTATTGGTGTAGTTTTAGTTCATAGCAGCTATTTTAAACTAATCCAAATTAGTTTTAAAATCGTGTTTAAAATTTTATTTGTAAATAAGATATCTGATGGTATTTTTTTTAAGGACTAAATTGAAATTTTTACTTAAATCAATCTTATAAACTTTACTAAAATCAAAAAATAATCCTAGTTTTAACAACAAAAAAATATGTTTTTTTATTTAAAACATATGCTGATTTTTAGAAAATTTTTGAAACGTTGATTATAGTCTTTAAATTGTAGAAAGTAATAAATTGGTTTAAATGTTAATAATAAAACAATTGTTGGAAAACATGCATAAAACAAAGCAGTATGAACACTTTTTATTGTAAGTCTTTAATTTAATTTTCATTTAACTGGTCACTTAGTTTTAAAACTTATAACAGTTTTTTAGTACGTTCATATACTCATTTACGTCTACGATTTGCAATATAAAAAACAAACAAAAGCTAAAAAACCGTAGAAACATAATTACATTACTTAGAATTAAAAAAATTTAATATATATATACTAGTAACTAACTAAAAAATAATTTTTTCGAACTTTTAATAACAAAACGTGAGTAAGAATTAAATCTCTATAATTCGCAGTTCTTTATATTAGATATTATACGATAACTAAATAAATTTACTTTCAAATAAAATTTGTTATTTTTAATCAATATGATTAAAATTAATCTAAACCAAGTTTATATAGAAAAAGCTCATCATTATAAATTATGTTTTCTTAACTTAAAATAGAAGGATCCTTATTGAAGAAAATAACATATACCTTTTTCAAAATCAAATTTCAAAACTAAGAAAAATAAAAGAACCTACCAATAGAGCTTGCACTTTCATGAATCTATAAACCTTACATGATGATTTTATTTATTGTAAATCTGATTCTATCAAAATTTTGTTTTAAATATTAGTTATGATATCACTAATTTGTTTTAATTCAAACTGCTATCGTGGGATTTCAGGATTTCAACAGTTAAAATAATAACTAAAACTTTTTATTTATTATTTTTGATCTTATACTTTTTCATGAAACAGGTTTTTTAGGTTTGCAAAAAGTTTTTAAAAGCTTGATTTATTTCAAAACAATTGTGAGATTCGTAGATCATTATTACAAAGAAAAAAGGTTTTTGATATATAAAAAAACAGGTGGGTGTCACTTTTGCTCGAGCGTCACTTTTGCACGAGGGGACATTTTTACACGGCAACTCGTTTGCACAAGCGTCACTTAAGCACGAGGGGACACTTTTGCACGGCGTTACTTTTGCACGAAGTGTCACTTTTGCACGAGGAGACTCTTTGGCACGGCGAAATTTTTTCATAATGACAATCTTTTACGACAGCACTGTTAAACAAAGATACTTTTGCTCAACGTTACATTTTTACGATGAAATTTTTGCACAGCGACATTTTCGCACGATGAATTTTTCGCAAGGAACATTAATTTTGCATTTTGGTAAAAAGTTTTTTAGCTAGTACTAAATCTGTAACATGAAAAGAATTTAAAGACTAAAGTTTTATAACATATTTCTTATTTTATTAAAAGCAAAAAATGAAAGATTTAAAACCTAAACAGTAAAAGTTAATGTTAGAAACAAACTAACGAAAAGATAAAATATAAATATTTATTAAATATTCATGTTAGGGATAAAAAATCTAATTTATTTAGAAACTAGGATAAAAAAAACTTAAAGTGTAAGTAAATTTTTCTAGTTTTTTTTTTTAACTTTAGTATATTGATCAACAAATATGTCTTTTTATATATTTTACTATACGGTTACAAGTATATTGTCCATATGATGGACCTAGACATCAAAACCTAGACCACTTAAACTGAAAGACATAAAAAAGAAAAAGTAAAATAACACAAACAGTTTATTTTTTAAAACAAAGATAAATATATTTCAAATAAACTTTCTGGACCTAAACTTAAATCTAAAAAAACACAGCTTCTTCCCATACAGAAAACCAAACAACACAATCAATTATGTAAATGCAAATTCTAACCATCCACCAGCAATTATCAAACAAATCCCAAAGATGAAAGAAAACAGATTAGCCAAAAATTCAAGCAGCAAAAAACTATTTGACAGTATAAAAAAAGAATATAATGAAGCGTTAAAACTAAATGGATACAGTCATGACATAAGTTATACAAAAATAACCAATGAAACAACTATGAAAAAGAGAAAAAGAAAAAGAAAATGTATATGCTTCAACCCACCGTTTTGCTGTTCAGTGAAAACAAATGTGGGAAACAAATTCTTAAAAATAATAAAGAAGCATTTTAGCAAAGAAAGCAAACTAAACAAATATGTCAACAGCAACTGCATAAAGCTAAGTTACAGCTGTATGCCAAATATCGAAATGACAATCAAAAGCCACAACAAAAAACTGTTGAATAAAGAAAAAATCACAGATGAGACGTGCAATTGCAGGGACAAAAATAAATGTCCCCTGAAAGGTGGCAATTGTAGAACGTAAAACGTCATATATGAAGCTTCAGTAAGCGCAAAAAACGAAACCAAAACATATATTGGAATAACAGCAAACCAATTAAAGAAAAGAATTTCAACGCACAATACAACAATCAATTGCAAACCTGATAACAGAAACTACAATAAATACGTTAATTCAACAGAACTATCAAAACTAATTCACAAATTAAAAAACGAAGGAGAGGATTACAAATTAAATTGGAAGATCCTAGAAAAAGTAAACAAACACCAACCAGGAAAAACAACATGCAAGCTTTGCTTGAAAGAAGCCCTCAAGATATTACAAGCAAGTAACAACTGTCTCAACAAAAAAATCGAACTTATGGGCAGTTGCAGACATAGGAACAAACTTCTGTTGATGAATTGGAAGCAAGCAATTAGCTAGCATAACAAATGTTCAAATTAGGGTTTTGAATTTTGAGTTTTATTTGTTGTTTTTTTATTATTTTGTTTTGTTAAATGTTAAATATTCCGTTTCAACTCAAATTCATGCATTGTGTTTAACCATTACTAGTTAATATGTTGCTTTTTAATGTTTTGTTTTATTTCGAAGTATATTAAGAATTAAAGCCAATCCTTTTACCAAAACCTTTAACTATAATCAAACATTGTGATATTATTATTATAATTACAATACAATATATTTTTCTAATTGCTAACTTAATCTAATCAAAATAATTAACAAAAAGCATTTCTACTTTTTCTCTCTCTCTTTTTTCTCTCTCTTTTTACTTTCATTTACTTTCTCAAAAAGCATTTCTACTTTTTCTCTCTCTCTTTTTTTTCTCTCTTTTTACTTTCATTTACTTTCTTTTTACGCATGAATAGTTATTTTGTATTTATTAATAGTTGCCTAAAACGTGCTTATTCTTATTTTGTTGAAGCCTGAAGAGATTGACTATCTGTCTTTCGAAACAGATGTTGTTAAACAAAATAAACTATAGCACTCTTTTTGTAAAATCTTAAAAACAAGTTTTATTTAAAAGATAAAGCTATAAATACCAAAAAAAAAAATTATAAATTGTTTATATTATCGTTGAAATTATTTTTAATATTATTGAACTTTTTATTTTTTTTTTCTTGTTGCAATTTGTTTTTTATTTTCTTGTTGCAATCTATTTGTTTTATTGTGTTATTTATTCTGATTAAATAGATTATAATCTTCTTGATAAAACTTCAGGAAATGATATTATAATCACTGTTTCAAAATTTTCATTTTTGTATATCTGTCAACCACAGGGATTTAATCTTAAAACATTTCAAGAGAGTCAATTTCAGTTTAAAAAAGTTAATTATTCATGTAAGTTTACTTTGAGTTTCATCTACTTTAAATTACATCTTGTTATATGTCTTCTATCTGTATTTTCTCTTTTGTAACACAAAAAAATGTAAATTCAAAAAAACTGTTAAGTTATTTTTGACTCACCATAAACATTTCAATAGTACATGATCCTCTCTCACACTTTCTTTTTATTATCTCACATCTTTTAAACAAAATCTACAGCCTTCAAATCGACTTTTTTACAACAGTTTGCTATTTGATAATAGAAAGCTACATGAAGTTATTTGTATACAATTTAGCTATGTTCAATTTGTTCAATACTTACGACACTAAAAGTGATAGAGATTACAGTTAATTTAAAAATTATCTCTCAGGAGTGCGAAACTGAGTATAAACAAATACTGAAAGCTAGAGAAACAAGGTCTTTAAAGCTGAAAAATCATAACAAAATGAGTTTTTTCTGACAAGTGTTTACGTTTCTGTAGATTTGCAGAAACGTACCAAGCTAAGCTACGTGACAGCTTAGCACTATTAACTACATTTTTACTTAATCAATGTACATATTAAAATAAATTAAAAGAAAAAAGAAAGCTCTATACAGCTTTTATCATTTTTTTGTTGTCATATTGAATTTGAAATCTAACTAATATTTGAACTTTACCGTATATTCAATCTTGAAATAAAAATTTAGTTTGTTTCGTTTTTAATTAGAAATTTTCAGAAAAAAATTGTTTTTATTTCATTTTTTAAATGCTATTTTTAATGACTGTTACATATTTGTTTATATTTATTTAAGCACTGACGAGATCTTTGACCAAAACTTAGTTTGTAAAATAAAGTCTTGAAAGAACAAATTCATAACATAATATATAATTTATTACATAGAAATTATTAATACTGCTTTTAGATATTAAAGTACACATGCTTGAACTTCAAAATTCTAAATTTTAAGTAAACAAAATCTTTACTTTAAGTTGAAAAAATAGTTTACGATATTGTGCTAATCGCTTAGATAATTTTTTTTAAGCCTATGTTACTCCTTTTTGCGGACTTATAGTTGTTATAGTTAATAAAATAAACAAAATTTTTTTTTTGTTATAAGCACAACTTAATAATTAAAAATCTTAAATTAGAAAAAATTGTTATCTTTTGTTAACTTGCCGTAGTTTTAAAGTCTGATCATAGTAATATGATGTTTACTTAGACTTATTTATTAAAATATATTTTCTTTATTACTAAAAAAATGTTTACTTATAACACAGCTACTAGGAAGCTGTTATAAAATGCGCAAATTTCGGGCTGTGTAATCAGAAATATTCATCTTGTAATAAGCTAATACTTAAAATATTTTATTGCTGGGTACTTAACATATACGTAGTTAATAAGGACACAAAGTTTTTTCAATTAATAAAAAAGCAATATTTTAATGACAGGTAAACTATATTTTGTTTTTAAAAAGTGCAGTTTTAATTTAGTTATTTAATATAGTATTTATAATTAAATTATTGCTATTTATTATGCAATTTTGGAACTTAAAATAAAATTCTTCATAAATCATTTTATAGCTAACAATAAAGTTATGGATAATATGTTGAAACTTGTACATTTAATGAATTTTCTTGAGCTGTTATATTTCATTATAAAAAAGGTCTACTTAGTTTACAAAAGACTTTTTATTTAATGAGCTACGCAAATGTAAATAAATTAGTTTGCTTTTTTATAGTTTATTTGCATTTCTAAAAAATTATAGTTGATTAAATTAAGTAGGCAATTAAAAGTAAAATAAAAAAAATATATAAATATTTGTATTTTAAATTATAAAATATGTGTTTGTAAACAACAAAATTATTTATACTTATTTCAAAGTGAAGCATACGATACCACATCGTTTTACAAATATAACATACTTAAGCCATTTTTTAAACAAAATTGTATCAAGTGTGCATTATAAATAAACTAACGTCTATAACTACTAAAAAACATTTAAACAAAACTATAATCTAAGCAAAACTACATCAAGCTTCTAAATACTGCATGCTATAATATCTCTTAGAAGGAATTACTTCATTGTATAGCCTAAATACTATAGCTACTTAAATTTTCTTTTTATAACAGCTTTGCTGGACATAGTTGAAATTAAAATGTTTTTAATATCGTATAAAAAATGTTTTTAGCTTCAAATTTGTTTCTAGTATTTTCAAGAAAAGTTTAAAAAAACTTGATTTTACTCTAAAGCTCAAGTTTAGCTGTTTTAAAAAAGCTTTTATTAATGTCATTCATGTGTTAAAACATTTTGAAACGGGAACCTAACTATTGTATCGTTCTTGCAAAACTACCTTGTAGATAAAGTAGTAAAACAAAAATTCTCAAAATTATTTTTATACTAACGAAATTAACTTGATAAAAAGTTCAATTGTTATAAATTAAAATGTTTAATAACTTTA